>NC_141142.1:123226340-124492173 GCF_053477565.2 Lygodium microphyllum
TTGAGGATGGTGTTGGTCATGCTCATTGGGATGCAACAATGGATGAGGAGATGGCTGCATTAGAAGCCAATAAGACTTGGGATTCGGTACCCTTTCCTAAGGGTAAGAAAGCTATTGGTTGTAAGTGGGTTTACAAATTCAAGCATAATGAAGATGGTTCAGTTAGCAGGTATAAGGCTAGGCTGGTTGCAAAAGGCTATGCTCAAATATATGGCATAGATTATGAAGAGACCTTTAGTCCAGTTGCTAGGATGGCAACTGTTAGGTGTGTGATTGCCTTGGCAGCATCCAAAGGTTGGAGCTTGCAACAAATTGATGACACCAAAAGAAGCATAAAAACAAGGCACAAAAGAATCCAAGCATGCATCATATTTTTATTTTTTTTCAAGAGAATAATACTAAGTTGTTGCAAAATCACTAAAATAATATCCCACATAAGGGGGAGGGGGGCCACATCTAATAAAGTCAATGGTATGCTTTCAAATGTTACGTGCATGCAATTGTAAAGGGTAGGAACTCAAAATTTGTAATGGTTTTAGCCTTTAATTTTGATAGGTAGGTTTTAGCCTCAAAATAAACATTTGTATAGATAGGTTCTTAGTTTCCTCCTAAAGCTAGCAAGTTAACAATATCTAAGGAAAGAAATAAGACGAAGAAGGAAGAAGAAGAATACAATGAGGAAACCCTTGCCCTTGCTTGCAAACCGAACATCCTGCAACGAGACGACCACCATGGAGGAAGTGGCAGATGAAAACGAAGAAGATGGAAGAGAGAGAGAGAGAGAGAGAGAGAGGTTGCATTTAGGGGTAATTGTTCCTCATGGAGGTACCTGTCTTGCCAACAAAATGATGAAGAAGGGAGGCAAGACTAGAGAGAGAGAGAGAGAGGGGGGGGGATGGATGGAGATGGGTCCTCGATAATCTGCATTGAGGCATAATGCTACCCTTCCTGGATTGATCACCAGCAAGCCAATTTGTGAGATCTGGAAGTGGAACCTGTGCCACAAGCAGAGGACCATGCACCCTTATAAATGTATTCATCTCCAAGCTCAAAAATAGCCCAATTTACAATTAGCATGCTTTCGCTTTTGTATTTGCTTTTGGTCAAATAAAGAATAAAGTGGTTGGGCATCCCTAAAATCGGGCTATGCCCAAATACAATGTCCAATAATAAAATATTTAAACAGAGCGCTAATGCGCATACAAAATAATAAATGTTTATCAAGTAATTCAATAAATAAGTGCACCTAAATAAATATTAGCACCACACTTTTAATGATAAGCAGGCGCCTATCAAAAATTGATAATTTCTTCTAGGTAATTTGAATACACGTCATCACCCAGTGCTTCCCAACGCCACCACTACCTGCTCTACACATCAATTGAAGCATTCACAATTGTTAAAAAATAATAAAATTAAATCAAACAAAGTAAATACCTGGCAATCTTTAGCTACAAAATAAATAAATAGGTTGGAACTCAGTCATAACCTTAATTTAATATGAGTTCACTCTAAACTCATAAATATTCATTAATTTAAATATGTATTTTGCAGAATCACCCGCTATGGAATCACCCACGTGCATATTAAATTAACATGATGCCTAAAAAGGACAGGCTTCCCCATCAACTTCTAGCACAAGAAATCCACCTTGTATACGAGCCCCAGCAAATGAATATAGTGTTATGGAATCCACTGTAAAACCTCACAGAATGCACCGTGAAATAAAACCCTCACCAAATCCACCATGGTCTCACGGAATCCACCATGGAATATGCCTCTTGGCATCATACCCCCGAGGTAGGATAGCAATTTTCCTCAATTGCTATTAGCTCAACATAGAGTGAGTAGTGAGGGGTAAGCACTTCGGTCGCGAGCATGCATTCATTGGGCCTCTTTAATAGGATGATTTTTAAACTTAACCAAATATCTAGAATATCTACAACCAATTCTAGTAGTCATAAAGTCAGTATCTAAAATATTTTCAAGTTCAAGGATTTCAATTTCTTCTTCTAACAAAGGAGGGTTTTCATAGACAGGGCGGACAGGTAATTGGCCTCTAAAAGGACATAACAAACTAATATGAAAAGTATTATGGATTTTCCAATGTGGGGGTTGTTCCAATTTGAATGTGTTGTCATTGATATTGTGGATGATTTTAAAAGGTCCATAAAATCTAGGTGCTAATTTAACAACACGTGTTTCTCAACACTTTGCAAATCTTCTCTTTTCAATGCATTGTTACGCGAGTGGTGATAGAGAGTAAGCCTCACTCACAACTCAATAACGTGATGTTAAGGAGTGCCGCTTTGGGTAATTGACTTTGTCGGATGCATAACACAACACAAAATTCTAACTATTTCGACAAATACCACAAGCCACACACAAAACCAAACAACACAATATGCATTTTGTAGCTCAAACAACTAAGAAAAAAATGAATGCGGGTAGAGCATCACCTTAACTCAAATTTCAAAATCACCAATAATTCGAATACAAAACCAAGTAAATTGTATTCTCATACCTTGAAATCCTTGAGCCAACTCTTGGCACCACAAAGTCCAAATTCTTCAGCTTCCGAATTAGCACGTCAAGAGTATCCTCTCACATGTGACCCTCCTCTCACCTCTCTCACAAGGTACAATTGGAATTGAGGGGGAAGGCCCCTAACTCTTCTTTTCCTCATCCTTATATAGTTTTCACAAGTTCTCTCACATACATTAGGCTTTTTGCTTTCAGCTTTTGCCTTTTGCTTTTCTACTGCTTCTCACTATTTTCGTTTTTTCTGCCCTATGTTTATTTGCAACTTGTTTGGATCATAACTTCGTCATATGAACTCCGAATATAGTTATTCGGGTACTCAAAATGATCAAAACACATCTAGTCAACAAGTTAGTGTGGGCAGCATTGCGAAAATCTATTAAAAGTGGATAAAAATATCTATTTTTGTCAATCACATCAGTTTTCTCCATCTTTTATCTTGGACGACTTATTCCCTTCATTGGCCTATTATTCTTGTAATTGCACATACTTTCAGCACACATGTCCTCTTTTTCTTTAAGAAATACTTACTGACGATGTAAAACTTATGACCTTTTCCTTTGATCCTTGAGTCTTCAAAATAAACATTCTCTAGATATGAACTTGTTTTTAATGTAGTGTGCCCTAACAAAAATATGCTATGAAAAATGTATGTTGTGTCCATTCATATATGATTTGAGAAATATGCAATAGTGGATCAATAATATGCACCCAATCAATCAATGCTCACACGAAAATTATGTATGCACTGAAGAATGTTGACTAGCCTACCTACATGTGATTATGTGTCATGCAAAATGTAAACAAAGTTCCTTGATTATTTAAATCCTTATCCTCACCTCTCAACGCTCAACAAAAGAAATGTCAATCTCCCCTCCACCCAAATTCTTGCAAAGACTCAATAAAATGATGGTCCTCAAGATGTTGACCAAATAAGAACAACCCATCTCACAATTGGCGACGTCCTTCACGACCCTCAAAAACCTAACCACCTTACACACTCAACCAAAGGTTCCTACTTCGGTGATGCATATCCCAAATATCGTGCATGCAAGAAATGTGTGTGCTCAATGAAGGTGCTCTCTCATGTATGCATGCAACTAAGATTTACCGCATATAGCTGCAGTGGCCTCATGCCATACTAGTGCTCAACGATGGTGCAAAACGTGCATAATCCCAACCCATGGCATGAAAGTATTTGAGAAAATCACGTGACGACCCCCGAATGCAGTGCATCAACAAGTGCAACGTGAAGTGCTCGTGAACCATAATTCCTATGATGTGTAAGAGTTTCAATAAGAAAACAAACATGTTTCACAATGTTCAGCAGCTACTAGCAAACTCCAGCTTCAACCTGTCCAAAAAAGTATTAAGCTCGACCAAGGCTCTCAAGTTTTCACACTAAAAAAATCAAACAAAATGATAGAAACAAATCCCAAGCTTGACAAACACAATAAATCCAATTACAAAACAACAACACAAACTATCACGCAAATAACTAAGCCAACAAAAACAAACATAACTACAATTTGACTGGGGATTTTCAGTTTTAGAAAAATGTTTGACTTATTTAGCACTCCCCCTAGTCTGCAAACATTCATGTGCAGTAGTTTCTCATAAAATGATGCAACATTCATGATCCAATCAAAAATCGAATCCAACAATCTATCCATAAGCTTCTCTACAAACACAAACGGCACATTTCTCTCAAACAACTCCTTTATAGGTAGACAAAACTCATCCATGAAATTTTCATCAAAATCCTTAAGACAATCCTCACCATCTAAGGAAAATGTTTCATCCTCCAAATTCTTCAAATCCCAACCATAGTCCAAAATTTTCAAATCCCTCAAATCGCAACCACACTCGAAATATTTCAAATCCCAACCATCCTCCCTAGGAAAAAACATGTTACTTCTAGAGTCTCTAAATAAAGTTTTGACCCTTTCTTTGTTGCCAAACTCAAATTCATTCACTGATTTATCTATGCAATCATGAACAACTTCTCCCAAAGATACTATGCAAGGAGCTCCCAACTCAATGTCCAAATCAAACACAACATCAAAAGGAGTCAACTCTACACTTACAACACCACAAGAATCAACAACATCCACAAATGGGGTCACTCTAGGACACCGAGCCACATCACTTAACTCATCAACAATACAAAACTCCATCGAGTCTTTCACACACAAAGAGTGGTAAACACCTTCCATAGTATCCTTACAAGAAAACTCACAAGAAACATCATCATTACAAACAACATCTTCACAATGCAACAACTTCAGGTCAATAACCTCAACCAAAGACTCCTTATGTACCTCCTCACAAACCCCTTCCAACTCTATTTCCTTGGTTTTAAATCTCTCCTCCCTCAAATTCTCAATTCTTTTCAAAGCCTTACTCAAATTCTCTCTCACATCCTCATCAATGTCACACTCAACATCCTCAAAACCCCAATCAAAATCATCACAAACATTATCACAAACTTCAAGAGAACTCAAAGAAACCACAAGACTATCAGATGAAGTTTTCTCTTCGACATTGTTGCCAAAATCAAACAAACAATTATCCACATAACTATCAAGAAGCATGAGGTTAGGTCTACTCAAAACAACATCAGAAACATCACAAACAAAAGCCTCTCTAGGGCTACTTAAACCATCAATAACCAACTCATAAGACTCATCAGAGTGAACAACACTGACACTAAAATCACAACAAGAGTCAAAACCTAAAACCTCAATACTCTCTTGATCAACAAACTCACAACCAAGCTCACAACAAATCTCAACATTCTCATCAGGTAACAAATTCGAACCCTCAACTTCATCTTGAAACCTTACAGTTTCTAAGCCCTTCCCCTCATGGTCTTCTAACAAACTCAAAAATTCATCCTCTATTCTCTCTTCTTCTCTCAAACACTTAAGTCCATCTATACTATCACCAAGGCAAACAAGCTCACTCTCTAAATTTTCTTTACTCTCTTCAACACTACCATGACTATCAAAACTTTCATCACACCTTCCCTCATCAGAAATATCAAAACTTTCTTAACTCTCATCCTCTCCCAAGGAACATGAGAACTCTTGGTTCTTAAAACAATCACGACTCTCTTTTTCTTCCTTACAACTCAAATCCATATTTGGCTCATCTCTATAGTCCACAAGCTCCAAAGTATCATTATTCCATCCCTCCTCTTTAGTTAAATCATAATCACTAGACTAGAAGTATCGTGGTCAAAGGGTATGAATTCAGACTCCTAGATTCTTCACTCCAATCAATCAAACAAGAAATTTTCTCCTCAACCACCCTAGGGAGTTTCTCCTCATAGACTTCAATTGATTTCTCACAAGTCAACTCATCCATCCTAAACAGAGAATATAATATACCTCTCTCAGGATCGACATAACTAACTCTCTTCTCCTCAAAAACTTTTCTCTCAACTTGCCTTGAACTCAACCTTTCCCTATCATCAAACCCTGACTCTTTTTTTCTTTTGGTCTTTCTATCTTGATATTTAACTATCTTCACAGCTTCCTCAAAAGTCTTAGGGTTCTTAACCTCTAATTTCACTCTCAAATCTTCTAATTTCAACCCATTTACAAAATACATTATCTTCAACATAACTGGTGTTATCTCATCTTCTAACAATGTGAAACTCCATCGATTCCACAATCTTTCAAACTCCCTAGCAAATTCCTCAACACACTGATCATCTTTTTTAACACAAGTTTCTATTTTCACATAACTCTTCTTTTCCTAACTCTTCTTTTATTGCACACACTTTTCCTAACTCTTCTTTTTCTCATCATTATATAGTTTTCACAAGTTCTCTCACATACATTAGGCTTTTTGCTTTCAGCTTTTGGCCCTTTGCTTTTCTACTGCTTCTCACTATTTTCGTTTTTTTTGCCCTATGCCTATTTGCAACTTGTTGGGATCATAACTTCGTCATATGAACCTTGAATACAGTCATTCGGGTACTCAAAACGATCGAAACATATCTAATCGATAAGCTTGCACTAGTAGAATTGCAAAAATCCATAAAAAATGGGCCAAAATATCGATTTTCACAAATCACATAAACTTTCTCCATCTTTTATCTTAGACGACTTATTCCCTTCCTTAGCCTATTGTTCTTGTCATTGCACAAACTTTTAGTACACATGTCCTCTTTTTCTTCAAGAAATACTCGCTGACGATATAAAACTTACGACATTTTCCTTTGATCCTTGAGTCTTCAAAATAAACATTCTCTGGATATGAACCTGTTTTTAATGCAGTGTGCCGTGACATAAATATGCTATGAAAAATGTATGTTGTGTCCATTCATACATGTTTGAGAAATATGCAATAGTGGATCGATGATATGTACCCAATCAATCAATGCTCACACGAGAATTATGTATGCACTATAGAATTGTGACTACCCTATCTACACGTGATCGTGCTTCATGCAAAGTGTAAACAAAGTTCCTTGATTATTTAAATCCTTATCCTCACCTCTCAACGCTCAACAAAAGAGATATCAATCTCCCCTCCATCTAAATTCTCACAAACACTCAAGAAAATGATGGTCCTCAAGATGTTGACTAAATAAGAACAACCTATCTCACAATTGGCGGCATCCTTTACGACCCTCAAACTCACCTAACCACCTTACACACTCAACCAAAGGTTCCTAATTTGGTGATGCATATCCCAAATATCTTGTGTGCAAGAAATGTGCGTGCTCAATGAAGGTGCTCTCTCATGTGCAGGTGCAACTAAGATTTATTGCATATAGCTGCAGCGGGCCTCATGCCATGCTAGTGCTCAACGATGGTGCAAAACGTGCATAATCCCAACCCATAGCATGGAAGTATTTGAGAAAATCAGGAGATGATCCCCGAATGCAGTGCATCAACAAGTGCAACGTGAACTACTCGTGAACCATAATCCCTGTGATGTGCAAGAGTTTCAACAAGAAAACAAACATGTTTCACAATGTTTATTAGCTACTAGCAAACTCCAGCTTCAACCTGTCCAAAAAAATACTAAGCTTGACCAAGGCTATCAAGTTTCCATACTCAAAAAATCAAACAAAATGACAGAATCAAATCCTAAGCTAGACAAACACAATAAATCCAATTACGAATTGACAACACAAACTATCATGCAAACAACTAAGCTCTAACAAAAACCAAACCTAACTACAGTTTGACTAGGGGTTTTGCATATTCCAAAAAACACTTGACAGTGTAACCAAACATAATCGTCAACTTTGAAATTCATGTCTTTTCTTTTATTATTAGCTTGTTTAGTGTATGATTGCTAGGCTTTCCCAATCATATCTTTAACTTCATAAAAAATAGTAGCATGCATATTGGTAATATCCTTAGTAGCTTTAGCTTTGCTTGACAATGATGTAACAGGTGTAGGCAATCTATTTTCATAAATGATTTCAAAAGGTGCTTTTTGTGTAGTTGTATATGGTGTATTATTGTAGGCAAATTGAAGTAGATGCAAGTGTGTATCCCATGTTTGTGGTTTTGAAATTGTCTATGCATGCAAAAGATCTAGAACTGTATCCCATGTTTGTGGTTTTGAAATTGTGTATGCACGCAATGTTAGATATGATCAATGCCCCACCCTCATTAGGTGCTACCAATGATCCATGGTCATCAAAGTTGTAAGGTCCCCATTATGAGGAGAAGCCAAGTGTGAGCCCGGACATTGGTGGAGTCCTGACTTGTATATCAGATGAGGTCTATGTGACCGGATGGCAAAAAGGTGACCATTGTGGGTCTAATCTTTGGGTTAGACAGAGTGGTTAAGCTGGTAGCAACTCGAGGCGCATTGCATTGAGTTGCAGTGTAAGGGAGTTAAAAGGGGCCCCTATTGGCTGGGGGGCCCGATGGTAAAGGGAATATTCCCTGGAATATTCTCTGGCTGACTAGTGGAGGCTCATATGGTATGTTGGTCAGCAGGCCGACCTAACGACCTTCGCAGGTTATAAAAGCTAAACCCCTTCGCAGCCATCACTCACTCATCTTTCACCCAGTCAGAGTTGTTGTTCCAGCTAGCCTTAAGCTCTTCACCTATCTTCTGTCTAGATCGCCATCTAAGCTTCACACAGTGGAAGCGCACGGGTGGACAGAGCCATCTTTGTATTAGTTGTTTGGAGTTAAAGAATTTACTGATTCTCCTCTTATCTGTTGTGTACTCTCTATCTCTTTCTCAGATTCTGTTCGCTGCGCCGTGTAATATTTTACACGCAAAAGATCTAGAATTGTATTGGTAATAACTTCTGTGTGCCCATTAGTTTCAGGATGAAATGCAGATGAAAAATCAAACTTATTATCTAAATTAGAAAACAAAGTAGTCCAAAAATTATTGCAAAATCTAGAATCATGATCTAAAATAATAACTTTTGGCAAACCATGGTTAGTGAAAACAACCTTTTAAAACAATTGTGCAGCTTGAGATGCAGTTAAAGTTTTCTTACATGGAAGGAAATATGCTTGTTTGCTAAATCGATCTATGATAGTCTAAATTATATCATGATTAGCTTGTGTGTTAGGCAAACTAGTTATAAAATCCATTGAAATATGTTTCCATGGTCGTTCAGGAATTGGTAAAGGCATTAACAAACCATATTGCTTACCATGGTGTCACTTGACTCGTTGACAAATTAAACATTTAGAAACAAAGTTAGAAACATTTGACTCCATTTGTGGCCAGTAAAAATCTTCAACTAATGTTCTTAAAGTAGAAATAATACCTCTATGGCCTTGATATGGGGGACAATGAATTCCGTGCAACACACACTACAAGATATAGACCTTATAGCGACGTTTAAAGCGACGAAAATACAAACAACAAAATTTGCCCCCGTCGTCGCAAAAAGCGTCGTTATTGACGACGCCATAGAATCGTCGCTATAACCGTCGCTATATGCGTCGCATATAGCGACGGTTACAGACAATTTGCGACGCTGATAGCGACGGCAATAGCGACGAGTGCAGTAAATTTGCGACGCAAATAGCGACGGTAACAGAGAAAAAAAAAATTTTGTGGCAGGGCAGCAAGCTGCCCTGCCACATATAGCACTGTGTGCTGTATGAGAGCCATACAAAATAGTTTCTGCACTGCTTCATACAAAGCGTTTGCAAACAAAAAGAATGTATACTGAAATGATAAAACTGATGGATGAAATAAATACATGATATCGTATAAAATGCGATTGGTACAATCATAAAACAATATCACTAATACATAGAAAATGTCTACATAGATCGGGCGACTAAAAACTAAAGGTATGTGAGCTCTAAGGATCCAAGGGCGAGCTACAAATCGTCGTCCCCCGAAAGCTCTTCCCGCTGTAAAGCAGCATCAAACGGATTCTGCAGAAAAAGAAACAACATATCAATCCACCATACAATAATGCATTCAAATATCTCATGGTAACTACGGACAAGAAAGATGAGTGACTTACTGGGCCGCCGCGTCTATACAATCGGTCGATCAATGATCTGAGACCGTGCCTCTCCGCATATCGAGTCTCAAGGCCTTGCGGATAGCGATTTGTAATGGAGTGCTGCAAAGAAAACAAAATGCTAACTGTTAGAAACATGATTGTCAGTACAAAGAATATCTCAAAAAACAAATAAGCAAAACAAAAGAGAATCTTACAAAGTCCTCCAAATATGTCTTGTGGCCGCCACTCCCAAGATGATGTACCGATCCGGCCTCGATTCGTGCCCTCGCCGCCTCCCGCTGCTGACTCCAACGTCCTGGCGAATTTGTAGCCTCCTCCCTCAGTCGGTGCCAGTCGTCTGCATCTAACCACTCGGGCTTTGGAGCCCCACTCTTGATTGCCTTGCGTGCGTCGGATCGTCTATGTGACATGTATGCACGCATGCAATCCATCATCCAGCCCGTAGAGAATCTATCCACTGCGGCTGGCACCGGGAACTCCTCGTGCAAGGATGCTACTATGTACTCCTTGCTCCCCTCCGGTATGTTCCTCCAATGATCCAGGACGTTGTGCCGAAAAACTTGTTGGCACAACTCCCTCATGCGAGCCATCACCCTCCTCCCCTCATCATTCATGATAATGGCTCCTGACCTGCCATCCACTAGGTATCCATAATCCCTAGGAGTGTGCCGTGTATGGGCCCTCTCCCATCTCCGTCCACGCTCCTGGGCATATCCAGGAGATCCCTGAACATCCGGTGTACCGACGGGGGTACCCTCTCCCAGAGTGCTACACAAAGGGGTGCCGCCAGAGGGTGTGCCACCAAAAGGAGTGCCACCAGAGGGGGTGCCACCAAAAGGAGTGCCACCAAAAGGCGTGACATCTGCCGACGGCTGCGCAAAAGCCGGAGTAACTGGAGTGGACGTCCCCACAGGTGTGACAAATCCTGGCGGTGACCGAGCTCCAGCTGAACGACGAGACGGAGACACCGTGTCCGTGTCTCCACAGCAGCACCCCCCTGATCCTCCTGCAGTCGCAGTCCCTCCCTCTGGCCCAAGTCGCGAGCGTCGAGATCGTCTACTCGAAGCTGAAGCATCTGATCGCGCCGAAGCTGATCTAGCAGAGCGTCCTGAGGAAGAACAAGACAGCTCCTGATCTGCTATCTCTCTGAATCTCGCGAGCTGATCTGGAGACATACGTGCCATCATCTCCTGAAACTCCTCATCGCTCATCCCTCGACTCATCCTGAAAATGTCGATACGTGCACAGATAAAAAATAATGTTAGAATAATCAATTTAAACTATACAAAGCACATTAATAAAATCATTTTTGAAAAATCCCTCTTAAAATGCATATCTTATCTACCTTTATGGAAGATCTAAACAACGAATTGAGTAATACAATTCTCCAAGAATGAAGTATTCTATGGTCCCATGTTAATCTCCTGACACAACTCTGCATACACTGGAAGGTCGATAGACATGTCACCACAAAACAACGAGTCTGTCTCGTTCTCAAAAAATTCTACGACTTCTGTATTTCCATCATTGTCAGCCGATGCAGGCTCCAAGCTTGCGGTGGCCTCCACCCCTTGTAATTTCGATCCCTCTATTTGCATATTTTCTTCATCTATGCCTAGAACATCGCTTTGATCGTATACTCTCGCACCTCGAGGAGTTGAAGGTATAACATACCACCATCGAGGTTGTCGGGGATTTGGATAGAAGATTACCTGTTCACAAACACTTACAAACTGTCTTCAAACCATTGTGACATAAACCATGTCGTATTACAATTAGCAAGCAAATGCCTAGTTGCACCTGTTCACAATGGGCCGGCAACACAAAGGTGTCGCGCAAATCCATCCATTTTTTTTCGAAATCTATTTCGAGAAATCCAGATGGACCTCATCGAACTGTTGCGCCAGCTCCTCCAAGTACCACTTTGAACCACTGCACGTCGAATATTATCATGGAGAAGCTACGGTAATCCACCGTAATAATACTTTGCAAATTCCCAAAATACTCCATCTCATCCACAACCGTGTTCGGATCCGTTGCTCGTCGCCGGCTCTCTTGCTCAAACCTTGCCATGACACCACAGTCCATTGTGGAGCGCATTTTGTCAATACGCTCCACCCGAAAATGCCGTCCACGCGACCACGCTGCACTATATATTTTGTACTGCACATTGAAACACTCAAATTAGATGTAGCAAGCAAATTTAGATACGACACATTCTAAACCCCTCATTACCTTTGGACTACATCCCCTCGAGAACTCCCACTCCTCCATTGAGACCTCTGTCCCTTCACTGGATGCTGCGGTCAAGGCTCCATGCAACCATCGTGTTGACATAAAACGCGGCATCTCCTCCATGCCTTTGGGATATCGAATCGGTCGGTGACGCGTACTGCGTCGGAATTCGGCTCGTGCTTCCTCTCGATCTTGCCTTGCAATCTGGTACTTGGCGAGCCACGTCTCCATGGAGGCATGGTGCAACATACAAAAGCGATTCACCTTCTCTTCCATTGAGGCATCCATTCTTTTTTCTACCCCATTTCCAACCACCACATCTCCAGTCAGCCTATCATCGTCCTTCAGCGTCCATAGCATTTCATTGTCTGGTTCCACCGTTGGTAGCCATTGTGAGATATGCACTAACGCCTCTGACACCAGCCAACCTTCCGCCATGCTACCTTCCGGACGAGCTCGTTGTCGCACAAAGCCTTTCAGGGTTTTCATGAAGCGCTCCAGGAAGAACATCCATCGCGTATGGACAAGTCCAGCAATCTCCACTTCATCCACAAGATGCATAAGAAGGTGAACTTGTATCGTGAGCATGCTAGTGGGCAGGTATTTCTCAAAGAGACAGACCGTCTCAACTGCTCCCCGCCTTGCGGATTCAATAGAGGACGTCTTAATCTCTTTCTGTGAGATCCATTGCACCAAAGTCGACAGCTTGTAAATGGCCCCGCGAATTTCTGGAGTTAGGCATCCCGCGATCGCGATCGGTAGGACAAACTGCCAAAAATGAGAAAGCATTAAGAATAATGGTCACTTTTCAAATTTCAAAATGTCCACGCTAATTAAAATCCATTCTGTTCACAAACCTGACATATCTTATGCCAATCATGGGATTTTAGCCCAGAAATCTGGTCATCTTTAGAAAATGCGGACCTGGGAGAACGCATCATACCCGTCGGAGTGCGGATAGACTTGATTACTTGATTCACAATGCGCTCTTCTTTGGTAGACAAAACCCAGGGAGCGCGAGGAAGCTGCACTCCCCCTTCAGCACTCGACTGCGGCCAAAGCGCCTCCATCTTACCTACCTCCTTTAAATCCATTCGTGCCCCTGTAGTGTCTCTCTTTCCTGTGATGTGGTCCCATAGCAAGCTGCCCACATTTTTGAAAATATGCATGGGATCCAACAAGTGGTTGACCTGTAAGTGGGTCCAATATGGCAACTCGTAGAAAACTGAGAACCGTCGTATTCCATTTGGATGTGAATCCGGGTTTACCATTTTCAGCTCGTACCAGCTTGCAGCGTTCATACGTGCTGGAGGTCGTCCAAGAAAACCTTCCCTGAGTTCATGATCCTCCGGCAAGAAAGCGGCGTGTCCTTGGTATACCATCTTCTTCATGGTTCGTGACCTTCGGGAGTCTAACTGTGGCCCACACAATGGACATGCATGATAACCTGAGGTAACGAGACCTGCAAGGCGATCCACGACCTAGTGAATACTTGATTGAATGAAATAAAATATAGATATTACCGGCGAGAACAATTCGGTCTGCTCACCTGAGCACTCTCCCAATCCCGGAAAGTCATGCATCGTCCACATGAGAATGGCTCGAATGTTGGCTGACCGCCGACCATCGCGCCTGCTCATATCTTGCACCGTGACCCTCTCCTCCCACAAAATCTTAAGCTCATCGACTAATGGACGAAGATACACGTCCATATTTTTTACTTTGTAGCGGCCCGGGACGAGCAAGCTAAGGATGAGATGTCCTTTCTTCGTAGAAAGCCATGGAGGAATGTTGTAGTTGACAAGCACTATAGGCCACACACTGTAAGAAGTCGAGCGCAGACCGAATGGGTTCACACCATCCATGGCGAGACCGAGCCGAAGATTCCTTGGCTCTCGCGCAAAGCCTGGGAAGGTAGAGTCAATGTGGCTCCATGCGCGCGAATCTGCTGATATTCGTTGAACTCCATCCGTGGACCTATTCTGCACATGCCACGTTGTCAAGCTTGCCATGGCAGACGTGCGAAACATGTGGTTTATGCGGGGGATGAGCGGAAAGTGTCTGAGGACTTTTTGAGGGATGGTTTGCCCTTGCAAGTCCTGTCGATACCTGTGAGCACCACACTTTGGGCATGTCTCCATACTCTCGTATTCATCTCGAAACAATATGCAGTCGTTGATACATGCATGGATGTTATTGTAGTCCATGCCAAGCTTCCGTAAAACATGTCGCGCATCATCACGAGACTCAGGCATGGTGTTTGCAGGTGGCAATATATGATATTTCAATAACCTGAAAAAATCATAAAACACCTTGAAAAATCTATCCATGTTTGCAATAATACTGTTTTTTAAAAAAACAATGAAGTCTGTGTGCAAGGTACCTGAATAACTCAGTCACACTCGTATCGCTCCAACCGTATTTTGCTTGCACACTTAAGAGTGCAAGCAATGTCTTCAACCGAGATACTCGGCACCCATCATATAATGGTATGGATGCTTCCTCTCTGAGCGGGTCAGATGTCTCAACATCCATGGGAATCAATGCATCGATCATTGCCTCCATCTCAGGCTCCAAGATTGTAGGCAAGTCGGGAAGGTTGTCTGTCTCCTCTGGCATTGACGGTATAGATGGGCCTTGCGAGTGGTCGATTGGCTCCTGCAATCCATCCATCGCACGTCCACGAACTCTTCTAATTGGCCGCAAAGGGTGCACTCCCCCTTGGGTCGAGACATCACCCCCCTGGATACAAAATTTACCAACAAGACCCAATCTTATTGTGTATGGTTTTCAATTAGCTTGAGAGTACAATGCATGAAAAATGCTAACTTCAAATTACCGTTTGCTGAAAGTCTGCAATCGCCTGATCAATGATCTCAGATTGAAACTCGCCAAATCGTCGTACGTGTTCTAATGACAATCGACGTTTTTGTCTAATTGCCAACTTGCATTGAGAGCAAGGACATGGGACACGCTGATTAAGATATGACTCGCGGTCTTGAACAATAGGACCTTCTTTGTTTGCCATCTTATCTACATTACAGCAAACAAGGCTTAAATGGATAGCTTTATGGAGATGTACGTCAAGTTGCAAGTTGACCATAAACCTTGCATTGTATATAGTAGTCGAGAGATTTTTCGATGTTATATCTCGGCCTTGTATCATGCTCAACGATTTGTTTGTCCCGGTAGATAATTTTTTGTTATATCTCGGCTTTGAGTATAAGTAATCCATTTTAAAATTAATGTGCGCCATCTATGAAATTTTATAACTATAGTAATAAAATTTATTTCAATCAATTCTACTCATAGTCATAAGACCTGAGAGAAATTATCATATACTCAATTTAAGGGTTTCTTTTTCTATAACAATAATTTTGGGTTCATTTTGATGAAGTACGTGGCCGTATGCAAAGCACATTGCATACCATTATCAATACGTATATTATCTTAAATTTTCTTCCCTTCCCTCTCCCTCTCTTTCTCTCCCTCTCCCTCTCTTTCTCTCCCTCTCCCTCTCTTCCTCTCTTTCTCTCACCCTCACCCTCTCCCTCTCCCTCTCGTTCTCTTTCTCTCCCTCTCTCATTTCCTCCCTCCCCCTCCCTCTCCCTCTCCCTCCCTCTCCCTCTCCCTCTCCCTCTCCCTCCCTCATTTCCTTCCCCTCCCCCTCCCTCTCCCTCTCCCTCTCTTTCTCTTTTTTTCCCTCTCCCTCTCTATCTCTCTTTCTCTCTCATTTCCTAAACAAGCAAAAAATAAAGTGATTTAAACATCCTCCAAGCAAAAGGGAGAGGGAGAGATACAATGCACTCTCCCTCTCTTTCTCTTTCTATCCCTTTCTCATTTCCTTTCCCTTCCTCTCCCTCTCACTCTCTTTCTCTCTCATTTCCTCTCCTAAACAAGTAAAAAATAAAGTGATTCAAACATTAAACAAGCAAAAGGGAGAGGGAGGGAGAGAGAGAATGCACTCTCCCTCCTTCTCCCTCTCTTTCTCTTTCTCTCCCTCTCCTATTTCCTCCCCCTCCCTCTCCCTCTCCCTCTATTTCTCTTTCTCTTTCTTTCCCTTTCCCTCTTCCTCTCCCTCTCCCTCTCTCTTACTCTCTCATTTCCTCTCCTAAACAAGCAAAGAAGAAAGTAATTTAAACATTAAACAAGCAAAAGGGAGAGAGAGAATGCACTCTCCCTCTCTTTCTCTCCCTCTCCCTCTCTTTCTCTCCCTCTCTCTCCCTCTCCCTCTCATTCTCTTTCATTTCCTCTCCTAAACAAACAAAAGAGAACGATTTAAACCTTCAACAAGTAAAAGAAAGAGAGAGGGAGACTCACCAATGAGATATGGCGAGCGTGGGCGGCTTCTCTTTGCAACGAGGGCTCCTCCTCTCCTTCACGAACAACGACGGTGGCGGCGGCGGCGGCGGCGGCAAGTCTCTTCCTCCTCTTCTCCCACAAAGCCTTGGCTCTCTCCCTCGCTCTCTCCCTCGCTCTCGCTCTCAAAAGGCGAAGAAAACAAAATGAAAACGGCGCTCTGGTTTCGGCCGCGCTTTTTTTCCCTGCGGCGTCGCAATTGGCATCGCTATATGCGTCGCGCAAATGCGACGCAAATAGCGACGCATATAGCGACGCCAATAGCGACGCCTATAGCGACGCCTATAGCGACGCCGACATCCGCCGTCGCTAATCGGCGTCGCTATTGCCCCATTCCCTTGTAGTGACAAATTATCTAAATGGAACAGTGACACACAATCTTTTCTCATAAAACATAAATCCATCAGAATAAGACAAAGAATCAATTGGAATCCAGTTATTAACAACTAATTTATTCCAATCAGCTTGAAAACTGAGGTCATGGTCATAAGTATAATTCATAGGGATAAGGGAATCAAAAGATAGAACGGAAATATTATGAATACTTGGTCTTCTACACAATGCATCGGCAACAACATTCTCTCTTTCAAGTTTATATTGGATAAGTGGATGGAAAATTTGAATGAAAACAGCCCATTTGATATAATGGTCAAAAATTTGTGGCTGACTAAGAAGATGTTTTGATCATGAACTCAAATCCCATTAGATAGTGTTTCCATTGACGTAAAGCTTGAACTACAGCTAACAATTCCTTATCATAGGTAGAATACTTCAGTCCAGAGAGTTTAAGTTTGCAACTAGAATGGGCTATGGAATGTGAATCTTGCATAAGGATAGCTCCCATTCTTGATTTGCTAGCATCAATGATGACTACTAGGAAGAATGGTCTATTAAAATTAGGTAATTGCAAAATAGATGCATGTGTTAAAGCATGTTTCAATAAATCAAAAGAATTTTTTTGGTTATTTATCAGACCAATGATATACAACACCTTTCTTTAACAATTTTGTCAAAGGCAATGCAAGTAATTAAAAATTTCTTTCAAATTTTCTATTAAAGCTAGCAAGACCTAAGAAAGAACGTAACTCATGCACATTTTTAGGGATTGGCCAATTCAAAATTACTTCTATCTTTTTCGAATCAACTTGAATACCATAAGAAGAAACAATGTGACCTAAGTATTCAATGTGGGTTTGAAAAAATTCACTCTTTTCAGGGTTAGCATATAATTGATTCTATTTCAATAATTTAAAAATCAAATATAAATATTCATAATGCACATTCTCATTTTTACTAAAAACCAATATGTCATCAAAGAAAACAATTACACAATGCTGATACTTCAATAATATACAATTCATCATACGACTGAATGTAGCTGGTACATTAGTCAAAATAAAAGACATAACAAGGAATTCATAATGACCCAATTGAGTTCTAAATGCAGTTTTAAAAATGTCATGTATATCCAATCGTATGATGATATCCAGATTTGATATCTATTTTGCTAAAAATAGTAGCTCCCTGTAGTTTATCCATAAGGTCGTTTATCCTAGGGATCGGATATCTATTCTTAACAGTGATCTTGTTTAGGGAACGATAGTCAATGCACATCCTATAGGTATTATTTTTCTTCTGAACTAATAGGACAGGTGCACCAAAAGGACAACTACTCGGCCTAATGATTCCTCAGGTTAACAGTTCTTCAACTTGTGCTTGGATTTCTTTCCATTCAATCTGATTGTGTCTATAAGGTGCTTTACATGGTGGTTGAGAACCAAGGATTAAATCTATTTTATGATCTTTAGGACATGTAGGTGGTAAACCAAGGGGTAAATCAGTTAGCAAAACAATCTTTAAATTGTGAAATAAATTTTGCATGCCTAGGATGCATCTAATTTTTCTTAGCTTCAATTTCATTCACCCATACTAAGTATGATTTGCTACCTTTTCTCAATGCACGTTTAGCATGTGTGTGACTAAGCAATGGAAAATTATCAAAGGTGCATGTTTCATGTAATGTGATTTTTTTTCGTTAGAATGAATTTTTATTAAATATGTGAAATAATCTATGTCGGGATTATATTTGTGATGCCAAGGCAATCCTAAAATAATGTCACTAGCTTGCAAAGGCACAACCAAGAAATTTATGTGCTCAACATAATCACCAATTTTAATTTCTAAATCATGGACTTATTGTGTACCATTGTATCTAGTACTTAAGAATGTAACTTTTATGCAATAATGAGTTGGAATAGTATGTAAATTCAATTATTTTACCAACTTTGCAGAAATAAAATCATGTGTACTCCCATCATCATGCAAAACAATCTTTTCATGACCATGCACAAGGCATTTCATCATTAATAATGAATGAGGATTTGACATACCTGGTAAAGTATCTGAAGCATCACCGATATCATCATCATCTTCCGTGAAATCTGGCATATCTTCATGGTCTTCATCTCTAGTCATTCCCAAGTAATTGATTTGAACAGCTAGCTTCTTGGATTGACAGTTCACTGGTAAGTGTCCAGGTTGATGGTACTTGTAGCAAACTATAGACTTTTCTTTGGAAACATTATTGGTAATGGCTAGAAATTTGGGTATGTTGGGATTTGGATGGAGAGATGGGTTAGGGTTTGAATTTGTGTTTGATGGTAAAGGAGGAGGTCGAGTGAGGGTTGAGTCCAAGGTTTACGAAAAGAAGAAGGAACAAAGCGATTTTGATTGAATCTTTGAAAGTTAGAATTAAATTGATTTATACCAAAGTTACAGTTAGTTGAAAATTATTGGTCACTTTTCTTGTCCATGAATTTTGTCTTCAGCATCATGGGCCAAAGAAATCGCATCCTCAAAAGTCTTTGGCTTGAACATGTTCACTTCCCTATAGAAGTGACCAAGCAAACTGGACATATACTTGCATTTGTGGATCGCTCAAGAACATCTTCAAGCATTCAAACTTGCACTAAGGCACCCTAGAAATGCTCAGTGTATTGCGCAATAGGTTCATGATCTCTTTGTTGTAGAAGATCCCACTGTTTAATTGCTTTTTCATGGAATTGAGGCGGAAGAAAATTCTACAAAATTTTCTTTTGAAAGGCCTCCCAAGTAGTAGGACATTCAATACTCTTGCGGACAATAGTCCACCATAACAATGCTCTGTCTACTAGATGGTTAGTGACACATTTGAGTTTATCTTTTTTAGCATACTTCTCTTCATAGAAATAATCATCAAATTGACCGACAAAAGCGAGAACAGTTTTTTTGTCATGTTGCCCATTAAAAGAACGGAATTTGAAATTTCTTTTACTTATCTTGGCTTCTTTTTTTAGAGACTGTACTTTGAGTGTCGCATCAATCGTACATCGAATTACATATATGGGTTGCACTCCATTTTGATCGACAGTCGATCGTTGAAGAGTAGCCAGTTGAGCCTGCAAATTTTGACGTGCTTTTCATTCCTCTTGAAGTTGCATCATAATTAGGTCCAATTTCTGCTCCATGGTTGGTTCTAGTAAATCACCTTCTGTCATAAAATCTTCTATGTTTTGATCAGACATCCTACAAAATCTCAAACAACCTCACATACTTGAAATCTTATTAGAGGGATGAGTGTAGTTCAAGTTTGGGTTTACAAGGCTTGCTTTTTTTTTTCTATGGCTTTTTGCGATCTTTCTTCTTTTGCGGGTACGGTAATTGATGATGGTCTTCTTCCAAGAAGAAAATAGACTATGTATATCAGCTTGCTTTCTGGAAATCGACTCTGTCAGGGTGCAAGTGTGAACAGAGGTTTGTTGAAGGTTCGAAACAGGTTCAAGATAAGCTTGATGTGAAGATCCACTATGGGAAAGTTTAATATTTAATTTTTGAAGCTTTAGAGATCTTAGAACCTTTAAGATTTTAAAAAGCTTGACTATTGAGGATCAATTGTGAAAGGAAAGTGGCTTCTGGCCGCGATCATCGTCGTCGAGTTCATGCTACCACCGCAAACGCTGAAATTTGGGAGCTTAAGCTTTAAGCTTAAACAATAAGCTTAGTAATTGATAAAAAGGTTGACACTTTATGTTTGTTTGAGAAGAAAAAAAAAATCTTCACAAAGAATCTTGGGAAGTGGTCCTCCGTTGCCTAGAACTGGTCCTTCGCGATTTGATAGCACAACAGGGGGTTCTTCACCGCCAAGAATACGTTGGTATTGACGGTTCGTCACGAGACTGCATGTAGAGCCCGTTGTCATTGTGTTGGGGGTCGAAGGTCTATCTCCGGGGTTTAGAGCAAAAGAGGAGTGAGGGATTCAAGGTCAAGGGAGAGAGAAAAGAATGGGGTTTGATAAGTCTTGGGTTTTAGAGATGCTTCAGTTGGAGAAGAAGACCTCAAGCTTTTTCATATGCTTAGCATACATGAATGGTAAGAAAGACTTTGACTCGATTACATCAAATGCGTATGAGGTTAATAGACCAATATATGTAGAGATTTTATCTCAGATTTAATCCAAATACGTATTTCAAAAGCAAGCCCAAATGGTTTCAATTTCATGAATGCCAATGAACAACAAATCCAAGATACAAGTATTTGAGTGGTAGACTCCACTACTTCCAAGACATAAACCAAAAACTCTTGAAATGTACTGACAAAGCTTTTAATTCACTTCAGCCCTATTTTATAATAGTAATTTCCAGCCCATAAACAAGCTCCAAAAATGCACATAAACTCAAGAATAAGCTTATCTAATCACTCTCAAATGAAGCCCTGATGTTTAGAGGTCAATACCATCACTTGCAACCACATAGATCACTTGATTTCCCTTCAAGAAGACAAGAACAGTGGGTTGCCCTATTTATGACAGGTTTTAGTAGTCCAAAATAGCCCCATACACCTCCAAGATCTCCCCTTTTCTTGCCCCAAAGTCACTCAAGTACTTGGGCACAAGAGGGGCTTCAATGGTCCATGATTAGCGTAAGAGAATGGAAGAAGATGTACATATGAGCAGGCTGACTTTGTTTTACCCTTTTATGGACTGTCATACCACTCATTTTCGTGATACCAAATGGATGGGCGAAAAATTCTCTCACCTTCTTTGTTTGAATCTCCTCTTTATCTTTAGTTTGCTCTGTGTTTGCATGCTTTGGAGCATGCACCATAGCCTTCAGCTCTCCCTCCATCTGCCATAGGTGTGCAGGCCCAAAAATTGCACCGAAAAATGCGGGCTACACTTCTCTTCTTCTTCCACACAAAAGTGGACCATATAGGCCACTTACAAGTCACACAAGTCCATTACTTCAGGTCCCATACAAACCAAGCAAACTTTTGGACACTCTTCTTGATTTCCAAGCAAATACACCTCATGAACCAATGTGACATAACCTGTAAATTGTCAATTACCTCTTGTTGATCAAGTTGAAGGTCCCCATAGACTTAATTTTTGTCAATTTACATTACACAAACTGAAAATTGCATGTCAAGTTACAAAGGAACTTATGAGATTAAATGGTATCTAGGTCAAATGTTGGGAAATAATGACCGAATTATGTATGAAAGTTTCTCATGTGAATCCTAATGAAGTTCTTCTGCAGACATAAGAACTCCATGATTTATGCCATGAACAGAAAACTCTTTGACATTCACCCCCTCCTAACCTACACATCCTCCGGCATGTGCCATTTCATGAAATTGCAGGTTAAGGAGGCTCTTCTTCTGACATATCTTCATCTTCATCCTCTAAGTCTTCTTCTTATTCCTTGTCTTCAAGTAGATGGCTCACATCCAAGTCATCAAGCTCATAAGTAGAAGACTCTCTTCATTTGAAGAGCTTGATACGTTTGCTGGCTATTGGTATCTTGATCATGGTCCCATCCATTTCAGCCAAAGTGTAAGTAGCATTATCATGTACCACCTTCACCACATATGGTCCAAACCATCGCTTGGCTAGCTTTCTATGAGCACTATATTGATTGTCCAGGCTGCTATCATAGACAAGTACCCAATCATTCTCTTGGATAGCTCTTGGACGGAGTCGATGACACTTGTCAAACCTCTTCTTATTCTTCAACCTTGCTGCCTTCAACCTTTCAATGGCTAATTTGACATCCTCTAGCCTTCTTTCAAGCTGCCTTATGCGCAAAATCAGCAGCTCTTCTCTATTTATGCATTCATCCCAAGGCAAGATACTCCATGTGATAATAGACTCCTCAATAGGCATAATAGGTGGCTGCCCATATATTAGTTCAGCTGGCATATAACCTGTTACTGCACTATGGGTAGTTCTATCACCCCGTAATGCGAATGGAAGCATTTTAGGCCATTCTCTCATCTTCCCTCTGCAAGACTTTACCAAAGCTTTGAGCTAGAATCGGTTGATGTCCTCTTTCACTCTTACCATTGCCTTCAGGATTGTAGGATGATGTAAGAGATAACTTGATTCCCAATTGAGCAAACAAATAACGATCCTCATTGGCATCTAATTCTCCTCTATCAGCAGTTACTTTGGCAACACAGCCATACCTGCAAAACACTTCTTCAAGTAAAAATCTACAAATAGCTTGAGATGGACTTTGTTGTCGAGGCTTTTCCTTCCACCTGATTTATGAGATCTTCTCTAGCAAGAACTAGATATCTCATGTTCCAAATTCCTGTAGGCATGGTTACTAAATCAACAATCCATTTGTAATGAATAGATAAAGGAAAGGTAGGCTAAAGCCCATCTCTATGCTTAACCATAGAGTACATTTGACAAACATGACAAGTCTCAACAAAATGCTCAATGTCTTTATACATATTTTGCCACCAAAATTTCTCTTTTATTTTGGCAAAAGTGCCCCATATGCCTCTATGGCTAGCCAATAAGCTTTCATGAAATTCTTGCATGACCTGTCTTTGAGTCTTCTTGTCTCCTAGGACACGAACATGCGCTCCTCCTTTCTTCTTTGTATGCCTCCAAAGGTAGCCATCTTTGAGAAAGAAGCCATAAGCCTTTCTCTTAATTCTCTTGAACTCTTCATTAGTCTAATCTTCCTTCTTTGTCATAGTGCTCAAGAATTGGCCAAATTTTAGCCATTCATCTGCATAATATTCTTCCTTAAAATGAGAACAAACTAAAACAAAACATTGAGCATGATGTCTTTCAGCTGCCCACCGTCCTTCCATGGTTGTTTCTTCTTTCTTTGCTGTTGTAAATTCTATTACAGTAGTTGTACCTACTGTACTTGCCGTAATTAATGATGTACTTGCATTTATGATAGTTGTACCAACATTAAGAACAGCTATACTTGCTGTTTTCATATTTGAACCTGCAACAACTACAGCATTATTTTTAGCAAATATAGACTCTGTTTCTTCCTCACCCATCATCTCTTCTTCATCTTTATATCTAGCACGCGAAAGCATGTCAGCAACTGGATTATCTCTTCCTCCAATATGTTTCAAATTAGGATTTAAGTATTTAATATAGGCTATCCAACTTAGCATAGCTATGTTGGGAGTGGAACAGTTGGCAATCATGCCCAAGAATGGAATACAATCTGTTTCAACTACTACATGTGCGCCCATGAAGTACTCCCAATCACACTTCAATGTAGTTACAACTCTCCAAAGTTCTCTTTTGATTTGAGCATGCCTTCTTTGACGTTCATTAAGAACCTTCACTCCAAAGCGGATTGCATATCTGTTGCCCTCAAGATCATCTTGACCGACAGCCCGTCTTATCCCAATAGGACTTGTGTCTACCGTGAGTATGATAGGCTATCCATTAGAGTAATTAGCCCTCTTCAAGAGTATGCTCTTTTTCCCACATAAACCTTTGGCCTTTTCTTAACAGTTGATAAAGGTTTTCAGCAACATGAGCGAAGTGTGGGATCCAAATAAGATAGAAAACACATGCTCCAAGAAATCTTCTCACCTCCGAAACATTTGTGCATATTTCTCGCATTTTGCTGATAGCATCAATCTTGATTGGAGAAGGCTTTCGGCCATATGGGCCACACATATGCCCAACCACAAGAACTTCTTCAACTCCAAAAATAGATTTAGCTCCTGAAAGAGTAAGAAGGACTTCTTCTAGTTTAGACAAGATTTGAGCACAATCATTAATATGATCCGAAACAAACTTGCGGCATCCAAGCTCATTGAGCTCTTCATTCTTCTCATGAATTTCACATCCTTTGATCAGTACATCATCAAGGAAAGGAAGAGTCAGTTGGGAAATATAATCTCTCAATACTTTATGCATGGCATTCATCATGTGAGCCACTGAATTTGTAGCTCCTTGGGGTAGAGTACACATGCGGACTAAACCAAGAGATGTCTTCATTATGGTAATGTCTCGGCTCTCCAAAGCAAGCTGAAATTGGTCATAGCCTAAATATAAATCACCCATGGAATACATTGCTCTACCTGCAAAAGCCTGAGCAAATTCATCAACAATTGGCCCCGAACCAACATTTCTAATAGTGACTTTATTGACAGGCTGTAAATCTTGAATGAACCGCAAAGATCCATTCTTCTTAGGTACAGTAAACCATCGGTTAGAATACGGAGCTGAAGATGGCTCCAATATTCGCATCTTTATCTTTTCATTTAAAAGCTCCAATAACTTAGGCAAATGAGCCCTTGGTACCAAAATTGGTTTAAGATTCCAAGGGATGTGTGGGACCGTGAAAATCACCATTTGTGCCACAACACTTGGATCCACACAACCAATTTCATGAGGTTGAAATGAAAAATCTTTTCCATGTTTCTTTAATATCTACATAAAGGCTTTCTTTTTAGCTGGAAAGAGAAAAGAGTCTTCACCAATTTTTAGCTCCTGTAAGCTTTCAGTTGTAAATTGGTAACCAATATCTTTGGGGTCACAAAGACTTGGCTATTTGGATGCCCTTTCAGCCAATCCCTCACTTTCAGGAGGTAGTGGAGTTGCCACCGGCTTGACCTTCTTGTCAACTGTCTTATACTTTGTTTCTACTCTTGCCTCATCCCTGTTTGTCTGTCCAAAAGCTTCATGATCAGCAAATTCTTGAATTATGTCATAAATATCCAATGTGCATACCTGTATGGACTGATTTTCAGTTTGATTTTTTGCATGAACAGCTGCATGTATTTTAACCAATGTATCATTATAAATCAGCCCATAAAATAGTCCTGAAATTTCTTCATTTTCAGCCAAAACATGCTTCAGCTCCCGTTCCACATGACATAAATGGTTGAAAACTGTCTATAACAACCCACACTGTTGACCGTAAATACCTGCAGGTCAACTTTTGGCATAGCCCCCTTTACATGTGGAGGAAAATTTTTATGACATGAAGCACTAACGCCATATTGGGTTGATGATGTCCTCCATGTGCTTGAACACGGTCTACCCGAGAGACCTATCGAGAAGGCCAAGCTTAGGAGGCTTATTGTGAAGATCCAACCCTATCAGCTGATTACCACCAACTCTATAGGTTAGGGCAAGATGGGTTGCTACACAGGTGTGTGCATGAACATGAGATGCACGACACATTGAGAGAGGCCCATGCTGAAATCGCTGGGGTGCATTTTAGTGGAGACACGATAGCCCGCAAGGTGCTGCAGTCTCAACTATGATGGCCCATGCTATTCCATGATGCAGCTAGATTTGTCAAGCACTGTGATGAGTACCAAAGGACCCCTGCGCAGAAGAACAAAATGGAATTGATCCCTTTAATAGAATGACAACCTTTCGAGAAATGGGGCATTGACATCATCGAACCCATTAGTCTTGTGGCCCAGTATTCACAGGCTTGATATATCATCCTAGCAACAGACTATTTGACGAAATGGGTTGAAGCAAGAGCCACAAGGAAGAATGACACAAGGACCACATCGAAGTTCTTATGGGGCAGGTCATCTCAAGATTTGGTTGCCCTATTGAGATAGTGGGCGACCAGGGCAGCCACTTGATCAATGAGGTGATTGCCCACTTGCTCTCAACCTTCTTGATCATCCATAGGAAGTCTTCACCGTACTATCCCCAAGCCAATGGCCAGGCAGAATCAATGAATAAGATCCTAGTCAACGTGCTCACAAAAGTGGTTTCCACTTCTTGGAGTGACTGGGATAACAAGATCATGCCAGCTTTATGGGCCTATCGAATAGCCTATAAAATGGTTGTGGGACAAATACCCTTCAGGCTGACATACAGAACCGAGGCTATCTTGCCTTTAGAATATTTTATCCCTAGCTTGAGATAGCGGTGTAGGAGCATTGGGAAGGGAAAGAGGCTTGGACTAATCATCTTATCGAGTTGGAACGCTGTCGTGCTGCTGCGCATCCGAGCCGTAAACACCTCCATTTTTGTTGTGCATCTGTGTTATCTTTTCACGTGTGTTTCATTGTGTTTGATTGCTGCATTATCTTTCCATCCTTTTCAGTACCTGCATCCAATGTACATACTCCACTTGTGTGTTTGTGTTTGCGCGTGTTTCTGTTTGTGTGCATGTTGTGTGTGTGTCAGAAAAATATGAAAAAATGATGCCAAAGAATATTATCATGCTATTAATTTCAATAATGAACTCCAAGAAAAGTGCAGGATACCGTGGAATCAAAGGAAGATTTGTAGAAGCCGACATTTAAGCTATGAAGACAAAGATGTAAATTCAGGAATATCATGTGCAATCAGAAGAGCTCGTGGTGGCGTGAAAGATATTCAAACCAGCATGGTAGCTGCCTTTGGATCTGGGGCTATGTTCTCTATCGTCGGTGGCTTCAATGATGCTAAGAAGCAACAAGCAATGGGTGTGCTTCTGAAAACATATTCACACAGCAAGAGTTGGTGGAGGACCCGAATCTGCTCTTAGATTTGGAGGCAGACATAACTGAAGAGTGTAGCAGTGACAATAACTCACAAGGACTAGTTCTGGTCAAGTTTAAAGATAGACAAAGTGGCCTAAAGTGTATTCAGATTATGAATGGTCGCTGGTTTGGTGGCAGACAAATTGAAGCACTTGTCGAAGGTTGAAAAAGAAAACGCGCTGATATTAGTGGGAAGAAAGCAGATGGGGACACTCTCAAGATCTTGTTTGCAACCATTTGGTCTGCTTTTTCTAGAGGCTTGATGTGCTCTAAGTTGTCAAGATTGTGGGAGAGAAGGAAGGAGTCTCGCTTGAAGCTTTCTTGCTTGCACAATGGGGGAAGACACACAAGGGTGGAGGCTGAAAATAGTTTTCCTCTTCTTAGTTGTGTAAGCCAAAAGAACTCAAGTACAAAGAAATAGAAGAACCCTCTATATGGGTCTCAAAACCAAACTCAACTAACTACGGTGGCATACAAACTGAGCCACGAACTAGAGTAGATAAGGATAGCTATCATGTAGCTATTATTCATGGGTGGTGTACCAACCACGTCTGCAACTGACAAGTCGGTGACATAAATACACAACGGTCACCCTGGCGTATCACGAGTAGAGCTCGATATCTCAACACTCCCCCTCGAGCTCAATTCCAATTCCTGCACACCAAGCAGGTCTCTGAACTTGCACAGCTTCTCTGCGCCCAATGCCTTCGTGAATATGTCAGCTACCTGATCCTCTGTGCTGACATAAACTAGATCAATAAGACCTAGTAAAACCCTCTCTCGCACATAGTGATAATGCACCTCAATGTGCTTTGTTCTAGCATGATAGACTGGGTTATTTGCCAAGTGAATACTACTCATGTTGTCACAATAAATGACAACTGGCCCATCTGTAGACTGATGCATATCATAAAGTAGCTTATGCAACCAAGCTACCTCACATGCAGCCATTGCTGCACCCCTGTACTCAGCCTCTGTGCTCGACAAGGCAACTGTAGGCTGTTTCTTGCTGCTCCAAGTGACTGCAGCACTCCCAAAGGAGAACACATATCCACTGGTAGATCGTCTATCATAGATACTACCAGCCCAATCAGCATCAGTGTATCCATGCAATTGTATCTGAACCCCAGTCTCATAAAATAGTCCATACTGCAATGTGGACTTCACATACCTGAGTATGCGTCTAGCCGCATCCAAATGCGGTTTCCTTGGAGCCTGCATAAACTGACTTACCAATCCAACAGCATAGCTCAAATCTGGCCTGGTAATAGTCATATAAATCAAACTTCCTACTATGCGTCTGTACATAGTAGGGTCTTCTAGAAGCTCACCTGCATCTGTGCTCAACTTCACATTCTGCTCTAAAGGAACTGAAATAGGCTTACAGCCTGTCATCCCATATTTGGACAGCATGTCCAATCCATACTGCCTCTGCAAGAGCTGTATCCCACTTGGTGATCTAATCACCTCAATGCCCAAGAAATAATGCAGCTCTCCCAAATCCTTCATCTCAAACTTCTTTCTCTGTTTTTCTCACATAAAGTGAGAAATCTGCCTTGGAAATCTGAAAGCCAATAGTGACAAGATACTGTCCTATCTTGTCAGACCATGCTCTAGGTGCTTGCTTCAAGCCATACAAGGCTTTCTTCAACCTGCAAACAAACTCAGGATGAACAGCATGCACATAACCTGGTGGTTGCTCCATATAGACCTCTTCTTGCAAATCACCATGCAAGAAGGCATTCTTTACATCCATCTGATGTAAAGACCATCCCTTTGATGCAGCCATAGCAATGACTGCTCTTACGGTTGCCATCCTTGCAACCGGACTGAATGTTTCTTCATAGTCAATGCCATATGTTTGTGCATACCCCTTGACTACTAATCTTGCTTTGTATCTATTCACAGAACTATCTGCATTGTGCTTCACCTTATAAACCCACTTACAACCAATTGCATTTTTACCTTTAGGCAAAGGTACCAATTCCCATGTAGCATTTGCTTCCAAGGCATCCATTTCTTCATCCATGGCTTTCTCCCATTTTTCTTTTCCCATGGCTTCCTCAAAAGAAGTGGGTTCTGGTTCCTGTATCACTTTAACCATATATGCATAGTGAATGGCTGTAAATCCATCATATTTCAGCCTATCCACAGGATACCTAGCTCTCGTAGACCTGCGCAAAGTAGGTTCACTCCCAGGTGCTCTCAAAACATCCCTGGTCTTCCTTACTCCAGGTGTAACAATAGAAAGAATACCCAACTCATCATCAATGCTCTGTTCTGAGCCACTGGATTCACCATCCACATAAGAGTGACCTGCATTCACATCAAACATGGGCTGATCAACCTTCTCTTTTCCTTTTCGTGATACCTGCATACCACTATCTACATTGCTTTGAGAAGACTCTCCTGATCTCAATCTGCCTATCCATGGCGAAGAATGTGAACCACTACTAGAGGACGCTCCAGGTCCACTAATATTTTGTGACTGCTGCTGTGAATTTTGTGCAGCATTACCATTTTGTGCATCTACATCATCAATCACATTTACTGGTTTATACCAGCTACTCATCTCATCAAAAACAACATCTCTGCTCACTGTAAACTTACGAGTAGAAGGGTTATAGCATCTATACCCTTTTTGCTGCAGAGAGTAACCAATAAAGATGCACTTCTCAGCTTTTGGATCCAACTTGGATCTCAACTCATCTGGCACATGTACATAGGCAATGCAACAAAAAATTTTCAAATGAGAAATATCTGGTTTCCTACCAGTATACCTCTCCTCTGGAGTCATTCCATGTATTGCTGCAGTGGGAGTCCTGTTCATTACGTAGACTACTGTAGCAACTGCTTCAGCCCAATAAAAATCTGGCAAGTCTTTTTCATTGAGCATGGCACGAGATACCTCTCCAATATGCCTGTTTTTCCTTTCTGCAATTCCATTTTGTTGTGGGGTATGACTACATGAGTATTGCTGCTTTATGCCATGCTCCTGCAGGAACCTTGCAAACTCATTTGAGAGGTACTCTCCCCCTCCATCTGACCTTAGGCACTTTATCTGCAGGCCTGTTTCTTTTTCAACCATCGCTTTAAGAGTTTTGAAATGCCCAAAAACTTCACTTTTCTTTTTCATAAAATACACCCAAACTTTTCTGCTATAGTCATCAATAAAACTGACAAAATAATGACAGCCTCCAAGAGATGCAGCTTTAGTTGTCCACACATCAGAGTGGATTAATTCCAATGGCTTCTTACTCTCTTGAGCATGTCTAGGAAATGGTTTCCTTGCCTGTTTTCCAAACTGACAGGCTTCACATACCTTATGCATTTCTGCAACCTTGAATTTTGGCAAACCTGCAACAATATTTTGGGCCTGCATTGATTTAAGTCGCTGTACATTAACATGACCAATACGTTTATGCCAGATATCAATATCTACAACTACACCGGTCCCATGTGCAAACATTGCTGCACTCAATTCAGACATGTCTGCATCCAACGTAAACATTCTGCCCTTCTTCTTTCCTTTTGCTATCAAGCGACCTTTATTTTTCATATCCTCAACAAAGCATCCATGAGGATTAAATCTGACCTGCAAGCCCTGCTCAACCATTTGACCAACAGAAACCAGATTCTTTGTGATATTCGGGACATGAAATACATCGGATAGGTATTTCTTTTTCCCATCCTGCATAGACAAGGGAATTTTTCCAATCTGCACAATAGGACGTGCAGTATCATCACCAGTCTCCACAAATCCTAGTTTTTCCATTTTCCTTGCATCCTCCATCCATTCTGCATGACCTGTCATGTGGTTTGATGCACCTGAGTCAACATACCATACATCGTTGCTTTCTTCTGCACTTGTCACAGAATTGTTCATGTGCTGCACCATAAACAGATGCTCATTTCTGTCATCACCTTGTCTACTAGAGGATGCATAATTTCCTTGTTGCAGTTTTCCATTCATGATGTCATTCTGCTTTTTATAGCAGTCTTTAGCCATATGACCCATTTTACCACAATAGTAGCATTCAACATTACTGTTTGCATTTTGGCCTCTTTGCCATCCACCACGACCTCTTTGGCTCCCCCTGCCTCTAAAGTTACCACGTCCTCCTCCATAGGACTGGTTTTCTTGAGTTTGCTGCATATTCTGATTTCTACCACGGCCTCCAAATCGGCCTCCTCTACCTCTGCCTCTACCTCTTCCAGCATTTGAGTAGAAGACAGTTTCTTTTGAAGTTCCTCCTGAAGAAGATGCACCACCATTTCTTTGCTCCTCAGAAATTAGAAGAGCAATCAACTCTTCAAAATCAGGAAATCTTTCACGAACTGAAATGGATGTCCGAAACTGTGCATAATCCTTTCCTAGACCATTCAAGGTCACAGAAACTAAATCATCATCTTCCACTGGAGACCCAATGGAAGCAAGTGCATCTGCAATCTTCTTCACCTTCATGTGGTAGTCGTTGATGCTCATATTTTCTCTTTGCACATTGTGCAACTCTTGCTTGAGCTGCATTTTCCTGGCTTGCGTATTTGTGCTATACATTTTTGACAAAGTATCCCATGCCTCCTTTGGCGTACTTGCATCCTGAATATGCACAATCATAGAGTCAGAAATGCTGATAGATAGCCAGTACATAACTTTCCTGGCTCTCTCATGCCATGTTTTAAATGCCTGCATTTGCTGTTGATTGGGAACATCAGGAAGAACTGGTTCTTCTTCATTTCCTGCAACAAATTCCCAATATCCTTTTCCCATAAGGAAATTCGTCATTCTAAACTTCCATACTTGGAAGTTGTTCTTGTCAAGCTTTTCAGTGACAATCTGTGAAAGAGAATCAGATGCCATTACAGAAGACTGCAAAAAATTCTGTCACTGCAAAAACCACAGCTTCACCCTCACAAGGGAAAATCTGCAAAACTGGCGAAAGTGGTATTTGACCACACAGTCACTTCCTAGTGACGATTTTGCATCAACAGGCAACAGGGATGATTCTGTAACTCCCAATGTCTCTGCGCACAAGCATACAATGCAATTTTTACAGTAACTATTCACCGACCTGTAGAACAGTGGCTGCACAGCATAAAACTGAGCCTTTTCCTGAGTGCGTGCAGAAAACTTCCGCCTCCAAAATAGGCCCCGAAATGGCCTCAAATAAAAAAAACAAGGACGCCTAGAGCTAAAGCTCTGTACCGCAGCATATACTGCCCTCTTGCTTCACCGCGAAGGGCGTCTCAACCTGAGACAATGCACTCCTGCACTTTCCGGCTGTGCTACCTGCAGAGATCTGCTCCCAAAACAGAAAATGAAAGCAACACTGCTCCTCTTACCAGACCACCGCGAGCTTGGCTTGCTTTCTTGAGCTCCTTACCACGAACAAGGCTTTGATACCATGTCAAGATTGTGGGAGAGAAGGAAGGAGTTTCGCTTGAAGCTTTCTTGTGAGGGCTGAAATGATGAACGGATTGCCTCTTACCCATCCAACCTCCAATCCTCACTAAGAGAACTAAAGAGGGGCACCACCTAGCCAAAGGGAGGATGGGCTAGGACATCCCTTTTCTCAAAGAGAATCAAGAGAACCAAGACACAAATTTACAAGAGAGAATATATGTGCTAGACACCATATTGGAATATAAGAGAGAGAGATGAGAAGAGAGGGAGACAATAGGAGAAGAGGTAGAAGAAGCTTGCCATTATGCTACATAATAAAAGAACTTACTCATAGCTTACCTCAAAGAGATGAGGATATTGTAGAGTGCTCTCATGGACTTGTCATTCTCCTTCCTCCCTCTTTTCTAAAAGAGAATCAAGAGAACCAAGACACAAATTTACAAGAGAGAATACATGTACTAGACACCATATTGGAATATAAGAGAGAGAGATGAGAGGAGAGGGAGACAAGAGGAGAAGAGGTAGAGGAAGCTTGCCTTATGCTACATAATAAAAGAACTCACTCATAGCTTCCCTCAAAGAGATGAGGGTATTCTAGAATGCTCTCATCTCTTGTCATTCTCCTTCCTTCTCTCCCTCCATGGGCTCTTTATATAGCCTCCATGAGGGATTAGATTAAGCTAATCTTCTTGATTAACATAATCCTAGATGATGTATGGCATCTTTGAAAATATGGAGCATAGTGGATGGGACAAGTCCCCACCTTGGTCATCATGCAAGAAGCCAAGGGTGGTGGTAGACAACATAGATAAATGGAGCTAGATTACAAGAGGTGGGTGGCCAAAGCACATTATTATAATATATTTACAAGAAGGATAGAGTGGAAAGTTGGTGTGGTGAAAGAGAGAAGAAAATTGCATGTAGCCAGCAGTCTGCGCCTTCGTAACTTCAAATCCGTGAGGAATTTGAAAAAAGTTTCTTCTGCAACTTTGTAGACCAGGTCGAAACCGATCGGCCTTCGCGGGAATTTTCTTGAAATTAGCTTTTTCTTGGGAGTTATTGAGATTATAAAAAAGGCTTCCAAAAGCTGCTTTGACTTTAGTATCCCATATGTATATAAATACATATAAGCATGTGACAAAAGGGGTCCATGCTTGTAAGCTTTTGTGCAAGATCCAAATGACACCATGATGTGGATATTGACTTGTGTGCAAGGGTGAGGTGTCCTCTAATGATGGTGATAGATTCCAAATCTTAGTGATGCAGACGGGGCCCATGTGTAGTTGGAGGCTAGTCCTTTGAAAAATCCATGCATTCACTCAACTCCTAGGTGTAATCCTTTTTCATCTTCACTAAGATAACCATCCCTTTTACCCTTTACATTGACATGCCTCCTAAGAACTCGTTCCCCCCATTTGCTAGAGTTATCGTAATCGAGAAGCAATGTAGCATACCTAGTGCTTGAAGAGTAAACCCAGAGTGATATGGTAGGCTCTTGATAGGGGCTTTGGCCAAAATTTTGTGGTAGTAATCCGGGTTGTAAAAAACCCGGATCATTAGCCCTCCCCTTAGGCTAGAGGTATTCATGCCTCTAGCTTGATAATGATGGTCCAATAGAGCAAGGAGGACTACACCCCCTCATTGGTGGCTCTTCATTGAATGACTGCTCCAAAGTGTTCATATTTCTTTGAAAATAAGGCTTCAGTCGCCATCCATTTACCCTTGTCTTGTGAACCTTCCCATCCATGTCACCTAGCTTATAGCTGCCATTTGGATATCTCCTTATGACCATGAATGGCCCTTCCCACTTGAACACAAGTTTAGCATCCTTTCTGTTATCAAAGCGATTATCATAACGTAGCACAAGTGATCCTTCCCTTATGTGTTTGCTAGCCAGCTTCTTATTAAAGGTCTTCCTCCTCTCTTCAGCCTGCATGGAATAGTGTTGGACTGCTGCTTCTCTATCTAACTCCAGCCTCTCTAGATCCAAGATCCTTTCCTCTAACTTCTTATCTTGATTCTTCTCTTGACTGGCTACTAAAACACGCAAACTGGCCAGTTCCACCTCTATAGGAAGCAAAGCTTCTTGGCCATAGACGAGGTGAAATGGAGTATAGCCAAGTGAGGTTCTGAATGAAGTCCTGTAGGCCCAAAGAGCTGCATTCAATTTTTTATCCCAGTGCTTGGGGTGCATGTGTACCTGCTTGGTAATTATCTTACAAATAAGCCCATTCACTTTTTTGACCAAACCATTACACTGTGGATAGTAGGGAGTAGAATGCCTGTGCTTGATTTTTAGCCTTTCCATTAGCTCCCCTACTAGGTTTGCCCTAAAACCAGGACCCCGATCAGAGATAATTTCCAAAGGTGTGCCAAACCTGCAACAAATATTTTCAAACACAAATTTTCCCACTTCTTGGGCTGTGATCCTACTAGTTGCTGAAGCCTCTGCCCACCTCGTCATGTAGTCCACTCCCATTATGATGTATTCCTTGCCAGATTGAGTTCGTGGGAGTGGTCCTATTGCATCAATCCCCCATTTCTCAAATGGGCCATATGTAGTTATGGGATTTTGTTCCTCATGCACTAGCTTCCTTGGTCCGGCCTTTTGGCAATCGTCACAAGTGCGGCACCAATGTTGCACATCTCGATGTAGACTAGGCCACACAAAACCGGCTTGGAGAATCTTTCTGCTGGTTATTTCTTGAGCAAAATGTCCACCACAAACCCCTTCATGGCAGCTCTTAATCACATCTATAATCTCCTTTGCTGTTGGCACCCTTCTAAGCACTGCATCCTTTCCTTTGCAATACAACACATCATTTATCAAGCGGTATTTAGTGGCCTTAGTAGCTAGCCACCTTTTCTCACTTTTACTCATATGTGCAGGTGCCTCACCTTGCTCAAGAAAATAAAGCACATCTTGTAGTTGAAACTTACCTTGAAACAAGGGAAGCTTTACGGCAATGATGCCCACCATTGCCTCTTTCAATTTTTCAGCTGCTAGAGCATCTGCGTCGCCATTTGTGCGCCTTGGCACAAAATAGATTTGGGCTTTCTGTAGCTTTCTCATGAGAGTTTTAGCTTCCCTCATTTTCACTGCTAAGTTATCATTTTTACAAGCCCAGATTCCTTTCATTTGCTTAACAATGAGCATAGAATCCCCAAAAACATTAAGCCGAGTGATACCATGTGAGAGACACCACTTCAAACCTAAAAGCAAGGCTTGATATTCTGCCTCATTGTTAGAATGGACATCCTCCAAGCTGATACCTTCTCCATAAAGTTTGTCACCTATGGGACTGAACACCACTATTCCTGCTGCCGCTCTGTCTTTAATACGCTTGTAGGCTCCATCAAAGTAGAGGGCATGGGCATTCTCCACCCGTGGCGGCTCCTCAAGAGGAGGTGTCTCCTCTTTTACCTTTCCCTTCTCATTTTCCTTCTTTTGATGGCATCTATGGGTCAACAAATCAGCTAGGCAAGCTCGAGTAGAATCCTCCACTTTGAAGGTGTAGTCAAACTCTTGGAGTTGTATCACCCACTTAGCGATTCTAGCTGAAATATCCATGTGCTGTAAGGCATAGGGAAAATGCTCTTCTGTCGTGATCACTGTGAATGGCCTAGGGAGAAGATAAGGACGAAACTTTCTTATAGCAAACATTAGAGACAAAACCATTACCTCGACCATCTTGTACCCTCGTTCTGATGCTGTCATTACTCTACTAGAAAAGTAAACCGGTCTCATTAGTCCAGTTTTAGCATCCTTTTATATTAGTGCTGCCCCTAGAGCATTGTCCCCAAAACTCGGGTTGACAAAAAACTCTTGATCCCAACAAGGCTGTAAAATTATAGGAAGGGTGCTAAGAGCCTTCTTCACCTCGTGAAAGCACCTTTCGCTTTCGTCACTCCACAAGAGCTCCTCGGAGTGGATTAACTGTTGCAGTGGAAATATTAATTGGGAGAGGAGATGAATGAACCGCCCCATATATCGCACCTTCTGAATGAAAGAGGTTAGTTGCTTCACAGAAGATGGTGATGGCACTGCCAATAGAGCCTTAACTTTGTTTGGATCTGCTTCAATGCCCCTCTCACTTACGACATGCCCTAACAAAGTTACACTGCTTTCGCCAATTCGACACTTCTCATGGTTTAATTGCCCCCCCATTTGTGCGAGTCGGTTGAAAGCTTCATCCACCTTCCCTAGATGTAGAGCCTTGGAACTATAAATACAAAAATCATCAATAAAGACCCTGATGGATTTCCCAAAATATGGCTGGAAGACATAATTCATGAATCGTTGGAAGGTAGCTGGGGCATTTGTTAATCCAAATGGCATTACTTTGTAAGAAAAACAACCCCAAGGTGTAATGAAGGTGGTCTTCTGTTGATCCTCCTCAGCTATTCGGATCTGGAAATAACCTGAATACCCATCACAAACAGTGTATCTCTCATGCCCAGCCACCTCGTTGAGTATTTCATCCTGAAAGGGAAGAGGAAAGTGATCTCTCTTAGTTGCGGCATTTAGCGGCTTGTAATCCACACAAATCCTCCATTTTCCATTCTTCTTGGGTATCACCACCACAGGTGAAACCCACTCTGAATCCCCTATTGGATAGATAAAGCCTGCCTTTAAAAGTCGTTGCACCTCAGTGAGTAGAGCGTTTTGTTGAACTACTCCCAATCGTCGTAGTCGCTGCACCACTGGCCGTGCTCCCTCTTTTAGATTAATGTGATGTTGTACTGCTGTCACACCTGTGATGTGTTCATAATCAGAAATAAAAAGTGCAGAGTGTTTTATCACCACTTCCATGTAGGCTGCCTTCTCCTCAACTGATAGATCCTTAGCCAACATTTTTTCTAACCCCTCCTTCTCGACCTTTGGAAGCTGCTGCGAAATTTCACTACTAGAAGGCCCTTTTAATGTAATCCCCATCACTTCTAGAGAGCTTTCTTCCTCCTCATTAGAAGACTCTCCCTCTGTCATAGATGACCAACCCTCGCTGGAACTCCATTCATCAGCGGTGGTTTCTAACACAAGATCCTCCTGTCGGCCCTCCTTCATGTTGTAGATAGTGCTCTTCCATTTTTTATGCAGCCCCTTTTGTGGCCTGAGCTCTAACCCCTGTCTCCCAATCTTGTCTGGCTTTCATTCCCATTAGCCATGGTCGCCCAAGAATGAGCGGATAGCCATCCCCCTTCACTGGCATCACATACATGTCAAGCTCCAATTGCACTCCACACACCTTTACCTTGACTTTCTTTATAACTCCCAAACAATTTACTACCACATTGTTAGCCATTTTGGCCCCAAATTTAGTAGTTTCATTTACCTCTAATCCCAAACGATGCATCAACTTTTCCGTCATGACACAAATCTCTGCACCTCCATCCACATATGTCTTTGACACTCTCTGCCCATTGATTTCGGCTTCCACTAGAGGTACAATATCTTTCATCTTTCTAGCCTGGATTGCATTCACATGTCTATTCTTCATGGGTCTAATGCTTACCATCTTTGACCATTGTCGCCGCACTGTTGGAGATAGATGTAGTAATTGTGGCCATGAAATTTTTGGCCCTTGATTCCTCACATCAGCAAGCAAATCATAAGCTCTAGTACCTTTACCCAAGGGAAAATCATCTGGCTCAATGTGTCGACGTGAGCGAGCCCTCCTCTTTTTACTGGTGCGTGTCTTTGCAGCCACTGATGACTCTGCCTCCTCTTCCATATTTTCAACCTCCTTTGGTAGTGTAGGCTCCATCTTCTCAATTCTCCGGGCTTTCTTCACCGGCATTGCTTCAACCTCTACTACTTTGGCCTTCCCTTTGACATCACTCTCATCTAAACTAATTATCCTAACATCATGATTCTCTGGCGGTTGGACAGGCAAGGGCGGCACCTCTGCAAGTGGTCGAGGATGCTGGAGAACTTGAACCGGTGGTGGAGGCCTTGGATTCGGTGGAACAAACCTTTCCCTAGGTGGTGTCACTTGTTGTCCCCTCCTTCTTGGTTGGAACCCATTTCCTGGAAAACGCCTAGGATGAGGGCAAAAGTACATACCATGGCCAGTCTCCCCACAATTATAGCAAACATACTCTCTTTCTTGTCTTCTTGGACCTCGATTGCCTTCATTTATGAGGGGAGGGGGCCGCACTCCTTGCACCAAATTTAATGAAAGGCTTTCGAGTTGATTAGTAATGCGTTGTAGGAGCTCTTGCTGTGGTATCTCTGGTTCAGGTGGGGCCTCTGCTATTTCTCTAGGCCTTTGCATGGTTGGTAAAACCTGTATGGGCTCAACTCCCCCCTTTAACTGGGCTTGATACTTCAATTTTCTATCTTTCTCTCTCGCATAAGTGACTGATTCTTCATAGGATGTGGGAAACTTTCCTTTGACCTTCTCCCTTAGTAGAGGATGGAGTCCGGCTAGAAAACAATCTTTCTTAAGGCAATCAGGTACTCTTTCTCCCTCGGCTAAAGATGTTGTCCATTTATCCCACAATTTTATAAACATGCCTTCATAGGTTTGGTACTCCCCTGCTATGGTTTGGCGAAGATCTAAGAGTTGTCTCCAAATATCTTCAGGTGGCTCTGTATCTTGGTACTTGTGCATGAATGCGGTCTTGAGATTCTCCCAATTACCCCTTGTAGCCTCTGGGAGAGCTTGATACCACACTCGAGCATCACCCTTTAGAACTAAAGGGAAGGCCCGTACTTTGGTTGCTTCGTCATCCCGGCCTGTGACTAGGAAGGCCATTTCTAAGTCATCCAAAAAGTCCAGAGATTTCTCCCCTTTGTGCCCAAAAAAACTTGGAAAAGCCATGATAGGAAGATGTTGGCCTAGCTCAATACAAAATAAAGATGAACACGTCTAGGCCCAAGTCATATCTTATTAAGGGTAGAATAAATGGATTTACAGATGCATTAATCTCAGCAAGACGACGAGGGCCCAATAAGCACCTTATAATATTTTGAAACCTGATCTTTGTGCTAACGATTATATGCACGGTTTGTCTAGCAAGTGGACGGATAGGTCCGTACAAGTCCCTATGGTTCATGGGACACACTTAGAGTAGAATGAATATGTGCACATTAAAGGAGATGTTATAATCCAAAATAGGGAGTATTATGGGATCAGGAGACAATAAGATCTCTCTCAACCTCTCAGCTCCAAAATAGAAGACCAACCTTTGCTGAAAATGTATCTTTCTACTAATGCACACATCCACCCGAATGTTTTGAACCGATTGAAAGTTGTAGAAAGTAGGAGTAGTCATTTATGCATTAACTACAAATTTACACTACAAACTTTCATGAAGCGTGTCGTTGAAGCTATGGCCTCTTAGATCCCACCATTCGAGAGATGCGAAGGACTTGCTTACCGCTGATTAGCGTAGCTTTTGTGTGACCATCATCAGCCTTGTAAAGTTCATAGGCTTCGATAGCTATCTTTTCAATTACTTTGAGTCTTCTTGCTAGTAGTAGTTGAAGCGCATCACCATATGTAGCCTCTCGCCAATACCGCACACCATTGATGTGTAACTCACCCTCCAAAAACTTGTTAATCCCCGAATTTGAAAGCGCTTTCACCACTTGAAGACGAAGCTCCGTAGGGAGTGTCTTTACACTAGACACCAAGCACTCAACACAATGCCTTGACGTAGAGACTTGATGAGAGCAAGATTTCTCATGAAGCAAAGAAGGATGTGTGTAATTAACTTGCTTTACCCGCATACGTGCCGTTTGTCGATAAAGATCCTTCTTCTCTTGAGCTTCTTTTGGAGACCATTGCGGTACTCTTGAGTGGCGAATCCCTTGAATAGGGTTTGATGAAGATTCCTCCTTAGTGATTTCTTGACAAACACTCGTTGAAGAAGATGACAACTCCTTAGATGTTTCTTTCTTCATGGAAGTTGTAGAGCATAGCTTGAGAACTCCTCAGCGGGGGCACCAAAAATGAGGGCTGAAATGATGAACGGATTGCCTCTTACCCATCCAACCTCCAATCCTCACTAAGAGAACTAAAGAGGGGCACCACCTAGCCAAAGGGAGGATGGGCTAGGACATCCCTTTTCTCAAAGAGAATCAAGAGAACCAAGACACAAATTTACAAGAGAGAATATATGTGCTAGACACCATATTGGAATATAAGAGAGAGAGATGAGAAGAGAGGGAGACAATAGGAGAAGAGGTAGAAGAAGCTTGCCATTATGCTACATAATAAAAGAACTTACTCATAGCTTACCTCAAAGAGATGAGGATATTGTAGAGTGCTCTCATGGACTTGTCATTCTCCTTCCTCCCTCTTTTCTAAAAGAGAATCAAGAGAACCAAGACACAAATTTACAAGAGAGAATACATGTACTAGACACCATATTGGAATATAAGAGAGAGAGATGAGAGGAGAGGGAGACAAGAGGAGAAGAGGTAGAGGAAGCTTGCCTTATGCTACATAATAAAAGAACTCACTCATAGCTTCCCTCAAAGAGATGAGGGTATTCTAGAATGCTCTCATCTCTTGTCATTCTCCTTCCTTCTCTCCCTCCATGGGCTCTTTATATAGCCTCCATGAGGGATTAGATTAAGCTAATCTTCTTGATTAACATAATCCTAGATGATGTATGGCATCTTTGAAAATATGGAGCATAGTGGATGGGACAAGTCCCCACCTTGGTCATCATGCAAGAAACCAAGGGTGGTGGTAGACAACATAGATAAATAGAGCTAGATTACAAGAGGTGGGTGGCCAAAGCACATTATTATAATATATTTACAAGAAGGATAGAGTGGAAAGTTGGTGTGGTGAAAGAGAGAAGAAAATTGCATGTAGCCAGCAGTCTGCGCCTTCGTAACTTCAAATCCGTGAGGAATTTGAAAAAAGTTTCTTCTGCAACTTTGTAGACCAGGTCGAAACCGATCGGCCTTCGCGAGAATTTTCTTGAAATTAGCTTTTTCTTGGGAGTTATTGAGATTATAAAAAAGGCTTCCAAAAGCTGCTTTGACTTTAGTATCCCATATGTATATAAATACATATAAGCATGTGACAAAAGGGGTCCATGCTTGTAAGCTTTTGTGCAAGATCCAAATGACACCATGATGTGGATATTGACTTGTGTGCAAGGGTGAGGTGTCCTCTAATGATGGTGATAGATTCCAAATCTTAGTGATGCAGACGGGGCCCATGTGTAGTTGGAGGCTAGTCCTTTGAAAAATCCATGCATTCACTCAACTCCTAGGTGTAATCCTTTTTTATCTTCACTAAGATAACCATCCCTTTTACCCTTTACATTGACATGCCTCCTAAGAACTCGTTCCCCCCATTTGCTAGAGTTATCGTAATCGAGAAGCAATGTAGCATACCTAGTGCTTGAAGAGTAAACCCAGAGTGATATGGTAGGCTCTTGATAGGGGCTTTGGCCAAAATTTTGTGGTAGTAATCCGGGTTGTAAAAAACCCGGATCACTTGCTTGCACAATGGGGGAAGACACACAAGGGTGGAGGCTGAAAATAGTTTTTCTCTTCTTAGTTGTGTAAGCCAAAAGAACTCAAGTACAAAGAAATAGAAGAACCCTCTATATGGGTCTCAAAACCAAACTCAACTAACTACGGTGGCATACTAACTGAGCCACGAACTAGAGTAGATAAGGATAGCTATCATGTAGCTATTATTCATGGGCGGTGTACCAACCGCGTCTGCAACTGACAAGTCGGTGACATAAATACACAACGGTCACCCTGGCGTATCACGAGTAGAGCTCGATATCTCAACATAAGTTAGTTGTTGAAGTAGCCGAATCTGCGTGAAACGCAAGGCATTCGGGGAGTCTGGAGTCTCTTCTCTACCTCTTAATGGGATGATGGTGGTGATAATGATGATGCGTGACAGGAGCCCTTTTCGGCCATGCCTATTCTTGTCACAGATGACTAAAGCTAAAGAAAAACGAGGTAAATCCTTAGTGGCTTTTTCTCTCTCCCAGGCAGTCAATCAATGAACCCGAACGAATCAGCCTCAATGATCTTCACCGGTGTGGCGCCATCGCTTTGGGGGCCACAATTTCTTATTGGAGGAATCAGCCAAGGTGCAAGGATAAGATTCCATGGTTCTGATCGTCGGATGCAGATGTATCTCTGCACATGAATTGGTGGTGGGCGACTGGGGAGGAGGAGACATCGAGTGAAGCAACAGGGTGACCAGCACCACAACCCCCTCGCCTGCAGAGATGAAGCATAACAATGTTGTTTCGAACGGCCATTTCAAGAAGGACTAGCAGAACTATGTCTGAACATGGTTCAATCATCCTGCTCGCAAGAAGCGCAGACGTTTAGCAAAGCAAAAGAAGGCCGTGAGAATATTCCCACAACCTACTAGTGAGCCTCTCCGGCCTATAGTGCACTCTCAGACTCTGAAGTACAACTTGAAGATCAGAGATGGCCGTGGATTTACTTTGGAGGAACTAAAGTCTGCAAGTATTTCAAAGAAACTTGCTCCAACTATTGGGATTGCTCATTAGGGTCAAAAACGCTTCAAAAATGGCACTTGTAAGAAAGTGATTAAGTTGCTAATTAGTTGAGGTTTAGGAAGAATAAGACCTCTAAATTTGGTTGTCCAGATGTGATTAATGAGAGAATATTTGGTTCATTGAAGAGGTCGACCATTAATTGCCCTCATCTTTTAATCCAGGTCAGGGGTCACCTTTTCGGCCGTTTATTGTCTTGGAACTCGAGAGATTTTGTATTTTCGAGATTTTCGTACGAACTTCGCATTTGTCTGCTCCCGCGTTTTCTTTCTATACACTATTCTCTTTTACCATTCCTTTTGCTGCACTTGCTTTCTATCACTGTGAGATTCTTGCTCGGTTCATTTGCTAGAATGTCTAGCAATACTACTTCAAATAACACAGGCGCAAGCACACGTAAATACAAGCTATCTATTCAGCTAGATCCGACTTACACATCTTGGAGAAGTATACATCATCGAGTATTGATAGATGAGATTGAAGCCAACAGGTTGCGAACACAAGGAATGAAGCATATAGATTTGTGGGTGGATGGAAATATCTATCCCAGGGATCCTTCTACAGGTAAACCACCTCCTTTTTTGAATGTACATGACTATATAAGATATGCTGGAGAAGGTTATAATGGAATGCTTGGCTACTGTATGAGGTTATACTCTGCATCTTACACATATATAGCCCAAGTGCACGAAATGAAAAAAACACTAGAAACTACACAAACAAAAATTTTAGAGTTGACAAGTCAGATTGATATTTTGAAAAATGTTAATAATTCATTGCAGAATAAGCTAATACGCTTGAGAGAAACTCCAGTAGGATTTAGAGAGAGGAAGAGACCGTTAAAAAATACAACCAGCTTGTGTGAGAGAGCAAAGAAAAGGAGACTAAATCTTACAAAGAAATATGTCTCTAACATATTAGGCATAAATATCCGAGAGAATGAGGAAAGAATCAAACTTTTGAAGGAAACCATGAATAAGAAAGACATTTTGAGGATTCTTAAGTCACCAGAAAATGTGGATTTGAGAGGTCCAACTCTGAGAGAGTTAGTGAAGGATTTAAAAGGCACAGTGAAAGCAAATGAAATCGTAGAGACATACGATACTGTGGGTATAAGTCGAAAAGGTTACCGTGCTATCTCTGGATTATGGTTTAAAAATCTTAAATGCAATAGGGTAACTATATTTGGATTGCCCCGAGCCCTTGCAGTTTCCACTGCAAGAATTTCCATGAATCGCAAGATTCCACATGTTTTTGGAGATTACTTTCACATCGAAAGGTCTATGTCCTATGAAAAACAAAAAAAACAGGCAATTTTTTATTACAATGAGTTTAACAATATATGGGTTGATCTAAAAAAGGTGCAAATTGCAATGGTTCACATGTATAAAATCACAGTAGAAGAAAGTTATGGTGTTCTAAAGTTTGCCTTGAAGTTGGATGAAGCACAGATTCAAAAGGGACAGAAGATGGAAAGAATTAGCATTTGCCTCATGAACATGGCATTGGACCATGGCAATGGCGAGGGCAAAGCTCCATTGCATAAGATCCAATCCGAGATGGAGATTTGGTGGATTGGTGCAGCCCAGGTACCAATTGAAAATCATCAAACGTTGAAATGGTTGTTCAACCATACAGGTATTCCAAATATCATTAAGTCTCAAAGTGAAGGCGAAATGTTGGTAGTTGATGGGGTTGGTAAATTTAATGTGGAATGGCATATGAGTGCTGATTTGAAAACTATCAAATGTATGCTTGGAATATGTAATGGTGCAAATGCAAAATATCCTTGCATTTATTGCATGGAAAGTATTGGATCCAAATATTGGAGTAGTTTGCGACCAGTAAGAAGAGCCCCAAATAGAGACTCTATAGATTTGAGTAAATTTAAAAACATAGAAGACATCTGGGATCCCATTCTTTCCATCTCTCTTAAGAATGTTCATATTTGTACTTTGCATGCAGAGATTAGAATAATCGATAAGCTTCTCAGGTTGCATCTCGACTACGCATATTCCATTAAGCCATTATCTTTATCAGATGAGTGTATTGATAAATGCGAGGCATTGCTATCGAAAATGGGATTTCATGGGGGCCAAGTTCACTTAAGAAAGGATCCAATACTTTCAGGAAAAACAAGAGATATCTTGGCCGATGTCTCCATGGGAGGCTCAAAAGCTAGACGATTCTTAGGAAATCATTCAGGAAAGCAGGTGAATGCGGCTTGGGAGTGTTGGAGAGAGCTATGTGAGATCACAACAAATGTTGCAAGCACGCCGAGGCTTGCGTTTCTTAGAATGGAGGTCTGGATACACCTTGATGTTTTTCTGAAACTCCTCAGGCAACATAAGACAACATATACATATGCGGAAGAGTTCAAAAGATCAATCACAAAGCTTGTTCAGGCGATAAAAGAGGCATGGGGAGAAAAAGATATCACTTTTTATCTGGTAAAGTAATAATTATTTAATATCGGCTTATTTTGACAGGTTTTTCAATTGGTATAAAATTTGTGTTACTTTGTATTGCAGCATATTCTTCATATTCATGGACCTTTCTTTGTGGAGGAGCATGGCCCCTTAGCAACTTATAGCAACCAAGGCATGGAAAAATCCCACTATCAAGCACGCACAAGTTATTTTCGAAGCACAAGGCATGGTGGAGGAGTTACAAAAATCAATGCTTTAGAGGAGCTATTCAACTGGTTTTTTCGACGACAACTTCAAAGAATGCAAATAAAAGACGGCAATGACACATGAGCAATCACACTTTTATATATAAGAAAGAATATATACAAAGCTAGTTTTCCAAAACTCTCGAGAGATTCTCTTCCTCCTCAGGAATCTTTCCTCTATAACGTAGAAATTTTTTTCTCTTGTAGCCAGCTATAGATTTTACATCAGTTCTGTCTGCAGCTAAGGCGTAGGATGAAAACGCCAAAAAGTATCCTGCTCTAGAAGTAGAGTAACCTGGACCGTAGCCAAAAATCCTAATTGCTGCAGTCTTTTCCAAAAACATTATTTTGTGGGCATTATATTGTAATCCTGAGAAACCTAGAAGCCTTGTAAGAGCTTTAATACAAAGTATCGGCCATGCTGCGTCCTCTGAGAAACTACTATGAAGTACAAAAAAGGATTTAGGGTCAATCCTAGCCAAGTAGTGGCCGAGTGCAATGTCTTTGGTGGTGTTACTAGCAGCTCTCGATCCTTTGCCACGCCCCAAGAAGTTATCTGTATCGGCAATCTCCAACTGCAAATAAAAGCCATACTAAATGAGCATGAAATGTAAACCTACCAATGTGTAAAAGCAAATTCAAAATTATCTTACCACTTGATTTTCATCGTACTCCAATTTAAACGGATTCCATAAATTAATTGATGATGCTGTCTCATTGGTGTTAGTCAATTCTTTAACATATTCAGACTCCTTTCTTCCAAAATTGGAAATGCTGAGCTCGCTTTGAATGCGATCGAAGTCCTCATCAGTAATACTCAACTCCTTTTCAGCTTCTTTGGCCTTTTCAAAACAAAGAGAGAATGCCTCACCAGCATCAATAAACTTATCATCTAGAGTTTCTTTATCAAGTTTCAGAATCTCTTCCTTTGATTCATTTTCTGTGTCAATTATCCCATTAGCAGCATCAGATGCCTCTGCAATAATTGCAAGACAATAATCTTCCCTGAGATTAAAAAGTTTTTGAATATCTGATAGTAAAATGTACTCCTTGTCCTTGAAAGGTATACATGGCAGGGAAGGAACAATATGGTGAGAACTCTCATCAGGTTGAGGGTTTGTATCTCCTTGGCTCTCCTCAATGATAGTCTCAGCTTTGAAGTGAGCAACATCCAAATTCTCAGTAATGGAAGCCTCAAAATCTGTATCTACAACCTCCTCTATTTCCCTTTCATCTGCCAGATCATCCAACATGCAAAAGCTGGCACTCTTTGCTCCTTCCAACTGTTGCTCCTCAGCTTTCATAGGGTATTTGACAAGGATGAATATAATAAAAGCAGCAGATTTTCTCATCATCTTGCAGTTTTTGGAATGAGTGCAGCAAAATATGTCTGTTGAATGAAACCTCTCCATAGAGTGGGCCCTGGACTTCCTAGTAAATACTGCCTTTTCATTTCCTGTTGACCCAATGGGAATATGGACATAGTCAATTGTGCCAACTTCAACAGAAGGACCTGCAAGAGTTTCAAACTCCAAAAAGTCCTCCATAATATATTTTTCACAAGATTTCAGAACTTTGTCAAGTTCCCAATCAGGATTAAAAATATTTTTCACAACTCCATAGAATGAGAGATCCATTCCATTCTGAAGCATAAAATCAAGTAGCCTCTCTGATGGAGTGATATCAATGAGCTCTGATACTCCTTGACCTCTCACTACTAGCATTCGCTTCCCTGGAGATGTACTTGGCTTTCTCACACTGGTGGCAGAGGATGGAGAGGAAAAAGAATGCACAGGTTGATCAGCTGTTGATGCACTTGAGCCTTTTGAAAGCCTTCTTCTTTTACCAGTTCCTGAAGAAACCTTGGATTCTATGGGTTCAAACATGTTTCCAACTTCTGATGATACGGCGCGATAAGAGAGAAACGATTCAGACAGAAAGGCCCCCTCGCGCCGTATCGGTGATCCCAGTAAGAAGCGCAAGAGCCACAACAAAGGTGGTCACATGAGCTTCAGGAACACTGAAAAAAGACTAGATCTACAGAACCTCCAAAACGAAGCGAAGAGAGGAAAGCGAAGAAAACCAACAGTCGCCCTCGCGCCGTATCAGCAATAGAAACAAAGGTCAGAAACTGAAAAAAGCCGTACAGATAAGAAACACACCCTTCTGTAGGCGCGGATTATGCCACCTGGCAGTATCCGTTAGTGTCATACACGTGGCAGTAGCCGTTGGGCAACACGTGGCTGAAAACCACGTGGCGAACAAGTGGACCGGTCATTACTTGACACGTAGCATACAGACCATAAATGCAGATACGTGGCACAATCAGTATCGGACACGTGTCATGATTTACCTGGGTATATAAGTGGTCATTTGTCCGACGTGTACACTTTTCAATTCTCGAGCTCTTCGCTAGCAAAAAGAGGTGTGCCGATACGGAGCGAGGGCGTCCAAACGGTGAGCTCGTTTTCTCCTAATTGCGCCGTATCGTCTTCTCATCTCCGATACGGAGCGAGGGCGTGCAAACGTTGTGCTAGTTTTCCCCTAATCGCGCCGTATCGTCTTCTCATCTCCGATACGAAGTGAGGGCGTGCAAACATTGTGGTCGTTTTCTCCTAATCGCGCCGTATCGTCTTCTCATCTCCGATACGGAGCGAGGGCGTGCAAACGTTGTGGTCGTTTTCTCCTAATCGCGCCGTATCGTCTTCTCATCTCCGATACGGAGCGAGGGCGTGCAAACGTTGTGGTCGTTTTCTCCTAATCGCGCCGTATCGGCTTGTCATCTCCAATACGGAGCGAGGGCGTTGTTCCATTCTGCTCGCTTTGTTCATATCGCGCCATATCGGAATTGCTCATTTCGTCACTTTCCTCGCCAGCTTGTCTTTCAGTTATTGTCCTTCTGGTTGTTATTTTACATTTTCCTGATGGCAAGGACAAAGCAAACTGCAAGAAGAGTGTATTTAGATGGGAAGGACAGTGGGGGTAGAAGAAAGTTAAAATTTGATGAATCTAAGGGGGTAGAATAAGCTGGTCCATCACAGGCTCCAGAGCATTTTACAACAGAAATCCCTCCTACACCAGGTGTTGTCCTTACATCTTCCATAAATGTTTCTTCACCTGAAGTTGAGGAAGCAAAGGATGAGGCTAACCCTGTGAAAGATTCATTCCCTACAATGGTACCTGAGCCCACATCTGCTGAAGCCACTGAACACCCCAAGCCACAGAAGAGGAAGAGGAAGTCCAGGTTCTTCTATATGCAAAGATGTTTCAGTGAGATCAGGAAAGCCTAGAGAGCTACACAGCATGTCATTCCAAAAGCTGCTTTTATAAGGGTGGTTAAAGAGATCTCTGATAGATTGTCTCAAGTGGCAACTGTCTCTGGTCTAAATAAGAAGTGGCAACTCTCAGCCATTCTTGCCCTGCAAGAGGCCGCAGAAGATTTTGTTATTGATTTCATGAACGACGCTTACATTGCTGCCGCCCATGCTCATAGGATCACCCTTATGAATAAAGATTTCAGCATCATTAGCAGAGTGAGGTATAGGTTTGACAAAGTCCTGAGGCCCTTGCCTTCCAATGATCAAAAAGCCTTTGAAATCCTTAACGTTCCCCCAAAATTGTCCAGGAAAGAGAAAAAGCTAAATGTTGAAGATGTTAGTGACCTTTACCCTACAAGGGGTGCCACCCAGCAAGAGGCTTTCTTGAGTGAAAAAAATCAGGAGGTGTTTGAAACTGAAGACGATGTTTACAAGAGGAAAGCCGCATCACTTGCTCCCGTCAATAGCGAGAGGATGGGCAAAGTATATGGGCAGATTCTTGTGAATGTTGCTGGGGAATCTGAGGAGGAATATCTTAGTATATCTCCCGAGGACAAGCCCATGTTGGAAAAAAGGGATCTCCAACTATCTGACTCCGTGGTATTTTGTTGCATAAGGTAAGGTTTTTTGTTGCATAAGTTAAGTCTTTTCAATTATATTTTGGATGAAATTGGTATTGAATAGCTTTTGCTATTATCTGCAGGGCATTGGTGTCCTCTCTCACTCTCCATATCCGAAGAACCATATACATTGTTGATCCACTTCTCTCTGTGGGACTTTTTGCAAAATCTGGTTCTAATATTTCACCATTTTTTCGTAGCTTCGATAGTGTGAGAAATTACCACATCTTTTTCCCTTATGTAGAAAGGTATTTTTCTTTTACTGTAGAGGAGAATTTATGTTCATTTGCTTTCACCCTTCTACTCACCTCTTTTATGAATTTGCAGAGGGCATTGGAGTCTCATCTATATTAATTGTCTTTCAAGGGAAATTATCTTTATGAATTCTCTCAGCGGTGTTCACGGTCAAGCACGAATGTATGTTGGAAGAAAATTACTTACTTTGATTTCTTTTATAAATAATATTTTGAACTTACAAAGCTTCCTTTTGCAGTGCTGGTAGACTCGTTTCTACATTTTTGGATACAACATACGAGGATCTTGCTGATCCTCAAAGGCCGTATACTTTTCTTCTACAAGAAGTTCCATTGCAAAGCGATGCGCATTCTTGCGGATGGAGAGTTATCTCAAACATTTGCAGAACAGTGGATTCAAAGCTGTTACAAATAGAAGGAGTGAATGTAAGTTTATTTCATTTGATGTTTGTGTAACCCTTATCATGATGTCTTTTCACTAACTTATAACATTTATTCTTACAGTGTAGAGACTATCCTGAATCATATGTTTGGTGGATAAGGGAGAGATGCATCGAGCTGATTCTAGACAAAGCAATCACACCGTATGATCCTGACTCCCCTCTTCCTCCCAAAACTTCAATGGCAAAGGGCACAAGCAAGGGAAAGGGTAAGGACAATGGCAATGGTAAAGACAAGGGCAAGGGAAAAGGCAATGGGACCACTGCTGCAGAGTCTAAGAAAAAAGGAATGCCAGTGCTCTCTCCTCTTAAATTTGATCCATCCCCTCTTAAGCCCCAAGAAAGGAGACTACCTGTAAAGATCAAAATTTTTCAACAATCAAAGAAAGGCCCTGTGAGGAAAAATATCTTTGAAGAAATCGATAAAGAATGAAAATAGCAAACATAAGCATACACGAGCCATTTTATTTTGGCTTTGTACATTTTTATGCAATTTTTGTACCTCATTGTGTAATGAAAATTTTCACTTGTAAATCGAATGTAATGTACATTTTATACCCGAGCCTTATTATTTTGGCCTTGTACATTTTCATGCAATTTTTGTACCTCATTGTGTAATGAAAATTTTCACTTGTAAATCGGATGCAATGTACATTTTATTTATACACATTCGAAAGGCAACTTGCTTCACGATAGCTTATGAAGTTCCCATTAAAAAATATCTTAAGGACAGTCTGTTAAGATAAATTCCTACCAAGTTTTCATTCTTAAGGCCCCAAACTCACAATTGTGGGAGACAAACAACTCGTACAAAAGAAAGAGCGCTCGGCTCTTTTACCAATTGTTACACCATTCACTTTGAACTTATATCTAGGGGATGTATTGTCTAGCAATTCCAAGGTATCCCTCACATCTTTCAGACTCCAATTGGAAGTAACACTCATCTTCTTTACTTCTTCATGCGGAAAAACGTGCACCACAAGTTTATATGTTGTGTTCTCTGTATCAGAATCCAAGGGAACCCAAATACCCAATCTTCGTTTGTATCGCCTGTAATCAAAGGCCAAAGCAAGATTTTGGCGAGGGATACTGTAAGCCAAAGCCAAGGATTGAGGGCATGCACTGCACCTCAAGATATCACCTTTATGATCGCACTCTCTAGATTTCCAATGCGTCCCTATAGTGTTGTCCAAATCCTCTTCCGAAAAGTTTCTACTTAACCAGGATACCTTCGTTCTTTGTAAATTTGCTGTTTTGAAGCAAGCCACGAAGATATGGAGGGGTACAAACCATGATAAACGTATTCTTCTTGAGATCCTTCCAGCTGTCATGGACTTTTTAATATCCTGAGATATTTTGAATTTAAAACTCTGCATTGTTACCTTGTCAGGAATCTCCCAATTTAGAGATGAAAGACTTGGCAATGGCAAATCTTTGATATTCCCATACCTATCCGCTTTAGAGGGAACCACATACTGTGCATAATATATAAAAACCTTGCATTCACTATAAAAAGACACAGTTTGATCGGCATAAATAATGTCTGCCAATACCTTATGAATGGCATGGAAAGTCCCACTTAGGCTTTCCACAGGTTGCCATTCAATACTTGTTGACGGAAAGATATCTACAATGACGAACCGTTTGTTAGAACTTGCATAAATGGAAAAGAATTATATACGTTATTCAACTTATAACTTACAATGTGTTTGTTGGGGAACACGTTCGTTTGGAGGCAAGTGCATATCCTTGGCCATGTAAACATGTTGCACCTTGACAAACCAGCCTTCGGGCATAATTTTGAAGGCAATGATACGCCCCTTCCAGTGATGTTTTATATCTTCTCGTTTTCTTCTTTTCACCTTATGGGAGCCCTTGCAAGATGGCAGCATGGTAACCCAATCATTTACAGCAAAGGTTTTGGGCTCAAAATTTCCATCTACTCCCTGGCTATAGACTGTGCAAGAGTGTATTAAACGAGAAGGGCACCTGGAGGAAGCCATGAAAAGAATGAAAGCGCAGAGAAAGAAGCTCAAAGAGGGGTGAATGAACTAAAAAGTAGCGCCAAGAACCCAAATGAGTATGTATTGGGCGCGAAAAACAATATTGAAAGATCTCCCGACTTTCAAATAACTCATTATTAATTTCATCACATCTCTGTCATGTATTTTGTCAGATTTGTAAGTAAATAACGTCTTTGGGACTCCAAAACATGTCAGACTTTAGGGGTTTTGGCTAAAAAAGAAGAGAGAATCACGAAATGGACTCCACTATCTCTAAAAAAGAGGAGACAAGAATACCATATTCTTGCACACGTGGCGAACTCTCTTTGGCCCTTTCCTTAATCCCGTGATTAACAAAAGTGCATTTTTTGAAGCGTTTTTGGCTCTAATGGTGGACCATCGATGGAAAGAACTAGCTTCACCTTTTTAACTTCCAGAATATCTTGCATACAGCTGAGTCATAGCTAGATTCTGCCAAGCTGATTGATATGTATAACACGATCCTGGCTCTGCTGAAAGCTTGTACATGCATTGAGAAATAAAGAAGAAGGGAAAAACCTTCATACTTAGATCACTCAGAAAGGATATGACAAGGTTCTTCCAATTGGCAATTCTTTGGTTACAATGTACTCAAGGTGTGGCTCACTTGTTGAAGCACAAGAAATCTTTAACAAGATACCAGTGCAGGATGTTGTATCATGAATTGTTTTGTTGACAGCATATAATGAACATGGGCTTGCACAGGAAACTCTGACACTTTATGAACTGATGAAGCTGCAAAATCTTTGCCCCAATGCTTTTATCTTTGTTAGCGGCTTGAAAGCTTGAGCTTGCTTAGGAGCCTTGGAATAAGGCCAAAAGTTACATGCTGAGATAAAAAGGACTTGAAAAAAAATTGTTTGTTGGCAGTTTCTTCGTTGTAATTCACTTGACAAGCAATATAGTGATCTTTGGCATCAAAAATTGAGATCTTCTTGTTAGGCTCTTTGCTTGCAGCATTTTGAACCCCGTGTTTAGTAGCTCTTGCACAAACTCTACGACATTTCTGGTGAACCCGACGTGAAAGCGATGCGTTAATTTCCAGCAAGATGGGAGACTCGCAAGAAGAGATCACGGACGAGAATGTCATGAAGCATCTGTTTCAGTCATTTACATCCTATATGCAGCAGCAAGCACACGCGAAACGCGATAGTAATGCCATGGATGCCTTGAAGGCTATCCAACAGGAGATGAAATAGTTCAACAGCCAACAAGTTTCGACTTACCTGCATTTGTATGAAGAAAATATGAAAATTTTTTGGGTTTCTCAAGAAGTTTGGAGCTGCTACTTCTTGCGGATCGTGGTTCGCGCGCTTGAGGTCTGAATTTCAGAAATTCAAGGAACCCATGCTGGTTGGACAGAGTTTAAGAAGGCATTAAAAGATTAATATTTCCTGGAGGATACAGGTCTTATGAACCGCATGAATTTCTTAGCATGGGTTTCTATGCCTAATAAGGGACTTTCAGTTACCGCCCTTCTACAAGAGTTTGAAAGCCGTTATGATCAGTTGGAGCAGCAAGCTTTGGAGATGCTGAAGGTGGAATTATTTTTACAAGCTGCTGATGCTGATTTACAGGAAAAGTTGGATGATCTTTTGGAAGATCAAGCTACTGATTCAGGCTTAAAGACCGAGTGGAGACATGTCATTGATGCTGTGAATGCTCTTGTTAAGAAGCAACGCAGAAGGATACGATTGCATCGTAATACAGGATCTGCTTCTGAAAAATCCTTGGAGACCTCTACTTCTACCCCTGCTGCAAGTTATATGCCTAAGCCTACCCCTCCTCTTGTAAATCCATCAGTTCCTGCTGCTCCAGTGCCCTTATCAGTAGATGATGTTATTAAAGGCTTGGTAGATTTGACGATAGAGGCAGTCAAAGCTGAAGTTGGGAAGTTAAAAGAGCAACTTATGTCAATATCTGCTGTAGCACCTACTCCAGTGGACTGCTTTCCTAGTTGGCCAAAGAAAAGGGAGACGATGTATTTGGTGTGATAGTACAAAGCACCAACACTATAGAGATTGTGATGCTTTTCAGGAAACGCGTAAGAAGAACGTAGTGTTTTGGGGACAAGATGGGAAGATATGGCTGACAGAGACTGGTGCTCCTCTTGATAAGAACTTTGGTAAGGGAGGCATGAAGAAGCTCGTTGATGATATGGCTACGCGATCAGCTTATGTGAGTGTTAGAGGAGATGCTTCAGCTTATGGAGTCCAACTTGAGCAGAAATCAGATGGAGACTCTGCCTTATGGTCCTCTGCCTTGGAGATAGCGAGAAGAGGGAAAGTTCAGGCATCCACTATGACTTGTGTAGGCTCCCGCATCTGAGGAGAAACGGGATGGGATTCTCCTGTTGACAAGTATTCTATTTTTGCTTATATAGTGAAAACACACGGTTTAGATGCTATGGTTGAGGAAAAGAGAAGAAGAGATGAGGAGGGTCTCAGCACCTCCAAAAAGACTAGAGGGGTGACTTTGTTTCACCTTCACTTATGATGAGTTCTCCAGCACAATCAGGTCCTGAACAACCTATGGCAGACAAACAGATGAAAGAAAAGAGACAACCAAGAAAGGAGCCAGGATTCAAGCTCTTGTCAGACCTTGACATGCAAACGGATATGAGTAAGATTTTTCATGAAATAATTTTAAATAGTTAAGTCACTTTTACTGTCGGTGAAGCTCTTGGGATTGCTAGAAGAGAAATACAGGATCAGATGCAGGATCTTTTGCGGAGGAAACGACATACAATGGAAGGACCTGCTTTACAGGGATTATGGCATGGAGCTCTTGGAGAAGAGCAAGATGATGCAGTGATGGTTAAGAATGCTTCTGTCAACCCGCAGTTGGAGAAAATAGTTCAGCCTATGCAGTATGAGGATGATGATACCCCTATCCTCATTCCTCACAGCCATTTTTCACGTAGTCATTGGACTAGAGCAACCACTGAGACGGTGGTAAGGATTGGAGAGAAAGAGATTCCTTTGATCGCTTTAGTCAATCATGGTTCCGAGAGTAATCTTATTGCTCGAGGTGTTTATGAGAGTGGCAAGTGGCCTATGGATGCAGAGCATGGCTGGCACATGAGAGCAGCCAATAATACTTCTGGTGATATGTATGCTGCTTGTCCGAGCATCAGAATTTCTATTGGAAATGTTGAAGAGGATTATCATTGCTTTGTTCAGGATTCTTGCTCTTATCGATTGTTCTTGGACAGCCTTTCATTACAGAAGCAAGAATGGAGACGAAAGTGATGGATGATGGCTCAGCCTATGCACGGATACGCAGTAAGGATGGTATGCGAGCTGTGCAGTTTATGGCTGTTGGAGTAAATCATTCGAGAAAAAGGGACTCCTTGTGTGAGGCACCACTACCTGTGAAGGAGTTGGATTTTCATTAGGTACCGCTGTCTTGCGAGACGCTAGTGGTACGGAGCGGAGAAAAAAGGAGATCTCACCTCCTGGTATCCAATCTTTCTCCACTAATTTTTTTGGTTTTTCTTCAGATAGTTCAGTGAGTTATCAGAAAATTTTAGATTTGTCTAGAACTAACAGGCAATGCATTGGTTGTAAGGAGAAAGAGTTGAAGACTGTAGGTATTTTGCAAGCAAAAGAGCATGTGGATGGGCTATATGAAGGAATGTCTTATGCAGATGCATTGTCTGAGATGGGAAATATGCTGAAAACTGATGTATGTAAGGGTTCAAGGATCATACCTGTGCAAACCTTGGATATGTATTAGGAAATTTCTAATTTTATGCCGAAAACAGAGTCAGAGACTGAGAAAACTTAGCAAACCGAATCTATGGCTGATCTTGATCAGCTTTCAGAGTTGCAGAGGGCTGAAACTTTTCAACCACTAGCAGAATTAAATGCTGGAAAAGTTCAGCATATAGAGTATGAGGGTGCATCATGGCAGTCCACAGAGCAGAGGGCTGAAACCTTTCAGCCAACACAGTTTAATGCTGAAGAATTTTAGCATACAGAGTTTCAAGCTGCACCCATGCAGTCCATAGAGCAAAGGGTTGAAATCTTTCAGCCAACAGAGTTGAGAGTTGCTGAAAATTTGCAGAAATTGTAGCAAAGAAGAGAGTGCCTGACTGATGCTAAGGTTGACACGAAGTATAAAACAGTTGATAAGAAGGTTAAGCCGGTTGCAGGGCCGCTTCCTCCTGATAGTGATGAGCAGATGGAAAAAGCTATAAAGCAGCCTATGTTGAGAGATCCTACAAATATTGGTTGATAAGAAGGTTAAGCCGGTTGCAGGGCCGCTTCCTCCTGATAGTGATGAGCAGATGGAAAAAGCTATGAAGCAGCCTATGTTGAGAGATCCTGCAAATATTGGACATGAATTTACAACTGAAACTCTTGAAGAATTGAAGATTGGAAATGATGATTTCTTGCTTCTAGTGGAAAAAGAATGTTTTAGAGAGATGCTTGGACGACATGGTAAGGTATTTGCTTTCTTTCCTCATGAAATTGGCTGCATTAGTCCCGAATTGGTTGCACCTATGGTCATCTTCACTGCTCCTCATGTGCCATGGAATATACGTCCTATACCTGTGCATAGAGCACACTTACCAAAGTTGATAGAGTTGCTGAATGAAAAAATTAAGATGGGGATTTTGGAACCCTCTTCTGCGCCCTATTCTAACAAATGGTTTACTATACCAAAGAAGAATGGAACCTTGAGATTTATTCAGGATATGCAGCCCGTGAATAGAGTGACAACCAGGAATGTGGGAACATGACTGGTTGTGGATGAGTTTGCCTAGGCTTTTGCAGGACGAGCCATCTATTCCCTAGGTGACTTGTATTCTGGTTATAATCAGTTTCAACTTGCCTTAGAAAGCAGGGATATTACCACTATGCGGACACCTATTGGTCTTGTGAGGATGTGTACCTTGCCTCAAGGTGCCACCAACTCAGTTGCTCATATGATGAATGCTATGCATAAAGTTCTACGAGACTATATTCCGCAGTATACCATGCCTTTCTTAGATGATGTGCCTATTAAAGGCTATGCAGAAGAAGAAAAGAATGAGAGTCTTGATTTGCGAGGATATAGACAGTTTGTGGCTGAACACTTGGTTGCTTGTGAGCAAATATTGACACAATTAGAGGAGGTGAATTTGACTCTTTCAGGGCTGAAATCTGTCTTTGGTGTTAATGAAGTCATCATAGTTGGGCATATGGTTGGTTATTATGGCACGAAGCCTTCACCTGCAAAGGTGGATGCCATAAGCAGGATTGCAGAGTATTGCTCGACTACTTCAGAGGTGTGGAGATTTGTGGGAGCTTGTGTATTTTACATGATTTGGATTCCTCATTTTGCTCACATAGCAGATGTTCTCTATCAGCTGCTTCGAAAGGGGCAGAAGTTTCATTGGGATGAGAAGCATTCGAAAGCCATGCGTAAACTCAAGAAGCTGTTGCAGTCAGCTCCTACTCTTCGCAAGGTGGATTATCAATGTGGACGGCCAATCATGTTGACAGTTGATACTAGCCCTATTGGCATAGGTTAGGCAGTGGGATAGGATGATGCTGATGGGAACAGATATGCAATCCGCTTTGGAGCTAAAGTTCTTAATGAGCGGCAAAGGAGATATCCACAGATTAAAAGAGAGTTGTGGGGAGTAGTCACTGCACTGAAGTGTGATAAAGAGTATTTTATTGGTGCTTTAGTTGTTGTGGAAACAAATTGCTTGCCTTTGCTTGGCATGATTACTAGCTGTTCGACTCCAAATATAGCGATGCTTCGGTGGATTGCCTACATCAAATCATTGAATCTAGAATTTCAACACATAGCAAGAAAAGATAACCTAGTTTGCTGACATGCTGTCTAGAGTGAGATATGAGGATGAGGAGTCATTGCTTGCAGAAGATGATGAGACAAAGTTTGCAGCTTCTATCCTTGTTCATGATTGTCATGTATCTACTGTTGAAGCCTTTACTGAAGAACTCTATGTTGACGAGTGGCTGCAAATTGGTCAGTATCTGAGTTCATTGACTCGAAAAGCTGATTGGACAGATGATGCATTCAAGAAAATCAGAAGAAAAGATTATGGGTATTTCTTGAAAGATGGTTTTCTTTGGAAGCACCCAAAGAAGAGAGGTGGACTACCCTTGAGAGTAATTTGTGAGGCAGCGATGCAGATATAGATTATGCGAGAGTTTCATGAGAGTTCTTGGGCTGGACACAGAGGTGTGTGGGCTACCTATGAGAAAATCAAAGAAAGATATTGGTGGAAAGGGATGTATAAGGATGTTTCCCACTTTGTGGAGACTTGCAGGGATTGTCAGCTCTACTCTTTAGTGCGGCATCGCGATGAGTTACATCCGACCTATCCTCTATGTATGCATTATAAATGGGTGGTTGACTTAGTTACTTTGCCAGTGGGACTTTGGCAGATGAGATATCTTGTCTTGGCCAGGGAGGATCTTACAAACTATGTTGAAGGCAGATCTTTGTGGACGAAGACCACCACTACAGTATGTAAATTCTTGTTGGAACAAATATTTTGCAGGTATGGATGTATAAGCAAGATTACTGCTGATCGTGGATAGCTAGATGCAGATGAAGCTAGAGAATTTTTCTCACGGCTTGGGATTAAGTTGGCTCTTACAACTGCCTATAATCCAGAGGGGAATGACAAGAGCGAAAGAGGGCATATGCCGATAGTTAAGGCATTGGCAAAAGCTTGTAGAGGTCAGATTGGAGATTGGCCGGGATTACTACCTTTTGCATTGTGGGCAGACCGCTCTACACATAGCGTGACTACTAGATATATGCCTGCAGAGTTGATGTATGGGAAAAAACCTGTCATGCCTACTGAAATTTGTGCTCTCACGTGGAGTGCTCTTCTTTGGCATGAGAATTTATCAAGAGAGGAGATTCTAGCTCTTCGGATTCGTCAACTAGAGAGAAGGGCAGAAGATGTGCAGCTACTAGTAGTTGATCGTTTGAAGGCAGCTCGACTCAGAAACAAGGACAGGTTTGATTTGAGGCTTTGCTTGTGGCCTAGAGCCATAAAAGAGGGAGATTGGGTTCTAGTCTACGACAGTAGCCTAGAGAATCAGCATAGTAGCATGAGAAAAATGGTTCAAAGATGGTTTGGACCGTATGAAGTGAAACAGGTTTTTGACAATGCTACCTATGAGTTGGTTGAATTGGATGGGACGATATTGAGGGTGCCCATTGCTAGAAAACGAGTCAAGATTTTCAAGAGAAGAGAAGATGAAGAGTATGCACTTGAAGCATTGGCAGAAGAAGAGCAGTCTGAAGAAATTCTAGCAGAAGAAGTAGAGAATATGGATGATGTGGCTGATGAAGAAATAGGTCTACCGGAAACTGATGAAGAACAGGACCTGTTTGTGGACTTAGATGATCATGGATAGTTGGCTCATCCGGAGGATGTGCAGGTTTAGAGGGGGTGGCTGTCGTGCTACTGCACATCCGAGCTGTAAACACCTCCATTTTTGTTGTGCATCTGTGTTATCTTTTCACGTGTGTTTCATTGTGTTTGATTGCTGCATTATCTTTCCGTCCTTTTCAGTACCCGCATCCAATGTACATACTCCACTTGTGTGTTTGTGTTTGCGTGTGTTTCTGTTTGTGTGCATGTTGTGTGTGTGTCAGAAAAATATGAAAAACTAATGCCAAAGAATATTATCATGCTGTTAATTTCAATGATGAACTCCAAGAAAAGTGCAGGATACCGTGGAATCAAAGGAAGCTTTGTAGAAGCCGACATTTAAGCTATGAAGACAAAGATGTAAATTCAGGAATATCATGTGCAATGAGAAGAGCTCGTGGTGGCGTGGAAGATGTTCAGACCAGCATGGTAGCTGCCTTTGGATTTGGGGCTATGTTCTCTATCGTCGGTGGCTTCGATGATGCTAAGAAGCAACAAGCAATGGGTGTGCTTCTGAAAAACATATTCACACAGCAGGAGTTGGTGGAGGACCCGAATCTGCTCTCTGATTTTGAGACAGACATAACTGAAGAGTGTAGCAAACTTGGTGCTATTGAGAAAATTCATATCTATGACAATAACTCACAAGGACTAGTTCTAGTCAAATTTAAAGATAGACAAAGTGGCCTAAAGTGTATTCAGATTATGAATGGTTGCTGGTTTGGCGGCAGACAAATTGAAGCACTTTCCGAAGGTCGAAAAAGAAAACGCACTGATATTAGTGGGAAGAAAGTAGATGGGGACACTCTCAAGATCTCATTTGCAACCATTTGGTCTGCTTTTTCTAGAGGCTTGATGTGCTCTAAGTTAGTTGTTGAAGTAGCCGAATCTGCGTGAAACGCAAGGCATTCGGGGAGTCTGGAGTCTCTTCTCTACCTCTTAATGGGATGATGGCGGTGATAATGATGATGCGTGATAGGAGCCCTTTTCGGCCATGCCTATTCTTGTCACAGATGACTAAAGCTAAAGAAAAACGAGGTAAATCCTTAGTGACTTTTTCTCTCTCCCAGGCAGTCAATCAATGAACCCGAACGAATCAGCCTCAATGATCTTCACCGGTGTGGCGCCATCGCTTTGGGAGCCACAATTTCTTATTGGAGGAATCAGCCAAGGTGCAAGGATAAGATTCCATGGTTCTGATCATCGGATGCAGATGTATCTCTGCACATGAATTGGTGGTGGGCGACTGGGGAGGAGGAGGCATCGAGTGAAGCAACAGGGTGACCAGCACCACAACTCCCTCGCCTGCAGAGTGAAGCATAACAATGTTGTTCCGAACGGCCATTTCAAGAAGGACTAGCAGAACTATGTCTGAACATGGTTCAACCAGCCTGCTCGCAAGAAGCGCAGATGTTTAGCAAAGCAAAAGAAGGCCATGAGAATATTCCCACGACCTACTAGCGAGCCTCTCTGGCCCGTAGTGCACTCTCAGACTCTGAAGTACAACTCGAAGATTAGAGCTGGCCGTGGATTTACTTTGGAGAAACTAAAGTCTGCAGGTATTTCAAAGAAACTTGCTCCAACTATTGGGATTGCTGTGGACCATCAATGGAAAGAACCAGCTTCACCTTTTTAACTTCCAGAATATCTTGCATATAGCTGAGTCATAGCTAGATTCTGCAAAGCTGATTGATATGTATAACACAATCCTGGCTCTGCTGAAAGCTTGTACAGGCATTGAGAAATAAAGAAGAAGGGCAAAACCTTCATACTGAGATTGCTCAGAAAGGATATGACAAGGTTCTTCCAATTGGCAATTCTTTGGTTACAATGTACTCAAGGTGTGGCTCACTTGCTGAAGCACAAGAAATCTTTAACAAGATACCAGTGCAGGATGTTGTATCATGAACAGTTTTGTTGACAGCATATAATGAACATGGGCTTGCACAGGAAACTCTGACACTTTATGAACTAATGAAGCTGCAAAATCTTTGCCCCAATGCTTTTACCTTTGTTAGCGGCTTGAAAGCTTGAGCTTGCTTAGGAGCCTTGGAATAAGGCCAAAAGTTACATGTTGAGATAAAAAGGACTTGAACAAAATTTGTTTGTTGGCAGTTTCTTTGTTGTAATTCACTTGACAAGAAATATAGTGATCTTTGGCATCAAAAATTGAGATCTTCTTGTTAGGCTATTTCCTTGCAGCATTTTGAACCCCATGTTCAGTAACTCTTGCATGAACTCTACGACAACGCTTCACTGAAACTAGACTCATCGCCACCCATGCTCTATTCCAATATCGCTAACCCATAATCTTCTTATAATAAAAATGACATGTCACACACTATTGATGTGTCTCCATACTCTTGCATAACCTGATCATGGAATACCTCTTGCTTTGTGTTGCCTTCACTCCTTGACATATTCTAGCCTATGTGAACTTAAATATTCTGCATAACCTCTTTTCTTTCTCTATACAATATCCTTATCTCCATGAATTATTGGCCTTGGGGTTCTTGTAGTTGCTCCTTACATTGGCCTTGTGACAATGGAAGGGCTTGGAGCTTGCTATCTGCATGCCTTGGATATTAGTGACTCCATAGATGGTCCAGATCTAATACATCTCCTTGTCATGAACCTCAACCACTTTGCACATTGAATGTATGAGTTCAAAATATTTGTGACACATGCATCTATCGCAATATCTTCCTCTTTCCACATCACCAAACAACCAACTAGAATGGACACTCTCAAATACATTAATACTTGGAATTTGAGCATGCTCCTCCTAGAGGGACTTTTGTTAGCCTATATGGAGATCTAGGAATTTATGTAATGTAAAAACATACATCAAATGCACAACATGAGATCTTAACACACAAACTTACATCCAATTCAATGCTCCCTAGTGTGCAATTCAATGCTCCCACCATTTCAACCATCTTTGTAGGGATTTAATTTTTTCCAAAGTCACTTGGCTAATCCACCAATTTCTAACTGCATTTGCTTTGCTGAGTAGCTTGTTGAGTCATCTTTGTAGGCCTCCACACTTCCATAGTCTATATGATGTCTCTGCCTATCCAAAGGAACTAATTTCTTGGTGTATTTTTGTAGGCTTTGCTCCTAATGAAAAATACAAGATTGTTCTCTCCCTTCCATTACATTCTAGGGCCCCCCATTATACACTATCCTTATAGTCATTCAGTTTGTGCCTCATTTGACATGAAACCACTGAATAGTTGCCCTTCTAGCTCCTTATTGCCCTTCACGTTCCTTGTTGGCAATTGTGTGAATTACACATCAGCACGTTTCGCACATGTGCAAGTAGATTATAAATCTACATTCATCTGTTAATAATCAATTGCTCTGAGTGTTACATGATGTGATATCATGCCTATTAACATCTTCAAGTCCAATTATTGGTATGAGAAAAAGACATGCTCAAAGCCAAGATAATAATCAGTGACCTCGATTTTTGGGATGTCAGTATAGCTAGCAAGCAGCAAGACATCATGATGATTGTGGCTTGGCTAGTAACATCATCTCATGTAAGGCCTAATGTAGCAACGGCCCCAGTAGGAGGTGCATGTGTGTGATTATGGGAGGAGCCTTGATTGACCTCGGATGTAGCCCCCAGTTGTTGCACTCCCCTAGCCTATTCCTCTCATTTGTAGCTTCTAGCTCAGTTTTAAAGCCATTTAAGGTTATGATATATATAGCTCACATAGTGAGATGTGGTAGAGAATGATAGGAAGAGAAAGCAAAGCCTGGATTGACAACATGGCAACCTTCAACCCACGAGCCATTTCAATGGCTTGATAAATGTACTTGATGACTACAAAAAGGAGAGATGAATAATGAGAAGGATGAAAACAAAGGGGTTCTCTTTCCCATTCAACTTCTAAGCGTCTTCCTCTTTTCTTGAGTTGTCACATTGGTATAGACGATGGGGCCATGTGATTAGCATGAAAGATATACACTAATTCACCTACCACCAACACTAACATCAATGATCCTGGTACTAACACCGCTAGTGGTACTATAGTTTCCACCACCATCACCACCATTAGTACAACGTAAAAGGGACACCTTTTGTAACCATCATTTTGATCATACATAAATAACATTCATTTCATGTAAGCAAAAAGTGATTTTAAAAAAAGCAATCTTTGAAACAGTTCTTCATCAAGAAAAAGATCAAGCCTCATCACAAGCTTCTCAGGATCCTCAAAAAGCCATGGGTCTTTTCGATGCTCCTAAGGGAGGAGGGGAGATGAGATGCAAATAGGAGAGTATCACCTATAAGCAATTATACCATGGGTGTTGATGCACATGGAAATGAATCATGGGCATTTGAGGCTTGATAACCACTATAGTGAACTCACATGTAGAGCATTAGATCTAAGTGTTGATTCGGTTTGCAAAGTTCTATTACAAGACAATGCATATCTTTGGGTGCAATCTTGACTGTAACATCAAACCGATAGAAGCATTGCAATGAGAGGAACACCAAGTTGACTTACATGCATGATGTATAGTATACTCCTAATTGAGAACCTAGATATAAGCTATGAATAAAAGGAAATCTGTTTAGGGCCATACACTAACCAAGTTGAACCTTTCAACCATGAGACTATGCAATTGTGCCATGGGTACTGACGCACATAGAAGTGAATCTTGGACATTTGAGATTTGATGAGACCACTATAGTGAACTCATATGTAGAGAACTAGATCTGTGTGTTGATTTGGTTATTTGCAGAGTTCTATTACAAGAAAATGCATATCTTTGGGTGCAATCTTGACCATAACATAAAACAGGGTCAGCGATTCTCGGATGATTGGGGATGCACAAAAGTGAGGGATTTGCTTCACAACAAAAGATCCCACCTTATGACACACGCCAAGGACTCACTACGGAGGCAGGAGGAGGGGCATGGAGCCTATAGCCAACCACCTATGTGCCACCGCATAGAGTGGAAGAAAGCCAAGAAGAAAGCAGCAGAGAAAGTGAAGAGTCACCAGCACGCAGAGGGGCAACGGATCCAAATGGAAACCATGGGATCGTCGCATTACGGATTGGGCGGCAGAGAGTCGTGGGAGGCAGATTTTGTAAGTATATTTTGATTTTTAGTTTTTTTAAATTTATATTTCTTTCAATTATTTATATAATTTGTTCTAATACATTGTGTCTCATAATTGTTTGTATATATCATGATTGTTTTACAGACTACTATCGTTGGTAGGATACCTACTCCTAGAGAGGTAGGTTACCATCGAGGGCATAACCGCACAGCCACATGGCTTCACTTCTATGAGGAGGGTCTCATCACTGAGGACCAATACAACCAGGCTATGAGGATTTGACAGCCAGAGGAGATATGTTTTTCTTACTTTCCTATTAAAAGTATAGCTAGTTATAACTTTTTCTCCACCATGTCTACGTAAGCAACCTTGATCTTTTGTGTGTGTAGGCGAACCCGGATGTGGAGCATAGCAAGGAGGGGAATAGCAACACTAGTAGCCAGGGTGGTGCTAGCGAAGATGTTTCTTCTTTAGATTCGTAGAGGAGCACTATATCTCCTCTATGGCCTTGTTTTCTTGTATATGTATTATCCATCTTTGAGCCTACTACTTGCGGCCACGCTTTAGGTTGCAAGCACTTAAACTCCCCATGTAAATGCTTTTGATCTATAATGAATACATGGACTTTTATTTTCAATTCTCATGCTTTTAGATCCATTGTCTTTTTTCCAAATGCACAATCTGATGTATGGGAGGGGGAAAAAAAAACTAGAGAGCATGTGGTTGCAAACCACATGCTCTGTTTTTTTTTCAGTTTTGTTTTGCGCGTCTATCCGCGCATCTAAATTGCAAAAAATGCGCATTTATAAGCGCGTCTAAAATGTAGAGTACACGTGCTCATACACGCGCTAGATAATTCAAATTTAAAAATAAAATTAAATATCTTTTTTTAAAATGAGATTTTTTATTTTTCGTTCGCGTCTACGAGTGCTTGTAAAAGCGTGTCTACGAGCATGTCTATATGCCGGTCTAATTTGCCGGATAGACATGCTGGTAGACGCACAGAATAAATTAAATAAATAACAATTTTGGTTTTTTTATGCGCTTGTATTCATGCATGTATATATGCGCTTGCTGCGCATCTATTTTTGCATGTAAAGTCCTTTATACATGCGATTATAGACGCGAAGCTATAGACGCGCAAATAGACGGGCAGATAGACGCGCCCGTAAGATTTTCTCTATATTCAAAAATCGCGCCTAAAAGTGCGTCTAAGAGGCTTTTTGTTGTAGTGACATTTTTTACATACTGAAGGGTGTAATATAAATGGATTATTTATAGATTGAATAGAAAAGGGTTATGTTTTATTCATAAAAAATCCATAGATAAGGATATTTATAAATAGGCCTTGAACGCATGTGATGTAGAGAATATACATATAGTAACTTCCTCGAGCTTACAATAGAGAGAATTACAAACTAAATTACAGTAGTAGCAAAGAGCCTTATTCTTTAGGTGTTGAAGTTGAGAAGAAGACATTTGTAATAGAAAGAGTTACAATTTCAATAGCAAACCTAGATCAAGTGGAGAGATGTCTTGATTTCTGAGACTAAGTATGGGAGACATGTTGTCCATTTACTTATTATTTGCAATTTTGTAAGCTCTCATATTTTAAGAGCTCGTGTTCCATGAGTTCAAAATGATATATAATTATGTGACTACGCTTGTCTTCTAGGAGTTGAGATGATCTTTGATCATTGTTACAATCCATGCAGAGAGAAGTCCTCCTATAGCTTCTCAATTTGTGATCCTCCTCTTACCTCTCTCACAATAATCTCTATGTATGTATTGTAGGCTTACCTTCCTTCCAAATATTGCCACTTTGACATAATCTCTTTTTCATGAGACTTGCGAGTAATACAACTACTAATATTGTGAGCTACAATGCTTGTGTCTTGTTCTTGTGGAGATGCACTTGAGGATTATTAGCATTGGGTTCTCTATACAAAGCTAAGGGCTATAGATTATTATCATTTGTGCAAATGGTTGTATGTCTATTCTCTTTTTCTGAGTTTTTGTCTTGAGAATAGTTCATCCTTGAAGTAGTTGGAGTACCTTAACGAGTGTTAATTCTGAAATATATGTAGTGAGAAGAATCGACGATTGAGTAAGCAAGCAATGTGGTGTTTCTCTACACCTAGCCTGATGATGCAGATGTGAGATTACTTTTCGTAGATCTAAATTTGTTCTATGATAGGCATGTTTTAAGTAAGTATGTGCTTGTAAAAAAGAGAAATACATACAATCCCCCCAAGTTATTACAAGCTACACCAGCAACATAGTAATTGTTTTTCCATTCCCGTTTTTGGGCAAGATGAATGCACTAATAAGACAATGTGGTCTTCCTACATTTAGCAAGGAATGTGTGCACTAGTCACCCTTCTTCATTGCTAGGGCAAGATTTGCATTGTGCAAAGAGAAATTTATGTGTGCAATCAACCCGAGTCGCAAGCTTTTGCCAAAGCCAAAAGTGACGAGGACCTTAGAATGCCGTGACTTTCATACATTTTGCCTTGTCAAGGTTGCACACAAGGAAGAACATTTGATAAGTCACCCCAAATTTTGAAGGCTATGAAATTGGTGTGTACTAATGATTGTTTAGCCCTCCACTACTATGGCACTGGAGATGGAACCTCAACCTATTCGAAAACTGTTCATAAATTTATTTGTAACGTGAATCCTTTAAAAAAAGTACATTGTCTTGTTTCAATATAATATGTTGAAGATGTATCAAAAGTGGGTTTTGTCCTTGTATAGAAGGGCTATACAATGAATATCGCGTTCAAATGAATGGGAATAAAAGGAGAGAAAGAGTTACATGGCCTTCCAAACTTCTAGACCTAAGGCCTTCAAAATGAAAAGTTGGGGAGGCCTTCCAATTGGGGGCATGATTGACAAGAAGAGGACAAATTTATTGACAGCCAATGGCCATCGATGAATTGGTACACATTATTATTATTATTTCAACTAGGTTGACATGTGCAGCTCGGAAAAGAAGTTTAAAGTTCTATATGCAATTCTTGCATGTTTATTATGTAGCAATTTTACTAATGGTGTTTAGATATGCGTCAGGTTTTGAAGCGAAGTACATTTGTAGATAAGTTTTTGCGTCATTTAAATACATGGAGGATATAAAAAAGGAGAATATGTATGCATATGTAGTTCGAGTCACTCATCACAACTTTGAACATTCACATTTCTTTTGTTGAATGTTGTTGTTCTTTCAACAAGATGGTTGTTATTCCGTAATATTATGTATGCAAACTCATGCTGATTGGCTGTTTGGAATGCCTAGCTTGGCTACATTTTCGAGAAAATTGTAACATCTTTCATTCTGCCGGGAGCATTGGGTTGAATAGAGAGCTTTCACGATGGAGCTCTATAATCTTTTTGATGGATTCTTGTTGAGGATGCAAAGCCCTGTCCTTGGATGTGGATGTTCTGCTATAGCCATGTACTTCTGGATCAGTGGATTATATAGCATATTGAAAGTAAACGCATCCGCAATATTGGATGTAGTTAAGTGAATTCTAGTAGGTGGCTGCAAAAGTGATCCATCATTCCAAAAGACTAGAGGGTTATCAAGAATAAATAGATGGTCCAAGATTCCGTTCGCAATTGCTCTTGTTGTTTTGTAAACCAAGATGGATGTATCAATGATGATCAATAGTTAAAGTTGTAATGGCTTTGATTGAGAATTTGTTTTGTGTAGTCTAGAAAGAGTGACACCACGTATTTGTTTCTCTCTTTCTTCACAAGACATAGTCGGCATTTAGTTATCATCATGTTGACTCTGTGTATTGGTATGCAAGGATGAGAATAGTGCTTGGCAAAGCTATTGTAGCTTGTATTTCTTCTATAGATGGATCATTCTTTTGCGAGTTGACAGCATGATGTTGCATTGCGACTATACCACATGATACGCACATTGTTAGTCTTTTAATGATGCTTTCACATTCTATCGCCCAAGTTGATTCAAATTTTTATATGTTGTACCAAGTTACAACAAATGGTTTTAGTAATGTTTTTCTAGAAGCCATAGTTTTCCTTTTTCTAGAAGTCATGAAGGGATGCCTTGTGACTTTGTTTCTTCAGCATCCATTGAGGCTAATGAGAACTATATGTTTTTATTATATGCAGTACACTTGTTCACAAAAAAACATACTATACTTTGTAATTTTATTTTTAAAAAATAGTTTGTTTCTTTGAAGTATAAGAATGTTACTTTTTTTCTTAGTAGTAATTCTAATAAAATAAATAAATGAAATCAATAAACAATAATAGTAGTTTAAAAACTTTTAAAAACTAAATGAAATGAAAAAAAACATTATATAGCATATTGAAGAGTTGGCACAAATCTCTTTGTAAGTAAATAATTATGGGAGAATGTGTAATTCTCCTATCCATTCAAAATATCCGGTTTGTTGAAGTTTTACGTTTTTTTAAAGTATGTTCGAATGTTTGTTATGCTTTCGTTTTCGCTATACATTCAAAAAATCATTTTCATTTCACTAGTAATTGAAATAAGAAAACATGCTATATAGTATGTTGAAGAGTTAGCACAAATCTCTTCATAATTAAATAATTATGGGAGAAGGTGCCATTCCTCAATCCATTCAAAATATCCGATTTGTTGAAGTTTTACATTTTCGTTTTTTTTAGTATATTCGAAAGTTCATTATGCTTTCATTTTCACTATATATTCAAAAGATTGTTTTCTTCCATTTTCGTTTTACTACAATTTACTAATCCTAAAACGAACGAATGACGAAGATTTGATTCTAACCTTAAAAAACTAAAAATACGAATGATAAAATTGTTTAAACTAATCTTAAAAAGAAGAAATGATGAAGATTAGAATCTAACCTTTTAGCTTGCAAACATGATGATTGAAAATTTGACATACACGTCTCCACACACTTGTGTATGACCTTTTTCTTTCCTCAAATAAGAGACGAGTTTTGCAAGGAATAGAATAGACCATACTACTTAACTCTTCCCCTTTTATATGGGCTTAAGGCTTCCCACCTTTCAAAGCTTTCCTATAAGCTTTTTAAAAATTCAAAGCTTTTTTTAAGCTTTTATAGTTTACAAAACTTGAAAAGCTTAAAAGCTTTCAAATGTTTAATCTTTTTTTTAAAAAAAATTCTTCAAGTTTAGATGTTCCCTTATGTTTTCCTTCTTTAACCAAAAAAATAACAAAAAATATAATTACAAAACTTCACATGGCTACATCTCTAAAAAGGACGAATTTATTGACATTCCCATAATTGTTGGGATGATGCTAGAAAAATAATGCCAATTGCCTACAATTGAGGAACTGCTGCGAATCATAGATATTTGTCCACTTGCGTGATCGATGGTAATAATGATAAGAATAATGATTTCCGTATTATTGACACGGTTGTGACGGGGGCTATTGCGCTTCGAGTCGTCGCTGTTGGTGGCGGAGAGACGCGGGGCGGGGGGCAAGGGGGGCCCTGGACGAAGTTGCCCAGCGGGAGGCGGAGCAAGGGCTGCGCTTGCGCCTCGAGGAGCTCCGCCAGGGCATTGTAAAGGGCCAGCACGCCCGTGAACAGGCCCATGAAACCACCGGCGCTGTGGAGGCGGATGGAGGCGGCGAACTCTCCGGAGGTGAGCAGGACGAACGTGGGGACCACGGCACAGAAGAGCAAGAAGAGGGCCCGAGAGGTGCTCGCGCTTGCCACCAGCATCACAAAGGTGAAGAGGGTCCGGCCCAACAGGTACACGGCCTTGGCGTGAGAGAGCATCGCTCTAGTAGTATCTGATTGGGCGTAGGCGGAGTTGACACCGAAGGACGGCAGGAGGAAGCAAGCGGAGGAGATCCAAAAGGATCCGTAAGAGGCGAACGCCGTGGCCGAGAAGGTGTCGGCGTATGGGAACTCCAGGAGGCCTGCCACTGCCTGGCCGGTAGAAGGCCGGCAGGCCCACCACCGCATTGATGGGATCGGTGGCGCGGACGCCGAAGATGCCCGCGTTGTAGCACGACAGAACCAGCGTCATGACCGCGAAGCCGAATAGCCCAGAGGCGCAGGACTAGCCATTACGCGCGCCGCTGGTGCTGCTGGGCGCGGCACCGGCAATTGTTGCGGAGAATTATAGGAGCTCTTGTCGGACATGCAGATTACTCTGTACTGGTCTATGAGACGATCAAATTTCAATGTGATACGTCGAATGGGAATGCGGTTCTAGTGTTCTACGAAAGGATATTCAATGCTGTATGTCCTCAAGTGCGCGAGAGAGAGAGAGAGCGCTATAAGTAATGTGATGTGTCTTTTGACTCTGGAGTGGCTGGCAGCTGCCTGTGATCTTGGGAAGTTGGGAGTGATGGCGCTTCTTATAAGCTGGCGCCTGGCACACCGCCCGCCGCCTTCTCTGTGGGCGCGCCCTCCTGTCAGCTGCAGCGGGAGCCCACAACCAAAACAACAACAGTTTATAAAGCAACGACTGTGTGCGCTCCGCAACCCCCTCGCGTAAATAAAAGTGTCTTTCATGGGCACGAGGCTGCCGCAAATGCAACCTCATCGAGATTCAGGTTCGATGGACGTCAGTACGTAGACCTTAGCAAAATAACCCATAAACAAACGCGGTCGTTTCAATTCACAAGTCACGTCCTAGCAAGATCCTACATGCTACTTGTAGCCCTTTTGGCCCGCCTAAAGTCCCCGTCTAGGATCTATAAGCTTTTGTGAAGGGACTGCGAACCTTGGCATACCCACGTTGCCTCCACAATGGTGGTGCTGTGATTCCTCTTTTTTACTTATGAAATACAAAGTCACCCCATTATTAAAAAAAGATACTAGGTGCTAGGCAAACAAACGTGGCTTCCTCAACACTTGTTCTTGTTTAGGTGTGAGAAGCAGGATTGTTTCCCATTTCAACCGATGGTTGGATAGAGGGTAGTAAGAAGGTGGGGCAATAGTTCATGAACTCCTACATGTAGTGTACACTCGCACCCCTCCCATATGATGGTGTGCATGGTGGAGAACCTTCAGACATTTGACCTCACAAGGCTCATCTCCAAGTACATGTCCATCCTCATGAAAGGCTCAATGTCCACAAAATACTATGACATGTTTGCACTCTTGAATCAACAAGGATCAGCTCCATATGTCTCCATGCAACACCTATAGTTCCTCCCTCATTTTGAGCACATTAGATGGCATTTCCAACACAACCTTTGTTTGTTTAGAAGGATATTGTTTTCCATCTCTGCAACAAAAACCACCATGAACCTCTAGTAATAGCTCATATCTCCCTCTACCAAACAATGAGCTCAATCATGACATAGACCACAAGCTTTTAGACATGTACCATGAGCTATTATTAGAGGAATACACCAACCTCTAGTAATAGCTCGTGTATCCCTTTACGAGACAATGAGCTCGATCATGACATATATCGCAAGCTTTTTGACTCTCTATTCTAGAACTTATGTGAGTAAGTAGTGACCTAGAGAGTAGTTTTCTCATGAGAGGCACACAAATGATACATGGACAAAGGAGGAGCCTAATGTCAAAATTTGAAGACTTGAACGCTAAGTGTATAGGTGTTCTTAAGAAGCTTGTGCACAACTTCCCTTGCATAAAACAACAATTGGTGATGGCCATCAATAACGGCTTGAAAAACTCACAAGACCCATTGGAGCCAGTCTAGGATCGAAAAGTTATCAATCTATTTGTGTGTGTGTGTAAGTGAAGAAATTCACTTTGTAATATTTGGCAAGGCCTTTGATCTCCACTTCTTCAAAGGGGCAATTCAAGGATATTGGTAGCCTCTAGATATTTCTAGAACCTCATCATCATCTTGGATGTCGACACTCTAGTGGATCTCAGGAACTCAATTAACAAGACATTAGGATTAGTGATGTGACGTATATAATACAGTTGCATGCATTGCTATGTGATGGTGACAATCTTGGTAGGTTACTAAGTGGGACCCTACACAATACTAAATATCTCACCCTAGAACTTGGTGTTTTCTTTTTCTCTTCTTGCTAATTACAATGGAGTGCCAACGAGGTCATTAAGGGTAGCTCCAGTGACATCGTACTTTCTAGATTCCTTCATTGTCACTACTATCAATGGTAGATATAATATCATGCCATATTTTTCTCTCATATAAGATTACTAAAACACACCTATTTGCATATGAAGGGATGCAAGAAGGTGTTGAGAAAGTGGGCAAGGCAAGGCTCATCTTGAGAGAGAAATGTCAAGATTGTGGGAGAGAAGGAGGGAGTCTCACTTGAAACTTTCTTGCTTGCACAATGGGGGAATACACACAAAGGTGGAGGCTGAAAACAGTTTTCCTCTTCTTAGTTGTGTAAGCCAAAAAGAACTCTCATACAAAGAAATAGAAGAACCCTATATATGGGTCTCAAACCAAACTCAACTAACTAAGGTGGCATACTAACTGAGCCACGAACTAGAGTAGATAAGGATATCTGTCATGTAGCTATTATTCATGGGCGGTGTACCAACCGCGTCTGCACAACTGACAAGTCGGTGATATAAATACACAACAGTCACCCTGGCGTATCACGAGTGGAGCCCGATATCTCAACACTCCCCCTCGAGCTCAATCCCAATTCCTGCACACCAAACAGGCCTCTGAACTTGCGTAACTTCTCTGCGCCCAATGCCTTCGTGAATATATCAACTACCTGATCCTCTATGCTGACATAAACTAGATCAATAAGACCTAGTAAAACCCTCTCTCGCACAAAGTGATAATGCACCTCAATGTGCTTTGTTCTAGCATAATAGACTGGGTTATTTGCCAAGTGTATACTACTCATGTTGTCACAATAAATGACAACTGGCCTATCTGTAGACTGATGCATATCATAAAGTAGCTTATGCAACCAAGCTACCTCACATGCAGCCATTGCTGCACCCCTGTACTCAGCCTCTGTGCTCGACAAGGCAACTGCAGGCTGTTTCTTGCTACTCCAAGTGACTGCCGCACTCCCAAACGAGAATACATATCCACTGGTAGATCGTCTATCAGAAATACTACCATCCCAATCAGCATCAGTGTATCCATGCAATTGTATCTGAACCCAAGTCTCATAAAATAGTCCATACTACAATGTGGACTTCACATACCTGAGTATGCGTCTAGCCGCATCCAAATGCGGTTTCCTTGGAGCCTGCATAAACTGACTTACCAATCCAACAGCATAGCTCAAATCTGGCTTGGTAATAGTCATATAAATCAAACTTCCTACTATGCGTCTGTACATAGTAGGGTCTTCCAGAAGCTCACCTGCATCTGCACTCAGCTTCACATTCTGCTCCAAAGGAACTGAAATAGGCTTACAGCCTGTCATCCCATATTTGGACAGCATGTCCAATCCATACTGCCTCTGCAAGAGCTGTATCCCACTTGGTGATCTAATCACCTCAATGCCCAAGAAATAACGCAACTCTCCCAAATCCTTCATCTCAAACTTCTGCTTCAATAGCATTTTCACATGAAGAATATCTTCATCACTGTCACCTGTCATAATCAAATCATCAACATAAATGACAAGTAGCATAATACCTTTCTCTGTTTTTCTCACATAAAGTGAGAAATCTGCCTTGGAAATCTGAAAGCCAATAGTGACAAGATATTGTCCTATCTTGTCAGACCATGCTCTAGGTGCTTGCTTCAAGCCATACAAGGCTTTCTTTAGCTTGCAAACAAACTCAGGATGAACATCCTGCACATAACCTGGTGGCTGCTCCATATAGACCTCTTGTTGCAAATCACCATGCAAGAAGGCATTCTTTACATCCATCTGATGTAAAGACCATCCCTTTGATGCAGCCATAGCAATGACTGCTTTTACGGTTGCCATCCTTGCAACCGGACTGAATGTTTCTTCATAGTCAATGCCATATGTTTGTGCATACCCCTTGACTACTAATCTTGCCTTGTATCTATTCACAGAACCATCTGCATTGTGCTTCACCTTATAAATCCACTTACAGCCAATTGCATTTTTACCTTTAGGCAAAGGTACCAATTCCCATGTAGCATTTGCTTCCAAGGCATCCATTTCTTCATCCATGGCTTTCTCCCATTTTTCTTTTCCCATGGCTTGCTCAAAAGAAGTGGGTTCTGGTTTCTGTATCACTTTGACCATATATGCATAGTGAATGGCTGTAAATCCATCATATTTCAGCCTATCCACAGGATACCTAGCTCTCGTAGACCTGCGCAAAGTAGGTTCACTCCCAGGTGCTCTCAAAACATCCCTGGTCTTCCTTACTCCAGGTGTAACAATAGAAGGAATACCCAACTCATCATCAATGCTCTGTTCTAATCCACTGGATTCACCATCCACATAAGAGTGACCTGCATTCACATCAAACATGGGCTGATCAACCTTCTCTTTTCCTTTTCGTGATACCTGCATACCACTATCTGCATTGCTTTGAGAAGATTCTCCTGATCTCAATCTACCTGTCCATGGCGAAGAATGTGAACCACTGCTAGAGGATGCTCCAGGTCCACTAATATTTTGTGACTGCTGCCGTGAATTATGTGTAGCATTACCATTTTTTGCATCTACATCATCAATCACATTTACTGCTTTATACCAGCTACTCATCTCATCAAAAACAACATCTCTGCTCATTGTAAACTTACGAGTAGAAGGGTTATAGCATCTATACCCTTTTTGCTGTGCAGAGAGTAACCAATAAAGATGCACTTCTCAGCTTTTGGATCCAACTTGGATCTCAACTCATCTGGCACATGTACATAGGCAATGCAACCAAAAATTTTCAAATGAGAAATATATGGTTTCCTACCAGTATACCTCTCCTTTGGAGTCATCCCATATATTGTTGCAGTGGGAGTCCTGTTCATTATGTAGACTGCTGTAGCAACTGCTTCAGTCCAATAAAAGTCTGGCAAGTCTTTTTCGTTGAGCATGGCACAAGATACCTCTCCAATATGCTTGTTTTTCCTTTCTGCAACTCCATTTTGTTGTGGGGTATGACTGCATGAATATTGCTGCTTTATGACATGCTCCTGCAGGAACCTTGCAAACTCATTTGAGAGGTACTCTCCCCCTCCATCTGACCTTAGGCATTTTATTTGTAGGTCTGTTTCTTTTTCAACCATAGCTTTAAGAGTTTTGAAATGCCCAAAAACTTCACTTTTCTTTTTCATAAAATACACCCAAACTTTTCAGCTATAGTCATCAATAAAATTGTCAAAATAATGATAGCCTCCAAGAGATGCAGCTTTAGTAGTCCACACATCAGAGTGGATTAATTCCAATGGCTTCTTACTCTCTTGAACATGTCTAGGAAATGGTTTCCTTGCCTGTTTTCTAAACTGACAGGCTTCACATACCTTATGCATTTCTGCAACCTTGAATTTGGGCAATCCTGCAACAATATTTTGGGCCTGCATTGATTTAAGTCGATGTACATTAACATGACCAATGTGTTTATGCCAGATATCAATATCTGCAACTACACCAGTCCCATGTGCAAACATTGCTGCACTCAATTCAGGCATGTCTGCATCCAATGTAAACATTCTGCCCTTCTTCTTTCCTTTTGCTATCAAGCGACCTTTATTTTTCATATCCTCAACAAAGCATCCATGAGGATTAAATCTGATCTGCAAGCCCTGCTCAACCATTTGACCAACAGAAACCAGATTCTTGGTGATATTGGGAACATGAAATACATCGGACAGGTATTTCTTTTTCCCATCCTGCATAGACAAAGAAATTTTTCCAATCTGCACAATAGGATGTGCAGTATCATCACCAGTCTCCACAAATCTTGGTTTTTCCATTTTCCTTGCATCCTCCATCCATTCTGCATGACCTGTCATGTGGTTTGATGCACCTGAGTCAACATACCATACATCGTTGCTTTCTTCTGCACTTGTCACAGAATTGTTCATGTGCTGCACCATAAACAGATGCTCATTTCTGTCATCACCCTGTCTACTAGAAGATGCATAATTCCCTTGTTGCAATTTCCCATTCATGATATCATTCTGCTTTTTATAGTAGTCTTTAGCCATATGACCCATTTTACCACAATAGTAGCATTCAACATTACTGTTTGCATTTTGGCCTCTTTGCCATCCACCACGACCTCTTTGGCTCCCCCTGCCTCTAGAGTTACCACGTTCTCCTCCATAGGACTGGTTTTCTTGAGTTTGTTGCATATTCTGATTTCTACCACGGCCTCCATATCGGCCTCCTCTACCTCTGCCTCTACCTCTTCCAGCATTTGAGTAGAAGACAGCTTCTTTTGAAGTTCCTCCTGAAGAAGATGCACCACCATTTCTTTGCTCCTCAGAAATTAGAAGAGCAATCAACTCCTCAAAATCAGGAAATCTTTCACGAACTGAAATGGATGTCCGAAATTGTGCATAATCCTTTCCTAGACCATTCAAGGTCACAGAAACTAAATCATTATCTTCCACTGGTGACCCAATGGAAGCAAGTGCATTTGCAATCTTCTTCACCTTCATGTGGTAGTCGTTGATGCTCATATTTTCTCTTTGCACATTGTGCAACTCTTGCTTGAGCTACATTTTCTTGGCTTGCGTATTTGTGCTATACATTTTTGACAAAGTATCCCATGCCTCCTTTGGCGTACTTGCATCTTGAATATGCACAATCATAGAGTCTGAAATGCTGATAGAGAGCCAGTACATAACTTTCCTGGCTCTCTCATGCCATGCTTTAAATGCCTGCATTTGCTGTTGATTGGGAACATCAGGAAGAACTGGTTGTTCTTTATTTCCTGCAACAATTTCCCAGTATCCTTTTCCCATAAGGAAATTCGTCATTCTAAACTTCCATGCTTGGAAGTTGTTCTTGTCAAGCTTTTCAGTGACAATCTGTGAAAGAGAATCAGACGCCATTACAAAACACTGCAAAAAAAATCTGTCACTGCAATGAACACAGCTTCAGTCTCACAAGGGCAAATCTGCAAAACTGGCGAAAGTGGTATTTGACCACACAGTCACTTCCTAGTGACGATTTTGCATATACAAGAACCAAGGATGATTCTGTAACTCCCAATGTCTCTGCACACGAGCATACAATGCAATATCTGTGGTAACTTTTCACCGACCTGTAGAACAGTGGCTGCACAGCATAAAACTGGGCCTTTTCCTGAGTGCGTGCAGAAAACTTCCGCCTCCAAAACAGACCCCGAAATGGCCTCAAATAAAAAAAACAAGGTCGCCCTCTTGCTTCACCGCGAAGGGCATCTCAACCTGAGACAATGCACTCCTGCACTTTCCGGCTGTGCTACCTGCAGAGATCTGCTCCCAAAACAGAAAATGAAAGCAACACTACTCCTCTTACCAGAACACCGCGAGCTTGGCTTGCTTTCTTGAGCTCCTTACCACGAACAAGGCTCTGATACCATGTCAAGATTGTGGGAGAGAAGGAAGGAGTCTCACTTGAAGCTTTCTTGCTTGCACAATGGGGGAATATACACAAAGGTGGAGGCTGAAAATAGTTTTCCTCTTCTTAGTTGTGTAAGCCAAAAAGAACTCTCATACAAAGAAATAGAAGAACCCTATATATGGGTCTCAAACCAAACTCAACTAACTAAGGTGGCATACTAACTGAGCCACGAACTAGAGTAGATAAGGATAGCTGTCATGTAGCTATTATTCATGGGCGGTGTACCAACCGTGTCTGCAAACTGACAAGTCGGTGACATAAATACACAACGGTCACCCTGGTGTATCACGAGTGGAGCTCGATATCTCAACAAGAAAGAGGGAACTTGAGCTCTTGCAAGAAAAACATCACACAGAGAGAACGCACATAAGATAGGAAGCTAAAACCCTAGTCTTTCTTCTTTGTCTTCTTCACCGTATAAAGTTACCAAAAATGAGAGAGTACAACATACATAATACACAAGCAATCTATAGTGTGAGCATCCTAAGTAGAAATATAACGAGATAGATATCCTATAACTCAGGTAGGGGGACTAACTGATGTTTAAATATAAGGCATCACTGGAATGATATCTCGATGCAAGTACCAACCACATCGGTGATATGAATGCAGAAAGAGATATCCACATATGTGAGTATCAGCTCTTGTTGAGCTTGACATATCAACATCTTATTTCTTCAAGAGCTTCCACTCACTACAACAAAAAGGCTCCATAGGCACGCTTGTAGACGCAATATTTGAATTGTGTTTAAAAATGTCAGGCATCTACTAGCGCATCTAAAATTTCGCGTCTACAAGCGCGCTTATATTGAAAACTACACGCGCATATAGATGCGCATATACACCCGAATATAGATGCTCCTATAGACGCACTTATAGATGTGCATATACTCGCGCATATACATGTGCACATACATGCGCATATACACGTGCATATACATGCGCACATACATGCGATTTCACCTACAAATTAGATGTAAATATAGACGCAGAAAATAGTGTATGAAAAAAAAAACCTCAAAGGAGATGTGGTTGTTTCATGCGAGCGCGTCTATAGATGCGTCTACTCTGTGGATCAGACGCGCTCTTACACGCGCCAGGTCCACAAAACTCAAAAAAACCTAGAAGGTTTTATGGATCTTCAACACTTGCGCATCTACGAGAGTGTCTACTTTGTATATCAGACGCGCTTGTAGATGCGAATTAGCAGTGAATCACAAAATAAAACTAGGAAAAGCAAGCAACAACTAACATACCCAAAGCTAAGAAGGAACCAAAATACAACTCAGAGTAAACACACACAGAGAGAGAGAGAGAGAGAGAGAGAGAAGAGAAGAGAAGAAGGACTCACCTTGAATATTTGTTGTGATGGGCAGCGGCACAACTACAAACTCCTTCTTCTCCTCCATCTCCTTGCTCTTTGGCTGTTCTCCTCGTCGCAACAAACATACCAAAAGCTAAGAAGGTAGCAAAATACAACTCAAAGCAAAGAGAGAGAGAGAAAGAGAGAGGGAGGGAGGGAGGGAGGGAGGGAGGGAGAGGGAGAGAGAGAGAGTGTGTGTGTGTGTGAGTGAGTGAGAGAGACAAGAAGAAGGACTCACCTTGAATCGGTGTTGTGATGGGCGGCGACGGGGCTACAAACTCCTTCTCCTCCCTCTCCTTTCTCTTTGTCTCTTACTTCCTCCTCTCTTTACCCTTTCTTATTTGCCTCTTCCTTTCTCCTCTCTTTGTGTCGTGCGCCTGTAAAAAAAAACCCAAAAGAAACGCAAGACGAGACTACTTTGAAAAGAATGACACACCATGAATATTTTTCAAAATTTTTTAAAATTTTAGTGTGCGTCTGTGCGCGCGTCTATAAGTGCATCTATAAGCGCGTGTATATAGAGCATGAATTGCTTAAAGACGTGCTTATATACGCACAGTTAAATGCACTTATAGATGCGCATATACACGCGCTTATAGATGCGCATATATATGCGCACATAGATGCGATTTCACCTGCAAATTAGACACAAATATAGACGCGCAATTGCGTCTATATTTTTCAAAAATTTTTAAAATTTTAGTGCGTGTCTATGCGCGCGTCTATACCTGCTGCTTGTTAATGTAGTGATGCGTCTGAAAACGCGTCTATATTCGCATCTATTTGCGCGGATATATAGACGTAAAATTCGTGTCTATTTACATGCTCGTTTACACGCACATACAGACGCGATGATAGACGCGCCCGACTTTGTGCGTCTAACATGCGGGTCTATGCCTCGTTTATGTTGTAGTGACTCTCTATATGCCTCAAGTGACCTCTCACATAGTCATCTTGTACTATAGCTCTAAATTGGGAATGCTTTCTCCACTCCGCTCCAAGATTGTAAAAGAGTAATAGCAGGATCAAAGGGTATAGTAGATTGATGAGAGCTTACCTCCCTACAATTATAGTCCAATTTATTAAGAAGGCTTTGATGGTTTCACAATTCAAATGTGGCTCCACTTTGTCGATTGTAGCCTTCCATTCCTCCATGCACCCATCTTTGCCACCACAAGCAAGGAGGAATAATAATTGAAAATTTTAGGAACAACAAAACAGCTGGCTTTTTCCAAGCTCTCACTCACATTCTCTCAACTTATGTGTGAGTCTAAGCTGCAGAGGCTTCATTACATTATTTAGGTTATTTAGGCATTTTTTACTGTGTCATTTTATGGTCATATTGGGCATTTATTGCTAGTGGACATGACATATTTTATGACATTATTCATGCCTATTTATTCTAGGCTCCTCCTCCTCAATTGGTCAATTCACCACCTGGAGGTCCCCAGGAGAGAGGAGCCGGTGCAGATGCCCACGCATCCAGTGATTTATTGTTGTATACGACAGTCTTGTGTATGATATATGGATTCCATTTTCCAAGCATACATTTGACTTCTATCTATATTGTGTTCTTTCTTTCCCTTTCTCTTTTGTCTTGTGTTTCAACAATTTATTACAGCTTATGTTTACGCTTCCATTGCCCCACTACTTTTGACAAGAAAGAGGGGTGGTGTGATAATAGATTTTCCCTCTGTCCACCTTTCCATAGAGAGCTGGGTAGAGCTATGCCTCAACAACATGGTGAAGGGGTGCAACTCCCTTGCTCTCTTTTTCAATACTAATTTGTATGAGTTTTATTAGTTTTTTTTTGGGTAATATCAATTTGTGATACTTAATGTGTAAATTGTGAATTGTGATAATAATTATTGTGCCAATAATGATTAACATGGATTATTATGTCAATAACATGTATCGGTTTTATGAATTGTATCCCCTCTTCCCCATCAATAATATGAACTTGTGTTATCTATCATCAATGATTGTGTTTAATTAGGTATTCAAATATTAGTCATTATGTCAATAATGATCAATATCCATAGCATCCCTTCATTCACATGTGATCAGAAGATAATTCGGGATATGTTCAATGTATAGGTGGTGATGGGTGTGTAAACAATTGCGAAAAACAATGGATGGACACTTATCAGCATGGAAAAGTATCCACCACCTAGTGTAAAAGTCGGTGGATCGCCCAAGTCAACTTTTCCTATGCCCACCAACTGGGCGAAGATTGGGCTGGCAATGGGGGTGTGTAACCTGCCTGAGAAAAGTTTCACTCGAGTCAAAGTAATGACGTCCAAAAGCTTCATCGATGAGGTTGTATTTCCAGAAGCTGGGTGACATCTGAAAACTTTCATTTACCTACGCAAGGGGGTTGCAGAGCGCACACAGTCGTGGGGGCTCACAATTTACAAATGCTGAGAAATTGTTGTTGTTTTCATGCTTCATTGATGAGGTTGTATTTCCGGAAGCTGGGTGCCATGGGAAACTTTTATTGACGCAAGGAGGTTGCAGAGCGCACAATGTCGTTGGGGCTCGTAAATGCTTGGAAATTGTTGTTTTCATGCTGCAAACGTTTTGCTTTGTGGCGTGCCGCTGCACATGCTGAAAGGGGCCGCGGGGAGCGGGGCGCCCATAGAAAAGGCGGCGGGTGGTGTGCTAGCTTATAAGAAGCGCCATCACTCCAGCGTCAGAACCACTCCAAAGAGTACTCAGAACACACGATATTGCTTATAGTTCTCTCTCTCTCTCTCTCTCTCTCTCTCTCTCTCTCTCTCTCATTCGACATATAACATTAACCATCCTTTTGTATATAGTCGGAGACAGATTAATCGGCATGTCCTGCAAGAGCTCCTCTAGCTCTCCGCAGCCTTTGTCTGCACCGCATCCAGCAGCAGCAGCAGCGGCGCGGGCACGCGCAATGGCCAATCCCGCGCCCTTGGGACTATTCGGCTTCGCCGTCACGACGCTGGTGCTGTCGTGCTACAACGCGGGGATCTTTGGCGTGCGCGCCTCCGATCCCATTAATGCGGTGGTGGGCCTGGCGGCCTTCTACGGGGGCGCCGCCCAGGCAGTGGCAGGCCTCCTGGAGTTCCCATACGGCGACACCTTCTCGGCCACGGCGTTCGTATCCTACGGGGCCTTCTGGATCTCCTTCGCTTGCTTCCTCCTGCCATCCTTCGGTGTCAATGGCGCTTACGTCCAATCAGCTCCGACTAGAGCGGTGCTCTCCCACGCCAAGGCCATCTACCTGCTTGGCTGGACCCTCTTCACCTTCGTGATGCTGGTGGCAAGCGCAAGGACCTCCCGGGCCCTCTTCTTGCTCTTCTGCGCCGTGGCCGCCACCTTCGTCCTGCTCACCTCCGGCGAGTTCGCCGCCTCCGTCCGCGTCCACAGGGCCGGGGGCTTCATGGGCCTGTTCACGGGCGTGCTGGCCCTTTACAACGCCCTGGCGGAGCTCCTGGAGGCGCAAGCGCAGCCCCTGCTGCGTCTCCCGCTGGGCAAGTTCGTCCATAGCCCCCTTCCCCCGCCCCGCGTCTCCCCGCACGCCGCCGCCGCCGACCTGGAGGCGCAATAGCCCTCACTTCAACTGTGTCAATAATAAGGGATTCTGCATTCCCAACAAAATTATGCAATTGTATATAGCCATTTAGCCTAACGTCTCCTTGGGATTACAAAATTATGCAATTGTAAATAATACATTAGAGTTTGTTAGAGTTTCTTGGCCTTTAGCCTAACGTCTTCTTGGGATTTTGTTACAAGGCTAGCTGGGTGACATATGCTTTGCCTTTTCCTTTTGTGCATTGTAGTCTTTTTATCTCTTTGTTGTGTACCTTCCTTCTTCATATGTTGCAATATATTTAAGTTAGTGTGTGGAAATAATGTTTTTATTCTTGATATGTGTGCTAATGTTTTTATAGTTCTCCCTAACCTTTTTGCTTCATAAGTGTTTCTCCTTAACTTTTTATTATCACATATGGGCCAACCCACGTGTTGTAATGATTCATTTATATTTTTCTTTCTCTTTGGATAGTAGATTAGTACTTTATCTCCTACCTCCAATGGTTCATCTATTCTATTCTCATCATAACATCTTTTTTCTCATGATTGTGCTATTTTTAGATTATAATAAATAGTTGATCTAATCTATTCTATTCTCATCATAACATCTTTTTTCTCATGATTGTGCTAAGTTTAAATTATTATAGATAGCTAATCTAATTAGTGCTTTTTTTAAAAAGCTCCAAATACTAATCTATTGCATCTTTATACTTATTGGAATATTTAATTATGGTAATTTTGGAGGAAATATTGGCTTTGTACCATATAATGGTTTGAACGGGCTTACTTTAGTTGAGGCTTAGAAACGGAGTATGGATATGCATGTATTACATAAGGAAGGATTTCATCCCAATTTTGTTGAAGGGGGTCTACATAAATTGAAATCATTTGTTTAGTTGTTTTATTTAGTCACTCGATCAAATGATTTGTTTGAGGATGATGTAGGGATGCCAACGTCTATTTTACTCCTAAACATTGACATACCATCTTAATTACTTTCGATTAAAAATTTGTCCCTTGGTTAGATAATATTGTTGTTGGCAAGAATGACGGATTATCCCATCTTCTATAAAAAATTTGGCAATTGAGCTAGCTATAGCATCAGTTAGTTTAGCTTCATACCACCTTGTTAAGGTATTCTGTGAGTACTATATCATATTTAGTTCCCTTGTATGTTTCTAGAAGTGGGTCGATGATGTCCTATGCTACCACTTCAAATGGTTTGGTTACTTTTATAGGTTGAAGTAGTGGTGTTATGTTCGACACTCATGCAAATTTTTAAATATTGTGTTATAGATTGCCAAAGTTTTTTCCAATAAAATATCTTTAATATATATTCTAAACATTTATGAAAACCTAAATGACCAAATAAAGAATGTTTGTGAAAATATTTAATATATTGGTTTTGTAATGCTTTAGAAAAAACTATTTTTCATTCCTTCAAATGGTCTACATAATGTAACATATTATTTTCTATGCAATAATTCTTTTGAATTTTATTACTAGTAATATCATAAATTATTTTTTGCATTTTGAGATCTTGTTGTTGTACTCTCACAGTTAATTAAGGATCTGTGGTTAGTTCTTCAATTAATGTGTTTTGTAATTGTGTTATCCTAGAAAGTGCATCAGCAATATCATTTTTTGATCTTTTACAATATTTGATTTCAAAATTATATTCTTGAATTGAAAGAATCCAACAAAGTACATGTCTTGAGGGGTGACATTTTTTAATTAATGTTACTAATGGTTGATGATCTATTTCTATAGTTAGTTTTGATCCATGAACATATGGGTGTCATTTCTACAATGACCAAACAATCAGTAGAACTTCCTTTTTTGTTGTAGAATAATTAATATCCGTTTTTGTTTAAGAATGAATGATGAAACAAATTGGCCTCCAATTATTAAGGTTGTCTTGTTGTAACAATACTACTCCTAAGGATACATTAGAGACATCTATCTTTAAAAGAAATGGTTTTCCAAAGTCAAGGTAGTTCTAGACAATTGCTTTAGAAATTAGATCTTTAAGTTGTTTAAAAGCTTTTTTACATTCATCCATCCATATAATTTTTTCTTTCTTTTTTAATAATTTACGTACTGGGTTACTGAGTTCTACCAATCTTAGTAAAAATCAATTTGAGAAATTCATCATATATAAAAACCATTGTAGTTGTTTAATATTTTTAGGTTTGGGAAATGCTTTTATTGTAGTCATATTTTTGGGGCTTTATTTCTTCCTTAGATATTATGAATCCTAAAAATTAGACTTGCGCCGCCTGAGCCCATCTACACTTTTTTAATTGTAATTTTAGATCATATATTTCTAGTATTGATAAAACTTCCTCTATTACTTACAAGTGTTCGTTCTAGTTCTTAGTATGAATTAAAATATCATCTAAATTGACAACAAGTGCCTTTTTAGCAATTAGATAAGCAAACAATTTATCAACTAAACATTGAAAGGAACTTAGAGCATTTGAAAGTTCAAAAGCCATCACCTTAAATTCATATAGTCCCTTAGATGACGTACAAAAGGTTGTCTTTTAATAGTCACCTTTGTTTATTAAGATTTGTCAATACCCTGATGCTAAATCCAATGAAATAAAGTATTCTAATTGACCTAGCACATCTATTAGAGCATCTATTCTTGGCATTGGATAAACATAATGTTGTGTTATCTTATTTAATGGTGGTCGATAGTCAGCACAAAATTGATCTTCACTATTATTATTTTTTACCAAACATGTTTTGGTTGCCCATGGGCTTTTTGTAGCTGAATTACCCCACATACTAGCATTTCTTTATTTGCTTATTCAATTATCTCATTTTCTGGTGCGCAGATCGATCGCAGATAGCTCACGTAGTGAATCCCTGAAGGTCCTCAAGAACAATGAACTCTACCTTTTTGCACAAAAAACAATGTAAAAGCATGCACGACAAGAGGCAAGAGACAAATTGGGTTCAATCTCCCCCATGCTTTGTGAAGCGCTCACACAAGGCATGGGGGAGATTGAACCCAATTTGTCTCTTGCCTCTTGTCGTGCATGCTTTTACATTGTTTTTTGTGCAAAAAGGTAGAGTTCATTGTTCTTGGGGACCTTCAGGGATTCACTACATGAGCTATCTGCGACCGATCTGCGCACCAGTGGTATCAGAGCGGAGCAGAGATCAAGAGCTTCCAATCGCTACCAATCTGCGCACCAGTGGTATCAGAGCGGAGCAAAGATCAAGAGCTTCCAATTGCTACCAATCTCGAGCGAAGGCGGAGCTCCAGGAACAAACGGGCTCTACAGTCAATTTCATCGCGAACCGTCGATACAGGCAGACTTCTGGCGATCAAGAACCCCTGTTTTCACTGTCAGATCGCGAAGGACCAGGCTCTGCAGGCGGAGGACCACGTATTTATCCCCTTCATCAAGTCGTTGAAAACAGTGAGAAAAATTCCTAATCTTTTTAATCAAAAGCTTAATTATAAAGCTTTATAAGCTTAAGGCTTCTCAAATCTCACCACGGCGTATCAGAAGATCCTTCCGAAATTTTCGCGCGGCCAAAAAACGCCCCCCCCCCCCCCCACGAAAAATTACGCCGCCTGCTAAGTCCTCCATTAAGCTATTAAAGCTTAAGCTTAATCACTAAAGCTTAAGGTTTTCTACAAGTTACACAGGGCAGACAAGTCGATATACTCCTGGTCTCGCACTTCTGAAGTCAAGTTCAGCAAGTTAATTGAAATCAAGTTCTGCAAGTCGGCCTAAGTTCAGCAAGTCAACAACTCTGCAAGTCTGCTAAGTTTGCAACTCTGCAAGTCAGACTAAATCAGAACTGACTAGTGCTTAAAACTCATAGAAGACTTGTTCGTATGCAAAAACTCTGAACTGGAAAGTTGTTCGCAGCAAGCTGTTCTACCTATCTATAAGTTCGTTGAAGTACTTTCAGCAAATGGAGACAGAAATATTGCAGATTTTCAGAAAATATACAAAGAAATACCCAAAAATACATAGCCTTGTAACCCCAAATTTGAGCTACGCTCATCCCGCTAACCTGATTTTGAGAGAGAAAGGTTTGTTGAGTTTTATAGGATGACTACCCCACATATGGATGATCCTATGGCTGAAGACGACTTACCTGAGCCTACCATGGAACAAAAGCTGGATCTAATCATGCTACAATTGGAAGAAGAGCGAAGGGCTAGGCAAGCATTGCAAGCACAATTGACAAAACTACAAAGAGCGTCCACCGATAAAGAAGAACCTCAAGCTGAAGATTTGATTTGCCGTACCATCGACGCCACTCTTGAAGCACAAACCATTCGCAAGGAATCCAAGATAAGTAAACGAAGTTTCAAGTTTCACACTTTCAATGGTATACGAGAAGGAAAGACTGTTTTATCATTCATTAGCCAGTTTGATGACTATTTCCATGAGGAAACTTATCCCGAAAAAGATAAAATCAAGTGTGTTACTAATCATCTGATAGACAGAGCATCACTTTGGTGGACTGTAGTCCGCAAGAGCATAGAATGTCCTGCTACTTGGGAAGATTTCAAGAAGAAGTTCATGCAGAATTTCCTTCCACCGCAATTTCATGAGAAGGCTATCAAACAATGGGATTTACTTCAACAGCGAGATTGTGAGCCTATTCCACAGTATACAGAGCGTTTTTGGAATGCACTCCTACAGCTACGCATGCTTGAAGACGTACCAGAGACGACACATAAGCGGAAGTATATGTCTGGACTTCTTGGACATTACTACGCTGAAGTGAACATGTTCAAGCCTGCTACCCTTGAAGACGCCATCTCCTTAGCTCACGACACTGAAGATAAGTTACGCGGAAGAGACAGACGACCACAGCAATTCCAAGCCAACGGTAATTATGGATCTAAACAATTCAATTCCAATTTTAGAAGGTTTAATCCAGGTCGTTTCTCATCACCATCTTTCTGCAAGAATTGGCCTAAACCACTTGCATTACCATCCACTATCAATCCAAATCCTAAGCCTATTCCACAAGCAAATCCAAATGTACCCAGACTTCCAGCCATTGCAAATAATGTAACCAAAGCCAAACCAATAGTATGCTACAAGTGTCACCAGCCAGGGCATCTCGCAGCAAATTGTCATTCAAAGAAGCCACCAGCACATATCAACTACCTTGGAGCTATGGACGAAGACGAGCATGAGGATATGCCGGATTTCACTGAAGATGAGGATGATCCTACTACTACTTCCGACACTTTACCAGGTATGCCTACTCCACATTCATTGTTGACTATGAAATGTATGGTGCATGGAAAAGAAAGAACTATATTGCATGATGACGGTAGTACTCATGACTTTATTTCAGCAAAATTGGTAAAGCAATTGAAATTGCATACTGTACCTACGCATTATCGCATAAAAGCTACATTTTTAGGCACTAGGTACAATGGCACACAAGAAGTACAAGATTTAGAAATTCAAATTGGTCCATATATTGAAAGAAGAAATTTCTTAGTTGTCCCATTACAGTCAAGTGATATTATTTTAGGAATGCCATGGAGACACCAGCATAATCCAAATATAGATTATTCCACGCACACAATGAATATTAATTTTCAAGGAAAATCTATTACATTATATGGTATGCATGCATCTCATATTTTTCCACTGCTTTCACATACTCAAGCAAAACGTGCACTACGCAAGAATAGTAAATCATATCTCATTTGGGTGAATGAACTACACGCAAAGGAAAATCATATACACCCTAGGCATAAGGAATTTCTTGCATATTTTAAGGACTGTTTTGCAGAAGACCTACCACCAGGTTTACCACCTTCACGTCCAGAAGACCATAAGATTGATCTAATACCTGGCACACAACCACCTTGCAAAGCACCATATAGGCACAATCAAATAGAGCAAAAAGAAATCCAGAGTCAAGTTGAAGAATTACTAAATAGAGGCTTAATTCGACTTAGCAGTTCCCCATTTGGTGCACCTGTACTCTTAGTCAAGAAAAAGAATAATACCTATCGTATGTGTATTGACTACCGAGCATTAAATAAGATCACTGTAAAGAATAGGTATTCTATACCTAGAGTTGATGACCTTATGGACAAACTGCAAGGATCTTCTATATTTAGTAAAATTGACCTTAAGTCTAGATATCATCAAGTAAGGCTAGATAGATCCGACATATTTAAGACTGCATTCAGGACACAGTTTGGCCATTACGAATTCTTAGTCATGCCATTCAGATTAACTAATGCACCTGCTACTTTCAGTAGAATGATGAACCGTATTTTTCTGAAATATCAATATTGTGTGATTGTTTTCTTTGATGATATTTTGGTGTTTAGTCAAACTGAAAAAGAGCATTATGAGCATTTATCATTAGTTTTTCAATTACCAGAAGAAAATCAATTGTTTGCAAATCCTGAAAAGAGTGAATTCTTTAAGACGGAAATAGAATATTTAGGTCATATTGTATCAAAAGAAGGAATTAAAGTTGATCCTAAGAAAATTGATGCAATATTGCATTGGCCTGTTCCTAAAAATGTACATGAATTACGCTCATTCCTTGGTCTTGCTAGTTTCTATAGGAAGTTTGTACGTAATTTCTCATTACTTGCTTTACCATTGACCAAACTTCTTAAGAAAGGAATTGTTTATCAATGGACTGAAAATCAGCAGAAATCCTTTGACTTACTTAAACGTGCATTAACTAATGCCCCTGTTCTACAATTGCCTGACTTTAACCGACCATTCTTTCTAGTTGTGACCGATGCTAGCGGATCAGGAATAGGAGCCGTATTAATGCAAGACAACCATCCAATAGCATATTCTAGTTCTAAGCTGAAACCCTCTGAGCTCAAATATTCCACTTATGACAAGGAACTATTAGCAGTGGTACAAGCATTAAAACAATGGAAGCATTATTTAATGGGTTCAGAATTCATGATAAAGACTGACCAGCAAAGCATTAGACATCTACTTAGCCAACCCCAAATTTCTGACCGTCATATCAAATGGGCTTCCTTCATTCAAAGTTTTCATCCTATCATTCAATACCAACCTGGAAAAGAAAATGTAGTTGCTGATGCATTGAGCAAAAGACCTGCAATTCATAATATTTCTATCATATCTTTTGATTCTTTGATTGCTATGAAAGATACATATCACCAGGATATTACTTTTCATTCTGATTGGCAAAAATTAGTTCAAAATAATTTCATTCCTGTTGATTCATTATCATATAATGATGGATTTATGTTTTTTGAAAAGAGACTGTGTATTACTATTCCATTCCAATCTTTTGTTTTGAATGAAATTCATTGTCCCCCATATCAAGGTCATAGAGGTATCATTTCTACATTACGTATGTTAACTGAAGATTTTTATTGGCCGCATATGGATGCAGATGTATCTAATTTCGTTTCTGAATGTTTGATTTGCCAAAGAATAAAGAGACATCATGGTAAACAGTATGGATTATTAATGCCTTTATCTATTCCATCTAAACCTTGGGAACATATATCTATGGATTTCATTACTGGTTTACCAAATACTAAATCTAACCATGACATGATTTGGACAATTGTAGATAGATTTAGTAAGCAAGCATATTTCATTGCATGTAAGAAAACTTTAACAGCATCACAAGCAGCACAATTATTTTTTAAAACTGTTTTTACTAACCATGGATTGCCAAAAGTGATTATTTCAGATCGAGATTCTAGATTTTGTAACATTTTTTGGATTACACTATTTGCAAATCTAGGCACAAAGATTGATTTCTCATTTGCATTTCATCCAGAAACAAATGGACAAACAGAAGCCACAAATAGCACCATTCTAGATCTTTTACGTGCATATACTATCTCTAAACCTCAGACATGGGATACTCATTTGCATTTATTACAGTTTGCATATAACAATACACCGCACACATCTACAAAGAAAGCACATTTTGAAGTCATTTATGGATATAGATTATCTACACCTGTTGCATCTTTGTCTAATAGAATTCAGAGTGCTGATGATATCGCTACTATGCACAACAGTATTTTTGATGAAGTTAAGGATATGATTGCTAAAGCCCAACAATCATATACCAAACAAGCCAACAAGAAAAGACAAGCCATGAATTTCAAAGTTGATGATTATGTTTGGCTTAGAATAGAAAAGCGTAGACTACAAAGTGTAGATAGACACCCAGTTGTAAAATTAGCTCCTAGATTCTATGGACCATTTAGAATCATTCATAAGATTAATGACAATGCCTTCAAGTTAGAATTGCCATCTCATTGGAAAATTCATAATACATTTCACATTAGTTTATTGAGACCATTTAGAGGCCAATTACCTATCCACCCTGTTTATGAAAACCCACCTTTACTAGAAGAAGAAACTGAAATACTTGAACCAGAAGCCATCATAGACACTGACTACATGACCACTAGAACTGGCCGAAGGTATTCTAGATATCTAGTAAAATTTAAGAACCATCCTGTAGAGAAAGCACAATGGATGCACGCTAGAGACTTAAATGCTTTCCCCACTCTGTTAGCTCCACATTGAGCTAATAGCAATTGAGGTCAATTGCTATCCCACCCCGGGGGTATGATGCCAGGAGGCATATTCCACGGTGGATTTCGTGCCACGGTGGATTCCGTGAGGTTTTACAGTGGATTCCGTAAACTTAGATGACCGGGGCTCATACACAAAGAGGATTCTTTGTGCGAGAAGTTGATGGGGACGCCTGTCCTTTTCGGGCGTTTCATTAATTTAGTGTGTACATGGGTGATTCCATAGCGGGTGATTCCGCAAAATGCATATTAAATTAATAAACGTTTATGAGTTTAGAGTGCGCACTCGTAATATAAATTAAGGTTAGGATTTATTTCTAACCAGTTGATTTATTTATATAGCTGAAGACTGCTAGGTATTCACTTTTGTCGGTTTAATTGTATTATTTTACTAACGATTGTGAATGCTTCAGTTGATGTGTAGAGATAGCAGTAGTGGCGGAGGAAAGCATTGGAGTCTAGCGGGTATTCGACATTTGGACTATATTTTGATAGGCGCCACGCCTATATTTTGTTATGTCTATAGAGACATTGATTATTGATTATTATTTTGTATACGCTTATGCGCCCGGATATGTTATTTCTATTTGGACATTGAGATTGGGCGTGCCAGACTCTATGGGCACCGTCCATTAGCTTTATTTTCCTATTTTTGTAGAAAGCAAACTCAAAAGCTAAAAAGCTTGTCATATTTTTGTAATTGGGCTATTATTGAGCATGAAGATTGGAAATATACATAAAATACATGCTTTGTGAAGCACTCACACAAGGCATGGGGGGGATTGAACCCAATTTGTCTCTTGCCTCTTGTCGTGCATGCTTTTACATTGTTTTTTGTGCAAAAAGGTAGAGTTCATTGTTCTTGGGGACCTTCAAGGATTCACTACGTGAGCTATCTGCGACCGATCTGCGCACCATTTTCTTTAGGTGAACGTCTACAAGGTGCCATTTTTATGGGTACATGGTTTAATGTGTTGATATTATGTTCTATGGGCACATAAGTAGTAGAAGGTTGGATAAATAGAGTTACTCTAGGTATTTCTTAAGTTGTTTAATTTTACATTTTACCCTTTTTTCACAAAGGACTATCTGGTAGCAATGAATTGCAATAGCCTTTGTCAGTGTCTCAATCTCTATCCAATTTCCTCATGGAAGAAGGAGTTTCTTATGTTAGAAATCAACACTCCATTGTACCTTCTCAAGACAATCATATCCTAATGTTAGAGGAAAAAGCTGTCTTGGGAGTATATAATATTCATAAAAATAATTTGTTCCACTTATGTCAACTTTTGTTGCTGCTACTTCATTGGAGTTGTAAATATGTCAGTTACCACCAAATAAAAGTGTTTTTCATTACCTCTTTATCTATAGATGACGCCAGGAGGCATATTCCACGATGGATTCTGTGAGACTACGGTGGATTCGGTGAGGTTTTTATTCCATGGTGGATTCTTTGAGGTTTTGTAGTGGATTTTGTAAAACTATATTTATTTGCCAGGGCTCATACACAAGGTAGATTCCTTGTGCGAGAAGTTGACGGGGATGCCTGCCCTTTTCGGGCGTCATGTTAATTTAATGTACATGTGGGTGATTCTATAGCAGGTGATTCTGCAAAATACATATTTAAATTAATGGATGTTTATCAAGTTAGAGTGCACTCATATTAAATTAAGGTTAAGACTGAGTTCCAACCTATTTATTTATTTTGTAGCTATTGACTGCTAGGTATTCACTTTTGCCAGTTTAATTTTATTATTTTCTAACAATTGTGAATACTTCAGTTGATGTATAGAGCAGACAGTGGTAACATTGGAAAGTACTAGACGATGGGGTGTATTCAAATTACCTAGAAAAAATTATCAATTTTTGATGGGTACGCACCTTATCATTAAAGCCGTGCGTTTATTATTTATTTAGGCATGCTTATTTATTGAAGCACTTGACAAACATTCATTATTTTGTATGTGCATAGGTGCTCAATTTCAATATTTTATTATTGGACATTGTATTTGGGCACAACCTGATTTTGAGAATGCCCAAGCAGTTTCACCACAACAGAAATGAGGCATAGACGCACATGTTAGACGCGCAAAGTCGGGCGCGTCTATCATTGCGTCTATATGCGCGTGTAAAAGAGCGTGTAAATAGACGCGAATTTTACCTCTATATATCCGCGCAAATAGACGCGAATATAGATGCGTCTTCAGACACGTAATTATTTAACCACCTGAAATTGGACTTAATATAATAAAAAAACCAGAGTTAATAATTATTTTTGCATTGCTCTCTAATGAATGGCAGTTCCTCCAGTTGACAAGCCTGATATAAGTAATTAGTGGCAAGTGACAGAAACCTTATTATACAACTAGTAGCAAGCATTGCATGTATCTCGTAATTTCTCTACTTGAAGATGATAAAAAATACTTCCTTTTTATTCTGGAAAATTCAATTCAGCTTTAAACTTGACTATTGATTCTTGAGTATGCACGTGTGCGCATGATATTTTCCATAGAATTAAAAATACACATTGAATCATTAAGCAAATTAAGTATGTTACTGTGAATGATCCATCTCATATTCAATGAGATCAGCCCTTGCTAAACTATCTACTTCTAGGTCTATGTTACCAAGAGGTAACGAAACAAATACGTCTATCCCACTATTAGATGTGTTGCTATATTGCTCAATAACTTCATCAATATCATCAATCACATTATTGTCCTCTTCTGTGTTTCCTTGAACATCCTCACGAGGTTCATCTTGTACTATATCACACATATCATCCATTATGGTGTCATCATGTACATCATCATTAATTGTTGGATTGTCATCTACTATCTCTATGTCGGTAATATTACCATATATTGGTTTTGAACGATTAGATATAGAGATGACATACCACCATCGGTTATTCTTTACCATTGGATGATACACAACCTAAATTTGAAAAATAAAAGCAAGAAACTTAAATACTTATTATATTGTGTATATGTATCACATGTATGCATATAAAAAAATTAGCTTTTGCATATATACCTGCTAGCATTGTTGAGGTAGTACTAATGTGTCATTCTTGTTTTGGTGAAATTTTGTAGAGTCAATGATTACAAAATCACTTGGATGACGTCTGATTGTGCAATGCTCACCATTTGTTACCACTTCTTTAAACCACTTCACATCCAGTACATATATAAAGAATCGTCTGAAGTTAAGCTTCAGAATATCTTGGATCAAGCCACAATAACCTTCCATGGTACCATTGGCATCCTCGAAGTGAGCAAGGACACCACAATCTTGGGTATTTCTCTTTTCATCTATATGTTGAGTTCGAAGATGTTTACCCTCACACCAAATAGCATTGATTAATGTGCACTAGTAGTAAAAGATTAAGATCAAACATGTCAATTTTTTATATAAAATATAACTTATAGAAATAAATTAATTGATAGTATGTCTCACCTTTGATAAGCAACCTTGTGCGTATTCCCACTCTTCTTGAGATATATTAATTTCCTCCTCTTTTTCCATTCTCTCCATTTCCTCATGTAACCAATCTATATCAATATGACGTGGGAGCACATTTAGATGATTTAGAAATAAGACATTATGTCTATATCTGGTGCGAAATGCTTGTCTTTCACTTTTTCTTCTTGCCCTTGCTTCATTATATAGTATCACCCATTTGCTCATTACATCACTATTGAGCATACAAAAACTATTTAACTTACGAAGTTCTTCTTTTGTTAGCACTTTACTCATTCCTTTTCCATGAGGTATTATAGAGGTCATCCTCAAGTCTTCATCATCTTTCCATAGTTGTGGTTGAGAGGGGTCCACTTCAGTAAGATATTCAGAGATATAAACAAGGGATAATTGCACTAACTAACCCTCAGCCATGCTTCCCTCAAGCCGTGCTTTTTGCCTCACAAAATCTTTCAAGGTTTTCACAAAGCACTCAAGAAAAAACATCCACCTTGCATGAACTGCCCCACAAAGTTTGATCTCATCAATCAAATGTACGAGTAAATGTAATTGAGTAGTCAAAATGGATCGATGAAAAAATTTATCCACCAAACAAACCACCTCAACAGATAATACTCGAGTATCTTGGAATGTGTTTGGATCAATTTCCTTCGAGCTCACGTATCTGTCAGGATGTATTTGACAATTGTTTATTTTTGTGTAGAAATTCAAAGATATATAATGAAAAAATACAATGTTTGCACACCTCACAAGCTCTTCCATCTTGTAAATGATATCACATACATCTTTGGATACACAATGGGATATACTAGTAGAAAGTACGAACTAAATGTAAACAATATTCATAGATCAAATGATTAGTTGAGGAAAAAGTCGTCATACCCCAAAGTTTACACATAGTTACTCCACTAATTACTATATTCATGGTTAGAGATACCCTTACTTGAATCATTTTGTGCCAATTGTGGGACTTCAAACCATATAGTTTCTCCACACCTCTTTTCTTTTTCTTTATGAAGGCTCCCTTGAGACATCTCATACATCCTGTGGGTGTTCAAAAGCTACATATTTGTTCCTTCACTATTTTTTCCTCGTTATTTGACAACATACAAGGTGCATGGGGTAGCTTAATCTTTCCTCTGGGTCCAATGCGTGGCCAGGCTTGTCTCATGCGACCAATGTTATGTAAATCCTCCCTTACATTGACTGAATCACAAGCCCCTATCAAGTGATCCCATAATGTAGATACAATATTTTTGAATATGTGCATGGGGTCCAACAGGTGATCTTGAGTTCAATCCAATACGAAAGACGAAAAAATTTAGAGAACCTAACAAACAAACAATATATTATGTCAACAATTCATCATGCTAAATACTTTAAAGTCAATAGAGAGAAATGTACTTCTTACCGACTCATGTCGAGTGGAGGGTGGCTGTCGGCATTAATCCATCTCTCCTTCCAATCTCGAATGGTTAGAGATTGTGGAGTCATTCCATTAGTAGGGAGAACATATTTGGGATGGTCAATAGGAAGAAATCGATGATGATTGTCGTAGATAACCTTTTTTAAACGTGCCGGCCTAGAGGAAACTAGAGAGGGGCTGCAAATAGGACATGCATGATATCCTAATGTGGTTAAACCTGAACAAATAAGTTAATTAATAAAATGCAATTGATTCAAGTATTGAATTTCAAATATAGAGTTATATGCATGTACCTGAACACTCCGTATCTTGGAAAGTCATGCATGGTCCACAACAACATGGCCTTCAATGTGAAATCTCTAGAGGATGCAGATGCACTTGTATCTTGCACCTCAATACCTTCCCATAACATTTCTAACTCTTCAAGCAAAGGCTGTAAGTAAATGTCCATGTTTTTTACCTTGTGTTTTCTAGGAATCAGAAGGGACAACATTACATATCCCTTTTTAATTGCCATGGATGGAGGAATATTATAGTTCACCAATACCACTGGCCATACACTGTATGATGTGCTTTTGATGCCAAATGGATTGATTCCATCCATACCTAAACCAAATCTCAAATTTCTTGGCTCTTCTTTGAAAACGGGCTACAAATTATCTATATGTTGCCATGTCGGTGTGTTTGCAGGGATCCTCTATTTTTCATCACTTGAACGATGACTAGCATGCCATGACATGAGCTTTCTAATAGACTTACACTTGAACATAAGTTGAATACATGGAACAATCGAAAAATGTCGCAAAACCTTACGAGGTACATCCATTGACTTCATCTCCACTTCGTATCTTGATTCATCACAAACAGGACACTCTGGTGAGAACTCATGAATCCCACGAAATAAGACAATCATTGACACATGCATGGAACTTGACATAATCGAGGCCTCCCAGAGATATCAAGTAATGTCTTGCTTGCTCTCTCTTAGTTGGCAATTTGTTTCCTTTTGGAAGCATTTGTGATAATAACCTACATATATTTTTAAAAGTGAGTTAAAAAACCACCAACATATATTTCTGTCTGAATTCAAAATAGAACAATTAATATTATGATTCATAAGCTTAACTGAATTGATACCTACTTCAATAACGCATTCAAACTGATATTACTCCATCCATAAATTGTTTGCAAGTTAAGTATCTCGAGGGATGCATGAAGAACGGAGTACGTACAACCTTCATACAACGGAGTAGATGACGCTATGTATAGTGGATCATCTGGCTTCGTAGAGTGACCTTCTCCCTGAACCGATTGTGAAAATAGATGGTGTACCATGTTGTCCAAAATCTCATCCTCTACAACTTGATGGGGCATTTCATGAGGGATACTATCATGGTCATCAGTCTCCACTCTTCTTGAAGACTCTGCCTCCTTGCATCGATGTTTTGTAGCCTATCGATGCCCGGGAGGGAGCATCTGAGGATGTGACACTGCATCCTGCTCAACCACAAAAGGGAGTTTCATGTACATTGATATATATTGAGTAACATAGACTAGCAATCTTACAGTTAAAAAAAAAACAATAAATACCAGTGATTTTTCTTGGTTCCATTCTCCATACATGCTGAGGTGTGACATTGCAACTCGACGTGCTGGAAAAATACACCCTCGACAACAATCACACATGCATTTAATTTTTCATCGTAGCCATGCATCTCGATTATGAAGACGTAATGTTTCATCCTTACTTGAGGATATGCTCGTTGACTCATCAGCAGGCACCGCACTAGGTGATGACAACAACATGATTAAACCTAATTCATGACAACATCAAATTTGTTATTCATATATTTACATAAAAACTTCAAGTTGGCATATTAATTATTCTAAGATCTCAATTTTAAATACACAAAACTTATCATAAATACATAAAAACTTATGATAAGAACTTATTATCAAAACTTATCTTAAAAACAAAAAGTCATGATAAAAGCTAAATGCATGTCTATATCTGCGTTTACCTATGCGTCTAAATCTGCGTCTATTTGCGTGTCTAACTTCGTATCTATACGCGCATTTACGTAAACTTAGACGCGCATATACACATGAAAATAGACGCAAACGTCAAAATTCAAAAGATACTTGAATCATTTCTTTTCAAATTGCACCTTTCCTTTCCTGCATTTTTTGCGCGTTCTGAAGCTCGAGTTTAGCCGACATGCAGTCTCTTCATGCCTCACCTCCTCATGACTCACCTCTTCTTTCACTTCAAAGAGACAAGAGGGAAAAAAGAAAAGCCAAGGAGAAGAAAAAAGAGAGAACAAGAGAGAGGAGAAAAAGAGGAAGAAGAAACAAAGGGAGGAGACAACAAAGCAACAAGCAAGCATAAAGGGAGAGTAACTCACCAAGGAGAGGAAGAAGGAGAACGAAGAAGCGCCACCACCTGCCACACCAAACACCCAAGGTGAGTCCTCTCTCTCTCTCTCTCTCTCTCTCTCTCTCTTTTCTCTCTCTGTGTGTATTAGGATCTATGATTGCATTTTGTATAGCACAAATAAATCATGAATGGCGGTCGTCGGACTAAAATCAGCCGATTGATTGCGTTTGCCAGTGCGTCTACATTTTAGTATAGACGCAGGGATAGACACAAAGGTATGTTTATTGTCATTGCGTCTACGGCCGCGTCTCATAGCGCGTGTATTCTGCGTTTGAGACATGAGAATACACGCGCTTTGCATAAAAGAAGCTTTGACTTCAGAGTCGCGTCTCCAGGTGCGTGTATCCTGTATGTCAGATGCGACAATATACGTGCCCTGCCCAGAAGCTTTGACTTTAGAGTCGTGTCTCCAAGCGCATGTATTCTGCATTCCACACGCGAGGATACACGCGCGCCCAAAAGCATGGAATCTAGAATTGCATCAGATAGCGCGTCTATGCAGATATACACGGCGCCAGCCAGCTCTGATAAAAAATAAATTTTTATTTCTAAAATTATACGAATTTATCTTTTTCATGTGTTTTTTTGCAGATGTTGCATCCTGGTTCATCTAGCAATGATCGAGATTTGAATCGCATGAATGATACATTGGGCTTGTTCGACAGAGGGATCAATGCATTTTTTGGAGGTTTTCCTAGTAAGGAAGACTTCATGGGAGAGATGACCAGACAACTTGGCCGCTCTCCCACAACAGACGAGGTGTTTAGCATCATGTCTGGAATGCCTCTGACATCTTTACCTGGCACTGCTTCCCAAACACCAAATGTCCAAACTCCAATTGCATGTACTCCACGTGAAGCACCTGTACATGCATCGGCTGAAGTACAAAGCTTCAGCCCCATGCATGTGCATTTGCAGAAGCACGTGCATCCAGCAAGGCAGAGGGTAGTTGACAGAGAGGGAGGAGAGAGAGCCGAGGGGGAGGACGAGGCTTGTGTGGGGGTTGCCTAGGAGGTGGCGAGCGATCACCCTCACCAGAATATCACGTAGAGGAGCCAGTACGCAAGTACTATAGAGTTACAGATACTGGTGGCATCTTCCATGATGATGAAAAAAGGGATGTAATGGCATACATGAGGAGTGTCATGCATGCAACACATAAAGATTATTTCGTTTACTTCAAGAAACAGAAAAGCGGCTTGTGGTAGGAGGTGTTGAGGGCAGTCCATAGGAGGTACCCAAATCCTGAGGGTCAGTGATTCTCGGATGATTGGGGACACACAAAACTGAGGGATTTGCTTCACAACAAAAGATCTCACCTCATGACACGCACTGGGGAGTCACTGCGGAGACAGGAGGAGGGGCGTGGAACCTATAGCCAACCACCTATGTGCCACCGCATAGAGTGGAAGAAAGCAGTAGAGAAAGTGAAGAGTCGCCAACATGCAGAGGTGCGATGCATCCAAATGGAAACCATGGGATCGTTGCATTACGAATCGGGTAGCAAAGAGTCGTGGGAGGCAGAGTTTGTATGTATATTACGATTTCTAGTTTTTTAAAATTTATATTTCTTTCAATTCTTTATATAATTTGTTCTAAAACATTGTGTCTCATAATTGTTTGTATATATCATAATTGTCTTGTAGACTACTATCGTTGGTAGGATACCTACTCCTAGAGAGGTAGGTTACTATCGAGGCCATAACCGCACAACCACATGGCTTCACTTCTATGAGGAGGGTCTCATCACTAAGGAGCAATAGAATCAGGCTATGAGGATTCAACAGCCAGAGGTATGTTTTTCTTACTTTCCTATTAAAAATATAGCTAATTATAACTTTTTCTTTGCAATTGTACATAAGCAACCTTGATCTTTTGTGTGTGTAGGCGAACCCCGATATAGAGCATAGCGAGGAGGGGGATAGTGACGCTAGCAGCCATGGTGGTGCTAGCGAAGATGTTTCTTCTTCAGATTCATAGAGGAGCACCATACCTCCTCTATGGCCTTTTTTTCTTGTATAACTATTATCCATCTTTGAATCTACTGCTTGCGACCACACTTTAGGTCGCAAGCACTTAAACTCCCCATGTAAATGCATTTTATCTATCATGAATACATGGATTTTTATTTTTAATTCTTGTGCTTTCAGATCTATTGTGTTTTTTACAAATGTACAATTTGATGTATGGGAGGGGGAAAAAAAAAACCAGAGAGCATGTATGGGAGGGAGAACATGCTCTCTGGTTGTTTTTTTTCCAGTTTTGTTTTGCGCGTCTAAATTGCAGAAAACGCGCATTTATAAGCACGTCTAAAATGCAGAGTACACACGCTCATATACGTGTTACATAATTCAAATTTAAAAAAGAAATTAAATATATTTTTTTAAAAATGAGAATTTTTGTTTTGTGTTCGCGTCTATGGGCGCTTGTAAAAGCGCGTCTATGGGCGTGTCTATATGCCCGTCTAATTTTTCATGTAGACGCATTGGTAGACGCATAAAAGAAATTAAATAAATAATAATTTTATTTTTTCAATGCACTTGTATTCACGTGTGTATATGCGTGTCTATTGTACGTCTATTTTTGCATGTAAATTTCTTTATACATGCGACTATAGATGCAAGTTTGTAGACGTGCAAATAGATGGACGGGTAGATGCGCCCGTAAGATTTTCTCTCAATTCAAAAATTGTGTCTAAAAGTGCATCTAAGAGGCCTTTTTTTGTAGTGTTTATTCTTTATTTGGGCAAAAGAAAACACAAAAGCCAAAGCATTCTAATTGTAAATTGGGCTATTTTTGAGCTTGAAAATGAATAAATTTATAAATACATGCCTTGTGCAGCGCTCACACAAGGCATGGGCAGAGATTGTACCCAATTTGTCTTTTTGCATCATGTCGTGCAAAACCTTCTTCTTACTTTATGAGTTTTAGTAGAGTTCTTTGTTCTTGGGAACCTTTTGGTGTTGTTGCAGTGTGTAGGGTTGAAGGTTACCACAGGGGTTTGGCAAGAGAAGAATGTATGGGGGTTCAAGAGCTTTTACTCCGGAGATGGTAGGGATAAGAGAAGGGTTGAAGGTTTCAAGCCAAGTTCTTGAAGATAAGAGACAATAAGGTGAAGGTAGATTTAGGGAGAGGAGTAGACAGAAAAGAAGGGGTTTGAAGAGATTGAAGATGTAGAAGAATACTCCCAAAAAGAATTAGAAAATATAGAATATTACTAACAAATATGAAGCCCGTCAGTTTCTTTCAGCATTATGAGAAAATATAACTCTAATAGACAAAAATGTGTATAAAATAATACCTTCCTCTATGCTACTCAGATAGCCAATCTGATGCCTCCATTAGCTCCGAAAGGGGGGTTAAATACCAGGATACCTGGCCAAAATTCAACTAGATCACTCCTTCTTCATCTCCCACTTCAGAGTGTTTTTCACTACCTAAAAACAACGATCGCGCATCGCACAATTTCGTTAATCTCTCTTTTTACATAAAATCCTCTCAAATTGATTGAAAGCTACATACTTTCTTTTACATATCATCCTAATTTAGAAGTTGTCTATAGTTTTATGGATTTTTATAAGAGATAATATCTAGAATATCAAAAATTGACTAAAAACTTGTCCAAAAAAATCTAATATTTTGAACCATGGACACTAACACTAATGCCTAAAGTGGCATTGGCTCTCTAAATCTAAAAGGAAGCTACACTCTAGATTTTTTATACGGTGTACGTGTAGTGGCATGATAGCATTCACTACGCATACATACAACATCCGATTTGCACACCAATGGTATCAGAGCGAAGCTAAGCACAAGGGCTTTCAATTGCTTACCATCTCGTGTGAATGCGAAGCTCCTGCAAAACAAACATTGTCAAAGAGTTTTCTATTCATGGCATAAATCATGGAGTTCTTATGTCTGCAGAAGAACTTCATTAGGATTCACATGAGAAACTTTCATACATAATTCAATCATCCTTTCCCAACATTTGACCTAGATACCATTTAATCTCATAAGTTCCTTTGTAACTTGACATCCAATTTTCAGTTTGTATCATGTAAATTGACAAAAATTAAGTCTATGGGGACCTTCAACTTGATCAACAGGAGGTAATTGACAATTTACAGGTTATGTCACATTGGTTCATAAGGTGTATTTGCTTGGAAATCAAGAAGAGTGCCCAAAAGTCCACTTGATTTGTATGGGACCTGAAGTAATGGACTTGTGTGACTTGTAAGTGACCTATATGGTCCACTTTTGTGTGGAAGCAGAAGAGAAGTATAGCCCGCATTTTTCAGTGCAATTTTCGGGCTTGCACACCTGTGGCAGATGGAGGGAGATCTGAAGGCTATGGTGCATGCTCCAAAGCATGTAAACACAAAGCAAATTGAAGATAAAGAGGAGATACAAACAAAGAAGGTGAGAGTCTTTTTTGCCCATCCATTTGGTATCACGAAAATGAGTGGTATGACAGTCCATAAAAGGGGAAAATAGAGTCAGCCTGCTCATATGTACATCTTCTTCCATTCTCTTACGGTAATCATGGACCATTGAAGCCCCTCTTGTGCCCAAGTACTTGAGTGACTTTGGGGCAAGAAAAGGGGAGATCTTGGAGTTGTATGGGGCTGTTTTGGACTGCTAAAACCTGTCATAAATAAAGCAACCCACTGTTCTTGTCTTCTTGAAGGGAAATCAAGTGATCTATGTGGTTGCAAGTGATGGTATTGACCTCTAAACCTTAGGGCTTCATTTGAAAGTGATTAGAGAAGCTTATTCTTGAGTTTATGTGCATTTTTGGAGCTTGTTTATAGGCTGGAAATTACTGTTATAAAATAGGGCTGAAGTGAATTAAAAGCTTTGTCAATGGATTTCAAGAGTTTTTTATTTATGTCTTGGAAGTAGTGGAGTCTACCACTCAAATACTTGTATCTTGAGTTGTTATTCTTTGGCATTCATGAAATTGAAACCGTTTGGGCTTGCATTTGAAATACGTATTTGGATTAAATCTGAGATAACATCTCTACATGTATTGGTCTATTAACCTCATATGCATTTGATGTAATAGAGTCAAAGTCTTTGTTACCATTCATGTATGCTAAGCATATGAAAAAGCTTTAGGTCTTCTCCAACTGAAGCATCTCTAAAACGCAAGACTTATCAAACCCCATTCTTTTCTCTCTCTCCTAACCTTGAATCTCTCACTCCTCTTCTACTCTAAACCCTGGTGATAGACCTTCGACCCCCAACACGATGACAGTGGTGAACCCGACGTGAAGGTCGGCTGCAAAAGAGAAAGTACAATGGGAGAATCATCAAGTTCGGGAGGAGATGCCTTGCAACAATTGGTTCGTCTAATGCAAGAAAACCAACAATAACAATTGCAATTTCAGCAGCAGATGCAACTGCAGCAATAGCGGAGACAAGATGAAGAGCAGAATGATGTTGCTACCATTAAAGCTTTGGAAGTAGTTGGGAAGGAGCTCAAGCAATTTAATGGGCAAAATGTGTCCTCTTTTATCTGCCTCTATATTGACAAGATGGTCTTCTTTGGGGTCCCTCATCATGTTTGGAGCCGATACTTTGCCCGTTTGGCCATGCATAGCCTCTAGGACCCGATTCATGGTCTTTTTCAAAATGATGCGGGATGGTCTGCATTCAAGAAGGGTCTTCAAAAAGAATTCTTTCTTGAAGATTCTGGCCTCATGACGAAGAAAATCTTCACTGAATGGGTTGAAAGGCCCAATAAGGGACTAACTGCAGCTGCTCTTCACCACGAATTTGAAAGGAAATTTGCTCAGCTAGATCATGATGATCAGCAGAGTATGGAGAGCCAGAAGATTGAATTGTTTTTGAAGGCTGCAGATCCTTTTCTTCAAGAGAAGCTGACTGATCAACTTGAAGATCCTGACTCTGAGACGGGATTGAAGACTGCTTGGGGTGATGTCAGTGAAGCAGTCAATATGATTGCTCGGAGAGAGCGGATGTGCCTAAGGTGGGGGTCTACCTCTATACCATTTGAGTCCATAAAAGAGCATGTTCCTATATCTCAACCTCCTGCCTCTATGGCCGACGAGCAACCAAGTAATCTTGCTGTTCCACCTCCAAAGAAGGATGTTATGGAGGAGCTGATCAAGAGCATGCAGGATCTCCATCTTAATCTAACGGAGATTAATTCCAAGGTGGAAAGGCTTGATGTGAAAGTGGAAGAAAGAGGACAATTGCCAGACAATTTCCCAAAGACCCATACGAGAAGCTTCAAAAGACACTGTATCTGGTGTGATAGCCTACAGCATGATAAGAGGGAGTGCATTGCATTCCGTGAAGCTGAGCCGCAAAAATTAGTCTTTTGGAAGGATGGTAAAATTCACACGACCAAAACTGGGCTTCCTCTTGAGCCAAATTTCGGTAACGATGGCATGAAGAAAAGACTGGAGGATTTGGCAACAAGAACAACCTATGCAACTATTGATGCAGCTACCTATGGGCTGCAAATTGAGCCAACTAATGAAATTGTTAAAGCATGTAAAGCTGATGTAAAATCTAAATTGTGGACGTAGGCCTTAGATCGTATGGAGCAAGGCAAGGCATCCAAAGATGATTTAACTACTGCCAGTCAATGCATCCAAGGAAGAACCGGATGGACCGAGCCGGTTGATTCATTTTTAGCCTTCACTCGGTTGGCTGAAATCAATAATCAACAAGCTATGGTAGAAGAAAATAGAAGAAGAGATGAAGATGTTGCCGGTCCCTCCTCTGCGGAGCCAACCAAACGTGTGACAAGAAGTAAACCGGATCAGCAGAAGGTTGCTGAAAATCCCCCACCACCGCCAGAGCATGATATGGAAAATGCCTCATAAGCAAAGAAGACGGAAGGAAAGAGAAAAGGTAAACATCTCGGCTACAAGCTGTAGTCTGACATAGAGACGATGATGGATCTCAAGCGAATCCTAGAAGAAAGGATTCTTGGAAGCAAAATTGAATTTACATTTGGTGAAATTCTCGAAATTGCAAAATGAGGATTTCATGATGTAATAATTGATGTAATTAAACGGAAAAGACAATATGTTGGTGAAGAAACTAAAGAATCTGTGCATGCTTTTTTGCAAGCTCTTCATGTGTATTTGCAGGATGAAGAGAAGCTAAATACTCAAGGGATTCGATTGGAGGCAATCAAAGAATTGATTGTAGCCATAGGAGCCAATGATGAAGACATCTATGAAGCTGAAATTGAAGAAGCTATTGCAGAGAATGTTATGCTAGGGTCTTCTCAATCCAAAGAGCAGCCCATGCATAAGAAAAAAGCTTGTCTTCACAACTTGCAAGAAGATATTGATGCTCATTTTATTCCAAGTAGTCATTACTCCCGTACCCATTGGGCAAGGGCGACCATTGAAACCGTTGTCAAGATTGGAGAAAGAGAGACTCCATGCATTGCTCTTATAGACCATGGTTCGGAGATCAACGTCATGTCTAGAAGTCTCTATGAGAATGGCGGATGGCCCATAGATGTGGACCCGGGATGGCACATGAAAGCAACCAATAATTCTTTTGGCGATCTCTATGTGGCATGTCCTTATGTACGGGTTACTATTGGTAACGTAAAAGATGAATTTCATTTCTTTGTTCAAGATTCCTATAGCTATCCTATCATTCTTGGTCAACCTTTTATTTCTGAGTCTCGTTTGGAGACAAAGGCCCTTGATGATAGTTCATCATCATATGCTCGGATAAGAAGTAAGGATAATGACAAAGCTGTCCAATTTCTAACTGTATGTGTAAATCATCACGGGAATAGAGATCAATTGAGAGATCATCCTATGCCTCCTAATGCTTGAGAATTTAAGGGTTTCGGGTTGCACTGCTGTAACTTGAATAATTCCTTGGCAGGCTGAAGAGATGCACATCTGGAAGGTCGTCCATTATGCCTTGTCCAGTGGCTTCACCTGTGGGTATGCGGGACATGTGATCTGCCATGTAATGTTGTTTTCCTTTGTGTACAACCATAGAGAAGTCAAACTCTAGAAGAAGCAATAACCATCGTGCAATGCGTCCTGTAGCGCAAGGCTTGTTCACTAGATAGAGCAATGCTTGATGGTCAACAAGAAAGGTGAAGGGTGTGGCCAAAAGATAATGTCTAAATTTATTAATGGTAAACACCATGGCAAGCCCCTCCCTTTCCGTAGTGGAATAATTCATCTCCATGTCATTGAGCTACCTACTAGCAAAGCTCGCTGGGTAATCAAGGTTGCGAGAACAACTCCAATGGCAAACTTAGATGCATCTATATGCACATGGAACGTCCTGGTCCAATCTGGGGCTCGTAAGATGGATGCAGTGATAAGAGCCTTTTTCAATTCTTCATAAGCACGTTGGCATTCTTTGGTCCACTCGAATAAAATTAGCAGCTTGTACAATTGTAATGTGTCCCCCTGTCCACTTGTAGGACACGTCTTAGCAGCCCATCGGGAAGAGAGTCTAGAAAGTACTGCCCAACACTCACAAGGAATGTCACGAGGTTTGTTATCTAGGTCTTCTTGAGTCTGCCACGAAGTGGAAGCATTCTGGCCGTTGCCACTTAGGATCGACCTGAATCAGGGTTTTCCTAATGGTCAAGTTCCTAGGAGGTAGCTAGCGTCGAGCCCCCAGACGAACTACTTTGCATAGAACATCAGGGTCGAAGTGGATTTATACTGCACTTGGTTCAAGGAGAATGGGAACGAGAGGGATGTGAAGCTCGACCTCTCTGCCCGTAAGGCATAGTCCCATTCCGTTCCCCTAAAACAACATAAATCAGGACTCTAGCTCTATAGATTGTAGGTCATTGTTACCTCACTGTCAATTCCTTTGGGAAAAGTTCCCAGCCAACCGTGACCACCCTTCCGTAGGACGGACCCAGAGTCATGTCCACCGCACTTTCCTCGGGTTGCTTAGTTATCTAATTGCCTACCATATTTAGTTTGACAAGCAAAAACAGCTTCCTTAATTAACCAAATTAATCATTGGTTCCTTCACGTAACTTAAGCACTGACACAGAAAAACAATGTCAAGCAAGTTCCTTTTTCAACATTTGATCTTTATTTATCAGTCTTTGGAATACATCAAATAACCTGCCCAAAGGATATTCTAGCAATCCCTAAGGATTGCTATTCCAAGTTTCGCCCATTGACTAGTATACGGGCCTCGAGATCCCATCTCAAGTCACGTCGGCCTCTTGTGCAGGATCCAGAGGCAAGGGATTTATGGCTAGAGCCTCCCCTGGCACCCAAGTGCCCTCCTACTCCAAGTAGCACCAATGGAGAGATCTCTCGTGGTGGGTTCAGTCCACATACCTGGCGTGGCTAACAACCCCCTTGGATAGGGTTAGGTAGACAGTTGGAGGTAACTGAGACAGCCTCTCCCTCACTACAAGGATTTGGGCCATTAGCGACACCGATTAGCGACACGGATAGCGGCGTCGCTATTGGCGTCGCTATTTGCGTCGCTATTTGCATCGCATTTGTGACGCAAATAGCGATGGGCCGTAGGGAAAAAACGCGGCCGAAATCCGAGCGCGGTTTTAATTTCTTTTGCTTCATTGAGAGTTTTGAGAGCGAGAGCGAGGGAGAGGGTGGCCGTCGTGAGAGAAGAAGAGGAAGAAGACTTGCCGCCGCCACTGCCGCCACCACCGCTGTTGTTCGTGAAGGAGAGGAGGAGCCTTCATCGCAAAGAGAAGCCGCCCCACGCTCGCCATATCTCATTGGTGAGTCTCCCTCTCTCTTTCTTTTGCTTGTTCAAGGTTTAAATCACTCTCTTTTGCTTGTTTAGGAGAGGAAATGAAAGAGAAAGAGAGGGAGAGGGAGAGAGAGGGAGAGAAAGAGAGGGAGAGGGAGAGGGAGAGGGAGAGAAAGAGAAAGAGAGGAAGAGTGCATTCTCTCTCTCCCTCTCCCTTTTACTTGTTTAATGTTTAAATCACTTTCTTTTTTGCTTGTTTAGGAGAGGAAACGAGAGAGTAAGAGAGAAAGAGAGAGAGAGGGAGAGGGAGGAGGAGGAAATGAGAGAGGGAGAGAAAGAGAAAGAGAGGGAGAGGGAGGGAGAGTGCATTCTCTCTCTCCCTCTCCCTTTTGCTTGTTTAATGTTTAAATCACTTTCTGTTTTGCTTGTTTAGGAGAGGAAATGAGAGAGAAAGAGAGGGAGACAAAGAGAGGGAGAGGAGAGGGAGGGGAAGGAAATGAGAGAGGGAGAGAAAGAAAAAGAGAGGGGGAGTGCATTGTCTCTCTCCCTCTCCCTTTTGTTTGTTTAATGTTTAAATCACTTTATTTTTTGCTTGTTTAGGAAATGAGAGAGAAAGAGAGATAGAGAGGGAGAGAAAGAGAAAGAGAAAGAGAGGGAGAGGGAGAGGGAGGGGAAGGAAATGAGAGAGGGAGAGGGAGAGGGAGAAGGAGAGTGCATTCTCTCTCTCCCTATCCCTTTTGCTTGTTTAATGTTTAAATCACTTTCTTTTTTGCTTGTTTAGGAGAGGAAACGAGAGAGTAAGAGAGAAAGAGAGGGAGAGGGAGAGGGAGAGGGAGAGGGAGAGGGAGAGAAAGAGAAAGAGAAAGATGGTGAGAGGGAGAGGGAGGGGGAGGAAATGAGAGAGGGAGAGAAAGAGAAAGAGAGGGAGAAGGAGGGAGAGTGCATTCTCTCTCTCCCTCTCCCTTTTGCTTGTTTAATGTTTAAATCACTTTTCTTTTGCTTGTTTAGAAGAGGAAATGAGAGAGAAAGAGAGGGAGAGGGAGAGGGAGAGGGAGGGGAAGGAAATGAGAGAGGAAGAGAAAGAGAAAGAGAGGGAGAGTGCATTGTCTCTCTCCCTCTCCCTTTTGCTTGTTTAATGTTTAAATCACTTTATTTTTGCTTGTTTAGGAAATGAGAGAGAAAGAGAGATAGAGAGGGAGAGAAAGAGAAAGAGAGGGAGAGAAAGAGAAAGAGAAAGAGAGGGAGAGGGAGAGGGAGGGGAAGGAAATGAGAGAGGGAGAGAAAGAGAACGAGAGGGAGAGGGAGAGGGTGAGAGAGAGAGAGTGCATTCTCTCTCTCAGGACAGGTTTGGTTGTTTGTTGTTTGAATCACTTTCTTTTTTTCTTGTTTAGGAGAGGAAATGAGAGAGAAAGAGAGAAAGAGAGAAAGAGAGGGAGAGGGAGAGAGAGGGAGAGAAAGAGAGGGAGAGGGAGGGGAAGGAAATTCAAGATAATAGACTTATCGATAATGGTATGCAATGTGCTTTGCCATGGGCCACGTACATTGGTGACTCTTTAAGATGGCTTAAAATGGTCAATTCCTTCATAATGTCCAAGTAGGGGATCTAATTGTGATATGCATAATTCATTGTTTTTGTATTAACTTTATAGGCATAACAAATTAGAAATCATGCCAACTAGTCAACGGAAGGACTAAAAGAAAATGATACCCTAGCTAATGGTCATTACGGTACTTCATCAAAATGAACCCAAAAGTATTGTTATAGAAGAAGAAACCCTTAAATTGAGTATAGGATATTTTCTCTCAGGTCTTATGACTATGAGTAGAATTGATTGAAATAAATTTTATTACTATAGTTATTAAATTTCATAGATGGCGTACATTAATTTTAATACGCGATTCTAGGACAAAAAAACCACATTTCTAAGATGCTTTTTGTTGAGACTGATTTATTATTAGACTAAGAGATCCTCAATGATGCTCAAAATGGATTACTTATACTTAAAGCTGAGATATAACAAATAATTATCTACCGGGACAAACAAATCCTTGAGCATGATACAAGGCCGAGATATAATATCAGAAAATCTCTCAACTACTATATACAATGCAAGATTTATGATCAACTTGCAACTTGACGTACATCTCCATAAAGCTATCCATTTAAGGCTCGTTTGCTGTAATGTAGATAAGATGGAATACGAAGAAGGTCTTATTGTTCAAGACCGCGAGACATATCTTAATCAGCGTGTCCCATGTCCTTGTTCTCAATGCAAGTTGGCAATTAGACGAAAACGCCAATTGTTTATAGAAAACGTACGACTATTTGGCAAGTTTCAATCTGAGATCATTGATTAGGCAATTGCGGATTTTCAACAAACGGTAATTTGAAGTTAATATTAATCATGCATTGTACTCTCAAGCTAATTAAAAACCATACACAATAAGATTGGGTCTTGTTGGCAAATTTTCTATCCAAGGGGGTGATGTCTCGACCCAAGGGGGAGTGCACCCTTTGCGGCCAATTAGAAGAGTTTGTGGATGTGCGATGGATGGATTGCAGGAGCCAATCCACCACTCGCAAGGCCCATCTATACTGTCAATGCCAGAGGAGACAGACAACCTTCCCGACCTACCTACAATCTTGGAGCCTGAGATGGAGGCAATGATCGATGCATTGATTCCCATGGATGTTGAGACATCTGACCCGCTTAGAGAGGAAGCATCCATACCATTATATGATGGGTGCCGAGTATCTCGGTTGAAGACGTTGCTTGCACTCTTAAGTGTGCAAGCAAAATATAGTTGGAGCGATACGAGTGTGACTGAGTTATTCAAGTAAGAGTGCAAGCAAAATACGGTTGGAGCGATACGAGTGTGACTGAGTTATTCAAGTACCTTGCACATAGGCTTCATTGATTTTTTTTTAAACAGTATTATTGCAAACATTTGTGTTTTTTCAAGGTGTTTTATGATTTTTTTCAGGTTATTGAAATATCATATATTACCACCTGCAAATACCATGCCTGAGTCTCGTGATGATGCACGACATGTTTTACGAAAGCTTGGCATGGACTACAATAACATCCATTCATGTGTCAACGACTGCATATTGTTTCGAGATGAATATGAGACTATGGAGACATGTCCAAAGTGTGGTGCTCACAGGTATCGATAGGACTTGCAAGGGCAAACCATCCCTCAAAAAGTTCTCAGACACTTTTCGCTCATCCCCAGTATAAACTACATGTTTCACATGTCTGCCATGGCAAGCTTGACAACGTGGCATGTGCAAAATAGGTCCACGGATGGAGTTCAACGAATATCAGCGGATTCGCGCGCATGGAGCCACATTGACTCTACCTTCCCAGGCTTTGTGCGAGAGCCAATGAATCTCCACGGCTTTCTAAGAAGAAAGGATATCTCATCCTTAGCTTGCTCGTCTCGGGCCGCTACAAAGTAAAAAATATGGATGTGTATCTTCGTCCATTAGTCGATGAGCTTAAGATTTTGTGGGAGGAGGGGGTTACTGTGCAAGATATGAGCAGGCGCGATGGTCAACGGTCAGCCAATATTCGAGCCATTCTCATGTGGACGATGCATGACTTTCTGGGATTGGGAGAGTGCTCAGGTGAGCAGACCTTTGTTCTCGCTGGTAATATCTATATTTTATTTCATTCAATCAAGTATTCACTAGGTCGTGGCTCGCCTTACAAGTCTGGTTACCTCAGGTTATCATGTATATCCATTGTGTGGGCCACAGTTAGACTCCCGAAGGTCACGAACCATGAAGAAGATGGTATATCAAGGACACGCCGCTTTCTTGCCAGAGGATCATGAACACAAGGAAGGTTTTCTTAGACGACCTCCAGCACGTATGAACGCTGCAAGCTGGTATGAGCTAAAAATGGTAAACCCGGAATCACATCCAAATGGAATGTGACGGTTCTCAGTTTTCTACGAGTTGCCATATTTGACCCACTTACAGGTCAACCACTTGTTAGATCCCATGCATATTTTCAAGAATGTGGGCAGCTTGCTATGGGACCACATCACAGGAAAGAGAGACATATAGGGTCACGAATGGATTTAAAGGAGGTAGGTAAGATGGAGGCGCTTTGGCCGCAGTTGAGTGCTGAAGGGGGAGTGCAGCTTCCTCGCGCTCCCTGGGTTTTGTCTACCAAAGAAGAGTGCATTGTGAAGCAAGTAATCAAGTCTAGCCGTACTCCGACGGGTATGATGCGTTCTCTCAGGTTCGCATTTTCTAAAGATGACCAAATGTCTGGGCTAAAATCCCATGATTGGCATAAGATATGTCAGGTTTGTGAACATAATGGATTTTAATTAGCGTGGACATTTTGCAATTTGAAAAGTGGCCATTATTCTTAATGCTTTCTCATTTGTGGAATTTTGTCCTACCGATCGCGATCGCAGGATGCCTTACTCCAGAAATTCGCGGGGCTATTTACAAGTTGTCGACTTTGGTGCAATGGATCTCACAGAAAGAGATTAAGACGTCCTCTATTGAATCCGCAAGGCAAGGAGTAGTTGAGACGGTCTGTCTCTTTGAGAAATACTTGCCCACTAGCATGCTCACGATACAAGTTCACCTTCTTGTGCATCTTATGGACGAAGTGGATATTGCTGGACCTGTCCATACGTGATGGATGTTCTTCCTGGAGCACTTCATGAAAACCCTGAAAGGCTTTTTGCGAAACGAGCTCGTCCAGAAGGTAGCATGGTGGAAGGTTGGTTGGTGTCAGAGGCATTAATGCATATCTCATAATGGCTACCAACAGTGGAACCAGACAATGAAATGCTATGGACGCTGAAGGACGATGATAGGCTGACTGGAGATGTGGTGGTTGGAAATGGGGTAGAAAAAAGAATGGATGCCTCAATGGAAGAGAAGGTGAATCGCTTTTGTATGTTGCACCATGCCTCCATGGAGACGTGGCTCGCCAAGTACCAGATTGCAAGGCAAGATCGTGAGGAAGTGCGAGATGAATTCCGATGCAGTATGCGTCACCGACCGATTAGATATCCCGAAGGCATGGAGAAGATGCCACGGTTTATGTCAACATGATGGTTGCATGGAGCCTTGACCGCAGCATCCAGCGAAGGGACTGAGGTCTCAATGGAGGAGTGGGAGTTCTCGAGGGGATGTAGTCCAAAGGTAATCAGGGGTTTAGAATGTGTCGTATCTAAATTTGCTTGCTATATCTAATTTGAGTGTTTCAATGTACAGTACAAAATATACAGTGCAGCGTGGTCGCGCGGATGGCATTTTCGCGTGGAGCGTATTGACAAAATGCACTCCACAATGGACTATGGTATCATGGCAAGGTTTGAGCAAGAGAGCCGGCGACGAGCAACGGATCCGAACACGGTTGTGGATGAGATGGAGTATTTTGGAAACTTGCAAAGTATTATTACGGTGGATTACCGTAGCTTCTCCATGATACTATTCGATGTGCAGTGGTTCAAAGTGGTACTTGGAGGAGCTAGAGCAACAGTTCGACGAGGTTCATCTGGATTTCTCGAAATAGATTCCAAAAAAAAATGGACGGATTTGCGCGACACCTTTATGTTGCCGGCCCATTGTGAACAGGTGCAAAGAGTCATTTGCTTGCTAATTGTAATACGACATGGTTCATGTCACAATGGTTTGAACTCGTTTTGTAAGTGTTTGTGAATAGGTAATCTTCTATCCAAACCCCCGACAACCTCGATGGTGGTATGTTATACCTTCAACTCCTCGAGGTGTGAGAGTATATGATCAAAGCGATATTCCAGGCATAGATGAAGAAAATATGCAAATAGAGGGGTTGATATTACAAGGGGTGGAGGCCACCGCAAGCTTGGAGCCCGCATCGGCTAACAATGATGGAAATACAGAAGTCCTAGAATTTTTTGAGAACGAGGCAGACTCGTTCTTTTGTGGTGACATGTCTATCGACCTTCCAGTGTATGCAGAGTTGTGTTAGGAGATTAACATGGGACCATAGAATACTTCATTCTTGGAGAATTGTATTACTCAATTCGTTGTTTAGATCTTCCATAAAGATACATAAGATATGCATTTTAAGAGGGATTTTTCAAAAATGATTTATATTACTATGCTTTGTATAGTTTAAATTGATTATTCTAACATCATTTTTTATCTGTGCAGGTGACATTTTCAGGATGAGTCGAGGGATGAGTGATGAGGAGTTTCAGGACATGATGGCACGCATGTCTCTAGATCAGCTCGTGAGATTCAAAGAGATGGCAGACCAGGAGCTGTCTCGTTCTTCGTCAGGGCGCTCTACTAGATCTACTTCAGTGTGATCAGATGCTTCAGCTTCGAGCAAACGATCTCGACACTCACGACTTGGGCTAGAGGGAGGGACTGCAGGAGGATCAGGGGGTGCTGCTGTGGAGACACGGACGTGGTGTCTCCGTCTCGTCGTTCAGCTGGAGCTGCGTCACCTCCAGGATTTATCACACCTGTGGGGACGTCTACTCCAGTTACTCCGGCTTTTGCGCAGCCGTCAGCAGAGGTGGCACACCTTTTGGTGTCACCCCTTTGAGTGGCACTCCGGGAGAGGGTACCTCCGTCGGTACATGGATGTACAGGGGTCTCCTGGATATGCCCAGGAGCGTGGACGGAGATGGGAGAGGGCCCATCTTAGGCAGACTCCTAGGGGTTATGGATACCTAGTGGATAGTAGGTCAGGAGCCATCATCATGAATGATGAGGGGAGGAGGGTGATGGCTCGCATGAGGGAGTTGTGCCAACAAGTTTTTCGGCACAACATCCTGGATCATTGGAGGAACATACCAGAGGGGAGCAAGGACTACATAATAGCATCCTTGCACGAGGAGTTTTCGGTGCCAGCCGCAGTAGATAGATTCTCTATGGGCTGGATGATGGATTGCATGCGTGCATACATGTCACATAGACGATCCGACGTACGCAAGGCAATCAAGAGTGGGGTTCCAAAGCCCGAGTGGTTAGATGAAGACGACTGGCGCCGACTAAGGGAGGAGGCTACAGATTTGCCAGGACGTTGGAGTCAGCAGAGCGGGAGGCGGCAAGGGCACGAATCGAGGCCGGAGCGGTCCATCGTCTTGGGAGTGGTAGCCACAGGACATATTTGGAGGACTTTGTAAGTTTCTTTTTTGTTTTTCTTATTTGTTTTTTTGAAATATTCTTTGTACTGACAATCATGTTTCTAACAGTTAGCATTTTGTTTTCTTTGCAGCACTCCATTACAAATCGCGATCCGCAAGGCCTTGAGACTCGCTATGCAGAGAGGCACGGTCTCAATGCATTGATCGACCGATTGTATAGACACGGCGGCCCTGTAAGTCACTCATCTTTCTTGTCCGTAGTTACCATGAGATATTTGAATGCATTATTGTATGGTGGATTGATATGTTGTTTCTTTTTCTGCAAAATCCATTTGATGCTCCTTTGCGGCGGGATGAGCTTTCGGGGGACGAGGATTTCTAGCTCGCCCTTGGATCCTTAAAGCTCACACACCTTTAGTTTTTAGTCACTTGATCTATGTAGACATTTTCTATGTATTAGTGATATCCTTTCATGATTGTACCAATCGCATTTTATGCGATCATGTATTTATTTCATGTATCAATTTTATGATTTCAATATACATTCTTTTTGTTTGCAAGCACTTTGTATGCAGTAGTGCAGAAACTATTTTGTATGGCTCTCATACAGCACACATTGCTATATGTGGCAGGGGAGCTTGCTGCCCTGCTACAAAAAAAAAATTTGCCTGTTACCGTCGCTATTTGCGTCGCAAATTTACTGCTCGCGTCGCTATTGGCCTCGCTATGAGCGTCACAACTTTACTGGTTGCATCGCTATTTGCATCGCTATCTGCGTCGCATTTGCGACGCATATAGTGCGACGCAAATAGCGATGCATATAGCAACGTTTCTATGGCGTCGTCAATAACGACGCTTTTTGCGACGACGGGGGTAAATTTTATTATTTGTATTTTCGTCACTTTAAACGTCGGTATAAGGTCTATATCTTGTAGTGCCTCCAGGCTTTTAACCTAAAGCATTTGTTGTTTTTCCTGAATTAGTTTCTTGAGCAAAGAAGTATAAAGAGTGCACCTAAGTGTACAATCACGAGCATTTCGGTGGTCGTTTGTACGGCCAACTGCTAAGGTGTGATTCCTTCTCCTCGAATGCTTCCAGCATTCGGTCCTGGATTAATCGCTACTTGGCAAGATCCCAAGGGTTTCATAAGCCGAGTTGCTTGTTTACCCTTTTCTCCTTGGGTTAAGGTTTATACCCTGTTGACCCAAATTGTTTCTACCTTAGGTTTCCTTAAATTATAGACAATAAATCCTGGGCAACCTCATCGCCCTAACTTGGTTGGTCAATTGCTTTTCTTGGCAATTCATTACTACCCTAACTTGGCAAATCAATCCCAAGGAAGAGTGATGTAGCAGGATGACTACTCAACTTAGAGGAAATTAGACTTGTAATTAGAACTCACCAAACTTGGTCTAAGGTATAGGGGTTCTATTTTGTGATTTAGACGCAAGAGCATATGACGTTTAATTTTGTTGCACGAGATAGGTGTCAACACCTAACTTGTAGGATTATTTTTCTCATCACATGGTATTCCTTGGTCAAGAATACCTTTGATCAAGATATAGGGCTTGGGAGTCTTATTGACCCAATCCAAAACCCTAACACTACTAGGCCGATAAACATTTTGGCCCTAGGGTCCCCAAATTCGTACGGAGGTCTAGTATTTAGTCAAATGATCCTTAGCGTGGGAACCCTAGATCGTTCTTGCATGGCGTTTAAAATAATCCTAACATTTCGAGAATGTGGGTAGGATCTTTGAGATCGAAAATACTAGATTGGCATCCAAAGTGCGATACTAGGTAGAATTTTAACATAACTTAACCTAACCCAGCACATTGAGGTGTTTGTTGTATGCTAACTATTCACGCCTTTATGAATCCCATGAGAGTTACACGATTACATGCGATCTACCTAATTGATTTGATTGTCTTACGATTAAAGGTGATCTTTCCCTTAGAGATGCAAATACTTTCCCTAAAAATGTAATGACCGTCTATGATTATCTTATACACGAGTCACAACTAGGAATTTATTACTAAGTGCATTATGTGTTATAATCCCTATCCTTTGCGAACAAGGACGCCTTCGCACAATTTCATCTTTTAACTTATGCAACACACGTTCGAAAATGCAACTACCCTTGACCACGGAAGTGCAAGCAAATGCAAGTACTTGACATGCAACTAAACTTTGTAGATCAAATGAGTATATAAATTTCCTAATGCATTTAAACTTTCGTATGAGAATGAAAACATGCTTAATACATCCTTTCCATGCGGGGTTAATTTTTGAAACCTGTGCATTCAATATCAGGGTGTTGGCCACTCTCGTACTTTGGGTGGAAGCTCTCGCATCCACTCCTCTCGAATTTTGCTTAGGAGCCATCGATGAAGTAAATCTCGACTCAACAAACTCTCCTTGGCCCCTTTTTCGATTTCAGAAATTGCCTACTACCCAAGATCTCCCTTGCAGCATGGGAAATAGACCTTGGGAAACACGGACTAGGCAATCCAACTCTGCGGGTGAATCGGGTCTAAAGAAGCTTCAATAGAAGCTTCTCAACCTTCTGGATAACTAGGGAGATGACGTGAGATGGAGAAGATGATGAGGATGATGATGATGAAGATGACGATGAGGGTGATGATGAAGGTGACGGGGGCGGCAGCAGCCTGACAACGGTGGCAGCAGACTGGCGACGGCGGGCAGCTCCTCACTGCGGGCAGCATGATCCCCTCCCAAGCTTGGGAGGGGGGTTTATATGGGAGGAAGGTGGGGGGGGGGAGTGGCCACACAAGTGGCAGGGTGCATGCCCTCTTCCCCATGCCCCTCCACAACTCAAGCTCCACACGTACTTCCTCTCCCTGCCATGCAACGGGTGAAGGGAGTTTAAAAAATTTGCAATTAATTCTTCTTCTTTTTTGTCCCTTGAAGGGGAGTTCCTACGGTGGGTTGCATTTTTGAGCCACGGTCCCTTATGTACAACGTGGGCTGGAGTTTGTTAGTGCACGAAGATGGAGCACTTAGCCCAAGGTTTTTCTGTTGCGGGAGATTACTTTGAACCGCTTTTGCGTGAGGTCTAGAGTCATTAATATTTCATTGTGGAAATATTACATTATCTCCCCCTTAGAGGAATCGATATGTCCACATCTCGAGAAGATCTGGGGGTATTGTTGGTTGAGAGTACTTTCATCCATCCAAGTGGCATCCTCTTCAGGGTAATCTTTCACGATGAGGTATTCTCTCAAGGTCCTGGATCTCAAATGCCTTTTCCTAACATCTAAGATCCTGTCAGGCCATAGCTCAAGGACTCCTTGGCTCGGCATTACAACTTGTTGATCATCAAGCACGTGACTAGGGTTAGGCACATACTTTTTCAATAGACTGATATGGAATACATTATGAACTTTTAGGTTTTCAGGGAGTTGCAGTCTGTAATAAGCATTAGGCCCTAGGCACTTGAGAATCTTGTAGGGTCCACTACCTTGGACTTAGCTTTTTTCATTCACCCAAGGATAGGGAACTCTTCTTTGGACGTACATGAATGAAGACCATATCACCTTCAATGAAGGATCTGTCTTGACGTTTCAAGTCTGTGTAGGCTTTGGTCTGTCCTTGGCGGCTTGGATGTCCTGTCTTATTGATTTAATTTGGTCATCCATGTCCTCCAGCATCTGTTTTGAAGCTTCAACCCTCAAGGTTGGATCCAAAAAGCTCAAAGGACTATGACAATCGTGCCCATACAATGCTTGAAAAGGGGTCATCTGAATGCTTTGTTGGTAAGAAGCATTGTACGCAAACTCAACCAGTGACAAATATTGAATCCACTTTTTGGGTTGGCGACAGCAATGTTCCCTAAGCATAACTTCAATGACTTGGTCGACTCGTTCCGTTTGACCATCGGTTTGGGAATGGTAAGTTGTACTGAGTCATGGGCTTCCCAAAGTATCTTCTGCCTAAGTGATTGGCTTGCCGGGATACATAATCTTGTCCTATAGTAGACAAGTCCACTATTGATAGAGAATTCTTGATACTTTGTTTGTAGCTTCGGGTCTTGATCTTTGATGGGGATCTCCCTTAGCAATTTCTGATAGGTTGGGTCATGACATGCCTCTTCTCTAGGTAGCTCAAGAATTGGGTTGTTTGGCATGGATACGTTTGTGGCTAAAGATATTGCTGTTGATGGATCTTACAAAATCAGAGATTTCAGAAATGCCTTGCGACTGAGGGCATCGGCAACTACATTCTCCTTTCTAGCACGGTATTTGATTTCAAATTCATATTCTTCCAGTACTTCAATCCATCGACGTTGCCTCATATTGAGCTCATTCTAGGTGAAAATCCATTTAAGACTCTTGTGGTCCGTCACTAAGGAAAATTTGTTACCCAGCAAGTAGTGTCTCCAAATTTTGAGAGCATGGATTACAACCAACAGCTCCAGATAGTGGGTAGCATAGTTCCTTTCATGGCTCTTTAGTTTTCTTGAAGAGTATGCTACAGGATGACCTTCTTGTATGAGCACGCATCCTAAGGCAAGTGCACTAGCATCAGTTATTACTTCAAACTTCTTACTAAGATCAGGAAGTTTCAGGATGGGTGCTGATACCAAGCTTTGCTTTTAGTTTGTCAAAGCTGGCCTGTTCAGTAGGTGACCATATAATTGATACTTGCTTCTTTAGTAGATCGGTCAAAGGCACTAAAATCAAAGCATAGTTTTTTATAAAGACCTTGCACCATCCTGTTAATCCAAGAAAACTACATATTTCTTTGACAAATGTTGGTGTTGGCCATTCCAGAATGTCTCTGACCTTGGCTAGATCTACTAAAATTCCTTCCGTTGATACAATGAATCCCAGATACTCGATCTGTCGCTTAAAAAATTCACACTTCTTCTTCTTGGCATAAAGCATGTGTGCTCTCATTGTTTCGAGGACAATGCGAAGCTGGGGTTCATGATCTTTTTCCTGCTTCGAGTAGACTAGGGTATCGTAAGAGAAGATGAGTACGAAGTTATCAAGATAGGGCCTAAAGATATCCTGCATTAACCTGTTGAAGGTAGCAGGAGCATTTGTGAGCCTGAATGACATGACTAGGAATTCAAAGTGTCTGTACCTTGTGCTGAATGCCGTCTTTGGGATATTTTCTTCCTTGATCCTTATCTGATAATATACAGACCTAAGATCTATCTTAAAGAAGATCTTCGCTCCTTGAAGACGGTCAAGAAGTTCATCTATTCTTGGAATGGGGTATTTGTTTTTAATGGTTGATTGATTCAACCCTCTGTAGTCAATGCATAGCTGAAGCGTTCCATCTTTCCTTTTCTAGAACAGCACTAGAGCTCCCCATGGTGAACTGCTAGGATGTATGTAGCCTTGGTCTAACAGTTACTTGAGTTGCTCCTTCAGCTCAATCACTTCCGGGATGGACATCCTATATGGACTCTTTGTGACTGGTGCAACTCCTAGTGCAAGCTTGATTTCATGATTGACTTCCCTCTCAGGAGGAAGTTCTGTCAGCTCTTCAGGGAATATGTCTGCGTATTCCTTTAACCATGAAGGTTCTTCCCTAGATTCTCGATTTTGATCTAGCTTATTTAGTTTAATATCTGGATTTTACCAGCTGATTATTTGGCTTACCAGTCTCTCATTGAGTTGTAACTAGTTCTCCTTTAGAATTTTGAAAGGAGACTTGGCCCTTTCCATAGTGAATGTGGGCATCATTAGGTATTAGCCAATCCATTCCAAGCAAACATTCATGGACACCTAGGTTTATTACCCTGAATCTGACCGAAGTCGACTTTCCTCCCAGTAGAAATTTCACCTTAGCAGTTTGCCTAGTACAAGAGACCTCTCGACCATTTGCTAATTCCAAAAGTAAGGTAGTTGCATCTTTTGTGGCTATTCCTAATCTTTTTGCACAGACTGGTGAAATGAAAGAATGTGTACTGCCACAATCAATCAAGGTTTTGAAGCTTTTACCTTGATAATCCGATGGAGTTTGTATCACAAGAATTAGTGATTTGGACCCTTCTTGTGAAGAGTGACATGAACCGTTGCCCTCTCAATGTCAGCTTCCATGGATGAATCTTCTTCATCACCCAGCTCCTTTGTAACGTGTCCATCTATTCCTTCAAGACACATCTTAGCAGTCCATCGGAAAGATAGTCTAGAAAGCTCTGCCCGGCACTCCCATGGAATGTTACGGGGTTTGCAAACTAGTACTTTCTACGTCTGCCACGTAGCAGAAGTATTCCGACCATACCCACTTAGGACTTACCTGAATCAGGGTTTCCCCTAATGGTCACTTTCCTAAACGACAGTAGCTAGCATCGAATCCTAAGCGAACTACTTTACGCAGAAATATCAGGGATGAAGCGGATTCATGCTGCATTTGGTTCAAGGAGAATGGGAAATGAGAGGGATGCAAGGCTCAACCTCTCTGCCCATAAGGCATAGTCCCATTCCGTTCCCCTAAAACAACATAAATTGGGATTTTAGTAACCTAAACTCTAGGTCAGCGCCCTTGGTGTTCATTTCCTTTGAGAAGATCTCCTTGCTGTCCATTTCAATTGAGAAAAGTTACCGGCCAACTAGGACCACCCATCTGTAGAATGGACCCATGGCCACATCCACCGCACTTTCCTCAAGGTTTCTTTAGTTGTCTAATTACCTACCACATTTAGTTGGACATGCATCAAGCAGCTTCCTTAATTAGCCCGTTAGACAATCGTTCCTTCACGTAATCTTAGTAGTTGACATAGGAAAACAATGTTAAACAAGTTCCTTTTCAACAGGTTATCTTATTTATCTTTGGAATACATCCATAAAGTCCAGCCCGCAGGTTAATCCATAATCCACCCGAAGACTATCCATAATCCGCCCGAAGGCTATCCAACAATACACAAGGATTACTAATCCAAGATTCCACCCATAGACTAGTATGCAGGCCTCGAGATCCAATCCCGAGTCATGTTGACCTCTTGTGCAGGGTCGGGAAGGCGAGGGATTTACAGCTAGAGCCCCCTAGCACCCAAGCGTCCTCCTGCTCCAAGTAGTGCCCAACGGAGAGACCTCACGCGGTGGGTTCGGTCCACGTTCCCGGTGCGGCTAACAACCCCCTTGGTTAGGGTCAAGTAGACATTCGGGGGTAACTGAGGCTGCCTCTCCCTTCAGGCCTTCAACCTGAAGCATTAGATATCTTTCCATCCTTTAGTTCCTTGAGCAAACAAAGCAAACAGTGCTTTCTAAACCATTACAAGCACAATCATTTCCAGTGGGCGTTATTTGGCCAACTGCTAAGGAGTGAATCCTTCTCTCCGAATGCATCCAACATTCGATCTGGGATCAATTGCGACTTGGCAAGATCCCCAAGGGTTGGTCTGTTTGATGGGACCTAAAATGGGCTGGCACTGGCTCATGCACTAGTCGGACCTCGATCATGCACTCAACAACCCCACGACCTCGCGGCCAGGAGCGTGGATGACACATACATCATCTTCCTAAGCATCTTGCATTTGTATGACGTCTTGTAGTCCAACTCTAACCTAATCAACACTCCTCAGACGGAGTCCCAACACATTTCCAAATAGCACGAAGCACAAACATAGGAGGTCCTCCAACGGCTGAATGCCGCTACCTCACTGCGACTCTCCTACACTTTGGGGATTGGCCCCTCGATGCGTCGCTAAACATATATAGCACACACGGACACAAACTCCTCTCTTTTATGATTCGTATATTTCCATGAGATATATCATGCTTCCTCACTTTACTTTCCCTTAGACCCAACGCCTAGCCTACAGCTTGGACAACCTTACTCACTCAACGTTGATCATGTCTCTAGAAACCAATTGCTATGCATCCAGGAGGTATTATCTGATACATTTTAAATTTCATGCTTCATGCAAATTGTGAATGTCTACGTGCTCAAACAGTTAAGAAAATCAGCTTTGGTGCTTAGTGCAAAAATATTCTTTCAATGGATTTCTCTATCACTCGTATGCAGCGTTGCATGAACCTAGCACCGAGAAACCCTCGTGCTACTAGGTTCTTAATCTTTAAATATCGTCCAATCTATATGGTATGCATTAAAAAAAACTAGCAAACTTTCTATCATTTCATTCAACATTTACACACTTTGCATACACTCCAACCCCCTCACCCGTTTAGGTGGTGCATGGTGCATAGGTTTAGGGTTCATTTTCCACATTTTTATTACATAAAAAGCCATAAAAACTCACTATAACATAAAGGTAGGGCTGAACTGAGGCTAAACCTCATACTTCAGACCCCCATACGTCCACAGACATGCATCTTATTTTTCCTTAATTTTCGGCACTCAAAATCCATTTTTTTCCTATTTTCCCTTATTTTCCCTATATTTCTTGTATTTTTTCCAATATTTAATGACTGAAAATTCAAAATGGGTTATGGGTTGTGGCCCTTAGGTTCATTTGCAGCAAAAAGACAAGTTTAGTTGGTGTGTCTTATGATATTTTTCATTGATATCTCAACAACACCCAATTTTTCCATATTTTGCATATTTATGGGTTTTTTACTACTAATTTCATCCACAACACTTATGATTCTCTGATGATCATAAACAGTTGAAAGACATTGAAGACAACATCATAATACATTATCATCTCATGGGAACAAGAATGCATCAAGCAAATTGCATAAAAACACCATTTTCCTTCATAAAAATGAGATTACCGTTCTTTTGCGGGTTGCGGGTTTTTATTTGCCATATTTCGGGAATGATTTCCAGCCACCATTACTGCTCATGACAATCCACATTCAGCAATCTTCAATCTTCTTACACCATGGAACAACCCGGTCTTCATTGGGCAAGCATCCATCACCCATTCTTCTTCTTCCTCTTCACCACATGAATCTGCCTTTAGGGGAGAGAGAGGGAGGAGAGAGAAATACTGAAATCAGAGATCTTCATAGAGACCACCATTTGACGGGCAAGAGGCGGTGATAGAGTCAGCGTCCAGGAGGGAAGCAAGGCCAATGATCAGTGATGGGGGTTGTTTGCAGCAACCATGCTCCATTGATCAACAATGGGGCGCATTTTTCGGCGCCATGTTGATCACGATTTCTTCATCTCTCTCTCTCCATGATTTGCATGCCACATTTCATGTGGCATAAGTTATCCAATGCCCAAAGGTCACCACTCATTTGGCCAAACTTTTGTCCACCTCTTCGCATCTTGACCGGTTTCTTGACCATTTCCTCGTCCGGACTCGGAATTGAGCTCTGAAAAATCCTTGGCATCCGGCTTGGCATCTCGCATTGGCCGGTAACTCTTGCCAACCCACATGACTGTCCGAAAAATTATGAAAAATCAACAAGTGTCACTGGGTACCTTTAAAGCACTTTGGCACTTAAAATCATCCTAGATCGAGCCGCCGCCTTTGACATTGAATATTTTTCCCTTGATATTCATAAATTTTAGCTATTTTTAAGCACTTCTCGGCACCAAAATTCCACTCTCACTGTTCTCCCTTTTGTCCTTGGATTAGGGCCGTACCCTATTAACCCAACTCAACCAATACCTTAGGTTTTATTAACAGTAAATCATGGCGACTATGTCGCTCCAAATTATTGATTGGTCCTTTGCTTCCAAGCAATTACCTAATTGCCTTATCTTAACTTGGCAATTTTTCCCAAGAAAGGTTATATAACAGGATGACTACTCATCCTCTTGAAAGATAAACTTGCGCAAGAATCTGCCAATCTCATTCCAAGGAATTGGCAACTCTCTTGTGATCGAACCACAAGATCATGCGACGTTGCAACTTGTTACACAAGTGTCGCATCTATTCCGTGGGATCATTTCACCCATCGAACGGTGTCTTCTGGTTATGGAATCATGATTAGACAAGAAGCAGGGTTTAGGGTGCCTTCTTATCCAACCCATTCCCAATTGCACTAGTCCGACGATCCTAGGGGTTCCATCTCAATCCAAGTTTCAACATTTGATCGAGTGATCCTTAGGGTAGAAACCCTAGATCGTTTCTTGCAAGCGCATCCAATTGTCCCTACATTCCGTGAATGTGGGTAGGACCTTTGGGTATGAGGGTTTCGACTTGGCAACAAGTGTGAAACTAGGTCAAGTCCTCAACATGCTAAACCCTAGTTAGCACTTGGAATATTTATTGTATCCATTTAACCATCCTATGCGAATCCTTTACAGTTTAAGTGTTTTAGGTAATCCAATTTACTTGTCTTACGACAAGGACAAACCATTCCTAAAGATATTGTCTTGATCTAAAAGGGGAAAAACTAGTTGCATTACGTCACAATTCACGTAAGTACATGATTCATTGCCTCTACGTACGACTAGATTCACAATCCCTAAGTTTTCTTGTTAAGACCAAAGCACATGTTAAATTACGACATAATTTCCATTGATCCTACTAGGACTTGCATTCACGAATCATGCCACTAAGATTTTAAGATTTTACGCTTAAATGAACCATGCAGCCTTTCCCTAAGTGTACCCTTGATGAATGAATTTCTTGCGTACGTCGAATGTGCAACATGCAACCTTTTCCTAACTACTACATAGTTAAATGAGATTCATGCCACTTTGAAGCTAGAGTTAACCTATTTCATGTAGCCCTTAGAATCTTTTCCATGCTTTGCAATTTCCTACGGTTGATAACAACTTCCTTAATGAATCATTACGAAGAATATTTGCCTAAAAATGCGACATGCGATTTAATCTTTCCATGCATAATCAAAGGTGTACTACAATAATTTCAACTTTGTAATGATAGTCATTAGTTGTTCTAGACTCGTCACTTTGCAAAGCACAAAGGCAACTTGCTAAAAAATGCATAGACACCTTATATTCTTTTTCGTTCATTCCATTGAAAGTACAAATGACCAACTTCGTATCGTGAGTTATTTCAAGTAAATTTCAAATAGCCAATTTATTTCAATCGCATTTAGCTAGGTGGATTTGACAAGCATAAGCGCATCCTAGTTCCATGAAATAACCATGCATAATTGCAATACTTCTACGTAAATCAAAAATAAGAAGAAAACCTAGACTTGTGGGCTCGGTGAAATATCCACATGAATACTAATGATCCTCCTATAGGTGCACCTTGTGACTTTTTAGGGGCCATCGTGATTTCAGCTTCTGGTTTGCCTTCGCGGATTTGAATTACTTGCCTTGGTATGCAACCTTAAGATCTTTGCTCATCTCCCTCGTACACAGAGATTCCCTTTGAAGTACGGATCCTTGACAGAAGTACCGACTTGTGGAATTTGGCTTATGGAAGGCCTTAGGATTTAGAGCTTGGGCCTTCTTTCTTTTTGAAAAAGAGGGGGTTCGTGAAAGTGTTCTTGTGAACGGCCTTGCAGAAATGGAGGCTTGAGAGTTCTTCTTCTTCTTCTTTCAAAATCCTGGGCTAGGGATGATTGGTGGGAAGGGGGCTTTATAAGCTTCCTCTCCTTCTCTTCAAAATCCAGGCTAGGGATGGGCTTATTGGGGGATCTAGTGAGAAGGGGGCTTAAGGAAGCCCCTCGGTAGGGATGATTGGTGGGAAGGGGGCTTTGTAGACTTCTTCTTCTTCAAAATCCCGGGATGAGCTTGTGGGTGATTTGTGGGAAGGGGAGCTTAAGGAAGCCCCTTAGAAGCTTCCTAAAGAAGCTTCTGACTCAGACAGCAGCCATATAATGGCGTGAAGGTAGATGATGTCGTTCGGGGGAGGAAGCAAGGTGGACTTGACAGGGATGGTGGCGGTTAGATGGCCAATTGCAGCTGGCGGTGATAATCGGCGGCCTGTGGCAGCACAACGGCATACTCTTCCTCTACGATGGTGACAATAGCTCAGATCCTCATGCAGCCTCTCCCATCCTTTCCTCTCTCCCCCCCCCTCCACTAAGGGAGGTTTTTATAGGTCAAGGGGGGAGAGGAGACCTCCCCCCACGTGGCCCTTTGCATGGCTCTCTCCCCTCACCTCCCCATGCAGCCCTTACTAGCCCATCTCCCCCACACTCCCTCTCCTCCAGCCGTGTATTGGCTGGGGGAGAAGGAATAATAGAATTTTTTTTTGAAATTAATTGCACAATTATCCTCTTAACCTCCTCCCAAGAGGATGTTTCCCCGCAGCTATGCGGTTTTGAACCCCCGGCCTTGCTTTGCCAAGACGGAATTCTCCATTTCTCGCGTGCGGTTATAGATTAACTCCTGGAACTCAAGATAACCTTTGCATGAGTTTACGGTGCGCGAGAGGTTGGTTTAGTAATATTTTTCAAATGGGAATATTACATTCTCTCCCCCTTGGAGGAATCGAGATGTCCTCATCTCGAGATGAACTGGGGGATATTGTTGGTTGAGAGTGCTTTTATCCATCCATGTGGCATCCTCCTCGGGTTAATCTTTCCACTGGACGAGGCATTCTCTCAAGGTTTTGGATCTCAGTTGTCTCTCCCTAACATCTAAGATCCTGTCAGGCCGTAGATCAAGGACTCCTTGGCTAGGCATTACAACTTGTTGGTCATCAAGTACATGGCTAGGATTAAGTACATACTTCTTCAATAGGCTGATATGGAATACATTATGAACCTTTAGGTTCTCAGGGATTTGCAGTTTATAAGCATTGGGTCCTAGGCACTTGAGGATCTTGTATGGCTCACAATACCTTGGACTTAGCTTCTTGCAATCTCCTAAGGATAGGGAACTCTTCTTTGGCCGTACACGAATGAAGACTATATCTCCTTCCTCGAAGGTTCTATCTTGATACTTCAAATCTGTGATAAATGCGGGATCTAGAGCATGGCAAAACCGGAAGCTATGGAGGATGAAATGAGAAGTGTGGACTCATGATGGAGAAGACAAAGACACTGTTTGTTACACAAGTGAATTAGGTTCCAAGATTGAGACTTGGACTCATAAACACAATCTTGTGTATGTGGACAATGACATTGACACTTCACTGAAAAGAAAAGAGTACTATCATTGCATTAAGAAAGGAAGCAAGTACAATGCTTTATAGGAAAGTAGGAAACTGCAGTAGGCACCATTGTGCATATGGGATAAGTTAGCCTGCATATCCTTGACCCTGAGGCTCCATACAAAGAGGTTGTTTTGTTGAGTGTGATTGCTGATTCTCAACATCCCTCCTCAATCACAACTAGAAAAGGCACAAAGTGTGTAGAGGCTATAATGAGAACCACCTGCAAAGTGTGGGCATACCACAGACATGGAAAAACACTAGAGGCTGTCGTAAAAAAAGCTAAGTGTGGGTACCATAAACATGGTGGACATCTAGAGGCTGTAACAGGGGCCTCACAAAGTGTACAGGGACTGTAATGCCAAGTTACATAAGGAGTTTACAAAGCTTACGACAGGAAGCATTAGGGCAAGGAAGTACAAGGCTTTTAAAACAGTCTATCAGAGTTATGAGAGTAGAAGGACTGATGAGTCTTGTCCTTCCGATCCTAGTGGTCTTCATCTTCATCTTCTTCTTCCTTTGCTCCATTTTCTTCTTCTTCTTTGAGTGCGACTAGATTGGCCTTTTGGGATCTCTTTCTTGCATGGCAGAACTTCTCGGTGTGTCTGGTCCTTTTGCAGAAGTCACAGAAGAGCTGATCCTTCTTGCCTTTGTACCTGTTGCCAACATATAATGCATGCTCATCTCTAGAAGTACTTGGTTCTTCCTTAGTTTTTAGCTTCTTTTCCTCTTCTAACAGTGATGCCTGGATATCAACAAGTTCAGGATTTGGCATGTTGATTAAATTTGTTGATACATTATTATATTCAGGAGGCAAGCTCTTAAGTAGAACACCGATGCAAACATCTTCATCCATTTTAATGTTGATTCCTGCAAGTTGGGTTAGGAGTCCTTCCATGTAATTGAGATGTGTGGCAAGTGATGTACTGGACTTCATTTCAAGCCTAAAGAACTCAATCAGGAGACCATACTTTGATGATTTAGATTGTGCACCGAATAGGGTGTCAAGTCTTTTCCATGTATCCTGTGAGGTCTCACAGTTATCCACATGGTGGATATAACTGTCGTCTAGCTCCAGTTTGATAATGGCCTGGGCTCTGTCATCATTCTTTTGCCAAGTAGTTGCAAGGTCCGCGTCCCGAGGTTTCTTCTCTTTGCCATTAGTGATGGCCCAGAGACCCTTTTTCATCAAGATGAGCTTGATGCGGGTTTGCCATGTGTGAAACCCGACTCCTTTGAATCGAGCATTTGCAGAGTCTTTTCCCATGTTGAGGTTGCAAGAGCAGCAGCAAATCAATACCACAATTTTGAGATTTTATCAGTAGAAGAGCAGAATGCAGTGTGTCAAGAGACACAGTTAATGACAGTGTGAAAATACACTATGTCATTGTTGATGTTTGAGCTTGGGATTGTTCGGTCGTTCTTCAAATCTTCTCAGGTTCTTCCCCTCCTTGATTTGATGCTGATACCTTCAAATCTGAGTGACAGTACTTTAATGAACTTCAAAGAGTATTGCTCAGTGATTAAAATCACTGTTGATAACTTCAGTGAGATAAACAGTGAAAAATGTCAGAATTTTGAAGCTTTGGCTATGGCTTTTGCATTAGGGTTTCTGGGGGCAGCCTGGTTTTTTGCTGATTGCAGGAGCTACAGTGGATCATTTTCAAAAATTTTTATATGCCTAGGAAGCTGACTTCATGGGCTATCAAAGCCCCATGATAATCATCAACATCGTGGACTGTATGCAGCACGCAGGCAGCTCAAACGTAAGCAGGCGCAATTCTGACAGATTTCCGCGATTTCCGCAATGCTGGAGTCAGGGCGTAGTAATGCAGTCGATTTTTGTGCCAGCATGAATCGCCTTGAGTAGAGGAACAATCTCTAGAAGAAATCGTGGGCTGAAATGGCCTGGTTGAGGAGTTATTGAAGCTCCAAGTAAGGTAGGTCATGTCTGGCTATGGCAGACACAGAGCAGAGATTGAGGATTTTCACAATGCTGAGCTCCAGATGGTCCAATGTCATGGATTGATGTGATACAGGGAAGATTTGTGAGTTGGGGAATACTTTTCCAGAAGGAAGCTCCAAGAGATTTGACCTGTGGAGTGAGATATAAGCAACTCAATCTGACAGGGTGATGCTGGCTATGGCTGCCATGGAAGCTTTAGTGAGAGTAGAGTTGGGAGATGAAGTCATGAGCTGACATTGAGCTAGACTGAGGTTGAGAGGAATCAAGAGAGGCTAGAGAAGCAATGCCATGCCCAACTGGGCTCTGATACCATGTGATAAATGCGGGATCTAGAGCATGGCAAAACCGGAAGCTATGGAGGATGAAATGAGAAGTGTGGACTCATGATGGAGAAGACAAAGACACTGTTTGTTACACAAGTGAATTAGGTTCCAAGATTGAGACTTGGACTCATAAACACAATCTTGTGTAGGTGGACAATGACATTGACACTTCACTAAAAAGAAAAGAGTACTATCATTGCATTAAGAAAGGAAGAAAGTACAATGCTTTATAGGAAAGTAGGAAACTGCAGTAGGCACCATTGTGCATATGGGATAAGTTAGCCTGCATATCCTTGACCCTGCGGCTCCATACAAAGAGGCTGTTTTGTTGAGTGTGATTGCTGATTCTCAACAAAATCCGCGTATGCCTTCTGTCTATCCTTGGCGGCTTGGATGTCCTGTATAATTGACTTCATTTGGTCATCCATCTCTTCCAACATCTGCCTTGAAGCTTCAACCCTCAAGGTTGGATCTGAGAAGTTTAGGGGACTTCAATAGTCATGCCCATATAATTCTTAAAAAGGGGTCATGTGAATGCTTTATTGGTAAGAAGCATTGTAGGCAAACTCAACCAGGGGCAAGTATTGAATCCATCTTTTTGGTTCACGGCAGTAGTGTGCCCTCAGCATATCCTTGATGACTTGATTGACTTGCTCCGTTTGACCATCAGTTTGGGGATGGTGGGCTATACTAAAATAGAGTTGAGTCCCAATGGCTTCAAAGATAGCTCTCCAGAAGTGTGATGTGAAGAGAGAATCATGATAACTAATGATTCTTTTGGGTAACCCATGTAGCTTGAATATCTCCTTGATAAACAACCTTGCAATGTCTGAGGCTTTATAGTTTATCTTAACAGGAATAAGGTGTGCAACCTTAGTAAGCATGTCAACCACAACCATGATGGAGTTTTATCCTCCCTAAACTTGGGGTAGGCCAACAACAAAGTCCATACTATGAATTCCCATTTCATTTGGGGAATGTCAAGTGGTTGCAACTTTCCTAGCATTTTGACATATTCGGCCTTAATACGTTGACAAGACAAACACTCAGTGACATATTTGAGAACGTCACCCTTAAGCCTCTCCCAATAGTAGCTCTTCCTGATTGCATTGAGAGTCTTGGCATAGGTAGGATGTCCTAAAAAAGGGGAATCATGAGCTTCCCACAGTATCTTCTGCTTGAGTGACTAGCTTGCCGGTATACATAATCTCGTTCTATAGTAGACAAGTCCACTATTTATAGAGAATTCATGATACTTAGCCTGTAGCTTCTGGTCCTGATCCTTGATAGGGATCTCCCTTAGCATCTTTTGATAGGTTGGATCATGGCATGCTTCTTCTCTGGCTAGCTCAAGTATTGGGTTGTTTGGCATGGATACCTTTGTGGCTAGAGATCTAGCTGTTGATGGATTTTGCAAGATTAGAGAATTAAGGAATGCCTTGCGACTGAGTGTATCGACAACTACATTCTCCTTTCCAGGTTGGTATTTGATTTCAAAATCATACTCCTCCAGCGCTTCAATCCACCGACGTTGCCTCATGTTGAGCTCATTCTGGGTAAAGATCCACTTGAGACTTTTATGATCCGTCACTAGAGTAAACTTGTTACCCAATAGGTAGTGTCTTCAAATCTTTAAAGCATGGATGACAGCTAACAGTTCTAGATCATGGGTAGCATAATTCTTCTCATGGCTCTTCATTTTCCTTGAAGAGTATGCTACAGGATGACCTTCTTGCATGATCACACATCCTAAGGCAAGCCTGCTAGCATCAGTTACTACTTCGAACTCCTTACTGAGATCCGAAAGTTTCAGGATAGGTGCTGATACCAAACTTTGCTTTAATCTATCAAAGCTAGATTATTCAACAGCTGACCATGCAATGGATGTTTGCTTCTTCAGTAGATCCATCAGAGGTGCTGCAATCAAAGCATAGTTTTTTATAAAGACCCTATACCATCCTGTCAATCCAAGAAAACTGTGTATTTCTTTAACAGTTGTTGGTATTGGCCATTCTAGAACATCTCTGACTTTGGTCGGATTCACTGAGATTCCTTCCGCTGATACGATGAATCCCAGATATTCAATCTGACATTTGAAGAATGCACACTTCCTCATCTTAGCATAGAGCTTGTGTGTCCTCACTGTCTCAAGGACAATCCAAAGCTGGGTTTCATGATCTTCTTCCTATTTGAATAGAATAGGGTATCGTCGAAGAAGACGAGTATGAAGTCATCAAGATATGGCCTAAAGATATCTTGCATTAACCTGTTGAAGGTGGCAGGCACATTCGTGAGCCCGAATGACATAACTAGGAACTCAAAGTGTCCATATCTTGTGTTGAAGGCCGTCTTTGGAATATATTCTTCCTTGATCCTTATCTGATAGTAACCAGACCTGAGATCAATCTTGGAGAATATCTTCGCACCCTGAAGACGATCAAGAAGCTCATCTATTCTAGGAATAGGATACTTGTTCTTAATAGTTGATTGATTCAACCCTTTGTAATCAATACACAGTCGAAGCATTCCATCTTTTTTTTTCTAGAACAACACTGGAGCTCCCCATGGTGAACTGCTAGGACGGATGTAGCCCTGATCTAATAGTTGCTTGAGTTGCTCCTTCAACTCAATTGCTTCCGGGGTGGACATCTTATAAGGCCTTTTTGCAATTGTCACAGCTCCTGGCACTAGCTTGATCTCATGATCCACTTCTCTTTGAGACGGGAGTTCTGTCAGCTCTTCAGGAAATACATCCACGTACTCCTTTAGCCATGAAGGTTCTTCACTAGACTCCTGCTTCTGATCTAGCTTATTAAGCTTAATCAAGTAGACAGGTAGTCCCTTTCTAACTCCCTTTATAATTCGAGATGCTTTAGCCAATTGAATTTTCAGCTTTCCAGCCTCTTCTTGAGTTGTGACCAATTCCCCTTCAGAGTTTTGAAAGGAAACTTGACCCTTTCCACAATGAATGTGGGCATCCTTAGGTTTAAGCCAATCCATTCCGGGTAGACACTCATGGATACCTAGATTCATGACCCTAAATTTGACCGAAGTCGTATTTCCTCCCAGAAAGAATTCCACCTTAGCAATTTGCCTGGTACAAGTGACCTCACGACCATTTGCTAATTCCACAAGCAAGGTATGTGCTTCTACTGTGGCTATTCCTAATCTTCTTGCACAAGCTGGTGAGATAAAGGAATGTGTACTGCCACAATCAATCTAGGTTTTGAAACCTTTACCTTGATAATCTGACGGTGTCTGAATCACCGAAAATTGGCAATTCGGGCCTTTCTTGTGAAGGGTGGCATGGACTGTTGCCCTTTCAAAGCCTGCTTCCATGGTCGAGTCTTCTTCTTCGCCTATTTCCTGTTGGCAACACAGGCGATTCTCCCTCTGCCTCGGTTAGCGGCTCCCTGGCCACATGGCTAGTTCCTTGGAAAGGTGCTTGATGATGTCATCTGCCAAGCTTGGGACATTGCCTTTTGAAATGATCGGGCTCGTTGCAATGGAAACAACGGAGATTTCGGCCATTGCTTTGGGCAGGGACAAAGTTGTTGACATTATTGGTCCTTGCTTTCTTTCTTTGTCCCCGGTTTTGACCTTGAACTCTCTTCACTTGGGGCCTATATGTTCCTCTGTTCTGGTCATTATAGGACCAAGTTTTGTTACTTCTTGGCCTAGCCTGCACCTCCTGAATTATGGGCGCAGCTTGAATGAGTGCGTCCTGTAGATCTGTTGGGTGCATAGATTCGAGGCGGGTATTCACTGGTGGATTTAAACCGGCACAAAATTTCGACACTTGCTGTGTCATATCCATATGTGGCGCATACTTCATAAGTGAGACAAATTTTGAGTAGTATGCGTCAAGAGTGAGACCCAGCTGTTTTAGCTTGTAGAACTCATTCATTTTCTGCATGTGATATGCAGGTGGTAAGTATCTGCCTTGCACAGCTTTCTTCAGCTTTTCCTAGGTAAGAGATCCTTCCGAGATCCCTTGATCTCTGCACCATTGCTTCCACCAAAGCCTAGCTTTGCCGGTGAACTTCAGCTTGGCGAGCATAGCCCAGTTGGTAGGTGCAGTACCGATTACTTCAAAGTAATCTTCCATGGACTCTATCCAAATCTCAGCATCCGCTTGGACCGTCCTTCCTTTTCCATCAAATTCTGGCGGCTTGATCTACTTGAGAAGAAAATTCTTCTCCTCGATCACGGCCGTACTTGATGCAAGGGGTGGACTGGGAATCTATACCTGGGGTTGTGCCTGGATAGAGGATTCTTAACATTACAACTCGCTAATCGTTATGATTATATCTTATACCCAATTCAACTTTCAGCCAAGAAACCAAGCCACTTAACTTTTTTATCAATTCTCATAAACAAAACAAACATTGATAAAAAGAAGTCTTATTTTACTTATATGGGCATAACCCTTTCGGAGTATAATAATTCGTGGGATGATAGAGCAACTGTTACATTAGTTCGGGGAGAATAATATTGTGTTACATTTAGCTACGAGAACTGGATAATAGGATGGTTTCGGGTCATGGATCTTCAGGAATCGATAAGTCATTGAAAGATTAGGGTATCCTTTCTTTTGGTACCCATTCTTCTCGTAGTGTCCCAACACCTTGATCTTGCCGGCGAGGATTATACGGGTCACTTCCTCATATGTATATGAGTTCAGCTCAACCCTCCGACCTTCGACATGTAAAGTTGTGTTTACGTGAGCTTCAACAAAAATGAATAGCTTCACAATCTTCAGGTCCTCCAACCACTTGATCCTCTTTAGGTTGGTTCGAAGATACGCAAACTGGTGGGCAGCTATGTAGTAGATTCCTGAGTCACCCCGGCCGTCCACCTTCGTTCCATGTACAAAGGCAATGGATTATAAATATGGTCTAGGAAGTTCATCATATCGATCCTTTGTCGATAATCTGAGGAATGCATTGTGGTCATAAACATGACTCGGAATACTAAGAACGTGTTCCATGCTTCATAATTCTGCAAGTTAGCATCAAAAGTAAGGAAATGTTCTTAACAACAACATTTTCTTTACTTCTTCTTATTAAGATTTCTTATAAAGACAGATCCTTTGTTGGTTGGCTCTGATACCAACTGTAACGTGTTCGCCTATTCCCTTCAAGACACGTCTTAGCAGTCCATCGGAAAGATAGTCTAGAAAGCTCCGCCCGACACTCCCATGGAATGTTAGGGGGTTTGTGAACTAGGACTTTCCATGTCTACCAACATAGTGGAAGTATTCCAAGCATTCCCACTTAGGACCGCCGACTTGAATCAGGGTTTCCCCTAATGGTCACTTTCCTAAACGGCAACTAGCATCAGACCCTAAGCAAACTACTTTACACAGAAACGCCAGGGACAAAGCGGATTCATGCTGCACTTGGTTCAAGGAGAATGGGAAACGAGAGGGATGCAAGGCTCAACCTCTCTGCCCATAAGACATAGTCCCATTCCGTTCCCCTAAAATAGCATAAATCGGGATTCTAGTAACCTAAACTCTAGGTCAGCACCCTTGTTGTTCATTTCCTTTGAGAACATCTCCTTGCTGTTCATTTCGATTGAGAAAAGTTTCCGGCCAACCGGGACCATCCATCCGTAGGACGGACCCATGGCCACATCCACCGCACTTTCCTCAAGGTTGCTTTAGTTGTCTAATTACCTACCACATTTAGTTGGACATGCATCAAGCAGCTTCCTTAATTAGCTTGTTAGATATTAGTTTCTTCACGTAATCTTAGCACTTGACATAGAAAAACAATGTCAAATAAGTTCCTTTTCAAAAGGTTATCTTATTTATCTTTCGAATACATCCATAAAGTCCAGCCCATAGGCTAATCCATAATCCACCCGAAGGCTATCCATAATCTGCTCGAAGGCTATCCAGCAATCCACAGGGATTACTAATCCAAGATTTTGCCCGTAGACTAGTATGCGGGCCTCGAGATCGAATCCCGAGTCACGTTGGCCTCTTGTGCAGGTCCCGAAAGGCGAGGGATTTACGACCAGAGCCTCCCCTGGCACCCAAGCGTCCTCCTGTTCCAAGTAGTGCCCAACGAAGAGACCTCACACGGCGGGTTCGGTCCACGTTCCCGACGTGGCTAACAACCCCCTTGGTTACGGTCAGGTAGACAGTCAGGGGTAACTAAGGCTGCCTCTCCCTTCAAGCCTTCAACCTGAAGCATTAGATATATTTCCATCCTTTAGTTCCTTGAGCAAATAAAGCAAACAGTGCTTCCTAAACTGTTACAAGCACAATCATTTCCAATGGGCGTTATTTGGCCAACTGCTAAGGAGTGAATCCTTCTCTCCGAATGCATCAAGCATTCGAGCTGGGATCAATTGCGATTTGGCAAGATCCCTAAGGGTTTGTCTGTTCTCCCTTTTGTCCTTGGGTTAGGGCCCTACCCTATTAACACAACTCAACCAATACCTTAGGTTTTATTAACAGTAAATCATGGCGACTATGTTGCTCCAAATTATTGATTGGTCATTTTTTTTCAAGCAATTACCTAATTTCCTTATCTTAACTTGGCAATTTTTCCCAATAAATGTGATATAACAGGATGACTACTTATCCTCTTGTAAGATAAACTTGTGCAAGAATCTACCAATCTCATTCCAAGGAATTGGCAACTCTCTTGTGATCGAATCATAAGATCATGCGATGTTGCAACTTGTTGCACAAGTGTCGCATCTATTTCGTGGGATCATTTCACCCATTGAACGGTGTCTTCTGGTCACGGAATCATGATTAGACAAGAAGCAAGGTTTAGGGTGTCTTTTTATCCAACCCATTCCCAATTGCACTAGGCCGACAACATTCGGTCCTAGGGGTTCCATCTCAATCCGCGTTTTAACATTTGATCGAGTGATCCTTAGGGTAGAAACCCTAGATCGTTTCTTGCAAGCACGTCCAATTGTCCCTACATTCCATGAATGTGGGTAGGACCTTTGGGTATGAGGGTTTCGACTTGGCAACAAGTGCGAAACTAGGTCAAGTCCTCAACGTGCTAAACCCTAGTTAGCACTTGGAATATTTATTGTATCCATTTAACCATCCTATGCGAATCCTTTGCGGTTTAGGTGTTTTAGGTAATCCAGTTTACTTGTCTTACGCGACAAGGATGAACCATTCCTAAAGATGTTGTCTTGATCTAAAAGGGGAAAAACTAGTTGCATTACGTCACAATTCACGTAAGCATGCAATTCATTGCCTCTATATACGACTAGATTCACAATCCCTAAGTTTTCTTGTTAAGACCAAAGCACATGTTAAATTACGACATAATTTCCATTGATCCTACTAGGACTTGCATTCACGAATCATGCCACTAAGCTTTTAAGATTTTACACTTAAATGAACCATGCAGCCTTTCCCTAAGTGTACCCTTGATGAATGAATTTCTTGCGTACGTCGAATGTGCAACATGCAACCTTTTCGTAACTACTACGTAGTTAAATGAGATTCATGCCAATTTGAAGCTAGAGTAAACCTATTTCATGCAGCCCTTAGAACCTTTTCCATGCTTTGCAATTTCCTACGGTTGATAATGACTTCCTTAATGAATCATTACGAAGAAGATTTGTCTAAAAATTCGACTTGCAATTTAATCTTTCCATGCATAATCAAAGGTGTACTACAATAATTTCGACTTTGTAATGATAGTTATTAGTTGTTCTAGACTCGTCACTTTGCAATGCACAAAGGAAACTTGCTAAAAAATGCATAGACACCTTATGTTCTTTTTCGTTCATTCCATTGAAAGTACAAATAACCAACTTCATATCATGAGTTATTTCAAGTAAATTTCAAATAGCCAATTTATTTCAATCCCGTTTAGCTAGGTGGATTTGACAAGCCTAAGTGCATCCTAGTTCCATGAAATAACCATGCATAATTGCAATACTTCTATGTATATCAAAAATAGAAAGAAAACCTAGACTTGTGGGCTTAGTGAAATATCCACATGAATACTAGGAGATGATCCTCCTGCGGGTGGGCCTTGTGACTTTTTAGGGGCCATCGTGATTTCGGCTTCTGGTTTGCCTTCGTGGATTCAAATTACTTTCCTTGGAACGCAGCCTTAAGATCTTTGCCTGTCTCCCTCGTACACGGAGATTCCCTTTGAAGTACGGATCCTTGACTGAAGTATCAACTTGCAGAATTTGGCTTATGGAAGGCCTTAGGATTCAGAGCTTGGGCATTCTTTCTTTCGGAAAAAGAGGGGGTTCGTGAAAGGGTTCTTGTGAATGGCCTTGCGGAAATGGAGGCTTGAGAGTTCTTCTTCTTCTTTCGAAATCCCGGGCTAGGGATGATTGGTGCGAAGGGGGCTTTATAAACTTCCTCTCCTTCTCTTCAAAATCCAGGCTAGGGATGGGCTTATTGGGGGATCTAGTGAGAAGGGGGTTTAAGGAAGCCCCTCTTCTTCTCTTCAAAGACCCGGGGGTAGGGATGATTGGTAGGAAAGGGGCTTTATAGACTTTGTCTTCTTCAAAGCCCCAAGATGAGCTTGTGGGTGATTGGTGGGAGAGGGGGCTTAGGGGAGCCCCTTAGAAGCTTCCTAAAGAAGCTTCTATGAAGCTTCTGACTCAGACAGCAGCCACGTAATGGTGTGAAGGTAGATGACGTTGTTCGCGGGAGGAAGCAAGGTGGACTTGACGGGGATGGTGGCGGTCAGATGGCCAATGGCGGGCTGACGGTGATAATCGACGGCCTGCGGCAACACAACGGCGTACTCCTTATCTATGGCAACGACAACAGCTTGTATCCTCATGCAGCCTCTCCCTTCCTTTCCTCTCTTCCCCCTCCCCTCCACTAAGGGAGGTTTTTATAGGTCAAGGGGGGGAGGGGACCTCCCTCCACATGGCCCTTTGCATGGCTCTCTCCCCTCACCTCCCCATGCAGCCCTTACTAGCCCATCCACCCCACACTCCCTCTCCTCCAACCGTGCATCGGCTGGGGGAGAAGGGATAATAGAAAAAAGAATTGAAATTAATTGCACAATTATCCTCTTAACCTCCTCCCAAGTGGATGTTTCTCCGCAGCTATGCGGTTTTGAACCCCTAGCCTTGCTTTGCCAGGACGGAATTCTCCATTTCTCGTGTGCGGTTATAGATTAACTGCCGGCATTGAAGATAACCTTTGCATGAGTTTACGGTGCATGGGAGGTCGGTTGGAGGTTCTCCCTTTGGCCATGACGGTGCCTCCTTCGCCATGGGTGGCTCCTTGGAATGACCCTTGACGTTGTCCTCTGCTAAGCTTGGGACATTGCCTTTTAAAGTGACCAAACTCATTGCAATGGAAGCAATGGAGATTGCGGCCATTACCTTGTGTAGGAACGAAGTTGTTGATAGTGTTGGCCCTAGCTTTCTTCCTTTGTCCCTGATTTTGGCCCTGCGCTCTCTTGGCAAGAGACCTATACATCCCCTTGTTCTGATCCCTGTAAGACCAAGTCATATTATTCCTTGTCTTGGTATGCACCTCCTGCATTATTGGTGCAGCTCGAATGAGCGCGTCTTGTAGGTTTGTTGGATGCATTGATTCCAAGCGAGTGTTTATGGGTGGATTTAACCCATCACAAAAATTTGACACCTGTCGTGTCATATCCATTTGTGGTGCGTATTTAAGAGAGAGGAGAACTTTGAATAATATGCATCCAGGGATAGTCCAAGCTGCTTTAATTCATAGAATCCATTCATCTTCTATGTGCGATAGGCAGGTGGCAGATACCTCCCTCGCACAGGTTTTTTAAGCTTCTCCTAAGTAACTGACCCTTCCGAGTTCCCTTGGTCTCTGCACCATTATTTCCACCAAAGTCTTGCTTCGCCGGTAAGCTTAGTTTGCCGAGCATTGCTTGGTTAGTGGGTGTAGTTCCTACTACCTCGAAATAATCTTCCATGGATTCGATCTAGACCTTGGTGTCAGTTTGGATGGTCCTTCCCTTACCATCAAATTTAGGTGGCTTGATTTTTTTGAGAAGGAACTTCTTCTTTGGAATTACAGCCGTACTTAGTGCAGGGGTCGGACTAGAAATCTGCACTTGAGGTTGCGCCTGGGCAATAAGATTCTTTACATTAATTACTTGCTAAATGTTTCTCACATTACATTTATATGCCCAGTTCAGCTTTTAGTCAAGTGACCTAATCACTTAACTCCTTTACCAACACTTACAGCCATGACAAACAGTGATAAAAAATCTTATTCATTCATGTGGGAATAGCTCTTTTTTAGTAGATTTATTTTGGGAAGGTAGAACAAGCTGATTGGCCCATCAGTTTGGGAAAAATAAGATTGTGTTACATTCGGCTACGGAAACTAAGTAATAATATGGAGAGGGGTCATGGATTTTCAAGAATCGATAGGTCATAGGAAGCTTGGGGTATCCCTTCCTTTGATACTCGTTCTTATCATAGCATCCCAGCACCTTGATTCTGTTGACAAGGATTATTTGAGTCACTTTCTCGTACACATACTTGTTCTGCTTGACCTTTCAACCGCCGACATGTAGGGTTGCGTTTGCTGAGCCTCGACAAAGATGAACAGCTTCACAATCTTTAAATCCTCCATCCACTTGATTCTCTTCAAGTTGGTCTGAAGGTACGCAAGTCGGTGGGCCGCTATGTAATATATTCATGATTCACCCGTCTATCTCCCTTCCACGTACAAGGGTGAAGGATTGTAGATACGGTCTAGAATATTCATCATGCCTAACCTTCGTCGATAATTTGAAGCACGCATTGCAGTCATAAACATAACCTGGAACACCAAGAATTTGTTCCATGCTTCGCGACTCTGTAGGCCAGCATCCATAAGTAAGTAAGGAAATGTTCTTAGCAGCATCATTGCTCTACTTCCCCTTGTTAAGTTTCCTTGTAAATATTATATTTTGTTGGTTCGCTGTGATACCAACTGTAATGTGTCCCCCTGTCCACTTGTAGGACACATCTTAGCAGCCCATCGGGAAGAGAGTCTAGAAAGCGCCACCCGGCACTCACAAGGAATGTCATGGGGAATGCTTCCGCTTCGTGGCAAACTCGAGAAGACCTAGATCGCAAACCCCGTGACATTCCTTGTGAGTGCCGGGCGGCACTTTCTAGACTCTCTTTCCGATGGGCTGCTAAGACATGTCCTACAAGTGGACAGGGGGACACATTACAACAATGGTCTTGCAATTAGTGCATAATTCAGTACAAAGCGTCGATAATATCCTGTGTGACCTAAGAAGCATTGAACACCCTTATAATTGTTAGGTGGTGGAAAGTCAACAATAACCCTGATCTTTGAGAAATTAGTGGCAATGCCGTTCTTGGACACCATATGCCCTAGGATGCATCCGTGTTTCACCCAATTTTGGTACATTAGGGGGCTCAATGAGAGATTATAAAGTCGACACCGCTCAAAGACTTCCCGTAGTTTCTCTAAGTGTTCCGCCCACTAGCTAGAGTGTACACATAGATCGTCCACAAACCCTCTAGCTCACGTATGAGCATGTCTTTGAAGATCGTGCACATCAAGTGTTGGAAGGTTGCAGGTTCATTCATTAGCCCAAAGGGCATAACGATGTAGGCGAATATCCCCCACTCTATAGCGAAGGCAGTCTTGTGCCTGTCATCGGGGTGTACTCGCACTTGATTGTAGCCCAAGAAGCCGTCCAGAAAATTGTAGGCTTCTTTACTTGCCACCCTCTCAAGCATGTGATTGGTGTATGGCAATGGGTAGTTATCTCTCTTCGTAGCGGCATTGACTTTCTTGTAGTTGACGCACACTCGGATCTTTTCATTTTTCTTCATAACGATCACTATTGGTGATACCCAATCCGTGTGCTCTATTTCATAGATGAATCCTACTCTCATGAGTTTATCAATCTCCTCTTTTACTGCATGGGCATGCTTTGGATTCATGGGATAAGGGCGTTGTTTTACAGGGACAACATCAGGAACCATAAGGATGTTGTGGGTCACAAACCTGGGGTCGACTCCCTTAAGTATATCCAAAGACCAAGCAAACACGTCCACGTACTCTCGTAGGAGAGAAACAAGGCTAGCCTCCTCATCCTTGGTCAAGTTGTCTGCTATGAATACAGGTTGAGGCTTCTCACCTTCCCCTACCAGGTTGACTTCCTTGACCTTGGCGGGTCCTTCAATAGGCTCGCTGGTCTAGCCCTGCCTCTTTGCTCCTAGCAGGACCACTACTCTATCACCCATCTGGAAGCGTTTGGGTAGGTCTTGTGGTTTCTTCTGTCATTCTACACCTGAATCTTTTGTTCATTTCTTTCTTTCCTCCTTTAGCCAATTGCGCCTTAGGTGGACCGAAAAGACCCCTTGGTGCGTTTGGTTTTGGATGGCGTGGGTATTTTAGGGTCACTCTCTGTACTGAGTTCAAACTTTGAGTTGAACTCAAAGCCCTCAATGGAGGAAGGAGTCTCCCCGGGCGGTCGTAGTTCAGTAAGGTGCGTCTATCCTAAACATAGGTACCACTAGTGGTTGGGCAATTCCAGCCTGCTCATAATCCACTGCCCCTATGCATTCCAACCAAGAGCGATCGCAGTCCAATCTCATAACTCCTCTCTTTATTTCATATTCATTCCTTTCTCAGGGCCTGGAGTTTGCTCTTATCTACTCTATCGCCCTTCCATCAATATCGTACTCCCCACGGTATCCATTTCCTCCTCGCTCTCCTCACTGATGGAGGAACAATCCTCATATTCATTTTCAAAACCATCACTCCATGACTGCTCGTAGTCTCTTGGGTCCTCCTTTCTAGCCTCTTTCTTATCGGTGACTAGAGCCCGATTGTGTAGCAAGTTCAAGTCGTGAACTTTGGTCCACTTCCACTTGTGCTCACCCAGGAGATCTCTAAGGTGCAAGAGATTAGCGGAAGCATTGCCTTCCAATCTGCCTGTCAAATAATCTAGGGTGTCCTAGAGTTCTAGCTTATTATTTGGGACATGAAAAGTGACAACTTTGGGCCAACCACATGCACTCTTTGCCATCATGTAGAGTGGTATTGAGTATTTCTCATCTGGCATGCACATGGCTTATGCAGCTTGCTTATACTCATCCTCATCGTCTGAGAATGGGAGATCGATGGTTGCAAGGACATGCATCCAATCTCACTCATCCTCAGGGTAGGGGATATACTTGGTCAACGGCCCATACGATGTGGTTGGTTGCGTGTCACCCCTCAATGTGGCTGAGATGGCATCTAGATCAACAAGTGTTGTCTTCCAAGTATCCATCTTCACCCTTACTGCTTCCTTCCGATTCCCTAAGAAGATTAGACCATTGCCCCAGTCCTCGATGACTCGTGCATTCCTCATCTAGGGTCACCCTAGCAGGATATCGTAGTCCACTCCCTTCATAACAATGAAGTGTATAGAGAATTGGACACCTGCAATCTTCATTGGCCAATTCTTTAAAACTCCAAAAGGCCTTACCTTCATTCCATTTGCTAGTGTGACATTGAACCTAACAGTCTTGATGGGAGGGTTTTCCCAAGCCTACAAGACTCTTGGCTCAAGACACTAACCCCTGCGTCCATGTCTACGATTTCTTTCCGCATCATGTCTCCTAGGGCCATGATAGGTAGCACAGCGTGCATCTCGGTGCCTTCTCAAAAAGCATTTACGTGCAAAGATTTAGGCACTGAGTGCAGCGTCAAGCTCGGTATCTGTGTGATTGCATCATGCTCATGCAAGTCAACAGCAATCTCCTTAGTTGGTTTCTCCACCCAGTGCTTCAGTTCCAACCAAAGCATCGGATACTGCCTAAGCAGGTCTCCTAGGCTCAAGGTTACTAGGGTGGTTACTAATGTCATGAGAAGGTTATTCGTCATTTTTCTCTCCTCCATTCCCACACCTCTAGCCCATTGGCCTTGGGTGTTTTGCTAGCATGTGGCACCTAAGCTTCTCTTGGGTGGTGCTACCCATGGCATAGGTGCATCTCTTGACCTTGGTCGAGAGGGTGAGACTGGGGTCCTCATACTAGAGAAGTCCTCAGTTTTCAAGTTCTCTTGGGATTCCTTTACCCACTCCTTGACCTTTTCAATCACTTCTAATTGGTGCTTTGGGCGGGGGTACTCCCCTACCTTAGCACTCCCTTTCTCTGTTGTTTTCAGAGCAGTGATTTCAGCCTTAACATCAGTTACCTTCTTGCCACTCACTAGCGTCGTCTCTCCATCAGTTTTGAGAGTGATCTTAGCGTCGATTTTCTTCTTTCTCTACCTACGACTCTTCTTCCCTATTGAGGCAGCGTCTAGGTTGCTAGGCCCAAGCAATGATATGCCCACCTGCCGCGTTTGTGCATGTGTCATGACATGCAGTAGGATAGGTGTATCCTCGCTGTCGAATGTCTCAATGCCAAACAGTCCCAAAGGTACTAATGGTACATTGCCTGAGCTCAAGGATAGATTTTTTCTAGGGCATTTTGTGAAGAGATGGGTGATGCCTCACTCGGCACACCTGAGATTAGCTCTCTCCCTATTAGCATGCTCTTTTTTAGGGCATCATGTCGATATGGGACTAGAGTGACCACAAGTCCCAGCATGTGACTAGGTCTTGGGCTGGCCCTAGAAAACCTCTACCTCTTTCCCTTCCTAACACCATCACCGACACTAGTCGATAGTCCATGAGGACAAGATTACCTTCTTCATCATACGAGATGTAAGCGTTCACATATGACTCCTCGTCATTGGGCTCTTCCACGTAGTGGATGGGAGCGTCACTCAGTGGATGTGTCACGAAGGGTCTAGGCGGTTTGGGTATGCTCGTGGGATTGATCTCTAATCTAGGAACGGCCGATTTTGCATCATTAGGTGCTAGAAGGGCCAATGGAGCTCCTCTTCCAAAGAAGGTAGGCGGCCTATTCCCGTAGTACGGTGAGTTGTACTGCTATGCATAAGGAAACCTTCTTGGCAATCGATAATGCATTGCATCATGGCCAAAACTTTCGCAATTTGCAAAAGGCCCGGATCTTGGATCCTAGCAGCCGTCAGGGATGTGGTTGCCTCCACAGTGCATGCACTGGACATGCAGTCTAGTGGGTCTCTTTACCAACTCCTGTAACTGTGCTAGCTCCATCCTGACTTCGGCTAGCTCTTATTCTTGTGCCATTCTCTTGCCCTTATCTTGCATATCACGGGCTGATCTCTCGCTATAGGTTGTGGCTTTCTGTGTGGTTCTTTGGCTAGAGCCATCTCGATTTGAGCTTCTAGCGCTTCTCTCCCTAAGCTGGTCATCTACTCTTATTGCCTCATCGAAAACCCTAGCGAGCACATCTCTCTGCAAGCTTGAGTTGCTTGCCAGTACCTTGTTTTTCCATTTATAAAAACGATAGACACTGCTCTCTCGTTTGGTCATTCGTTGGTAGGGATTCTCTTAAACAGGCTACGTATATGAGTGATGTAGTCTCTAATGTCCTCTTTGTCATTCTGACTGACATTCATCAAATCGGACTATGAGGTTGTCCGAATACCATGTCTTTGAAAATCTATTAATGAAGAGATCCTTCGGGCGATTGAAGATCGTTCACTTTGCTGCATCTAGGCTGTTGTATCACGTCCTTTCCTTATCACCCAAGCAAAGCTCGAAAGCTTGGGAGCATTGGGCGAGGTCCGTGAGACCGTTGGCTTTGCAAACCTGCTCGAACTACTCCATGGAGCTATAGGGGTCATTGATGGGCTAGTACTTGTCTAGCTGCTTGGCCACTACAGGGATCTTGTTGTGGCTCCTTGCCCCCTACATGACTCCTAAGCCTGTGAGCAAAGAGGTGGCTAGCACAGTTGCACTTTGTTCTGTAGTTGTGTTATTTATGAGCCGCTTGGTGACACGCTCACTCAGCGTTAGGTCTACCTCTAGCTCCCTCTCCCTCTCTGCATTCGGCCCTATCATGGCCTTACCAGCTAAGGCTAGAATGCATCGTGTCTCATGCACCTTTAAGTATTGCTGCAATTTCCTCGTCCTTTGCTCACGGTTATACGTCGTGATGCTCTGCAGTGCTTTCCTAGCTGCCTTCCTCTCTTCCTTAAGGCTCGTAACTACTTCCTCGATCGGTCTGCCGTGGATCACGGTCCTTGTTAGTCGGTCATATTGGTCGGCCATATGACACTACAATTTGATTGGGAATTCACCCAAGTCCAAATGGTCATCCTCTCGGTCTGCGTCTACTCTTGACATTTCTGTAGCCTCTCGCTCCACCAGGTTGTCGATCAATCCAATCAGCTCGGTAGTGACTTGCCCTCAATCCTATCGTCTTCAAACTCTTTGGGGTCTTCAAGGTCCTATTAATGGGGCTCTATGCACCCAGCTATGTCTCAAGGTCTGCTCCTACTGGTGGGTTCTTTGAATTATTATGATTTTATGTGAGTTCCTTGTTATTGAAAGTAGCTTTCAATTTTATTCACATTTGTGGTTAGTGCTTTCCCAGTGCACAGTGCCAAATCAGGATTTCTCCCTTTTAGTGCACTTTAAATTATGAAATCAACATGGGGTGTGAATGTAAAATGAACAATGCAGTTCTCGCTTTTCCTCCTTTTGTTCGTAGCCTAATATGGCTCTAAGTGCATTTCCTAGTTGTCCTCTCGTATTGTCTAGGGCCTATGTTGCACACTCTACACTCCGTCAAGGCCGGATTGGAATCTGAGGGTCAATTTCAGCTCTAAGTCTCGTCCATTCTATGGCCGACTACTAGAGGTTGACTATAGGCTACCCAAGTGTGGTTTCTCCAATTCTTGGCTTCTGAGAGTCGAGTCAGGTACTCATGGATGTTTGGGGGTGTGTTCAGAGTGGCCTTGGCCTGAGGAGGTGGCTCACTTACTGGTGTGCAGATCGGAAGCTATATGCTCGCGTAATGAATGCCAGAAGGTCCCCAAGAACAATAGAACTCTGTTTTTTGCACAAATTACAAGGTAAAAAGCATGAACGACAAGAGCAAGAGACCAATTGGGTGCAATCTCCCCCCATGCCTTGTGTGAGCGCTCCAAAAAGCATGTATTTTATGTATTATTCATCTTCAAGCTCAAAATAATAGCCCAAATTACAAAATAGCAAGCTTTTAGCTTTTGAGTTTGCTTTAACACAAAACAGGAATAAATCTAATGGGCGGTGCCCAAAAAGTCTGGCATGCCCAATACAATGTCCAAGTAGAAATAAAAAATAATAGTAAATATCCAATGCCTCAATAAATAGGCGTGACAAAATATAGGCGTCATGCCTAAGGTATGCGCCCATCAAAATATAATCAATAAATCGAATACTCGTTATCCTCCAATGCTTTCCTCCTCCACTGCTGCTATCTCTACACATCAACTGAAGCATTCACAATCGTTAGTAAAATAATACAATTAAACCGACAAAAGTGAATACCTAGCAGTCTTCAGCTACATAAATAAATCAACTGGTTAGAAATAAATCCTAACCTTAATTTATTACGAGTGTGCACTCTAAACTCATAAATGTTTATTAATTTAATATGCATTTTGTGGAATCACCCGCTATGGAATCACCTATGTACACACTAAATTAATGAAACCCCCGAAAAGGACAGGCGTCCCCATCAACTTCTCGCACAAAGAATCCGCTTTGTGTATGAGCCCCGATCATCAAAGTTTACGGAATCCACCGTAAAATCTCACGGAATCCACCGTGGCACGAAATCCACCGTAAAATATGCCTCTTGGCATCACTTACCACTTTGAAATGTTCTGCCTTGATGGTCCAATTCCTAGAATCGGATTGTCTGATCCTAGAGTTAGTTCTGACTAGAGTTTGTCCGACTGGGTGGTGCGTTCGATTCTGGGTGGTCTGATCAGACGAGTGGGTCCGAGTCTAAAAATGGGTCCTACTGCCACGTGGTAGGGTCCAACTATCTAAGTTGGACTGTCTGATCGGACCGGGTGGTCCCCCTCGACTGGAGCTGGTCTGACTGGGTGGTGTATCCGATTCTGAGTGGTCCGACTGGATGAGTGGTCCAACTAGTGGTCCGACTAGTAGAATCGGACGGTCTGAGTGACGAATTCTGGGACTTAGACACCTACAACCTCGTCTGACTGTGTTTTCCATGGTGCACTTGCGAGGACGCGAGTGACGAATGCTACACATGGGGGTCCTGGTACAAGCTCCAACTTTCCAGATCAAACAAACACAAATCAGAGAAGGTCAAGGAATACCTAGAATGGATGGGCGATAGCAAAATGACCGGATCGAACCCCTTTTGTATCTGCACTCACAGGTCGATTTATCTACTTGCCTACTCAACAACAAACAAAAATACTTACTTATTCCGAAGATCAAACCACCTAAATCTCCTATCTATCTCAAGCACTGGTTCGGACTGAAAACCCTATCTTTATGCTCGATTTGAAGCATGTGGCACTCAAGGCTCAATTCCATTGCTCCCGGCAAAACGGAATCAAAATGAAGGGAGCTACAAGCTCAACCCCTGAGACCTAGGGACCGCTTATTGGTCAAGCATTTCAAGCTGAGCGGCCATGGCTATCTCTCACATAGCCAACGCATCCTCCCTACCTATGGGGTGTAGTGAGCTTACCTTGATGCCCGATCGAGTACCCTCCTCTCCCGTGCATACTGGTAGCTTCACAATCCTTTAGGCAAGCTCAAGCAACCTCAATCCCTCTCTAATAAGCTCCATCCTCCATAGCTGCGTGAAACAAGAGAAGAGTAGAGAAGAGAAGAAGATGAAGAGAGGAGATGGGGAGCTTCTTCTCCTCGATCTCTCACTCTCACACACTCACTCCCTCACACTCACTCACTCCCTCTCTCAAACACAAGCAAGGAGGCAAGAAGAAGAGAAGAAGAAGAAGAAGCTTTTTGCCACACATAAGAATGAGCTTCTCATTCACTTTTCAACTTTATATACAAAACCCTAAATCCCTTTTGGGCAATCATCTCCTTATCTACTTTTTTACATGGCTGAGACCCTTTATCCTATTGTTCTTCTATCTTCTAGCTTCCTTCCTACCGCCCAACCACCTTTACAAATTGCACGGGTGAGAGCCCAACACTCTTAAATTAAATCATGGTGCGCCTTGCACTTTTTTACAAAAGTATAGACTCTCGTTTTTTCTCGTGCGCCTTTTTCCTTGATTTAGGACTTTTCTGCACTTCTTGTGTTTCCAGATTCTTCTTGGTGCTCCTTCGTCTTCTGTTTCACTTTTTCCTTGGCCTTGTCTTGTGGTTTAGATTTTCTGGCTTTTCCACATTGTTGTTTGAGGGTTAACACTACACCAATAACATAGTAATTGTTTTTTCATTCCCCTTTTTGGGCAAGATGAATGCACTGATAAGACAATATGATCTTCCTACATTTGGCAAGGAGCATGTGTACTAGTCACCCTTCTTCATTGCTAGGGCAAGAATTGCATTGTGCAAAGAGAAATTGATGGTGTGTAATCAACCCGAGTGGCAAGCTTTTGCCAAAGCCAAAAGTGACGAGGACCTTAGAATGCCCTGACTTTCATACATTTTTCCTTGTCAAGGTTGCACACAAGGAAGAATAATGATAAGTCACCCCAAATTTTGAAGGCTATGAAATTGATGTGTACTAATGATTATTTAGCCCTCCACTACTAGGGCACTGGAGATGGAACCTCAACCTATTCGAAAACTATTCATAAATTTATTTGTAACTTGAATCCATTTAAAAAAGCACATTGTCTTGTTTCAATATAATATGTTAAAGATGTATCAAAAGTGGGTTTTGTCCTTGTATAGAAGCGCTATACAATGAATATCACATTTAAATGAATGGGAATAAATTTAGAGAAAGAGTTACATGGCCTTCCAAACTTTTTTTGAGAAGGGAAAAAGGAGAGAAAGAGTTACATGGCCTTCCAAACTTCTAGACCTAAGGCCTTCAAAATGAAAAGTTGGGGAGGCCTTTCAATTGGGAGCTTGATTGACAAGAAGAGGACACATTTATTGACAGCCAATAGCCATCGGTGAATTGGTGCACATTATTATTATTTTTTCAACTAGGTTGACATGTGCAGCTCAGAAAAGGAGTTTGAAGTTCTATATGCAATTCTTGCATGTTTATTATGTAGCAATTTTACTAATGGTGTTTAGATATGCGTCATGTTTTGAAACAAAGTACGTTTGTAGATAAGTTTTTGTGTTGTTTATATACATGGAGGATGTCAGAAAGGAGAATATGTATGCGTATGTAGTTCGAGTCACTCATCATAATTTTGAACATTCACATTTCTTTTGCTGAATGTTGTTATTCTTTTAAAAAGATGGTTATTATTATGTAATATTATGCATGCAAACTCATGCTGATTAGATGTTTGGAATACCTATCATTGACTTGGCTCGACTATATTTTCAGGAAATTTGTAACATCTTTCATTCTCGTGATCTGCTTGGAGGATTGGGTTGAATAGAGAGCTTTCACAATGGAGCTCTAATATAATCTTTTTGATGGATTCTTGTTGAAGATGCAAAGCCCTGTCCTTGGATGTAGATATTTTGCTATAGCCATGTACTTCTGGATCAGTGAATTATATAGTATATTGAAAGTAAACACATCCGCAATATTGGATGTACTCAAGTCAATTCTAGTAGATGGCTGCAAAAGTGATCCATCATTCCAAAAGATGAGAGGGTTATCAAGAATAGATCGATGGTCCAAGATTTCGTTCGCAATTGCTCTTGTTGTTTTGCAAACCAAGATGGATGTATCAATGATGGTCAATAGTAGTTGTAATGGCTTTGATTGAGAATTTGTTTTGTATAGTCTAGAAAGAGTGACACCACATATTTGTTTCTCTCTTTCTTTGCAAGACATAGTCAGCATTTAGTTATCGTCATGTTGACTCTGTGTTGTTGGTATGCAAGGATGAGAATAATTCTTGGCAAAGCTGTTGTAACTTGTATTTCTTCTGTAGATGGATCATTCTTTTGCGAGTTGATAGTATGACATTGCATTGCGACTATACCACATGATACACACATTATTAGTCTTCCAATGATGCTTTCACATTCTATCGCCCAAGATGATTCAATTTTTTCTATGTTGTACTAAGTTGCAACAAATGGTTTTAGTGATGTTTTTCTAGAAGCCGTAGTTTTCCTTTTTCTAGAAATCATGAAGGGATGCCTTGTGGCTTTGTTTCTTCATAGCATCCATTGAGGCTGATGAGAACTATATGTTTTTATCATAAAACTGCAGTACACTTGTTCACGGAAAAATATGCTATACTTTGTAATTTTATTTTTTAAAAATAGTTTTTTTTTCGAAGTATAAGAATGTTAATTTTTTTTCTTAGTAGTAATTCTAATAAAATAAATAAATGAAATCAATAAACAATAATAGTAGTTAAAAAACTTTTAAAAACTAAATGAAATGAAAAAAAAATTATATAGCATATTGAAGAGTTGGCACAAATCTCTTTGTGAGTAAATAATTATGGGAGAATGTGTCATTCTCCTATCCATTCAAAATATCCGATTTGTTGAAGTCTTACGTTTTTTTAAAGTACATTCGAATATTTGTTATGCTTTCATTTTCGCTATACATTCAAAAAATCATTTTTATTTCACTACTAATTGAAATAAGAAAACATGATATATAGTATGTCGAAGAGTTAGCACAAATCTCTTCATAATTAAATAATCATCGGAGAAGGTGTCATTTTCACTACAAGATATAGACCTTATATCGACATTTAAAGTGACGAAAATACAAACAACAAAATTTGCCCCCGTCGTCGCAAAAAGCGTCGTTATTGACGACACCATAGAAATGTCGCTATTTGTGTCGCTATTAGCGTCGCAAATGTGATGCTAATAGCGACGCCAATAGTGACACCAATAGCGACGCAACCAGTAAATTTGCGACGCGCATAGCGACGACAATAGCGACACGAGAAGTAAATTTACGACACTAATAGCGATAGTAACAGGGATTTAAAAAAAATTGTGGCAAGGCAGCTATGAGAGCCATACAAAATAATTTCTACACTACTGTATACAAAGCACTTGCAAACAAAAAGAATGTATACTGAAATCATAAAATTGATACATGAAATAAATACATGATCACATAAAAAGCGATTGGTATAATCATGACAAGATATCACTAATACATAGAAAATGTCTACATAGATCAAGCGACTAAAAAATAAAGGCGTGTGAGCTCCAAGGATCCAAGGGTGAGCTACAAATCCTCGTCCCCCGAAAGCTCGTCCCGCCGCAAAGGAGCATCGAACGGATTCTGTAGAAAAAGAAACAACACATCAATCCACCATACAATAATGCATTCAAATATCTCATGGTAACTACGGACAAGAAAGATGAGTGACTTACAGGGCCGCCGCGTCTATACAATCGGTCGATCAATGCATTGAGACCGTGCCTCTCTGCATATCGAGTCTCGAGGCCTTGCGGATCACGATTTGTAATGGAGTGCTGCAAAGAAAACAAAATACTAACTGTTAGAAACATGATTGTCAGTACAAAGAATATTTCAAAAAAACAAACAAGCAAAACAAAAGAGAAACTTACAAAGTCCTCCAAATATGTCCTGTGGCCGCCACTCCCAAGATGATGGACCACTCCGGCCTCAAGTTGTCCCCTCGCGGCCTCGCACTGCTGACTCCAACGTCCTGGAGAATCTGTAGCCTCCTCCCTCAGTCGGCACCAGTCATCTGCATCTAACCACTCGGGCTTCGCAACCCCACTCTTGATTGCCTTGCGTGCCTCGGATCGTCTGTGACATGTATGCACGCATGCAATCCATCATCCAGCCCGTAGAGAATCTATCTACTGCGGCTGGCACCGGAAACTCCTCGTACAAGGATGCTTCTATGTAGTCCTTGCTCCCCTCCGATATATTCTTCCAATGATCCAGGACGTTGTGCCGAAAAACTTGTTGGCACAACTCTCTCATGCGAGCCATCACCCTCCTCCCCTCATCATTCATGATGATGGCTCCTGACCTACTATCGACCAGATATCCATAACCCCTAGGAGTCTGCCTAAGATGGGTCCTCTCCCATCTCCGTCCATGCTCCTGGGAAAATTTAGGAGACCCCTCTACATCCAGTGTCCCGACGGGGGTAACCTCTCTCGGAGTGGCACCCAAAGGGGTGCCACCTGCTGCTAACGGCTGCACAAAAGCCGGAGTAACTGGAGTAGACGTCCCCACAGGTGTGACAAATCTTGGAGGTGACGTAGCTCCAACTGAACGATGAGATGGAGACACCACATCCGTGTCTCCATAGCAGCATCCCCCTGATCCTGATGCAGTCCCTCCGTCTGGCCCAAGTCGTGAGCATCGAGATCATCTGCTCGAAGCCGAAGCATCCGATTGTGCTGAAGCAAATCTAGCAGAGCGTCCTGACGAAGAACGAGACAGCTCCTGGTCTGCCATCTCTCTGAATCTCGCGAGCTGGTCTGGAGACATGCGTGCGAAGATGTCCTGCAACTCCTCATCGCTCATCCCTCGACTCATCTTGAAAATGTCACCTGCACAGATAAAAAATGGTGTTAGAATAATCAATTTAAATTACACAAAGCACAGTAATATAAATCATTTTTAAAAAATCCCTCTTAAAATGTATATCTTATGTACCTTTATAAGAGATCTAAACAACGAATTGAGTAAGTGGATGCTCCAAGTATGAAGTATCCTATGGTCCCATGTTAATCTCTTGACACAACTCCGCATACACTGGAAGGTCGATAGACATGTCACCACAAAAGAATGAGTCCGCCTCATTCTTAGAAAATTCTTGGACTCCTGTATTTCCATCATTATTAGCCGATGCGGACTCCAAGCTTTCGACGGCCTCCACCCCTTGTAATATCGACCCCTCTATTTGCATATTATCTTCATCTATGCTCGGAAGATCGCTTTGATCATATATTCTCGCACTTCGGGGAGTTGAAGGTATAATATATCACCATCGAGGTTGTCAGGAGTTTGGATAGAAGATTACATGTTCACAAACACGTACAAAGCGAGTTCAAACCATTGTGACATAAACCATGTCGTATTTCAATTAGCAAGCAAATGACTCCATGCACCTGCTCACAATGGGCCGGCAACACAAAGGTGTCACGCAAATCTGTCCATTTTTTTTCGGAATCTATTTCGAGAAATCCCGATGGACCTCATCGAACTGTTGCTCCAGCTCCTCCAAGTACCACTTTGAACCACTGCACATCGAATAGTATCATGGAGAAGCTACGGTAATCCACTGTAATAATACTTTGCAAGTTTCCAAAATACTCCATCTCATCCACAACCATGTTCGGATCCGTTGCTTGTCGTCGGCTCTCTTGCTCAAACCTTGCCATGACACCACACTCCATTGTGGAGCGCATTTTTTCAATACGCTCCACGCGAAAATATCGTCAGCGCAACCACGCTGCACTATATATTTTGTACTGTACATTGAAACACTCAAATTAGATGTCGCATATAAAATTTAGATACGATAGATTCTAAACCCCTCATTGCCTTTGGACTACATCCCCTCGAGAATTCCCACTCCTCCATTGAGACCTCTGTCCCTTCGTTGGATGCTCCGGTCAAGGCTCCATGCAATCATCGTGTTGACATAAACCGTGGCATCTCCTCCATGCCTTCTGGATATCAAATCGGTCGATGACACGTACTACGTCGGAATTCAGCTCACGCTTCCTCTCGATCTTGCCTTGCAATCTGGTACTTCGCGAGCCACGTCTCCATGGAGGCATGGTGCAACATACAAAAGCGATTCACCTTCTATTCCATTGAGGCATCCATTCTTTTTTCTACCCCATTTCCAACCACCACATCTCCAATCAGTCTATCATCGTCCTTCAGCGTCCATAGCATTTCATTATCTAGTTCCACCGTTGGTAGCCATTGTGAGATATGCACTAATGCCTTTGACACCAACCAACCTTCGGCCATGCTATCTTCTGGCCAAGCTCATTGTCGCACAAAGCCTTTCAGGGTTTTCATGAAGATCTCCAGGAAGAATATCCATTGCGTATGGACAGGTCCAGCAATCTCCACTTCGTCCACAAGATGCAAAAGAAGGTAGACTTGTATCGTGAGCATGCTAGTGGGCAGGTATTTCTCAAAGAGACAGACCGTCTCCACTACTCCCTGCCTCGTGGATTCAATAGAGGACGTCTTAATCTCTTTCTGTGAGATCCATTGCACCAAAGTCGACAACTTGTAAATGGCCTCGCGAATTTTTGGAGTAAGGCATCCTGCGATCGTGATCGGTAGGACAAACTGCCACAAATGAGAAAGCATTATGAATAATGACCACTTTTCAAATTGCAAAATGCCCACACTAATTACAATCCATTCGTAGCACAAACCTGACATATCTTATGCCAATCATGGGATTTTAGCCCCAACAATTGGTCATCTTTAGAAAATGCTGACCTAGAGAACGCATCATACCCGTCGGAGTGTGGATAGACTTGATTACTTGCTTCACAATGCGCTCTTCTTTAGTGGACAAAACCCAAGGAGCGCGAGGAAGCTGCACGTGACCATCAACACTCGACTGCGGCCAAAGCGCCTCCATCTTACCTACCTCCTTCAAATCCATTCGTACCCCTATAGTGTCTCTCTTTCCTGTGATGTGGTCCCATAGCAAGCTACCCACATTCTTGAAAATATGCATGGGATCCAACAAGTGGTTGACCTATAAGTGGGTCCAATATGGCAACTCGTAGAAAACTGAGAGCTGCCGCATTCCATTTGGATGTGATTCCGGGTTGACCATTTTCAGCTCGTACCAGCTTGCGGCGTTCATACGTGTTGGAGGTCGTTCAAGGAAACCTTTTCTGAGTTCATGATCCTCCGGCAAGAAAGCGGCGTGTCCTTGATATACCATCTTCTTCATGGTTCGTGACCTTCGGGAGTCTAACTGTGGCCCACACAATGGACATGCATGATAACCTGAGGTAACCAGACCTGTAAGGCAAGCCACGACCTAGTGAATACTTGATTGAATGAGATAAAATATAGATATTACCAGCGAGAATGGAGGTCTGCTCACCTGAGCACTCTCCCAATCCTGAAAAGTCATGCATCGTCCACATGAGAATGACTCGAATGTTGGTTGACCACCGACCATCATGCCTGCTCATATCTTACACAGTGATCCCCTCCTCCCACAAAATCTTAAGCTCATTGACTAATGGACGAAGATACACGTCCATATTTTTTACTTTGTAGCGGCCTGGGACGAGCAAGCTAAGGATGAGATGTCCTTTCTTCGTAGAAATCCATGGAGGGATGTTGTAGTTGACAAGGACTATAGGCCACACACTGTAAGAAGTTGAGTGCAGACCGAATGGGTTCACACCATCCATTGCGAGACCGAGCCAAAGATTCCTTGGCTCTCGCACAAAGCCTGGGAAGGTAGAGTCAATGTGGCTCCATGCGCGCGAATCCGCTGATATTCGTTGAACTCCATCCGTGGATCTATTCTGCACATGCCACGTTGTCAAGCTTACCATGCCGGACGTACGAAACATGTGGTTTATGCGGGGGATGAGCGAAAAGTGTCTGAGAACTTTTTGAGGGATGATTTGCCCTTGCAAGTCCTGTCGATACCTATGAGCACCACACTTTGGACATGTCTCCATAGTCTCGTATTCATCTCGAAACAATATGCAATCGTTGATACATGCATGGATGTTATTGTAGTCCATGCCAAGCTTCCATAAAACATGTCGTACATCATCACGAGACTCAGGCATGGTATTTGAAGGTGGTAATATATGATATTTCAATAACCTGAAAAAAATCATAAAACACCTTGAAAAAGCACAAATATTTGCAATATTAGTGTCAAAAAATAATAATCAATGAAGCCTATGTGCAAGGTACCTGAATAACTCAGTCACACTCATATCGCTCCACCCGTATTTTGCTTGCACACTTAAGAGTGCAAGCAATGTCTTCAACCGAGATACTCGGCACCCATCATATAATGGTATGGATACTTCCTCTCTAAGCGGATCAAATGTCTCGACATCCTTGGGAATCAATGCATCAATCATTGCCTCCATCTGAAGCTCCAAGATTGTAGGTAGGTCTGGAAGGTTGTCTGTCTCCTCTGGCATTGACGGTATAGATTGGCCTTGTGAGTGGTGGGTTGGCTCCTGCAGTCCATCCATCGCACACCCACGAACTCTTCTAATTGGCCGCAAAGGGTGCACTCCCCCTTGGGACGAGACATCACCCTCCCTGGATAGAAAATTTGCCCAACAAGACCCAATCTTATTATGTATGGTTTTTAATTAGCTTGCGAGTACAATGCATGATTAATATTAACTTCAAATTACCGTTTGCTGAAAATCCGCAATCGCCTAATCAATGATCTCAGATTGAAACTCGCCAAATCGTCGTACGTGTTCTATAGACAATCGGCGTTTTCGTCTAATTGCCAACTTGCATTGAGAGCAAGGACATGGGACACGCTGATTAAGATAGGCCTCGCGATCTTGAACAATAAGACCTTCTTCATTTTCCATCTTATCTACATTACAGCAAACGAGGCTCAAATGGATAGCTTTATAGAGATGTATGTCAAGCTATAAGTTGACCATAAGCTCTTGCTTGAGAGGTTTTAGCCTCTGCAAGAGCTTGAGAAGCAAATTTTGTAAAACATTGAGGTTGACATTGATGCATCCATGGTGTTAAAATCTAAACTTCAAGATATAAGAAATGCTTTACTGATTAATGGAAAGAATGCATTGTACATAGTAGTTGAGAGATTTATTGATGTTATATCTCGGCCATATACCATGCTCAAGGATTTGTTTGTCCCGGTAGATAATTATTCGTTATTGTAAAAAAAAAAGCATTGGTTCATAAGGTTCATGAGTCGAATACTAAATGTTTGGACTTGACTAAAAGATTGGATAATGGCTTGGATGCTAAAAGGAAAAGTGTTGAATATGTTACTTCATCATTGCAACAAAAAGATTGGTGACAAGGATGCTATGATTAATGAAGTTCTTCACGAGGTGAATATAGAGTTGAAGGGGATGGAACACGATTCTTCTTTGGGATTTAATGGTGATAAGTCAATTATTAAGGTGTCTTCTTGTACAATCATTTTACCTTATATACCTAGCTACAGTCTCTAGGTTATGTACTTTGATAGAGGGGCTCTACTAGGATTACTTATACAACTGCACTAGAGGGCTTTGAGTATAAGTAATCCATTTATGAGCATCATTGAGGATCTCTTAGTCTAATAATAAATCAGTCTCAACAAAAAAACATCTTAGAAATGTGGTTTTTTTGTCCTAGGTCCATGTATTAAAATTAATGCCATCTATGAAATTTATCAACTATAGTAATAAAATTTGTTTCAATCAATTCTACTCATAGTCATAACATTTGAAGAAAATATCCTATGCTCAATTTAAGGGATTCTTCTTCTATAACAATACTTTTGGATTCATTTTGATGAAATGCCATAATGACTATTAGCTAGGGTATCATATTCTTTTAGTCCTTCCGTTGACTAGTTGGCATGATTTCTAATTTGTTATGCCTATAAAGTTAATATAAAAACAATGAATTATGCATATCACAATTAGATCTCCTACTTGGACATTATGAAGGATATGACTAATTTTAAGCCATCTTAAAGAGTCACCAATGTACGTGGCCCATGGCAAAGCACATTGCATACCATTATCAATAGTCTATTATCGTACATCTTAAATCTCCTAATTAGACTTTATAAAGTGTATGACTAATTTTTAGCCCTCTTAAGGAGTCGATGTAATGGTACCCATAAAAAAAGCAAAGTGGATACCATTACCATAATCATGTATATGCTATCGTTCCAATATATGTTATCTTTCTCTTTCTCTCCCTCTCTCTCCCTCTCTTTCTCTCACATTTCCTCTCCCTCTCACAATATATCTTAATACTCTCCAAAAGCAAAAGGGAGAGGGAGAGAGAGAATGCACTCTCCCTCCCTCTCCCTCTCCCTCTCTTTCTCTTTCTCTTTCTCTCCCTCTCTCATTTCCTCCCTCTCCCTCTCTTTCTCTCTTTCTCACTCATTTTCTCTCTTTCTCACTCATTTCCTCTCCTAAACAAGCAAAAAAGAAAGTGATTTAAACATTTAACAAGCAAAAGGGAGGGGGAGAAAGAGAATGCACTCTCCCTCCCTCTCCCTCTCTTTCTCTTTCTCTCCCTCTCTCATTTCCTCCCCCATTTCCTCCCCCTCCCTCTCCCTCTCCCTCTCCCTCTCTTTCTCTTTCTCTTTCTCTTTCTCTTTCTCTCCCTCTCTCTCCCTCTCCCTCTTTTTCTCTCATTTCCTCTCCTAAACAAGCAAAAAAGAAAGTGATTTAAACATTAAACAAGCAAAAGGGAGAGGGAGAGAGAGAATGCACTCTCCCTCCCTCTTCCTCTCTTTCTCTTTCTCTCCCTCTCTCATTTCCTCCCCCTCCCTCTCCCTCTCCCTCTCCCTCTCTCTTTCTCTCTCATTTCCTCTCCTAAACAAGCAAAAAAGAAAGTGATTTAAATCTTAAACAAGCAAAAGGGAGAGGGAGAGAGAGAATGCACTCTCCCTCCCTCTCCCTCTCCCTCTCCCTCTCTCTCTCTTTCTCTTTCTCTCCCTCTCCCTCCCCCTCCCCCTCCCCCTCCCCCTCCCCCTCCCTCTCCCTCTCCCTCTCATTTCCTCTCCTAAACAAGCAAAAGAGAAAGTGATTTAAACCTTAAACAAGCAAAAAAAAGAGAGAGGGAGACTCACCGATGAGATATGGTGAGTGTGGGGCGGCTCCTCTTTGTGATGAAGGCTCCTCCTCTCTTTCGCGAACAACAATGGCGGCGGCAGCGGCGGCCGCAAGTCTTCTTCCTCTCCTTCTCTCACGACAGTCGCTCTCTCCCTCGCTCTCGCTCTCAAAACACAAAACATGAAAACACGAAATAAAGCCGCCCTCGGTTTCGGCTCGCTTTTTTCCCTATGGAGCGTCGCTATTTGCGACCCAAATAGCGACGCCAATAGCGACGCCGCTACCCGCAGTCGCTACCAACTCAAATCCTTGTAGTGTCCTCAATCCATTCAAAATATCCGATTTGTTGAAGTTTTACGTTTTTGTTTTTTTTAGTATATTCGAAAGTTCATTATGCTTTCATTTTCACCATACATTCAAAAGATTGTTTTCTTCCATTTTCGTTTTACTACAATTTACTAATCCTAAAACGAACAAATGATAAAGATTTGATTCTAACCTTAAAAAACTAAAAAGACGAATGATAAAATTGTTTAAACTAATCTTAAAAAGAAGAAATGATGAAGATTAGAATCTAACCTTTTAGCTTGCAAACATGATGATTGAAAATTTGATATACACGTCTCCACACACTTGTGTATGACCTTTTTCTTTCCTCAAATAAGAGACAAATTTTGCAAGGAATAGAATAGCCCATACTACTTAACTCTTCCCCTTTTATATGGGCTTGAGGCTTCCCAAAGTTCAAAGCTTTCCTTTAAGCTTTTTAAAAATTCAAAGCTTTTTTTAAACTTTAATAGTTTACAAAACTTGAAAAGCTTAAAAGCTTTCAAATGTTTAATCTTTTCTTTAAAAACTTTCCTTCAAGCTTAGATGTTCCCTTATGTTTTCCTTCTTTAACCAAAAAAATAACAAAAAATATAATTACAAAACTTCACATGGCTACATCTCTAAAAAGGACGAATTTATTGACATTCCATAATTGTTGGGATGATTCTAGAAAAATAATGCCCATTGCCTACAATTGAGAAACTGCTCCGAATCATAGATATTTGTCCACTTGCGTGATGGATGGTAATAACGATAAGAATAATGATTTCCGTATTATTGACACGGTTGTGACGGGGGCTATTGCGCTTCGAGGTCGTCGCTGGCGGTGGCGGAGAGACGCGGGGCGGGGGGCAAGGGGGGCCCTGGACGAAGTTGCCCAGCGGGAGGCGGAGCAAGGGCTGCGCTTGCGCCTCGAGGAGCTCCGCCAGGGCATTGTAAAGGGCCAGCACGCCCGTGAACAGGCCCATGAAACCACCGGCGCTGTGGAGGCGGATGGAGACGGCGAACTCTCCGGAGGTGAGCAGGACGAACGTGGGGACCACGGCACAGAAGAGCAAGAAGAGGGCCCGAGAGGTGCTCGCGCTTGCCACCAGCATCACAAAGGTGAAGAGGGTCCAGCCCAACAGGTACACGGCCTTGGCGTGAGAGAGCATCGCTCTAGTAGTATCTGATTGGGCGTAGGCGGAGTCGACACCGAAGGACGGCAGGAGGAAGCAAGCGGAGGAGATCCAAAAGGCTCCGTAAGAGGCGAACGCCGTGGCCGAGAAGGTGTCGGCGTATGGGAACTCCAGGAGGCCTGCCACTGCCTGGCCGGTAGAAGGCCGGCAGGCCCACCACCGCATTGATGGGATCGGAGGCGCGGACGCCGAAGATGCCCGCGTTGTAGCACGACAGAACCAGCGTCATGACCGCGAAGCCGAATAGCCCAGAGGCGCAGGATTAGCCATTACGCGCGCCGCTGGTGCTGCTGGGCGCGGCACCGGCATTTGTTGCGGAGAATTATAGGAGCTCTTGTCGGACATGCAGATTACTCTGTACTGGTCTATGAGACGATCAAATTTCAATGTGATACGTCGAATGGGAATGCGGTTCTAGTGTTCTACGAAAGGATATTCAATGCTGTATGTCCTCAAGTGCGCGAGAGAGAGAGAGCGCTATAAGTAATGTGATGTGTCTTTTGACTCTGGAGGGGCTGGCAGCTGCCTGTGATCTTGGGAAGTTGGGAGTGATGGCGCTTCTTATAAGCTGGCGCCTGGCACACCGCCCGCCGCCTTCTCTGTGGGCGCGCCCTCCTGTCAGCTGCAGCGGGAGCCCACAACCAAAACAACAACAGTTCATAAAGCAACGACTGTGTTCGCTGCCCAACCCCCTCGCGTAAATAAAAGTGTCTTTCATGGGCACGAGGCTGCCGCAAATGCAACCTCATCGAGATTCAGGTTCGATGGACGTCGGTACGTAGACCTTAGCAAAATAACCCATAAGCAAACGCGGTCATTTCAATTCACTAGTCACGTCTTAGCAAGATCCTACATGCTACTTGTAGCCCTTTTGGCCCGCCTAAAGTCCCCGTCTAGGATCTATAAGCTTTTGTGAAGGGACTGCGAACCTTGGCATACCCACGTTGCCTCCACAATGGTGGTGCTGTGATTCCTCTTTTTTACTTATGAAATACAAAGTCACCCCATTATTAAAAAAAGATACTAGGTGCTAGGCAAACAAACGTGGCTTCCTCAACACTTGTTCTTGTTTAGGTGTGAGAAGCAGGATTGTTTCCCATTTCAACCGACGGTTGGATAGAGGGTAGTAAGAAGGTGGGGCAATAGTTCATGAACTCCTACATGTAGTGTACACTCGCACCCGTCCCATATGATGGTGTGCATGGTGGAGAACCTTCAGACATTTGACCTCACAAGGCTCATCTCCAAGTACATGTCCATCCTCATGAAAGGCTCAATGTCCACAAAATAGTATGACATGTTTGCACTCTTGAATCAACGAGGATCAACTCCGTGTGTCTCCATGCAACACCTATAGTTCCTTCCTCATTTTGAGCACACTAGATGGCATTTCCAACACAACCTTTGTTTGTTTAGAAGGATATTGTTTTCCATCTCTGCAACAAAAACCACCATGAACCTCTAGTAATAGCTCATATCTCCCTCTACCAGACAATGAACTCAATCATGGCATAGACCACAAGCTTTTAGATATGTACCATGAGCTATTATTAGAGGAATACACCAACCTCCAGTAATAGCTCGTGTATCCCTCTACCAGATAATGAGCTCGATCATGACATATACCACAAGCTTTTTGACTCTCTATTCTGGAACTTATGTGAGTAAGTAGTGACCTAGAGAGTAGTTTCCTCATGAGAGGCATGCAAATAGTACATGGACAAGGAGGAGCCTACTATCAAAAATTGAAGACTTGAACACTAAGTGTATAGGTGTTCTTAAGAAGCTTGTGCACAACTTCCCTTGCATAAAACAACAATTGGTGATGGTCATCAATAATGGCTTGAAAAGCTCACAAGTCCATTGGAACCAATCTAGAATCGAAAAGTTATCATTCTATTTTGTGTGTGTGTGTAGGTGAAGAAAATCACTTTGTAATATTTGGCAAGGCAATTGATCTCCACTTCTTCAAAGGGCCAATCCAAAGATGTTGGTAGCCTCTAGATATTTCTAGAACCTCATCATCATCTTGGATGTTGACACTCTAGTGGATCTCAAGAACTCAATTAACAAGACATTAGGATTAGTGATGTGGCTTGCCCATGACGTATATAATACAATTGCATGCATTGCTATGTGATGGTGACAATCTTGGTAGGTTACTAAGTGGGACCCTACACAATACTAAATATCTCACCCTAGAACTTGGTGTTTTCTTTTTCTCTTCTTGCTAATTACAATGGAGTGCCAATGAGGTCATTAAGGGTAGCTCCAATGACATCGTAGTTTCTAGATTCCTTCATTGTCACTACTATCAATGGTAGATATAATATCATGCCACATTTTTCTCTCATATAAGATTACTAAAACACACCCATTGCATATGAAGGGATGCAAGAAGGTGTTGAGAAAGTGGGCAAGGCAAGGCTCATCTTGAGAGAGAAAGAGGAAGCTTGAGCTCTTGCAAGAAAAACATCACACAAAGAGAACACACATAAGATAGGAAGCTAAAACCCTAGTCTTTCTTCTTTGTCTTCTTCACCATATAAAGCTACCAAAAATGAGAGAGTATAACATACATAATACACAAGCAATCTATAGTGTGAGCATCCTAAGTAGAAATATAACTACATAGATATCCTATAACTCAGGTAGGTGGACTAACTAATGTTTAAATATAAGGAATCACTGGAATGATATCTCGATGCAAGTACCAACCACATCGGTGATATGAATGCAGAAAGAGATATCCACATATGTGAGTATCAGCTCTTGTTGAGCTTGACATATCAACATCTTATTTCTTTAAGAGCTTCCACTCTCTATATGCCTCAAGTGACCTCTCACATAGTCATCTTGTACTATAGCTCTAAATTGGCAATGCTTTCTCCACTCCACTCCAAGACCGTAAAAGAGTAATAGCAAGATGAAAGGGTATAGTAGATTGATGAGAGCTTACCTCCCTACAATTATAGTCCAATTTATTAAGAAGGCTTTGATGGTTTCACAATTCAAATGTGGCTCCACTTTGTTGATTGTAGCCTTCCATTCCTCCATGCACCCATCTTTGCCACCATAGGCAAGGAGGAATAATAATTGAAAAATCTAGGAACAACAAAACAACTGGCTTTTTCCAAGCTCTCACTCACATTCTCTCAGCTTATGTGTGAGTCTAAGCTGGAGAGGCTTCAGCACATTATTTAGGTTATTTAGGCATTTTTTACTGTGTCATTTTATGGTCATATTGGGCATTTATTGCTAGTCAACATGACATATTTTATGACATTATTCATGCCTATTTATTCTAGGCTCCTCCTCTTCAATTGGTCAATTCACCACCTGGAGGTCCCCAGGAGAGAGGAGCCGGTGCCGGTGCCCACGCATCCAGTGATTTATTGTTGTATACGACAGTCTTGTGTATGATATATGGATTCCATTTTCCAAGAATACATTTGACTTCTATCTATATTGTGTTCTTTCTTTCCCTTTCTCTTTTGTCTTGTGTTTCAACAATTTATTACAGCTTATGTTTACACTTCTATTGCCCCACTACTTCTGACAAGAAAGAGGGGTGGTGTGCTAATAGATTTTTCCTCTTTCCACCTTTCCATAGAGAGCTAGGTAGAGCTATGCCTCAATAACATGGTGAAGGGGTTCAACTCCCTTGCTCTCTTTTTCAATACTAATTTGTGTGAGTTTTATTAGTTTTTTTTTTTTTGGGTAACATCAATTTGTGATACTTATTGTGTGAATTGTGAATTGTGATAATAATTATTGTGCCAGTAATGATTAACACGGATTATTATGTCAATAACATGTATTGGTTTTATGAATTGTATCCCCTCTTCCCCATCAATAATATGAACTTGTGTTATCTATCATCAATGATTGTGTTTAATTAGGTATTCAAATATTAGTTATTATGTCAATAATGATCAATATCCATAGCATCCCTTCATTTACATGTGATCAGAAGATAAATCGGGATATGTTCAATGTATAGGTGGTGGCGGGTGTGTAAACAATTGCGAAGAACAACGGATGGACACTTATTGGCGTGGAAAAGTATCCACCCCCTAGTGTATAAGTCGGTGGATCGCCCAAGTCAACTTTTCCTATGCCCACCAACCGGGCAAAGATTGGGCTGGCAATGGGGGTGTGTAAACCGCCTAAGAAAAGTTTTACTCCAGTCAAAGTAATGGCGTCCAAAAGCTTCATCGATGAGGTTGTATTTCCAGAAGCTGGGTGACATCTGAAAACTTTCATTTATCTACGCAAGGGGGTTGCAGAGCGCACACAGTCGTGGGGGCTCACAATTTACAAATGCTGAGAAATTGTTGTTGTTTTCATGCTTCATTGATGAGGTTGTATTTCCGGAAGCTGGGTGCCATCGGAAACTTTTATTGACGCAAGGAGGTTGCAGAGCGCACAATGTCGTTGGGGCTCGTAAATGCTTGGAAATTGTTGTTTTCATGCTGCAAACGTTTTGCTTTGTGGCGTGCCGCTGCACATGCTGAAAGGGGCCGCCGGGAGCGGGGCGCCCATAGAAAAGGCGGCGGGTGGTGTGCGAGCTTATAAGAAGCGCCATCACTCCAGCGTCACAATCACTCCAAAGAGTACTCAGAACACACGACATTGCTTATAGCTCTCTCTCTCTCTCTCTCTCTCTCTCTCTCTCTCATTCGACATATAGCATTGACCATCCTTTTGTATATAGTCGGAGACAGATTAATCGGCATGTCCTGCAAGAGCTCCTCTAGCTCTCCGCAGCCTTTGTCTGCGCCGCATCCAGCAGCAGCAGCAGCGGCGCGGGCACGCGCAATGGCCAATCCCGCGCCCTTGGGACTATTTGGCTTCGCCGTCACGACGCTGGTGCTGTCGTGCTACAACGCGGGGATCTTTGGCGTGCGCGCCTCCGATCCCATTAATGCGGTGGTGGGCCTGGCGGCCTTCTACGGGGGCGCCGCCCAGGCAGTGGCAGGCCTCCTGGAGTTCCCATACGGCGACACCTTCTCGGCCACGGCGTTCGTCTCCTACGGGGCCTTCTGGATCTCCTTCGCTTGCTTCCTCCTGCCATCCTTTGGTGTCAATGGCGCTTACGTCCAATCAGCTCCGACTAGAGCGGTGCTCTCTCACGCCAAGGCCATCTACCTGCTTGGCTGGACCCTCTTCACCTTTGTGATGCTGGTGGCAAGCGCAAGGACCTCCCGGGCCCTCTTCTTGCTCTTCTGCGCTGTGGCCGCCACCTTCGTCCTGCTCACCTCCGGCGAGTTCGCCGCCTCCGTCCGCGTCCACAGGGCCGGGGGCTTCATGGGCCTGTTCACGGGCGTGCTGGCCCTTTACAACGCCCTGGCGGAGCTCCTGGAGGCGCAAGCGCAGCCCCTGCTGGGCAAGTTCGTCCATAGCCCCCTTCCCCCGCCCCGCGTCTCCCCGCACGCCGCCGCCGCCGACCTGGAGGCGCAATAGCCCCCACTTCAACTGTGTCGATAATAAGGGATTCTGCATTCCCAACAAAATTATGCAATTGTATATAGCCATTTTGTGAAATTCACAAAATCAGAGCGAGAGAAATCACTCGAAAAAGTGCTGCCTTCTTCTGATTTTACTTGGACCTTAAATAATACATTAGAGTTTGTCAGAGTTTCTTGGCCTTTAGCCTAACGTCTCCTTGGGATTTTGTTACAAGGCCAGCTGGGTGACATATGCTTTGCCTTTTCCTTTTGTGCATTGTAGTCTTTTTATCTCTTTGTTGTGTACCTTCCTTCTTCATATGTTGCAATATATTTAAGTTAGTGTGTGGAAATAATGTTTTTATTCTTGATATGTGTGTTAATGTTTTTATAGTTCTCCCTAACCTTTTTGCTTCATAAGTGTTTCTCCTTAACTTGTTTATTATCACATATGGGCCAACCCACGTGTTGTAATGATTCATTTATATTTTTCTTTCTCTTTGGATAGTAGATTAGTACTTTATCTCCTACCTCCGATGGTTCATCTATTCTATTCTCATCATAACATCTTTTTTCTCATGATTGTGCTATTTTTAAATTATAATAAATAGTTGATCTAATCTATTCTATTCTCATCATAACATCTTTTTTCTCATGATTGTGCTAAGTTTAGATTATTATAAATAGCTAATCTAATTAGTGGTTGTTTTCTTTATACTTATTGGAATATTTAATTATGGTAATTTTGGAGGAAATATTGGCTTTGTACCATATAATGGTTTGATCGGGCTTACTTTAGTTGAGGCTTGGAGACTAGAGTATGGATATGCATGTATTACATAAGGAAGAATTTCATCCCAATTTTGTTGAAGGGGGTCTACATACATTGAAATCATTTGTTTAATTGTTTTATTTAGTCACTCGATCAAACAATTTGTTTGAGGATGATCCAAGGATGCCAACGTCTATTTTACTCCTAAACATTGACATACCATCTTAATTACTTTCGATTAAAAATTTATCCCTTGGTTAGATAATATTGTTGTTGGCAAGAATGACAGATTATCCCATCTTCTATAAAACATTTGGCAATTGAGCTAGCTATATCATCAATTAGTTTAGCTTCATACCACCTTATTAGGTATTATGTGAGTACTATATCATATTTATTTCCCTCGTATGTTTCTAGAAGTGGGTCGATGATGTCCTATGCGACCACTTCAAATGGTTTGGTTACTTTTATAGGTTGAAGTAAACCTAATGGTTTGCCTATTGGTGTTTTGTATGTTCGACACTCATACAATTTTTTAAATATTGTGTTATAGATTGCCAAATTTTTTTCCAATAAAATTTCTTTAATATATATTGTAAACATTTATGGAAACCTAAATGACCAAATAAAGGATGTTCGTGAAAATATTTAATATATTGGTTTTGTAATGTTTTAGAAAAAACTATTTTTGATTCCTTCAAATGGTCTACATAATGTAACGTATTATTTTCTATAAAATAATTCTTTTGAATTTTATTACTACTAATATCATAAATTATTTTTTGCATTTCGAGATCTTGTTGTTGTACTCTTGCTAAGAATCTGTGGTTAGTTCTTCAATTAATGTGTTTTGTAAGTGTGTTATCCTAGAAAGTGCGTCATCAATATCATTTTTTGATCTTTTACAATATTTGATTTCAAAATTATATTCTTGAATTGCAAGAATCCAACAAAGTACATGTCTTGAGGGGTGAGATTTTTTAATTAATGTTACTAATGGTTGATGATCTATTTCTATAGTTAGTTTTGATCCATGAACATATGGGTGTAGTTTCTACAATGACCAAATAATCGATAGAACTTCCTTTTTTGTTGTAGAATAATTAATATCTATTTTTGTTTAAGAATGAATGATGAAACAAATTGGCCTCCAATTATTAAGGTTGTTTTGCTGTAACAATACTACTCCTAAATCCACATTAGAGACATCTATCTTTAAAAGAAACGGTTTTCCAAAGTCAAGGTAGTTCTAGACAATTGCTTTAGAAATTAGATCTTTAATTAGTTGTTTAAAAGCTTTTTTACATTCATCCATCCATATAAATTTTTCTTTCTTTTTTAATAATTTACGCAGTGGGTTACTGAGTTCTACCAATCTTGGTAAAAATCAATTTTAGAAATTCATCATACATAAAACCATTGTAGTTGTTTAATATTTTTAGGTTTGGAAAATGCTGTTATTGTAGTCATCTTTTTGGGGTTTTATTTCTTCCTTAGATATGATGAATCCTAAAAATTAGACTTGAGCTGCCTGAGCCCTTCTACACTTTTTTAATTGTAATTTTAGATCATATATTTCTAGTATTGATAAAACTTCCTCTATTACTTACAAGTGTTCGTTCTAGTTCTTAGTATGAATTAAAATATCATCTAAATTGACAACAAGTGCCTTTTTAGCAATTAGATGAGCAAACAATTTATCAACTAAACATTGAAAGGAACTTAGAGCATCTGAAAGTTCAAAAGCCATCACCTTAAATTCATATAGTCCCTTAGATGACGTACAAAAGGTTGTGTTTTAATAGTTACTTTTGTTTATTAAGATTTGTCAATACCCTGATGCTAAATCCAATGAAATAAAGTATTCTAATTGGCCTAGCTCATCTATTAGAGCATCTATTCTTGGCATTGGATAAACATAATGGTATGTTATCTTATTTAATGGACGATAGTCAGCACAAAATTGATATTCACTATTATTATTTTTTACCAAACATGTTTTGGTTTCCCATGGGCTTTTTATAGCTGAATTACCCCACATACTAGCATTTCTTTAATTGCTTATTCAATTATCTCATTTTCTTTAGGTGAATGTCTACAATGTGCCATTTTTATGGGTACATGGTTTAATGTGTTGATATTATGTTCAATGGGGACATAAGTGTCAGAAGTGGAGCAACGGTGGAAGCATAAACATGTGCTGAAATAAACTGCTGAAACACAAGACAAAAAGAGAAAAGAAAAGAACACGATACAGATGAGAACTCAGATGTATGCACGGGAAATGGAATCCATATATCTGAACACGAGACAGTCGCATACAACAGTGAGTCACTGGCTGCGTGGGCACTGGCACTGGCTCCTCTCTCCACAGAGTCTGCAGATGGTGAAATGAAGTGTCTGACTGAGGAGGAGCCACTGAGTATAAATACGCTAAAAAAGTAGGGAGCAATAATGCTGGTCGGACAGCATTAATGCTGGCCGACTGTTGCATAAAATGCTCCACTGGCATAAAATGCCATACCAGAAAAATACCTAAAATACCTAATAAAAATGCCCAGCCCAGATCAAGCTCAGACTCACACATGAGCTGACAAATACTCTGCTAACACCCTCTCTCAGATCATGAGTGATCTGATACAATACAATAGTACAATGAAAATGGATCAGAAACTATACAACATAGAACCACCAAGTAGAACCATGGATACCCAAGCAGTGGGTGATCAAGCCACCACCAAGGTGCCTCGGAGAGAACCTGATGTCGATCGTACCAAACACCTGAAAATAGAGAAGATCATAGCATGTCTCTGTGTCCATCATCAATGTCTCGCAGTAGCATACAAGACCATCCTGTCAAAAATGCCTTTGAACATAGGTGACCATGGATTCCCCGCCTTTGACCAGACCGCCAAAGTGTCCCCTCATGTGAGCTCCAGACGAAAGCCTCCCGCTCTCTGTCAGATAACCAGCTCAGCATGAACTTGGATGTCAATCCCAGCTCCAGGATTTGATTTCGCCAGATTGAAGTCGATGCGTCAGGGACGTCCCTCTCTGGAACCTGTGCACCTGTATAAAAGTATAGATGAGGCGCGGCTACCCCATCTGAACACCCACTCACACTCCCCCTCTGGCACAAGAGAGTCGTGAGGGATGACCTCATCACCACCACTAGAAAGCAGACGAGGAAGGGGGCCACCAAGCCCTTCCCGCGATCCAAAGAAGAGGATCCCTTCCGCGCCTTGGACTTCACCTTGGTCGGAGGATCGGAGTCAGAGTCTGATGAAGGAGAGGACTCATCGGTAGAGCCAGCATCCCGCTTCGTCTTCTGCTCCTTCTTCCTGGAAGCCGCTAACTTCTTGCAGTCCTTCCGCAAATGTCCCTTCTTGCCACAGTGGTAACACTGGGCCTTCGACTTCTTCTTCTCGTCACCCCTCTCTGAAGCTACATAAGCCTCACCTCCATAATGTACGGGAAGCCGCCCCTGTAATCTCAAGGATGCCTCATGCTCAAGAAGCATCGAGGTCATATGTGTAAAACTGACAGGAGTCAATGATGTCTGCGCCCGCAAAGCATTGGCCACTCCATCAAACTCTGGGGGGAGCTTGTAGAGGACCGTCCCGACAAGATGCACCTCAGGAAGAGCAGATTGCATGTGCCAAAGCTGGTCCTGTACCTGCGTAACATGAAGAAGAAAGGACTGAATAGTATCTTTCGGCTCAAACTTCATCTGCTGGAGCTGGCCATAAAGTGTGACGGCCCGCATGGTGGAAGGTGCCTCGTACATCTGCTGCAACTTCTGCCATACTTCAGGAGACGTCCTACAGGCGGTAACCGCCAGTAAGACCGCTTTAGAAATACACCGAAGCAACGCCGAGTAAGCACGGGCATCGTCCAAGTCCCATGTGAGCACTGCTTCCTCATGGTTGTCCTCATTAAAGTCTTCAGGAAGAGGAAAAGGACGGAGAGGTCGAGCAATAGCTCCACAGACGATGTACCATAGCCGCTTCTGCACAAACCAAGCTTTCATGACAGCACTCCAGGTGAGATGATCAGGTCCATGTAACTTATCATCAGTGGAAGTGCACGGAGGAGCCATATGGAGAGGATAGGAAGAGAAGTATAGAAGAGATGGAATTTAGAGAGGAAACACAGCCAAAACACAAGCACAGACTACAGAAAAGGAGAGTTCACATGCAATAGAACCCAAAATCTGATCAATAGAAGACAAAATCTGCTGCAAAAAGTCAAAAAATCAGTCAAAAACTGCCAAAAACAGAGAAAACGGCCTGAAGTAATAGTCACCTAGCCACGAGAGATGCTGAATCAGCAAAACGCAGGCTGTAAACTAGAGAAAAAACAGGTAGAAAACTGTCGCCAGCAGTTGCAGATGAAAAACGCAGGCAATAGAGGGTGTGTAGGCAGCAGGCGATGGCAAAACTGCAAAAAATGCAGGCTGAAAATAGCCCCAAAACAGGTCACCTGGCTGCGACAGCAGTCGTTTGATCAGCAGGGTACAAAACAGTCCTGAAATCAGCAAGAAAACACAGCAGAAATAAAAATCCTGAAAACTGATACCATGTCAGAAGTGGAGTAGCGGTGGAAGCATAAACATGTGCTGAAATAAACTGCTGAAACACAAGACAAAAAGAGAAAAGAAAAGCACACGATACAGATGAGAACTCAGATGTATGCACGGGAAATGGAATCCATATATCTGAATACGAGACAGTCGCATACAACAGTGAGTCACTGGTTGCGTGGGCACTGGCACTGGCTCCTCTCTCCACAGAGTCTGCAGATGGTGAAATGAAGTGTCTGACTGAGGAGGAGCCACTGAGTATAAATAGGCTGAAAAAGTGGGGAGCAATAATGCTGGTCGGACATCATTAATGCTGGCCGACTGGTGCATAAAATGCTCCACTGGCATAAAATGCCACACCAGAAAAATACCTAAAATACCTAATAAAAATGCCCAGCCCAGATCGAGCTCAGACTCACACATGAGCTGACAAATACTCTGCTAACAATAAGTAGTAGAAGGTTGGATAAATAGAGTTACTCTAGGTATTTCTTAAGTTGTCTAATTTTATATATTACCCTTTTTTCACAAAGGACTATCTGGTAGCAATGAATTGCAATAGCCTTTGTCGGTGTCTCAATCTCTACCCAATTTCCTCATGGAAGAAAGAGTTTCTTGTGTGAGAAATCAACACTCCCTTGTACCTTCTCAAGACAATCACATCCTAATGTTAGAGGAAAAAGTTGTCTCGGGAGTATATAATATTCATAAAAATAATTTGTTCCACTTATGTCAACTTTTATTGCTACTACTTCATTGGAGTTGTAAATATGTCAGTTATCACCAAATAAAAGTGTTTTTCACGAACTCTTTATCTATAGATGATGCTAGGAGGCATATTCCATGAGACTACGGTGAGTTCAATGAGGTTTTTATTCCACGATGGATTCTATGAGGTTTTGTGGTGGATTCAGTAAAACTATATTTATTTTTCGGGGCTCATACACAAGGTGGATTCCTTGTGCGAGAAGTTGACGGGGACGCCTAGCCTTTTTGGGCGTCATGTTAAGTTAATGTGCACGTGGGTGATTCTATAGCGGGTGATTCTGTAAAATACATATTTAAATTAATGGACGTTTATCAGTTTAGAGTGCACTCATATTAAATTAAGGTTAAGACTGAGTTCCAACCTATTTATTTATTTTGTAGCTATTGATTGCTAGGTATTCACTTTTATCAATTTAATTTTATTATTTTCTAACAATTGTGAATACTTCAGTTGATGTGTAGAGCAGGCAGTGGTGGCGTTGGGAAGCACTAGACAATGGGGTGTATTCAAATTACCTAGAAGAAATTATCAAGTTTTGATGGGTGCACGCCTTATCATTAAAGGCGTGCGCCTATTATTTATTCAGGTACGCTTATTTACTGAAGCACTTGACAAACATTTATTATTTTGTATACGCATAGGCACTCGGTTTAATATTTTATTATTGGACATTGTATTTGGGCACAACCCGATTTTGAGAATGCCCAAGCGCTTTTTTCTTTATTTGGGCAAAAGCAACATAAAAGCCAAAGCATGCTAATTGTAAATTGGGTTATTTTTAAGCTTGGAAATGAATAAATTTATAAATACATGCCTTGTGTGAGCGCTCCACAAGGCATGGGTAGAGATTGTATCCAATTTATCTTTTTGCATCATGTTGTGCAAAACCTTCTTCTTAATTTATGAACTTTAGTAGAATTCTTTGTTCTTGAGGACCTTCCGGCGTTTTCGCAGTGTGTAGGATTGAAGGTTACCACAGGGATTTTGCAAGAGAAGAATGTACGGGGGTTCAAAAGCTTTTACTTCGGAGATGGTAGAGATAAGAGAAGGGTTGAAGGTTTCAAGCCAAGTTATTGAAGATAAGAGACAAGAGGGTGAAGGTAGATTTAGGGAGAGGAGTAGACAGAAGAGAAGGGGTTTGAAGAGATTGAAGATGTAGAAGAATACTCCAAAAAAGAATTAGAAAATATAGAAGATTACTAATAGAGATGAAGCCTGTCAGTTTCTTTCAGCATTATGAGAAAATATAACTCTAATAGACAAAAATGTGTATAAAATAATACCTTTTTCTATGCTGCTCAGATCGCCAATTTGATGCCTCCATTAGCTCTGAATGGGGGGTTAAATACCAGGACACCTAGCCAAAATTCAGCCAGATTACTCCTTCTTCATCTCCCACTTCAGAGTGTTTTTTACTACCTAAAAACAACGAACATTGTCGAAGGGTTTTGAAAGCAATGTCGCAACTTCAGAAGTCCTTGTTAAATTTCAGGATAGAAGATCAATCAAGTGTGACATTTACAACCTTAATCAACATCCAATAGCTTCAGTTTCACAAAGGAATCAATTCTGATTTAATAACCAACTGGTTATTCAAAAATTGAAGTTCTTCACGTCCCTTCTTGTCATTTTTTTTTTTGAAAAGAAATCTGCTGGTTGATACTGTATAAGAAACACCAAGATAACTTGTATGCAGAAGACTGGACTCTTGATATTTTAGAGAGAAATAACATTCGTAATCGGATAGGGTAGCATTCCAATTCTGTAAACAATTTGTTTTCAAGTTTTCTATATGAACTCCAGAATTTTACAAAAGATTCATGGTTCATATTTCAGCATCAATCCAGACAGGTATTGAGTTACTGATCTTTAGTCAATGGAGAAGTTTACAAAGAAGAGTTCAATGGATTTTTGAAACACAACTTTCTCTGTTTAATTTGAAAGCTCATATTTTTAATTCTGCACAGTCTGAATTCTGTACACCAGGATTTTTGTTCAAACCTTTGTCTTCATCAGCAAACACATATCCAAAGTTGAACTGAACTCTAAAGCCTCGGTTAATATGTAGCTCTCCTTTACCATCAACCCAGGGTACTCTCTTGAACAGTTCATAGGAATCCCTTTACATAACTCCTTCAACAACTGATTCTGCACTTTTTGAATAAAAGTGTTGTTCAAAACCTAGGCACTTCACTAGGCCTTGCTGGAATATCCAAAAGAAGAACTCAGTCTTGTATCCTAGATTCCAGTATAGCCAGTGAAAAGCTTCAATGTGTCAAACCATCAATGCAGTATTCAATAAGCTCCACGGCATTCTCATGCTTTATCCTTGAGACTCTGACTTGTCATTTGTTGCAGGATGATTCAGTAAAATTGGAGGCTTTTCCTCCACTAACATCAATGTACTGTTTACTGGAGGATGTCTCGGACCTCAGTATCAAATGAATGAGCCTTTTCGATGATGGTCAGCTGCTCCTTCTCAGTAGTTCAGAGCATTCTCCAAATGGCAGGATTCGTGACTGGTGGTAACGCTGTCAGTGCCAAGGACAGCAAGGGCGTCGATCAGTCCTACAGAACATCGCTGCTTTGTCCTTCTCATGCTTGATGTCCAGCATAGATCAAGCAATTGGAGAAGCTTCTAGCTTCCTCTTCTTTTGTTTATCTTCCTTTCCTGTTTTTCCATTCACAAGCGTTGCCCAGGAGGCGCCAGAGAAGAGCAATCCGTCCCCAACAATGATCCCTCCTCCGTTTTTCAGCGCAGAGTATCGTCCTTTAAATCCAGACGACAATTCTCCCCTTTAGCCTTCTGATTCTCTCCTTTCAAATGTCATATGCAAGATCAGGATTCCCAAGCTCGATTTAAAAAAAAATCAAAAACTCCTCTGTTCCTCCCTGTTCGGCTGTAGTTCATCGTTGTTGGCTTCCCTTCTACTACTCGACGCATTCACGATCAGATTCATTCATGATGACAAAAAGCTTCACAAGATATAGTGAAGCCAAGCTCTTTCACACACTCCTGGATATGCGAGGGCTCCCGTGTTCCATGTCCTCCTCTCCTTCAGTCCAAGCCCACAATTCCGCAGTTGCAGAGCTCCTCGACTCCCTCGACTCCAATCAATGCTTTTCCTCTCCAAAAGCCAGTTCTGTCTCCGCTTGAGCCTGATTATCCTCCAGTATGGATTTCCCCAACAGCAACCTTCATCGTTCTTCTTTTCGCCTTTTGATTCCCCTTCAAAAATCGTATGCAAGATCCATAATCATGGAAAAATCCCCCATTTTGTTCCAGCATTGCATTCCTTCTTCTTCAGGCATTCGATCGAGACTCAAAAACCTTCCGAAGAACACCCAGTGGACAACTTTTTCTTCTCCTCTTCCATGCTCTGTTCCTCCTCACTTGTTCTTTGCGCCTTCCTTCCCCATACTCTGTCCTCTTTTTCCTAGATTAGTCTTTACCTCTTTTTCTGTCCCGCCCTCTTTAGCTTTTTAAAATTCCCCTCTTTTACCTGCGTCATAAACCAGAAAAAACCCACTTATTTAGCCACACTTTCCTCTCTTACACACACAGGAAAGCAGCATCTTTTCCTCTTCACGTTGCATGTCCCTTCAACTCTAGGTCTTTTGCTTTGCTTCAAGCTTGGTAAAAGTACGACACAAGAGCATCTGCACTCCCCATTGCAAAGCACCTCCCAGTCGGATCAATGGCAAAACAATAACAACCTGCTGTGTGAGCATCAAGTGTGTGTAATGTAGAAAGAGATGGATAGACAAGATATCCACCGTTCCATTCTTAGTTGTGAGGAAGAACAGTTCACCTCCTAAGGAAACTTGCGCTTGTTTCTTCTGTAAAATTGAACATGAACCAACTGAAAGAAAAATGTTCAAGCAAAGCAAAGCACAACATCTACGTCAAAGTATGTACAAAGTAACAAATCTCATGCACAACGTTTGGGTGGTTTTCACACCTCGAATGCGCAGCAATACGACATCGTGCATCACACGATTTTGTCAATCTCTCTTTTTACATAAAATCCTCTCAAATTGGCTGAAAGCTACACGCTTTCCTTTACATGTCATCCTAATCTAGAAGTTGTCTATAGTTTTATGGATTTTTATAAGTAATATCTAGAATATCAAAAATTGACTAAAAACTTGTCCAAAAAAATCTAATATTTTGAACCATGGACACTAACACTAATGCCTAAAGTGGCATTGGCTCTCTAAATCTAAAAGAAAAGCCACACTCTAGATTTTTTTACACAATGTATGCGTAGCGGTATGATAGCATTCACTACGCACACATACAACATCCGATTTGCGCACTAGTGGTATCAGAGTGAAGCTGAGCACAAGGCTTCCAATTGCTTACCATCTCACGTGAAGGCGAAGCTCCTGGAACAAACGAGCTCTACAGGCTGTCTCATGACAAACCATCAATACCTGCATGTTCCTCGCGGTGAAGAACCCTCATTGTGCTGTCAGATCGCAAAGGACCACTTCCCAATATTCTTTATGAAGATGTTTTTTTTTTCTTCTCAAACAGACATAAAGTGTCAACCTTTTTATTAATTACTAAGCTTATTGTTTAAGCTTAAAGCTTAAGCTCCTAAATTTCGGCCTTTCTAGTGGCAGCATGAACTCGACGGCGAGGATCGTGGCCAGAAGCCACTGTCCTGTCACGATTGATCTTCAATAGTCAAGATTTTTAAAAGATTAAAGGTTCTAAGATTTCTAAAGCTTCAAAACTTCAGTATTAAACTTTCCCATAGTGGATCTTCACATCGAGCTTATCTTGAACCTGTTTCGAACCTTCAACAAGCCTCTGTTCACACTTGCACCCTGACAGAGTCGATTTCCAGCAAACAAGCTGATATACGTAGTCTATTTTCTGCTTGGAAGAAGACCCTCATCAATTACCGTACTCGCAAAAGAAGCAAGATCGCAAAAAGCCATAGAAAAAAAAAACAAGCCTTGTAAACCCAAACTTGAGCTACGCTCATCCCTCTAACAAGATTTTCAGTGTGTGAGGTTGTTTAAGATTTTGCAGGATGTCTGATCAAAACATAGAAGATTTTATGATCAAAGGTGATTTACGAGAACCAACCATGGAGCGAAAATTGGACCTAATTATGATGAAACTTCAAGAGGAATGAAAAGCACGTCAAAATTTGCAAGCTCAATTGGCTACTCTTCAACGATCGACTGTCGATCAAGATGGAGTGTAATTCACAAATGCAATTCAACGTACGATTGATGCGATACTCAAAGCACAGTCTCTCAGAAAAGAAGCCAAGATAAGTAAAAGAAATTTCAAATTTCGTACTTTTAATGGGCAATGTGATGGAAAAACTGTTCTCGCTTTTATCATTCAATATGATGATTATTTCCATGAAGACCAGTATGCTGAAAAAGATAAACTCAAATGTGTCACTAACCATCTAGTAGATAGAGAATTGTTATGGTGGAGTGTTGTCCGCAAGAGTATTGAATGTCCTACTACTTGGGAGGCCTTCAAAAGAAAATTTTGTAGAATTTTCTTCCACCTCAATTCCATGAAAAAGCAATTAAATAGTGGGATATTCTGCAAACAAAGAGATCGTGAACCTATTGCGCAATACACTAAGCATTTCTAGGGTGCCTTAGTGTAAGTTCGAATGCTTGAAGATGTTCTTGAGCGCTCCACAAATGCAAGTATATGTCCAATTTTCTTGTATATGTCCAATTTTCTTGGTCACTTCTATGGGGAAGTGAACATGTTCAAGCCAAAGACTTTGGAGGATGCGATTTTTTTGGCCCATGATGCTGAAGACAAAATTTGTGAACAAGAAAAGCAACCACAACAATTTTCAACTAACTGTAACTTTGATATAAAGCAATTTAATTCTAAATTTCGAAGATTCAATCAAAATCGCTTTGTTTCTTCTTCTTTTGGTAAACCCTGGACTCGACCCTCACTCGATCTCCTCCTTTACCATCAAACACAAATTCAAACCCTAACCCATCTCTCCAGCCAAATCCCAACATACCCAAATTTCTAGCCTTTACCAATAATGTTTCCAAAGTAAAATCTATAGTTTGCTACAAGTACCATCAACCTGGACACTTACCAGTGAACTGTTAATCCAAGAAGCCAACTGTTCAAATCAATTACTTGGGAGTGACTAAAGATGAATACCATGAAGATATGCCAGATTTCACAGAAGATGATGATGATATCGGTGATGCTTCAGATACTTTACCAGGTATGCCAAATCCTCATTCATTATTAATGATGAAATGCCTTGTACATGGTCACAAAAAGATTGTTTTGCATGATGATGGGAGTACACATGATTTTATTTCTGCAAAGTTGGTAAAAGAATTGAATTTACATACTATTCCAACTTATTATTGCATAAAAGTTGCATTCTTAGGCACTAGATACAATGGTACATAAGAAGTCCATGGTTTAGAAATTAAAATTGGTGATTATGTTGAGCACATAAATTTCTTGGTTGTACCTTTGCAAGCTAGTGACATTATTTTAGGATTGCATTGGCATCACAAATATAATCCCGGCATAGATTATTTCATATATTCAATAAAAATTCATTCTAATGAAAAACAAATCACGTTACATGGAACATGAACCTTTGATAATTTTCCATTGCTTAGTCACACACAGGTTAAACGTGCATTGAGAAAAGGTAGCAAATCATACTTAGTATGGGTGAATGAAATTGAAGCTAAGAAAAATTAGATGCATCCTAGGCACGTAGAATTTCTTTCACAATTTAAAGATTGTTTTATTGTTGATTTACCCCTTGGTTTACTACCTATACGTCCTGAAGATCATAAAATAGATTTAATCCCTGGTTCTCAACCACCATGTAAAGCACCTTATAGACACAATGAGATTGAATGGAAAGAAATCCAAGCACAAGTTGAAGAACTGTTAACCTAAGGAATCATTAGGCCTCGTAGTTGTCCTTTTGGTGCACCTGTTGTCGAAGGGATTTCGAAAGCAAAGTCACAACTTCAGAAGTCCTTGATAAATTTCAGGAAAGAAGATTCATCATGCAAGTAAGCAAGATAAGAAATTGATGCCAAGTCTTTGTTTAATTTCTGTTAATAACAAAACAAGGGTTCAAGATGAAGAAATCGGTTCATTCAGTTCATCCTCCTCGAATCCAGGAAAGAAAATAGAAAATCCATTAACTCTTTATCTTCCTTCTCTCCCTCCAAAAACACCTTTCAAAAATTAAAGCTTCTCTTTTTCCCCCTTCAAAAGCACGACTCCTCTCATGAGCTTGAATATGCCTCCACTAAATTTGAAACACTAGAACCCCCGAAAACATGTCCCAACAACTCACAAGGTCAAATGTCCATTCCTAGTTCCAATCTGTAAATTTGTGTGATTCCTTGGCTCATCACTATTCTCCCCTGTAATTTCCTCCAAAGATCTTCCCTTTGTTTCAGGGACAAGAAAAGTGAAAAAGAAACCCAGCTCATTGTAGTATTTGCTATTCACAGCAATAAGATTGATTGTGTACAGATTTGAGAAAATGCACTCCTCTTACATCCCTGAAAGCAACCCTTCCATACGCTGAAAATAAATGTAATCACAACAACTAAATATGTACAAAGTACCAAATCCCATGCACAACTTTTGGGTGGTTTACACACCTCAAATGCGCAGCAATACGACATCCACCCCCTCTAATCCTGCGCATCCTCCGGATGGGCCAACTACCCATGATCATTATCATCAAGATCCACAAACAAATCAATCTCTTCGTTATGCATTGCCGGTAGATCAACAAGATTTTCAGCCATATCATCTGTCTCTTCCATTGGAGTTTCTTGTCGTTGCTCTTCTCTCGAAAATTCTTCCAATGCATAATCCTTATCATCTCTTTTCTTGAAAATCTTGATTCTTTTTCCAGCAATTGGCACTCTAAGCATTGTTCCATCCAATTCTGTCAGCTCATATGTTGCATTATCAAAGACATGTCTGACTATGTATGGCCCAAACCATCTTTTCACCATCTTCCAAAAAATCTGCAATAACTTCCTCATTTTCCGCATGGTTCTAGTGTGGCTCTCATCCCAAAATAGTTTCTGCCCCTTTCGAAACAGCTGATAAAAACAATCTGCTATGTGTGCAAAATGAGGTATCCAAATCATACAAAACACACAAGCTCCAATGAATCTCTGTATCTCTGAAGTGATAGAACAATACTCCATAATCTTGCCTATTAAATCCACCTTCTTATCCACAGTCTTGTATTTCGTGTCAACCCTGGCTTCATTATGCCCTTCTGCATTACATAAACCTTGCTGTAAATAAGCAATTCTGCACTCCAATGGCTGAATATTCTCAGCCCTCTGCTCTATGGACTGCATAGGAACAGCCCCAAACTCTGAATGCTGAAATATTTCAGCAGTAAACTCTGTTGGCTGAAAATTTTCAGCCCTCTGTCTCTCTGAAAGCTGATCATAACCAGCTGGAAACTCTGTTTGCTGAATTTCTTCAGCACTCAATACTCTTTGCTGAGTTATCTCAGCCTCTGACTCAATCTGTGACACAAAATCTACAATTTCATGAAACATGTCCAGGGACTGCACTAATACATTACCATGACAATTTAGCATATCAGTTTTCAGCATATCTCCCATCTCCGTCATCATATCTGCACAAATCACACTGTCATACATACCATCTATGTGCTCATCATCCTCCAAAATTCCTGCATTTTTCAAATTTTTCTCCTTCCTGCATATATACTGCCTGGCAGCTCTAGACAATCTAGAAGTCTTCTGATAGCTCATTGAACTGTTTGCTGAAATCCCAACATAACCGGAGGAGAAAACACTGCTGCCAGGAGGCGAGAACTCCAATCTCCTCTCCTCTGTACCACCGTCGTCTCGCGAAACGGTGGTACCTAATGAAAACCCGAATCCCTCCTCACAGTGGGCAAGGGCGCATCTCTCAGAGTATCCCTGTTTCTAACATGATTCACACATACAGTCATAAACTGAACTGCTCTCATACCATCTTTACTGCGAATCCGTGCATAAGCAGATCCATCATCCATGACCTTTGTCTCCATGCGCATCTCTGTAATGAATGGCTGTCCAAGAATTATGGGATACGAGCATGAATCCTGCACAAAGAAATGAAAATCCTCCTCTACATCACCAATAGAAACCCTGACACTAGGGCAAGCAGCATATAAATCACCTGCAGTGTTATTGGCAGCTCTCATACGCCACCCATGCTCTACATCCATAGGCCATCTGTTATTCTCATAAACTCCACGAACAATGAGATTAATCTCTAAACCATGATCAACCAATGCAACATAAGGCACCTGTTTTTCTCCAACCTTTACCATCGTCTCTGTAGTTGCCCTAGCCCAATGGCTCCGCGAAAAGTGACTACGCGGTATCAAAACAGGCTCATCAATTTCAGCATAATGCATAGGCTGAACCCTCTTCTCTACCTGTGGCAAAACAGAAGCATTATCAACCATAACCTCATCATCATCATCATCCAACTCTCCAATCAAAACTCCCTGTGTATCAGTGGTAGCCAATGCATGTCTTTTCCTCTTCAGGACCTCCTGAAACTGATCCTGAAACTCTCTTTTTGAGATGCCCAAAATCTCGGAAATAGTGAAAGTCACCTCACTGCCAAGTATCTTATCATTGAAGATTTTCTTCATGTCTGTAGATGTCTCAATATCGGACATCAATCTGAATCCTGGCTGCTTTCTCTCTCTAGGATCTTGCCTCTTTTCCCTCTTTTGAGCATCCTCCATCTGTCGATCTGGCCCTGGTCTTGAAGACGGTCCTGCAGTAGGTGGAGTAACAAACTCACCCCCTCTAGTCTTCTTAGCTGCACTTGGATTTTCTTCATCCCTCTTACGCTTCTCCTCAACAAATACATCTGCACCATGAGATTTAGCCAAATAAGCATAAATAGAATACCTGTCAACAGGCGAGTCCCATCCTGTCTCTGATCTGATGCTAGAGCCTGCGCTAGTCAAAACAGTTTGCTGAATTTTCCCCTTGTTTGCGGTCTCCATAGCATAAGTCCATAGTGCGGACTGAGTCTCTGATCCCTTCTCAATCTGTACTCCATATGCAGAAGCATCACCTCTAGCTGCCACATAAGAAGTACGCGCAGCCATGTCCTCCACTAACTTCTTCATTCCACCTTTACCAAAGTTGGTAGCAAGTGGAGCTCCTGTCTCAGTCAACCAAATCTTACCATCTTGCCCCCAATATACCAAATTCTGCCTCCTTGCATCCTGGAAAGAGTCACAATCCCTGCAATGCTGATGCTCTGTACTATCACACCAAATACATCTCCGATCTCTCCTAGGTGCACTAGGAGCACTCCTAGGTGCAATAGGAGCACTAGAAGAAGTAGCAGGCGCAGTCGAAGCAAACTGCTCCTTCAACTTACCCACCAACTCCGCTTTGACTGACTCAAGTGTCAAATCTGTGATACCTTTGATTATGTCATCAAGAGAAGTAGGCACGGATGGAGCAGATGGTTTTGGAGCAGAAGGTGTAGGCATCGGTCGTGGAATAGGTGGAATAGGTGGAGTAGAAACAGTAGGCACTGGCATAGGCCAAGAAACTGGCTGAGGAGGAGAAGAAATAACAGGGATAGAAGTAGGCATAGGAGCAGATGACGGTGTAGGTGTCATGGAACCATTCTGTAGGCGAGTCTTCCATATCCTCCTCTTGGTCAAAGTCGAAACTGCATCCTGAGCATCCTGCCAATCAGTTTTAAGACCCATAGGCTTCGTGCGATCTTCAAGAAGCTCACCCAATTCTTCTTGAAGAGCAGGATCTGCAGCTTGCAAGAAAAGTTCAACTTTTTCAACATCCAATGCTCTTTGTTCAATAGCATCAAGCTGACTATACCTTTCTTCGAATTCTCGAATCAACTCCGAAGCAGCAAGACCTTTGTTTGGCATGTAGACCCACTCTCGGAATGACCGTCGAGTAGCCATACCAAAGTCCTCAAGGAAATATTCTTCTTTAAGAGCCTTCTTAAAATCTTGCCAATGTGTATTTTGAATAAATAAATCAGTCACCTTTGTCCTCAAAGCAGGTGTGACAAGACGAAGGAAGTACTTACTCATAAGTCCAGCAGGAACTCCAAAAAACCCCATCTTGATCTCATATGTCTTCAAATATGCTGAAACATTACGCCCGTCGAATAGCTTCTTCTCACTCTCAACTGCTTCAATAGCCTTAGTTGCGCTGTTTGCATTCTCCTGCTCCGAATAGAGTTGCCTTTGCTGAGACAACTGCTGTTGATGCAATTGTTGTTGCTGCTGCATATACATTTGTGTTTGCTGATTTTGGAGCTGCATATACATGGACATATTCTGCAAAATCTGTTTTAGATCCTCCGTTGAAGTATTGGACGCAGCAGTCATTGATGGAGCTGAAGTAGAGGCAGCTGGAGTTGTAGAGGAAGCTGAAATAGAGGCTGAAGTGTCTCCCATCCTGAAATTTCTGCGACGCTTTCACGTCGGGTTCACCAAAGATGTCGAAGGGATTTCGAAAGCAAAGTCGCAACTTAAGAAGTCCTTGATAAATTTCAGGAAAGAAGATTCATCATGCAAGTAAGCAAGATAAGAAATTGATGCCAAGTCTTTGTTTAATTTCTGTTAATAACAAAACAAGGGTTCAAGATGAAGAAATCGGTTCATTCAGTTCATCCTCCTCGAATCCAGGAAAGAAAATAGAAAATCCATTAACTCTTTATCTTCCTTCTCTCCCTCCAAAAACACCTTTCAAAAATTAAAGCTTCTCTTTTTCCCCCTTCAAAAGCACGATTCCTCTCATGAGCTTGAATATGCCTCCACTAAATCTGAAACACTAGAACCCCCAAAAACATGTCCCAACAACTCACAAGGTCAAATGTCCATTCCTAGTTCCAATCTGTAAATTTGTGTGATTCCTTGGCTCATCACTATTCTCCCCTGTAATTTCCTCCAAAGATCTTCCCTTTGTTTCAGGGACAAGAAAAGTGAAAAAGAAACCCAGCTCATTGTAGTATTTGCTATTCACAGCAATAAGATTGATTGTGTACAGATTTGAGAAAATGCACTCCTCTTACATCCCTGAAAGCAACCCTTCCATACGCTGAAAATAAATGTAATCACAACAACTAAATATGTACAAAGTACCAAATCCCATGCACAACTTTTGGGTGGTTTACACACCTCAAATGCGCAGCAATACGACACTGTCCTATTAGTTCAGAAGAAAAATAATACCTATAGGATGTGCATTGACTATCGTGCCCTAAACAAGATCACTGTTCAGAATTGATATCCGATCCCTAGGGTAGACGACCTTATGGATAAACTACAGGGAGCTACTATTTTTAGCAAAATAGATCTCAAATCTGGATATCATCAAGTACGATTGGGTATACATGACATTTTCAAAACTGCATTTAGAACTCAATTGGGTTATGCCTTTTATTTTGACTAATGCACCAGCTACATTTAGTTGTATGATGAATCATATATTATTGAAGTATCAACATTATGTAATTGTTTTCTTTGATGGCATATTGATTTTTAGCAAAAATGAGAATGAGCATTATAAACATTTATATTTGATTTTTAAATTATTGAAAGAGAATCAATTATATGTTAACCCTGAAAAGAGTGAATTTTTCCAAACCCACATTGAATACTTAGGTCACATTGTTTCTTCTTATGGTATTCAAGTTGATCCTAAAAAGATAGAAGCAATTTTGAATTGGCCAATCTCTAAAAATGTGTATGAGTTACATTCTTTCTTAGGTCTTGCTAGCTTTTATAAAAAATTTGAAAGAAATTTTTCATTGCTTGCATTGCCTTTGACAAAATTGTTAAATAAAGGTGTTGTATATCATTGGTCTGATAACCAACAAAAGTCTTTTGATTTATTGAAACATGCTTTAACACATGTATCTGTTTTGCAATTACTTGATTTTAATAGACCATTCTTCCTAGTAGTCATCACTGATGCTAGCAAATCAGGAATGGGAGCTATCCTTATCCAAGATTCACATTCCATAGCCCATTCTAGCTGCAAACTTAAACCCTCTAAATTGAAGTATTCTACCTATGATAAGGAATTGTTAGCTGTAGTTCAAGCTTTACATCAATGGAAATACTATCTAATGGGATTTAAATTCATAATCAAAACTGACCAACAAAGTATCAAACATCTTCTTAGTCAGCCACAAATTTTCGACCGTCATATCAAATGGACTGTTTTCATTCAAAGTTTCCATCCACTTATCCAATATAAACATGAAAGAGAGAATGTTGTTGTTGATGCATTGAGTAGAAGACCAAGTATCCATAATATTTCCGTTCTATCTTTTGATTCCCTTATCCCTATGAAGGATACTTATGACCATGACCCCAGTTTCAAGCTGATTGGAATAAGTTAGTTGCTAATAACTGGATTCCAATTGATTCTTTGTCTTATTCTGATGGATTTATGTTTTATGAGAAAAGATTGTGTGTCACTGTTCCATTTAGATCATCTGTGTTGCACAGAATTCATTGTGCCCCATATCAAGGCCATAGAGGTATTATATCTACTTTAAGAACATTTCTTGAAGATTTTTACTAGCCACAAATGGAGTTTAATGTTTCTAACTTTGTTTCTGAATGTTTAATTTGTCAATGAGTCAAGCGACACCATGGTAAGTAATATGGTTTGTTAATGCCTTTACCAATTCTTGAACGACTATGGAAACATATTTCAATGGATTTTATAACTAGTTTGCCCAACACACAAGCTAATCATGATATGATTTGGACTATCATAGATCGATTTAGCAAACAAGCATATTTCCTTCCATGCAAGAAAACTTTAACTGCATCTCAAGCTGCACAATTGTTTTTAAAGGTTGTTTTCATTAACCATGGTTTGCCAAAAGTTATTATTTCAAATCGTGATTCTAGATTTTGCAATAATTTTTAGACTACTTTGTTTGCTAATTTAGGTACTAAGTTTGATTTTTCATTTGCATTTCATCCTAAAACCAATGGGCAAACAAGAAGCTACTAACAATACAATTCTAGATCTTTTGCATGTATACACAATTTCAAAACCACAAACTTGGGATACACACTTGCATCTACTTCAATTTGCCTACAATAATACACCATATACAGCTACACAAAAAGCACATTTTGAAATCTTTTATGGAAATAGGTTGCCTACACGTGTTACATCATTGTCAAACAAAGTTAAAGCTACTGACGATATTGCCAATACGCATGCTACTGTTTTTGATGAAGTTAAAGATATGATTGGGAAAGCCTAGCAATCATACACTAAACAAGCTAATAATAAAAGGAAAGCCATGAGTTTCAAAGTTGATGATTACGCTGTCAAGTGTTTTTTTTAATATGCAAAACCCCTAGTCAAACTGTAGTTAGGTTTGGTTTTTGTTAGAGCTTAGTTATTTGCGTGATAGTTTGTGTTGTCAATTCGTAATTGGATTTATTGTGTTTGTCTAGCTTAGGATTTGTTTTTGTCATTTTGTTTGATTTTTTGAGTGTGGAAACTTGATAGCCTTGGTCAAGCTTGTTAGCTTTCATGGATGTAGAAAAGAGAGCAACTCAGAGTGAAGCAACATGCTTCCTCTCTACATTCTACTCATTATTCATTCCATACACACTTTAGTGCATATACAACCTAAGGTCATAAAGACCATTCACACTAGAAGTAGAACCGACTTATTTAATGTACCTAACTGATCTAGCCAGACTAGCTGTGTCCGCTCATGTTGGTCAAACACACATGAAAGAGCTTGATATTCTAACACTCCCCCTCAAGCTCAAGATAGCATTCCAAGCAACTGTCTAAAACCACAGAACTTATCTTTACCCAAGGACTTGGTAAAGATATCTGCTACCTGTTCATCTATCTTTACATGCATAAGATCAACTCGTCCTGCAAGAACCATCTCTCTGATGAAATGGTAGTGTACCTCTATGTGTTTCGTCATGGCATGATAGACTGGATTCATAGCCAGGAGTATACTACTCAGATTATCACATAGTAACTTCACTGGAGCATCTACCTGTATGTTCAAATCAGCCATAAGCTTGAGTAGCCATGAAATCTCGCATGCTGCCAATGCAGCACCCCTGTACTCTGCCTCAGTACTCGACAAAGCAACCGTAGGCTGCTTCTTGTTGCTCTAGCTAATCATGCCGCTACCAAATCCAAATGCATATCCACTCGTAGACCTACGTGTTGAGATATCGAGCTCCACTCGTGATACGCCAGGGTGACCGTTGTGTATTTATGTCACCGACTTGTCAGTTGTTTGCAGACGCGGTTGGCACACCGCACATGAATAATAGCTACATGACAACTATCTTTATCTACTCTAGTTCGTGGCTCAGTTAGTATGCCACCTTAGTTAGTTGAGTTTGGTTTGAGACCCATATATAGGGTTCTTCTATTTCTTTGTACTTGAGTTCTTTTGGCTTACACAACTAAGAAGAGGAAAACTGTTTTTAGCCTCCACCCTTGTGTGTATTCCCCCATTGTGCAAGCAAGAAAGCTTCAAGCGAGACTCCTTCCTTCTCTCCCACAATCTTGACACTACGGTCATATGAGCAACCTGCCCAATCTGCATCTGTGTATCCAGTCAATATCAAGGGCTTATCTCTGACATAGAATAGCCCATACTCTACAGTGGATTTAACATATCTCATAATACATCTAACTGCATCCAAGTGCAGCTTTCTAGACTTCTGCATAAACTGGCTTATGAGCCCTACAACATAGCTCAAGTCAGGCCTAGTGATGGTCAAGTAAATCAAGCTGCCAACCATTTGCCTGTACATAGTCACATCCTCTACTTCAGCCCTAGTGTTCATGTCTAGCTTGACATTCTAATCAAGAGGTGTATCCAATGGTTTACATTCAGCCATGCCATACTTCTTCAGCATCTCCATGGCATAGTGCTTTTGCATCAATCATAACCCATTGTCAGCAATAACTACCTCAATGCCCAAGAAATACTTCAGTTCTCCTAGGTCTTTCATGTCAAATTCAGATTTCAACATCTTCATTACATGTTGTATGCCCAAGTCATCATCACCAATGATTATCAAATCATCAATGTATATGACCAGCACTACCAAGCCACTGTCAGTCTTCTTTGTAAATAAGCTGTGGATCAGCCCTGCCAATAGCAAAACCCAATCTCTGCAAGTAGTTATTGATCCTAGCATGCCAAGCTCTCGAAGCCTGTTTTAGCCCGTACAATGCCTTTTCAGCCTGCATACATAATGCTGAAAATCAGGGTGAACATACCCTTCCAACTGAACCATATAGACATCCTCTGCTAGGTCACCATTAAGAAATGCATTCTTAACATCCATCTGCTGCAATTTCCAACCTTTAGCAGTAGCCAAGGCAATCACAGTGTGTATGGTTGCCATCTTGGCAATAGGGCTGAATGTTTCCTCATAATCAGGTCCATACTGTTGGGCATACCCCTTTGCGACCAGCCTGGCTTTGTATCTCTCCACACTGCCATCTGACTTGCATTTGATTTTGTAGACCCATTTGCAGCCAATGGTCTTTTTCCCTTCAAGCAATGGCACTAAATCCCATGTTTTATTTTCAGCCAAGGCATTCATTTCTTCATCCATGGCTACACACCAATTCTTATCTTTCACTGCTTCAGCATATATACCTGGTTCTTTGACCTCCATCACCTTTGTCATGTAAGCATAATGCTTTGCAGAGTAGCCACTGTAAGTCAACCTGTCAACAGGGTATCTGACCCTCTGCGAGTGTCTAAGCTATGGTGCACTACTCGATTCCCCTCTCTCATGAGGCAGAATATACTTGCTCTACCTTGTGCCAGGCGTATAGACAGTCAAAATACCAAGTTCGCTGTCTAGAGTATCACGAGACTCATAGCCAGAAGTCATTCTGCCAGGTGTCATCATATTAGATGCATCCTCAATAATTTTCTCTTTTCCTTTGCTGCCAAGACATCATGTCTCCCCCTCACTAACATATTGGTGTCAGTGGACGGCAAGCTCTTGAATCTCCCTGTCCATGGGGATACTGTCTGACTATGAGGTCCTATCATAGCAGTGCTTTGCTGTAAATCAACTGTAGAGGCATGAGTGGAAGGCATATCCGCTGGCACTGCAACTGGTGATACATACCAAGACCCCATCTCATCAAAGATAACATCCCTACTTACCAAAGTCTCCCTGGTAGAGGGATCAAAGCATTTGTATGCCTTCTTCTCCTGCAAATATCCAATGAAAACACACTTATGTGCTTTGGGATCTAGCTTTTTTCTTTCTCATCTGGAATATGCGCATAAGCAAGACAGCCAAAGACTTTCATGTGACTTACATCCGGCTTATAGCCATACAACTTCTCAAATGGTGTCATCTCATGAATACCTGTAGTGGGAGTCCTGTTCAGAATGTATACAGCTGTCATAATAACCTCTGCCCAATAGTAAAGCGGCACATGCTTTTCATTCATCATGGCCCTAGCACCTTCCATCAAAACCTCATTTTTCCTTTCAACCACTCTGTTCTGCTGCGGAGTGTAGCATGCCCCACTCTCTTATGCCATATTTCCAAATCCCTAACAGTGCCAGAATCGTGGGCAAACATAGCTGAATTCAACTCTAGCAAAGAAGCATCAAGAGTAAACATTTTGCCATTCCTATGACCACGAGCTATCAACTTGCAGCCATTGCCAAACTCTTTAATAAAGCAGCCATGCTTATTGAATCTAACCTGCAAACTCTACTCCGTCATTTGACCCGACAGATAACAAGTTCTTCGTAATTGAAGGGACATGCAATACATCATGCAAATTTTTCTTTCTGCCATTATGGACCGCAAGAGGCACTTTGCCTTTATGCTCAATGCTATCCTGCGTGTCATCACCTGTGCATACATAGCCATGCTTTTCAGCCACCATATCTGTGAATCAATCACCGTGAGGGGTCATGTGATTCAAAGCCCCCAAGTCAATGTACCACACTACATCATTCGATGATTTTTCAGCAGCCTTATCTTTGACATATTGCATGGCAAATAGTCTATCACCAGACTCATCTGCCTGACTAGACGTAGCATAATGTCCATGCTGCTTGCCCTTCTGGTTTCCTTGCTTCTTCCAGTAGTCCTTTGCAATATGCCCATACTTTCCGTAGTAGTGACAATCCTTATCTTTATTTGGATTGTCTAACTGACGCTACTACTACCATGAGCCTTTGCCACGGGAGTTAGATCTCCCCCTACCTCGAAAGTTTCCACCGCCTCTTGCATTTGATGATGGTTGATTGCTATTACTATAGGATGCATTCTGCTGGCCTTCTCTGCCAGATCCAAAGCCTCTACCACGGCTACCACGGCTACCACGGCTACCACGGCTACCACGGCTACCACGGCTACCACGGCTACCACGGCTACCACGACCACGCTGATTCGAGTAAAAACCTGCATCCTTATTCTTTGAACTACTTGACCCTGTAGCTAAGCCAAGCTTCACCTCTTCATGAATCAATAATGCAACTAGCTCATTAAAGTCAGGCATCTCAGCCCGCACAGACACTGAAGTGTCAAAAGACTTGTACTTAGGACCCAAGCCATTTAAGGTCACTACAACCATATCCTCATCTTCAACCTGTGAACCAACAGATGCCAGCTGATCTGCTATGGTCTTAACCTCTGTGACATAATCTTGTATGGATCTGTTCTTCCTCTCCATGTTATTGAATTTCTGCTTCAATTGTATCTTCCTTGCACTTGTGGTTGTGCCATAGTATTTGACCAATATATTCCATGCATCTGCTGAGGATTTACAGTTCATGATCTGCATCACCATAGCATCCGAGATACATAATGACTACCAATGTAAAACCCTGCGAGCTCTTTTCGTCCAAGCTCGATGCGCTCGTCTTTGATCAGCTGTAGGATTCCTTTCTGGAACTTTAGGTTCAGCCTCAACACCTGTCACTAAGTCCCAGTATCCTTTGCCTATCAGAAAGTTCTCCATGCGGAACTTCCATATTGCATAATTGTTGCTATCAAGCTTTTCTCCCACAATCTGGGTTACATTATCAGTTCTATCAGCATTTGCCATGTTGTAGACCTTACCTGACTACCTGCAAACCAAGATCTTCTTAACAGTTCAACTTCAGCCCGGAACTGTTTATGACAGTTTTTTGCAATTAACTGCAGTAAAAACTAGGGTATTTCAGCCCACTGACAAACCAAAACAGCCCACAAACAAGTGGCTTGACCTGTGAGTAAAGCAGTCAGTGCAAATGCTATGTATTTACTTCGGTTTGAACTCCTGCAACCTCACTGCTAGGGTACATATATGCAATATGAAAATTGTAATCCTGTGAGTGACCAACAGTGATATCAAGCCCAAAACTAAGTGGTATACATGTCATACATGTCCCAAACTTCCATAGATAGCTGCTAGTACATGTGTCAAGCCATGCATAGGCATAGAACCACAAAATATAACCAGCATATATGAATGTCGTAAATACATTCCCAGATTTCAAATAGCCAATGCACTAGCAACATGGATTAATTTCAGTCCCAAAAAACCATAAAACATTTGCATCACTTCCGTTTCCAATGCTCAAGCATTTAACAGTCCACAGACCAAGTCTTCAAGTACCTGTGGGACTAACCAAAAGTTTCACATTCAAGTTTCACATTCTCCTTTTCAAAAAGAATATGTTCAGGAATAACCAATTAGTGCTTTATGTTTGCAAATTTTTTCAGTTTTCAGCCTGTCACGAGCTCTCAGATCAGGCCATTCCAAGCAAGTTTATGTCAAAATACCCAAGAAATATGACAAGAAGACCAAGAATCAAGTGCTACATTCAAGCTCAATGTACATGCCAAAGAGCATCCAAAATGGAGACATCACAAGTGTATAGTCTCTGTAACTTCAATGACAGTTCAGCCCTGTGTATTCAGATCTGTACGCCTCTATTACAGCTCACACATGAGCTCCCACAAGAAGAACCTTCCTTGGTATGCATCCATGCTCTATGCCACTTGACAAGTGCTATTCACCTTGAATCTCAGCCAATGAGAGTAGCCTGTTCATAGGCACAGTCCACACAGATTGTTCAGAGTATATTCAAATCAGATTTCCGGTGATGATGATGAATGCCCACTTGTTGATGCTTAATGGAGCTTTGGTGAGTCTCCAGACAAGCCACACTCTTGTTGATGCTCAATGGAGCCTTGGTGAGTAGTCCATGTACTGAATCTCAGCCATGGAGTTCAGCCTGAAAACATGCGCAAACACGCTGGCTGGCCTGACCTCTGCTGCTGCACGTTTTGCTGATTATTATAATGATAAGGCACCCACTGGTGCTCAACCAGTCCTTGGGAGACTCCTCAGCAAGCCACAGCTCCTGCTTCAAGCAATAAGACTCCAATGCTTCACAATATATACCTCTGTGTGACCATTGATGAAAATGACTGTCAGTCCTCTTCCTTTCCCAGCTCTTCAAGTCAATCTTCAAGTCTTCTTCTTGAGTGCATTCCACCAGTGAGCCCATTCATGGCTCTGATACCATGTTAGCTTTCATGGATGTAGAAAAGAGAGCAACTCAGAGTGAAGCAACATGCTTCCTCTCTACATTCTACTCATTATTCATTCCACACACACTTTAGTGCATATACAACCTAAGGTCATAAAGACCATTCACACCAGAAGTAGAACTGACTTATTTAATGTACCTAACTGATCTAGCCAGACTAGATGTGGCCAGCTCATGTCCCTCAAACACACATGAAAGAGCTTGATATTCTAACAAAGCTTAGTATTTTTTTGGACAGGTTGAAGCTGGAGTTTGAGAGTAGCTAATAAACATTGTGAAACATGTTTGTTTTCTTGTTGAAACTCTTGCACATCACAGGGATTATGGTTCACGAGCACTTCATGTTGCACTTGTTGATGCACTGCATTCGTGGGTTATCTCCTGATTTTCTCAAATACTTCCATGCTATTGGTTGGGATTATGCACGTTTTGCACCATCATTGAGCACTAGCATGGCATGAGGCCCGCTGCAGCTATATGCAATAAATCTTAGTTGCACGCGCACATGAGAGAGCACCTTCATTGAGCACGCACATTTCTTGCACGCACGATATTCGGGATATGCATCACCAAATTAGGAACCCTTGGTTGAGTGTGTAAGGTGGTTAGGTGAGTTTGAGGGACGTGAAGGACGCTGCCAATATTTCTTTTGTTGAGCGTTGAGAGGTGAGGATAAGGATTTAAATAATCAAGGAACTTTGTTTACACTTTGCATGAAGCAGGATCATGTGTAGATAGGCTAGTCACGATTCTCAAGTGCATACATAGTTTTTGTGTGAGCATTGATTGATTGGGTACATATCATCGATTCACTATTGCATATTTCTCAAACCATGTATGAATGGACACAACATACATTTTTCATAGCATATTTCTGTTAGGGCACACTGCATTAAAAACAGGTTCATATCTAGAGAATGTTTATTTTGAAGACTGAAGGGTAAAAGGAAAAGGTCATAAGTTTTACATTGACAGCGAGTATTTCTTGAAGAAAAAGAGGACATGTGTACTAAAAGTGTATGCAATTACAAGAACAATAGGCCAAGGAAGGGAATAAGTCATCCAAGATAAAAGATGGAGAAAGATTATGTGATTTGTAAAAATCGATGTTAGTGCCCATTTTTGATGAATTTTTTGTAATTTTCCTAGTGCAAGCTTATCGACTAGATGTGTTTCGATCGTTTTGAGTACCCAAATGAATATATTTGGAGTTCATATGACAAAATTATGATCCCAAAAAGTTGCAAACAGGCATAGGGCAGGAAAAATGAAAATAGTGAGAAGCAGTAGAAAAGAAAAAGCCAAAAGCTAAAAGAAAAAAGCCTAATGTATATGAGAGAACTTGTGAAAACTATATAAGGATGAGGAAAATAAGAGTTAGGAAAAGTGTATGCAATAAAAGAAGAGTTATGTGAAAATAGAAACTTGTGTTAAAAAAGATGATCAGTGTGTTGAGGACTTTGCTAGGGAGTTTGAACGATTGTGGAATCAATGGAGTTTGATATTGTCAGAAGGTGAGATAACCCCAGTTATGTTGAAGATAATGTATTTTGTAAATGGGTTGAAATTAGAAGATTTGAGAGTGAAATTAGAGGTTAAGAACCCTAAGACTCTTGAGGAAGCTATGAAGATAGTTAAATATCAAGATAGAAAGACCAAAAGAAAAAAAGAGTCAGGGTTTGATGAACCAAGGGAAAGGTTGAGTTCAAGGCGAGTTGAGAGAAAACTTTTTGAGAAGACAATTAGTTATGTAGATCCTGAGAGAGGTATATTATATTCTCTGTTTAGGATGGATGAGTTGACTTGCGAGAAATCAATTGAAGTCTATGAGGAGAAACTTCCTAGGGTGGTTGAGGAGAGAAATTCTTGTTTGATTGATGGGAGGGAAGAATCTAGGAGTCTGAATTCATACCCATTGACCACGGATACTTCTAATCTAGTGATTACGATTCAACTACAGAGGAGGGATCGAGTAATGATACTTTGGAGCTTGAGGACTATAGAGATGAGCCAAATATGGATTTGAGTTGTAAGGAAGAAAAAGGGAGTCCTACTTTTTTTAAGAACCAAGAGTTCTCATGTTCCTTGGGAGACGATGAGAGTCAAGAAAGTTTTGATATTTTTGATGAGGGAAGGTGTGATGAAAGTTCTGATAGCCATGGTAGTGTTGAAGAGAGTAAAGACAATTTAGAGAGTAAGCTTGTTTGCCTTGGTGATAGTATAGATGGACTTAAGTGTTTGAGAGAAGAAGAGAGAATAGAGGATTAATTTTGGAGTTTGTTAAAAGACCATGAGGGGAAGGTCATAGAAACTGTAAGGTTTCAAGATGAAGTTGAGGGTTCGAATTTGTTACCTGATGAGAATGTTGAGATTTGTTGTGAGCTTGGTTGTGAGTTTGTTGATGAAGAGAGTATTGAGGTTTTAGGTTTCGACTCTTGTTGTGATTTTAGTGTTGGTGTTGTTCACTCTAATGAGTCTTGTGAGTTGGTTATTGATGGTTTAAGTAGCCCTGGAGAGGCTTTTGTTTGTGATATTTTTGATGTTGTTTTGAGTAGACCTAACCTTATGCTTCTTGATAGTTATGTGGATAATTGTTTGGTTGATTTTGGCAACAATGTTGAAGAGAAAACTTCATCTGATAGTCTTGTGGTTTCTTTAAGTTCTCTTGAAGTTTGTGATAATGTTTTTGTTGATTTTGATTGGGGTTTTGAGGATGTTGAGTGTGACATTGATGAGGATGTGAGAGAGAATTTGAGTAAGGCTTTGAAAAGAATTGAGAATTTGAGGGAGGAGAGGTTTAAAACCAAGGAAATAGAGTTGGAAGGGGTATGTGAGGAGGCAGTTAAGGAGTCTTTCGTTGAGGTTATTGACTTGAAGTTGTTGAATTGTGAAGATGTTGTTTGTAATGATGATGTTTCTTGTGAGGTTGCTTGTAAGGATACTATGGAAGGTATTTACCACTCTTTGTGTGTGAAAGACTCGATGGAGTCTTGTATTGTTGATGACTTAAGTGATGTGGCTGGGTGTCCTAGAGTGACCCCATTTGTGGATGTTGTTGATTCTTGTGGTGTTGTGAGTGTAGAGTTGACTCCTTTTGATGTTGTGTTTAATTTGGAGAAAGAGTTGGGAGATCCTTGCATAGTATCTTTGGAAGAAGTTGTTCATGCTTGCATAGATAAATCAGTGAATGAATTTGAGTTTGGCAACAAAGAAACGGTCAAAACTTTATTTAGAGACTCTAGAAGTAACATGTTTTTTCCTAGGGAGAATGGTTGGGATTTGAAATATTTCGAGTGTGGTTGTGATTTGAGGGATTTGAAAATTTTGGACTATGGTTGGGATTTGAAGAATTTGGAGGATGATGTATTTTCCTTAGATGGTGAGGATTGTCTCAAGGATTTTGATGAAAATTTCATGGATGCGTTTTGTCTACCTATAAAGAAGTTGTTTGAGAGAAATGTGCCATTTTTGTTTGTAGAGAAGCTTGTGGATAGATCGTTGGATTGGATTTTTGATTGGCTCATGAATGTTGCACCATTTTGTGAGAAATTGTTGCACATGAATGTTTGCAGGACTAGGGGGAGGGCTAAATATGTCAAGCATTTTTCTAAAAACTGAAAACCCCTAGTCAAATTGTAGTTATGTTTGTTTTTGTTGGCTTAGTTATTTGAGTGATAGTTTGTGTTGTCATTTCGTAATTGGATTTATTGTTTTTTTCTAGATTAGGATTTATTTCTGTCATTTTGTTTGATTTTTTCAGTGTGAAAACTTGATAGCCTTGGTCGAGCTTAGTATTTTTTTGGACAGGTTGAAGCTGGAGTTTGCCAGTAGCTGCCAAACATTGTGAAACATGTTTGTTTTTTTGTTAAAACTCTTACACATCACAGGAATTATGGTTCACGAGCACTTCATGTTGCACGTTGATGCACTGCATTCGGGGGTCGTCACCTGATTTTCTCAAATAATTCCATGCCATGGGTTGGGATTATGCACGTTTTGCACCATCGTTGAGTACTAGCATGGCATGAGGCCTACTATAGCTATATGCGGTAAATCTTAGTTGCATGCACACATGAGAGAGTACCTTCATTGAGCACACACATTTCTTGCACGCACGATATTTGGGATATGTATCACCAAAGTAGGAACCTTTGGTTGAGTGTGTAAGGTGTTTAGGTGTTTGAGGGTCATGAAGGACGCCGCCAATTGTGAGATGGGTTGTTCTTATTTGGTCAACATCTTGAGGACCAATGAGTGTTTGTGAGAATTTGGATAGAGGGGAGATTGGCATTTCTTTTGTTGAGCGTTGAGAGGTGAGGATAAGGATTTAAATAATCAAGGAACTTTGTTTACATTTTTCATCACGCACGATCACGTATAGGTAGGCTAGTCAACATTCTTCAGTGCATACATAATTTTTGTGTGAGCATTGATTGTTTGGGTGCATATTATTGATCCACTATTACATATTTCTCAAATCATGTATGAATGGACACAACATACATTTTTCATAGCATATTTTTGTTAGGGCACACTGCATTAAAAACAAGTTCATATCTAGAGAATGTTTATTTTGAAGACTCAAGGATCAAAGGAAAAGGTCGTAAGTTTTACATCGTCAATAAGTATTTCTTGAAGAAAAAGAGGACATGTGTGCTGAAAGTATGTGCAATTACAAGAATAATAGGCCAATGAAGGGAATAAGTCATCCAAGATAAAAGATGGAGAAAAATGATGTGATTCACAAAAATAGGTATTTTTACCCACTTTTAATGGATTTTCGCAATTCTGCCCGCACTAACTTGTTGATCAAATGTGTTTTGATTGTTTTGAGTACTCGAATAACAATATTCGGAGTTCATATGACAAAGTTATGATCCAAACACGTTGCAAATAGACATAGGGCAGAAAAAACGAAAATAGTGAGAAGCAGTAGAAAAGCCAAAGGCAAAAGTTGAAAGCAAAAAGCCTAATGTATGTGAGAGAACTTGTGAAAACTATATAAGGATGAGGAAAAGAAGAGTTAGGGGCCTTCCCCCTCAATTCCAATTGTACCTTGTGAGAGAGGTGAGAGGAGGGTCGCATGCGAGAGGATACTCTTGACGTGCTCATTCGGAAGTTGAAGAATTTGGACTTTGTGGTGCAAAGCGTTGGCTCAAGGATTTCAAGGTACGAAAATACAATTTACTTGGTTTTGTATTCGAATTATTGGTGTTTTTAAAATTTGAGTTAAGGTGATGCTCTACCCGCATTCGTTTTTTTCTTAGTTGTTTGAGCTACAAAAGGCATATTGTGTTGTTTGGTTTTGTGTGTGGCTTGTGGTGTTTGTCGAAATATTTAGAATTTTGTGTTGTGTTATGCATCCGACAAAGTCAATTACCCCAACCGGCACTCCTTAACATCACGTTATCGAGTTGTGAGTGAGGTTTGCTCTTTATTATCACTTGTGTAATAACGCATTGAAAAGAGAAGATCGCAAAATGTTGAGAAACACCGTGTTGTTAAATTAGCACACAGATTTTATGGACCTTTTAAAATCATCCACAAGATCAATGACAACGCATTCAAATTAGAACCACCCCCATATTGGAAAATCAATAATACTTTTCATATCAGTTTGTTATGTCCTTTTAGAGGCCAATTACCTGTTCGCCCTGTCTATGAAAACCCTCCTTTGTTAGAAGAAAAAACTGAAATCCTTGAACTTGAAACTATTTTAGATACTGACTTTATGACCACTAGAATGGTTGTAGATATTCTAGATATTTGGTTAAGTTTAAAAATCATCCTATTAAAGAGGCCCAATGAATGCACGCTTGTGACCTAAGCACTTACCCCTCACTACTCGCTCTACATTGAGCTAATAGCAATTGAGGAAAATTGCTATCCCACCCCAGGGGTATGATGCCAAGAGGCATATTCCACGATGGATTCCGTGAGAGTATGGTGGATTTGGTGAGGTTTTCATTTCACGCTGCATTTTGTGAGGTTTTACGATGGATTCCATAAAACTATATTCATTTGCTGGGACTCGTATATAAGGTGGATTTCTTGTGCGAGAAGTTGATGGAGATGCCTGTCCTTTTCAGGCATCATGTTAATTTAATGTGCACGTGGATGATTCCATAGCGGGTGATTCTGCAAAATACATATTTAAATTAATGGACGTTTATGAGTTTAGAGTGCACTCATATTAAAGGTTAGGATTGAGTTCCAACCTATTTATTTATTTTTTAGCTAAAGATTTTCAGGTATTCACTTTTTTTGATTTAATTTTATTATTTTCTAACAACTGTGAATTCTTCAATTGTTGTGTAGAGCAAGTACCGATGGCGTTGGGAAGCACTGGGCGATGATGTGTATTCAAATTACCTAGAAGAAATTATCAATTCTTGATGGGCATGTGCCTTATCATTAAAGGCGTGATGCTAATATTTATTTAGGTGCACTAATTTATTGAATTACTTGACAAACATTTATTATTTTGTATGTGTATAGACGCTCGGTTTAAATTTTTTATTATTGGACATTGTATTTGGGCATAGCTCGATTTTGGGGATGCCCAACCACTTTATTCTTTATTTGGCCAAAAGCAAATACAAAAGGAAAGCATGCTAATTGTAAATTGGGCTATTTTTGAGCTTCGAGATGAATAAATTTATAAGGGGGCATGGTCCTCTGCTTGTGGCACAGGTTTCACTTCCACATCTCACAAATTGGCTTGCTGGTGATCAATCTAGGGAGGGTAGCATCATGCCTCAATGCAGAGTATCGAGGACCCATCTCCATCCATCTCTCTCTCTCTCTCTCTCTCTCTCTAGTCTTGCCTCCCTTCTTCATCATTTTGTTGGCAAGACGGGTACCTCCATGAGGAACAATTACCCCTAAATGCAACCTCTCTCTCTCTCTATCTCTCTCTCTCTCTTCCATCTTCTTCGTTTTCGTCTGCCACTTACTCCATGGTGGTTGTCTCGTTGCAGGATGTTCGGTTTGCAAGCAAGGGAAAGGGTTTCATCATCATCATCTTCTTCTTTCTTCTTCCTCTTATTTCTTTCCTTAGATCTTATTACCTTGCTAGCTTTAGGAGGAAACTAAGAACCTATCTATACTGCAGTAGGGCACTGGTTTTAGTAGTAGGAGAGGGATGCCAGACTTTCAAGGAGGAGGGGCAGGCATGTGGCAGCTTGAAAATACCCACTGCTATGTTCACTGTATATACGTTCATGGAAGCCATCCTTAGCTTTTGTCTTTCTCTTTCTATTCTCTCTTCCATTATGCTCTAGGGCCTCTCCTCCACAAGGAGAAACCTGGCATTTTTCCTCTAAAATTCTGTGAAAGTAGAAGTGCTAGCACAGATGTCAGATCTTGTTGTCCTCTTTTTTTGGATTGCCAAAAATGGATATTGCTCCACCCTAAATTCTCAATACTAAACAAAGAACTCATCACCATAGATCTTGTGGCTCTTCTTCTCTTTCTCTCTAACCACTTTTTGCAACGCATATCCTTTGTACTTGCAATTTCTCCTTGGATGTTTTTGTGAGGATAAGGAAGAGGCATAGGGACATGCTATAGATCGAGATGAAATGAAACATATGCCCAAGGAGGAGAAGAAAACAAATCTTCCCATGATGTCTTCTTTCTCCACCATCATTTTCTTTTTTACTAGATTGCAACCTCTTGAAAATGCATCATTCTGACCTTCTCGCTTTAGAAGCATGTACCATGAATAGCCTCAGTCAAGACTTGAGATCAGCTTCATTCCCCGATTGTGTACCCAAATGAAGGCACCCCTCCCACGGCAGAAAATGAGCACGCAACCAAGGTAAAAGCATATAAAATCTATGCACATGACTGTGCCATATTAATCTCAAAACCACAACAGAACCTGAAATCTCTCTCTCTTATTGATAAATAAAAACATTGTCTTTATCATTCTCATTAGATATTACCATTTCCATCACTCACAAGAAAGAGAGAATGGAGGGGAAAAGGGAAAGAGAAACTTTTGCACAGAGGAGAGAGGGAGAGATGACAAATTTTGGCACCACCAAAAAGGGAGAATATGCGATTGGAGAAGAGAGAGGGAAGGGAAAGAGGCACACAACCACTCATGCACTCCACTGCACCTCTTCCCCAAAAAGCACATCCCTTCGTATTTTATTATTTCTTTGAAACTTTGATACATTTGATATTATAAGGCCTTTGGCCTTTAATTTTGAGTTCCTACCCTTTACAAATGCATGCACGTAACACTTGAAAGCATACCATTGACTTTATTAGATGTGGCCCCCCTCCCCCTTATGTGGGATATTATTTTAGTGATTTTGCAACAACTTAGTATTATTCTCTTGACAAAAAATAAAAATATGATACATGCTTGGATTCTTTTGTGCCTTGTTTTTATGCTTCTTTTGGTGTCATCAATTTGTTGCAAGCTCTAACCTTTGGCTGCTGCCAAGGCAATCACACACCTAACAGTTGCCATCCTAGCAACTGGACTAAAGGTCTCTTCATAATCTATGCCATATGTTTGAGCATAGCCTTTTTCAACCAGCCTAGCCTTATACCTGCTAAATGAACCATCTTCATTATGCTTGACTTTGTAAACCCATTTACAACCAATAGCTTTCTTACCCTTAGCCAAGGGTACCAAATCCCAAGTCTTATTGGCTTCTAATGCAGCCATCTCCTCATCGATTGTTGCATCCCAATGAGCATGACCAACACCATCCTCAAAACAAGTGGGCTCAATATCCTCAACTAGTTTCACCATATAAGCATAATGGTGAGCTGCATAACCTTCAAAGACAAATCTTTTAATAGGGTATTTGACCCTGCTAGACTTGCGTACCACTGGATCCCTCAATGGAGCCTTTACATTACTATGAGCTCTCTGTACACCTGGTGTCCTGACTAAAGGAATACCTAGCTCATCATCCAAACTCTCTAAACCACTAGAATCTTCATTAAATCCCAAATGACTAGTAGATGCATCATTACCATCCAACACTTTCTTCTTTCCTTTGTCTTTGCCTACAACACTTATAAATACACCTAAAGATGTGGGGCTACTCCTTAGTCTCCCAGACCAAGGGCTCACTGTAGGTGTAGTACCAGATGATGCTTCTAGTCCACTAAGACTCCGTGATCCTTGCTTTTATTTGTACACATAGCTATCATGATCATTATCATAATCTAATACATCACTAGCAGGTGCATACCAAATGTTTATCTCATAAAAAATAACATCCTTGCTCACTTTGAACTAAATTGTGACAGGGTTATCACAACAATACCCTTTCTGCTCTAAAGAGTATCCAATAAAAATACATTTTTCAACCTTTGGATCAAGCTTCTTGCATAGCTCATCTGGCACATGAACATATGCAACACATCCAAATATCTTTAAGTGTGATATGCCATTCTTCTTGCTAATAAAGAATTCTTCAGGAGTCATCCCATGAACTGCAAATGTGGGGGTTCTATTCATAATATAGACAGTGGTATGAATAACTTCAGACCAAAAATGTTTTGGCATATTCTTTTTAGCCGTTAATGCCCATGCAACTTTTGCAATATGCTGATTTTTTCTTTCTGCAACTCCATTTTGCTATGGAGTATACCTGCAAGTAAATTGCCTTTTTATCCCATGAGTCCTCAAGAAGCTACTAAACTCATTAGAGAGGTACTCTCCCCCTCCATCTAATCTCAAGCACTTCACTTTCAAGCTAGTTTCTGTTTAAATAATTGCCTTGAAAGATTTGAAGTGCTCAAATACATCACTCTTTTCCTTCATAAAATATACCCATCGCTTCCTTGAACAGTCATCAATAAATGTGACAACGTATTTGCTGCCACCAAGAGATACATTTTGTGTAAGCCCCCCAAACATCTGTATGCACTATATCAAGGATATTTCTGCTCACTTCTTTGTCATGCGAGAAGGGTTGTCTTGCCTACTTACCAAACTGGCATCCTTCACAGACTTTATGAAATTCTGCAACTTTAAAAGAAGACAAACCTGTAACCAATCCTCTAGACTACATTAATTTTAGTCATTGCACATTTGCATGTCCAATATGTTTATACCATATTTCAATTTTTGCAACCACTCCTTTTTCTTTAGCATACATAGCAGCATCCATTGCAAGAATTCCAGCATCTAAAGTGAACATGCGACCAACTTTACTTCCTTTTGCAACCAACCTGCACTTATCATTAAGTCTTCTACAAAACAACCTTTTACATTGAATCGGACTTGCAACCCTTGCTCTACCATTTGGCCAACATACACTAGATTCTTCATGATTGAAGGCACATGCAATACATTTATCAGAGTTTTTGTCTGGCCATCATGCAAGGACAAGGGAACCTTTCTAATATATGAAATTGGGTGGCATGAATCATCACCCGTTTGCACATAACGTGGATTTTTGTAAGTCTTGCATCTCTTCAAACCATTCAACATGACTGGTCATATGATTAGATGCATCTGAATCCACATACCATACATCATGATGTGTCCTCTTTTTTACATTCATCCATCAATATATTTTTTCTTTCTTTTTTAATCATTTATGTAGTGGGTTACTAAGTTCTACCAATCTTTGTAAAAATCAATTTGAGAAATTCATCATACATAAAAAACATTGTAACTGTTTAATATTTTTAGGTTTGGAAAATGCTTTTGTTGTAGTCATCTTTTTGGGGTTTTATTTCTTCCTTAGATATGATGAATCCTAAAAATTAGACTTGAGCCGCCTGAGCCCATCTATACTTTTTTAATTATATTTTTAGATCATATATTTCTAATATTGATAAAACTTCCTCTATTACTTACAAGTGTTCGTTCTAGTTCTTAGTATGAATTAAAATATCATCTAAATTGACAACAAGTGCCTTTTTAGCAATTAGATGCACGAACAATTTATCAACTAAACATTGAAAGGAACTTAGAGCATCTGAAAGTCCAAAAGCCATCACCTTAAATTCATATAGTCCCTTAGATGACGTACAAAAGGTTGTCTTTTAATAGTTACCTTTGTTTATTGAGATTTGTCAATACCCTGATGCTAAATCCAATGAAATAAAGTGTTCTGATTGACCTAGCTCATCTATTAGAGCATCTATTCTTGGCATTGGATAAACATAATGTTCTGTTATCTTATTTAATGGTTGATAGTCAACACAAAATTGATATTCACTATTATTATTTTTTACCAAGCATATTTTTGTTGCCCATGGGCTTTTTGTAGCTGAATTGCTCCACATACTAGCATTTCTTTAATTGCTTATTCAATTATCTCATTTTCTTTATGTGAACGTCTATAGTGTGCCATTTTTATGGGTACATGGTTTAATGTGTTGATACTATGTTCAATGGGGACATAAGTTGTAGAAGGTTGAGTAAAGAGAGTTACTTTGGAGTATTTATTAAGTTGTTTAATTATATATTTTACCCTTTTTTCACAAAGGAATATTTGGTAGCACTGAATTGCAATAGCCTTTGTCGATTTCTCAATCTCTACCCAATTTCCTCATGGAAGAAAGAGTTTCTAGTGTCAAAAATCAACACTCGTACCTTCTCAAGACAATCACATCCTAATATTAGATGAAAAATTTATCTTGGGAGTACATAAAATTCATAAAAATAATTTGTTCCACTTGTGTCAACTTTTATTGCTACCACTTCATTGAAGTTGTAAATATGTTAGTTATCACCAAATAAAAGTGTTTTTCACGACCTCTTTATCTATAGATGATGCTAGGAGGCATATTCCATGGTGGATTCCATGAGACTACAGTGGATTTGATGAGGTTTTTATTCCATGGTGGATTCTGTGAGGTTTTGCGGTGGATTCCATAAAACTATATTTATTTGTCGGGGCTCATACACAAGGTGGATTCCTTGTGCGAGAAGTTGACGGGGACGCCTGGCCTTTTTGGGTGTCATGTTAATTTAATGTGCATGTGGGTGATTCCATAGCGGGCAATTCTGCAAAATACATATTTAAATTAATGGATGTTTATGAGTTTAGAGTGCACTCGTATTAAATTAAAGTTAGGACTGAGTTCCAACCTATTTATTTATTTTGTAGCTATTGATTGCTAGGTATTCACTTTTGTTGGTTTAATTTTATTATTTTCTAACAATTGTGAATACTTCAATTGATGTGTAGAGCAGGGGTGGCATTGGGAAGCACTAGGCGATGGGGTGTATTCAAATTACCTAGAAGAAATTATCAATTTTTGATGGACACGTGTCTTATCATTAAAGACGTGCGTCTATTATTTATTTAGGCATGCTTATTTATTGAAGCACTTGGCAAACATTAATTATTTTGTATGCGCATATGCGCTCGGTTTAAATATTTTATTATTAGACATTATATTTGGGCACAACCTGATTTTGGGAATGCCCAACTGCTTTATTCTTTATTTGGGCAAAAGCAAACATAAAAGCCAAAACATGCTAATTGTAAATTGGACTATTTTTGAGCTTGGAGATGAATAAATTTATAAATATATGCCTTGTGGAGCGCTCACACAAGGCATGGGTGGAGATTGTACCCAATTTGTCTTTTTGCCTCATGTCATGCAAAACCTTCTTCTTACTTTATGAGTTTTAGTAGAGTTCTTTGTTCTTGGGGACCTTATGGTGTTCACCATGCGCACATACAACATCCGATTTGTGCATCAGTGGTATTAGAGCACAAGGGCTTCCAATTGCTTACCATCTCACGCAAAGGCAAAGCTCCTGGAACAAAAGGGCTTTATAGACAGTCTCGTGACGAATTGTCAATGCCAGTGTGCTCCTGGCGGTGAAAAACCCCCTACTGTGCTGTCAGATCGCAAAAAGGACCACTTTTAGGCGACGGAGGACCACTTCCCAAGCTTCTTTGTGAAGAATTCTTTTTTTCTTCTCAAACAGACAAAGTATCAACCTTTTTATCAATTACGAAGCTTATTGTTTAAGCTTAAAGCTTAAGCTCTCAAATTTCAGCATCTGCGGCGGTAGCATGAACTCAACGGTGACGATTGTGGCCAGTACATGTTGCTATCCTGCCACGATTGATATTCAATAGTCAAGCTTTTTAAAAGCTCAAAGGTTCTAAGCTTTCTAAAGATTTAAAACTTCAATATTGAAATTTTCCATAGTAGGTCTTCATATCGAGCTTATCCTGAACCCGTTTCGAACCTTCAACAAGCCTCTATTCACACCTGCACCCTGATAGAGTCAATTTCCAGTAAGCAAACTAACATATGTAGTCTATTTTCCACTTGGAAGAAGACCATCATCAATTACCGTACCCGCAAAAGAAGCAAGATCGTAAAAAATCATTAAAAAGAAGCAAGCCTTGTGAACCCAAACTTGAGCTATGCTCATCCCTCTAATGAGATTTCAAGTGTGTGAGGTTGTTTGAGATTTTGAAGGATGTCTAATCAAAACATGGAAGATTTTATGGCAGAAGGTGATTTACTGGAACCAACCATGGAGCAAAAATTGGACCTAATTATGATGCAACTTCCAGAGGAATGAAAAGCACGTAAAAATTTGCAGGCTCAACTGGCTACTCTTCAACAATCCACTGCCGATCAAGATGGAGTGCAAATGGCAGAAGTAATATTTGACATACAATTGATGTGACACTCAAAGCACAGTCTCTTAGAAAAGAAGCCAAGATAAGTAAAATAAATTTCAAATTCCATACTTTTAATGGGCAACGTGATGGAAAAATTGTTCTTGCTTTTATTAGCCAATTTGATGATTATTTCCATGAAGAGCAGTATGCTGAAAAAGATAAACTCAAATGTGTCACTAACCATCTAGTGGATAGAGCATTGTTATGGTGGACTGTTGTCCGCAAGAGTATTGATTGTCCTACTACTTGGGAGGCCTTTCAAAAGAAAATTTTGCAGAATTTTCTTCCACCTCAATTCCATGAAAAAGCAATCAAACAGTGAGATCTTTTGCATTAAAGAGATTGTGAACCTATTCCGCAAAGCACTGAGCGTTTCTAGGGTGCCTTGGTGCAAGTTCGAATGCTTGAAGATGTTCCTAAGTGATCCACAAATGCAAGTATATATCCAGTTTGCTTGGTCACTTCTATGTGAAAGTGAACATGTTCAAGCCAAAGACTTTGGAGGATGCGATTTCTTTGACCCATGATGCTGAATACAAAATTTGTGGACGAGAAAAGCGACCACAACAATTTTCAACTAATGGTAACTTTGGTATAAAGCAATTTAAATCTAACTTTTGAAGATTCAATCAAAATCACTCTGTTCCTTCTTTTTGTAAACCCTGGACTCGACCCTCGGGTAAGTTACTCATGAATATATGTGTGCATCACGTAGGTTCAAAATAAGATATTTTTAAAATGCAATTTTTATACAATTTTTTACATATAGACGGATGTAATATAAAGGGGTTATTTAGAGATTGAATAGAAAAGGGTTATTTTTTATTTAGAAAAAATTCATAGATAAGGATATTTATAAATAGACCTTGAACACACGTGATGTAGAGGATATACATATAGTAACTTCCCCGAGACTCAACCTCCTCCTTTACCATCAAACAAAAATTCAAACCCTAACCCATCTCTCCAGCCAAATCCCAACATCCCAAATTTCTAGCCATTATCAATAATGTTTTCAAAGCAAAGTCTATAGTTTGCTACAAGTGCCATCAACCTGGACACTTAGCGGTGAACTATCAATCCAAGAAGCTAGCTATTCAAATCAATTACCTGGGAGGGACTAAAGATGAAGACCATGAAGATATGCCAGATTTCAAGATGATAATGATATCGATGATGCTTCAGATACTTTACTAAGTATGCCAAATTCTCATTCATTATTCTTAATGATGAAATGCCTCATGCATGGTCACAAAAAGATTGTTTTGCATGATGTTGGGAGTACACATGATTTTATTTTTGCAAAGTTGGTAAAAGAATTGAATTTACATATTGTTCCAATTCATTATCTCATAAAAGTTACATACTTAGGTACTAGATACAATGGTACAAAAGAAGTTCATGATTTAGAAATTAAAATTGGCAATTATGTTGAGCGCATAAATTTCTTGATTGTGCCTTTGCAAGCTAGTGATATTATTTTCGGATTGCCTTGGAGTCACAAATATGATCCTGACATAGATTATTCCACACATTCAATGGAAATTCACTCTAACGGAAAATAAATCACATTACATGGAACATGCATCTTTGATAAATTTCCATTGCTTAGTCACACACAGGCTAAACGCGCATTGAGAAAAGTTAGCAAAGCATACTTAGTATGGGTGAATGAAATTGAAGCTAGATGTATCCTAAGCACACACAATTTCTTTCACAATTTAAAGATTGTTTTGATGTTGATTTACTCCTTGGTTTACCACCTGCATGTCTTGAAGATCATAAAATAGATTTAATTCCTGGTTCTCAACCACCATATAAAGCACCTTATAGACACAATCATATTGAATGGAAAGAAATCGAAGCACAAGTTGAAGAACTGTTAACCCGAGGAATCATTAGGTCTAGTAGTTCTCCTTTTGGTGTACTTGTCCTATTAGTTAAGAAGAAAAATAATACCTATAGGATGCGCATTGACTATTGTGCCCTAAACAAGATCACTGTTAAGAATTGATATCTGATTCCTAGGGTAGATGACCTTATGGATAAACTACAGGAAGCTACTATTTTTAGCAAAATAGAGCTCAAATCTGGATATCATAAAGTATGATTGGATATACTTGACATTTTCAAAACTACATTTAGAACTCAATTTGGTCATTATGAATTCCTTGTTATGCCTTTTGGTTTGACTAATGCACCAGCTATATTCAGTCGTATGATGAATTGTATATTGTTGAAGTATTAGCATTGTGTAATTGTTTTCTTTTATGATATATTGGTTTTCAATAAAAATGAGAATGAGCATTATGAATATTTATATTTGATTTTCAAATTATTGAAAGAGAATCAATTATATGCTAACCCTGAAAAGAGTGAAATTTTCCAAATCCACATTGAATACTTAGGTCACATTGTTTCTTCTGATGGTATTCAAGTTGATCCTAAAAAGATAGAAACAATTTTGAATTGGCCAAGACCTAAAAATATGCATGAGTTATGTTCTTTTTTAGGTATTGCTAGCTTTTACAGAAAATTTGTAAGAAATTTTTCATTGCTTGCACTGCCTTTGACAAAATTGTTAAAGAAAGGTGTTGTATATCATTGGTCTGATAACCAACAAAAAGTCTTTTGATTTATTGAAACATACTTTAACACATGCATTTGTTTTGAAATTATCTGATTTTAATAGACCATTCTTCCTAGCAGATCAGGATAGGAGCTGTCCTTATGCAAGATTCACATCCCATAGTCCATTCTAGTTGCAAACTTAAACCCTCTCAACTGAAGTATTCTACCTATGATAGGGAATTGTTAGATGTAATTCAAGCTTTACGTCAATGGAAATACTATCTAATGGGATTTGAATTCATGATCAAAACTGACCAATAAAGTATTAGACATCTTCTTAGTTAGCCACAAATTTCTGACCGTCTTCCCGATAATAGAAAGGCTCCAATTAAATTTTCTGACTTGCAAGAGCTTGATATTCTACAAGATCTAACTCCTCAAACCGACTTTCAAATTTTCTTAATAGCTTTATAGCCACAAGACCCTTATATTAGGTTGTAGAAACCACTCTTGAAAAGTCTTATGAGTAATCAAACTGGTGACTTCAATGTAAAATTCTTCCCAAAATCTTCAACCAATGTTCTTAACGTAGAAATAATACCTCTATGGCCTTGATATGGGGGACAATGAATTTCGTGCAACATAAATTATCTAAATGGAATAGTGACATACAATATTTTCTCATAAAACATAAATCCATTAGAATAAGATAAAGAATCAATTGGAATCTAGTTATTAGCAACTACTTTATTCCAATCAGCTTGAAAACTAGGGTCATGGTCATAAGTATCCTTCATAAGGGTAAGGGAATCAAAAGATAGAACGGAGATTTTTATTGGCCACAAATGGAGTCTGATGTTTCTAACTTTGTTTTTGAATGTTTAATTTGTCAACGAGTCAAGGGACACCATGGTAAGCTTTATGGTTTGTTAGTGCCCTTACCAATTCTTGAACAACCATGGGAATATATTTCAATGGATTTTATAACTAGCTTGCCTATCACACAAGCTAAACATGATATGATTTGGACTATCATAGATTGATTTAGCAAACAAGTATATTTTCTTCCATGCAAGAAAACTTTAATTGCATCTCAAGCTGGACAATTGTTTTTAAAGGTTGTTTTTACTAACCATGGTTTGCCAAAAGTTATTATTTTAGATCGTGATTCTAGATTTTGCAATAATTTTTGGACTACTTTGTTTGCTAATTTAGGTACTAATTTTGATTTTTCATCAGCATTTCATCATGAAACCAATGGGCAAACAAAAGCTACTAACAATACAATTTTAGATCTTTTGCATACATACACAATTTCAAAAGCACAAACATGGGATACACACTTGCATCTACTTCAAATTTCCTATAATAATACACCATATACATCTACACAAAAAACACATTTTGAAATCATTTACAAAAATAGATTGCATACACCTGTTACATAATTATCAAACAAAGTTAAAACTGCTGACGATATTGCCAATATGCATGCTACTATTTTTTATGAAGTTAAAGATATGATTGGGAAAGCATAGCAATCATACACTAAACAAGCTAATAAGAAAAGAAAAGCCACGAGTTTCAAAGTTGACGATTATGTTTGGTTACACTGTCAAACATTTTTTTGAATATGCAAAACCCCTTGTCAAACTGTAGTTAGGTTTGGTTTTTGTTAGCTTAGTTGTTTACGTGATAGTTTATGTTATCGTTTTGTAATTGTATTTATTGTGTTTGTCTAGCTTACAATTTGTTTATGTCATTTTGTTTGATTTTTTTAGTGTGGAAACTTGATAGCCTTGATCAAGCTTGGTATTTTTTGGGTTAGGTTAAAGCTGGAGTTTACCAGTAGCTGCTAAACATTGTGAAACATGTTTGTTTTCTTATCGAAACTCTTGCACATCATAAGGATTATGGTTCACGAGCATTTCACATTACACTTGTTGATGCACTGCATTCGGGGGTTATCTCCTAATTTTCTCAAATACTTCCATGCCATGAGTTGGGATTATGCGCGTTTTACACCATCGTTGAGCTCTAGCACGGCATGAGGCCCACTGCAGCTATATGCAAAAAATCTTAGTTGCACGTGCACATGAGAGAGCACCTTCATTGAGCATGCACATTTCTTGTATGCATGATATTTGAGATATGCATCACCAAATTAGGAACCTTTGGTTGAGTGTGTAAGGTGATTGGGTGAGTTTGAGGGTCATGAAGGACGTCGCCAATTCTGAGATGGGTTATTCTTATTTGGTCAACATCTTGAGGACTATCATTTTCTTGAGTGTTTGTGAGAATTTGGATGGAGGAGAGATTGACATTTCTTTTGTTGAGCATTGAGAGGTGAGGATAAGGGTTTAAATATTCAAGGAACTTTGTTTACACTTTGCATGACGCATGATCACGTGTAGATGGGCTAGGCACAATTCTTCAATGTATACATAATTTTCGTGTGAGCATTGATTGATTGGGTACATATCATTGATCCACTATTGCATATTTCTCAAATCATGCATGAATGGACACAATGTACATTTTTCATATCATATTTATGTTAGGGTACACTACATAAAAAACAAGTTCATATCCAGAGAATGTTTATTTTGAAGAATCAAGGATAAAAGGAAAATGTCATAAATTTTACATCGGTAGTGAGTATTTCTTGAAGAAAAAGAGGACATGTGTACTAAAAGTGTGTGCAATGACAAGAACAATAGGCCAAGGAAGGGAATAAGTCGTCCAAGATAAAAGATGGAGAAAAATTATGTGATTTGCAAAAATCAATATTTTTGCCCATTTTTGATGGATTTTTGCAATTTTGCTAGTGTAAGCTTATCAACTTGATGTGTTTTGATCATTTTGAGTACTCGGATGAATATATTCAGAGTTCATATGACAAAGTTATGATCCAAATAAGTTGCAAATACACATAGGGTAGAAAAAATAAAAATAGTGAGAAGCAATAGAAAAGCAAAAGCCAAAAGATGAAAGCAAAAAGCCTAATGTATGTGAGAGAACTTGTGAAAACTATATAGGGATGAGGAAAAGAAGAGTTAGGGGCCTTCTCCCTCAATTCCAATTGTACCTTGTGAGAGAGGGGAGAGGAGGGTCGCATGCGAGAGGATACTCTTGACGTACTAATTCGGGAGTTGAAGAATTTGAACTTTGTGGTGTCGAGCATTGGCTCAAGGCTTTCAAAGTATGAGAATACAATTTACTTGGTTTTGTATTCGAATTATTGGTGTTTTTGAAATTTGAATTAAAGTGATGCTCTACTTGCATTCGTTTTTTTCTTAGTTGTTTGAGTTATAAGAGGCATATTGTGTTGTTTGGTTTTGTGTGTGGCTTGTGGTGTTTGTCAAAATATTTAATTTTTTTGTGTTGTGTTATACATCTGACAAAGTCAATTACCCCAACTAGCACTCCTTAACATCACATTATCAGGTTGTGAGTGAGGCTTACTCTCTATCACTGCTCACGTAACATCTCTTTTTTGGTGCCCCCACTAAGGAGTGCCGAAAAATGACTTTGTTTGATTGTTTTACTTATATGTGACCTAGTTTCGATTTCTTGTGATTGTTGAAAATGGCTGATGATTTTCTTGAGTTTCATGGAAATTGTATAGAAGATCCCGAAAGATTTTTAGAAAAAATAGAGCTGTGTTGTTTGATAGGGAGAGTGACCAATCCCGAGACTAAACTCTAGATTCCTAGATATTAAATGCAGGGAGAAGCACGAAATTGGTTGCTTGACTTTGAGAGAAGCCTGAAATTTAGGAGACAAAATTTGGACTATGAGACCATTAAAAATGCTTTTTTATCTAGGTTAAAAAAAGAGAAATTCAAAGTGAGATTTGGGCGAAAATAGAAACTTGTGTTCAAAAATATGATCAGTGTGTTGAGGACTTTGCTAGGGAGTTTGAAAGATTGTGAAAATGATGCAGTTTGACATTGTCAAAAGGTGAGATAACCCTAGTTATGTTGAGATAATATACTTTGTAAATGGGTTGAAATTAAAAGATTGGAGAGTGAAATAAGAGGCTAAGAACCCTAAGACTTTTGAGGAAGTGGTGAAGATAGCTAAATATCAAGATAGAAAGACCAAAGGAAAAAAAGAGTCAAGGTTTGATGAACCAAGGGAAAGGTTGAGTTCAAGGCGAGTTGAGAGAAAAGTTTTTGAGGAGAAGAGAGCTAGTTATGTCGATCTTGAGAGAGTTATATTATATTCTCTATTTAGGATGGATGAGTTGACTTGTGAGAAATTAATTGAAGTATATGAGGAGAAACTCCCTAGGGTGGTTGAGGAGAAAAATTCTTGTTTAATTGATTGAAGTGAAGAATCTAGGACTGTGAATTCATACCCATTGACCACGGATACTTCTAGTCTAGTGATTAGTGATTTAACTAAAGATGAGGGATTGACTGATGATACTTTGGAGCTTGAGGACTATAGAGATGAGCCAAATATGGATTTGAGTTGTAAGGAAGAAAAAGAGAGTCCTGATTGTTTTAAGAACCAAGAGTTCTCAAGTTCCTTGGGAGAGGATGAGAGTCAAGAAAGTTTTGATATTTCTGATGATGGAGGGTGTGATGAAAGTTTTGATAGTCATGGCAGTGTTGAAGAGAGTAAAGACAATTTAGAGAGCGAGCTTGTTTGCCTTGGTGATAGTATAGATGAACTTAAGTGTTTGAGAGAAGAAGAGAGAATAGAGTATGAATTTTTGAGTTTGTTAGAAGACCATGAGGGAAAGGGCTTAGAAACTGTAAGGTTTCAAGATGAAGCTAAGGGCTCGAATTTGTTACCTGATGAGAATGCTGAGATTTGTTGTGAGCTTGGTTGTGAGTTTGTTGATCAAGAGAGTATTGGGGTTTTAGGTTCTGACTCTTGTTGTGATTTTAATGTTGGTGTTATTCACTCTGATGAGTCTTGTGAGTTGGTTATTGATGGTTTGAGTAGCCCTGGAGAGGCTTTTGTTTGTGATGTTTTTTATCTTGTTTTGAGTAGACCTAACCTCGTGCTTCTTGATAGTTATGTGGATAATTGTTTGGTTGATTTTGGCAACAATGTCGAAGAGAAAACTTCATCTGATAGTCTTGTGGTTTCTTTGAGTTCTCTTGAAGTTTGTGATAATGTTTGTGATGATTTTGATTGGGGATTTGAGGATGTTGGGTGTGACATTGATGAGGATGTGAGAGAGAATTTGAGTAAGGCTTTGAAAAGAATTGAGAATTTGAGGGAGGAGAGGTTTAAAACCAAGGAAATAGAGTTGGAAGGGGTTTGTGAGGAGGTAGTTAAGGAGTCTTTGGTTGAGGCTATTGACCCGAAGTTGTTGCACTGTGAAGATGTTTTTTCTAATGATGATGTTTCTTGTGAGGTTGCTTGTAAGGATACTATGGAAGGTGTTTACCACTCTTTGTGTGTAAAAGACTCGATGGAGCCTTGCATTGTTGATGAGTTAAGTAATGTGGTTGGGTATCCTAGAGTGACCCCATTTGTGGATGTTATTGATTCTTGTGGTGTTGTGAGTGTAGAGTTGACTCCTTTTGATGTTGTGTTTGATTTGGAGATTGAGTTGGGAGATCCTTGCATAGTATCTTTGGGAGATTTTTTTCATGATTGCATAGATAAATCATTGAATGAATTTGAGTTTGGCAACAAAGAAAGGGTCAAAACTTTATTTAGAGACTCTATGTCACAACTCTATAGAAACATAATTTGTATCCTTTTTCATTAATTTGTCTATATAATGATTTATTAAATTTATTTCCTTTGCACTAATTAGATATAAAGAAAAGTGCATTGGAGCTAGCCACTAATGAGTGGTCACAGGTTATGGTGGACCCATGCGGTGGGTTAGAGAAAAGATAGTTCACACTTCCACCTATATGGCCCGATTGGGCGTCTGTGACTAGAACTCATGCATATCAGGGTTAGACTCGCACACAGAAAGGATTGATGCCTTGAAGTGTGAGCTAGATCCACCAGAATAGACAGTTACAATCAACAAGATGGCATGATTATGAAATGCTTGTATAATGTGCATGTGTGGGCTGAAAGCTTGAAATGCACATTTCTTTGCATAGGAAAGTCACATGAAGATTCCGATACCATTTTTGCGATGTACACGGAAAAAGCTTTCATATGACATCCATATTGGGGGGTCCCTAAATTTTAGGAGGTCTCTAAATTTTAGGAGCCTCGAATTAGCCTAAAAATGCTAGTCCTAAAAAAATAGGGATGCCATTCTAAAAATAGTAAGTTCTGTACTCTGACTGTGCTTACTAAATTTGGTTGTTTCTATTCTTGACAATATTCAATCCAAAAAGGAAGGCCATAGAGAAGAGACAAGTGTCAAGACACTTATCACACAAGTTTCCAAGTGTCCCACTACTTGTCACATCTCATGACATGTGGCTGGACACTTGTCTTGTGCTACTCCACTTTCCCCTTTTGTACTAGCTCTTCCCTCTCCTATAAATAAGAGCTCGTTTTTCTTCATTCAACATCATTTTTCTTTGCTGTAAACTCATGTAGAGCACCCACAGATAGCCAGAAACTGGCCCCATCCATCCCCATCATCATCCCCCACTTCTCCATTATCAAATTCCTCCATATTCCCTCTTCTATCATCACTGCTGTTTTACAGGACAACAAGCCTGTAAATTCATTACAGCACCTCCTTTTCAAGCTCTTTCTTCCATTTTAGCAACAAGAAGCAAGCCCTATCCATGTACTACTGTTCAACAATGGAGAAGGCTGATTTCCCCTTTTTCTTCTCTCATACTGTAAAGAAATCAGTTCTTATCATTGCATAATAGATAATGCGTGTGTGTTTGTACATCTTTGCATGATCTTGTGAGAGTGAGAATTACTTCTTCTCAGTCTCAGGTTGATTGTAATTGAGCTCTTCCCTAAGGGACTTGGGTTGAGCAGAAATACATTCCTTCATGGGGGGTTGCCCATCTTCAACCCTCAATCTTGTCTCCATTACTTTTACATTTTCATGGCTGTAAATTTGTGAGTAATTTTCATTTTCAGCTTCAAGTGTTCATTCTCTTTTATATTAAATCTCGAAAACAAGCGAATATCATAATTGTTAAGCATACTACGTTGTTCGGGGTGTTTAGAGTGGTATCAGAGCTTTGGTTCGGTCCTCACCCCCAACGCTAGTAGTGCTTACAATTATAAGTTTGTTTGTTTTCAGCCCTTGCATTGAGTGCTTGAGCATATTTTTTTTTTCTTAAGAGTCTCAATGGATCAGTCGAGTGCTATCCTTCAAGCCATTCAAAGTCTTAGAGAGGAGAATCAGCAAATTCATGAGCAACTTCTCAAACTAGAAAAAGTTGAGAATCCCAAAGAATTCAAGGAAAGAAGCCTATCTACTTCAAGGAGACAAAGCCATACCAATGAAAGGAGCCGATCAAGAAGTCCAACTACTTCTAAGAGGCAGTCCCATTCTACTTCAAGACAAAGAAAGAGATCGCGTCGAAGCTCATCCTCTTCTTCAAAGTCATCTGGTGCCTATTCTGATGGATCCTCTTCTAGTAACGAAGAGTCACACCCTTCTCGTGGAAGACCTCATCATCGTGAAAGGCGTCGACATTCTTCACCCTTGTCTTCATCTTCATCCATATTAAGTACTTCATCATCTTCAACCTCAAGATCTGAGTATGGACGAAGGCATAAGAAGAAGAAGAAGACCAAGTCACTATCTCAACTTGAAAAGAAGATCAAGTTCAGTATGTATGATGGTTTCCGAAATCCTAATCTTCTTCTGAAGTTTATTCGTCAATTTCAAATTTTGTATGGTCGCGACAAGTATAAAGAAAAAGAAAAGATTAAGTTTGCAGCTTTACATTTAACTGACTTAGCCCATACTTGGTGGACGGGGTTGGAATATGATCATGCTGCCCCAAAATCATGGCGGTCCTTTGTTCACATGATACATAGCCAATTTCTTCCTGTTCATTTCAAAAGAGATGTAAAAATGGAATGGGATCGGCTTTAGCAAAGGAAAAATGAGTCACTTGGTGACTATACCAAGAGATTTTGGGAGCTACTTTTGAAGGTCCAACATTTCAAGAAGATCAACAGTTCGAAAAAGCTTAGGAAGTTTCAAGGAGGTCTGCATTTTAAACTTCGTACTGCTCTTAATCATTATCATTGTTCTAGTCTCAAGGAACTCATTGACCATGCTGAGACATGGGAAACGGAGTACAATGGCAACAAATCATTCCAAACGAATGATAAAAAGAGAGTAGCTGACGATGAGGAGTATTTAGCCCCAAATGAAGGAAAAAAACAGCGGCAAAAGTAGCCATCAAATCAAAAGAAGATGAAGCCCTATGCACCTCCTAATGCTCCTCAATTTCGCTCCAATCTATACCCACAAGCAAAGCAACTTTCCGAAGAAGAAAAGCAACGCTTCATGAAAGAAGGGAAGTACTTTAAATGTGGACAAATAGGCCACATAGCGAAGCAATGTCCAAACAAGGGACAAAGCAAGGTTTTTGACAACAAGCCTAAGTCGCCAGTGAAAATCAATGCTATCAGTGATGTAGTTGCAAACACAACTCACACTCCAGAGATGCGCAAATTATTAAAAGCTTGGGGACAGTTGCAAGGTAAGCAAGCACTATTCTTGATAGATCTTGGGGCAAATGAAAATATCATTTCCTTGCAATTAGCTAAAGAGCTTGGATTAAAGAATGAAGAGATGGACACTCTGACAGAAGTTCGCCAAGCTTTAAATGCTGATGAAGGTGACACAGTGAAGACTGTGATACCCTACATTGGCAAGCTCAAGTTTCAAATTCAAGGCTACAGTGACGAAGATAACTTTTGTATCGGAGACCTTGATAGTTGCAATGTGATTCTTGGCATGCCCTGGAATCATAGAGTAGATTCAACCATATTCTCTCAGAAAAAGAAGGTAGAACTCACCAACAAAGGCAAGAAGTACGAGATCCAAGCTGGAGTTTCTAGAGACACCATACCTATGGTAAGCCATATACAAGTCTCTAGAGCAATTAAGGATTGTGTTCAATGTTGTCTGCTTTATGTCACTGATGTAAAATATAATATGAATGCTGAAAACCAAGAGCAACTTCAGCTCTTGGAAAAGTATAAAGATTGTTTTTCGGAAGATCTTCCTTATCATCTTTCCCCAGAAAGGCAAGAATACCAACATATTGATATTATCCTAGGCAGTTCTCCTCCTAATATAGCACCATACAGTGTGAGCCGTCCTCAACAAGAAGAAATCAGAAAGCAAGTCAAAGACCTACTCAACTGTGGGCTAATTAGGCCAAGTAGCTCACCATTTTGTCCACCGGTTCTTCTTGTTCAAAAGAAAGATGGCACATTCAGGATGTGCATTGTGACGAATCGGTTTCCTATTCCCAGAATTGATGACATTTTGGATCGTCTTGGAGGCTCAAAGGTTTTCAGCCGCATTGATCTAAAGAGTGGTTATCATCAAATTAGGGTAATACCACAAGATGTACACAAAACTGCTTTCCACAGTTCATACGGTCTTTATGAATTCTTGGTGGTTCCTTTCGGATTAACCAATGCACCAGCCACCTATAATCGAATGATGGAGCGCATCTTTAGAGAGCATCGACAATATGTCGGTACTTTCTTTGATGATATTCTTGTCTTTAGCAAGAATGAAGAGGAGCATCATCAACACTTGGAAATCGTTCTACAATTACTTCAACAAAATCAACTCTTGGTAAATGGTAAAAAGAGCGAAATTTTCATGCATAAAATAAATTACCTTGGGCATGTCATCTCTTCTGAAGGGATTCAAATGGATCCTAAAAAGATCAGGATAATCCAAGAATGGCCTCATCTTCATGATATACATGAGGTGCGATCGTTTCTTGGCTTATGCTCTTATTACCGCCGCTTCAGCAAGCATTTTGCACATATAGCTTCTCCACTTCATGACCTTACAAAGAAGAAGATCTCTTTCCAATGGAAGGAAAAAGAGAAGGCAGCCTTCACAAGGCTGAAAATAGCTCATACTTCTGGACCTGTTCTTATCATTCCAAATCTGGTAAAACCATTTGTGGTGGAAGCAGATGCTTGCGGTGATTGTATTGGTGCAGTGCTAAATCAAGAAGGCCATGCCGTAGCCTTTGAAAGCCGCCGTCTAAATGATGTGGAGAAAAGGTATGACATTTATGAAAAGGAGCTCTTAGCAGTGGTTCATGCTTTAAAGATATGGAAACATTATCTTTTAGGCAATGAATTCCTTATTAAAACTGATCATCAAAGCTTGAAGTATTTCAAGACTCAAAAGCATTTGCAGGAGAAACATGCAAGATGGAAAAATTTCTTGTCTATGTTTCATTTTCAAATTATGTACACTCCAGGGAAACAAAATGTAGTTGCTGATGCACTTTCTAGAGTGCCTCGCATTGCAACTATTACAGTGGCTCATCATGAAGATTTTCAAACGATGAAGAATACTTATGATGAAGATATTGATTTTGCAGCAATTTGGTCAAATTTACAGCAAGGAGGTTCTCATCCAGATTATTCCATCAAAGACGATTACCTTCTCATGAACAATCGCCTTTGTGTCACTCTTCCTGTTCCACAAAAGGTGCTTAAAGAAAGTCATGAACCCCCTTATGCAAGGCATAGAGGGAGGGCAGCCACTCTAAGTGCAATTGAGCGCTACTTTTATTGGCCAACATTATGAAGAGATACACATAACTTCATTGAGGCTTGTCTAGTATGCCAAAAATCCAAATATGATAGATAGAATATTCCAGGATTGTTGCAACCTCTTCCAGTGCCCAAAGATCTCAGGTATTCCAAGAACACCTCAAGGTCATGATATGATTTGGGTCATAATTGATAGATTCAGCAAACAATCACATTTTATTCCATGCCATAAAACATTGAAATCCGCACAAGCTGCAAGACTTTTCATTCAACATATCTTCAGATTACATGGTATGCCTTCTAAGATCATTTCAGATAGAGACTCCAAATTCACAAGTAACTTTTGGCGTGCTTTATTTGAGAATTTGGGTACCACTTTAAAGTTCTCCTCACCTTTTCATCCTCAAACTGACGGCCAAACAGAGGTGATGAATCTCACTCTTTTGGATATGTTGAAAGCTTATGTTAGTGAACATAAGTCACAATGGGAGATATATCTTCCATTATTGGAGTTGGCTTACAACAATACAGTGCACTCATCCATAGGGAAAGCTCCAAATGAAATAGTATAGGGTAAAGTGATTCCTCCTCCAATTATTCGCACTAAAGATAAGATTTTTGCTGCTGATGAGTTTGCTTCAGATTTAAAAACCGCAATGGATCAAGTTCGAGCCACTATCAAAGTTGCCCAAGAGCGACAAAAGAAGCAAGCAGATAAACGAAGAAGACCTTTGGCTTTTGAAAAAGGTCAATATGTCTTGCTAAAGTTTGATAAAAGTAGGCTCAAACAAGGTTCTGGTCAAAATTCATCTTTTCCAAAGCTCTCCAGTAGATACTTTGGACCCTTCAAAGTGATTGAGAAAATAAATGAATTTTCTTATTGACTTGAGCTTCCTACTCATTGGAAAGTACACAATGCTTTTCATGTAATTTTTCTAAAACCTTACATAGGACCAGAACCAAAGGAACCCATTACTGAAGATACCCCAAAAGTTGAAGAAACAGAGCAACTCTTGGAACCTGAAAAGATTTTGTTTCTCAAGGATCGAACCACGAGAAGTGGCCTTGTGACACGAAAATTATTACTAAAATTCAAGAATCTACCCACAACAGATGCATAGTGGGTAGATGAAAAATTCATGAAGCATTACCCAAATATTCTATAGCAATATCAAGAAGCTTTTCATCTGAGGACAACTGAATAAAAGCCAGAGGGCTGTCACAACTCTATAGAAACAGAATTTGTATCCTTTTTCATTAATTTTTCTATATAATGATTTATTAAATTTATTTCCTTTGCACTAATTAGATATAAAGAAAAGTGCATTGGAGCTGGCCAACTGATGAGTGGTCACATGTTATGGTGGACCCACGCGGTGGGTTAGAGTAAAGATAGTTCACACTTCCACCTATATGGCCCGATTGGGCGCCTGTGACTAGAACTCACACATATTAGGGTTAGACTCGCACACAGAAAGGATTGATGCCTTGAAGTGTGGGCTAGATCCACCAGAACAGACAGTTACAATCAATAAGATGGCATGATCATGAAATGCTTGTATAATATGCATGTGTGGGTTGAAAGCTTGAAATACACATTTCTTTGCATAGAAAAGTCACATGAAGATTCCGATACCATTTTTGCGATGTACATGGAAAAAGCTTTCATATGACACCCATATTGGGGGGTCCCTAAATTTTAGGAGGTCCCTAAATTTTAGGAGCCTCGAATTAGCCTAAAAATGCTAGTCCTAAAAAATAGGGATGTCATTCTAAAAATAGTAAGTTCTGTACTCTGACTGTGCTTACTAAATTTGGTTGTTTCTATTCTTGACAGTATTCAACCCAAAAAGGAAGGCCATAGAGAAGAGACAAGTGTCAAGACACTTGTCACACAAGTTTCCAAGTGTCCCACCACTTGTCACATCTCATGACATGTGGCTGGATACTTGTCTTGTGCTACTCGACTTTCCCCTTTTGTACTAGCTCTTCCCTCTCCTATAAATAAGAGCTCGTTTTTCTTCATTCAACATCATTTTTCTTTGCTGTAAACTCATGTAGAGCACCCACAGATAGCCAGAAACTGGCCCCATCCATCCCCATCATCATCCCCCACTTCTCCATTATCAAATTCCTCCATATTCCCTCTTCTATCACTGCTGTTTTACAGGACAGCAAGCCTATAAATTCATTACAACACCTCCTTTTCAAGCTCTTTCTTCCATTTTAGCAACAAGAAGCAAGCCCTATCCATGTACTACTGTTCAACAATGGAGAAGGCTGATTTCCCATTTTTCTTCTCTCATACTGTAAAGAAATCAGTTCTTATCATTGGATAATAGATAATGCGTGTGTGTTTGTACATCTTTGCATGATCTTGTGAGAGTGAGAATTACTTCTTCTCACTCTCAGGTTGATTGTAACTGAGCTCTTCCCTAAGGGACTTGGGTTGAGCAGAAATACATTCCTTCATGGGGGGGTTGCCCATCTTCAACCCTCAATCTTGTCTCCATTACTTTTACATTTTCATGGCTGTAAATTTGTGAGTAATTTTCATTTTTAGCTTCAAGTGTTCATTCTCTTTTATATTAAATCTCGAAAACAAGCGAATATCATAATTGTTAAGCATACTACGTTGTTCGGGGCGTTTACACTCTAGAAGTAACATGTTTTTTCCTAAGGAGGATGGTTGGGATCTGAAATTTTTTGAGTGTGGTTGCGATTTGAGGGATTTGAAAATTTTGGATTATGGTTGGGATTTGAAGAATTTGGAGGATGATGTATTTTCCTTAGATGGCGAGGATTGTCTCAAGGATTTTGATGAAAATTTCATGGATGAGTTTTGTCTACCTGTAAAGGAGTTGTTTGAGAGAAATGTGCCATTTGTGTTTGTAGAGAAGATTATGGATAGATCGTTGGATTTGATTTTTGATTGGCTCATGAATGTTGCATCATTTTAGGAGAAACTGCTGCACATGAATGTTTGCAGGACTAGGGGGAGGGCTAAATATGTCAAGCATTTTTCTGAAAACTGAAAACCCCTAGTCAAACTTTAAATATGTTTGTTTTTGTTAGCTTAGTTGTTTACGTGATAGTCATCACTACAAGATATAGGCCTTATACCGACGTTAAAAGTGATGAAAATGTAAATAAAAAAATTTCCTACCGTCATCTAAAAAGCATTGTTATTGGTGACACCATAGAACAGTGGGTATCAGTATCATTATTGGCGTTGCTATTTGCATCGGTATCAGCGTCGCATTTGGGACGGTGATACTGAGACAAATAACGACGCTCAGCGATGCTAATAACGACACAAATAACGACGTGTGCAGGTAAATTTGTGACGCTAATAGCGACAATAACATGGAATTCTTTTTTTTTGTGGCAGGGCATCAACAAAGCGTAAGTACAAGGTACCTAAACAACTCGGTCACACTCGCATCGCTCCATCCATAAATTGCTTGCACACTTAGGAGTACAAGTAGTATCTTCAGGAGAGATACTCGACACCCATCATATAATGGTATGAATGCTTCCCCTCTAAGCAGATCAGAAGTCTCGATATCCATGGGAATCAATGCATCAATCATTGCCTCCATCTCAGGTTCTAAGATTGTAGGTAGGTCTGGAAGGCTACCTGTCTCCTCTGGTATTGACGGTATAGATTGGGTAGTATCTTCCAAGTGGTGGATTGGCTTAGGCACTCCATCCATCGCATGCCCATGAAATCTTCTATTTGGCCGCAAAGTGTGCACTCCTTCTTGGGACGAGATGTCACCTCCTTGGATAGAAATTTTTCTAGCCACACCCAATCTTTTTATATATGGTATTCAATAAGCTTGCAAGTACAATGCATGATTAATATTAAATTTTCTTATCATTTGCTGAAAATCTAAGATCACTTGATCAATGATCTCAGATTGAAACTCGTCGAAGCATTGTACATGTTCTATAGACAATCAACGTTTTCGCCTAATCGCCAGCTTGCATTGAGAGCAAGGACATGGGACATGCTGATTAAGATATGCCTCACGATCTTGAACAATAAGACCTTCAACGTTTTCCATTTTGTCTGGTTACAACAAACAATTTATTTTTGTTATCATTTTTTTTCTTTCTTAAATTATTTAAGAAGGGATTTCTGCTCTTGTAACTCAGCAAAAATTAACGTATGTAAAGTCTCCACTCACCCACCCACCCACAGATTAACATATATATGTTGGAGTGTTTCCGTCTCGTGGTGTTGCACCAGACCTCACCACCACTCTCTCTTTGTTTTTTATCCATTTATTATCTCCTCTCCTTCTATCTTTCTCTTTTTCTCTTTCTTTATTATGCTGTATGTTTATTCCCTCTCTCTCCTTCCTTCTTCTTTTTTCTCTTCCTCCCTCTCTCTCATTTTCTTTAACGATCACGGCTACGACTATGATGAAGACCATGATGACCATGACCATGACCACGACCACAACCACGACCACGACCACGACCACGACCACGACCACGACCATGACTATGACTACAATTACAACTACGACTACGACTATGACTACGACTAGAACTACAACTACAACTACGACCATGACCACGACCATGACCACGACCACGACCATGACTATGACCACGACCACGACCACGACCACGACCATGACCACGACCATGACCATGACTATGACTACGATTACGACTATGACGACCATGACCACGATGATGACTACAACTACGACTACGACTACCATTACGACCATGGCTACGACTACGACTATGACCACGACCACGACTAAGACTACGACGACCACGACCACGACTATGACTATGACCACAACCATGACCACGGCTACTACTACCACTACCACTACCACGACTACAACCACCACATCTACCACTACCACAACTATGACCACTATAATAAACAAGAAAAGAAGATGAAGAAAAAAAAAACAACAACAACAACTACTACTACTACAACAATAAACAAGAAAAGAAGAAAAAACTACTACTACTACTACTACTTCTACTACAACAAAAAACAAGAAAACTAAACAACAAAAGAAAAAAAACTACTACTACTACAACAAGCAACAACAATTAATTTCATTTTCTCTCTTCCTCTCCCTCTCTCATTTCTTCTTCCTCTCTCACCCTCACCCTCTCTTTCTCTCTTTCCCTATCAGGTTTAATTTTTTTTCTCTCTTTTTCTCTCTCCTCTCCCTCTCTCATTTCCTTTTCTCTCTTTCTCTCCCTCTCTCATTTCCTCTCCCTCCCTCACCCTTGCCCTCTCTTTCTCTCTTTTCCTATTATGTTTAGTGTTTTTTCTTTCTTCTCTCCCTCTCCCAATTCCTTTTCTATCTTCCTCTCCTCTCTCATTTCCTCTCCCTGTCTCACCCTCTCCCTCTCTTTCTCTCTTTCCCTATTAGGTTTAATGTTTTTTCTCTCTTTTTCTCTCTCATCTCCCTCTCTCACTTTTTTCTCTCTTTCTCTCCGTCTCTCGTTTCCTCTCCCTCCCTCACCCTCTCCCTCTCTTTCTCTCTTTCTCTATTCTCCTCCCCCTCTCTTATTTCCTTTTCTCTCTTTCTCTCCCTCTCTCGTTTCCTCTCCCTCCCTCATTTTTTTCTCCCTCCTCCTCCTCTCTCATTTCCTTTTCTCTCTTTCTCTCCCTCTCTTGTTTCCTCTCCCTCCCTCACCCTCTCTCACCCTCTCCCTCTCTTTCTCTCTTTCCCTATTAGGTATATGGGTTTTTTCTCTCTTTCTCTCTCTCCTATCTCTCTCTTATTTTTTCTCTCTCCTCTCCCTCTCTCATTTCCTTTTCCCTCTTTCTCTCCCTCTCCCATTTCCTCTCCCTCCCTCACTCTCACCCTCTCTTTCTCTCTTTCCCTATTAGGTTTAATGTTTTTTCTCTCTTTTTCTCTCTCCTCTCCCTCTCTCATTTCCTTTTCTCTCTTCCTCTCCCTTTCTCATTTCCTCTCCCTCCCTCACCCTCACCCTCACCCTCACCCTCTCTTTCTCTCTTTTCCTATTATGTTTAACATCTTTTCTCTCTCCTCTCATTCTCTCATTTTTTTCTCTCTTCTCTCCTTCTCTCATTTCTTTCTCTCTTCTCTCCCTCTCTCATTTCCTTTTGCTCTCTCCCTCTCTCTCTCTCTCATTTCTTCTCCCTCCCTCACCCTCACCCTCTCTTTCTCTCTTTTCCTATTTTGTTTAATGTTTTTTCTCTCTTTTCCTCTCCCTCCCCCTCTCTTTGTCTCTCCCTCCCTCTCCCTCTTTCTCTCTTTCTCTCTTTCTCTCTTTCAATGTTTCCCTCTCCCTCTCCCTCTCCCTCTGTTTCTCTCTCATTTTCTCTCCCTCTCTCAATACACATGAATTATACAAAAAACAAGTAAAAGAGAGAGAGAAAACTCCCTCTCCCTCTCTCATTTTCTCTCCCTTCCCTTCCCCTCTCCCTCTCCCTCTCTTTCTCTATCCCTCCCTCTCCCTCTCTCATTTCCTCTCCCTCCCTCTCCCTCTCCCTCTCCCTCTCCCTCTCCCTCTCTTTCTATCTCATTTCCTCTCCCTCTCTCAATACACACGAATTATACAAAAAACAAGTAAAAGAGAGAGAGAAAGCTCCCTCTCCCTCTCCCTCTCCCTCTCTTTCTCTCTCTCTCCCTCCCTCTCCCTCTCCCTCTCCCTTTCCCTCTCTTTCTCTCTCATTTTCTCTCCCTCTCTCAATACACACGAATTATACCTCATTTCTTCTCCCTCCCTCTCCCTCTCCCTCTCTTTCTCTTTCATTTCCTCTCCCTCTCTCAATACACACGAATTATATCAAAAACAAGTAAAAGAGAGAGAGAAAACTCCCTTTCTCTCTCTCATTTTCTCTCCCTCCCCCTCTCTTTCTCTCTCCCTCCCTCTCCCTCTCCCTCTCCCTCCCTCTTCCATTTCCTCCCTCTCCCTCTCCCTCTCTCATTTCCTCTCCCTCCCTCTCCCTCTCCCTCTCTTTCTCTCTCATTTCCTCTCCCTCTCTCAATACACACGAATTATACTAAAAACAAGTAAAAGAGAGAGAAAAAAACACAAAAACAAAGCAAGAATGGACAATGCACTCATTGTAAAGGCTTGAAGAAGGGTTTGACAGCTCCTCTTCACGACGGCGGCTCCTCTTCGCCCTCTATACACCTCCACCTCTTCTTCGCGAACGGCGGCAGTGGCGGCAGTGGTAGTGAGAAGCCTTATTTGTCCTTCTTTCTCTCTTTCTCTCCCTCTCAGCAAGATGCTCACTCTCCCTTTCGCTCTCTCTTTTGTGAATGCACGAAAAATGACGCGCTCGAGTTTTAGCTTGCGTTTTTTTCCTAAATGTGACGCTAATAGCGATGCAAATAGTGACACTGCTATTTCTCATCGCTATACCCTCATATCCTTGTAGTGAGTTTGTGTTGTCGTTTCGTAATTGGATTTATTTTGTTTGTCTAGATTATGATTTTTTTTTGTCATTTTGTTTGATTTTTTGAGTGTGAAGACTTGATAGCCTTGGGCAAGCTTAGTATTTTCTTGGACATGTTAAAGTTGGAGTTTGCCAGTATTGTGAAACATGTTTGTTTTCTTGTTGAAACTCTTACACATCATAGGAATTATGGTTCACGAGCACTTCATGTTGCACTTGTTGATACACTGCATTTGGGGGTCATGTCCTAATTTTCTTAAATACTTCCATGCCATGGGTTGGGATTATGCACATTTTTCACCATAGTTGAGCACTAGTATGGCATGAGGCCCGTTGTAGCTATATGCAGTAAATCTTACTTGTACACACACGAGAGAGCACCTTCATTGAGCAACAAATTTCTTGCACGCATGATATTTGGGATATGCATCACCAAATTAGGAACCTTTGGTTGAGTGTGTAAGGTGGTTAGGTGAGTTTGAGGGTTGTAAAGGACACGGCCAATTGTGAGATAGGTTGTTCTTATTTGGTCAACATCTTGAGGACCATCATTTTCTTGAGTATTTGTGAGAATTTGGATGAAGGGGAGATTGACATTTCTTTTGTTGAGCATTGAGAGGTGAGGATAGAGATTTAAATAATCAAGGAACTTTGTTTACACTTTGCATGAAGCACGATCACGTGTAGATATGCTAGGCACAATTCTTCAGTGCATACATAATATTCGTATGAGTATTGATTGATTGAGTGCATATCATTGATCCACTATTGCATCCACTATTGCATATTTCTCAAATCATGTATGAATGGACACAACATACATTTCTCATAGCATATTTATGTTAGGACGCATTGCATGAAAAACAAGTTCATATCTAGAGAATGTTTATTTTGAAGAATCAATGATCAAAGGAAAAGGTCGTAAATTTCACATCGGTAGCAAGTATTTCTTGAAGAAAAAGAGGACATGTGTACTAAAAGTGTGTGCAATTATAAGAATAATAGGCCAATGAAGGGAATAAGTCGTCCAAGATAAAAGCTAGAGAAAAATGATGTGATTGATAAAAATAGATATTTTTACCCACTTTTAATGGATTTTCACAATTCTGTCTACGACGCAGACTTGTTGATTAGATGTGTTTCGATCGTTTTGAGTGCTCAAATGACTATATTCTAAGTTCATATGACAAAGTTATGATCCAAACAAGTTGCAAATAAGCATAGGGCAGAAAAAAAGAAAATAGTGAGAAGTAGTATAAAAACAAAAGTCAAAAGCTGAAAGCAAAAATCCTAATGTATGTGAGAGAACTTGTGAAAACTATATAAGGACGAGGAAAAGAAGAGTTAGGGGCCTTCCCCCTCAATTTCAATTGTACCTTGTGAGAGAGGTGAGAGGAGGGTCGCATGCGAGAGGATACTCTTGACGTGCGAATTTGGAAGTTGAAGAATTTGGATTTGGTGGTACCGAGCGTTGGCTCAAAGCTTTCAAGGTATGAGAATACAATTTACTTGGTTTTGTATTCGAATTATCGATATTTGGAAATTTGAGTTAAAGTGATGCTCTACTCGCAATCATTTTTTTCTTAGTTGTTTAAGCTACAAAAGGCATATTGTGTTGTTTGGTTTTGTGTGTGGCTTGTGGTGTTTGTCAAAATATTTAAAATTGTGTGTTGTGTTGTCCATCCGACAAAGTTAATTACCCCAACTGGTGTCGGAGGGGTTTTTGTCGAAAGGTTGAATCCACCGGAAATTAGAAGTAGAAGAAAGTAGAGATAGGAGATGGAAGAGAAGATAGAGAATACCCAAGTGGTAAACACTACAAAGACAAAACAAAATGAATTGAATCAACATGTATTGAAAGAACTTGGAATCTTCACACTACTTAGAAGCAATCTCGAGGCATAGATCTCCTAGAGCTTCTTCGTAGAACAAAACATGGCCACTCTTTTACCTTCCACATGCTTTTGCCAATGCCTTCACAATAGGTGGGTGACCTCTTTCACTTTTTCCATTTCCTTCAGGGTTATAGGCTGAAGTTAAAGTAAGATTTATCCCCAACCATGCAAAGAAATCATGAGCTTCATTTGCATCCAACTCACCCCTATCTGTTGTAATTTTTCCCACACAGCCATATCGACAAATGATTTCTTTTAAGAGAAAGGTACACACATCATTTGTTTTGTTAGTACGTAAAGCTTTTCCTTCCGCTTGATTAGTCAAGTCTTCAAGAGCAAGTACAAGATACCTCATTTTCCAAAGACCTGTAGGCATTGTGACCAAATCTACCACCCACTTAAAATGAAGAGACAATGGATATGTGGGTTGCAATCCATCCTGATGTCTCACATATGAATACATTTGACATGTCGTACATGTTTCCACAAAGTGAGCAACATTCTTATACATACCTTGCCACCAATATCTTTCTTTGATCTTTGTAAAAGTACCCCAAACACCTCAATGACTAGCCCACAAGCTTTCATGAAATTCTTGCATTACTTTTACTTGTGAAGCTCTGTCACCCAAAACTTGCAATGGCATATCCTATTTCTTTTTAGCATGTTTCCATAAGTATCCATCTTTAAAAGAAAACCCATACGCTTTCCTCTTGATTTTCTTAAACTCCTCATCTGACCATTCATATCTCTTTGTTAATGTACTGAGGTATTAACCAATTCTCAGCCACTCTCCTATATATTTGTCTTCCAGAAACACTTCTACACAAGATACAAAACATCTAAAGTGTCTTCTCTTTGTTGTCTAAGCTTCTGTTAATGCTGTAGCAACATCTTGCATTGCTAAATTCACTCTTGCAACATCATTTTCAGCCATAAGAAAGTCATTTTCTTCCTCCTCATCCATCATCCTATCTTCATTCTCATAACGTGCTCAAGATAACATGTCTGCCACTCGGTTATCTCTCCCTGCAATATGCTAAAATTTAGGGTTCAAAGATTTGATGTATGCAATCCACCGGAGCATAGCAATGTCCGGAGTAGCACAACTAGTAATCATACCTAATACCAGCAAACAATCGGTCTCAATGACTACATGAGCACCCATAAAATACTACTTATCACATTTAAGGGCTGTCACAATTTCCCATAATTCTCTTTTAACCTGTGGATATCTTCTCTGTCATTTAGTCAATACTTTGGCACCAAAGCGAATTGCATATCTTTGTCCTTCCTCATCATCTTGCCCAATTGCCCATCCAATCCTCATTGGGCTTGTATCAATAGTAATAATGATAGGCTTTCCATGTGAATAGTCAGCCTTTCTCAATGTAGGAGCAGATTTTAAGAGTTTCTTCAATTTCTTCATTGCTTTCTGATGCTTCCTTTGAAAATTTTGACCTTTTCTTAGAAGTTGATAAAGAGCATCGACTACATGTGCACAGTGAGGAGGAATCCATATCAAATAGAACACACATGCACCCAAGAATCTATGCACCTCTGATACATTCGTGCATACATCTTGCATTCTATCAATCCCATCTATTTTTGCTGGTGATGGCCTTCGCCCATAAGGCCCACACATATTCCCAACAATCAAAATCTCTTCAACTCCAAAGATAGACTTTTGTCTAGAAAGAGTTAAATGCACCTCTTCTAGATGTGTCAAAATCCTCTTACGATCCACAATATGGTCTGCAACAAACTGCATCTATGAGCATCCATCTCTTCATTCTTTTCATCCATTGCACACCCTTTGATTGGAACATCATCCAAGAAGGGCATAGTCAATCGTGGTATAAAATCCCTGAGTACCCTATTCATAGCATTTGTCATGTGTGCCACTAATTTTGTTGCACCTTGTGGGAGAGTACACATTCGTACTAACCCCAAAGGAGTCTTCATGGTTGTGATATCCCTACTTTCAATTGCAAGTTGAAACTGATCATAACCTGAGTAAAGATTACCCAAAGAATCGATCGCTCTGCCTGCAAAAGCCTCTGCAAATTCATCAACCACAGGACCTGCACTCACATTTCTTATGGTCACTTTATTGACCGGTTGCATGTCTTGAATAAATCTCAAAGCCCCATTCTTTTTGGGCACAGTAAACCATTGATTTGAGTATGCGGAAAAAAAAGGCTCCAAGATCTTCATGCAAATCTTTTCATTTAGCAAATCCATCAGCTTTGGCAATTAAGATTTAGGCACTGGAATAGGCCTCAAGTTCCATGGTACATGTGGCACAATAAATATGACCATAGGGGAGACAACATTTGGATCCACACAACCTATTTCACTTGGCTGAAATGCAAATACCTTCCCATGTCTAGCCAACATCCGCATAAAACAATCTCTCTCAGCAGAGGCAAAAAAAACCCTTCTGCACCAACTTTCAATTCTTGTAATGTTTCAGATGTAAACTGATGACCTATATATTTAGGATCCTGTAAGCTTGGCTGCCTTGACACTTTTTCATACATATCCTCACTCTGTGGTGGAAGTGGAAAAGCAATTGGTTTCACCTTTTTGTCAACTATCTTGTACTTTGTTTGCTTCAGCCCATTGTAATCCTTCCTGCTGAGCAAACAATGCTATAACATCATACATATCCAAAGAACATACTAGCAACACTGTTTTTAGCCTCATTTTTTGCATGTATAGTTGCTAAAATTTTAGCCATAGTGTTATAATATTCAGCCCATAAAAGATGCTTGAAATGCCATCATTTTCAGCTAACAACCCCAATGCTCTCAGTTTCTTAGTAGCCCATTTCATAGATATGCGTTTAGCCCTATCCATAGCTTCCATAGGCTTAAACCAACATGAAAACTGAGAATTACCAATATTAAATACATGCTTTATTTCATCAAGTGGCAAGTACACCCACTGAACAGCACTACTGTAGCCCCACATTACAACAGTGCTTAATGAAAATCTAGGTCTTTGAATTCTCTTGCATTTGGAACCAAAGGAGACTCTTGAAGCATATCCTAATTTCTAGGATAATTAACACAAACAATAAGAAATTGGATTGCTTTTCTCCCATCCTTGCTTCTGACTCTTGCATAAGTAGAACCATCATTAAGCACCTTTGTTTCCATACGCACACCTGTAATATAGCACTGTCCCAAAATCACTACATATGAGGAATTATCTTGCACAAAGAAATGTTGCTCTTCCTGTACATCACCAATCGTCACTTTTACATTAGGACATGCAGCATAGAGCTCCCTTGAAGAATTATTTGTAGCCCTCATTTGCCAACCATGGTCAATGTGTCTATAGGCCATGCACCATTTTCATACAATTCTCGCTCAATGACATTTATCTCAGACCCATGGTCAAGTAAAGCAACACAAAGAGTTTCACGTTTCCCTATTTTCACTACCGTTTTAGTGGTAGCTCTAGCCCAATGATTTCTTGTGTAGTGACTTCGAGGAATAAATCCTAGAGTCTCTTCTCCATATTGTTGCATTTGCCTTACTCCACCATGCATATTGCTACAAGACAATGCATTTTCAGCCACTTTCTTCTCTTCTCCACATGCTGTCCATTGATTAGTAGCATCTTGCATAGATAATCCTGTACTTCATGCTCATATTCAGCCCGAATACCCAAAAAACCAGTTTCCTCTTCAAATTGTAGCAATGCACTAGTGGTATCACCAAGAAACTGACACTTCCTTTTAATTATGTCAATGATCTCATCATGAAATTGTCACTGGGCAATGCTAAGCACCTCTCCCAAGGTAAATTTCACATGACTTTTTAAGATCCATTCTTCAAGAACCTTCTTAAGATTTGTGGCTGTCTCAATGTCAGATTACAGCTTAAATCTTGGCTACTTGCCCTTCTTTTTGCCCTCTTGTTTGTTATCCTATTTTTGCTCGTGACTGACCTCTTCCATAACATGCTCGGGAGGTGGCTGATTTGTAGCTTTAGGCTGATCCTCACTTCTTCTTGTCATTCTTTTATATGTCCCTGCAATATCTTCATCTCTTTTTTGTTTTTCTTCCACAATTATATCTGTGTTTTTTAGCTTTGCTAAATATGCATACACTGAATATACATCTACCGGTGATTCCCAACCAATTATGCCACGAATGTCTTGCCCTGCATGAGACATTTCACTATCAGTGACCTTTCTCTTTTTAGCTACATGTAAAGCATGTGTCCATATTTCAGCCTTTCGACCAATCATCACTTGGCCATGAATTCTATCCAACTGTAGACCAAAAGTAGAAGCATGTACCGCCGCATAAGCATTTCGGACATCCAAGTCTTCCAACAACTTCTACATACCTCCCTTTCCAAAATTCAAAGCAAGAGGCAATCTCGTTTCTTGTGCATGGATCTTGTCATCTTTCCAAAAGGTAAGCTGTCATGCCAAGGCCTCCTGATAGGCAGCACAATCCTTTCTCTCGTGCTACAAACTGTCACACCACATACATCTTTTTCCAGGCTTAGGGGCTGCTGCTCGTCCCCTTTCCTCTTGTATTTTTTCCTCCAATTTCGCAACCTTCAATTGAAGATCCCACATGACTTTGACCAATTCATCTAAGACATCTTCCCTAACAGAGGGAACAATAGAAGGTACAGCCATAGGGTTAGTCACAAAAGTAGGTGGCTTACTGTGGATACATCAACTATCTTTCCCGTAATAGTGGGCACGCTAGAGACATGCAATCTTTCTCTTCTTCTATACTTCACAAGTGCAGTAACAGCTTCCTTGACATGTCTCCACTTTGTTTTCAAACCTATCTCTGTATTCTGATCCTCCAACAAATCATCAAGCTTCTCTTGAAGATCAGGATCAGTTGCCTATAGAAACAATTCAATTTTTAGACTTGCAAGAGCTCGCTGTTTTACAAGTTCTAACTGCTCAAATCGACTTTCAAATTCTCTTAACAATTCTGTAGCCAAAGACCCTTATTGGTTTGTAAAACCCACTCTTGAAAAGTCTTACACGTAATCAAGCTGGTGTCCTCAAAGTAAAATTCTTCATTGAGTGTCTTCTTGAAGGCTACCTAGTCTGCATCCTATAAGTATAATTCAGTAATCCATGCTTTCAGTTCATGAACACTAACACGTATAAAATATCGGCTCCATGTAGATTGAGCCACCCCAAAGAATTCCATCTTCTGAGCATAGGTATATACATATGCAGATACATTCCTGCCATTGAATAACTTCACCTCACGCTCAACTACTTGCAAAGCATTTATCACAACACTTTCTATTTGAGCTGAAGCTTGCATCAGCTGTTATTGTTGATGTACTTGCATAAGCATATTCATATTTTGCACAAACTATTGCAAAACATAAATGGAGATTGTATTCAAAGATTCTCCCATTGTGTCTTTCCTTCTTCTGACGACCTTTCACGTCGGGTTCACTAATGTCGGAGGGGTTTTTTTCGAAAGGTCGAATCCATTGGGGATCAGAAGTAGAGATAAGAGATGGAAGAGAAGATAGAGAATACCCAAGTGGTAAACACTACAAAGACAAAGCACAATGAATTGAATCAATATGTATTGAAAGAACCTGGAATCTTCGCACTACTCAAAAGCAATCTCCAGGAAACATTAGATCTCTTGTAGCTTCTTCATAGAACAAAACATGCATCAAAATTATAGCTCCTTCTCTGCTGCTCGGAACCCAAATATGATGGCTCTGTTGGCTTCGAAAGGGGGGTAAAACCCCAGGAGACATTGTCGTGCAGCTGCGTATCTGAGCCGTAAACACCTCCATTTTTGTTGTGCATCTATGTTATCATTTCACGTGTGTTTCATTGTGTTTGATTGCTGCGTTATCTTTCCGTCCTTTTTTGTACACCTGCATCCAATGTACATACTCCACTTGTGTGTTTGTGTTTGCATGTGTTTCTGTTTGTGTGCATGTTGTATGTGTGTCAGAAAAATATGAAAAACTGATGCCAAAGAATATTATCATGCTGTCAATATGACCATGAGGTAGCTTATCTGAAGCAGAGTATTGGTTTCATACATGTAGCAATTGAGACAGGAGCTCCTTTAGTGCCTTGTTTTATATTTGGGTAGACCCATGTTTACAAGTGGTGGAAACCTAAGGGCAGGGTATACAATCAGATCCGTTGACTACTTTGCTTTGTGCCATTTATGTTTTGGGGGAAGGAAAAGTGTGTCAAGATTGTGGGAGAGAAGGAAGGAGTCTCACTTGAAGCTTTCTTGCTTGCACAATGGGGGAATACACACAAGGGTGGAGGCTGAAAACAGTTTTCTTCTTCTTAGTTGTGTAGGCCAAAAGAACTCTAGTACAAAGAAATAGAAGAACCCTATATATGGGTCTCAAACCAAACTCAACTAACTAAGGTGGCATACTAACTGAGCCACAAACTAGAGTAGATAAGGATAGCTATCATGTAGCTATTATTCATGGGCGGTGTACCAACCGCGTCTGCAACTGACAAGTCGGTGACATAAATACACAACGGTCACCCTGGCGTATCACGAGTGGAGCTCGATATCTCAACACTCCCCCTCGAGCTCAATCCCAATTCCTGCACACCAAGCAGGTCTCTGAACTTGCGCAGCTTCTCTGCGTCCAATGCCTTCGTGAATATGTCAGCTACCTGATCCTCTGTGCTGACATAAACTAGATCAATAAGACCTAGTAAAACCCTCTCTCGCACATAGTGATAATGCACCTCAATGTGCTTTGTTCTAGCATGATAGATTGGGTTATTTGCCAAGTGTATACTACTCATGTTGTCACAATAAATGACAACTGGTCCATTTGTAGACTGATGCATATCATAAAGTAGCTTATGCAACCAAGCTACCTCACATGCAGCCATTGCTGCACCCCTGTACTCAGCCTCTGTGCTCGACAAGGCAACTGTAGGCTGTTTCTTGCTGCTCCAAGTGACTGCAGCACTCCCAAAAGAGAACACATATCCACTAGTAGATCGTCTATCAGAAATACTACCAGCCCAATCAGCATCAGTGTATCCATGCAACTGTATTTGAACCCTAGTCTCATAAAATAGTCCATACTGCAATGTGGACTTCACATACCTGAGTATGCGTCTAGCCGCATCCAAATGTGGTTTCCTTGGAGCCTGCATAAATTGACTTACCAATCCAACAGCATAGCTCAAATCTGGCCTGGTAATAGTCATATAAATCAAACTTCCTACTATACGTCTGTACATAGTAGGGTCTTCTAGAAGCCCACCTGCATCTGTGCTCAGCTTCACATTCTGCTCCAAAGGAACTGAAATAGGCTTACAGCCTGTCATCCCATATTTGGATGGCATGTCCAATCCATACTGCCTCTGCAAGAGCTGTATCCCACTTGGTGATCTAATCACCTCAATGCCCAAGAAATAACGCAGCTCTCCCAAATCCTTCATCTCAAACTTCTGCTTCAATAACATTTTCACAAGAAGGATATTTTCATCACTGTCACCTGTCATAATCAAATCATCAACATAAATGACAAGTAGCATAATATATTTCTCTGTTTTTCTCACATAAAGTGAGAAATCTGCCTTGGAAATCTGAAAGCCAATAGTGACAAGATACTGTCCTATCTTGTCAGACCATGCTCTAGGTGCTTACTTCAAGCCATACAAGGCTTTCTTCAACCTGCAAACAAACTCAGGATGAACATCATGCACATAACCTGGTGGCTACTCCATATAGACCTCTTCTTGCAAATCACCATACAAGAAGGCATTCTTTACATCCATCTGATGTAAAGACCATCCCTTTGATGCAGCCGTAGTAATGACTGCTTTAACGGTTGCCATCCTTGCAACCACACTGAATGTTTCTTCATAATCAATGCCATATGTTTGTGCATACCCCTTGACTACTAATCTTGCCTTGTATCTATTCACCGAACCATCTGCATTGTGATTCACCTTATAAACCCACTTACAGCCAATTGCATTTTTACCTTTAGGCAAAGGTACCAATTCCCATGTAGCATTTGCTTCCAAGGCATCCATTTCTTCATCCATGGCTTTCTCCCATTTTTCTTTTCCCATGGCTTGCTCAAAAGAAGTGGGTTCTGGTTCCTGTATCACTTTGACCATATATGCATAGTGAATGGCTGTAAATCCATCATATTTTAGCCTATCCACAGGATACCTAGCTCTCGTAGACCTGCGCAAAGTAGGTTCACTCCCAGGTGCTCTCAAAACATCCCTGGTCTTCCTTACTCCAGGTGTAACAATAGAAGGAATACCCAACTCATCATCAATGCTCTGTTCTGAGCCACTGGATTCACCATCCACATAAGAGTGACCTGCATTCACATCAAACATGGGCTGATCAACCTTCTCTTTTCCTTTTCGTGATACCTGCATACCACTATCTGCATTACTTTGAGAAGATTCTCTTGATCTCAATCTGCCTGTCCATGGCGAAGAATGTGAACCACTGCTAGAGGACGCTCCAGGTCCACTAATATTTTGTGACTGCTGCTGTGAATTCTGTGCAGCATTACCATTTTGTGCATCTACATCATCAATCACATTTACTGGTTTATACCAGCTACTCATCTTATAAAAAACAACATCTCCGCTCACTGTAAACTTACGAGTAGAAGGGTTATAGCATCTATACCCTTTTTGCTACAGAGAGTAACCAATAAAGATGCACTTCTCAGCTTTTGGATCCAACTTGGATCTCAACTCATCTGGCACATGTACATAAGCAATGCAACCAAAAATTTTCAAATGAGAAATATCTGGTTTCCTACCAGTATACCTCTGCTCTGGAGTCATTCCATGTATTGCTGCAGTGGGAGTCCTGTTCATTATGTAGACTGCTGTAGCAACTGCTTCAGCCCAATAAAAATCTGGCAAGTCTTTTTCATTGAGCATGGCACGAGATACCTCTCCAATATGCTTGTTTTTCCTTTCTGCAATTCCATTTTGTTGTGGGGTATGAGTGCATGAATATTGCTGCTTTATGCCATGCTCCTGCACAAACCTTGCAAACTCATTTGAGAGGTACTCTCCTCCTCCATCTGACCTTAGGCATTTTATCTGCAGGCCTGTTTCTTTTTCAACCATCGCTTTAAGAGTTTTGAAATGCCCAAAAACTTCACTTTTCTTTTTCATAAAATACACCCAAACTTTTCTGCTATAGTCATCAATAAAACTGACAAAATAATGGCAGCCTCCAAGAGATGCAGCTTTAGTTGTCCACACATCAGAGTGGATTAATTCCAATGGCTTCTTACTCTCTTGAACATGTCTAGGAAATGGTTTCCTTGCCTGTTTTCCAAACTGACAGGCTTCACATACCTTATGCATTTCTACAACCTTGAATTTCGGCAAACCTGCAACAATATTTTGGGCCTGTATTGATTTAAGTCGCTGTACATTAACATGACCACTGCGTTTATGCCAGATATCAATATCTGCAACTACACCGGTCCCATGTGCAAACATTGCTGCACTCAATTCAGACATGTCTGCATCCAATGTAAACATTCTGCCCTTCTTCTTTCCTTTTGCTATCAAGCGACCTTTATTTTTCGTATCCTCAACAAAGCATCCATGAGGATTAAATCTGACCCGCAAGCCCTACTCAACCATTTGACCAACAAAACTAGATTCTTGGTGATATTCGGGACATGAAATACATTGGAGAGGTATTTCTTTTTCCCATCCTGCATAGACAAATGAATTTTTCCAATCTGCACAATAGGATGTGCAGTATTATCACCAGTCTCCACAAATCCTGGTTTTTCCATTTTTCTTGCATCCTCCATCCATTCTGCATGACCTGTCATGTGGTTTGATGCACCTGAGTCAACATACCATACATCATTACTTTCTTCTGCACTTGTCACAGAATTATTCATGTGCTGCACCATAAACAAGTGCTCATTTCTGTCATCACCCTGTCTACTAGAAGATGCATAATTCCCTTGTTGCAGTTTTCCATTCATGATGTCATTCTGCTTTTTATAGCAGTCTTTAGCCATATGACCCATTTTACCACAGTAGTAGCATTCAACATTACTGCTTGCATTTTGGCCTCTTTGCCATCCACCACGACCTCTTTGGCTCCCCTTGCCTCTAGAGTTACCACGTCCTCCTCCATAGGACTGGTTTTCTTGAGTTTGTTGCATATTCTGATTTCTACCACGGCCTCCATATCGGCCTCCTCTACCTCTGCCTCTGCCTCTACCTCTTCCAGCATTTGAGTAGAAGACAGCTTCTTTTGAAGTCCCTCCTGAAGAAGATGCACCACCATTTCTCTGTTCCTCAGAAATTAGAAGAGCAATCAACTCCTCAAAATCAGGAAATCTTTCACGAACTGAAATGGATATCCGAAACTGTGCATAATCCTTTCCTAGACCATTCAAGGTCACAGAAACTAAATCATCATCTTCCACTGGTGACCCAATGGAAGCAAGTGCATTTGCAATCTTCTTCACCTTCATGTGGTAGTCGTTGATGCTCATATTTTCTCTTTGCACATTGTGCAACTCTTGCTTGAGCTGCATTTTCTTGGCTTGCGTATTTGTGCTATACATTTTTGACAAAGTATCCCATGCCTCCTTTGGCGTACTTGCATCCTGAATATGCACAATCGTAGAGTCTGAAATGCTGATAGACAGCCAATACATAACTTTCCTGGCTCTCTCATGCCATGCTTTAAATGCCTGCATTTGCTGTTGATTGGGAACATCAGGAAGAACTGGTTCTTCTTCACTTCCTGCAACAAATTCCCAATATCCTTGTCCCATAAGGAAATTTGTCATTCTAAACTTCCATGCTTGGAAGTTGTTCTTTTCAAGCTTTTCAGTGACAATCTGTGAAAGAGAATCAGATGCCATTACAGAAGACTGCAAAAAATTCTGTCACTGCAAAAACCACAGCTTCACCCTCACAAGGGAAAATCTGCAAAACTGGCGAAAGTGGTATTTGACCACACAGTCACTTCCTAGTGACGATTTTGCATCAACAGGCAAGAGGGATGATTCTGTAACTCCCAATGTCTCTGTGCATAATCATGCAATGGAATTTTTATAGTAACTATTCACCGACCTGTAGAACAGTGGCTACACAGCATAAAGCTGGTCCTTTTCCTGAGTGCGTGCAGAAAACTTCCGCCTCCAAAATAGGCCCCGAAATGGCCTCAAATAAAAAAAACAAGGTTGCCGAGGGCTAAAGCCCACGTGCAGCATATATTTCCCTCTTGCTTCACCGCGAAGGGTGTCTCAACCTGAGACAATGCACTCCTGCACTTTCCGGCTGTGCTACCTGCAGAGATCTGCTACCAAAACAGAAAATGAAAGCAACACTACTCCTCTTACCAGAACATCGCGAGCTTGGCTTGCTTTCTTGAGCTCCTTACCACGAACAAGGCTCTGATACCATGTCAAGATTGTGGGAGAGAAGGAAGGAGTCTCACTTGAAGCTTTCTTGCTTGCACAATGGGGGAATACACACAAGGGTGGAGGCTGAAAATAGTTTTCCTCTTCTTAGTTGTGTAGGCCAAAAGAACTCTAGTACAAAGAAATAGAAGAACCCTATATATGGGTCTCAAACCAAACTCAACTAACTAAGGTGGCATACTAACTGAGCCACGAACTAGAGTAGATAAGGATAGCTATCATGTAGCTATTATTCATGGGCAGTGTACCACCCGCGTCTGCAACAACTGACAAGTCGGTGACATAAATACACAACGATCACCCTGGCGTATCACGAGTGGAGCTCGATATCTCAACAAAGTGAGGGAACCTATTTTGAAAGGGAGGACTTTTTTTGAAAGAAGGTTTTTTGTGGGGAGATTTTTCGCAAAATAGGGAGCTCTACGGAAAAAAAAGGGAGGTTTTTTTTTTCGTCAATGGGGGGGGGAAGAGGCTCAGCAACTTCGAAGGGAATGATGATGCAGAACTACCAGAGATATACTCTATTCGTCACACTAAAATCCCGCACTAAAGTCCAATCTGTGCGGCCATTTGGCATCTTTGTCCAATTGGATAGCTTCTTAAGGCAGGGTCTTGATCATTTGTCACAACTCAGTGATCATGAGGTAACAAACAGGGATGATTCTGATGAGGTGAAGCAGCGGACTATTGCAGCAGTTTTTGCAGAAGACGGCGAATTGAGTTGCAGCTTAGACGAAGAAGGAAAGTAATCGAATGCTAGAGAGAGAAGTCCGGATGAAGAAGGATCGGATCGTCCTTAGCAATTGGGATCAACATGGCATCGTAGGCCAATCTGCTTATCATCAAAACAACAACTGAGAACAGCACTAAAGGTTGCAGAAAAATTATATTCTCCCTCGCATTCTTCTGACGGCCATAATAGAAGAGCCCAACGATTTTCGTTATTCTAGCTTTCTACCTCAGCTTCTTCTATGCAGACACATGGCTCATAATTTTGCATCCCTCCTTTGGTCAGTACAATACTTCTTCCTTTCTTTTTCTGCAGTCGTGCTACTGAGGGTGGTGATCTGAAGATGAAGCTAGCATGGATGATGGGAGGAAGGCCAACTACAATATCGAGATTCAAGGGTAAATCAGCAACATAATTGATTCATAGCTGGCGAAAGTGTTTTGGATGATGAGCTGCATTACGAGACCTGAAAATTCAATCTTGATCAGGGTACAATAATTGGAATCTCGTGCATCAATATTCCTTGTGCTAATCAGTCTGGAGGGTGTGCACAGGGTGCAATATTAGGATTGAAGTCCTGTGTGTGTTGTGGATCAGCAGCAGCAGCCATCTCGATTGCAAACACATTAGCCAACTATGCTTCCTAATTTACAAACAGATTACATTGTGATGAAAGCATCTCTATTGTCTAGCATATTTGACAATTTGAGTTGGAGACTTGCCAGTCTCATGTATGTTCAACTCTTTAAAATACCCTGTCATAACTCTACAGCCAATCAACAAGCTGTTTTAGAAGCCATGAATAGCACAATACAGCATTATGCCCGCACAACAATGTGACCAAGACAAGGTGGAAAGTGAGCACTATCAATAGACCTTTTGCTGCTTCACATCTATCAGATAAAGCTGCCAATTTCTAGTCTACTGTACTAACTCATTGCTGGTCAGTTACATTATCTCAGAAGTTAGATTGCAACTGCTGGTGGTATGTCTGTGAAGGTGATGCAGTAGTTCTTGCACATGATTATGGCTGTTTTTCATAAGTTGATATTGCTAACATGGAAGAGAAAGATGTGCCATACATTGCCACAAGTCAGTTTGTCAGCTTATGTAGAATGCAAATGAATACATGTTTCTAGATCATCCCGTGGCCAACCCTCTTGTTCTTGGAAGGGAGCCACCTCTAAAAGACATGCCTGCAACATTGACTATTGCTCGAGATATTGTTCACCTCATCATTTGAAATCAAGTTCCCTATGGGTTTATTGTTAAGTTTGTGGATCCATAGATCCATCCTTTGGCTGGTGCTAGTGAAAGGACAATGCTGAAATTTCTGACTGTAGTTGATAACCAAATTTGTACTAAAGGTTCCTATGTTGAAGGATGAATTCTATGCTCAGCTGAAAACTTGCTTTTGATCCTATCATTGCTACATAGACGAGGTCTCGTTGGGAGCTTGGCGGATCTATTACTGCACACAAATCCTCTTATCTTGCTTATTTGTATGATTGATCTTCTATCCTGAAATTAGTTAAGGTCCTCTGTGGTTGCGACTTTTCTTTTGAAATCCTTTGACATCTTTGGTGAACCCGACGTGAAAGCATCGCATACATTTCAGGAAGGGAGATACTTCAGCATCCATTTCAGCCTCTTCTATTATTCTTGATGTGTCCTCTACTTCAGCTCCATCATTGACTGCTACTTCAAGTACTTCAACGGATGATCTAAAGTAGCTTTTGTAGAATATGTCTATGTATATGCAGCTTCAAAATCAGCAGACACAATTGTATATGCAGCAGCAGCAACAATTGCATCAACAACAGTTGTCTCAACAAAGGCAACTTTATTCGGAGCAGGAGAATGCAATCAGCACGACTAAGGCGATTGAAGCAGTTGAGAATGAGAAGAAGCTATTTGATGGCTATAATGTTTCACCTTATTTGAAGATGTATGAGATCAAGATGGGATTTTTCGGAGTACCAGCTGGACTTATGAGTAAGTATTTTCTTCGTCTTGTCACACCTGCCTTGAGGGCAAAAGTGACTGATCTTTTTATTCAAAATTCACATTGGCAAGATTTGAAGAAGGCCCTGAAAGAAGAGTTTTTCCGTGAGGACTTTGGGATGGCTACACGGCGGTCATTCCGAGAGTGGGTCTACATGCCAAAAACAAAGGTTTAGCTGCTTCAGAGTTGATACGAGAATTTGAAGAGAGGTATAGTTAACTTGATGCCATTGAACATAGAGCATTGGATGTTGAAAAAGTTGAGCTTTTCTTGCAAGCTGCAGATCCTGCTCTTCAGGAAGAATTAGGAGAGCTTCTTGAGGATCGCACGAAGCCTATGGGTCTTAAAACAGATTGGCAAGTTGCCCAGGATGTAGTCTCGACTTTGACCAAGAGGAGGATATGGAAGACCCGCCTAAAGAATGGATCTATGACACCGACGCCGTCTTCTGCTCCTATGCCTGCTTCTATCCCTGTTATTTCTTCTCTTCCTTAGCCAGTTTCTTGGCCTATGCCAATGCCTACTATTTCTACTCCTCCTATTCCTCCTGCTCCAAGACTGATGCCGGCTCCTTCTGCTCCAAAACCATCCACTCTGTCGGTGCCTTCCTCTCTTGATGATATAATCAAAGGCATAATGGATTTGACACTAGAGTCAGTTAAAGCAGAATTGGTTGGAAAATTGAAGGAGCAGTTTGCTTCGACTGCACCTACTATTTCTTCTAGTGCTCCTACTGCACCTAGGAGTGCTCCTAGTGCACCTAGGAGAGATCGAAGATGTATTTCGTGTGATAGTACGGACCATCAACATTGCAGGTATTGTGAATCTTTTCAGGATGCAAGGAGAAAGAATTTGGTGTTTTGGGGACAAGATGGTAAGATTTGGTTGACTGAAATAGGAGCTCCACTTGCTACCAATTTTGGGAAAGGCGGAATGAAGAAATTAGTGGATGAAATGGCTGCACGTACTTCTTATGTGGCAGCTAGAGGAGATGCTCCTGCATATGGAGTCTAGATTGAGAAAGGATCAGAGAATCAGTCAGCATTATGGACTTATGCTATGGAGACGGCAAACAAGGGAAAAATTCAGCAAATTGTTTTGACTAGTGCAGGCTCTAGCATCAGATTTGAAACAAGTTGGGATTCGCCTGTTGTTGACAAGTACACTATTTATGCCTACTTGGCTAAGTCTTAGGGAGAAAATGTACTTGTTGAGGAGAAGCGTAAGAGGGATGAAGAAAATCCGAGTGCAGCTAAAAAGACTAGAGGGGGTGAGTTTGTTACTCCACCTAATGTAGGACCGTCTTTGAGACTAGGGCCAGAACGACAGATGGAAGATGCTCAAAAAGGGCATCCGCTGATAGTGAAAGCATTAGCCAAAGCATGCAGAGGACGGATTGGAGAATGGCCGAGACTTCTACCATTAGCTTTGTGGGCTGATCGTAGGACTCACAGTGTTACCATAGGATATATGCCCACAGAGTTGATGTATGGTCAAAAACCGGTTATGCCGACTGAGACTTGTGCTTTGACTTAATCAATTTTACCTTGGCAGGAGGATTTGATGAGAGAGGAGCTCTTAGCTCTTCGGATTTGGCAGTTGGAGAGAAGACAAGAGGATATTTAGCTAGCTATTGACAGGTTGAAGGTTGCTAGACTAAGAAATAAGGACAGGTTTGACAACAGGCATTGCTTGTAGCCTAGAGCAATATAAGAGGGAGACTGGGTATTAGTCTTTCATAGCAGCCTTGAAAATCAGCATATTACACTTCGGAAGATGGTGAAAAGATGGTTTGGACCGACATGTCTTTGATAACGCAACATATGAGTTGAAAGAATTGGATGGGACAGTGCTTAGAGTGCCTATTGCAGGAAAAAGAATCAAGATTTTCAAGAAAAGAGATGATGAGGATTATGCATTGGAAGAATTTGCAAGAGAAGAGCAATGAGAAGAAACTTCAATAGAAGAGACAGATGATATGACAGATAATCTTGATGATATACCAGAAATACATAATGAAGAGATTGATCTGTTCGTGGATCTTGATGATAATGATCATGGGTAGTTGGCCCATCCGGAGGATGCGCAGGATTAGAGGGGATGGATGTTGTACTGTTGCGCATCCGAGGTGTAGAATCCACCAAAATGTTGTGTGTTTTGTTACTTTGTACATACTTAGTCGTGTTTACATTTATTTTCTGCATGCGAGTATAGTGGAGAGAAGTTTGGAAGCATAGTAATGGAGATGTTTGGGAAGTTTGGATCAGTTTCAGAAGCACTAGAAGATCAATTACCATCTACCTTGGATTTTGAAAAATGGAGGTTTTTGCAGTTGAAAAGTTAAGGGTCTGGCAAGCAGTGCGGGTTTTAGGACTCCTATTTTAAGAGACATATGGACTTGGTTGAGACTAGTGTCTGCTTCATAAAAGGTTCTTTGCGATTTATTAAAAGATGGTTGTAGCTGTGTTCTGAATCCTGGAGGTGTTAGAGAGATGCTCTTTATGGAACATGACCGTGAGGTAGCTTATCTGAAGCAAAGTATTGGTTTTTATACGTGTAGCAATTGAGACAGGAGCTCCTTTAGTGCCTTGTTTTATATTTGGGTAGACCCATGCTTACAAGTGGTGGAAACCTAAGGGCAGGGTATACAATCAAATCTGTTGACTGCTTTGCTTTGTGCCATTTATGTTTTGGGGGAAGGAAAAGTGAGGGATCCTATTTTGAAAGGGAGGACTATTTTTGAAAGAAGGTTTTTTGGGGGGATATTTTTCGCAAAACAGGGAACTCTACGGAAAAAAAAAGGAGATTTGTTTTTCGTCAATGGGGGGGGAAGAGGCTCAACAACTTCGAAGGGAATGATGATGCAGAACTACTAGAGATATACTTTGTTCGTCACACTAAAGTCAATCTGTGCGGCCATTTGGCATCTTTGTCCAATTGGATAGCTTCTTAACACAGGGTCTTGATCATTTGTCACAGCTCAGTGATCATGAGGTAACAAACAAGGATGATTCTGATGAGGTGAAGCAGCGGGCTATTGCAGCAGTTTTTGCAGAAGACGGCGGATCGAGTTGCAGTTCAAACGAAGAAGGAAAGTAATAGAATGCTAGAGAGAGAAGTCCAGATGAAGAAGGATCGGATTGTCCTTAGCAATTGGGATCAACATGGTATCGTAGGCCAATCTGCTTATCATCAACAACAATTGAGTACATCGCTGAAGGTTGCAAAAAAATTATATTCTCCCTCGCATTCTTCTGACGGCCATAACGGAAGAACCAATCGATTTTCGTTAATCTAGCTTTCCGCCTCATCTTCTTCTATGCAGGCACATGGCTCATAATTTTGCATCCCTCCTTTGGTCAGTATAGTACTTCTTCCTTTCTTTTTCTGTAATCGTGCTGCTGAGGATGCTGAAGCTAGCATGGATGATGGGAGGAAGGCCAACTGCAATATCGAGATTCAAGGGTAAATCAGCAACATAATTGATTCATAGCTGGCGAAAGTGTTTTGGATGATGAGCTGCATTACGAGACCTGCAAATTCAATCTTGATCAGGGTACAATAATTGGAGTCTCCTGCATCAATATTCCTTGTACTGATCAGTCTCAAGGGTGTGCACAAGGTACAATATTAGGATTGAAGTCCTGTGTGTGTTGTGGATCAGCAGCAGCCATCTCGACTGCAAACACATTAGCCAACTATGCTTCCTAATTTACAAACATATTACATTGTGATGAAAGCATCTCTGCTGTCCAGCATATTTGACAATTTGAGTTGGAGACTTGCCAGAGTCTCATATATAGTGTTGCTTCAACTCTTTAAAATACCCTGTCATAACTCTGCAGCCAATCAACAAGCTGTTTTAGAAGCCATGAATAGCACAATACAGCATTATGCCCGCACAACAATGTGACCAAGACAAGGTGGAAAGTGAGCACTATCAATAGACCTTTTGCTGCTTCACATCTATAAGATAAAGCTGCCAATTTCTAGTCTACTGTACTAACTCGTTGCTGGTCAGTTACATTACCTCAGAAGTTAGATTGCAACTGCTGGTGGTATGTCTGTGAAGGTGATGCAGTAGCTCTTGCACATGATTATGGCTGTTGTTCATATGCTGATATTGCTAACATGGAAGAGAAAGATGTGCCATACATTGCCACAAGTGAGTTTGTCAGCTTATGTAGAATGCAAATGAATACATGGTTCTAGATCATCCCGTGGCCAACCCTCTTGTTCTTGGAAGGGAGCCACCTCTAAAAGACATGCCTGCAACATTGACTATTGCTCTAGATGTTGTTCACCTCATCATTTGAAATCAAGTTCCCTATGGGTTTATTGTTAAGTTTGTGGATCCATAGATCCATCCTTTGACTGGTGCTGCTGAAAGGACAATGTTGAAATTTTTGATTGTAGTTGATAACCAGATTTGTACTGAAAGTTCCTATGTTGAAGGATGAATTCTATGCTCAGCTGAAAACTTGCTTTTGGTCCTATCATTGCTGCATAGACGAGGTCTCGTTGGGAGCTTGGCGGATCTATTACTGCACACAAATCCTCTTATCTTGCTTATTTGTATGATTGATCTTCTATCCTGAAATTAGTCAAGGTCCTCTGTGGTTGCGACTTTGCTTTTGAAATCCTTCGACACCTTGGCCATCTGGAAACCTTGATAGCTTCTTCAAACTTTAAAGGCCTTTGCCACCCCCCTTCCTCGACATCCTCTTACGCAAGAGAGAGCGAGCGTGCTAATACTACAGCGAGAAAGATTAAACAACATTCTTTGCTCTCCACGCCTATGGCATTCCAGTAGGTGATTGCGTCATCATTCACCTATCCTATTGCCAGCTCCAAACTCGAGTTCAGTCTTGGCTTGCAAGTGCACACTGTTGAGAGGGGGCCTGTCTGTGCCAGGAGTGCTGAAAGTACCTACATCTGTATTTAGTCCTTGTGATTTCTAATGCGGAGATCAACCATCTGCAGCTAGTTTACGTTTGGTGATTCTGGAGTAGAAATGTCCGCGCTTTCAATCACAGCTTTTGGACAGGCTTCTTTCAATCCCATACTTGGTGAAACACATCATGTATTGTGTGGTACACTCAATGTATTGTTAGAGCAGCACATAACTATGGACGAAGTCGATGAGTACAAAAAAAGAAGAGATTTTTGTTACCCCTGCCCTTGATGTCTGCGGATTCAGCTTCTTATCATAGGCACGGTGATGACGTAATGTCAGATAAGCAAAGGAGCTCAACTTGCCAGTCTTCTTGGATATACATGGAGATCCCAAGTTATTTTTCTAAGGCGGTATGCCTATAACTGCAGCTTCTTGTCAACACTAGTTGGCAGCTTCTTTGTTGTAGTTCACTTGGCAAGCAATATAGTGATCTTTGGCATAAAAATTTAAGATCTTCTTATTAGCTTCGCGCCTTGCAGCATCTTGAACCCCGTTTTCAGTAGCTCTTGCACGAACTCCATGACATTTCTGGTGAACCCGACATAAAAGTGTTGCGTGAATTTCCAGCAAGATGGGAGACTCGCAAGAAGAGATGACGGACGAGAATGTCATGAAGCATCTATTTCAGTCGTTTACATCCTATATGAAGCAGCAAGCACACGGAAACACGATAGTGATGCCATGGATGCCTTGAAGGCTGTCCAATAGGAGATGAAGCAGTTCAATGGCCAACAAGTTTCAACTTACCTGCATCAGTATGAAGAAAATATGAAGTTTTTTGGGGTTTCTCAAGACGTTTGGAGCCACTACTTCTTGCGGGTCGTGGTTCGCGCGCTTGAGGTCCAAATTTCAGAAATTCAAGGAACACATGCTTGGTGGACAGAGTTTAAGAAGGCATTAAAAGATGAATATTTCCTGGAGGATACAGGTCTTATGAATCGCAAGAATTTCTTAGCATGGGTTTCTATGCCTAATAAGGGACTTTCAGTTACCGCCCTTTTGCGAGAGTTCGAGAGCCGCTATGATCAGTTGGACAGGACTGAGCAGCAACCTTTGGAGATGCAGAAGGTGGAATTACTTTTACAAGCTATTGATGCTGATTTACAGGAAAAGTTGGATGATCTTTTGGAGGATCAAGCTATAGATACATGCTTAAAGATAGAGTGGAGACATGTCATTGATGCTGTGAATGCGCTTGTTAAGAAGCAGCGTAGGAGGGTACGATTGCATCGTAATACAGGATCTGCTTCTGAAAAATCCTTGGAGACCTCTACTTCTACCCCTGTTGCAAGTTCTATGCCTAAGCCTACTCCTCTTGTTGTAAATCCATCAGTTCCTGCTGCTCCAGTGCCCTTTTCAGTAGATGATGTTATTAAAGGCTTGGCAGATTTGACGATAGAGGCAGTCAAAGCTGAAGTTGGGAAGTTAAAAGAGCAACTTATACCAGTACCTGCTGTAGCACCTGCTCCAGTGACTACTTTCCTAGTTGGCCAAAGAAAAGGGAGACGATGTATTTGGTGCGATAGTACAGAGCACCAACACTGCAGAGATTGTGATGCTTTTCAAGAAGCGCGTAAGAAGAACGTAATGTTTTGGGGACAAGATGGGAAGATATGGCTGACAGAGACTGGTGCTCCTCTTGACACGAACTTTGGTAAGGGAGGAATGAAGAAGCTCGTTGATGATATGGCTGGGCGATCAGCTTATGTGAGTGCTAGAGGAGATGCTTCAGCTTATGGAGTCCAGCTTGAGCAGAAATCAGATGGAGACTCTACCTTATGGTCCACTGCCTTAGAGATAGCGAGAAGAGGCAAAGTTCAGGCATCCATTATGACTTGTGTGGACTCCAGCATCCGAGGAGAAACGGTATGGGATTCTCCTATTGACAGGTATTCTATTTTTGCTTATATGGCGAAAACACAGGGTTTAGATGCCATGGTTGAGGAAAAGAGAAGAAGAGATGAGGAGGGTCTCAGCACCTCCAAAAAGACTAGAGGGGGTGACTTTTTTTCACCACCTGCTACAGCTCCACCTATGACGAGTTCCCCAGCATAATCAGGTCCTGAACAACCTATGGAAGACAAACAGATGAAAGAAAAGAGTCAACCAAGAAAGGAGCTAGGATTCAAGCTCTTGTCAGACCTTGAAATGCAGATGGATATGAGTAAGATTTTTCATAAAAGAATTCTAAATAGTGAAGTCACTTTTACTGTTGGTGAAGCTCTCGGGATTGCTAGAAGAGAAATACAGGATCACATGCAGGATCTTTTGCGAAGGAAACGCCATGCAGTTGAAGGACCTGCTTTACAGGGATTATGGCATGGAGCTCTTGGGGAAGAGAAATATGATGCAGTGATGGTTGAGAATGCTTCTGTCAACCCGCAGTTGGAGAAAATAGTTCAGCCTATGCAGTATGAGGATGATGATACCCCTATCCTCATTCCTCGCAGCCATTTTTCACGTAGTCATTGGGCTAGAGCAACCACTGAGACGGTGGTAAGGATTGGAGAGAAATAGATTCCTTTGGTCGCTTTAGTCGATCATGGTTGCGAGATTAATATTATTGCTCGAGGTGTTTATGAGAGTGGCAAGTGGCCTATGGATGCAGAGCATGGCTGGCGCATGAGAGCAGCCAATAATACTTTTGGTGATATGTATGCTGTTTGTCCGAGCATCAAAATTTCTATTGGCAATGTTGAAGAGGATTATCATTGCTTTGTTCAGGATTCTTGCTCTTATCCGATTATTCTTGGACATCCTTTCATTACAGAAGCAAGAATGGAGACGAAAGTGATGGATGATGGCTTAGCCTATGCACGGATACACAGCAAGGATGGTATGCGAGCTATTCACTTTATGACTGTTGGAGTAAATCATCCGAGAAACAGGGACTCCTTGCGTGAGGCACCACTACCTGCGAAGGAGTTGGATTTTCATTAGGTACCACTGTCTTGTGAGACACCAATGGTATGGAGCATAGAAAAGAGGAGATCTCGCCTCCTGGCAGCCACTCTTCCTCCACTAATTTTTTTGCTTTTTCTTCAGATAGTTCAGTGAGTTATCAGAAAATTTCAGATTTGTCTAGAGCTGCCAAGCAATACATTGGTCGTAAGGAGAAAGAGTTGAAGACTGCAAGTATTTTGCAAGCAGAAGAGCAAGTGGATGGGCTGTATGATGGAATGTCTTATGCAGATACTCTGTCTGAGATGGAAAATATGCTAAAAACTGATGTATGTAAGGGTTCAAGGATCATACTTGTGCAAACCTTGGATATGTATCAGGAAATTTCTAATTTTATGCTAAAAATAGAGTCAGAGGCTGAGAAAACTCAGCAAACCGAGATCTTGATCAGCTTTCAGAGTTGCAGAGGGCTAAAACCTTTCAGTCAGCAGAGTTAAATGCTGAAATAGTTCAGCATACAGAGTATGAGGCTGCATCTTGGCAGTCCATAGAGCAAAGGGTTGAAACCTTTCAGCCAACAGAGTTTAATACTGAAGAATTTCAGCATACAGAGTTTTAGGCTGCACCCATGCAGTCCATAGAGCAAAAGGCTGAAATCTTTCAGCCCCAATAGAGTTGAGAGTTGCTGAAAAATTGCAGAAATTGCAGCAAAGAAGAGAGTGCCTGACTGATGCCAAGGTTGACATGAAGTATAAAACAGTTGATAAGAAGGTTAAGCCAGTTGCAGGGCCGCTTCCTCCGAATAGTGATGAGCAGATGGAAAAAGCTAAGAAGCAGCCTATGTTGAGAGATCCTGCAAATATTGGCCATGAATTTACAACTGAAACTCTTGCAGAATTGAAGATTGAAAATGATAATTTCTTGCTTCTTCTAGAAAAAGAATGTTTTAGAGAGATGCTTGGACGACATGGTAAGGCATTTGCTTTCTTTCCTCATGAAATTGGCTGCATTAGTCCCAAATTGGTTGCGCCTATGGTCATCTTCACCGTTCCTCATGTGCCATGGAATATACGTCCTATACTTGTGCCTAGAGCATACTTTCCAAAGCTGATAGAGTTGTTGAATGAGAAGATTAAGATGGCGATTTTGGAACCCTCCTCTGTGCCCTATTCTAACAGGTGGTTTACTGTTCCAAAGAAGAATGGAACCTTGAGATTTATTCAGGATATGCAGCTTGTGAATAGAGTGACAATCACGAATGTGGGAATAGGACCAGTTGTGGATGAGTTTGCTGAGGCTTTTTTAGGACGAGCCATCTATTCCCTAGGTGACTTGTATTCTGGTTATGACCAGTTTCATCTTGCCTTGGAAAGCAGGGATATCACCACTATGCGGATACCTATTGGTCTTGTGAGGATGTGTACCTTGCCTCAAGGTGCCACCAACTCACTTGCTCATATGATGAATGCTATGCATAAAGTTCTACGAGACTATATTCCGTAGTATACCATGCCTTTCTTAGATGATGTGCCTATTAAAGGCTGTGCAGAAGAAGAAAAGAATGAGAGTCTTGATTTGCGAGGATGTAAACAGTTTGTGGCTGAACGCTTGGTTTCTTGTGAGCAAATATTGACACGATTAGAGGAGGTGAATTTGACTCTTTCAAGGCTGAAATTTGTCTTTGGTGTTAATGAAGTCATCATAGTTGGGCATATGGTTGGTTATTATGGCAGAAATCCTTCACCTGCAAAGGTGGATGCCATAAGCAGGATTGCAGAGTATTGCTCGACTACTTCAGAGGTGCGGAGATTTGTGGGAGCTTGTGTATTTTACATGATTTGGATTCCTCATTTTTCTCACATAGCAGATGTTCTCCATCAGCTGCTTCGAAAGAGGCAGAAGTTTCATTGGGATGAGAATAATTCGAAAGCCATGTGTAAACTCAAGAAGCTGTTGCAGTCAGCTCCTACTCTTCGCAAGGAGGATTATCAGTGTGTACGGCCAATCATGTTGACAGTTGATACCAGCCCTATTGGCATAGGTTGGGTAGTGGGATAGGATGATGCTGATGGGAACATATATGCAATTCGCTTTGGAGCTAAAGTTCTTAATGAGCGGCAGAGAAGATATCCACAGATTAAAAGAGAGTTGTGGGGAGTAGCCACTGCACTGAAGTGTGATAAAGAGTATTTTATTGGTGCTCCAGTTATTGTGGAAACAGATTGCTTGCCTTTTCTTGGCATGATTACTAGCTGTTCGACTCCAGATATAGCGACGCTTCAGTGGAATGCCTACATCAAATCATTGAATCCAGAATTTTGACACATAGCAGGAAAAGATAATCCAGTTGCTGACATGCTGTTTAGAGCGAGATATGATGATGAGGAGTCGTTGCTTGCAGAAGATGATGAGATAGAGTTTGCAGCTTCTGTCCTTGTTCATTATTGTCATGTATCTACTATTGAAGCCTTTACTGAAGAACTCTATGTTGGCGAGTGGCTACAAATTGGTCAGTATCTGAGTTCATTAACTCGAAGAGCTGATTGGACAGATGATGCATTCAAGAAAATCAGAAGAAAGGCTTATGTGTATTTCTTAAAAGATGGTTTTCTTTGGAAGCACCCAAAGAAGAGAGGCAGCCTACCCTTGAGAGTAGTTTGTGAGGCAGCGACGCAGATATAGATTATGCGAGAGTTTCATGAGAGTTCTTGGGCTGGACATAGAGGTGTGTGGGCTACCTATGAGAAAATCAAAGAAAGATATTGGTGGAAAGGGATGTATAAGGATGTTTCCCACTTTGTGGAGACTTGCAGGGACTGTCAGCTCTACTCTTTAGTGCGACATCGCGATGAGTTGCATCCGACCTATCCGCTATGTATGCATTATAACTGGGTGGTTGACTTGGTTACTTTGCCAGTGGGACTTTGGCAGATGAGATATCTTGTCTTGGCCAGGGAGGATCTTACAAACTATGTTGAAGGCAGATCTTTGTGGATGAAGACCACCACTACAGTATGTAAATTCTTGTTGGAAGAAATATTTTGCAGGTATGGATGTATAGGCAAGATTACTGCTGATCGTGGAGAGCTAGATGCAGATGAAGCTAGAGAATTTTTCTCACGGCTTGGGATTAAGTTGGCTCTTACTAATGCCTATAATCTAGAGGGGAATGGCAAGAGCAAAAGAGGGCATCCGCCGATAGTTAAGGCATTTGCAAAAGCTTGTAGAGGTCAGATTGGAGATTGGCCGAGATTACTACCTTTTGCATTGTGGGCAGACCGCTCTACACATAGCGTGACTACTAGATATATGCCTGCAGAGTTGATGTATGGGAAAAAACTTGTCATGCCCTACTGAAATTTGTGCTCTCACATGGAGTGCTCTTCCTTGGCATGAGAATTTATTAAGAGAGGAGCTTCTAGCTCTTCGGATTCGTCAACAAGAGAGAAGGGCAGAAGATGTGCAGCTAGCAGTTGATCGTTTGAAGGCAGCTCAACTCAGAAAGAAGGACAGGTTTGATTTGAGGCATCACTTGCAACCTAGAGCCATAAAAGAGGGAGATTGGGTTCTAGTCTACGACAGTAGCCTAGAGAATCATCATAGTAGCATGAGAAAAATGGTTCAAAGATGGTTTGGACCGTATGAAGTGAAATAGGTTTTTGATAGTGCTACCTATGAGTTGGCTCAATTGGATGGGATGGTATTGAGGGTGCCCATTGCTGGAAAACGAGTCAAGATTTTCAAGAGAAGAGAAGATGAAGAGTATGCACTTGAAGCATTGGCAGAAGAAGAGCAGTCAGAAGATCATGGATAATTGGCTCATCCGGAGGATGCGCAGGTTTAGAGGGGTGGATGTCGTGCTGCTGCGCATCCGAGCCGTAAACACCTCCATTTTTGTTGTGCATCTGTGTTATCTTTTCACGTGTGTTTCATTGTGTTTGATTGCTGTGTTATCTTTCTGTCATTTTCTGTACCCACATCCAATGTACATACTCCATTTGTGTGTTTGTGTTTGCGTGTGTTTCTGTTTGTGTGCGTGTTGTGTGTGTGTTAGAAAAATATGAAAAACTAATGCCAAAGAATATTATCATGCTGTCAATTTCAATGAAGAACTCCAAGAAAAGTGCAGGAAACTGTGGAATCAAAGGAAGCCATGTAGAAGCCGACATTTAAGCTATGAAGATAAAGGTTGCACGTGAACAAGGCCAATGTAACATGCGGGACAATGAAGCAGAAACTGTTTTTTACTGGTTTGTCCCAGCTCAACACTGTGTTGTGGAATGCAATCCTCAGAGTATATGTAGAGCAAGGACAAGACAAAATATCTCTAGAATTGTATCGCCATCTGCAAGAGGAACATGCAATTCAAGATGAGATTACATTGATGACTGTTCTGCAAGCCTGCTGTGAAGTAGGAGAATTGGAGGCTTGTAGGAAACTGCATTTTGATGTTGTATCTACAGATTATGAGATGAACATAGCCCTTGCAAATACTCTCGTTTGTGCTTATGGGAGTTGTGAAAACATGGCAGATGCTCAGGCAATATTCGATGGACTTGTCTAGCCTGATTATGTGTCATGGAATGTGTGCATTGCTGGCTATGCACAAGAAAGAAATTGTAATGCTAGTTTTCACATGTTCTAGGAAATGCAGTTGGCAGGTTATGATCTAGACCAAGTGACCTTTGTGTCTCTTCTTTCAGCTTGCAGTCACACTGGATTTGTCACCGAAGATGTTGAATGTTTCAAGTCTATGAGCAAAGTGTTTGATTTATATTCAGACTTGAAGCATTATGCCACTATGATAGACCTTCTTGGACATGCAAGCGACATTGAGAGGATACAAAGTTGCTTGTTAAGAATGCCTATCAAGGCAGATTTAGCTATTTGGTTGTGCTTGCTAGGGGCATGATTTTCATTTTTGCTTTCCGTCGTGTTGTTTCTGGGGAGGACGACGCGCTATATGGGGAGGATCGCAAACTGTTGTGGAAAAGCCGCAAAAGCTCTGTCACAAAAATCCAGCCAACTCGGCTGTTTGCTTGTATCCGATCTATGACTCTCTCGTCTATGGCCATCCGGAAACCTTGCTAGCTTCTTCAAACTTTAAAGGCCTTCGTCGCCCCCCCTTCCTCGACATCCTCTTATGTAAGAGAGAGCGAGCGTGCTAATACTACAACGAGAAAGATTAAACAACCTTCTTTGCTCTCCACGCCTATGGCGTGCCAGTAGGTGATTACGTCGTCATTCACCTATCCTATTGCCAGCTCCGAACTCGAGTTCATTGTTGGCTTGCAAGCGCACACTGTTGAGAGGGGGCCTGTCTGTGCCAGGAGCTTTGAAAGTACCTACATCTGTATTTAGTCCCTGTGATTTCTAATGCGGAGATCAACCATCTGCAGCTAGTTTACGTTTGGTGATTCTAGAGTAGAAATGTCCGTGCTTTCAATCACAGCTTTTGGACAGGCTTCCTTCAATCCCATACTTGGTGAAGCACATCATGTATCGTGTGGTACACTCAATGTATTGTTAGAGCAGCACATAACTATGGACGAAGTCGATGAGTACAAAAAAAGAAGAGATTTTTGTCACCCCTGCCCTTGATGTCTACGGATTCAGCTTCTTATCATAGGCACGGTGATGACGTAATGTTAGATAAGCAAAGGAGCTGAACTTGCCAGTCTTCTTGGATATACATGGAGATCACAAGTTATTTTTCTAAGGTGGTATGCCTATAACTGCAGCTTCTTGTCATCAATAGTAGTTGGCAGCTTCTTTGTTGTAATTCACTTGGCAAGCAATATAGTGATCTTTGGCATAAAATATTGAGATCTTCTTATTAGCCTTGCGCCTTGCAGCATCTTGAACCCCGTGTTCAGCAGCTCTTGCATGAACTCCACGACAACGTGCTCACAGATCTCCCAGATCACTTTTTCTTCTTCTTTTAGTTCAATCTACAGTTTTCAGCGATCGCAATTCGCACGATTTCATCAAATTTTCCCTCTTGTGAAAATTCCATAATTGGCTAAAAAAGCAACTAGCTTTTTGCATGCCATTTATTATTTTCAAATAATCCATGCAACTCACACTAGTACTAATGGCTCAGATCACATTGACTCTCTAGATCAATAAAGAAGTCGGATGATGATGCATTCCACAGTGTATCCTCATAACATCATGACACCGGCACTCGTTAACATCACATTATCAAGTTGTAAGTGAGGCTTGCTCTCTATCACCACTCACATAACAACACATTGAAAAGAGAAGATTGCAAAGTGTTGAGAAACACCCTGTTGTTAAATTAGCAGCTAGATTTTATGGACCTTTTAAAATCATCCACAAGATCAAAGACAACACATTCAAATTAGAACTACCTCCACATTGGAAAATCCATAATACTTTTCATATCAGTTTGTTATGTCCTTTTAGAGGCCAATTACCTGTCTACCCTATCTATGAAAACCCTCATTTGTTAGAAGAAGAAATTGAAATCCTTGAGCTTAAAACTATTTTAGATACTGACTTTATGACCACTAGAATTGGTCGTAGATATTCTAGATATTTGGTTAAGTTTAAAAATCATCCTATTAAAGAGGCCCAATGAATGCACGCTCGCGACCTAAGTGCTTAGCCCTCATTACTCGCTCCACATTGAGATAATAGCAATTGAGGAAAATTTCTATCCCACCCCGGGGGTATGATGCCAGGAAGCATATTCCACGGTGGATTCCGTGAGACCATGGTGGATTTGGTGAGGTTTTTATTCCACGATGGATTCCGTGAGGTTTTACGGTGGATTTCGTAAAAGTATATTTATTTGCTAAGGCTCGTATACAAGGTGGATTCCTTGTGCGAGAATTTGACGGGGACGCCTGTCCTTTTTAGGCGTCATGTTAATTTAATGTGCATGCGATGTCATGTTGCTGTGCATCCAAGGTGTGAAATCCACCCAAAAGTTGTGTGTTTTGTTACTTTGTACATACTTAGTCGTGTTTACATTTATTTTCTGCATGCGAGTATAGTGGAGAGAAGTTTGAAAGCATAGTAATGGAGATGTTTGGGAAGTTTGGATCAATTTCAGAAACACTAGAAGATCAATTACCATCTACCTTGGATTTTGCAATGAAGGTTTCTGCAGTTAAAAAGTTAAGGGTCTCGCAAGTAGTGCGGTTTTTAGGACTCCTATTTTAAGAGACATATGGACTTGGTTGAGACTAGTGTCTACTTCATGAAATGTTCTTTGCGATTTATTAAAAGATGGTTGTAGATGTGTTCTGATTCCTGGAGGTGTTAGAGAGATTCTCTTTATGGAACATGATCGTGAGGTAGCTTATGTGAAGCAGAGTATTGGTGCAATTGAGACAGGAGCTTCTTTAGTGCCTTGTTTTATATTTGGGTAGACCCATGTTTACAAGTGGTGGAAACCTAAGGGCACGGTATACAATCAGATTTGTTGACTGCTTTGCTTTGTGTCATTTATGTTTTGGGGGAAGGAAAAGTGAGGGATCCTATTTTGAAAAGGAGGACTATTTTTGAAAGAAGGTTTTTTGGGGGGAGATTTTTCGCAAAACAGGGAGCTCTACGGAGAAAAAAGGGGAGATTTTTTTTCGTCACAATGGAGGAGAGGAGTTCTACATCTTTGGGAAGGAGGGAAAAAGTCGAGGAAGGTGCTGAAGGAAATCAGAGGAAGAGGCTATAGAACAGGAACACGAGAAGAGGAGTGACAACACAAACATTGCTGTGATGCAAAGAGACTAGAAGGCTGCAACGAAGATGAAGATGAAGATGAAGTGGAGTAGAATTCGATGACAAAGCAGACGAATTTGCTGTGATAACAGGATCAAGACAAAGAAGCAACAGCCAAACTGTCTTCGAACTCTAAAGATCGGGGCAAAATGCCTTCTGTATGGATGTGGCCAGGCACCTATTCTTTCTGGGAACCATCCAAGGGAGTTGGCCCTGCGTCTCCCACGACACTTTCTCTCACTCTTTGAGCTTCTTCCCAAATTGGAGGCTGTCACACAGAGTGTTTTTTTAAATTATTTTTTTCAAGCTATAATCATGGGCCACTTCACTTCCTCCTCTATGTAGTTGCAACCTAGATGGGATGGAGGATAATCAGACATTGTTGCAATGAAGGCAAAGTCAAAGGTGATGAAGCAGTAACAACTGAAAACGAAGGGAGGAAAGCGGATGACGAGGTTTGTCTACCGAAATGATTATGGCAATCAGAGAAGCAACTTAAAGACCATCTCGACAAGACTACAGACATAATGTCAGAGAAGGATCAAACAAGCAGCAGGAAAGATCCCTTACCAATTAAAGTCGAACTGCACAAGGATAACTCTTTCTTGATACGTCGACATAAACTAGCGATGCAATTCTTTGGCAGAAGGCCACCCCATGAAATATAGGAACATGCTAACGTTAACAAAGTCAATATACCTCTACGCCTTCCCTGCCAACGTGCTTCGTCTTGCTTTATTATACATAGCCTGATCTGCATGCAACAGTCTCTCTATCTCCACCATTTTCATCTGGGTGTCTTTAGCCGCCAGTAGGAAGTCTATAGTTTCTGCATCCACAGCTACTTGACCTTTATGGAAATGATTCAATATTTGATAAGTTCGAGATTTGCTTGAGTGGAGATGGCTCTAGAGCAGCTACAGGTTCTTATAGTAATATATTTCGAGTGTTTGGCATCGTGGCTGAGCAGAGGCGCTCCAAGGAAACATATAAATTAAAAAAATGGTTGGGTATCATGTTACTAAACTTCTCACATTGCAACTGGATTAGGCACAATGGCCAGGGCCCTCTTATTTCTACTAGCTATTCAGGCCACCTTCTGAACTGGTTCTGCTTTATCATTGCAGCAGTATGCTTCCTTGCAGGTTCTGTTCAGAATGCAAAGCATATAAGGTACTATACCTATTACATGAGTGACGAAAGACAATCTCAGTGTCTTGAAAAGAGAAGGGTATTTTGTATAACCTACAGTTGTGGAAATTTCTCATGATGCATCCATTGTACAAGAAGAACTTTTTGAACTTGTTCTGTATATGTTCAAATTCCAGACTTTGGAAGAGCAATAGCAATAAATAATTCTGTATTACAAGGTTTGAAGAGTTCAATCAAATTGTCATGATTTGAAGAGCTATTCTCAGTTTTCATGCTGCTCACGAGAAGGAGGCACAGTTTTGTCAACTGTTGCAATTACATGTAAATGATGCAAAGTAGGCAGAAACTGTTGTCAGTTGTGTGCAATTGAAATCTTGCTTCTCATAAGCTCGGACTTTAATAAGATCTTGTATACATGACATGGATCAATTGTATAGATCACATGTGGTTTTGTTATGATGTTTCTCTATGCTTAGAGATAACTTGGCAGTAATACTATTGTTATTTGGCATCATATTTGCCTTGATTATTTGCTTCAATTGATCTTCTATCTTGGAATTTCTCAAGAACCTCAGTGGTTGGCGACTTTGCTTTCAAAAACCCTTCGACAACTTTGGTGAACCCGACGTGAAAGCGTCGCATAAATTTCAGGATGGGAGATACTTCAGCATCATTTTCAGCCTCTTCTACGATTCGTGCTGCGTCCTCTACTTCAGCTCCATCATTGACTGCTGCTTCAAGTACTTCAACGGATGATCTAAAATAGATTTTGCAGAATATGTCTATGTATATGCAGCTTCAAAATTAGCAGACACAATTGTATATGCAGCAGCAGCAGCAATTGCATCAACAACAGTTGTCTCAGCAAGGGAAACTATATTCGGAGCAGGAGAATGAAATCAGCGCGACTAAGACGATTGAAGAAGTTGAGAATGAGAAGAAGCTATTTGATGGCCGTAATGTTTCAGCATATTTGAAGACATATGAGATCAAGTTGGGGTTTTTTGGAGTTCCAGCTGGACTTATGAGTAAGTATTTCCTTCGTCTTGTCACATCCGCCTTGAGGGCAAAAGTGACTGATCTTTTTATTCAAAATTCGCATTGGCAAGATTTTAAGAAGGCCTTGAAAGAAGAGTATTTCCTTGAGGACTTTGGGATGGCTACACGGCGGTCATTCCAAGAGTGGGTCTACATGCCAAACAAAGGTCTAGCTACTTCAGAGTTGATTCAAGAATTTGAAGAGAGGTATAGTCAGCTTGATGCCATTGAACAAAGAGCATTGGATGTTGAGAAAGTTGAGCTTTTCTTGCAAGCTGCAGATCCTGCTCTTCAAGAGGAATTAGGAGAGATTCTTGAGGATCACACGAAGCCTATGGGTCTTAAAACAAATTGGCAAGATGCCCAGGATGCAGTCTCAACTTTGACCAAGAGGAGGATATGGAAGACCCGTCTACAGAATGGATCTATGACACCGATGCCGTCTTCTGCTTCTATGCCTGCTTCTATCCCTGTTATTTCTTCTCTTCCTTAGCCAGTTTCTTGGCCTATGCCTGTGCCTACTATTTCTACTCCTTCTGTTCCTCCTGTTTCACAACCGATGCTAGCTCCTTTTGCTCCAAAACCATCCGCTCCGTTGGTGCCTTCCTCTCTTGATGATATTATCAAAGGCATAATGGATTTGACACTAGAGTCAGTTAAAGCAGAATTGGTGGGAAAATTGAAAGAGCAGTTTGCTTCGATTGCACCTACTATTTCTTCTAGTGCTTCTACTCCAGCTAGGAGTGCTCCTAGTGCACCTAGGAGAGATCGAAGATGTATTTGGTGTGATAGTACGGACCATGAGCATTGCAGGGATTGTGAATCTTTTCAGGATGCAAGGAGGAAGAATTTGGTATTTTGGGGACAAGATGGTAAGATTTGGTTGACTGAAACAAGAGCTCCGCTTGCTACCAACTTTGGGAAAGGCAAAATGAAGAAGTTAGTGGATGACATGGCTGCGCGTACTTCTTATGTGGCAGCTAGAGGAGATGCTTCTGCATATGGAGTCCAGATTGAGAAAGGATCAGAGAATCAGTCAGCATTATGGACTTATGCTATGGAGACAGCAAATAAGGAAAGAATTCAACAAACTATTTTGACTAGTGTAGGCTCTATCATCAGATCTGAGACAGGTTGGGATTTGCCTGTTGACAGGTACACTATTTATACCTACTTGGCTAAGTCTCAGGGAGCAGATATACTTGTTGAGGAGAAGCGTAAGAGGGATGAAGAAAATCCAAGTGCAGCTAAAAAGTCTAGAGGGGGTGAGTTTGTTACTCCACCTACTGCAGGACCGTCTTTGAGACCAGGGCCAGAACGACAGATGGAAGATGCTCAAAAGAAAGAGAAGAGGCAAGAGCCTAGAGAGAGAAAGCAGCCATGGTTTAGATTGATGTCTGATATTGAGACATCTACGGACATGAAGAAAATCTTTAATGACAATATACTTGGCAGTGAGGTGACTTTTACTATTTCTGAGGTTTTGGGCATCTCGAAAAGAGAGTTTCAAGATCAGTTCCAAGAGGTTCTGAAGAGGAAAAGACATGCATTGCCTACTATTGATACACAGGGAGTTATGATTGGGGTGTTGGATGAGGGTGAGGATGAGGTTATGGTTGAGAATGCTTCTATTTTTCCACAGATAGAGAAGAGGGTTCAGCCTATGCATTATGCTGAAACTGATGAGCCTATCTTGATACCGCGTAGTCACTTTTCGTGGAGTCATTGGGCTAGGGCAACTATAGAGACGATGGTAAAAATTGCAGAGAAACAAGTTCCTTATGTTGCTTTGGTGGATCATGGTTCAGAGATTAATCTCATAGTTCGTGGAGTTTATGAAAGTAACAGATGGCCTATGGATGTAGAGCATGGGTGGTGTATGAGAGCCGCCAACAACACTGCAGGTGATTTGTATGCTGCCTGTCCCAATGTCAGGGTTTCTATTGGAGATGTAGAGGAGGATTTTCATTTCTTTGTGCAAGATTCATGCTCTTATCCCATAATTCTTGGACAGCCATTCATCACAGAGATGCGCATGGAAACAAAGGTAATGGATGATGGACTTGCTTATGCACGGATTCGTAGTAAAGATAGCATGAGAGCAGTTCAGTTTATGATAGTGTGTGTGAACCATGTTAGAAACATGGATACTCTTAGAGATGCACCTTTGCCCACTATGAGGTATTTGGGTTTTCATTAGGTACCGCCATTTCGTAAGACGATGGTGGTACAGAGTAGAGGAGGTTGGAGTTCTCACCTCCTGGCAGCAGTGTTTTCTCCTCCGGTTTTGTTGGAATTTCAGCAAACAGTTCGATGAGTTATCAGAAGACTTCTAAGTTGCCTAGAGCTGCCAGGAAGTACATATGCAGGAAGGAGAAAAATTTGAAAAATGCAAGAATTTTAGAGGATGATGAGCACATAGATGGGATGTATGATAGTATGATTTGTGTGGATACGATGACAGAGATGGAAAATATGTTGAAAACTGATATGCAGAGTTGTCACAGTAATGTATCAGTGCAATCCCTAGACATGTTTCATGAAATTGCAGATTTTGTGTCACAAATAGAGTCAGAGGCTGAGGTGACTCAGCAAAAAGTATTGAGTGCTGAAGAAATTCAGCAAACAGAGTTTCCGGTTGATTATGATCAGCTTACAGAGACACAGAGGGCTGAAAACTTTCAGCCAACAGAGTTTACTGCATAAATATTTCACCATCTAGAGATTAGGGATGTTCCTATGCACTCCATAGAGCAGAGGGCTGATGATATTCAGCCATTGGAATGCAGAATTGTTGATTTACAGCAAGATTTGAGTAATGCAGAGGATCATAATGAAGCCAGGGTTGACACGAAATACAAGACTGTGGATAAGAAGGTGAAGCCGGTAGCTGTACCGCTTCCACCTGACAGTGATCAGCAAATAGAGAGGGCTGCCAAACAGCCAATTTTGAGGAATCCGGAGCATATAGGCCATAAATTTTCAGCAGAGACTCTTGCTGAATTGAAAATTGGAAATGGTGAATTCTTGCTACCCACAGAGAAGTAATGCTTTCAGGAGATGCTTGAGCGACATGGAAGGGGGTTTGCTTTTTTCCCGCATGAGATTGGATGTGTGAATCTAGATATTGTTGCTCCTATGGCGATCTTTACTATTCCTCATATTCTATGGAACCTCCGACCTATTCCAGTGCCTAAGGCACACCTGCCAAAGCTGATTGACTTGTTGAATGAGAAAATCAGGATGGGAATCCTAGAGCCTTCATCTGCACCATACTGAAATAGGTGGTTTACGGTTCCAAAGAAGAATGGTACTCTCCGATTTATACAGGATATGCAGCCAGTAAACAAAGTTACTATCAAGAATGTTGGTATAGGTCCAATTGTGGATGAGTTTGCAGAAGCATTTGCTGGACGTGCCATCTATTCTTTAGGTGATTTGTATTCGGGATATGATCAGTTTCAGCTGGCTTTGGAAAGCAGGGACATAACCACTATGAGAACTCCTATTGGGCTTGTCAGGATGTGTACCTTGCCTCAAGGTGCCACTAATTCTGTAGCACATATGATGAATGCCATGCATAAGGTCCTTCGTGATTACATACCTTAGCTTACTATGCCTTTCTTGGATGATGTGCCGATTAAGGGGTGTGCAGAAGAAGAGAAGAATGAGAGTCTAAATGAGCAGGGATGCAGATACTTTGTGGCTTATCATATTTCAGCTTGTGAAAAGATTTTGGCCAGGTTGGAAGAAGTGAACTTGACACTATTAGGGCAAAAATCTGTTTTTGGAGTAAATGAGGTTGTCATTGTTGGACATATGTGTGGATATTATGGCAGGAAACCCTCACCTAAGAAGGTGGATGCTATAGGCAAGATTACGGAGTATTGTTCTACCACTTTAGAGGTACAGAGATTCATTGGAGCTTGTGTGTTTTATATGATTTGGATACCCCGTTTTGCACACATAGCAGATTGTTTATATTAGCTGCTTCGAAAGGGGCAAAAATTCTATTGGGATGAGAGCCACACTAGAGCCATGCAAAAATTGAAGAAGTTATTGTAGATTGCTCCTACTCTCAGGAAAGCGGATTATAATTGCAGAAGGCCTATTGTATTGACAGATGACACTAGTCCAATTGGCATAGGTTGGGATATGGGTCAAGATGATGCAGATGGAAATAGGTATGCTATTCGGTTTGGGGCGAAAGTCCTAAACGAGAGACAAAGGAGATATCCGCAAATCAAGAGGGAGTTACTGGGGATTGTTATGGCTCTCAAATGTGACAAGGAGTACTTTATTGGAGCTTCAATTGTGGTAGAGACAGATTACTTGCCATTGATAGGTATGATTAGGAGTTGCTCTACTCCGGATATACCTATGCTGAGATGGATCGCATACATCAAGTCATTAAATCTAGAATTTAAACACATAGCAGGGAAGGATAATCTAGTGGCAGATATGATGTCTAGAGCCAGATATGATGGTGAGGAGACACTACTTGCAGAAGAGGATGATGCAAAAATTTTAGCCGCGCTATGGTTGATCATGTTTTCCATGTCTATGATATTGTGGTTTTCATAGAAGAACTTTATGTTGGAGATTGGTTGCAGATTGGCAGGTACCTTAGTACACTAAGTAAAAGAGATGAAGAGTTCAAGAAGATCAGAAGAAAAGCCTATGGTTATTTTCTCAAGGACAGATTTCTTTGGAAGCATCCGAAGAAAAGAGGTGGATTACCTTTGCGGGTTGTCAGCGATAGAGAGACACAGTTACACAGGTGATGAGGGAGTTTCATGAGAGTCCTTGGGCTGGTCATAGAGGAGTGTGGGATACTTATGAGAAAATCAAGGAGAAATATTAGTGGAAAGGCATGTATAGAGATGTTTCTCACTTTGTAGAGACTTGTAGAGACTGCCAGATGTATTCGATAGTGCGTCATCGAGATGAGCTTCATCCGACCTATCCGCTATGCATTCATTATAAGTGGGTAGTTGACTTGGTTACTATGCCTATGGGTCTATGGCAAATGAGATATATTGTTTTGGCTAGAGAGGATCTTACCAATCATGTTGAGGGCAGATCTTTGAGAACGAAGACTACTAGTGCAGTGTGTAAGTTCTTATTGGAAGAAATTTTCTGCAGGTATGGTTGCGTGGGTAAGATCACTGTGGATCGCGGTGAATTGGATGCAGATGAAACTAGGGAGTTTTTCTCTCAACTAGGAATCAAGTTGGCTCTAACCACAGCATACAATCCAGAGGGAAATGGGAAGAGTGAAAGAGAGCATCCGCCGATAGTGAAACCATTAGCCAAAGCATGCAGAGGACGGATTGGAGAATGGCCGAGACTTCTACCATTTTCCTTGTGGGCTGATCGTATGACTCACAGTGTTACCACAGGATATATGCCTGTAGAGTTCACGTATGGTCAGAAACCGATTATGTCCACTGAGACTTGTGCTTTGACTTGGTTAGTTTTACCTTGGCAGGAGGATTTGACGAGAGAGGAGCTCTTAGCTCTTCGGATTCGGCAATTGGAGAGAAGATCAGAGGATATTCAGATAGCTATTGACAGGTTGAAGGTTGATAGACTAAGAAATAAGGACAGATTTGACAGCAGGCATCGCTTGCAGTCTAGAGCAATAGAAGAGGGAGACTGGGTATTAGTCTTTGATAGTAGCCTTGAAAATCAGCATACTGCACTTCGGAAGATGGTGAAAAGATGGTTTGGGCCATACATAGTCAGACATGTCTTTGACAATGCAACATATGAGTGACCGAATTGGATGGGACAGTGCTTAGAGTGCCTATTGCAAGAAAAAGAATCAAGATTTTCAAGAAAAGAGATGATGAGGATTATGCATTGGAAGAATTTGCAAGAGAAGAGCAACGAGAAGAAACTTCAATAGAAGAGACAGATGATATGACAGATAATCTTGATGATATACCGGAAATACATAATGAAGAGATTGGTCTGTTTGTGGATCTTGATGATAATGATCATGGGTAGTTGGCCCATCCGGAGGATGCGCAGGATTAGAGGGGGTGGATGTCGTGCTGTTGCGCATCCCAGGTGTGAAATCCACCCAAAAGTTGTGTGTTTTGTTACTTTGTACATACTTAGTCGTGTTTACATTTATTTTCTACATGCGAGTATAGTGGAGAGAAGTTTGAAAGCATAGTAATGGAGATGTTTGGGAAGTTTGGATCAGTTTCAGAAGCACTAGAAAATCAATTGCCATCTACCTTGGATTTTGCAATGGAGGTTTCTGCAGTTAAAAAGTTAAGGGTCTGGCAAGTAGTGCGGTTTTTAGGACTCCTATTTTAAGAGACATATCGACTTGGTTGAGACTAGTGTCTGCTTCATGAAAGGTTCTTTGCAATTTATTAAAAGATGATTGTAGCTGTGTTCTGATTCCTGGAGGTGTTAGAGAGATGCTCTTTATGTAACATGATCCTGAGGTAGCTTATCTGAAGCAGAGTATTGGTGCAATTGAGATAGGAGCTTCTTTAGTGCCTTGTTTTATATTTAGACAGACCCATGTTTACAAGTGGTGGAAACCTAAGCGCAGGGTATACAATCAGATTTGTTGACTGCTTTGCTTTGTGTCATTTATGTTTTGGGGGAAGGAAAAGTGAGGGATCCTATTTTGAAAGGGAGGATTATTTTTGAAAGAAGGTTTTTTGGGGGGAGATTTTTTGCAAAACAGGGAGCTCTACAGAGAAAAAAGGGGAGATTTTTTTTCGTCAATGGAGGAGAGGAGTTCTACATCTTTGGGAAGGAGGGAAAAAGTCAAGGAAGGTGCTGAAGGAAATCAGAGCAAGAGGCTACATAACAGGAACACGAGAAGAGGAGTGACAACACAAGCATTGCTGTGATGCAAAGAGACTGGAAGGTTGCAATGAAGATGAAGATGAAGATGAAGTGGAGTAGAATTCTATGATAAAGCAGATGAATTTGATGTGATAACAGGATCAAGACAAAGAAGCAACAGCCAAACTTTCTTCGAACTCTGAAGATCGGGGCAGAATGCCTTCTGTATGGATGTGGCCAGGCACCTATTCTTTCTGGGAACCGTCCAAGAGAGTTGGCCCTGCGTCTCCCACGGCGCTTTCTCTCACTCTTTGAGCTTCTTCCCAAATTGAAGGCTGTCACACAGAGTGTTTTTTTAAATTATTTTTTTCAAGCTATAATCATGGGCCACTTCACTTCCTCCTCTATGTAGTCGCAACCTAGATGGGATGGAGGATAATCAGACATTGTTGCAATGAAGGCGAGATCAAAGGTGATGAAGCAGCAACTGAAAACGAAGGGAGGAAAGCGGATGACGAGGTTTGTCTGCCTTAATGATTATGGCAATCAGAGAAGCAACTTAAAGACCATCTCGACAAGACTACAGACATAGCGTCAGAGAAGGATCAAACAAGCAGCAGGAAAGATCCCTTACCAATTAAAGCCGTACTGCACAAGGATAACTCTTGCTTGATACGTCGACATAAACCAGCGATGCAGTTCTTCGGTAGAAGGCCACCCCATGAAATATAGGAACAGGCTAACGTTAACAAAGTCAATATACCTTTAAGCCTTCCTTGCCAACACGCTTCGTCTTGCTTTATTATACATAGCCTGATCTGCATGCAACAGTCTCTCTATCTCCACCATTTTCATCTGGGTGTCTTTAGCCACCAGCAGGAAGTCTATAGTTTCTACGTCCACAGCTACTTGATCTTTATGGAAATGATTCAATATTTGATAAGTTCGAGTGTTGCTTGAGTGGAGATGGCTCTAGAGCAGCTACAGGTTCTTACAGTAATATATTTCGAGTGTTTGGCATTGTGGTTGAGCAGAGGCACTCCAAGGAAACATATAAATAAAAAAAATGGTTGGGTATCATGTTACTAAACTTCTCACATTACAACTGGATTAGGCACAATGGCCAGGGCCCTCTTATTTCTGCTAGCTGGTCAGGCCACCTTCTGAACTGGTTCTGCTTTATCATTGCAGCAGTATGCTTCCTTGCAGGTTTTGTTCAGAATGCAAAGCATATAAGGTACTATACCTATTACATGAGTGACGAAAGACAATCTCAGTGTCTTGAAAAGAGAAGGATATTTTGTATAACCTACAGTTGTGGAAATTTCTCATGATGCATCCATTGTACAAGAAGAACTTTTTGAACCTGTTCTGTATATGTTCAAATTCCAGACTTTGGAAGAGCAACATCAATGAATAATTCTGTATTACAAGGTTTGAAGAGTTCAATCAAATTGTCATGATTTGAAGAGCTATTCTCAGTTTTCATGCTGCTCACGAGAAGGAGGCACAGTTTTGTCAACTGTTGCAATTACATGTAAATGATGCAAAGTAGGCAGAAACTGTTGTCAATTGTGTGCAATTGAAATCTTGCTTCTCATAAGCTTGGACTTTAATAAGAGCTTGTATACATGACATGGATCAATTGTATAGATCACATGTGGTTTTGTTATGATGTTTCTCTATGCTCAGAGATAACTTGGCAGTAATACTATTGTTATTTGGCATCATATTTGCCTTGATTATTTGCTTCAATTGATCTTCTGTCTTCGAATCTCTCAAGAACCTCAGTGGTTGCGACTTTGCTTTCGAAAACCCTTTGACAGCGGGTGATTCCATGATTGGTGATTCTGTAAAATGCATATTTAAATTAATTGATGTTTATGAGTTTAGAGTGCACTCATATTAAATTAAGGTTAGGATTGAGTTCCAACCTATTTATTTATTTTGTAGCTAAAGGTAGTTGGGTATTCACTTTTTTCGGTTTAATATTATTATTTTCTAACAATTGTGAATGCTTCAATTGATGTGTAGAGTAGGTAGCAATGGCGTTGGGAAGCATTGGGCGATGACGTGTATTCAAATTACCTAGAAGAAATTATCAATTTTCGATGGGCGCGTGCCATATCATTAAAGGCATGGTACTAATATTTATTTAGGCGTGCTTATTTATTGAAGCACTTGACAAACATTTATCATTTTGTATGCGCATAGGCGCTTGGTTTAAATATTTTATTATTGGACATTGTAATTGGGCACAGCCTGATTTTGAGAATGCCAAACCGTTTTATTCTTTATTTGGGCAAAAGCAAACACAAAAGCCAAAGTATGCTAATTGTAAATTGGGCTATTTTTGAGCTTAGAGATGAATAAATTTATAAATACATGCCTTGTGGAGTGCTCACATAAGGCATGGGGGGAGATTGTACCCAATTTGTCTTTTTGCCTCATGTCGTGCAAGACCTTTTTCTTACTTTAATGGTCAAAAAATTTTGGCTCATTAAGGAGATGTTTAATACTTTACTAGTCAGTTTTAATCATAAATTTGGATACCATTAGATAGTGTTTCCATTGACGTAAGGCATGTACTATAGATAACAATTCTTTATCATAGGTGGAACACTTCAACTTAGAAGGTTTAAGTTTGCAACTAGAATATGCTATGGGATATGAATCCTACATGAGGACAACTCCTATTCTTGATATGCTAGCATCAATTACTATTAGGAAAAATGGTTGATTAAAATCAGGTAATTGCAAGACATGTGCATGTGTTAAAGCATGTTTCAACAAATCAAAAGACTTTTGTTGGTTGTCAGACCAATGATACACAACACCTTTCTTTAATAATTTCATCAAAGGCAATGCAAGCAATGATAAATCTCTCACAAATTTTCTATAAAAGCTGGCAAGGCTTAAAACTCATGCACATTTTTAGGGATTAGCCAATTCAAAATTCCCTCTGTCTTTTTAAAATCAGCATGGATACCATTAGAAGAAACAACGTGACCTAAGTATTCAATCTGGGTTTGGGAAAATTCACTCTTGTCAGAGGTAGCATACAATTGATTCTCTTTCAACAATTTGAAAACTAAAGATAGATGTTGAATCCAATGATCCCATGCATTTTGTGTATCATAGCAAAAGTATCGCAAGTAGACTTTCAACCACTTGTTGACTATTTTAGTTTGACCATCCATTTGTGGGTGGTAAGCTATACTTAGAGTTACATTTGTTTCCATGGAAGTAAAAAGGCTTTTCCAAAATTTCCCTATGAATGTTGTATCTCTATTAGAAACAATTTTCATAAAGTAAACCATGAACTCTGAAAATTCTTTCCATAAATTGATCTATCATTTGTTTGACTGAATATTGAACTTTCATGGGTATAAAATGGGCTAATTTGGTAAGACGATCAACTACAACAAAAATAGTATTCCAACCCTACCTACTGGTAAATAATCTTGTAATAAAGTCTATCTTGATATCAATCCATTTACCATGTCGAATGGGTAATGGCTAAAGTAAACCACTAGACAAAAAAATGGAATCTTTATTTTGTTGGCATAGTAAACATTGCATCAAAGATTCATTAAAATATTTCTAAAGTTTCCAATAAAATCATTTACGGATCTTATCAAATGTTTTAAACAAACCATTGTACCTTGCTAAAGGAGAAGATTGCATCTTGTATAAGATACTTTACTTAAAAGTTGTCTGAGGAGTAAAATATACTTTGCCTTTGAATCAAAGAAGTCATTTCTGCCACTAAAAGTTGGAAACTTTAGATTTATTGCATTGGTGTAATTACTTCGTGATATTGGTTGTTTACTCATCTAAAAAATATTATTTATGTATGTCTTGGATCCAGTCTTTGTAGAGAGTAGAAATAGTAGAAACAGAACATGTCCACATCCAAGATAATGCATTTGCCACTACATTATCCTTGCCTGCTATATAAGAAATCTCAAAGTCATATCCTTGTAATATAGCGAACTATTTTTTTTTCTTAGAAGATAGGTTATAATATGAAAGAAAATACTTCATCACACTCATTAGTCACTTTTTACTTTGAAATGGTTGCCATAAATATAGTGATATCACTTTTTGATGGCATAAAGTATGGCTGAAATTTCTTGCTCATAAACGTGGAGTTGCTTTTCTTGGTCATTCAACTTCCTACTTTCATAGGCAATAACACCATGTTCTTGGCATAGAACAACCCCAATACCATGACCACTAGCATCAATATAGATGGTGAATTCTTTAAAAAATTCTACGCATACTAATACGTGTTAAAATAAGGAGACTTATTAGCTACCTAGCGGGTAGAGACATCTATTGTGAGGGCTTGGTAGGCTCTTGGGTACTAAGTCAGGACTTTGAGGCTGATGCCCTGTTCTCCTTGGGTTGCTATGCTTAGCTCCCTCGTTTTTACACGCTTGAGTATCCAATCTTGAAATATTAAAAAGCAATGAACCAAAGGTATTTGAAATTGACAGATCAGACTATAGGAGTCCTTGCCTAGTAGGAGTTCCTAATCCAATTGTCCTACGGTAGATAGGTAGTTCAGACCACCACTTAGGATGACTTCTTTGGTAGTTCTTTTTAGCTTGACTGTGTTGGAGCAGTTGGTTAGTGACTAGCCTTGGATCTTTACTTGGTCTATCTTTGTGGGTTTCATGCCTTGATTTGGTCAAGGGGTAGGGTGAGAGTTGTGTTAATGGGTTATTGTGTATTCTCTTTGATGTAGATTGATACTCTTGATAGTTTCTTTATATGCAGATCAGTTCTTGGATTTGATGGGGTAAATTATCCTATGGTTGCTAATGAGAGTGAGATTTAAATACCAAAAAGTGATGGATAAGTGTCAAATGACGTAAATTTAAAGCAGAATTTAAAGATTGACGGAAGTGGAAGACATCGATCAGACAATTTTAAGTGGCCATGGAAGATGGAAATTTAAAAGATTGACCTTTGCAGTGGTTGTAGATTTTTCATAAAATTTTTGGGTGCTAGACTAAATAAGGACAAGTTCTTGATAGTTTTTTAGAACTTCAGGACAAATGCGTAGAATTTTCAAGATATGTGAAATTGGGTGCCGGACGTGAGAGAAGCAGGAGGTCGGACAAGGTCAAATGTGAACAAGATATGAAGAGACATGGACCTTTGGATGCATAAGGCCCAAAATTTTCATGTGAATGGGGGTGGCTTTTAAAAACATGGTGTCAGCAAATAGCCACCCTCCCACACTGCCATGATGATTTGGGGAGAAGGGGGGGGGGGGGGGTTGGAGGATAAGAAGAAGCTGTTGCTCTGATTATTCTAGTATATTTCTCCATTTTTTCACTTTCTCGTTGCATTTCACTTGAATAATGGCTGCCTAGTTGTGGAGATCATAATGTAATCTTTCTCTCTCCTCTCTCCTCTCTCTCTCTCTCTCTCCTCCACCCAAGAGGCTATTCATACATGTGAAAGAAAGAGAAAAATGAGATCAAGAATGCTTGTTTGGCCTGCAACATATTGTTGCAAGATGCTAAGAATTGAAGTTCCGTGCTATGTAGAGATGGTTGCTGGGTTTGATAGCTATCCTTACATTCTATTTTCATAACTTGAAACATGCAATTTGATGCTATGTCTATTTTATGGAGAAAATTTGCTTGTGTTTTGGAGCTTTATGGTCCAAATGAAGTGTATGTGAAATGAAAACTCAAATGAACCTTTTTTGACATGTCTTTGAGGGCTACAAGTTATAATATGCACAAATCGCAATTAAATGTGATCATTATTAATAAATAAAAGCTCGAAATGCAATATTTACGTGGAAAAATAAGGATTTTTGTTGTTTCGGATGCAAAAATCATGTTCTTCTAGAATGAAATGAAAGATAATGATGAATCTCAATAATCCTAATCAGGTTGAATTAGAAAATAAAAAATAGTAATCTATTAGTAAATAAATCAAGAAGAATAGATTTTAAATAGAAAAAATTAGTTTTTATACTCCATAAAATTGCAAATGTGTTTGTGGATGTGTGATGGGCCTAAAGCATGAGGTTTAGTCTAATCTTAGTACCATTGCCTTGTTATAGTGTGTGATTTATTGCTATTTTAACAAGAAAATAACATGAAAATATTCTCTACACCTACCACTGCAGATATAACATTAGACACTAGGGAGAGGGGGATTTATGAGTGCTGATTATAGCCTAAAATCTAATTTTTATGATGCACTTTATATATAGGATGTGTTTATTTTAAAAGTTAAAGGGTTAAGTAGAGCAAGAGTATGTTGGGTGCACACCCATGATGAGTATGCAAAGGTGGTATAAAATCATGAAGAGAATTGGTTATAAAGTGTTCATCATGAAGAGAAATGGTTATGCACACCCATGATGTTGATTTATATATGGACTTGTGGGCATTCACCTTTGCACTGCATTCCATATACCTAGTATCAAATGAGTATCAACTCGTGAATTGCATAGCACTTGGTTGGCTAAATATTGACATATGTTGAGTGTGAGAAGTTCCAAGCTATAGGGTTATTATATTCATTTCTTTGGGGATTAATAAAGTGAGGATACAAATTATCTCCTTGAACAATTGATGATAGGAGAGGACTATGTGTCGTACATATTATATGCTTGAATGACGCATCTTGGGGCCAATCCCTAAGGTATAGGAGAGTTGAAATGGGCTATGGCAATCATCTAAGGGGTACTCCTTGTGAAGGATTGGGAAGGGACTCATTGGACTATAGATGATACAAACATGTGTTTAAGCTAGATCAGTGTGTGTAGTCTTTGGATGCTGCTGGCCATGCTGCTGTGGGGTGTTTTGGTTGAGCATAGAGGCTTAGTTAGAGAAATAGAGCTAGTGTTGAGCTCCATTTTGGTCTCGACATTCAATCATTGAAACTTTCATCCACCCTCATTTGGTCCATGTATCCAACAATCTTTAGTTAGCTAAGTAGTACATCCTACCATACTATTTTGACTATATTATTAGCTTCCTTAATAGTCCCAATACACAAGGTTCTTTAAATGATCCTTATTGCACAATGATAAATATTAAATAATTGAAAATAAATTTCCTTTTATTAAAATTCAACTCCTTTATTAAAATCCCCACGGTGTTAAGAATTGGTAGAGCACATGAACAACCTCTTGTAGCTAGACCCCATACATGATAGGTACCAACGCAATGGATAGAGCACCAATAGCACACTAGGAAACTCTCATCCCAATTACTGATCCAACCAACTTGGGAAACAAGCAAGGGCACCACCCTTGAGTTTTAGCAAGGGACAAGGACAATGCAATATAATGTCTCAAAGATTTAATAAACTTGGTCAAATGAGAGAGAGGTTCGTGGTACATCTTCCTTGTCTTACCAAGTATTTTTTGTGGCATTTTACTATGAGTTATACGACATTTTTTATACATCATGAGTCATCAATTTAATGCAATTCTCAAGCATATGCTATACTTCTTTACAAGAAGGTGATTAAATGCAACTACAATGCTACAATTGGTAGGCCCATGACTTTCCTTTATACTAAAGAAGATTAGGTATCAAACTAAAGACCTCACATGTATATCATTTAATCAAATAAAAATTTGATATTATCACCCAAAATTCGATCACCATAAGTCACCACTTGAAATAAACTAATAATAATACTTGGAGATAAGCCCCAAAAGTCCACCACCAAGAACACCGTTAATGATCAAAAGAACTTGTAGGCTTGTAGCCCACAACACCTTATAAAGGCCCCAATAGGACCTACAATGTCATCTTGGAAAAGTATAAATTACAAGAGCTAGCACATCCTCTTTCTCCACCAAGAGTTGCTCAGCCCATCCTCTTAGTTATCTTATTGTTTGCTTTATAGAAAAGTTAATACATGATCCTTATACTTGTCATCAAGAAAGAGTAGAAAATAGGAAAAGAATACAAAAGCAAAACATAACCCATCTTATATAGCTTCTTCAAGATACAGAGGTAGAGTGGGCTAATAACTTCCAATGTTCAAGAGGGTTTTTTGGTTATCACAAACATGCTATGGACTCAAAGGTGATTGCCATAATAGCTTGATTTCTTTTATTTATAGTACTTTGACACACTTATTCTCTCTAGTAGGTTTGAAACTCCAAGATCTTAAAGAAAAACTTCATGATTTTAAAAGGGAAAGAAAGGATAAGGATAGCCCATGTACATAACATTGTAGAAGAGGGAAGAAAGAGGGGAGTAGTAATCCACAATTTTCAAGATGGAAAGGGGAAGAAATAGAGTAGCCATTGTCAAATTTTCATTGTAAATGAGGAGAGGTAGAATAAGCATAGAAACTTCATATTCATGTTGCTCATTTCTAAATAATAATGAAAGAAAAGTATTACCAAAGGTTTATTACTTAGTGACGAGGATGGGAAAGAAGAGAAATATGATAGCTTAGTTTGTCATGAGAGGCACCCTTCATAAAAGCATTGTCTTCTACCCCCTAGAAATATTGCAAATGCACTATTTATAGTGTTCAAACCTCATAACATCACTACAAGGATATGGATGTATAGCGATGACGGTTTCCGATGCAAAATACCAATGGTACTCAGACGAAAAAAAGGGTGCCTGAGCGAGAGCGAAAGGGAGAGCAAACATCTTGCATTTGAGAGGGAAAGGGAGAGAAAGAGGGAAAGAGGGAAAAAGAAAGCTTCTCACCGCCATCGTCGCCGTTCACGAAGAAGAGGAGGAAGTATACAGAGGGCGAAGAGGAGTTGCCATCGCGAAGAGGAGCCGCCCAACCCTTCTTCGAGCCTTTATGGTGAGTGCATTGTTCCTTCTTGCTTTGCTTTTGTGTTTTCTCTTTCTCTTTTACTTGTTTTTGTTAAAATTCATGTGTATTTAGAGAGGGAGAGGAAATGAGAGAGAAAGAGAGGGAGAGGGAGAGGAAGAGGGAGAGGAAGAGATGGAAGCATTAAACATAATAGGGAAAGAGAGAAAGAGAGGGAGAGGGAGAGGGAGGAAGAGGAAATGAGAGAGGTAGAGGAAGAGAGAAAAGGAAATGAGAGAGGGAGAGGAAGAGAGAAAAAACATTAAACATAATAGGGGAAAACATTAAACATAATAGGGAAAGGGAGAAAGAGAGGGAGAGGAGAGAGAAAAACATTAAATATAATAGGAAAAGAGAGAAAGAGAGGGAAAGGGTGAGGGAGGGAGGGAGGGAGAATAAATGGGAGACGGAGAGGAAATGAGAGGGGGAGAGGAGAGAGAAAAAACATTAAACATAATAGGGAAAGAGAGAAAGAGAGGGTGAGGGTGAGGGAGGGAGAGGAAATGAGAGAGGGAGAGGAAGAGAGAAAATGAAATGAGAGAGGGAGAGGAGAGAGAAAAAGAGAGAAAAAACATGAAACATAATAGGGAAAGAGAGAAAGAGAGGGAGATGATTAGGGAGGGAGAGGAAATGAGAGAGGGAGAGAAAGAGAGAAAAGGAAATGAGAGAGTGAGAGGAGAGAGAGAAAATATTAAACATAATAGGGAAAGAGAGAAAGAGAGAAAGAGAGGGAGAGGGAGAGGGAGGGAGAGCAAATGAATGAGGGAGAGGAAGAGAGAAAAGGAAAGAAAGAACGAGAGAGAGAGGGAGAAAACATTAAACATAATAGAGAAAGAGAGAAAGAGAGGGAGAGGGAGAGGGAGAGGAAGGGAGAGAGAGGAGGGAGAGGTTGTTGTTTTCTTGTTTGTAGTAGTAGTACTAGTAGTTTTTTCTTTTCTTTTCTTGTTTATTGTTGTTTAGTTTTTGTGTTTTTTGTTGTTGTAGTAGTAGTAGCAGTAATTTTTTCTTCTTTTCTTGTTTTTTGTTGTAGTAGTAGTAGTAGTTGTTGTTTTTCTTTCTTTTCTTTTTCTTCTTTTCTTGTTTATTATATTGATAGTGGTAGTGGTACTGGTAGTCGTAGTTGTGGTCGTAGTAGTAGTAGTAGTAGTGGTCGTAGTAGTAGTAGTAGTAGTAGTAGTAGTAGTAGTAGTAGTAGTAGTAGTAGTAGTAGTAGTAGTAGTTTTGTTTCCTTTTTCCTTGTTTATTATAGTGGTAGTGGTAGTGGTCGTGGTTGTAGTAGTAGTAGTGGTTTTTTTGTTTGTTGTTGTTATTGTAATGGTTTTTTTTGTTTTCTTGTTTATTGTTGTTTAGTTTTCTTATTTGTTGTTATTGTTGTAGTAGTGGTAGTAATAGTAGTTTTTTTTTCTTTTCTTGTTAGTAGTAGTAGTAGTGGTAGTAGTGGTAGTAGTGGTAGTAGTTGTTGTTATTGTTGTTGTGGTGGTAGTAGAGAGAGATATATGTTTTGTTAAAGAAAATTAGTAGTAGCAGTAGTAGCAGTAGTAGCAGTAGTTGTTGTTGATGTTGTTATTGTTGTGGTAGTAGAGAGAGATATATGTTTTGTTAAAGAAAATGAGAGAGGGGGAGGAAGAGAAAAAAGAAGAAGGAACGAGAGAGAGGGAATAAGCATACAACATAATAAAGAAATAGAAAAAGAGAGAGAGAGATGGAAGGAGAGGAGATAATGAATGGATAAAAAACAAAGAGAGAGTGGTGGTGAGGTCCAATGAGGTTCGGTACAACACCACGAGATGGGAAACACTCCGACATACGTTAATTTGTGGGTGGGTGGAGACTTTACATACATTAATTTTTGCTGAGTTACAAGAGAAGAAATCCATTCTCAAAAAATTTAAGAAATAAAAAAAGAATGATAACAAAAACAAATTGTTTGTCGTAACGTAGATAAAATGGAAAACGATGAAGGTCTTGATGTCCAAGATCGCGAGGCGTATCTTAATCAACGTGTCCCATGTCTTTGCTCTCAATGCAAGCTGGCAATTCGAAGAAAATGTTGATTGTCTATAGAACATGTACGATGCTTCGGCGAGTTTCAATCTGAGATCATTGATCAGGCGATCTTCGATTTTTAGCAAACGGTAAGAAAAGTTAATAGCAATCATGAATTGTACTCCCAAGCTAATTGAATACCATATACAAAAAGATTGGGTGTGGCCGGCAAATTTTCTATCTAGGGAGGTGATGTCTCGTCCCAAGGAGAAGTGCACCCTTTGAGGCCAATTAGAAGAGTTTGTGGACATGCGATGGATGGAATGCCTGAGCCAATCCACCACTTGGAAGATACTACCCAATCTATACCATCAATACCAAAGGAGACAGACAACCTTCCAGACTTACCTACAATCTTGGAGCCTGAGATGGAGGCAAGGATCGATGCATTGATTCCCATGGATATCGAGACTTCTGATCCGCTTAGAGAGGAAGTATCCATACCATTATATGATGGGTGCCGAGTATCTTGCCTGAAGACTGCTTACACTCCTATGTATGCAAGCAAAATAGAGGTGGAGCCATACGAGTGTGACTGAGTTGTTCAGGTACCTTCAACATATGATTCATTGATTTATTTTTGGTACTATCATTAAAAAAATTTGTGCTTTTTCAAGGTATTTTATGATTTTTTTCAGGTTACTGAATTATCATATATTACCACCTGCAAATACCATACCTAAGTCTTATAATCATGCACGACATGTTTTACGAAAGCTTAGCATGGACTACAACAGCATCCATGCATGTATCAACAATTGCATACTGTTACGAGGAGAATACGAGACTATGGAGACATTTCCAAAGTGTGGTTCTCATAGGTATCGACAGGACTAGCAAGGAAAAACCATCCCTCAAAAAGTTCTTAGACACTTTCCGCTTATCCCCCGTATAAACTACATGTTTTGTATGTCTGGCATGGCGAGCTTGGCAACGTGGCATGCGCAGAACAGGTCCACAGATGGAGTTCAATAAATATCAGCGGATTCACATGCATGGAGTCACATTGATTCTACCTTTCCAGGCTTTGCCCAAGAGCTAAGGAATCTTCCGCTCAATCTTGCAATGGATGGCATGAATCCATTCGGTCTGTGGTCAACTTCTTACAGTGTGTGGCCTATAGTCCTTGTCAACTACAATATCCCTTGGACCATGGCTTTCTACGAAGAATGGACATCTCATCCTTAGCTTACTCATCCTCGGTCGCTACAAAGTCAAAAATATGGACGTGTATCTTCGTCCATTAGTCGATGAGCTTAAGATTTTGTGGGAGGAGGGGGCACCATGCAAGATATGAGCAAGCGCAATGGTCGACGGTCTGCCAATATTCGAGACATTCTCATGTGGACGATAGATGACTTTCCAGGATTCGAAGAGTGCTCAAGTAAATAGGCTTCCATTCTCGTTGGTAATAACTGTCATAGCTCATTCAAATTTGTATTCACTGGATAGAGGTGTTAGGACATGTCTGGTTACCTCAGGTTATCATGCATGTCCATTGTGCCGGCCACAATTAGACTCACAAAGGTCATAAACCATGAAGAAGATGGTATATCAAGGACATGCCGCTTTCTTGCCAAAGGGTCATGAACTCAGGGAAGGTTTTCTTCGATGACCTCCAACACGTATGAATGCCCAAAGCTGGTAGGAGTTGAAAATGGTCCATGCTGAGCCACATCCAAACGGAATGCGACGGTTTTCAGTTTTCTACGAGTTGCCATATTGGACCCACTTACAAATCAACCACTTGTTGGATCACATGCATATTTTCAAGAACATGGGCAACTTGCTATGGGACCACATCACAGGAAAAGAGAGACACTTTAGGGGCACGAATGGATTTGAAGGAGGTAGGCAAGATGGAGGTGCTTTGGCCGCAGCCGCGTGCTGATGGTCACATGCAGCTACCTCGTGCTCCTTGGGTTTTTTCCACTAAAAGAGAGTGCATTGTGAAGCAAATAGTCAAGTCTATCTGCACTTCGACGAGTATGATGCATTTTCTTAGGTCTACGTTTTCTAAAGGCGACCAATTATTAGGGCTAAAATCCCATGATTGGCATAAGATATGTCAGGCTTGTACTACAAATGGATTGTAAGTGGCCTGTGTATTTTGCTATTTGGAGTGTAGTCATTGTTCATAATGCTTTCTCATTTGTGGCAGCTTGTACTATCGATCACAATTGTAGGATGCCTTACTTTAGAAATACGCATGGCCATTTATAGGTTATCGACTTTAGTGCAGTGGATCTCATAGAAGGAGATTAAGATGTTCTCTATTGAATTCGAGAGACGGGGGGAGTAGTGGAGACGATCTATCTCTTTGAGAAATACTTGCCTACCAGCATGCTCATGATACAAATCCACCTTTGTGTGCATCTTATAGATGAAGTGGAGATTGTTGGACCTGTCCAAACACGATGGATGATCTTCTTGGAGCACTTCATGAAAACCCCGAAAGGTTTTGTGCGACAATGAGCTTAGCCAGAACATAGCATGGCTGAAGGTTGGTTGGTGTCTGAGGCGCTAGTGCATATTTCACAATGGCTACCAACAGTGGATCCAGACAACAATATGCTATGGTCGCTGAAGGATGATGATAGATTGACCGGAGATGTGGTGGTTGGAAATGGGGTTTAGGATTTGTCATATCTATATTTTATATGCAACAACTAATTGAGTGTTTCAATGTACAGTACAAAATATATAGTGCAGCATGGTCACACAGACGTCATTTTTGCGTGGAGCGTATTGACAAAATGCACTCCACAACAGACTGTGGTATCATGGCAAGGTTTGAGCAAGAGAGCCGATGACGAGCAACGGATCCAAACACGGTTATAGATGAGATGAAGTATTTTGGGAACTTACAAAGTATTGTTACGGTGGATTACCATAGCTTCTCCATGATACTATTCGATGTGCAGTGGTTCAAAGTGGTACTTGAAGGAGCAGAAACAACAGTTCGACGAGGTCCATCTGGATTTCTCAAAATAGATTCTAAAAAAAAATGGATGGATTTGTGCGACACCTTTGTGTTGCCGGCCCATTTTGAACAGGTACATGAACTCATTTGTTTGTTAATTGTATTACGACATGGTATATGTCACAATAGTTAAATCTCTCAACACCATATTGCGGAATATGGAAATTTTCCATAAGTTTGGGACACGTGGTCAAATCTTTGGATTTTTCATAACTTGAACACTATAAATTCAAATCAAGTGCTCTATAGCTCAATAGATTCCATTTTTCAAGCACTTTCTAATGATAGGTCACATCATATGGTTTTCAGAAACTTATGGGCATGAATTGGGAGATTCCCAAACTCACTAATATTGTGTTTATCTTGTACATGTTTGTGAACATGTAATCTTCTATCCAAACCCTTGACAACCTCGATGGTGGTATGCTATACCTTTAGCTCTCCAAAGTGCGAGAGTATATGATCAAAGCGATGTTCCGAGTGCGAGCATAGATGAGGACAATCAACAAATAGAGAGGTCGATACTGCAAGGGGTGGAGGCCACCGAAAGCTTGGAGCATGTAGAGGAGCCAACATCGGGTAACAATGATGGAAATACAGGAGTCTAAGAATTATTTGAGAACTAGGTGGACTCATCCTTTTGTGGTGACATGTCTATGACCTTCCAGTTTATGCCAAGTTGTGTCAGGATATTGACATGGGACCATAGGATGCTTCATACTTGGAGCATCCACTTACTCAATTTATTGACTAATCACTTATAAGGGTACATAACATATGCATTTTAAGTATGATTATTTTTTAAAGATTTATATTACTGTGCTTTGTATGATTTAAATTGATTATGCTAACATCATTTTTTATTTGTGCAGGTGACCTTTGTGGATACTTAGATCATCAGGATGAGTTGAGGGATGAGCGATGAGGAGTTGTAGAATATATTCACGCGCATGTCTCTAGATCAGATGGTGAGATTCAGAGACATGGCGGACCAGGAGCTATCTCGGACATTGTCAAGCCACTCTATTAGATCTACTTCGACGCGATTATATGCTTTAGCTTTGAGCAAACAAGGTCGACCCTCCAGAATTGGGCCAGAGGTAGGGAGTGCTTCAGGGTCAAGGGGTTGCTGTAGAGATATGGATGTAGTGAGCCCACGGTTGGCTCAGGATACAGGTACTAATTCTCGCTCTCATGGCGGTTCCAAAGAGTGTGGCTCACGTGGATGCGGTGTCTCCATCTTGTCATTCTGCTAGAGTTGCATCACCTCTATGATTTGTCACACCTGTGGGGACATCTACTCCAGTTACTCTAGCTTTTTCTCAGCCATCCACAGGTGGCACCTCTATGGGTGCTACTTTGATAGATATTACTCCTCGTCGGTACACCAGATGTACATGGGTCTTCTAGATATGCCCAAGAGCATGGTCGAGGTGGAAGAGGACCCATCTTAGGCATACCCCAGAGGGGTATGCATATCTTGTAGATGATAGGTCAGGAGTCATTATCATGAATGATGAGGGGAGGAGAATAATGGCTTGCATGAGAGAGTTGTGCCAACAAGTTTTTCGGCACAACATCTTGGATCATTGAAAAAACATAACAGAGGGGAGGAAGGACTACATAGTAGCATCCTTACATGAGGATTTTTCGATTCCAGCCACAGCAGATAGGTTTTCTACGGCTTGGATGATGGAGTGCATGCATGCATATATGTCACACAGATGATCGAATGCAAGCAAGGCACTCAAGAGTGGGGCTGCAAAGCTCAAGTGGCTAGATGTGGACGACTAGCACCGACTAAGGGAGGAGGCTACAGATTCTCCAGGACGTTGGAGTCAGCAGCGCGAGGCGGCAAGGGCACAACTAGAGGCTAGAGTGGTCCATCATCTTGGGAATGGCGGCCACACAACATATCTGGAGGACTCTGTAAGTTTTTCTTTTGTTTTGCTTGCTTATTTTTTTGAAATATCCTTTGTACTGACAATCATGTTTCTAAGAGTTAGTATTTTGCTTTCTTTACAGCACTCCATTACAAATCCCGATCTGATCGGCCTTGAGACTCGATATGCAGAGAGGCACGGTCTCATTGCATTGATCTACCGATTGTATAGACGTGGCGGCCTTGTAGGTCACTCATATTTCTTGTCCGTAGTTACCATGTTTAATTAGAATGCATTATTGTATGGTGGATTGATGTGTAGTTGTTTCTTTTTTTGTAGAGTCCATTCGATGCTCCTTTGCGGTGGGACAAGCTTTCGGATGGCAAGGATATATAGCTCACCCTTAGATCCCTGGAGCTCATACACCCTTCTTTTTTTGTCACCTGATATGTGTAAACATTTTCTATGTAGTAGCGATATCTTGCCATGATTATACCAGTCACTTTCATTATGTGATCATGTATTTATTTCATGTATCAGTGTTATGATTTAAGTACACTTTGTCTTTATTTACACGAGCATTGTACACAGTGCAAAAACTATTTTGTATGGCCCAAATAAAGCACATAGTGCTATATCACAAAAAAAAACCCTGTAATCGTTGCTATTAGCGTCGCAAATTTATTGTGTGCGCGGTTATTGGCGTCGTTATTAGCATCGCAAAGCATCGTTATCAGTGTCATTATTTGCGTTGGTATCAGTGTCGCATTTGCAATGTTGATACCGATACAAATAATGACATTGATAACGGCACTAATACCAATTGTTCTATGGCATTGCTAATAACAATGCTTTTTTCGACGACGGGGGAAAATTTATTTATTTACATTTTTGTCACTTTTAACATCGGTATAAGGCCTATATCTTGTAGTCAATTGTGATAATGAAGAAATATCGTTGCTTGCTACTCCAATTCCTAACATGCCATAAACACATGCCGTTCATGCTATTCTCTAGCATATTGGCCACTTGCCAAGCTCTTCACAACTTTTCAAATTCATCTATGGTTTAATTGGTGATTAGTCATGAGCCTAAAGCTACTAAACACCATAGTTTTTTATGAACCATCCACGTAAAAAACCCATGTGATGAAGCTGCCTTGTTTTTAGATTGATTCATTTCATACTAATAAGACTTTGTAGGGCTTTATAACTCCTATTTTAAATACCTCAAGACCCAATACACATGGTTATTGGGGGCAAAGGCGCCTCCGCCTAGTCGCACGTGTATTACTACACTAATAGTCAAAGCCACTGCACACTACTACAGGTGGCAGGCACCCGTCATTGTCACTTTATTCTTTATTCTTTTAGTGACAGTTTGAATAAAGGAAGGCTTGGCCACACATTGTGATTGTTTACGTTCCCATTTCTTGTCTCTCTTTTTCTTGCTCTTGCTCTCCCGCCATAGCTCTCGAGTGCAAGCTTCGATCCTTCTCACCTTTCAATTGGTATCAGAGCATGGCTTCTCGACTCTTGAGCTTTACTCGTGGCATTCTCAGCCTTCCATTGACTCCCCACTCGCATTGGGTCTCCTTCCCGGCAACAGCCATAGCATTCTCTTGAGCTCCTGTCACTCCCTGGCTTCCCGAGCTTCTTCCCGGCCTATTGAGGCACCATCATGGCATTGACATTGAGGTATTGCTTCATTATTTCAGAGTTTTATTTCTGTCCACAAGTCTAGGCAAACAAGGTTTTCACAGATTGTGGGCAGCCATAGCTTACACCTCTTGGAGCTTCCTTCACCTGGATCTTGCTTCCAATCTATCAAAGCTTGCTAAGGCTTGGTGTAGGTCTTCTTTGGCCCCAATTTGTGTCCCCCTTTGGGACCCATTGTTGACACGTGGGACAATAGACCCCCCCAGCAGCTCATGTTTTTTTTGCGCATGTTTCAAAGTGTGGCCCAAAAATCACTCTTTTTGTCATATCTTGGGTATTCGGAACCCGATTCAGGCAAGGTAAGAGTCTTAATTGGGATTTTTGGCACACTCCGGATGTGATGGTGATGTTGGATTTGCCAAATTCTCATGATAGAATATTTTGCAACAGATTTTAGGTCTGAGATAGCATGCATTTGTATGCATGTGGCTTATGTGATGCTTCTACTGATGTCTATTGATACTGGATCACTTGTGGATGTTATGCCTCTTATGTGAGACGCATTTAGAGCTGATTTAGCTCAGCCATTGACTATTTTGAACAATCCCAGATCTGTCCAAAATAGGGCAACCAATTGTTACTTCAATTTTATGCTTACATGTTGGCATTTGATGCCCGATTATGCCCGGTTGGTACCTATACATACGGGAATGTATGCCTATGGTTTGCTTATGGATTTGAGCTTGTATTGAGCACTGATATGCTCAGCTTACAAAGGTTATATGCTGTTGGAAACTTCAGGGCTGAAGCTATTTATGCTACAATTGGGTTATGCCTATTGGTCATAGGGTACTCCCGGCTACTCGGTATGATGTCATGATGTATTTGGACTATGCCACATGTCTTGTTTATGAATGCTTCTGAGCTGAGATTAGAGCTCGATTTGGGTTTGATTGTCACTTCTTTGCAGCTGGCATTTCATCTATTTCATGGTTTATGCCTAGGCTATGCAGTACGGGTTATGATATCTTAGTGAATGCTTTATGCTTTGGCTGTGGATGGTAGTTGTTTGAGCTCGTCTCGATATTCATTTGAGCATTCCCTTGAGGAGTTGGACATTGACTTGGATTTTTCCATTACAACTTGGCTTTTGCCATTATGACCTTGGATGCTATTGAGGCATTGTCTTGGTTACCTGTCTTTGGTACTTTGACTTGGTTTGCTTGAGCTATTGAGCTTGTTTATCCGCCTTTTAAGCCGGTGGGAGCATCTTGTATGCTTGACCGACATTGAGCAGGAGATTTATGCTATTTGAACATTTTGTAGATACTTAAGACTTTGAGATCTCTTACACTTACATGTTGCATGGTTCATGCACTAATATCTTGGAATTGCTTTTGACTTGCACTTGGGCTTTGCACTCTAGTGACCATACACCTACTGGTGTCAGGTCTTGCCAGTGTTATACATACTTTGCCCTACTGTCCAAGGGGTATGCCTACTCACTAATAGATGCTTTGGTGATATATTTGGGTGTTTGCTCAGGGTCTTGATGACTATTTCATACTGATTTATGCCCGTTTATAGCTGGTCTTGTCTTGGCTATTATTTCTTGACTTGGTGCAGTGATTTGGTCAGCAATTGCCTCTCATAGTACCGTGCTATCATTTATTACAGCAAGTATATAACTCTAGATTGACATGGATTTTTCATGCTAAAATATTTTGAAATGATATACTTTCACTAGTGCTTGGTGAGTAATAGCTTTGATTACACTTTACTTGCCATTTTCTCTCGATTTTGGGGTTTTTTGGTCATTTTCTACAGTAAACAACAAGCAATTTTGAATTGTCTACAGTCTTCCAGGCTACATTATGGCGAGCTCGTCTCCACTGATCATGATGTTTTCAACATCACTAATCTTGATGGTACGAATTACTCTTATTAGAAGAGCCAGATTTGGCAGGTATTGGTGCAGAAATTGCAGATCAAACCATTGAGGTTCAACGGGCAGCCACCTGCAACTATGCCAGATGAGGAATGGTTTGAGCTTGATGAGTTATGCAAGTCAACTATTGTATTATCTCTCACTGAACAGGTTCATTACAATGTATTTGAGGAAGAACAAAGTGCATGATAGTTGTGGGATAAAATCAAGAATCTCTTGTTGAGATATCGAGCTCCACTCGTGATACGCCAGGGTGACCATTGTGTATTTATGTCACTGACTTGTCAGTTGCAGACGCGGTTGGTACACCGCCCATGAATAATAGCTACATGATAGCTATCCTTATCTACTCTAGTTCGTGGCTCAGTTAGTATGCCACCTTAGTTAGTTGAGTTTGGTTTGAGACCCATATATAGGGTTCTTCTATTTCTTTGTACTTGAGTTCTTTTGGCTTACACAACTAAGAAGAGGAAAACTGTTTTCAGCCTCCACCTTTGTGTGTATTCCCCCATTGTGCAAGCAAGAAAGCTACAAGTGAGACTCCTTCCTTCTCTCCCACAATCTTGACATGGTATCAGAGCCTTGTTCGTGGTAAGGAGCTCAAGAAAGCAAGCCAAGCTGGCGGTGTTCTGGTAAGAGGAGCAGTGTTGCTTTCATTTTCTGTTTTGGGAGCAGATCTCTGCAGGTAGCACAGTTGGAAAGTGCAGGAGTGCATTGTCTCAGGTTGAGACGCCCTTCGCGGTGAAGCAAGAGGGCAGTATATGCTGCAGGAGAGGCCTTTAGCCTTGGGCGACCTTGTTTTTTTTATTTGAGGCCATTTCAGGGCCTGTTTTGGAGGCGGAAGTTTTCTGCACGCACTCAGGAAAAGGCCTAGTTTTATGCTGTGCAGCCACTGTTCTACAGGTCGGTGAAAAGTTACTGTAGAAATTGCATCGTATGCTTGTGCGTAGAGATATTGGGAGTTACAGAATCATCCTTGGTTCATGTTTATGCAAAATCGTCACTAGGAAGTGTTTGAGTGGTCAAATACCACTTTCGCCAGTTTTGCAGATTTGCCCTTGTGAGAGTGAAGCTGTGTTTTTTGCAGTGACAGAATTTTTTGCAGTGTTTTGTAATGGCGTCTGATTCTCTTTCACAGATTGTCACTGAAAAGCTTGACAAGAACAACTTCCAAGCATGGAAGTTTAGAATGACAAATTTCCTCATGGGAAAAGGATATTGGGAATTTGTTGCAGGAAATGAAGAAGAACCAGTTCTTCCTGATGTTCCCAATCAACAGCAAATGCAGGCATTTAAAGCATGGCATGAGAGAGCCAGGAAAGTTATGTATTGGCTGTCTATCAGCATTTCAGACTCTATGATTGTGCATATTCAAGATGCAAGTATGCCAAAGGAGGCATGGGATACTTTGTCAAAAATATATAGCACAAATACGCAAGCCAGGAAAATGCAGCTCAAGCAAGAGTTGCATAATGTGCAAAGAGAAAATATGAGCATCAATGACTATCACATGAAGGTGAAGAAGATTGCAGATGCACTTGCTTCCATTGGGTCACTAGTGGAAGATGATGATTTAGTTTCTGTGACCTTGAATGGTCTAGTAAAGGATTATGCACAGTTCCGAACATCCATTTCTGTCCGTGAAAGATTTCCTGATTTTGAGGAGTTGATTGCTCTTCTAATTTCTGAGGAGCAGAGAAATGGTGGTGCATCTTCTTCAGGAGGAACTTCAAAAGAAGTTGTCTTCTACTCAAATGATGGAAGAGGTAGAGGCAGAGGTAGAGGAGGCCGATATGGAGGCCGTGGTAGAAATCAGAATATGCAGCAAACTCAAGAAAACCAGTCCTATGGAGGAGGACGTGGTAACTCTAGAGGCAGGGGGAGCCAAAGAGGTCGTGGTGGATGGCAAAGAGTCCAAAATGCAAACAGTAATGTTGAATGCTACTACTGTGGTAAAATGGGTCATATGGCTAAAGACTGCTATAAAAAGCAGAATGACATCATGAATGGAAAACTGCAACAAGCGAATTATGCATCTTCTAGTAGACAGGGTGATGACAGAAATGAGCATCTGTTTATGGTGCAGCACATGAACAATTTTGTGACAAGTGCAGAAGAAAGCAATGATGTATGGTATGTTGACTCAGGTGCATCAAACCACATGACAGGTCATGCAAAATGGATGGAGGATGCAAGAAAAATGGAAAAACCAGGATTTGTGGAGACTGGTGATGATACTGCACATCCTATTGTGCAGATTGAAAAAATTCCTTTGTCTATGTAGGATGGAAAAAAGAAACACCTGTCCGATGTATTTCATGTTCCGAATATCACCAAGAATCTGGTTTCTGTTGGTCAAATGGTTGAGCAGGGCTTGTAGGTCAGATTTAATCCTCATGGATGCTTTGTTGAGGATATGAAAAATAAAGGTCGCTTGATAGCAAAAGGAAAGAAGAAGGGCAGAATGTTTACATTGGATGCAGACATGTCTGAATTGAGTGCAGCAATGTTTGCACATGGGACCAGTGTAGTTGCAGATATTGATATCTAGCATAAACGCATCGGTCATGTTAATGTACAACGACTTAAATCAATGCAGGCCCAAAATATTGTTGCAGGTTTGCCGAAATTCAAGGTTGCAGAAATGCATAAGGTATGTGAAGCTTGTCAGTTTGGAAAACAGGCAAGGAAACCATTTCCTAGACATGTTCAAGAGAGTAAGAAGCCATTGGAATTAATCCACTTTGATGTGTGGACAACTAAAGCTGCATCTCTTGGAGGCTTCATTATTTTGTCAGTTTTATTGATAACTATAGCAGAAAAGTTTGGGTGTATTTTATGAAAAAGAAAAGTGAAGTTTTTGGGCATTTCAAAACTCTTAAAGCTATGGTTGAAAAAGAAACAGGCCTGCAGATAAAATGCCTAAGGTCAGATGGAGGGGGAGAGTACCTCTCAAATGAGTTTGCAAGGTTCCTGCAGGAGCATGGCATAAAGCAGCAATATTCATGCAGTCATACCCCGCAACAAAATGGAATTACAGAAAGAAAAAACAGGCATATTGGAGAGGTATCTCGTGCCATGATCAATGAAAAAGACTTGCTAGATTTTTATTGGGCTGAAGCAGTTGCTACAGCAGTCTACATAATGAATAGGACTCCCACTGCAGCAATACATGGAATGAGTCCAGAGGAGAGGTATACTGGTAGGAAACCAGATATTTCTCATTTGAAAATTTTTGGTTGCATTGCATATGTACATGTGCCAGATGAGTTGAGATCCAAGTTGGATCCAAAAGCTGAGAAGTGCATCTTTATTAGTTACTCTCTGCAACAAAAAGGGTATAGATGCTATAACCCTTCTACTCGTAAGTTTACAGTGATCAGAGATGTTATTTTTGATGAGATGAGTAGCTGGTATAAACCAGTAAATGTGATTGATGATGTAGATGCACAAAATGGTAATGTTGCATAGAATTCACAGTAGCAGTCACAAAATATTAGTGGACCTAGAGTGTCCTCTAGCAGTGGTTCACATTCTTCGCTATGGACAGGCAGATTGAGATCAGAAGAATCTTCTCAAAGTAATGCAGATAGTGGTATGCAGGTATCACGAAAAGGAAAAGAGAAGGTTGATCAGCCCATGTTTGATGTGAATGCAGGTCACTCTTATGTGGATGGTGAATCCAGTGGCTCAGAACAGAGCATTGATGATGAGTTGGGTATTCCTTCTATTGTTACACCTGGAGTAAGGAAGACCAGGGATGTTTTGAGAGCACCTGGGAGTGAACCTACTTTGCGCAGGTCTACGAGAGCTAGGTATCCTGTGGATAGGCTGAAATATGATGGATTTACATCCATTCACTATGCATATATGGTCAAAGTGATATAGGAACCAGAACCCACTTCTTTTGAGGAAGCCATGGGAAAAGAAAAATGGGAGAAAGCCATGGATGAAGAAATGGATGCCTTGGAAGCAAATGCTACATGGGAATTGGTACCTTTGCCTAAAGGTAAAAATGCAATTGGCTGTAAGTGGGTTTATAAGGTGAAGCACAATGCAGATGGTTCTTTGAATAGATACAAGGCAAGATTAGTAGTCAAGGGGTATGCACAAACATATGGCATTGACTATGAAGAAATGTTCAGTCCGGTTGCAAGGATGGCAATTGTAAGAGCAGTCATTGCTATGGCTGCATCAAAGGGATGGTCTTTACATCAGATGGATGTAAAGAATGCCTTCTTGCATGGTGATTTGCAAGAAGAGGTCTATATGGAGCAGCCACCAGGTTATGTGCATGCTGTTCATCCTGAGTTTGTTTGCAGGTTGAAGAAAGCCTTGTATAGCTTGAAGCAAGCACCTAGAACATGGTCTGACAAGATAGGACAATATCTTGTCACTATTGGATTTCAGATTTCCAAGGCAAATTTCTCACTTTATGTGAGAAAAACAGAGAAAGATATTATGCTACTTGTCATTTATGTTGATGATTTGATTATGACAGGTGACAGTGATGAAGATATCCTTCATGTGAAAATGCTATTGAAGCAGAAGTTTGAGATGAAGGATTTGGGAGAGCTGCGTTATTTCTTGGGCATTGAGGTGATTAGATCACCAAGTGGGATACAGCTCTTGCAAAGACAGTATGGATTGGACATGCTGTCCAAATATGGGATGACAGGCTGTAAGCCTATTTCAGTTCCTTTGGAGCAGAATGTGAAGCTGAGCACAGATGCAGGTGAGCTTCTAGAAGACCCTACTATGTACAGACGCATAGTAGGAAGTTTGATTTATATGACTATTACCAGGCCAGATTTGAGCTATGTTGTTGGATTGGTAAGTCAGTTTATGTAGGCTCCAAGGAAACCACATTTGGATGCGGCTAGACGCATACTCAGGTATGTGAAGTCCACATTGAAGTATGGACTATTTTATGAGACTGGGGTTCAGATACAGTTGCATGGATACACTGATGCTGATTGGGTTGGTAGTACTTTTAATAGACGATCTACCAGTGGATATGTGTTCTCTTTTGGGTGTGCTGCAGTCACTTGGAGCAGCAAGAAAAAGCCTACAGTTGCCTTGTCGAGCACAGAGGCTGAGTACAGGGGTGCAGCAATGGTTGCATGTGAGGTAGCTTGGTTGCATAAGCTACTTTATGATATGCATCAGTCTACAGATGGGCCAGTTGTCATTTATTGTGACAACATGAGTAGTATACACTTGGCAAATAACCCAGTCTATCATGCTAGAACAAAGCACATTGAGGTGCATTATCACTATGTGCGAGAGAGGGTTTTACTAGGTCTTATTGATCTAGTTTATGTCAGCACAGAGGATCAGATAGCTGACATATTCACGAAGGCATTGGGCACAGAGAAGCTGCGCAAGTTCAGAGACCTGCTTGGTGTGCAGGAATTGGGATTGAGCTTGAGGGGGAGTGTTGAGATATCGAGCTCCACTCATGATACGCCAGGGTGACCGTTGTGTATTTATGTCACCGACTTGTCAGTTGCAGACGCGGTTGGTACACTGCCCATGAATAATAGCTACATGATAGCTATCCTTATCTACTCTAGTTCGTGGCTCAGTTAGTATGCCACCTTAGTTAGTTGAGTTTGGTTTGAGACCCATATATAGGGTTCTTCTATTTCTTTATACTTGAGTTCTTTTGGCTTACACAACTAAGAAGAGGAAAATTGTTTTCAGCCTCCACCTCTATGTGTATTCCCCCATTGTGCAAGCAAGAAAGCTACAAGTGAGACTCCTTCCTTCTCTCCCACAATCTTGACATCTCTATGACAAGAAAAGTCTAGCGAGTCAGATGTATTGATTGAAGTAGATTATGCATCTACGCATGAAGGAGAATGTGACTATGCCTGCTCACTTGAGCCAGATCCATGCTATACTCAAGAACTTGACTTCACAAGACATCACTTTTGCCGAGGATGTCACTCCTCTTTTCTTGCTTGGTATTCTTAATGAGTCATGGGATGTATTCCGCACTGCATTATGTGCCTCTATTGATACCTTGAAATTATCTGATGTTGAGAGTGCTCTTCTGCAAAAAGAGGTTAATTGTAAAAATTTGGATGCCTCTCGTGTGTGGCATGCTATGATAGGCAAGAATGATGGAAATGGAAAGCATGGCAGTGGGAGTGGCCGTGGATGGGATTCTCAGAAATCTCGGTCCAAGTCTTGTGGGAAGTCACGTAGCAAATCCCGTGGTAGGAATGTAGATGTTACTTGTCACCATTGTGGAAAAAATGGCCATATTAGGCCACAATGCCATGAACTGTGCAATGAAAGGCGCAAAGATAAGGGGAAAGACAAAGTGCAGGATAAGTCTTCTGATCGAAGCATAGTGCCTGCAAAGTCCAATGTTTAAATTGAAGAGATCAATGTTATGCAGCCTGAGGATGTTGATGATGATGATTATATCCTTGTAGCTTCTTCTCATGCTTCGCAGATATGACAGAGATACACTCTATGTATGCATAGTGTTAGCTCTTCGACTCAGGTGGTGCATCCTTTCATGTGACATCTTTCCGAGAGTGGTGTCATTGATATCGTACTATTTCGGGTTCTGTGCACTTGGATGATAACAGCTCTCTTGATATTGTGAGCATTGGTGATGTTAGGCTACAGTTTCCTTCTAGCAGCAGTTTTGTTATGCAGGATGTATGTCATGTACCTTCTTTGACACACAATCTCATGTCAGCTAGACAACTTGATGACATAGATTATCATGTATCTTTTGGAGACTCTACATGGAAGATCACTCGTGGTGGCAGACTTGTGATTGGAAGAGGTTCCGCTTGATTGTATCCGCTTCTTCCCTTGATCATGTTTGTCTGTGGGTTCTATCCCACTTGTATCTCTTTGACATGCCCGTTTGGGCCATATGTCTTTGAAGGGAATGAAAATATTTTTTGGTTTGCTATACTTGCCACCCCTTGATTTGTTAGATATGATCAATGCCCCACCCTCATTAGGTGCTACCAATGATCCATGGTGCTCAAAGTTGTAAGGCTCCCATTATGAGGAGAAGCCAAATGTGAGCCCGGACATTGGTTCTGACTTGTATATCAGATGAGGTCTATGTGACCGGATGGCAAAAAGGTGACTGTTGTGGGTCTAATCTTTGGGTTAGACGGAGTGGTTATGAGTTGCGGGGTACGGGAGTTAAAAGGGGTAATCTTTGGAATATTCCTTGGTCGACTAGTGGAGGCTCATAAGGTAGGTCGGCCTGACCTAACAGCCTTCACGGGCTATAAAAGCTAAACCCCTTCGATCACTCATCTTTCACCCAGTCAGAGTTGTTGTTCCAGCTAGCCTTAAGCTCTTCACCTATCTTCTGTCTAGATCGCCATCTAAGCTTCACGCAGTGGAAGCGCACGGGTGGATAGAGCCATCTTTGTATCAGTTATTTGGAGTTAAAGAATTTATTGATTCTCCTCTTTTTTGTTGTGTACTCTCTATCTCTTTCTCAGATTCTATTCGCTGCGCCATGTAATATTTTACATGATTATGCATGTTTTGATTCATGTGAGCATTGTCTTTATGGCTGGCAGACTAGATCTACGCATAAGAAGTCTGGTAGGCCACGCATGAGTGAGCCCTTGGCATTGGTACATTCCGATGTCTGTGGGCCCATGCCTTGTCAATCTATGGGTGGTGCAAAGTATTTTGTTACTTTCATAGATGATTTTTCACGGAAAGTTTGGGCTTATCCCATTAAGCGGAAATCCAATGTCTTTGGCTGTGTTTCAGAGATGGCTTGCATTGGTTGAGAACTAGTCTGGGTATAGGCTAAAATGCCTAAGGATAGATAATGGGGGTAAGTATGTCTCATGTGCTTTTGAGCAGTTATGTGATGAGAGGGGTATTAAGCATCAATTGACCGCCCCCTACACCCTTCCCCCCCCCCCCCCCCCGAATAGTTTGGCTGAGCGGATGAATAGAACCATCCAGGAGCGTGTACGGAGTATGCTCAGCCATGCAGGCCTACCACAGAGCCTTTGGGCTAAGGAAGTTAGTACAGCTCTGCATGTCATAGATAGATCACCTTCTAGTGGTTTGGATTTCCAGGTTGCAGAGGAGGTATGGATTGGAAAACCTCCCTCTTATGCACATCTCCGTGTCTTTGGATGTGAGGCATTTTTCCATGTGCCTAAGGACAAGAGAAATAAGATGAATCCTAAGAGGGTCAAATGCATTTTCCTTGGTTATGGGGATACAGGCGAGATGGGTTACCGTCTATGGGATCCGTAGGCGCTTAAAGTCATCCGTAGTCATGATGTAGTCTTCCATGAAGACAAGATGCATCAGTTTCCTGAGAGTGTTGCTGAGATCTGCAGGGTCATATTTCAGGAGGAGCGGAGAGCTCCCACACAGCCAGTTGGACAGCCTACAGCTGCAACAGATGCTCATGGTCAGGGTGTTGGATAGGCAGTTGGGCAGGCAGTAGAGCCTGACGATCTACTAGAGACAGATGTCCACTTGGTAGATTCCAACCCTCGATGCATTATGTCTTGGTTACAGATGCAGGAGAGCCTTTCACTTATGATGAGGCTATGTGCACGGGTGATAGTCACTCCTCGGAGAGGGCTATTCAATTTGAGATATACTCCTTGCATAAAAATGAGACTTGGGATCTGGTTTCCTTGCCTAAGGGCAAGAAGGCTTTGCCATGCAAGTGGGTGTACAAGCTAAAAAGTACCCTTGGACACCCCAAGCCGGCATACAAGGCTAGATTGGTAGCAAAGGGTTTTAAGCAGGAGCATGGTGTGACTTTGATGAGATATTTTATCTTGTGGTTAAGATGACCACCCTACGCTTAGTCTTGGCTTTGGTTTCTCAGCTTGACTTGGATTTATACCAGATGGATATCGAGACAGTTTTCTTACATGGGGACTTGCATGATGAGATTTATATGGAGTAGCCTAAGGGCTTTGCAGAACCTGACAGGGAGCACCTAGTGTGCAAATTGAAGAAAAGTCTTTATGGCTTGAAGCAGGCACCTAGGGAGTGATATCATAAGTTTGATGCCTTTATGCAGTCACAAGGCTACATCAACAGGAGTGCTATGGATCCGTGTCTTTACACGAAGAAAGCCCATGATGGTTCTTTATTGATTTTAGTACTCTATGTGGATGATATGTTGATAGCATGGAAAGCTCATGATGAGCTAGAAGCTCTTAAGGCTCAGCTCAAGAAGAGCTTTGAGATGAAAGATCTGGGACAGGCTGCTCACATACTTGGTATGCGCATTAGACACGATAGGCATCATGGACTCCTCTACTTGTCACAGAGGGAGTACATTCATAAAGTCCTTGAGCGCTTCTGCATGTAGGACGTAAAGCCTATTGACTGTCCATTGCCTTCTTATGTGAAGGCATCACAGGCTGATTGTCCATAGACAGATGAGCAGAGGGCCAAGATGGCCAAGATTCCCAATGCATCTGCAGTGGGAAATCTTATGTATGCCATGATATCCACTCCTCCAAATATTGCCTTTGTAGTTGGTGTTGTGGCACGCTATATAGCTACACATGGCAAGAAACATTGGGATGCCATGAAGGGTATCATGAGGTACTTGAAGGGCACTGCAGATATGTGCATATGCTATGGTAGCCAGGATACAAGAGTCGTGGGGTACACTGACTTTGATTATGCAGGACATGCAGATAGTAGGAAGTCCTTTTCCGGCTATGTATTCACCTATGCTAGAGGTGTTGTTTCTTGGATGTCCAGGGTGCAGAAATGCATGGCTCTTTCTACTACAGAGGCCAAGTATGTTGTAGCCACTGAGGCTTGTAAGGAGGCCATTTGATTGGGTTGTTTGGTTGCTAACCTTGGTATTGATGTTATCCCTACATTGCATTCAGATTCTATGAGTGCTATTCAGTTAGCCAAGAGTTCGTCGGTCTTCCATGCAAAGACAAAACACATTGAGGTGAGGTATCACTTCATATGTGGGGTCATTGAGAACAAGTCTATTGATCTTGTTAAGATCTTGACTGACCAGAATCCTGCAGATTTGCTCACGAAAAGCCTCTCTACAGAGCACTTTGCCTTCCTCAGGAGGTTGATGAGCATGGGATGAGATGACATCTTTCCTCATCCTGTTGTACATGTGTACATGTTGTACTGTCTTTCTTCTTTTTTTTTTCTTTTCACTCCTCACTATGGGCAGATTCACCTTTAAGTGAGAGGTTTTTGGGGGTAAAGGCGCCTCCACCTAGCCGCCTGTGTATTACTACATTGATAGTCTCACCACCACTGCACACTGTAGGTGGTGGGTGTCTGTCAGCGTCACTTTATTCTTTATTCTTTCAGTGACAATTTGAATAAAGGAAGGCTCGATCACACATTGTGACTATTGGAGCTCCCATTTCTTGTCTCTCTGTTTCTTGCTCTTGCTCTCTGGCCATAGCTCTGAAGTGCAAGCTTCAATCCTTCTCACCTTTCAAAGGCTATAAAGGAGTATTCGAACAATTAGATGACCATAAGGCTTGTTCCCATATTCTCCTACATATGCACCCCAAGAGGTGTTTCTTCCATTGTAGACTTATACTACCACTTATGGGTATTATACTACCACTATTGGAGCTCCCATTTCTTGTATTACCACTATTGGACTTATACTACCACTATTGGAGCTCCCATTTCTTGTCTCTCTGTTTCTTGCTCTTGCTCTCCGGCCATAGCTCTGAAGTGCAAGCTTCGATCCTTCTCACCTTTCAAAGGCTATAAAGGAGTATTCAAACAATTAGATGACCATAAGGTTTGTTCCCATATTCTCCTACATACGCACCCCAAGAGGTGTTTCTTCCATTGTAGACTTATACTACCACTTATGGGTATTAAGAGCTTTGTCAAAAGCTATCTCAAAGCTCAAGGTCATACACTAGCCTAGAGTACTAGATGTTATGAAATTATGATAATCATCATATGTTATTGGAATTGAGGACCTCACTAGTGTGTAGATATGGAAAGCTCAACATGCGTAAACATTGATGATGGACCACCTAGTTAGATAGGTCCACATATCTACACTTAGCATGTCGGTGGTCATTATGACTCTCATATGGCCACTAACTTATCACTTATTATACTTGGTTATCTACACCTATCTCTAGTTGGTATAGTTATAGCACCATTCAATTAGTATAGTTATTTATGCATTGTTTGACTTAGTAAGCCACTTTCCTTTAATATTGTATCTCATCTATATTTTGTGTACATTGTATTGTGTGACGAAGAAAGAAGGAAAACTTGCAAGAAAATGTTTCAACCTCAATCTCTCTTCTTGTATTATTGAGTGAGGTTCCTCTTATGTGTATTATGTGTGTATGGCGTAATGTTATTCTTGTTCATGAAGAGGTTAAGCTTGGATTAGCTATTGATTCAAGTACCTTAAAAGGTAAAGATGCAAATTTTTACTCAAATCAAAGAGACCAAGGTAGCCATGGTAGAGGATCCTCTCATGGTCAAGCAACTCATTAGAATGCATCTCAAAATGCAAATAATTAGTAGAGTTACAGAGTGCTAGAGGTGGTGGATACTTTTGAGTAAGGGGGAGATCCAACTCTAGAGGTAGAGATTCATGGCAATCTCAGAATATGCGCATGAGGATGCAAATAGGATAAGTATTGTCACTATTGTGGGAAGTATGGGTATATTACTAAGGAATGCTGCAAGAAGCAAGAAAATCAAAGAGGCAAGCAACAAGGACATTATGCTTCATCTAGTCATGCTAAAGATGCTACTCATGATAGGTTTTTTGCTATGATCTATGTTCATAATATTGTCACTAAGGTTGATAAGTCTGATAATATATGGTAAATTGATCTAGGAGCTTCTAATGACATGAATCCACATGGTGAATGGTTCATTGATATGGTTCCTGATAATCATGGTTATGTCTGTATATGCAAGAATACTTAGCATACATTGACATAAGGATGTGGTTCCCTTAGTTATACATGATGGTTAGAAGAAGAATTTGCATGATGTCTTGCATGTTTCTTCCATCACTAAGCATTCTTTATCAATTGGAAAAATATGGGAAGATGACATAGCAAAATTTTCAAGTGTGATTTAGTAAACATGACTATTTTATTGAGGAGTTTGGAATGGTTATAGGTTGATTGCTAAGGGAAAAAGACATGGTTGGATGTTTACTCTAGATCCTAATATTTCCTAGCTGAAGTTAGCTATGTTTGCACATGGACAAGAGGTAATTAGAGATCTCGAGATTTAGCATAAGAGGATTGGGCCCCATGTTCAAAGCTTGTATCACATGTTGAAGAAGTAGCTAGTTGTCCAAGTTTATTTACACCGATTTAGGTGGATGTTTATGATACATGTCAGTTAGCAATCTTGGTTTCCATTTATAAAACATGTTTAGAATATCTCTAAGCCACTACAATTAATTCAATTTGATGTTTGGAAATTAGCCCATAATGGTACTCTTGGTGGATCAAGATAGTATGTGACATTCATTGATGATTTCAGCCGATATACATGGGTGTAAACCTTGAAGCATAAAGATGAGGTACTTGTTATTTTTAAGGAATTTAAGGGGAAAGTCAAGAAAAAAATTTATTGCTCAATATCTTGCTTGAGATTTGATAGTGGCAATGAATATGTATCCAATGAATTTGATAGATTCTTGATAGACAATGGCATTGGCAGGCAACTTACTTGCAATTACATTCCATAATAAAATGGAGTAGCAAAAATGAAGAATAGGGTTCTTATGGAAATTGCTTGTGCAATGCTTACTGAGATGAATATGCCACTATATTATTGGACTAAAGCTATTATGATAGCTATGCATGTGCTAAATCATACTCCTATAGCAACGACTCCTGATATGACAGCATATCATTTGAACGTCTTTGGTTGCATTGCATATGTACACATTCCAGGTGAGAAGAGAAGGAAGTTAGATCCTAAAGCATAGAAGTGTGTGTTCATTGGCTATGTATAAGAGTAGAAAGCTTATAAATGCTTCAATCAATTTATACAAGAGATAATCATTAGTAAAGATGTTATCTTGATGGGTTGGCATTATGGTATGGCTTACATGCTGCTATTCTACATGATGTACCTTCAAATCATGTATTTACTAATATTTCACTGCAAAGTACTACTATGTTTTGGCCTATATGTGATGTATCTCCAAGTTTTTCAGCTTGGACTAGTAGGTATACAGTCATGCATTACCATTCACTAATAGTACTATGTTAGTGAGGGGGAGAAGTAAAGATGAAGGAAAAGAAAAAAAGAAATTTCATGTTGATGCTTCTGGGATTCTAACTTCTAGATATGATTCGATTGACAACTTTGATAGTGAGCTTAGAATTCCATTTGTGTATACTCCTAGATCTAGGCAGACTAGAGTTGAGATATTGAGCTCTACATGAGCTAGCATCCACTATGTGCCTCGGTAATATGGCATGATATTATTCAATGGCATGTTAGGTGACTAACATGAGGATAAACTAGTGATTCTATAGCTAGACTATACCCTTGTAGTCCATCCTTGATAATGGCATATTTATCATACCACCTCTTCTCTCCTACTCGGTTCACACTTAATGAATGCATGTACATATGTTGTGGTACTTTCATATTAGTCTTTTATCATGTTGTAGAATTAGTCCTCTCTTGTGAAAGAAGAAGAAAGAAGAAGAAGAAGATGTCATCCCTATCTCTCTATATTCTCAAATCTCCATTGCTTTTGTTTATGTGTGCTCTTGGTGCTTCAACTCTCTCTCCTCTTATCTATTCTCATCATATCAGAGCCTTCCCATAGTTGTGCAGAGCTTGATTGAAGGTTGAGGTGAATATATTGGAGTATAAAAGCAAGAAAGTAAGAAATGGGTAAGCATCTCTTCCACCTTGCTTGATTTGCCTTAGGTTATAGCCATAGGAGGCACCTTAGCCTAGTAGGGATGTAGTCTTTGATTGCAGCGTAGCAAGCACCGGAAGGTCCCCAAGAACAAAAGAACTCTATTTTTGCATAAAAAACAAGAGAGAATACTTGCACTACATGAAGCAAAAGACTAATTGGATATAATCTCCCCCCATGCCTTGTGTGAGTGCTCCACAAAGCATGTATTTGATATATTATTCATCTTCAACATCAAAAAATAGTCCAATTTAAAATTAGCACGCTCTAGCTTTTATGTTTTCTTTTGTTCCACTAAAGAATTAAAGCGATTGGGCGCCCAAAGAGTCGAGCTGTGCCCAAATACAATGTCCAATAACAAATATTTAAATCATGCATCCATGCGCATACAAAATAATAAATAAATGTCAGGTGCTTCAATAAATAAGCATGTCAAAATAAATATTGGCGCCCCGCTATCGCCCACTGCTTCCCAACGCCACCATTGCTTGTTATACACATCAACTAAAGTATTCACAATTGTTAGAAAATAATAAAATTAAACTGACAAACGTGAATACCTAGCAGTCTTTAGCTACAAAATAAATAAATTGGTTAGAACTCAATCCTAACCTTAATTTATTATGAATGCACACTCTAAACTTATAAACGTCCATTAATTTAAATATGTATTTTACGGAATCACCCACTATGGAATCACCCACTATGGAATCACCCACTTGCACAATAAATTAACAAGACGCCAAAAAGGACAGGCATCCCCATCGACTTTTCACACAAGGAATCCACCTTGTGTATGAGCCCCGGTAACAAATATAATTTTACGGAATCCACTGCAAAACCTCACGGAATCCACAGTGGAATAGCTACAAAATAAATAAATTGGTTAGAACGCAATCCTAACCTTAATTTATTACGAGTGCGCACTCTAAACTCATAAATCTCCATTAATTTAAATATGTATTTTGCAGAATCACCCACTATGGAATCACCCACTTGCACATTAAATTAACAAGACGCCAGAAAAGGGCACGCGTCCCCATCGACTTTTTGCACAAGGAATCCACCTTGTGTATGAGCCCCGGTAACAAATATAATTTTACAAAATCCACCGCAAAATCTTACGAAATCCACCGTGGAATATGCCTCCTGGCATCAACTTCAGCTAGATTGTTAACAAAAAGCTTGATAAAAACAATTATCATGCATTATTGGAACTAAAAATGGGCCGAACAATGGCTCTAGGACTCTAGCTAGGCCTCTTAAACTCACCTAAACAATCCCATGGCCTTGCAACTAGAAGCATATAGACACTATGAACTAATTCATCCAAAGAATAAATTTTTAGATACTATTTCTAAAGCATAGTCCAATGTATCGCCCTTCCAAATTGCAAGCAATTGGAGTATCCCAACATAATAGTGTCTAGTACCTTGTAGCACAAACAAAGGGAGAACCCCCAACATATTGCTATGGCCCCACTATGGCTCTCTTACACCCTAGAGATTAGCCCCAGGATGTTCCGTTTCAATATAAAGCACATATGCAACATAGTCCTCTCCTTTAATGAAATGTTCTAGAGGATAATTCAATCCTTACCACATCCATCCCAACAAAAATGATTATATAAACATATGCCTTAGGGAACCTCGCACTCAATGTGGGTGAAATATTCGAAAACAAGTGCTATGCATCTAAGAGATAATACTCCTAATACCATCTATAAAATGTAGATGCAAAGTGAATGCCATAGATTTTACAAAGTAAACTTATAGATCAAATAGTGTGGATATGTATAAACAATTCTTTTCATGACTTCATCCTAACGCAGTGCTTTGTTGCCAAGGAAATACCAAAATAAATTGTGCTAATGTCCTTTCTTTAAAGACTTAAAACAATCGAATCCTATATGTCAAGATATGCATGAAATTAGCATTACAATGATATTTAACTCCCCTATCGTTTAAAACTTGCTTGCAATAGTAGGTGTAGATAGCATTTTTAAATGTGTTTTTCTTATGTGAAAAGTGATAAATACACCCTTTGACACAAAGAAGGGGGATAAGTTGAGGCTAAACCTCATGCCCTAGCTCCATTATACATTCACGAAGATATTTATAATTTTTGGTAACTTTTCGAAGGCAATTACTATTTTTTTCCTACCTTTTTTTACCAAAACTGCATTTTGAGTAATTTTCTTGATTTTATTTATATAAATTGATATATTTTATATTTTTTTGAGTCATGAAATTACTTCACACTACAATCCATCTTGGAATTTAATTTTATCCCACATGAACACAATTTGATTGTCTGAAATGACAAAGCACATTATTTTTTCTTAAAAACACATTTTTTGGATTTTTGAAAATTAATAGCTTATGATTACGAATGCAGGTTCTAAATTTTATGACTCATAGCCCTCAAACATATTGCAAACAAGAATGAAACAAAATCTCACTACATATGAATAAGTTTTGCATCTTGAAATGTCAAAAAAGATTCGAATTTCCATTAAAAAGAGGCTTACCACCATTTTGAGTTTTGGGATTCAAAAACGGAAACTTGGGGTAGCCACTCAACCTGGCATTATTCCTCAAATTGTGTTGGATATCACTTCTCACTGTTGACATGATTTCAAAGTGACCCGGGACAACTCGTCTTCATCCCAATCTCTTCCAAGAATCATCCGTATGAACCATCTTCAAGATGAGAGAGAGGGAGGAGAGAGAAAGAATTATTTTGGTTCTCTCTCTTTAGTCCACCATTTTTTGATCAAAAGTGAGATATTCGGAGCAAAAAATTTGACAAACAAGCTACCACGCTCAGATTGGGTAGTTCTTCATAGCCTCTATAGGCCCTCTCCACTAAAATCATCACGTAAATAAGGAATTATCATTTGTTTTCCATTTTGCTATTGAAAGACACCCCTTCCCATCCCCCTTCCCCCCAAATGAAAAATCTTCAGCTTCTTAGCCCCAAAGGGCATGACTCTCTAATTTTGAAGGCTCCTTTACCTTGAATTTGGTCCTTTGTTCCATGTTTCCATGTCTAGTGTCCAATTTCGATTCCGAAAATTTCTATATGTCTGTCGTGAAGTCCAAACATACCTCATTTCAATTTGATCCAGGACCCGAAATAATTATGAAAAATCTGCAACCATTCAAAGTCTGTCGTTAGAAGTGATTTGAATTTCTATCTTCCACGGCTGCTTAAAATTGTCATATTTCTATCCTTTGCTTTCTTTGAGCTTTAATTTCCATCTTAAATAGATAAAATTCGATATATTTCTAGGTATTTCCTAGTCATAAAATCCACTCTCATGCATGGAAGTTCAATATATTAAATTTCTTGAAGGGAAAATGTGTTTGGAATTGCATTGAAGGAGACATGGCAATAGCACCTAAAGTTTCTACATGAAATGCTACTACATAATAGTAAAAAGACTAAGCAAGATTGGGAGTAGACATAAAGTAAATTCATGTATTGGCTATCTATCAATGTCACAAAAAACATAATGGGCTATTTGCAGGAATTTGAAACCCCCACTACTGTATGGAAAAATTAAGCAAGGCTATTTGAAGTAAATTCAAAGGCAAGAAAGCTACAGCTCAAGTTAGAGCGTTGTGGAAGCTCTTAGATCTATCAATGTGGTAGTTAATAATGATGATTTTGTGCGTGCATGCTCAGATGGACTTGGAGATTAACACAAAACTTAAGGTCATATATAAATACAAGTGATGATATCCCCAATTTTCCAGACTTGATTTCTATGCTAATACTTGAGGAGAAGAACCTTGGATTGGATTTCTCTTCTAAAAGCAAGAACAAGTCCGAATAGGTGTTTTACTCTACTAGCAAAGGTGGAGGTTGTGGCAAAGGACAAGGTGGTAGTTATGGTGGTCAAGGTTATGATTCACAACAAAATAGAGGAGGATAGTCTTGAGGAAGCGGGAGGGATAGAGGATAAGTTGCAAATTCTAATAGGCAATAGAATTTTGGTGATAATAAATAATACTTGCATTGTGGTTAAAAAGTTTGCATTTCTAAAAATTGCTTCAAAAATAAGGATACAATTAGAAATGAAAAAAGCAACAAGGTAACTATGCATCCAATAGAGCAAAAACCATGATGATTGAAGTGAATAGTTGTTTGCTATGTAGCACTTCATGATTACTATGATTGTTGATGGTTCATCAAAGAATGATGTATGAGATGTAGATTCAAGTGCCTCTAAGCACATGACTTCTCGTGGAGAGTGGGCTAAAGAGATGCATAGTCTAAAGTCTTCGGGGCTATATGGAGATAGGGAACGGTTTAGCTCATCCCATTACTCATGTTAAAAATGTTCCTTTGAGTGTGCAAGATGACAAAACTAAGTACTTGCTCGATATGCTACATGTACCAAATATTATAAAGAACTTGGCTTCTATTGGTCAGATGGTAGAATATGGATTGCAAGTTGGATTTACATCTGACGGTTGCTATGTAAAAGATCTAAAAAATGATTACAAGTTCATTTCAAAATGGAAACATGTTGGCAAATTATTTACTCTTGATGTAAGTCTACCTAAAAAATGGATGCTACCATGTTTGCACAAGGTTGAAGTGTTGTGGCTAATATTGAAATTTGGCATAAGAGTATTGGTCATGTGAATGTGAAGAAGTTGAAAGACATGCAGTATAAAAAGATTGTGGATGGCTTGCCTAAGATTTGCCTAAGTTTAGAGTTGATGGAATGTACAAAGTACATGAAGCATGTCAACTTGAAAAGCAAGGCACATGTTTTAGCATGAAAAGTGTGTATGTAAGAAGCCACTTGAATTTATACATTTTGATGTGTGAGGTCCTACAAAGATTGCAACTTTGAGTAGTTGTGGGACTTTATTACTTTTTAAATAGATGCTAGTTTTTCAATTTATGGGTTTAGAGTGAGCTTTTTTTACAACAAAATTTGCTATGGCTCCATTTGGATTGGTGAAAGGGATCTAATGTGGTGAAACTATTTGGATTGTTATAACCTTTCATTGATGATCATACTCACAAAGTATAGGTTTACTTCATGCGTGAGAAAGTGAGGTGTTTATACACTTTAAAAGCTTTAAGGCGTTGGTTGAGAAGGACACAAGGTTTCATATTAAATGCGTAAGGCTGAATGGAGGGGGAGAATATCTCTCCAATGATCTTTATAAATTTTTGCATTAAAATAGTATACATAGGCACTATATATATAGATATACTTTGCAAAAAAATGGAACTATTGCTAAGTGGAAAAGTAGGCATATTGCAAAGGTGGCTCATGCATTGATGTCTGAGAGAAACTTGCCTTGTTACTATTAAATTGAAGCAATTGTTATTTTTGTATACATTATGAATAAGACACCCACTCCTGTTGTACATGGTATGACACTTGAAGAGAAGTTTATGGGTAGAAAGCCAAATCTATCCCATTTGAAAGTATTTGGATATATTTCTTATGTGCATATTTTTTATGAGTTGCACAGTAAATTGGATCCCAAAGTAGAAAAATATGTATTTATTGGATATTCTCTTGAGTAGAAGGCATATAGGCATTATAATCCTATCATACATAAGCTGAGAGTTAGCAAGGATGTTGTTTTTTATGAAATGAGTAACTAGTACAATAATGTGTAGATTGAGAAAGTTGGAGAGTCACCTATTATGACTAATGTATCATTAGGTTTCTCTCATGTTGATGTTGATTCAAATGGCTCTGAGCAGAGCTTGGATAAGGAGGTTGGGATTCCATCTATTGAAAGACTTGGTATGTGAAAGACATAAGAGGATGCTAAAGAACCTGGTAGTGATCCAAGTCCATGCAAGTCAAGTAGAGTGAGAAAGCCAATATAGTGATTGACATATGATAGCTAGCTCATCACTATGCATACATGCCTAAGGTTGTGTAGGATGTGGAACCCACTTGTTTTGAGGATGGAGTGGGTAATTAGTATTGGTATTGTGCTATGGATGAATAAATATCTACACTTATTGATAATGACACATGGGATTGAATACCCTTACATGAAGGTAAGAAGGTTATAGCTTAGCAAATGGGTTCACAAGGTCAAAGATAGATTTGTTGAGTGCTATAAGGCATGGATGGTTGCCAAAGGATATGCACAAACTCATTTTATTGATTATGAGGAGACCTTTGATCCAATTGCTAAAATGGCTATTGTAAGGGCTATTATAGAAGTGGCTATATCAAAAATTGGATCATGCATAAAATGGATAATAAGAACACTTTTTGCAAGGAGAGTTACAAGAGGAAGTTTATATGCAACAACCACTTGTTAATGTGAATGAGAATCATCTAGATTGTTGGAAGAGAGGGGGAGAGATCGAGTGGAGCAGAAGATGAGCCTCAGCTCATTGTTGCTTTTCTTCTATTATTCTTCCATCATACAAAATGAAAGAGACTTACACACATAGATATGACCAACCAAGCCTAACTGTGGTTAAGTCACTAACTACACCAACTTATTGAATGTCACACATATGTAGAGTTGTATCCAGCTAATGTTGGTCACACACATAAAGATAGACTGACTGAAGAGTAACGGGAGCTTGATATTATAACACTCCCCCTCAAGCTCAAACCATCTGATAAACTCCAAGTAGATGTCTGAAGTATATGAAAATTTCTTTACCAAGAGACTTGGTAAATATGTCTGCTACCTGGTCTTCAGTCTTTACATGAATCAAGTCAATCTGCCCTATAAGAACCCTTTCTCTGATGAAATGGTAGTGAACCTCAATATGTTTGGACCTAGCATGGTAGACAGGATTGCTAGTCAACATAACACTACTGAGGTTATCACAATGCAATCTCACTCTGCTTTCCAACTGTATGCCCAAGTCTTTCAGTAGTTTCATCAACCAAACTACTTTGCAAGCCGCTAATGCAGCTCCTATGTACTCAGCTTCTTACTCTATCAACTAATCATAATGTTGCCCAATCCAAATGCATAACCACTGGTTGACCTCCTGTCATAGGCACAATCAATCCAATCAGCATCAGTAAACCCTGTCAAGTCAAGGGATTTTCCATATGCATAAAATAGCCCATAATCTGTAATACCCTTTACATATCTCATGATCCTCCTGATTGCATCTAAATGTGGTTTGGGAGGCTTTTGCATGAACAGACTAATCAACCCCACTACATAACATAAGTCAAGGTACGGGTAATAGTCAACTATATCAAGCTACCCACCATCTGTCGATACATGCTCACATTCTCTATATGATTCCTAACATCAATCTGTAGCTTGAAATTTTGATCATAAGGTGTCTCCATAGGCTTGCATTCAGCCATACCATACTTCTGTAACATGTCATTAGCATACTACTTCTGTAGCAGCCATATACCTTGAGGCGTAGAGACTACCCCAATCCCAAGAAAATACTTTAGTTCACCAAGGTCTTTGACTCTGAATTCAGCCTGTAAACTTGATTCAATTTCAGCAATGTCCTCTTCATCATCTCCAGTGATGATAAGATCATCTACATAAACCACTAGAAACACATATCCATGATCTGTCTTCTTCGTGAACAGACTGTGATCTGGATCACCCAATCTAAATCCATGTTGCTTTAAATAACTGCTAATCCGAGCATTCCATGCTCTAGGTGCTTGTTTGAGTCCATATAAAGTCTTTTTCAGCTTACATACATGAGTAGGAAAGTTTGGGTGAACATAGCCTTCAAGCTGCTCCATATATACTTCCTCAACCAAATCACCATTCAAGAAAGCATTTTTGACATCCATTTTCCATAATTTTGAGCCTTTGCATGTTGCCAAAGCAATTCTTGTTCTAACTATTGCCATTTTAGCCACCGGACTAAAATTCTCCTCATAGTCAAGCCCATATTGCTACGCATATCCTTTTGCAACCAACGTGGCCTTATAGTGTTCTAATGAGCCATTTGACTTGCACTTAACCTTGTACACCCATTTGCACCCAATGGGGACTTTGCCTTCAAGCAACTCAACCAATTCCCATGTCTCATTTTCAGCCAGGGCTACATACTCCTCATCCATTGTAGCACACCAATTATCATCTGTAACTACATCATCAAACTTTGTAGGTTCTTTGTAACCTATCACACTAGCCATATATGGATCATGATGGGCTGAATAACCAGTGTATGTAAACCTATCAACTAGTTTCGTGACTCTCTTATATCTTTGTAACTATGGCTCACTTTGAGCTTGCTTCTCATGAGGTGGTACATAATGACTCTGCCTTGCTCCATGCATCATAATAGATGGAAGGCCTAACTCACTATCCAAACTGTCGTTGTTAGATAACTCATAACTTCCTGTAAGCAGACATGCCACATCCTCAAGCATCTTTTCTTTTCTCTTATCCAATCTCCCTCTCACTGACATATCCGTGTCAGTGGACGTAGAAGTACGACTCTGCAAGTGTCGTGACCAAGGATTTATTGCAACTGATCCATCACATGTAGAACCACTCATAGATGTACTCACTGTAGGTGTATTTTCAAAATTAACAGTGATGGCTAATCCATCAGTAGTCACTGCAACAGGATTACCATACCACGATGCCAGCTCATCAAAAACAACATCTCTACTAATCAATGTCTCATGTGTAGATAATACATAACACTTGTAATCTTTCCGGTCTTGTGCATAACCAATGAACACACTCTTGATAGCTTTAGGATCCAATTTCTTCGTCTTTTCATCAGGAACATGCACATATGCAATACTACCAAATACCTTCAAGTGTGAAATGTCAGGTTTATGACCATACAACCTCTCATATGGATTACATCATGAATCCCTACTAAATTGGAAGGATCACATGCATCTAGACTGCATCTTTAAAGTCTAAACAAAGAATCATGTGTTGCCATGTGTGTTATCTGACCTTGGTTGGGTTGCGAATAAGGCATGTCCATTGCCTTGACTGATCGGCTAATGCCTGAGTTAGGGACTAAGATACCCTAAGTTAAAACCCAAGGGAAAAGGGCAAGTATAAGTCAACTTACCAAGACCATTTGATTGCGTAATCTTGTTTGAAATTATTGGGATCTTGCCAAGTGGTGAAAAGACCCAAGATTAGATGCTGGGAGCATTTAGGAAAAAAAGGAGTCACATCTTAGCAGTCGGTCGCACAAACGACCTCCGAAATGTTTGTGCTTGTACTTAAGTACATTATTTGATCTCTATGCTCAAGGAACTAATTCAAGGAAAAACATTAATGCTTCAGGTTGAAAGCCTAGAGGGAGAGGCAAGAACAGTTACCTCCGACTGCCTGCCTGGCCCTATCCAAGGGGGTTGTTAGCCGCGCCCGGTATATGGACCTAACCCGCCGCTAGAGGTCTCTCCATGGGTGCTGCTTGGAGTGGGAGGATGCTTGGGTGCCAAGGGAGGCTCTAGCTATAAATCCCTTGCCTCCGGATCCTGTACAAGAGGCCGACCTGGGATCTCGAGGCCCATGTACTAGTCAATGGGTAGAACTTGAAGCAGCAATCCTATAGATTACTGGGATAGCCTTCAAGCGTGATATTGGATGTACTCCAAGATTTTTATAAAAAAAGAGCAGTTATTAGAGAAAAAGGACCTTGCTTGGCATTGTTTTTGTGTCAGTGCCTAAGTTACGTGAAGGAACCCATGATTAATTTATTTAATTAAGAAAGCTGATTTTGCATGTCAAAACGTAATGTGTTAGGTAATTAGAAAACTAAAGCAAATTGAGGAAAGTGCGGTGGACGTGACTTAGGTCCATTCTACGCTAGGGTGGTCCCAGTTAGCTGGGAACTTTTCTCAAATGATGAGATAATAAGACAATGAAGACCTAGTATTAGTAGATGTAGAATTTTTGGTTTATTCTATTTTAGGGGAAATGAATTGGACTATGCTGTATGGCAGAGAGATTGACCTTCGCATCCCTCTCGTTTCTCATTCTCCATGAACCAAGTACAGTATGAATTCACTTCAACTCTGTTGTTCTTACGCAAAATGGTGCATCTGGAACTCGACACTAGCTCCTTCCTAGGGACTTTGCTGATAGGAAAGGAACCCTGACCTCAGGTCAATCCCAAGTGGGAATGGCTGGACACTTTCCCTCGGGGCAAACTTGAAAAGACCTAGATTGCAAACCCTGTGTCATTCCCTGCGAGTGCCAGGCGGAGCCTTCTAGACCCTTGGCCCGATGGGTTGTTAAAACATGTTTCACAAGCAGACAAGTGGGCATGTTACAGTTGGTATCAGAGCGAACCAGTGAGATCTAATATTTACAAAGAAAAGCAATGGTTAAAGAGAAAGAAAAAAAAATTATTTGTGCTATATTTGGGCCATACAAAAGGGTTACAGTAAAGTGTGTAAATGGACGAAAGTAAAGGGATTAAGGGGTCAGTCAGGGGAAGATGAGTTGAATTGAGGAGTGTTTTCTGTTGAAAACATTTCCTTACTCACTTATGGATGCTGGGTTGTAGAGTCACAAAGCATGGAACAAATTCTTGGTGTTCCACATTATTTTTATGATTGCAATGTGGGCTTCGGATTATCGACAGAGGCTAGGCATGATAAATATTCTGGACCGTATCTATAATCCTTCACCCCTGTATGCGGAATGGAGATGAATGGAAGAATTGGGAATATACTACATAGCAGCCCACCGACTTGCGTACCTTCAAACCAACTTGAAGAGAATCAAGTGGATGAAGGATTTAAAGATCATGAAGCTATTCAACTTTGTTGAAGCTCACGCAAACGCAACCCTGCATGTTGGCAGACGCAAGTTAAGCAGAACAAGTATGTGTATGAAGAAGTGACTTGGGTGATCCCTGCGGATAGAATCAAAGTGCTAGGGTACTATGAGAAGAACGGGTATCAAAGGAAGGGATACCCCAAGCTTCCTATGACTTATCGTTTCCTGAAAATCCATGACCCCACTCCATATTATTACTCACTCCCTGTAGCCGCACAATCCTATTTTCCCTAAACTGATGTACCAATCAGCTTGTTCTACTTTCCCAAAATAAATGTACTCAAAGGGCTATGCCCTCATGAATGAACAAGATTTTTACTACTATCCTGACTGTAAATGTTGGCAAAGAAGTTAAGTGATTAGGTCACTTGGCTAAAAGCTCTACTGGTCATATTAACGTACTATGGGAAACGTTTGATAAGTTTTTTAACATAAAGAATCTTATTGTCCGGGCGCAACCCCAAGTGTAGGTTCGAAGTCCGACCCCTGCACTAAGTACAGTTGTTGTGATTAAAGAGAAGAAGTTCCTTCTCAAACAAATGAAGCCACCTAAATTCGATGGAAAGCAAAGGATTGTTCAAACTGATGCCGAGATTTGGATCGAGTCCATGGAGGACTATTTTGAGGCAGCAGGAACTGCACCTGCTAACCAAGATATGCTCGCCAAACTTAAGCTTACAGGCAAAGCAAGAATTTGGTGAAAACAGTGGTGCAGAGACCAAGGGATCTCGAAAGGGACAGTCACTTAAGAGAAGCTTAAGGAAGCTGTGTGAGGGAGGTATCTACCACCTGCACACAAAAGATGAACAAATTTTATGAACTAAAGTAGCTCAGACTATCCCTTGATGCATATTATTCAAAGTTCGTCTCACTCTTAAAGTACACGCCACCAATGGATATTACACAACAGGTGTCAAAGTTTTGTGCTAGGTTAAATCTACCCATAAACACCCACTTGGAATCAATGCACCCAACAGACCTTCAAGACGCACTCATTCGAGCTACACCAATAATACAGGAGGTGCAGACCAAGCCAAGGAACAATAGGACTTGGCCTTACAAGGATCAGAACAAGGGAATGTATAGGGCTCAGACTAAGAGAGCACTGGGTCAGAATCAGGGACAAAGGAAGAAAGCTAGAACCAATGCTATCAACAACTTCGTTCCTACACAAGGTAATGACCACAATCTACGTTGCTTCCATTGCAATGAGCCCGGACACTTCAGGAGGCAGTGTCCCAAGCTTAGCTAGGGACATCACCAATGGCCATTCCAAGTAGCCGCCCATGGCCAAGGAGCCACCGTCATAGCCAGAGAGAGAACCTCCAATGTTTCCAACAAGGAGCTGGGTGAGTGACGAAGAAGATCCATCCATGGATGCTGACATTGAGAGGGCAACGGTTCACGCCACTCTTCACAAGAAGGGTCCGAATTGCCAATTCTCGGTAATCCAAACTCCATCAGATTATGAAGGTGAAAGCTTCAAAACCCTAATCGATTGTGCAAGTATACATTTCTTCATTTCACCAATCTGTGCAAAAAGGCTAGGGATAGCCACAATAGACACACCTACTTTACTTTGGAATTGGCAAATGGTCCTGAGGTCTCTTGTACTAGGCAAACTGCTAAGGTGAAATTCCTACTGGGTGGGAAGCCAACTTCGGTGAGATTCAAGGTAATGAACCTAGGTCTCCACGAATGTTTGATCGGAATGGATTGGCTAATACCCAATGATGCCCACATCCACTGTGGAAAGGGCCAAGTTTCCTTCCGAAATTCTGAAGGGGAACTAGTTACACCTGGTAAGCCCAAAATTCAGCTGGCAAAAGCAACACGGATAATAAAAGGAGTTAGAAAGGGCCTACCTGTCTATTTGATTAAACTAAATAAGCTAGATCAGAATCAGGAATCTGGGGAAAAACCTTCATGGTTAAAGGAATACGCAGACGTATTTCCTGAAGAGCTGACAGAACTTCCTCCTCAAAGGGAAGTCGACCATGAAATCAAGATGGCGCCAGGAGCTACACCAGTCCAAAGAGGCCGTATAGGATGTTCATCATGGAAGCTATTGAACTGAAAGAGCAACTCAAGCAACTACTAGATCAAGGCTACATCCATCCTAGCAGTTCGCCATGGGGAGCTCCAGTCCTATTCCAGAAGAAGAAAGATGGAACGCTTCGGCTATGCATTAACTACAAAGGGTTGACTCAATCAACCATAAAAAATAAATACCCCATTCCAAGAATAGATTAATTACTTGACTGTCTTCAAGGTGCGAAGATCTTCTCTAAGATAGATCTCAGATCTGGATATTATCAGATAAGGATCAAGGAAAAAGATATCTTGAAGAGTGCATTAAGCACAAGGTATGGACACTTTGAATTCCTATTGATGTCATTCGGGCTGACAAATGCTCCTACTACCTTCAACAGGTTAATGTAGGATATCTTTAGGCCCTATCTTGATGACTTCGTACTCGTCTTCTTTGATGATATCCTAGTCTACTCGAAATAGGAAAAAGATCATGAACCCCAGCTTTGCATTGTTCTTGAAACAATGAGAATACACAAGCTTTATGCCAAGAAGAAGAAGTGTGCATTTTTCAAGCGACAGATTGAATATCTAGGATTCATTGTATCAACAAATGGAATTTCAGTAGATCTAGCCAAGGTTGGAGACTTTGTGGAATTGCCAACACCAACTTCTGTCAAAGAAATATGTAGCTTCCTTGGATTGATAGGATGGTACAGGATCTTTATCAAAAACTATGCTTTGATTGCAGTGCCTCTGACTGGTCTACTAAAGAAACAAGTAGCAATTGTATGGTCACCTGCTGAACAGACCAGCTTTGACAAACTAAAGAAAAGCTTAGTATTAGCACCCATCCTGAAACTTCCTGATCTTAGTAAGGAGTTTGAAGTGGTAACTGATGCTAGTGCACTTGCCTTAGGATGTGTGCTTATGCAAGAAGGTAATCCCGTAGCATACTCTTCAAGGAAACTGAAGAGCCATGAAAGGAATTATGCTACCCACGATCTGGAGCTGTTGGCTATCATCCATGCTCTCAAACTTTGGAGACATTACTTGCTACGTAATAAATTTTCTTTAGTGATGGACCACAAGAGTCTTAAATGGATCTTCATGCAAAATGAGCTCAACATGAGGCAACGTCGATGGATCGAAGTGCTGGAAGAATATGACTTCCAAATCAAATACAGGCCTCAAAAAGAGAATGTAGTTGCCGATGCACTCAATCGCAAGGTATTTCTAAACTCCCTTATTTTGCAAGATCCATCAGCAGCAAGGTCACTAGCCACAAAGGTATCAATGCCAAACAACCCAATTCTTGAGCTAGCTAGAGAAGAGGCATGTCATGACCTAGTCTATCAGAAATTGCTAAGGGAGATCCCCGTCAAGGATTAAAACCTAAAGCTAAAGACAAAGTATCAAGAATTCTCTGTCAGTAGTGGACTTGTCTACTTTAGGACAAGATTATGTATCCCTACAAGCCAATCTCTCAAAGTGGAAGATACTTTGGGAAGCCCATGACTCCCCTTTCTCAAGACATCCTAGCTATGCCAAGAACCTTAATGCCGTAAGGAAGAGCTATTATTGGGATAGGCTTAAAGGTGACATTCTCAAATATGTCACAGAATATTTGTCTTGTCAATGCATTAAGGTAGAACATGTTAAAATGCCAAGGAAATTTCAACCACTTGACATTCCCCAAATGAATCGGGAATTCATCAGTATGGACTTCATTGTTGGTCTACCCCAAGTTCAGGGAGGATACAGCTCTATCATGGTTGTAGTAGATATGCTCACCAAGGTAGCACATCTCATCCCTATCAAGACAAACTATAAAGCCTCAGACATTGCAAGAATATTTGTTAAGGAAATATTCAAACTGCATGGGTTACCCAGAAGAATCATTAGTGATTGTGACTCTCTCTTCACATCACACTTTTGGAGGGCTATCTGCGAGGCGATTGGGACTCAACTATGTTTCAGTATAGCTTACCATCCCCAAATTGATAGTCAAACGGAATGAATCAACCAAGTCATTGAAGATATGCTCAGGGCATACTACTGTCGAGAACCCAAAAAGTGGATTCAATATTTGCCACTGGTTGAGTTTGCCTACAATGCTTCTTACCAACAAAATATTCAAATGACCCCTTTTCAAGCATTGTATGGGCATGATTGTCGTACTCCTTTGAGCTTCTTGGATCCAACCTTGAGGATAGAAGCTTTAAGGTAGATGCTGGAAGACATGGATGAGCAAATCAAGTCAATAAGACTGGACATTCAAGATGCCCAGGATAGATAGAAGGCTTACGCAGACTTGAAAAATGCAATACACAAGGCTTACGCAGGCTTGAAAAAGGCAAGACAGATCCTTTGTTGAAGGTGATATGGTCTTCATCCGCGTACACCCTGAAAAGAGTTCATTGTCCTTGGGATAATACAAGAAGCTAAGTCTAAGGTATTGTGGACCTTATAAGATAACTAAGTGCCTAGGACCTAATGCTTACAGACTACAACTTCCCGTAACCCTAAAGATTCATAATGTATTCCATGTTAGCCTATTGAAAATTTATCTACCTAATCCGAATCATGTACTTGATGATCAACAAATTGTAATGCCTAGCCAAGGATTCCTTGAGCTACAGCTTGATAAAGTCCTAGGTGTCAGGGAGAAGAATTTGAGGTCAAGGACCTTGAGAGAATACCTTATCCAGTGGAAAGATTATCTTGAAGAGGATGCCACCTGGATGGATGAGGATACTCTCAACCAACAATACCCTCAGGTCCTCTCGAGATGAGGACATCTCGATTCCTCTAAAGGGGAGAGAATGTAATGGGCCATAGGAACCCTCCCCTGTAATTTTAAAAGAAAAATATTTTTTTTTCATTTAGTTCAAAAAAATTTAGTCCCCTCTCTCTCCCCGCCGACAACACATCGGGGGGGAGGAGAGAGATTGGGAGTGGTGGATGATGGAGGGGAAGGCATGCAACCTCCACATGGAGGGGTGGCCATGCCATGTATCTCCTCCCCTAGGGGAGGCTTCTCCCCTCCCCATGTAGAGAAAGAGAGAGAGGAGGCTACGCTGCCACCCTTACCCCCCGTCAACTATTGTGCCACCCCCTGGCTGTCCAATCGATGTCACCCCCCCTGCGACCTGTTGCAATTGGCAGCCCTCGTCCAACATGATGCTCCGCCATCCAGCTCCCTTACATCACCCCTCTCCTCACTGGCAGTGTTGTTGGGGCCCTCTGACTAGGCGTTTTCCCCCCGTCCATGCTGCTGAAACGGCCTTGGGACTTCAACCCTAACCACCCCCCCTTTTGATCACCACCTGTGCGGGGCCTCATGAGGAAGAGTAAGAAGAAGGGAAGTAGAGGGAAAGAAGGAGGAGAAGAGAAGGAGTAGGAAAGAAGTAGAGTGAACAAAGGAAGAGGGAGAGGTAAGGAGAAGGAGAGAAGGAGTGGGAGAGAGAAGGGAAGTAGTGGGAGGGAAGGAGTAAGGAGAGGGAAGAAGAAGGAGTGGGGAAGAGAAGGGAAGAAGAGGGAGAGAATAAGAAGGAGAGAAGAGAAAGGAGGGAGAGAGAGAAGAGTGAAGAAGAGGGAGAGAAGGAGAAGGAGAGAAAAGAAGGAGTGGAAGAGAGAAGAGAAGAAGAGGGAGAGAAGGAGAAGGAGAAGGAGAGGATAAGAAGGAGTGAGAAAGAGAAGAGAAGAAGGGAGAGAAGTAGAAGGAGAAGAGAAGGAGAGAGGTAGAAGAAGGAGAAGAAGAGGTAGAGGGAGAGAGAAGAGAAGTAGTAGAAGAAGAGAAGAGGAAGAGAAAGGGAGGGAAGGAGGAGAAACGAAGTGGGAGAGGGAGAAGGAGAGAGAGAGAGTACAGGAATAAGAGAGAAGGAGAAGAAGAGAAGAAGAGGGAGCGAGAGTATGTAATATTCCTGCTCTAAAATATTACTAAACCTGACTCCCCGCACACCGTGTAAATCCTATGTAAGGTTATCTCCCGCATTGTAATTACTGGTAGTTTAATCCATACCCCGCACACGCAAAAACAAGGCCTCTGCATTGTGAAATTGGGCCTGGGGATTCAAGACTGCATAACCATGGGGAAACACCCTTTTAGAAGGGGGAAAAATGGATAATGATAGAAATAAAGCAAATTTTTTTACTAATTTACCTAGCTGATGCATGGCTGGAGAAAAGGGAATGGGAGAAGGAGGTGATGTGGTGAAGGTTGTGTATGGGGGGAGAGCCATGCGCACCAGCCACGTGGTGGCTCCCCTCTCCCCCCCTTAAGCTCTATAAGAACCCCCCCTATGGTGAAGGGAGGGGGCTATGACAAGGGGAAAAAGAGGAGAGGCCGTCGTGCTGGGAGGAAGCTGCTGTGAGGACTGCTGAGACCTGCTGCCAGCGCCAAGCCATCCACCACCAGGCCATCGAAAGGACCGCCTTGCCACGCCCAGGTGTCAGGCCACCGCCATTCTGTCATAAACTCCCCTCTTGTCGTCGATTATTTTTTCCCTCTCCTCAACCATTATCTTTTTCCCCACATGGTTCTAGGAAGGAGAAGCTTCCTAGAAGCTTCTTGGAAGCTTCCAAAGGCAAGGCTTAAGGCCTTGTGCACATGGATTGACCCCGAGGGTAAAAATCCTAGCCTCCCTAGGCCTTGTGCATACATTTCATTCCTGGGGTTCATGACCCAAGCTTCCAAGGGCCTAATCCTGCGAAGGAGAGGAAATTCGTAGACCGTAAGTCTTCAGAATGCGCGTATAACTCAAGGGAAGCTGCTGCAACAAAAGTACGTTGCATAACGATGGATCCCAAGAAGTTGCAAGGCACACCCATGGGAGGCTTTTCCCCTAACATTCACGTGGATCCCACAGTGGATCCACAAACCCAGGTTCCACGAATTTATTTTCCAAATAAAGAAATGCTTTAAAGCGCTTATGCATGTTTCTAATTCACCTAGCATAGGGATAATGCACTTCTGGCTTATCGTTAGTTCAAGTAATACTGATAAAGATGCATTTGATAAATTATCTCTTGATATAAGGAATGATGCATGTCACGCAATTGGATCATTTGCATTTCCAAAGTTTTCCATCTTAGGAGATTAGCTTTTGGTGCTATTTTGGTGCATTTCCACAGTAATGAGTCTAAACGCCTATTACTTAGGGCAAAGGAAGGAAATTGTTAAAGTGCATTGGGCCGTGAAGGAAAGGAGTATCTTACATTTACTCAATAACTCCCTTTGTTATGATTCCCACGAGGAAATTGTTAACTTCCATTGCATGGCATGAAAATGAACCCCGGTCTTCTAACCTACATGGAAAAAGATGCTTGGAAATGGATTAAATCAACACTAGCCTTAGTGTTGCATGAATTTCATTTTTACGATGTTGTTGTATCTAAGGATCGCTTGTTACATATTTGTAAATCTCATTTCATCAAGTTGCATTTGGAAAAGATTGCATGGCTTATCAAAGCATGAAACTCAATCGCCTAGATAAAAGGTTGTAGGCATGATTCTTTGATGTAAGTGCTATGAAAGTTATTCTACAAATTATCATGCATTTGACTTTTAGCAAGAAAAGATAGGGTTATTGCAAATCTAGTGGCACATAGAAGCAACGAATCACATGTTTACATGTGTTGTGACATTTTGCAACTATTTTTCTCCTTTAGATCAAGTTTATCATCTCTAGGAAAGGCTCGTCCTTGTCGCAAGACAAGTAGATCGAATTATCTAAATCACCTAATTCGCAAGGGATTTGTATAGGCGTGGTTTAGTTGATACGATAAATTTCCCAAGTGCTAACTAAGGTTTAGCACGTTAAGGATTCAATCTAGTTTTGCACTTGTTGCCAAGTCGAAACCCTCAAACCCAAAGGTCCTACCCACATTCACAGAATGTTTGGCTCAATTGGACGATCATGCAAATAATCATCTAGGGTTTCTACCCTAAGGATCATTCGACCTAATGCTAAAAATCGAATTGAGTTGGAATCCTGAAAGACCGTGTCGGCCTAGTGCAATTAGGATTGGGTTGGGTAAGAAGACACCCTAAACCCTGCTTCTTGTCTAAACATAATTCCTTGCCCAGGAAACACCCTTCAACGGGTGAAATGATCCCATGGAGTTATGTTTTTCTTGGTAGACAAAGGATCAATCAAGTTCGAGTGACATGGTTGCCAGGATTCACTGACTTAAGAAACCTAAGGTAATGGTTAATTTGGGTTGAGTGTAATATTCCCGCATATGAATCTCCTCTTAAGTTAGATAATAGCAATTTTTTTTAAAAAATTATCCCCTCCCTTCCCTAGCCGACGGTCATGCTGGAGGAGAGGGAGGGGAGGCACGATGACTGTGCAGCGTGCTGGAGCATGGAAGGCTTGATGCTCATGCATCAGGCCGCGTGGAGGGAGGGAGGTACCTCTCCCTCTACCTATAAAAACCATGGCCATTTCAAGGAGAAGGGAGCGGGCTGAACGAGAGATAGGACAGCGAATCGCTGTTGTAGAGGAAGGAGAGAGAGGCTGAAATCATTGCGTGCAAACATCATGAGGGAGGAGCTGCCGCCGCCGATTGAAGAGGCTGCCGCCTATGGACCAAGCCGACGCTGCCATTTGTCAGCAGCCTTGATACGCCACCGCGGCTTAATTATCCGCCATCCTTAGTTCTGCCACATGCTAGGCTATAAGCCTTAGAAGCTTCTAAGCTTCTTAGAAGCTTCTAAGGGGGGGGGGGTCCTTTAAGCCCCTTTCATATGGCAAGTCCTGTTAGATATGATCAATGCCCCACCCTCATTAGGTACTACCAATGATCCATGGTGCTCAAAGTTGTAAGGCCCCCATTATGAGGAGAAGCCAAGTGTGAGCCCGGACATTGGTGGAGTCCTGACTTGTATATCAGATGAGGTCTATGTGACCGGATGGCAAAAAGGTGACCATTGTGGGTCTAATCTTTGGGTTAGACGGAGTGGTTAAGCTGGTAGCAACTCGAGGCACATTGCATTGAGTTGCGTGGTAAGGGAGTTAAAAGGGGCCCCTATTGTGGGGTCCGGGGGCCGCGGAAGCGGCCCCTGGCTGGGGGGTCCCAGGGGGGCCAGCGGCCCCCCTGGCGGGGGTCCGGGGGCAGCGCCCCCGGCCCGATGGTAAAGGGAATATTCCCTGGAATATTCCCTGGCCGACTAGTGGAGGCTCATATGGTAGGTCGGTCAGCAGGCCGACCTAACGACCTTCGCGAGCTATAAAAGCTAAACCCCTTCGCAGCCATCTTACACTCATCTTTCACCCAGTCAGAGTTGTTGTTCCAGCTAGCCTTAAGCTCTTCACCTATCTTCTGTCTAGATCGCCATCTAAGCTTCACGCAGTGGAAGCGCACGGGTGGACAGAGCCATCTTTGTATCAGTTGTTTGGAGTTAAAGAATTTTACTGATTCTCCTCTTATCTGTTGTGTACTCTCTATCTCTTTCTCAGATTCTGTTCGCTGCGCCGTGTAATATTTTACATGGTATCAGAGCCCAGGGGGCTCTAGAGATCGGAGAGAGTGCAAGAGGCAAAGGCTTCAACAGCAAAGAGAAACGATGTCGACTCCGGGAAGCAGTTCTGGCGCATCAGGAAGCGGTGTAGGAGGTGGTGCTGCTGTACCGGCTATTCAAACACTGAGGATTCGTCCACCAACCTTCAGCGAAGGCAAGTTAGATGGTACAAACTACACCTTGTGGAAGTTCAAAATTACTACTATCCTTGATTCTTATGAGCTTCTGGAGACTGTGCTGGGGACTGACGCAGAACCACAGCCTACCCCCGACCCATCAAATCCTAGTGTGATGATTCCTCCGAATGCAGATCTCCTACGAGCTTGGAAACGAAGGAATGCAGATGCATTGTGTGCCTTAGTTACAAGCTGTTCTGACAGTGTTTTGACTCTGATTCAGCATACAACCAAAGCGTCAGAGGCTTGGAATGTACTAAGGAGTCAGTATGAAACACGAAACCAAACAAGGATTCAAAACTTGGAGAATCAACTAGCAGCAGAGAAGTTTGCTGAAGGAGAGACGGTTGAAGCATTCATCACTCGGATTAAGAATCTGCGCGACCAGATGGCTGGCGCTGGGATACAAAAGACTAGCGAAGAGCTAGCTCGGAGGTGTCTTCGGATTTGTCCACAAAAGTTTGATGGACTAGTAACTGCCCTTAATACTCAGGTGAGACCTCAAGCTTTGACTTTTGAGGAGTTTTGTGCATTATTAATGGAGGAGGAGTTGAGGCTGAAAGCCCGAGAAGGAAGCAACAATGGAGATGCTGCATTCTCTGCCAATGCAAAAGGCAAAGGTGTTTCCTCCACCAAAAATGATGGTGACAAAAAGAAAAAGGGCGGCAAGAAGAAGTTTCAAGGAGAGTGCTTCTACTGTAAGAAGAAAGGACATGCAATTGCAGATTGTCGTGTCAAGAAGGCAGATGAAAAGAATGGTACCCTTAAAACTAAAGGGAAAGAGACAGCCAATACGGCTGAAGCAGAGTTGGAATTATTCATGGCGACCATTGAGGAAGTGTGCTCCTCGGCGCAAGAAGAATCTACCACTGACTCTTGGGTGTTGGATAGTGGGGCCTCCCGTCACATGACCAACAAGAAAGGTCTATACAGTTCTATGCAGCCTCTACAAGAATCCATCACTGTGACGGTTGGAAATGATGCTAAATGCCCTGCTGCGGGCACAGGTACTATTTCTTTTGTTGCTGCAAATGGTGAAGTCAAAAAGCTTTCAAATGTGTTGTATGTTCCCGAAATCAGAAGAAATCTCTTATCAGTTGCTGCCATAACTGATCTTGGTCATGAAGTAAGGTTCAAGAAGACAGGTGCAGAAATTATTGATAGTGCTGGCACAATTGTTGGCAAAGGAGAAAGGAGGAACAACCTGTATGAGCTAAGTGCTCTTACAGCCACCGCTGGAGTGGGCACAAGTAAGCTTTGGCATGAAAGGTTTGGACACATCGGATTTGCAGTATTGAAGGAGATGCAAAAGCAAGGTATGGTTGCTCACCTACCTACAATAACTGAATTGAAGGAACCATGTGAAGCTTGTATGATGGGCAAGCAACAGAGAAAGGCATTTCCACAAGAAAGCAAGAATAGAGCACATGCTCCTCTAGAGTTGGTGCATGCTGACTTGTGTGGTAAGATGCCTACACAGGCCTTGGGGGGATCTTCTTATTTTATGTTGATTGTCGACGACTACAGTAGGAAGATGTGGGTGTACTTCCTTCGTGATAAGGCTCAAGCTTTTGGTAAGTTTAAAGAATGGCTAATACTTGTTGAGAATGAAACAGGGAAAAGTGTGAAGAAATTTAGAACAGATGGTGGTGGTGAGTTCAACTCAAAGGAGTTTGAAGGCTTTTGCAAGAGCAAAGGGATCAAGCGTCAATTGACGACGCCTCACACACCTCAGCAGAATGGTGTTGTGGAACGCAGGAATCGTACCATTGTGGAGATGGCAAGATGCATGTTAAAGGGCAAGGGATTGCCTAACCATTTTTGGGCTGAAGCTGTTAATACTGCAGTCTACATTCTAAATCGGAGCTACACAAAGGCTCTCAAGGGAAAAACACCTCATGAGGCTTACACTGGTAAGAAACCATCTGTTTCACATTTCAGAATTTTTGGATGTGAATGTTATGCACATGTTCCAGATGAGAAGAGAAACAAGTTACAACCAAAAAGCAGAAAATGTATCTTCTTGGGTTATAGTGATGAGCAAAAGGCTTACAAGTTATATGACCAAGAGGCAAAGAAGATCATCGCGAGCCGTGATGTGGTGTTCAAGGAGGAGCCGCATACAGTGGAGGAGGAGAAGGCAAGGTCTTCCACTTTATCATCAAGCAAAGAAGTAGTCCACTATGAACCTGTCCCGAGAGCTATCCCTATCCTTAAGGAGGAGGAAGCATCATCTTCAGATGATGAGGAAAAAGTTCACCAACCTGACATCACCCCACCGGAAAAGCCATTGCCGCGCTGGGTGAAGCAGCTCTATGACCACAATAATCCTATGCCTGCATCTGTTGAGGAGAAGGCAGACGGACCAAGGAGGTCTCAGAGAATAGAGGAGCAAAGGAGGGCTTCTGCTCACATAGTCAACATGGCCTTGATGGTTGAGATTATGAGAGAAGTAAAGGAGCCAACTGACTTAGAAGAAGCACTTGCAGATCCATCATGGAAGGCTGCTATGCAGGCGGAGTATGACAGCATAATGAAGAATGACACTTGGGAGCTAGTGGATCGGCCAGCAAAGCGGAAGATTATTGGCACCAAGTGGATCTGGAAGGTAAAGTACAAGGCTGATGGTACCTTAGAAAAGTACAAAGCTAGACTGGTTGCCCAAGGATTTTCACAAGTTGAAGGGTTTGATTTTCAAGAGTCATTTGCCCCAACTGCCAGAATGACCACTATTCGCACGGTACTTGCAGTGGCTGCCCACAAGAAGTGGCCAGTGTACCAAATGGATGTTAAGTCAGCGTTCTTAAATGGTGACCTCAAGGAGGAGGTGTACGTGGCTCAGCCACCAGGGTTTGAGGCCCCCCATTCTGAGAACAAAGTGTGTAAACTGAAGAAGGCATTGTATGGGCTGAAACAAGCCCCTAGAGCATGGTACCAGCGGATAGATAGGTTCTTTTTAAACCTAAACTTCAAAAGATGTGCCTCAGATGCTAACTTGTATGTTTACAGGGATGGTAAAAAGTCTGTAGTGATTGTCCTATATGTGGACGACCTTCTTATTACAGGTGACTATGAAGATATGATCAACCAAACTCGAAAGGCTTTGAGTTTTGAGTTTGAAATGACAGACTTGGGCTTGCTGCACTATTGTTTGGGGATTGAAGTCTGGCAAGAGCCAGGAAAGATCTTCATCTCTCAGAAGAAGTATGCATGGGAGATCTTGAAGGCATTTGGTATGACCGAGTGCAAGGAGATAGCTACACCTATGGAGGTGAATGTAAAGTTATCCGTTGAGGATACATCAGCACTAGCAGACATTGGGAGGTATAGGAGGTTGGTCGGCAGTCTAATCTACTTGTGTAACACCAGACCAGATATCAGTTTTGCTGTTGGTGTTTTGAGCAGGTTCTCAAACAAACCTCATGAGAGTCATTGGAAGGCTGGGATGCGGGTGCTCAGATACTTGAAGAAAACTCTTGACTATGGTATCACATACAGTTTCGGAACTTCTCTTGTGGGGAACTGTGACTCAGATTGGGCAGGAGACATTGATTCCAGGAAGTCAGTTTCTGGTTATTGTTTCTCTTTGGGTTCAGGAATTTTCTCTTGGATTAGTAAGAAGCAACCAACAGTGGCATTGTCTTCTACCGAAGCAGAGTACAAGGCAGCTTGTTTTGCTGCATGTGAGGCCGTATGGTTGAGAAGGATTCTATGGCATATGGGAGTGCAGGATGAAGAACCAACTGTGCTGAGATGTGACAATCAGAGTTGCATCGCCATAGCCAAAAATCCAGTGTTTCATGCACGCACCAAACATATAGAGATCCAGTATCACTATGTGCGTGATTTGATGGAGGATGGGATAGTGGAATTGGTCTACTGTCCAACAGAGGAGAATGGAGCAGATATCTTCACCAAAGCACTTACGAAGGATCTGCTTCAAGTTCATCTTCAGAGACTCGGCATTGGGCCGAGGAGATAGTTCACCTATGGGTGGACATTGAGGGGGGGTGTTAGATATGATCAATGCCCCACCCTCATTAGGTACTACCAATGATCCATGGTGCTCAAAGTTGTAAGGCCCCCATTATGAGGAGAAGCCAAGTGTGAGCCCGGACATTGGTGGAGTCCTGACTTGTATATCAGATGAGGTCTATGTGACCGGATGGCAAAAAGGTGACCATTGTGGGTCTAATCTTTGGGTTAGACGGAGTGGTTAAGCTGGTAGCAACTCGAGGCACATTGCATTGAGTTGTGTGGTAAGGGAGTTAAAAGGGGCCCCTATTGTGGGGTCCGGGGGCCGCGGAAGCGGCCCCTGGCTGGGGGGTCCCAGGGGGGCCAGCGGCCCCCCTGGCGGGGGTCCGGGGGCAGCGCCCCCGGCCCGATGGTAAAGGGAATATTCCCTGGAATATTCCCTGGCCGACTAGTGGAGGCTCATATGGTAGGTCGGTCAGCAGGCTGACCTAACGACCTTCGCGAGCTATAAAAGCTAAACCCCTTCGCAGCCATCTTACACTCATCTTTCACCCAGTCAGAGTTGTTGTTCCAGCTAGCCTTAAGCTCTTCACCTATCTTCTGTCTAGATCGCCATCTAAGCTTCACGCAGTGGAAGCGCACGGGTGGACAGAGCCATCTTTGTATCAGTTGTTTGGAGTTAAAGAATTTTACTGATTCTCCTCTTATCTGTTGTGTACTCTCTATCTCTTTCTCAGATTCTGTTCGCTGCGCCGTGTAATATTTTACAAGTCCCTCTTGTGGACTTTCATAAGCCCCTTTCCAAGCGCTATTTATAACCCCCCCGGGATTTAAGCACCCTTTCCCCTTGCATCCCCTCGGGTTTTCAAGCCCCCTTCCCGTGGATTCCCCACCCAAGCAAATTTTACCCCTGGTTTTCATTTAAATCCCCTTTCCCCTTGCATTCCCCCAAAAGCCATTTTTCCCCGGTTATAAAGTCCTACCCGTGGAGACCCTATTAAGTCCATTGTAACCCGGGATTTAAAGCCCTTTTCCATTGCATCTGCGTCAGAAGCCCAATCTCCTTGCCGGGTTTAAGGGCTTTCCCATTGAACCCTCCTAAAGATAACTTTTCTTCCCTCCGAGCTTCGAGGAGGAAGCCTATAAGGCTCCCCCCATTAGATCCTCAAATAAGGCCATCATGGCTTTGAATAAGAGGGTTTTCCCTAAGTCCCTTTCCACTCAAATTCCCCCATAAACCCATCTCTAAAATTTCCCCTCACAATCCCTCTCTATAAAGATCTTTATCCCTAGAACTTCTATGAAAAGAAGGAGAAGTTCATAAATTCCCATTTCCGCAAAGTCCATAAAACCATTCCTAGCCAGAATTTCAAGGAGAAGAATCTCTCAAGCCTCCGTTTTCACAAGGCTTTTGCAAGAACCCTCTCACAAATTCCTCTTTTCTGAAAGAAAGAAGGCCCAAGCTTCGAACCCTAAGGCCTTCCAAAGCCCAATTCCGCAAGTCGGTACATCGGTCAAGGAAGCCGTACCTCAAAGGGAATTGCTCGTACGAGGGAGACATGCCAAGATCATAAGAATGCGGCCAAGGCAAGAAGGTTGAATTCATGATGGCCCCTCAAAAGGAACAAGGCGCAACCACAGGAGGATCATCTCCTAACATTCATGTGGACATTTCATTGAACCCACAAGTCCAGGTTTTCTTCCTGTTTCTTGATTTACGTTGAAGCATTACAATCACGCCTGGTTAATTCATGGAATTAGGATGCACTTATGCTTGTCAAATCCACCTAGTTTGATGAGAAAGAATTACATTGGCTATTTCAAAAAGAAATAACTCACGATTGAAGATTGGTCATTTGTATTTTTCCAACGAAATGAACGAAATATGTCCATGCATTTATAGCAAGTTGCTTTTGTATATTACAAAGTAACGAATTTAGAATAATTAATGACTATCATTACAAAGTCGAGATTATTGTTGTACACCTTCATTTGGCATGGAAAGATTAAAACATTGCATGTCACATTATTCGAAAAAATTTTCTTCGTAATGATTCATTAAGAAAGTTGCTAACAATTGTAGGAAATTGCAAGGCATGGAAATGATTCTAGGTTGCATAAAGTAGGATCAGCTCTAGTCAATTGGCATAAATCTCATTCAACTACGTAGTGGTTAGGAAAGATTGTGTAATTCTCAATCAACGTACAAATATTTCATTCAGAAATGAAGTTAGGAAAAGGTTGCATGGTTTGTTTAACATAAGACCTTAAAAGCTTAGAAGCATGAGTTGTGAATGCATATCCTAGTAGGATCAATGGAAGTTATACGAATTTTAACATGTGCTTGGTCTTAATAAGAAAAGTTAAGGATTATGAGTCTAGAGGATATGAATCACATGCTTACATGAATTATGATGTAATACTACTAGTTTTTCCCCGCTTCCATCAAGACAATATCTTTAGGAATAGTTTGTCATTATCATAAGATAAGTAAATTGGATTACCCAAGACACCTAAACCACAAAGGATTCGCTTACAAATGGTTAAATCGATACAATATACTCCAAGTGCTAACTAGGGTTTAGCACATTAAGGACTTGACATAATTGCACTTATTGCCAAGTCCAAACTCTCATACCCTAAAAGTCCTGCCCACATTCACGGAATGTAGGGACAATAAGACATACCTATAAGAAACGATCTAGGGTTTCTATCCTAAGGATCTCTTGTTAAAAAATATGGAACTCAGATTGAGTTGGAACCCTAGTACCGACGATGTCGGCCTAGTGCAATCGGGAATGGATTGGATATAAAGACACCCTAAACCCTGTTTTCTATCTAATCAAGATTTCGTGATTAGAAGACTTCATGCGATGGGTGAAATAGTCCCATGAACTAGATGCAAAACTTGTGCAACAAGTTACAACGTCGCATGACCTTGTGGTTTGATCACAAGGGAACGGCCAAATCCTCGGAATGAGATTGGCAGATTCTTATGCAAGTTTATCATGCAAGAGGAGAAATAATCGTCGTGATATAGTACCTTTCTTGGGTAAAGTAACCAAGATACGAGGATTAGATATTTGCTTGGAAGCAAAAGACCAATTAGTAAATTGGAATAACATATTTAGTGCTAATAGAATTTAAGGTATTGGTTAAGCTGGGTTAGTAGGGTACAGCCCTAACCCAAGGATATAGGGTTAACAAACAAACCCTTGGGGATCTTGCCAAGTCACAATTGATCCCGGATCGAATGCTGGATGCATTCGGAGAGAGGGATTCACTCCTTAACAGTTGGCCAAATAAACAACCACTGGAATTGATTGTGCTTGTAATAGTTTAGAAAGCATTGTTTGCATTGTTTGCTCAAAGAACTAAAGGATGAAATGATATCTAATGCTTCAGGTTGAAGGCCTGAAGGGAGAGGCAGCTTCAGTTATTCCCGACTGCCTGCTTGACCCTAACCCAGGGGGTTGTTGACCACGTCAAGAACGTAGACCGAACCTACTGCGAGAGGTCTTTCCGTTGAGCTCTACTTGGAGCAGGAGGACGCTTGGGTGCCAGGGGGCTCTGGCCGTAAATCCCTCGCCTTGCGGGTCCTACACAAGAGGCTAACGTGACTCGGGATTAGATCTCAAGGCCCGCATACTAGTTTACGGGCGGAAGCTTGGAATAGTGATCCCTGGGGATTACTGGATAGCCTTCGGGCAGATTATGGACAAGCCTATAGGCGGAACTCCTTGTATTTCAAAGATAAAATGATGAAATGTTAAAAGAACTTGCTTGATATTGTTTTTTAATGTCAAGTGATAAGATTATGTGAAGGAACCAGTGCTTAACAGGGTTAATTAAAGAAGCTGATTGTTATATGTCAAATTATTGTGTTAGATAATTACATAACTAAAACAAACTGAGGAAAGTGCGGAGGATGGACCATAGGTCCGTCCTACAGTTGGGTGGTCCCGGTTAGCCGGGAACTTTTCTCAAAAATCTCGAAGAACAACAGGATGATCATCATCATCAAAATGAATAACAAAAGCAATGACCTAGAGTTATGTCTTAACCGATTTTTGCTGTTTTAGGCGAACGGAATGGGACTATGCCTTATGGCAGAGAGGTTGAGCTTTGCATCCCCCTCGTTTCCCATTCTCCTTGAACCAAGTGCAGCGTGAATCCGCTTCGGACTTGGCATTTCTGCGTAAAGTAGTTCGCTCGGGTCTAGCGCTAGTTGCTGTTAGCTAATGACCAATCATGAAAACCCTAATTCCGGTCGATCCTAAGTGGGAACGGCCAGGATACTTCCTCTATGTGGCAGACGCGGGAAGACCTAGATCGCAAAACCCGTAACATTCTATGGGAGTGCCGGGCGGAGTTTTCTAGACATCCTTTCCAATGGACTGCTAAGACGTGTCCTGGATGATACTAGCAGATACGTTACAGTTCGTATCATAGCAAACCAACAAAGGACTTGTTTTTATGAAGTTTTAATAAGAAGAAGTAAAGCAAATGTTACTGTCCCAAACATTTCCTTACTTTCAATGCTGTCTTGCAAAATTATGAAGTATGGAATATTTCTTAGTGTTCCGAGTCATGTTTATGACCGCGATGCATTCCACAGATTATCGACAAAGGGTTGAGATGATAAACATCCTAGACCGCATTTACAATCCATCGCCTGTGTACGTGGAACGGAGATGGATGGGTGTTTCAGGGATCTATTACATAGCCGGCCATCGACTTGCGTACCTTCAAATTAACTTGAAGAGAATCAAGTGGATGGAGGATTTGAAGATCGTGAAGCTATTTGTCTTTGTTGAGGCTCACGCAAAAGCGACCCTACAGGTCGGAGGTCGAAGGGTTAACTAGAATAAGTATGTGTACGGGGAAGTGATTCGAAGAATCCCTGCCGACCGAATCAAGGTTTTGGGACGTCATGAGAAGAACGGATATCAAAGAAAAATATACCCTAATCTTCCAATGAACTATCGATTCCTGAAAATCGATGACCCCAAGCCGTACTACTACTCAGTTCCTGTAACTGAATGCAACAACATCTTATTCTCCTCGAATTAATGTATCAACTTGTTCCATCGCCCCAAGAAATAATTGTACCTCGAAAGGGCTATGCTGATATGAATGGAATAAATTTTTTAAAAAAAATCAACGATTATCTTGACTATGAATATTGATAAAGAAGTAAAGTGATTTGGTCACTTAAAGGAATACGCAGACGTAGTTTCTGAAGAGTTAACAGAACTCTCGCTTCAAAGAGAAGTAGATCATGAGATCAAGCTATTGAGATATCGAGCTCCACTCGTGATATGCCAGGGTGACCGTTGTGTATTTATGTCACCGACTTGTCAGTTGCAGACGCAGTTGGTACACCGCCCATGAATAATAGCTACATGATAGCTATCCTTATCTACTCTAGTTCGTGGCTCAGTTAGTATGCCACCTTAGTTAGTTGAGTTTGGTTTGAGACCCATATATAGGGTTCTTCTATTTCTTTGTACTTGAGTTCTTTTGGCTTACACAACTAAGAAGAGAAAAATTGTTTTCAGCCTCCACCCTTGTGTGTCTTCCCCCATTGTGCAAGCAAGAAAGCTTCAAGCGAGACTCCTTCCTTCTCTCCCACAATCTTGACATGGTATCAGAGCCTTGTTCGTGGTAAGGAGCTCAAGAAAGCAAGCCAAGCTCGCGGTGTTCTGGTAAGAGGAGCAGTGTTGCTTTCATTTTCTGTTTCGGGAGCAGATCTCTACAGGTAGCACAGCCGGAAAGTGCAGGAGTGCATTGTCTCAGGTTGAGACACCCTTCGCGGTGAAGCAAAAGGGTAGTATATGCTGCGGGCGAGGGCTTTAGCCCTCGGCGACCTTGTTTTTTTTATTTGAGGCCATTTCGGGGCCTGTTTTGGAGGCATAAGTTTTCTGCACGCACTCAGGAAAAGGCCCAGTTTTATGCTGTGCAGCCACTGTTCTACAGGTCGGTGAATAGTTACTGTAAAAATTGCATTGTATGCTTGTGCGCAGAGACATTGGGAGTTACAGAATCATCCTGTTGCCTGTTGATGCAAAATCGTCACTAGGAAGTGACTGTGTGGTCAAATACCACTTTCGCCAGTTTTGCAGATTTTCCCTTGTGAGGGTGAAGCTGTGGTTTTTGCAGTGACATAATTTTTTGCAGTCTTCTGTAATGGCATCTGATTCTCTTTCACAGATTGTCACTGAAAAGCTTGACAAGAACAACTTCCAAGCGTGGAAGTTTAGAATGACGAATTTCCTTATGGGAAAAGGATATTGGGAATTTGTTGCAGGAAATGAAGAAGAACCAGTTCTTCCTGATGTTCCCAATCAACAGCAAATGCAAGCATTTAAAGCATGGCATGAGAGGGCCAGGAAAGTTATGTATTGGCTGTCTATCAACATTTCAGACTCTATGATTGTGCATATTCAAGATGCAAGTATGCCAAAGGAGGCATGGGATACTTTGTCAAAAATGTATAGCACAAATACGCAAGCCAGGAAAATGCAGCTCAAGCAAGAGTTGCACAATGTGCAAAGAGAAAATATGAGCATCAACGACTACCACATGAAGGTGAAGAAGATTGCAGATGCACTTGCTTCCATTGGGTCACCAGTGGAAGATGATGATTTAGTTTCTGTGACCTTGAATGGTCTAGGAAAGGATTATGCACAGTTTCGGACATCCATTTCAGTTCGTGAAAGATTTCCTGATTTTGAGGAGTTGATTGCTCTTCTAATTTCTGAGGAACAGAGAAATGGTGGTGCATCTTCTTCAGGAGGAACTTCAAAAGAAGCTGTCTTCTACTCAAATGCTGGAAGAGGTAGAGGTAGAGGTAGAGGAGGCCGATTTGGAGGCCGTGGTAGAAATCAGAATATGCAGCAAACTCAAGAAAACCAGTCCTACGGAGGAGGACGTGGTAACTCTAGAGGCAAGGGGAGCCAAAGAGGTCGTGGTGGATGGCAAAGAGGCCAAAATGCAAACAGTAATGTTGAATGCTACTATTGTGGTAAAATGGGTCATATAGCTAAAGACTGCTATAAAAAGTAGAATGACCTCATGAATGGAAAACTGCAACAAGGAAATTATGCATCCTCTAGTAGACGGGGTGATGACGGAAATGAGCATCTATTTATGGTGCAGCACATGAATAATTCTGTGACAAGTGCAGAAGAAAGCAACGATGTATGGTATGTTGACTCAGGTGCATCAAACCATATGACTGGTCATGCAGAATGGATGGAGGATGCAAGGAAAATGGAAAAACCAGGATTTGTGGAGACTGGTGATGATACTGCACATCCTATTGTGCAGATTGGAAAAATTCCTTGGTCTATGCAGGATGGGAAAAAGAAATACCTGTCCGATGTATTTCATGTCCCGAATATCACCAAGAATCTGGTTTCTGTTGGTCAAATGGTTGAGCAGGTCAGATTTAATCCTCATGGATGCTTTGTTGAGGATATGAAAAATAAAGGTCGCATGATAGCAAAAGGAAAGAAGAAGGGCATAATGTTTACATTGGATGCAGACATGTTTGAATTGAGTGCAGCAATGTTTGCACATGGGACCGGTGTAGTTGCAGATATTGATATCTGGCATAAACGCATTGGTCATGTTAATGTACAGCGACTTAAATCAATGCAGGCCCAAAATATTGTTGCAGGTTTGCCAAAATTCAAGGTTGCAGAAATGCATAAGGTATGTGAAGCCTGTCAGTTTGGAAACCAAGCAAGGAAACCATTTCCTAGACATGTTCAGGAGAGTGAAAAGCCATTGGAATTAATCCACTCTGATGTGTGGACTACTAAAGCTGCATCTCTTGGAGGCTATCATTATTTTGTCACTTTTATTGATGACTATAGCAGAAAAGTTTGGGTGTATTTTATGAAAAAGAAAAGTGAAGTTTTTGGGCATTTCAAAACCCTTAAAGCTATGGCTGAAAAAGAAACAGGTCTGCAAATAAAATGCCTAAGGTCAGATGGAGGGGGAGAGTACCTCTCAAATGAGTTTGCAAAGTTCTTACAGGAGCATGGCATAAAGCAGCAATATTCATGCAGTTATACCCCACAACAAAATGGAATTGCAGAAAGGAAAAACAGGCATATTGGAGAGGTATCTCGTGCCATGCTCAATGAAAAAGACTTGCCGGATTTTTATTGGGCTGAAGCAGTTGCTACAACAGTCTACATAATGAACAGGACTCCCACTGTAGCAATACATGGAATGACTCCAGAGGAGAGGTATACTGGTAGGAAACCAGATATTTCTCATTTGAAAATTTTTGGTTGCATTGCCTATGTACATGTGCCAGATGAGTTGAGATCCAAGTTGGATCCAAAAGCTGAGAAGTGCATCTTTATTGGTTATTCTCTGCAGCAAAAAGGGTATAGATGCTATAACCCTTCTACTCGTAAGTTTACAGTGAGCAGAGATGTTGTTTTTTATGAGATGAGTAGCTGGTATAAACCAGTAAATGTGATTGATGATGTAGATGCATAAAATGGTAATGCTGCACAGAATTCACAGCAGCAGTCACAAAATATTAGTGGACCTGGAGCGTCCTCTAGCAGTGGTTCACATTCTTCGCCATGGACAGGCAGATTGAGATCAGGAGGATCTTCTCAAAGTAATGCAGATAGTGGTATGCATGTATCACGAAAAGGAAAAGAGAAGGTTGATCAGCCCATGTTTGATGCGAATGCAGGTCACTCTTATGTGGATGGTGAATCCAGTGGCTCAAAAACAGAGCATTGATGATGAGTTGGGTATTCCTTCTATTGTTACACCTGGAGTAAGGAAGACCAGGGATGTTTTGAGAGCACCTGGGAGTGAACCTACTTTTCGCAGGTCTACGAGAGCTAGGTATCCTGTGGATAGGCTGAAATATGATGGATTTACAGCCATTCACTATGCATATATGGTTAAAGTGATACAGGAACCAGAACCCACTTCTTTTGAGGAAGCCATGGGAAAAGAAAAATGGGAGAAAGCCATGGATGAAGAAATGGATGCCTTGGAAGCAAATGCTACATGGGAATTGGTACCTTTGCCTAAAGGTAAAAATGCAATTGGCTGTAAGTGGGTTTATAAGGTGAAGCACAATGCAGATGGTTCTGTGAATAGATACAAGGCAAGATTAGTGGTCAAGGGGTATGCACAAACATATGGCATTGACTATGAAGAAACATTCAGTCCAGTTACAAGGATGGCAACTGTAAGAGCAGTCATTGCTATGGCTGCATCAAAGGGATGGTCTTTACATCAGATGGATGTAAAGAATGCCTTCTTGCATGGTGATTTGCAAGAAGAGGTCTATATGGAGCAGCCACCAGGTTATGTGCATGCTATTCATCCTGAGTTTGTTTGCAGGTTGAAGAAAGCCTTGTATGGCTTGAAGCAAGCACCTAGAGCATGGTCTGACAAGATAGGACAGTATCTTGTCACTATTGGCTTTCAGATTTCTGAGGCAGATTTCTCACTTTATGTAAAAAAAACAGAGAAAGGTATTATGCTACTTGTCATTTATGTTGATGATTTGATTATGACAGGTGATAGTGATGAAGATATCCTTCATGTGAAAATGCTATTGAAGCAAAAGTTTGAGATGAAGGATTTGGGAGAGCTGCGTTATTTCTTGGGCATTGAGGTGATTAGATCACCAAGTGGGATACAGCTCTTGCAGAGGCAGTATGGATTGGACATGCTGTCCAAATATGGGATGACAGGCTGTAAGCCTATTTCAGTTCCTTTGGAGCAAAATGTGAAGCTGAGCACAGATGCAGGTGAGCTTCTAGAAGACCCTACTATGTACAGACGCATAGTAGGAAGTTTGATTTATATGACTATTACCAGGCCAGATTTGAGCTATGCTGTTGGATTGGTAAGTCAGTTTATGCAGGCTCCAAGGAAACCACATTTGGATGCGGCTAGACGCATACTCAGGTATGTGAAGTCCACATTGCAGTATGGACTATTTTATGAGACTGGGGTTCAGATACAGTTGCATGGATACACTGATGCTGATTAGGCTGGTAGTATTTCTGATAGACGATCTACCAGTGGATATGTGTTCTCTTTTGGGAGTGCTGCAGTCACTTGGAGCAGCAAGAAACAGCCTACAGTTGCCTTTCGAGCACAGAGGCTGAGTACAGGGGTGCAGCAATGGCTGCATGTGAGGTAGCTTGGTTGCATAAGCTACTTTATGATATGCATCAGTCTACAGATGGACCAGTTGTCATTTATTGTGACAACATGAGTAGTATACACTTGGCAAATAACCCATTCTATCATGCTAGAACAAAGCACATTGAGGTGCATTATCACTATGTGCGAGAGAGGGTTTTACTAGGTCTTATTGATCTAGTTTATGTCAGCACAGAGGATCAGGTAGCTGACATATTCACGAAGGCATTGGGCGCAGAGAAGCTGCGCAAGTTCAGAGACCTGCTTGGTGTGCAGGAATTGGGATTGAGCTCGAGGGGGAGTGTAACGTGTCCACTAACATCCTCTAGGACACGTCTTAGCAGTCCATCGGAAAGGTTGTCTAGAAGACTCCACCCGGCACTCCCATGGAATGTTGCGGGTTTCGTAATCTAGGACTTTCCGCATCTGCCCCGTAACGGAAGTGTCCTGGGCGCTTTCCACTTAGGATCGAACGGAATTGTTTGGTCGTTTGCTAACAGCGACTAGCGTCAGACCTGATCAAACTTCTTTACGCAGAACGCCCGGTCTGAAGCGAATTCATACTGCACTTGGTTCAAGGAGAATGGGAAACGAGAGGGATGCAAGGCTCGACCTCTCTGCCAAAAGGCATAGTCCCATTCCGTTCCCCTAAAACAGCTTGAATCGGGTAATTGGTATTTCCAAGTCATCGTTCTCCTTTCTTGTTTCGGTGATGTCCGTTGAAGACCTTGAGAAAAGTTCCCGGCTAACCGGGACCACCCATCCATAGGACGGACCCATGGTCCATCCTCCGCACTTTCCTCGGTTTGTTTTAGTTATGTAATTACCTACCACATTAGTTTGACATATACAAACAACTTCTTTGATTAACCCTGTTAAGCACTGGTTCCTTCACGTAATCTTATCATAGGACATAAAGAAAACAGTGCCAAACAACTTCTTTATTATCATTATATCCTTTTATCTTTGCAATACAAGGAGTTCCCGCCCGTAGGCGTATTCATAATCCGCCCGAAGGCTATCTAGTAATCCTTCCTGTGATTACTATCCCAAGTTTCCGCCCGTAGACTAGTATGCGGGCCTCGAGATCCAATCCCGAGTCACGTTAGTCTCTTGTGCAGGACCCGGAAGGCGAGGGATTTACAGCCAGAGCCCCCCCTGGCACCCAAGCGTCCTCCTGCTCCAAGCAGAACTCAACGGAGAGACCTCTCACGGCGGGTTCGGTCCACGTTCCCGGCGCGGTTCACAACCCCCTTGGTTAGGGTCAGGCAGGCAGTCGGGGGTAACTGAAGCTGCCTCTCAGGCACCAACCTGAAGCTTTAGATATATTTTCATCCTTTAGTTCATTGAGCAAACAATGCAAACAGTCCTTTCTAACTTTTACAAACACAATCAAATTCCAATGGCCGTTTGGCTGGCAAACTGTCAAGGAGTAACTCCTTTTCCTCCGAATGCAACCTGCATTCGATCCAGAATCAATTGCAACTTGGCAAGATTCCTATCATTCTTAGGGTCAGGTTCATACCCTTCCAATACATTAGGTTTGTTGTGGCAGGATCCAGCGACCATGTCGCCTTAGTTTATTGTCGGTCATTTGCTTCAAGGCAACGCCTAATCTTCCTTTCCCTTGGCAATTACTTTTCCAAGGAAAGTGAGTTAACAGGATGATTACTCATCCTCTTGTAAGTTAAATTCTTTCAATAACTTGCTGATCTCATTTCGAGAGATGACAAGACTCTTTGCGGACAAATCCCAAATCTATACAATACTGCAGCTTTGTGCACAAGTATTGCATCTATTTCACGGAATCCTTCTATCCATTTCTTAGCGTTCCGATCACGGATTTTAACCCTAGCTGAGTAACGGGATTTTGGGGTATCCTCCAAGTCATTTCTAATTAGGTTTGGCTCATGATTCTAGAATATGCAACTCCGTCGGAGTTCCATCATGATCCTTAGGATAAAACCTTAGATCATTTCATGAATAAACAACCAATCGCTTCGACATTTTGTGAATGCGTGTAAGATCCTTAGACTCACAGTTTTTTTTTTGTCTTAAGCGGGGTCGAATTATCCCTGCACTAAATCCTAGTTATCTCTTAGGATTCCTATCATATTGACTCAGTCATGTTTATACGAATCCTTGATGTTTATATTACCTAGTCAATTCAATTAGGCTTGTTCTGCGACAAGAATGATCCTTCTAGGGTGATAAACCAAATCTAACGGGATCCAATTCGCGTAAACATGCGATTGCTTGCCGTTTCCTTGGTAAGGTAAAATTACTTACTAATCTGTACTCTAACTTTCCTAAGTCCCCCTAGGGTTTACCAATTAATCATGCCTACTACTTTGTAGTCTATGCTTTCGAAACTTATGCATTGGCGAACCATGCAATCTTTCCTTGGTGCACGATAATCTAGCTACAGCTTTTCCTAGGACCTTCTAGGTCTTACATCAATAGTCGTACCTACAACCTTGTTGTTTACCCTTTTTCATTTTATGCATTTACACCTAATTACGGCTCTTAATGATTGACCTTTTTCTCATGACGACTACGCAATTCCTAACATTCTCCTAGCCACTAAGTCGTTGATGATACTCAAGCGAAATTAGTGTTATTCTATTCCATCTTATAACTATTTTGCAAGTTATAAGTTCACTTTAGTACCCTATTAATTCTTTCCGAATGAAACCTTATGGTGCTAGCCTTTCCCTATAAAATCATTATGAGAGGTATGTTACCTAATGTGCAGCATACGCTTATTCTACCATATCTAGGATGACAAATAATGCACATATAAATTCCATTTCCTTGCTTAGGATTAGATTCCTTACCTTGATAAGGTACCATCTACATGCATCTAACTCTCTAATCGTTCAATCTTTTATAATGTTCAAAAGATGCATTTCTTTCAATTTCCATATGCTTTTAATTTAAACGTAAACATGAAATTCCCTTTCTAAGCGCGCCTAAACATTTCCTTATGCGGAATTAACACGGAAGAACCTGGACTTGTGGTGTCGGGGTGATGTCCACTTGCACATTTGGAGTCGAGCCTCCCGCGGTTGCCTCTTGGGATCTTTTTGGAGCCATCGTAGTCGTAAATTCGACTTCCGATCTGCCTTTGTGCTTGTATGCGGTTGGGTTCCTCTTCGGGATAGAGCTTGCGACAAAAGCTTAGGAGTTCCCACGAACTCGAATCGGCGCGGTATTTGGACGGCTTGCGGATTTAATGTCTTTGTCCGAAGTCTTGTCGAAGGCTCTTGTGAGGTCTTTATGGCCTCACCGTCTCCTTCTTTAGAAGTCCCGGGGTATTTAATGGATCTTCGGGAAGATGCCGTGGGAAAGGTCCTTTGGGACAAGTGGTGGAAAAGTGCCTTTGAAATGGTGGAAAAGGGTGGAAAAATTGGGGTCGTGGGAAGGGGGTTTAGGGAGGCCCCCCTATGGAAGCTTCTATAGAATCTTCCAAAGGAGCTTCTGAGAGCACGTGGGCAGGGTCATGGACGACGTGGCGGTGGGATGGCGGCCTGGCGAGTGACGATCAGCATGGCGGACGGGGGTGGTAGCTGCAGAAGACCGGCGGCCAGGGCGACGGCAGAGCGGACTGGCGGCGGAGCTGGGCGGCAGCACGGCGGCGATCTTCAGCGTTGGCGGCTTCCCCTTCTTCTCTCCCTTCACACAGACCTTTCTCCCTCCTCCTCTCTCCCTCTCTAAGCACACCCCCATCAAGGGGGTGTTTTTATAGGCCATGGGGGTGGGAAAGGGGTCTCCACCCACGTGGGGAACTCCCCCATGCAAACCCCACTTTGCCATCCTCCCCCCACACACTCCCTTTCCTCCAGCCATGCATCGGCTGGGGGAAGGGATAAACATACAAAAAAATTTGCATTTAATTAATTAAATTGCCCCTCCCAAGAGGGTGTTTCCGTGCGGCTTGCAGTTTTTTAACACCCGGTTCAATTTACCATTCGCAGAGGACCCCATTTCACGCGCGCGGGTCACACATTACGCCGTCAACAATTTCAATGCAAGAGATACCCTTTACACAGGGTTTACATGGTATACAGAAAGTTAATATTTACGGTACGGTACGCGGAAATATTACAGGGAGTGTTGAGATATCGAGCTCCACTCGTGATACGCCAGGGTGACCGTTGTGTATTTATGTCACTGACTTGTCAGTTGCAGACACGGTTGGTACACCGCCCATGAATAATAGCTACATGATAGCTATCCTTATCTACTCTAGTTCGTGGCTCAGTTAGTATGCCACCTTAGTTAGTTGAGTTTGATTTGAGACCCATATATAGGGTTCTTCTATTTCTTTGTACTTGAGTTCTTTTGGCTTACACAACTAAGAAGAGAAAAACTGTTTTCAGCCTCCACCCTTGTGTGTCTTCCCCCATTGTGCAAGCAAGAAAGCTTCAAGCGAGACTCCTTCCTTCTCTCCCACAATCTTGACACAAGCTAGTAATAGGAGCTGCGCCAATTGCGAAGAGACCCTATAGAATGTCTATACCAGAAGCAATTGAGCTGAAGGAACAACTTAAGCAATCGCTAGATCAGGGCTACATCCGTCCTAGCATTTCACCATGGGAAGCACCAGTACTGTTCCAGAAAAAAAAAGATGGAACACTTCGACTATGTATTGATTACAGAGGGTTGAATCAATTAACAGTCAAGAACAAATATCATATTCCTAGAATAGATGAGCTTCTTGATAGTCTTCAGGGTGCCAAGATCTTCTCCAAGATTATCTTAGGTCTGGTTACTATCAGATAAGAATCAAGGAAGAAGATATCCCAAAGACGACCTTCAACACTAGATATGGAGACTTTGAGTTCTAGTTATGTCATTAGGGCTTACGAATGTGCCTGCCACCTTCAATAGGTTAATGCAGGATATCTTTAGACCATATCTTGATAACTTCGTGCTCGTCTTCTTTTATAACACTCTAGTCTATTCCAAATAGGAAGAAGATCATGAACCCTAACTTCGGATTTTCCTTGAGACAAGGAGGTCACACAAGTTGTATGCTAAGATGACGAAATGTGCATTCCTCAAACGTCAGATTGGTTATTTGGGATTCATCATATCAGCACAAGGAATCTCAGTGGAGTCGGCCTAAGTCAGAAATGTTCTAGGATGGCCAAATACCAAGAACTGTCAAAGAAATATGCAGCTTTCTTGGATTGACAAGATGGTATAGGGTCTTCATAAAAAACTATGCTTTGATTGCAGCACCTTTGACAGACTTACTGAAGAAGCAAATGTCCATTGCATGGTCAACTGCCGAACAAACTAGCTTTGATAGGTTGAAGCAAAGTTTGGTATCAACACCGATCCAAAAAACTTCTAGACCACAGTAAGGAGTTGAGGTAGTAACTGATACTAGCATGCTTGCCTTAGGATGTGTGCTCATGTAGGAAAGTCATCCTATAGCATAATCTTCAAGAAACTGAAGAGCCATGAGAAGAATTATGCTACCCATGATCTTGAACTTTTAGTTGTCAAGCTTGGAGACACTACCTGCTGGGTAACAAGTTTACACTAGTGACTAACCATAAGAGTCTCAAATGGATTTTTTACCCAGAACGAGCTCAACTTGAGGCAAACATCGATGGATTGAAGTATCGGAGGAATATGATTTTGAAATCAAGTACCGACCAGGGAAGGAGAATGTAGTTGCCAATGCACTCAGTCGCAAGGCATTTCTTAATTCTCTAATCTTGCAAAATCCATCAATAGCTAGATCTCTAGCTACAAAGGTGTCCATGCCAAAAAACCCAATACTTGAGCTAGCTAGAGAAGAAGCATGCCATGATCTAGCCTATCAAAAGATGCTAAGGGAAATCTCTATCAAGGACCATGAATAAAAGCTACAGGCTGAGTATCATGAATTCTCTGTCAATAGTGGACTTGTCTACTATAGAATGAGAGCATGTATACCGGCAAGCCAGTCACTTAAGCAGAAGATATTGTACAACGGTCATGATTGCCCTTTCTCAGGACATCCTAACTATGCCAAGACTCTCAATGCAGTTAGGAAGAGCTAGTATTGGGAGAGTCTGAAAGGTGGCATTTTCAAATATGTCACTGAGTGTTTGTCTTGTCAACGTATTAAAATCGAACATGTCATGATGCCAAGGAAGTTGCAACCACTTGACATTCCCCAAATGAAATGGAAATTCATCAATATGGACCTTGTTGTTGGCCTACCCCAAGTTCAGGGAGGATACCACTCCATCATGGTTGTGGTTGACATGCTGACTAAGGTTGCATACCTTATTCTGGTAAAGTCAAACTATAAAGCCTCAGACATTGCAAGGTTGTTTATCAAGGAGATATTCAAGCTACATGGGCTACCCAGAAGAATCATTAGTGGTCATGACTCTCTCTTCACATCACACTTCTGGAGAGCTATCTTCGAAGCCATTGGGACTCAACTCAGTTTTAGCACAATTTACTATCCCCAAACTAATGGCCAAACAGAGCAAGTCAATCAAGTCATTGAAGACATGCTAAGGGCACACTGCTGTCGTGAGCCAAAAAGGTGGATTCAGTACTTGCCTTTAGTTGAATTTTCCTACAATGCTTTTTACCAACAAAGCATTCAAATGACCCCTTTTCAAGCATTGTATGGTCATGACTGTTGAAGTCCCCTAAACTTCTCAGATCCAACCTGGAGGGTTTAAGCTTCAAGGCAGATGTTGGAAGAGATGGCTGACCAAGTAAAGTCAATAAGACAGGAAATCCAAGCCACCAAGGATAGACAAAAGGCATACGTAGATTTGAAGCTTCAAGATAGAATCTTCGAGAAAGGAGACATGGTCTTCATTCATGTATGCCCAAAGAAGAGTTCCCTATCCTTAGAAGATTGCAAGAAGCTAAGTCCAAGGTATTGTGGACCATACAAGATCCTCAAGTTCCTAGAACCTAATGCTTATAGACTGCAACTCCCTGAGAACCTAAAGGTTCACAATGTATTCCGTATCAGCCTATTGAAGAAGTATACACCTAATCCTAACCATGTACTTGATGACCAACAAGTTGCAAGTCTAGTCAAGGAGTCCTTGAGCTACGGCCTGATGGGATCTTAGATGCTAGGGGAAAAACAACTCAGATCCAGAACCTTGAGAGAATGCCTTGCCCAGTAGAAAGACTATCCTGAGGAGGATGCCACTTGGATAGATGAAAGCACTCTCAACCACCTTCAATATCCCAGTTTATCTCGAGATGAGGACATCTCGATTCCTCCAAGGGGGAGAGAATGTAATATTCCCGCATATGAATCTCCTCTTAAGTTAGATAATAGAAAATTTTTTAAAAAAATTATCCCCTCCCTTCCCTAGCCGACGGTCGTGCCGGAGGAGAGGGAGGGGAGGCACGATGACTGTGCACCGTGCTGGAGCATGGAAGGCTTGATGCTCATGCATCAGGCCGCGTGGAGGGAGGGAGGTACCTCTCCCTCTACCTATGAAAACCATGGCCATTTCAAGGAGAAGGGAGGGGGCTGAACGAGAGATAGGACAACGAATCGCTGCTGTAGAGAAAGGAGAGAGAGGATGACATCATTGCGTGCAAATGTCATGAGGGAGGAGCTGCCACCGCCGATTGAAGAGGCTGCCGCCTGTGGAACAAGCCGACGCTGCCATTTGTCAGCAGCCTTGATACGCCACCGCGGCTTAATTATCCACCATCCTTAGTTGTGCCACGTGCTAGGCTACAAGCCTTAGAAGCTTCTAAGCTTCTTAGAAGCTTCTAAGGGGGGGGTTCCTTTAAGCCCCTTTCATATGGCAAGTCTCTCTTGTGGACTTTCATAAGCCCCTTCCCAAGCGGTCTTTATAACCCCCCCAGGATTTAAGCACCCTTTCCCCTTGCATCCCCTATAAAGTCCACCTTAGCTGGGGTTTTCAAGCCCCCTTCCCGTGGATTCCCCACCCAAGCAAATTTTACCCCCGGTTTTCATTTAAATCCCCTTTCCCCTTGCATTCCCCCCAAAAGCCATTTTTCCCCGGTTATAAAGTCCTACCCGTGGAGACCCTATTAAGTCCATTGTAACCCGGGATTTAAAGCTTTCCACTGCATCCGCGTCACAAGCCCAATCTCCTTGCCGGGTTTAAGGGCTTTTCCATTGAACCCTCCTAAAGATAACTTTTCTTCCCTCCGAGCTTCGAGCAGGAAGCCTATAAGGCTCCCCCCATTAGATCCTCAAATAAGGCCATCATGGCTTTGAAGAAGAGGGGTTTCCCTCAGTCCCTTTCCACTCGAATTCCCCCATAAACCCATCTCTAAAATTTCCCCTCACAATCCCTCTCTATAAAGATCTTTATCCCTAGAACTTCTATGAAAAGAAGGAGAAGTTCATAAATTCCCATTTCCGCAAAGTCCATAAAACCATTCCTAGCCAGAATTTCAAGGAGAAGAATCTCTCAAGCCTCCGTTTTCACAAGGCTTTTGCAAGAACCCTCTCACAAATTCCTCTTTTCTGAAAGAAAGAAGGCCCAAGCTTCGAACCCTAAGGCCTTCCAAAGCCCAATTCCGCAAGTCAGTACATCGGTCAAGGAAGCCGTACCTCAAAGGGAATTGCTCGTACGAGGGAGATAGGCCAAGATCATAAGATTGCGGCCAAGGCAAGAAGGTCCAATTCATGATGGCCCCTAAAAAGGAACAAGGCGCAACCACAGGAGGATCATCTCCTAACATTCATGTGGACATTTCATTGAGCCCACAAGTCCAGGTTTTCTTCCTATTTCTTGATTTACGTTGAAGTATTACAATCACGCTTGGTTAATTCATGGAATTAGGATGCACTTATGCTTGTCACATCCACCTAGTTTGATGAAAAAGAATTACATTGGCTATTTCAAAAAGAAATAACTCACGATTGAAGATTGGTCATTTGTAATTTTCCAACGAAATGAACGAAATATGTCCATGCATTTATAGCAAGTTGCTTATGTATATTACAAAGTAACGAATTTAGAATAACTAATGACTATCATTACAAAGTCGAGATTATTGTTGTACACCTTCATTGGGCATGGAAAGATTAAAACATTTCATGTCACATTATTAGACAAATCTTTCTTCATAATGATTCATTAAAAAAGTTGCTAACAATTGTAGGAAATTGCAAGGCATGGAAATGATTCTAGGTTGCATAAAGTTGGATTAACTCTAGTCAATTGGCATAAATCTCATTCAATTATGTAGTGGTTAGGAAAGATTTCGTAATTCTCAATCAACGTATAAATATTTCATTCAGAAATGAAGTTAGGAAAAGGTTGCATGATTTGTTTAACATAAGACCCTAAAAGCTTAGAAGCATGAGTTGTGAATGCATATCCTAGTAGGATCAATGGAAGTTATGCGAATTTTAACATGTGCTTGGTACAATATACTCCAAGTACTAACTAGGATTTAGCACGTTAAGGACTTGACCTAATCACACTTATTGCCAAGTCCAAACTCTCATACCCTAAAAGTCCTGCCCACATTCACGGAATGTAGGGACAATAAGACATACCTGCAAGAATTGATCTAGGGTTTCTATCCTAAGGATCACTCATTAAAAAAAATGGAACTCAGATTGAGTTGGAACCCTAGGACCGACGATGTCGGCCTAGTGCAATCGGGAATGGATTGGATATAAAGACACCCTAAACCCTGTTTCCTATCTAATCAAGATTCCATGATTAGAAGACGTCATGCGATGGGTGAAATAGTCCCATGAATTAGATGCAAAACTTGTGCAACAAGTTACAACGTTGCATGACCTTGTGGTTTGATCACAAGGGAACGGCCAATTCCTCGGAATGAGATTGGCAGATTCTTATGCAAGTTTATCTTGCAAGAGGAGAAATAATCGTCGTGATATAGTACCTTTCTTGGGTAAAGTAACCAAGATATGAGGATTAGATATTTGCTTGGAAGCAAAAGACCAATTAGTAAATTGGAATAACATATTTACTGCTAATAGAACTTAAGGTATTGGTTAAGTTGGGTTAGTGGGGTACGGCCCTAACCCAAGGATATAGGGTTAACAAACAAACCCTTGGAGATCTTGCCAAGTCGCAATTGATCCCAGATCGAATGCTGGATGCATTCGGAGAGAGGGATTCATTCCTTAACAGTTGGCCAAATAAACAACCACTGGAATTGATTGTGCTTGTAACAGTTTAGAAAGCACTGTTTGCATTGTTTGCTCAAAGAACTAAAGGATGAAATGATATCTAATGCTTCAGGTTGAAGGCCTGAAGGGAGAGGCAGCTTCAGTTATCCCCGACTGCCTGCCTAACCCTAACCAAGGGGGTTGTTGACCTCGCCGGGAACGTGGACTGGAACCTGCCAAGAGAGGTCTTTCCGTTGAGCTCTACTTGGAATAGGAGGACGCTTGGGTGCCAGGGGGGCTCTGGCCGTAAATCCCTCACCTTTTGGGTCCTGCACAAGAGGCTAACGTGACTCGGGATTGGATCTCGAGGCCCGCGTACTAATTTACGGGCGGAAGCTTGGAATAGTGATCCCTGGGGATTACTGGATAGCCTTCGGGCAGATTATGGATAAGCCTACAGGCGGAACTCCTTGTATTTCAAAGATAAAATGATGAAATGTTAAAATAACTTACTTGATATTGTTTTTCTATGTCAAGTGATAAGATTACGTGAAGGAACCAGTGCTTAACAGGGTTAATTAAAGAAGCTGATTGTTATATGTCAAATTAATGTGTTAGATAATTACATAACTAAAACAAATCGAGGAAAGTGCGGAGGATGGACCATGGGTCCGTCCTACGGTTGGGTGGTCCCGGTTAGCAGGGAACTTTTCTCAAAAATCTCGAAGAACAGCGGGATGATCATCATCATCAAAACGAATAACGAAAGCAATGACCTAGAGTTATGTCTTAACCGATTTACACTGTTTTAGGGGAATGGAATGGGACTATGCCTTATGGCAGAGAGGTTGAGCTTTGCATCCCCCTCGTTTCCCATTCTCCTTGAACCAAGTGCAGCGTGAATCCGCTTTGGACCTGGCATTTCTGCGTAAAGTACTTCTCTCGGGTCTGGCGCTAGTTGCTGTTAGCTAATGACCAATCAGGAAAACCCTAATTCCGGTGGATCCTAAGTTGGAACGGCTGAGATACTTCCGCTATGTGGCAGATGCGAGAAGACCTAGATCGCGAAACCCGTAACATTCCATGGGTGTGCCGGGCAGAGTTTTCTAGACATCCTTTCCGATGGACTGCTAAGACATATCCTGGATGATACTAGCGGACACGTTACATTGATAGGGTATGACCCTAACCCAAGGACAAAAGGGTGAACAAACAAACCCTTGGGGATCTTGCCAAGTTACAATTGATCCCGGATCGAATGTTGGATGCATTCGGAGAGAAGGATTCACTCCTTAGCAGTTGGCCAAATAAACAGCCCCACTGGATTGATTGTGCTTGTAACAGTTAAGGAGCATTGTTTGTGTTGTTTGCTCAAGAAACTAAAAGATGGAAAGTTAATTAATGCTTTAGGTTGAAGGCCTGAAGGGAGAGGCAGCATCAGTTACCCCCGACTGTCTGCCTGACCCTAACCAAGGGGGTTGTTAGTCGCATCAAGAATGTGGACCGAATCCACCGCGTGCGGTCTCTCCATTGGGCACTACTTGGAGCAGGAGGACGCTTGGGTGCCCGGGGGGCTCTGGCCGTAAATCCCTTGCCTTCCGGGCCCTTCACAAGAGACCAACATGAGTCGGGATTGGATCTCAAGGCCTGCATACTAGTCTATGGGCGGAATCTTGGATTAGTAGTCCCTATGGATTGCTGGATAGCCTTCGACTGGATTATGGATAGCCTTCGGGCAGATTATGGATTAGCATATGGGCTTGACTTTATGGATGTATTCCAAAGATAAATAAGATAACCTGTTGAAAAGGAACTTGTTTGACATTGTTTTTCTATGTTAAGTGCTAAGATTACGTGAAGGAACCAGTGTCTAACTGGCTAATTAAGGAAGCTGCTTGATGCTTGTCCAACTAAATGTGATAGGTAATTAGACAACTAAATCAACCCTGAGGAAAGTGTCGTGGATGTGGCCATGGGTCCGCCCTACAGATGGGTGGTCCCAGTTGGCCGGAAACTTTTCTCAATCGAAATGGACAACAAGGAGCTCTTCTCAAAGGAAATGAACAGCAAGGGCACTGACCCAGAGTTTAGGTTACTAGGATCGCAATTTATGTTGTTTTAGGGGAATGGAATGGGACTATGTCTTATGGGCAGAGAGGTCGAGCCTTGCATCCCTCTCATTTCCCATTCTCCTTGAACCAAGTGCAGCATGAATCTGCTTCATCCCTGGCGTTTCTACATAAAGTAGTTCGCTTGGGGTTCGAGGCTAGCTGCCATTTAGGAAAGTGACCATTAGGGGAAACCCTGATGTGGAAATGCTTCCGCTACATGGCAGACGCGGGAAGTCCTAGATCGTAAACCACGTAACATTCCATGGGAGTGCCGGGCGTGGAGCTTTCTCGACTCTCTTTCTGATGGACTATTAAGATGTGTCCTGAAAGGGAACAGGTGGACACGTCACAGTTGGTATCAGAGTGAACCAACGAAGGATTTGTCTTTATAAGAAAACTTAATAAGAAGAAGTAAATCAAATGTTGCTATTAAGAACATTTCCTCACTTATCGATGCTAGCTTGCAGAGTCATGAAGCATGGAACAGGTTCATGGTGTTCCAGGTCATGTTTATGTCCACAATGCATGCTTCAGATTATCCATGGAGGCTCGATATGATGACTATCTTAGACCACATCTATCACCCATCACCCCTGTACATGGAGCGAAGATGGATGGGTGTTTCAGGGATCTATTACATAGCTACCCATCGACTTGCGTACCTTCAAATCAACTTGAAGAGAATCAAGTGAATGGAGGACTTAAAGATTGTAAAGCTATTCATCTTTGTTGAGGCTCATGCAAACGTGACCCTACAGGTCAGAGGTCGAAGGGTTAATCAAAATAAGTGTGTACGGGGAAGTGACTCGAGTAATCCCTGCCAATCGAATTAAGGTGTTGGGATGTCATGTGTAACGTGTCCACCTATTCCCTTCGGGACACGTCTTAGCAGTCCATCGGAAAGGAGATTTAGAAAGCTCTGCCCGGCACTCCTATGGAATATTACAGGGTTTGTGATCTAGGACTTTTCGCGTCTGCCATGTAGCAGAAGTATTCTGGCTGTTCCCACTTAGGACCGACCTGAATCAGGGTTTTCCCTAATGATCATTTCCTAAATGGCAACTAGCGTCAAACCCGAGAGAACTATTTTACATAGAAACGTCAAGGCCGAAGCGGATTCACGCTGCACTTGGTTCAAGGAGAATGGGAAATGAGAGGGATGCAAAGCTTGACCTCTTTGCTATAAGGCATAGTCCCATTTGGTTCCCCTAAAACAACGTAAATCGGGAATATTATAACCTAGACTCTAGGTCAGCGCCCTTGCTGTTCATTTCCTTTGAAACGATCTCCTTGCTTCCATTATGATTGAGAAAAGTTTCCAGTCAACCGAGACCACCCATCCGTAGGACGGACCCATGGCCACATCCGCCGCACTTTTCTCAGGTTGTTTTAGTTGTCTAATTACCTACCACATTTAGTTGGACGTGCATCAAGCAGCTTCCTTAATTAGCCCGTTAGGCATCGGTTCCTTCACGTAATCTTAGCACTTGACATAGAAAAGTAGTGTCAAACAAGTTCCTTTTCAATAGGTTATCATATTCATCTTTGGAGTACATTTATAAAGTCCAGCCCATAGTCTTATCCAGAATCTGCCCAAAGGCTATCCAGAAATCCACAAGGATTACTAATCTAAGATTCCGCCCATAGACTAGTATGGAGGCCTTGAGATCCAATCCCAAGTCACGTTGGCCTCTTGTGCAGGGCCCGGAAGGCGAGGGATTTACAGCCATAGTCCCGTTGGCACCCAAGGGTCCTCCTGCTCCAAGTAGCGCTCAATGGAGAGACCTCTCATAGCGGGTTTGGTCCACCTTCCCGGCGCGGCTAACAACCCCCTTGGTTAGGGTCAGGCAGACAGTTGGGGGTAACTGAGGATGCCTCTCCCTTCAAGCCTTTGACCTGAAGTATTAGATATATTTTTATCATTTAGTTCATTGAGCAAACCAAGCAAACAATGCTCTCCAAATTGTTAGAAGCACAATTATTTCCAATGGTCATTATTTGGCCAACTGCTAAGGAGTGAATCCTTCTCTCCGAATGTATCCAGCATTCGATCCAGGATCAATTGTGACTTGGAAAGATCCCCAAGGGTTTGTTTGTTAACCCTTATGCCCTTGGGTTAGGGCCGTGTCAAGATTGTGGGAGAGAAGGAAGGAGTCTCGCTTGAAGCTTTCTTGCTTGCACAATGGGGGAAGACACACAAGGGTGGAGGCTGAAAACAGTTTTCCTCTTCTTAGTTGTGTAGGCCAAAAGAACTCAAGTACAAAGAAATAGAAGAACCCTATATATGGGTCTCAAACCAAACTCAACTAACTAAGGTGGCATACTAACTGAGCCACGAACTAGAGTAGATAAGGATAGCTATCATGTAGCTATTATTCATGGGCGGTGTACCAACCGCGTCTGCAACTGACAAGTCGGTGACATAAATATACAACGGTCACCCTGGCGTATCACGAGTGGAGCTCGATATCTCAACACTCCCCCTCGAGCTCAATCCCAATTCCTGCACACCAAGCAGGTCTCTGAACTTGCGTAGCTTCTCTGCGCCCAATGCCTTCGTGAATATGTCAGCTACCTGATCCTCTGTGCTGACATAAACTAGATCAATAAGACCTAGTAAAACCCTCTCTCGCACATAGTGATAATGCACCTCAATGTGCTTTGTTCTAGCATGATAGACTGGGTTATTTGCCAAGTGTATACTACCCATATTGTCACAATAAATGACAACTGGCCCATCTGTAGACTGATGCATATCATAAAGTAGCTTATGCAACCAAGCTACCTCACATGCAGCCATTGCTGCACCCCTGTACTCAGCCTCTGTGCTCGACAAGGCAACTGTAGGCTGTTTCTTGCTGCTCCAAGTGACTGCAGCACTCCCAAAAGAGAATACATATCCACTGGTAGATCGTCTATCAGAAATACTACCAGCCCAATCAGCATCAGTGTATCCATGCAACTGTATATGAACCCCAGTCTCATAAAATAGTCCATACTGCAATGTGGACTTCACATACCTAAGTATGCGTCTAGCCGCATCCAAATGTGGTTTCCTTGGAGCCTGCATAAACTGACTTACCAATCCAACAGCATAGCTCAAATCTGGCCTGGTAATAGTCATATAAATCAAACTTCCTACTATGCGTCTGTACATAGTAGGGTCTTCTAGAAGCTCACCTGCATCTGTGCTCAGCTTCACATTTTGCTCCAAAGGAACTGAAATAGGCTTACAGCCTGTCATCCCATATTTGGACAGCATGTCCAATCCATACTGCCTCTGCAAGAGCTGTATCCCACTTGGTGATCTAATCACCTCAATGCCCAAGAAATAACGCAGCTCTCCCAAATCCTTCATCTCAAACTTCTGCTTCAATAGCATTTTCACATGAAGGATATCTTCATCACTGTCACCTGTCATAATCAAATCATCAACATAAATGACAAGCAGCATAATACCTTTCTCTGTTTTTCTCACATAAAGTGAGAAATCTGCCTTGGAAATCTGAAAGCCAATAGTGACAAGATACTGTCCTATCTTGTCAGACCATGCTCTAGGTGCTTGCTTCAAGCCATACAAGGCTTTCTTCAACCTGCAAACAAACTCAGGATGAACAGCATGCACATAACCTGGTGGCTGCTCCATATAGACCTCTTCTTGCAAATCACCATGCAAGAAGGCATTCTTTACATCCATCTGATGTAAAGACCATCCCTTTGATGCAGCCATAGCAATGACTGCTCTTACGGTTGCCATCCTTGCAACCGGACTAAATGTTTCTTCATAGTCAATGCCATATGTTTGTGCATACCCCTTGACTACTAATCTTGCCTTGTATCTGTTCACAGAACCATCAGCATTGTGCTTCACCTTATAAACCCACTTACAGCCAATTGCATTCTTACCTTTAGGCAAAGGTACTAACTCCCATGTAGCATTTGCTTTCAAGGCATCCATTTCTTCATCCATGGCTTTCTCCCATTTTTCTTTTCCCATGGCTTGCTCAAAAGATGTGGGTTCTGGTTCCTGTATCACTTTGACCATATATGCATAGTGAATGGCTGTAAATCCATCATATTTCAGCCTATCCACAGGATACCTAGCTCTTGTAGACCTGCGCAAAGTAGGTTCACTCCCAGGTGCTCTCAAAACATCCCTGGTCTTCCTTAGTCCAGGTGTAACAATAGAAGGAATACCCAACTCATCATCAATGCTCTGTTCTGAGCCACTGGATTCACCATCCACATAAGAGTGACCTGCATTCACATCAAACATGGGCTGATCAACCTTCTCTTTTCCTTTTCGTGATACCTGCATACCACTATCTGCATTGCTTTGAGAAGATTCTCATGATCTCAATCTGCCTGTCCATGGCGAAGAATGTGAACCACTGCTAGAGGACGCTCCAGGTCCACTAATATTTTGTGACTGCTGCTGTGAATTCTGTGTAGCATTACCATTTTGTGCATCTTCATCATCAATCACATTTACTGGTTTATACCAGCTACTCATCTCATCAAAAACAACATCTCTGCTCACTGTAAACTTACGAGTAGAAGGGTTATAGCATCTATACCCTTTTTGCTGCAGAGAGTAACCAATAAAGATGCACTTCTCAGCTTTTGGATCCAACTTGGATCTCAGCTCATCTGGCACATGTACATAGGCAATGCAACCAAAAAATTTCAAATGAGAAATATCTGGTTTCCTACCAGTATACCTCTCCTCTGGAGTCATTCCATGTATTGCTGCAGTGGGAGTCCTGTTCATTATGTAGACTGCTGTAGCAACTGCTTCAGCCCAATAAAAATCTGGCAAGTCTTTTTCATTGAGCATGGCACGAGATACCTCTCCAATATGCCTGTTTTTCCTTTCTGCAATTCCATTTTGTTGTGGGGTATAACTGCATGAATATTGCTGCTTTATGCCATGCTCCTGCAAGAACTTTGCAAACTCATTTGAGAGGTACTCTCCCCCTCCATCTGACCTTAGGCATTTTATCTGCAAGCCTGTTTCTTTTTCAACCATAGCTTTAAGAGTTTTGAAATGCCCAAAAACTTCACTTTTCTTTTTCATAAAATACACCCAAACTTTTCTGCTATAGTCATCAATAAAACTGACAAAATAATGACAGCCTCCAAGAGATGCAGCTTTAGTTGTCCACACATCAGAGTGAATTAATTCCAATGGCTTCTCACTCTCTTGAACATGTCTAGGAAATGGTTTCCTTGCCTGTTTTCCAAACTGACAGGCTTCACATACCTTATACATTTTTGCAACCTTGAATTTGGGCAATCCTGCAACAATATTTTGGGCCTGCATTGATTTAAGTCGCTGTACATTAACATGACCAATGCGTTTATGCCAGATATCAATATCTGCAACTACACCGGTCCCATGTGCAAACATTGCTGCACTCAATTCAGACATGTCTGCATCCAATGTAAACATTCTGCCCTTCTTCTTTCCTTTTGCTATCAAGCGACCTTTATTTTTCATATCCTCAACAAAGCATCCATGAGGATTAAATCTGACCTGCAAGCCCTGTTCAACCATTTGACCAACTGAAACCAGATTCTTGGTAATATTCGGGACATGAAATACATCGGACAGGTATTTCTTTTTCCCACCCTGCATAGACAAGGGAATTTTTCCAATCTGCACAATAGGATGTGCAGTATCATCACCAGTCTCCACAAATCCTGGTTTTTCCATTTTCCTTGCATCCTCCATCCATTCTGCATGACCTGTCATGTGGTTTGATGCACCTGAGTCAACATACCATACATCATTGCTTTCTTCTGCACTTGTCATAGAATTGTTCATGTGCTGCACCATGAACAAATGCTCATTTCTGTCATCACCCTGTCTACTAGAAGATGCATAATTCCCTTGTTGCAGTTTTCCATTCATGATGTCATTCTGCTTTTTATAGCAGTCTTTAGCCATATGACCCATTTTACCACAGTAGTAGCATTCAACATTACTGTTTGCATTTTGGCCTCTTTGCCATCCACCACGACCTCTTTGGCTCCCCCTGCCTCTAGAGTTACCACGTCCTCCTCCATAGGACTGGTTTTCTTGAGTTTGCTGCATATTCTGATTTCTGCCACAGCCTCCAAATCGGCCTCCTCTACCTCTGCCTCTACCTCTTCCAGCATTTGAGTAGAAGACAGCTTCTTTTGAAGTTCCTCCTGAAGAAGATGCACCACCATTTCTCTGTTCCTCAGAAATTAGAAGAGCAATCAACTCCTCAAAATCAGGAAATCTTTCACGAACTGAAATGGATGTCCGAAACTGTGCATAATCCTTTCCTAGACCATTCAAGGTCACGGAAACTAAATCATCATCTTCCACTGGCGACCCAATGGAAGCAAGTGCATCTGCAATCTTCTTCACCTTCATGTGGTAGTCGTTGATGCTCATACTTTCTCTTTGCACATTATGCAACTCTTGCTTGAGCTGCATTTTCCTGGCTTGCGTATTTGTGCTATACATTTTTGACAAAGTATCCCATGCCTCCTTTGGCGTACTTGCATCCTGAATATGCACAATCATAGAGTCTGAAATACTGATAGACAGCCAATACATAACTTTCCTGGCTCTCTCATGCCATGTTTTAAATGCCTGCATTTGTTGTTGATTGGGAACATCAGGAAGAACTGGTTCTTCTTCATTTCCTGCAACAAATTCCCAATATCCTTTTCCCATAAGGAAATTCGTCATTCTAAACTTCCATGCCTGGAAGTTGTTCTTGTCAAGCTTTTCAGTGACAATCTGTGAAAGAGAATCAGACGCCATTACAGAATACTGCAAGAAATTCTGTCACTGCAAAAAACACAGCTTCACCCTCACAAGGGCAAATCTGCAAAACTGGCGAAAGTGGTATTTGACCACACAGTCACTTCCTAGTGACGATTTTGCATAAACAGGAACCAAGGATGATTCTGAAACTCCCAATGTCTCTGCGCACAAGCATACGATGCAATTTCTACAGTAACTTTTCACCGACCTGTAGAACAGTGGTCGCACAGCATAAAACTGAGCCTTTTCTTGAGTGCGTGCAGAAAACTTCCGTCTGCAAAACAGGCCCCGAAATGGCCTCAAATAAAAAAAACAAGGTCGCCAAGGGCTAAAGCCCTGTCCCGCAGCATATACTGCCCTCTTGCTTCACCGCGAAGGGCGTCTCAACCTGAGACAATGCACTCCTGCAATTTTCGGCTGTGCTACCTGCAAAGATCTGCTCCCAAAACAGGAAATGAAAGCAACACTGCTCCTCTTACCAGACCACCGCGAGCTTGGCTTGCTTTCTTGAGCTCCTTACCACGAACAAGGCTCTGATACCATGTCAAGATTGTGGGAGAGAAGGAAGGAGTCTCGCTTGAAGCTTTCTTGCTTGCACAATGGGGGAAGACACACAAGGGTGGAGGCTGAAAACAGTTTTCCTCTTCTTAGTTGTGTAGGCCAAAAGAACTCAAGTACAAAGAAATAGAAGAACCCTATATATGGGTCTCAAACCAAACTCAACTAACTAAGGTGGCATACTAACTGAGCCACGAACTAGAGTAGATAAGGATAGCTATCATGTAGCTATTATTCATGGGCGGTGTACCAACCGCGTCTGCAACTGACAAGTCGGTGACATAAATATACAACGGTCACCCTGGCGTATCACGAGTGGAGCTCGATATCTCAACAGGCCGTACCCTATTAACCCAACTTAACCAATACCTTAAGTTCTATTAACAGTAAATATGTTGCTCCAAATTATTGATTGGTCCTTTGCTTCCAAGCAAATATCTAACCCCCTTATCTTGGTCACTTTTCCCAAGAAATGTGCTATATCATGACAACTACTCATCCTCTTGCAAGATAAACTTCCGCAAGAATCTGTTAATCTCATTCCGATGAATTGGCCATTCTCTTGTGATCAAACCACAAGATCATGCGACTCTACAACTTGTTGCACAAGTGTCCCATCTAATCCATGGGACTATATCACCCATCGAATGGCGTCTTCTAATCATGAAATCTTGATTAGATAGGAAACAGGGTTTGGGGTGTCCTCATATCCAATCCATTCCCGATTGTACTAGGCCGACATCTTCGGTCCTAGGGTTCCAACTCAATTCGAGTTTCATCTTTTTAATGAGCAATCCTTAGGGTAGAAACCCTAAATTGTTTCCTGCAAGTACGTCCTATTGTCCCTACATTCTGTGAATGTGGGCAAGACTTAGGGTTATGAGAGTTTCAACTTGGCAATTAGTGCGTCTAGGCCAAGTCCTTAATGTGCTAAACCCTAGTTAGCACTTGGAGTATATTGTATCAATTTAACCATCCTAAGTGAATCCTTTGCGGGCTAGGTATTTGGGTAATCTAGTTTACTTGTCTTACTACAAGGACGAGCTACTGCTAAAGATATTGTCTTGATCAAAAAGGGAAAAAACTAGTTGAATTACGTCGTAATTCATGTAAGTATGCAATTCATTTCCTCTAGATTCACAATCCCCAACTTTTCTTGTTAAGACCAAGCACATGTTAAAATTCACATAACTTCCATTGATCCTACTAGGACATGCATTCACGACTCATGCTACTAAGCTTTTAAGGTTTTATGTTAACAAACCATGCAACCTTTCCCTAATTTCATTTCTAAATAAAATATTCGTATACTAATTGAGCATTACGAAACTTTTCCTAACTACTACGTAGTTGAATGGGATTTATGCCAATTGACTAGAGTTTAACCTACTTCATGCAACTCTAGAATCATTACCATGCCTTGCAATTCCAATTTTCTTATGGTTGTTACCAACTTTCTTAATGAATCATTATGAAGAAAGATGATGGGACCTAGAATGGGCCGGCACTGGCTATGGCACTAGCCGGACCTCATGCTCATGACAAACAAACACCCTCACGGCCTCGTGGACCAGGAGCGTCAATCTAATGCTAAAGGACAAACTGCCCTAAAGCTTAATCTATGCGTTTATAATTTATAGTCCAACATTTCCCTTTCTCATAAACTCCTCACAGGGAGAACTGGTACACATTGTCAATGCCATGAACACACACATATGGAGGCAACCTCTAGGTAGAAACACCGCGGCCCCACTGCAGCTCTCCTACATCGCAAGGATTGGCCCTTTGATGTACTGCTCAACATATAACACAAACAAACACAAACTCCTCTCTTTTATATTTCTCGTATTTCCAGGAGATATACCATGTTTCCTCACTTCACAGTCCCTTAGGAAACCGACCCTCTATCCTATGGCAAGGGATAGCCTTACACTCTCAATCGTGGGTCAAAGTCCTAAGAAAACAATTGCTATGTAGTCTAGGAGATTTTCCTTTGATACAATGAACCATGCATAGTGCATAATGTGAATTGTTTAGTGCACAAACAGAAGAAAATCAGCATTGTGCATCGTAAGAAATAAATCTTTTCATGATTCCCATGCTAACGTTTATATATTGCAAAGAGAAAAGACACCGAGCCTTACGCTCATGCTGCCTTTCCCTTTATTTTAAAACAACATCCTATAGGCATGATGCAACACATAAAACAAATTTGAGATTATACTTTGATGCTCAAACTGCCCTCTCACCCTAGCGTTTAATGTTTTGCATGCGTTGATAGATGAAAGAGTCATTTTATGTGTATTTCTTTACAAAGAAAGCAATAAACACGGATGAAACATAAAAAATAGGGTAAACTGAGGCCAACCTTGTGCTCTACCTTCATTATACATTGCACAAACACACATGTAATTTTCTGGAATTTTTCTTTTATCCTTTCCTAATTTTCTCCCATTTAAAACCCATTTTTTACCATTTTTTGGTATTTTTCCTCTATTTTATTCAATAAAAAATGACTAGAAATTAAGATTGATTGTGGGCTATGGCCCTTAGGTTCTTTGACAATAAAATTTCAGGTTTTGTTGGCATTGTCTCATATTTCCCCTTTATTTTGCAAAAAATCCCATTTTACCCCTAAAACGCGTGTTTTACGGGTTTTATGACATTAATTTCAGCCATATCACTTATGATTTTCTAATTTTCAAGTTATAAACTGATCAAACTCATAGCAAACAACATCATGATGCATATTCAGCCCATGGGAACAAAGTTTCATCAACCAAATAACATAAAAACTCATTTTTTCTTCATAAAAATTGAATTACCGCTTAGGCTTCATGTCTCGAGATCTCGGTTCTGGTGCGGGACTGCGGGTCAGCCCTCAATCAATGTCCAGCATCTTCACAATCAGCAATCTTCATGTCTACAACAATCCGAAAGCAATCCGGTCCCAATCGGACAAGCTTTCCTTTACCATTCTTCATTTTCCTCTTGCACGCAAGAACAGCCCCTTAAGGGAGAGAGAGGGAGGAGAGAGAGACTAGAATCAGAATTCTTCATCCAGGCCACCATTGGACGAGCGAAGGATGGCGATATGCTTAGCAAGAAAGGGGTAGTTGTAACGTGTCCACTAGAACCCTCTAGAACACGTCTTAGCAGCCCATCGGAAAGGTTGTCTAGAAAACTCCACCCGGTACTCCCATGGAATGTTGCGGGTTTTGCAATCTAGGACTTTCCGCGTCTGCCACGTAACGGAAGTGTCCTGGCCGTTGCCACTTAGGATCGACCGGAATTGTTTGGTCATTTACTAACAGCGACTAGTGTCAGACCTGATCGAAATACTTTACGCAGAAACGCCTGGTCTGAAGCGGATTCACGCTGCACTTGGTTCAAGGAGAATGGGAAATGAGAGGGATGCAAGGCTCGACCTCTCTGCCAAAAGGCATAGCCCATTCCGTTCCCCTAAAACAGCGTGAATCGGGTAATCGGTAATTCCAAGTCATCGTTCTCATTACTTGTCTCGGTGACGTTGATCATCCTTCTGTTCATCGAAGACTTTGAGAAAAGTTCCCGGCTAACCGGGACCACCCATCCATAGGACGGACCCATGGTCCATCCTCCGCACTTTCCTCGGTTGGTTTTAGTTATGTAATTACCTACCACATTAGTTTGACATATACAAACAGCTTCTTTGAATTAACCCTCTTATGCACTGGTTCCTTCACGTAATCTTATCATAGGACATAAAGAAAACAATGCCAAACTTCTTTATTATCATTTTATCCTTTTATCTTTGAAATACAAGGAGTTCCCGCCTGTAGGCGTATTCATAATCCGCCCGAAGGCTATCCAGTAATCCACCAGGGATCACTAATCCAAGTTTCCGCCCGTAGACTAGTATGCGGGCCTCGAGATCCAATCCCGAGTCACGTTAGCCTCTTGTGCAGGGCCCGGAAGGCGAGGGATTTACGGCCAGAGCCCCCTCTGGCACCCAAGCGTCCTCCTGCTCCAAGTAGAACTCAACGGAGAGACCTCTCGCGGCGGGTTCGGTCCACGTTCCTGGCACGGCTAACAACCCCCTTGGTTAGGGTCAGGCAGGCAGTCGGGGGTAACTGAAGCTGCCTCTCCCTTCAGGCTTCAACCTGAAGTATTTAGATATATTTTTCGTCCTTTAGTTCATTGAGCAAACAATGCAAACAGTGCTTTCCAAACTGATACAAGCACAATCAATTTCCAATGGTCGTTTAGCTGGCAAACTGTTAAGGAGTGACTCCTTTTCTCCGAATGCAACCTGCATTCGATCCGGAATCAATTGCAACTTGGCAAGATTCCTATCATTCTTGGGTTAGGGTCATACCCTACCAGTACTTTAGGTCTTGATGTGGTAGATTCCAGCGACCATGTCGCTTTAGTTTATTGTCTGGTCATTTGCTTCAAGGCAAATACCTAACTTTCCTTTTCCTTGGCAATTATTTCCCAAGAGAAGTGAGTAACAGGATGATTACTCATCCTCTTGTAGGTTAAATTCTTTCAATAACTTGCCAACCTCATTTCGAGAGATGACAAAACTCTCTTGTGGACAAATCTCAAGTCTATACGATGTTGCAACCTTTTTGCACATGCGTTGCATCATTCCACGGGATCATTCCACCCATTGAATGGCGTCCTCCGGCCACGGAATTACCTCTAGCCGAGTAGCAGGGTTTAGGGTATCCTCCAACCCATTCCTAATTATGTTGGCCCATGGTCTAAGAAATTTGCAACTCCGTCGGAGTTTCATCATTTGAACGAATGATCCTTAGGATAAAACCTTAGATCATTTTATGCATGAACATCCAATTTATTCGACATTTTGTGAACGTGTGTAAGATCTTTGGGTTTGCGGTTTTAGACTTGGCAACAAGTGTAAAACTAGGTCGAAATCTTATTGCACTTGGCACTTGGGATACCTATCATATCGACTCAGCCATGCCCATATGAATCCTTTGTGTTTTAGGTTACTTAGACAACTCAATATACTTGTATTGCAACAAGGATGAACCTTCTAAAGGTAATAAACTACATCTAATGGAGAACAATAGTTACAACTCCACCAACACGCGTAAACATGCGATTTATTGCTTTTACGCATCACATGGTCCACGATAACTTTATCTTTCTTTGGTGCACGATAATCTGGATACTAACTTTTCCTAGGACCTACTAGGTCTTACATCAATAATCATACCTACAACCTTGTTGTCTACTTTCGAATCTTATGCTTTGACGAACCATGCAACCTTTCCTAAATGCGGTTTCTGATGAATGATGTTTTCGCATGATGACTATGCAATACCCAACATTCTCCTAGCTACAATGTAGTTTAACGAAGTTTATACCAAACTAAAGCTAGTGTTAACTCATTCCATTTTACATGCTATTTGCAAGTCCATCATTTCCGTACTCTATTATTTCTTTTCGGATAATATATTGTGGTGTTAACCTTGCCTCATGAAATCGTTACGAGAAGGATGTTGCCTAACATGCGGCACACACTTATTCCTACCATGTCTCGGACGAAAAAGAATGCACTTATAAATTCCATTTCTTTGCCTAAGTTTAGACTCATTACTTTGATAATGTACCAAAATAGCTACATGCAACTAGCCCTCTAAGGTGGATAACTCGTTCAAATTCATGACATATTTCAATCTTGCCTAATGTTTCAAGAGATACTTATCAAATGTATTTTTTTCCCAATTTCCACATGCATTAAAATTAAGCGTAAAAATGCAATTCCCTTTATGAACTAAGCGCGCCTAATCATTTCTTTATGCGAAAATAACTCGAAAGAACCTGGACTTGAGGGGTCAGGGAGATTTCCACTTGTATACTCGGCGATGAACCTCCCGCAGTCGCATCTTGTGTCCTTTTTGGGCCCATCGTAGGTGTAGAGTCGGCTTCTGATTTGCCTTTGTGGTCTACGGATTTACTTGCCTCGGAATGCAGCTTCCAGACCTTTGCCTTTTTCCCTCGTACGCAGGAGATTCCTTTGCGGGATTTTGGATAAATGGTGCTTGCGGAAAAGGCTTTAGAAGATCTTTAGGGAAAACCCCGGGTTGGCACGGAGTTGATTCTTGGATGGCTTGCGTCTTTAATGTCTTTTAACGAAAGCCTTTTCAATGGGTCTAGTGGGGGTCTTTACGGCTTCACCTTCCCCTCTTCAAAGTCCCGGGGAGGGTATGAATGCCCTTTGGGAAATGTGGTGGAAAGGGGGCTTAAGGAGGCCCCCCCCTTAGAAGCTTCTAAAGAAGCTTCTAAGAAGCTTCAGCTTCTACAGAACACGTGGGGGGGTCGTGATCAGCGTGGCGGCGGACTGAAGGCCTGGCGACTGGCGGACTGGGCGGCTGCAGCGGACTGGGCGGCAGAGCGACCGGTGGACTGGGCGGCAGCGCGGCGCTCCACGGCGACCTCCTTCTCCTCTCAGCCGGCCTCCTCCCTTCACGTCGGCACCTCCTCCAGCTCCTCTAGCTCTCCCTCTCTCTGCACGGCCCGTCCTCCTCCCAGCTCCTCTAGCTCTCCCTCTCTCTGCACGGCCCGTCCTCCTCCCAGCTCTTCTAGCTCTCCCTCTCTTTGCACGGCCCGTCCTCCTCCCAGCTTTTCTAGCACACCCCCTTGCTAGGGGGTGTTTATATAGGTATGGGGGGTGGGGAAGAGGGCCTCCACACACGTGGAGGACTCCCCCTCATGCAGACCTGACATCACTTTCCCTTGGCCATTCCCCCCCCCACTCCCTCTCCTCCAGCCATGCATCGGCTGGGGGAAGGGATAATAATAAAAAAATTTGCCTTGAATTTATCTATTTGCCCCTTCCCAAGCGGTCGTTTCCTTGCGGTTTTCACGGTCCTCAACCTCGGTCTTTAATTCACAATGCGGCGGCCTCGTGAATGGTATGGATTAAGTTACTAATAATTTACGAAGTAGGGAATACCTTTGCACAGGGTTTACACGGCGTGCGGAAAGTTAATATTTACGGTACGGGGTACGCGGAAATATTACAGTAGTCAAGCCCCATTGTCAATTGGGTGGGTTGCATTCAGGCAGGCATCTCCATCTCCATGATTTGAGGCGCAAAAATCGGTGTGTTGCAGGCGCCTTCATCCACATTTTTTTCTTCATCTCTTCATGCCCATGATTTCATGTTTCATAAAATGCTACCGAAGGCCCCAAAGTTCATGCCCACTTTGGCAAAAAACAAGTCCACCTCTTCATATCTTGATCGGTTTCTTGGTCATTTTCCCGTCGGACATCCAAATTGAGCTCTGAAAAAATCCTAGGCATCTGGCTTGACATCCCGCATTGGTTGGCGACTCCTGACAACCCACACGGTAGTCTGGAAAATTATCAAAAATCAACAAGTGTCGCTCGGGCGTCTTTTAAGAGTCGTCTTTCACTTGGTGCTTAAAATCGTCCTAGCTAGAGCTGCCGCCTTTGATGTTGAATATTTTTCCCTTAAATTCCATATTTTTTGGCAAATTTTAGGCACATCTCATGCTCAAAACTCCTCTCTCATTGGCAACCACGGGATAGGGTGACTCAGCCCGTCGAATCCCACAATAGATCTGCACAAAACAACCAAAGGAAGCATCAAGCTGATACAAAATAGATACACACTAAAACACAGCACAATGCTCACTCTACCCCCTAACAAAACCAAGGCATGACATCCACAAGAGTAGGCCTAGCATAATCTGATAAAAGGTCCGAAGCTAGTCACTAACCAATTGCTCCAACATGGCCAAACTTAAAAGAACTACTTACCTAACTAAGGACAACACAATCAGGAGCTCCGACTAGGCGAGGACTCCTATAGCCTGATCAAGAAGTATTTTCTTTTAGCGCATTTCTTCTTTTAGGGTTTTGTTATTTGTCCATACTCGGGCATGCAAAAAGGAGGGAGCTGAGCATAGTGACCCAAGGAGAACATGGCAACGGCCTCAGGTCCTGTCTCGGTACCCAAGAACCTACCAAGCCCTCGCAAGGCGACACTTAATCCTTTTCTAATGCTCACTTTTATTTTCACTCCAACCTTCCTTACTTTCTTCTTTCGAGCAAGACGCCACTCCTAGGAAGACAAGGCATTGGCCCCGGGTCTTACTCATCCCCAGATACCTACCAGGCCTTCGCTAGGCGATGATCAACTGCTTATAGATTTTCCCTTCTTTTCTTTTCTATTTTTTTAGGGGGTTAGAACCCCTTTTGACACACCTTTGTATATATCTATTTTCCTTTTGAGATATTCAGGATTTATTTTCTCTCTATCATCATTATTTCTCTTTGGGCAGGCTTCTCTAACTGCCTCACAACTAACAAGAACTCCTAGAACGGCTGCCTAACAGGCTAGCAGAACAGGGTCACTAGGACGGCCTTTGAAAATAGGTCTTTCGATGCTTGGAAATGTCTTTACAAGAGGCAACAACTACTCAGACCTCTCTCAAACATACCTAACCTAAACCTAGGATTTCATGCCTTGGACGCCGGTCCCCAACAAGAAAAGAAAATCCCCTACAAGTACACAAACACAGATAGTATAAAAACCACGGTACTCATAAAGGAGAGATATCACTTGGATAGGGCCACGAGAAGCTCCATGCAACAAAGGCTCCTTCCAAGCTCTTCTTCAAACCTATCTAGCATAAGACTACATCAAGAAACCATTAACCGTACCTGTACTAAACAGACAAATGGCCCTCTTGGCCTAATGAAATAAAACACTTTACTACAAAAACTGGATCGGCCCTCTTAGCCTAATGAAATAAAATAGTAAAATTTTGCAAAACGGGCCCTCTTGGCCTAACAAGATCACACAAAATAGCACCTACACATCCCTCCCTGAAATAGTACAGATATACAATAATATGCTCCTTTCCAAGGAGGAAAAAACCAGGGCTCAAAGCCCTAAACTAAATGCATAAGGTTATGACCCATCCCTACGGCATATATAGCAAGAGGTGTACGCATAACATGTTGTCTAATTAGCCTATGGGTCCAGGATAACAACTGTAGATTGGTCTCGGCTACTCTTTGCATCACTCATATCAACCATCATATGTCATACATTGCATGCTCTGATAACATTCCCCACAAGCGACCGGGTCCTGTCTCATTATTGATAGCAATATCCAAACTAGGACCATAGTTGAAGAAAAGTTCTTCTTCATAAGCAGGATTTTCCAGTGAATCCGCAAACTGATTCCAATAACGTGGAATCAGCAGCTGAAAAGACACTCTCAAACTCCTCAAGTAGAGTCATGGCAGTTCGATGATATATACAAAGAATGGGATTCCGCACTGTGTATGTCCCATCTAGCTCATTCAAAATCAACTGGGAATCCCCTTTTACTAACAATTGCCGAATAGCACCTTGTTTGGCAATATGCAGTCCCATAATCAAGGCTTTATACTCTGCCATATTGTTAGTGAATCCTACCCTGAGATAAGCAACTAACTTCATCATAACTCTACGTCAGGGATCTTGGATTAGTACTCCAACACTTCCTTTTTTAGTAGGGCCCCTGGACACTCCGTTAAAATATAATGTGTACATCCACAATGGGTTTACACAGCCTACCATCACAAACTCCTCTATTCATAACTATGATAGTCAAAATTTAACATGTTGAGAGGGTGAACTGACTGCTCCATCCCACCTTCTTCATTGAACTCAACATGGATACTTGTCAACAATCGTAAGCAGTGATGGAAGAAGACTTTAATCTCCCACACAAAGGTTCCGTCTTCTTGCTCAATCACTTTGTATCCTTTGCTCCACCAGATAAGTTTTTTGTGATGGTACCTCTGCTCCAGATATGGGTGCTCTAAATAAGGAATTAACCGACCCATCAACCAGCTTTAAGCTCTTGTGCAGGTCTCAAATCAGCCCCAGCATGGACCTACAATGCATTTTTTCTATATTAGCATACTTAGAAATAATAAGGTTTAATCTTATTAAGATTAACCTTATTTTTAAACTCTACTCCTTGCAGATCAGGTAATAGAGCCGTAGACCTATTTTCCCTATCCTAACAATCTTATAGGGGCCATCCCATCTAGGTTCCAGCTTTCCTGAAAACAGCTCCCTACGCATATCATAATACAAAACTAATTGCCCTTTTTTAAAGGTATACTTCTTTGCTTTAAGGTCATGCAACTGCTTCATCCGATATTTAGCTACCTCCTGATGTAACAAGCTCTGCAATTTAAGTTCATCTAGGTGGGCTATGGTTGTGAAATGCTCAAAGAGAGAATCCTTGTCTCCCAAAGAGTGGTTAATTGCAAACCGTATAGTTGGCAGCTCGATTTCGAGGGGTAACACACACTCTTCCCCATAAACTAATTTAAATGGAGTATGGCCAGTAGCTCGCTTGAACGTTGTATTGTACGCCCATACTGCCACATACAACTTCCTGTCCCAGTTTCGCTTCTTCTCAGAGACTATTTTAGACAAGATACCCACAAGCTGCTTATTAGTACTTTCGACTTGCCCATTTGCTTGCAGATTATAGGGGGTTTTTTTGTTGTGCTTGATTTGCCAAGCCTCAATCAATCTTTTGATCACCTTATTCAAAAAGTGGGTTCGACGGTTTGACACTAGTTCCTTCGCTGGACCGAAATGGTAGATAATCTACTCTAAGAGGAAACTTGCAGTCTCTTTTGCATTGTCTTGCCTTGTCACCCGCGCTTCTGACCATTTTGTAAAATAATCAGTTTTTGCTACTATAATGTACCTCTTTTGGGTAGTAGATGACGGGGTGATAGGACCCACAAAATCAATGCCCCACTTGTCAAATGGAAGGATAGCCATAATAGGCGTAAGTGGGCGTTTCCTATTCTCTCTGCTGTCATGTCTTTGACAGGTATCACATCTCTTAATATATTCAAAGGAATCTTGGAAGATGGATGGCCACCAATATCCAGCTCTTAACGCTTTTTGTGCCATCATCCGTTCTGCAAAGTGCCCTCCACATGTAGAGTCACGACACTCTTCCAAGATGAAAGGAACCTCATCAGGCATCACACATCGGCGATAGATATCATCAACACCCTGCCGATATAGTATTCCTGCGATCAAGGAAAACTTCCAAGCCTGTTGTTTGATTTTCCTCTTTTCTGACTTTGATAGACCAGCTCCAGTCTCTCCTGTTGATAGATAATACGTAATAGCAGCATACCAAGATGGAATGGAAGCTGTATCAATTTTAAACATTTCTTCAATATCACTTCCTTCAGCCAAAGTCTCTTTCGGCTCTCCGAAGTCCACAAGGCATTCCACAATACCCTGCAACCACGGTGGCTTACTCTTAATCTCATAATCAAACTCCTGCAAAGTGATTAACCACTTTGCCAAATGATCAGGCGGTTATAGCTTGTTCATAAGCAATCTAAGCCCTTCCGCCTTCGTATAGAAAACTACCTTCTCATAGAGGATGTAGTGCCTAAATTTTTTAGTCCCAAAGACCATTGCAAGACACAACTTCTCCATGTAGATGTAGTTAATTTCTGATATGCCCAATTTTTGACTAGCAAAAGCTATCGGATGATACCACTTTTCCTTCCAAATATGGGCTAAATAGCTGATGCTATGCATGGTGGCTGCTGAAAATATGTAAAATATCTCGCCCCTTTTAGGTGCTTTTAAAACATATGCTTTTACAAGCTCCTGTTTCACATCCTCGAAAGCTAGCTTACAAGGGTCGCTCCATTCAAATAGACGGCTAAAGGATAATAAGTTTGTTAATGGCAATGTCCTTTCTGCCAAGGCATTTATAAACCTCTGATAGTATCCTATCGATGACAGAAAGCTATGTACCTCTTTCGAAGTGTGTGGTGGACTCATAGCAACTATAACCTTGATCTTTTCAGGATCAGTTGCGATTCCTACTGAGCTGACCACATGGCCTAGCAATAGCCCATAAGGCACTCCAAAGACACACTTCCGTGGGTTAAGAGCGATACAAAATTGCATGCAGCGCTCAAAACACTTTCTCAAAATAATCAGCATCCTTTCCCTCACAGTGGCTGTGGTGCGCAGATCGGTCACAGTATGCTCACGTAGTGAATCCCGGAAGGTCCCCAAGAACAATAAACTCTACCTTTTTGCACAAAAAACAATGTAAAAAGCATGAACGACAAGAGTAAGAGACCAATTGGGTTCAATCTCCCCCCATGCCTTGTGTGAGCGCTTCACAAAGCATGTATTTTATGTATATTTCCATCTTCATGCTCAATAATAGCCCAATTTACAAAAATATGACAAGATTTTAGCTTTTAAGTTTGCCTTTTACAAAAATAGGAAATAAAGCTAATGGATGGTGCCCATTGAGTCTGGCACGCCCAATCTCAATGTCCAAATAGAAATAACATATCCGTGCGCATAGGCGCATACAAAATAATAATAAATAATCGATGCCTCAATAGACATGACAAAATATAGGCGTGGCGCCTATCAAAATATAATCCATAGGTCGAATACTCGCTAAACTCCAATGCTTTCCTCCGCCACTGCTGCTATCTCTACACATCAACTGAAGCATTCACAATCGTTAGTAAAATAATACAATTATACCGACAAAAGTGAATACCTAGCAGTCTTCAGCTACATAAATAAATCAACTGGTTAGAAATAAATCCTAACCTTAATTTATTAGGAGTGCGCACTCTAAACTCATAAACGTTTATTAATTTAATATGCATTTTGCGGAATCACCCGCTATGGAGTCACCCATGTACACACTAAATTAATGAAACGCCCGAAAAGGACAAGCGTCCTCGTCAACTTCTCGCACAAAGAATCCACTTTGTGTATGAGCCCCGGTCATCTAAGTTTACGGAATCCACCGTAAAACTTCACAGAATCCACCGTGGAATATGCCTCCTGGCATTAGGCTACCCCCAGGTCATCGATAAATACTTTCAACTTATCTAGGGAGATATCACCAAAGGTCTTGTCTGTTGTTCGTTGCCATGATCCAGGTGCATTGCACAAACCAAAGGCCATCACATGGTACACAAAAGTACCAAAGACAGTAATAAAAGTTGTTTTCAACTTATCCTCTTCTGCAATTGCCATCTAGTTATATCCCGCAAAGCAATCCATAAACAAATATATTGCCCTACCCACTAATTTATCCAAAATCTAGTCAATAAATGGCAACGGGTAGTAATCCTTAACCCTCTGCTTATTCAGCTCTCTAAAATCTACACATAGTCGGATCTGGTTATTTTTCTTCTTCCTGATAACTATTCGTGAACACCATTCTGTGTGTTGTACAGGGAAGATTAAACCAGCTTTCCATAGCTTCTGTAACTCCTCAAACAACCCATCCCTCAATTCAAAAGGCATACGCCTTACCTTCTGACGCACAGGACGACTGCCTTCTTTTACAGGAATAGTATGAACAGCCTGGCTGGGAGGGATGCCTCTCAGCTCATCATAACTCCAAGCAAAGATGTCGCGGAATTCTTGAATCAAGGACACATAGTCCTCCCTTTTTGCTAAACTGAGCATGGAACTTAATTTAATTGGCCACGAATCATTCGGCATGCCAAGGTCTAACTTAATCACATCCACGTCTCTTATCCGATCTTGCAGCTCTATCGGCTCATTTAGAGTTATCTGATAAATATCCTGTGTAGTGGACCCCTCTTTAGATTCATCGTTGGATGATGTCTCACTACCAGATGGATCATCTGTTGTCTCTAATTCAATAGAGGATAAAGGAGCTCTCTCACTCTGAGGAGACTCAAGGTAAGCATCGACTATTACTCAATTAGCACCTATACCTAGAACCACTCGACCGGCGGGTATATCGATTGATAGTCTGTTTGTAAGATCCAAGGCCTGCCTTGCAAAACTTGATAGCCAGGATGTCTCACAAATCTTATCACCGTGAAGTCCAAGAAGCATTCCGCACTTGCAACTGTAACATGAACTTTAGTAACGCAATTTTCTGGTTGTCTCAAACTATCATAAGCCATTCTAAGAAGGGTGGAGCTATCTTTTTGGATGCCTAGAACCAATCTCTCCATTAACTCTGAACTCATGATATTGACGGAGAACCCAGTGTCTACAATAGCATACTCCACTAATATTCCATCCATGTATGCTGGAACCCTAGGGCAATTCTTTTCAGCATGATCAAACCAATCTTCTCCTACTCATGCTATGCCCAAAGTTTCTACAATATACCCAATACGTAGGATCTTCTTGAATTCCTTGCGTACTCCTGGAGATAATTTAATCAATTGTAAAAGATCTACATCTGGTTTGACTTTGCAAAGAGAACTTGCTAAATCAAAATCATGATAGGTAGCCAAAGCTCTCTTTTCTCGCCACACCATCCTTTCTTTGGGTCTCGGGACTGGCTTCGGTGCTTCTTTCTTAGCTCTTTCCTTCTTTCTTAGCACTTCCTCATCCTTCTTAGGATCGACTTTTTTATTCAATAGGCCTTAGAGGTCCACCTTCCATGCTGGGATTCTGGACTTGCGTCCCCTTATCCCCTTGCTTAGGGTTTCCCTCGATCGGTTTTGCATTATCTTTGTCAACCTCTTTAGCCTTTTGGCCTCTTATCACGGCTCTTAGGTTAGAGGTTTTAGTGTCATTGACGCGTACAACCTCAATAAGGCTGACTCCATTGCCTTGTGGCAACTCTTCTATAGTGGTTTTTTCCCTTTGCAGTATTTGTCTTGGTCCATCATTTGGCTACAAGTTGTTGCCTTGTGCTCTATGATTAACTGGATTTGGATGTTTACTCCCTTGTTGGAGGGAACTAATCTTACTCCAATAGGTAGCGGCTAAATGACCCAACTTTCCACAAACATCACATTTAACATTTGGACAGTTTCTAGGGAAATGTTGTTCGCCACACCACTTACAGCTGAATCTTGAGGGGCCACCCTCTTCGGGGCGTAGACTCCCTATCAGATTCTGTTGCTTCTTCAAGAAATTGATGTCAACAGCTATTTGCCGATATTGTTCAAAAATCATGTTAGTGTAATGCTTCATCATATCCTTAACTTTGCCAAGGACATTAGATGCACTCGACTCATAGCCTCAATTGTCTATCCGTTGTTCCATTGGCCTAACAATTTGATTGGGCATTGATTGTTGACTCACAGGAACAACACTAGGGTTCAAGATTTGGCCTCCAACATTTGGTGGAGCCAACTAACTTGCCATAGGCATAGTCACATTGGGAGGAGCTGGCATCAAAGGTACATTTTGAACCATGCTCCCTCTCCCATTAGGGTTAGTCATAGGCATCCCTTGACTTCCATTTGTCAATGGTAGATTGCCTCTAGGTATGAAACCCGCATTAACATTTATTCAAGAGGAGTAGGCCATTTGTAATCATGCTTCTACTCCTTCTACCCGCGCAATGGCGGTGTCTATATCAGCCAAAGCCACACTGCTCAATTGTACCTAAATGTTGAAATCCAATCCATGCAAGAAGTATTGCAATTGGGTAGCTGGCGGAATAGGAATGTAAGTTTGTAACTTACGAAACACTTCCTTAAGCTTCTTGGCATATGCTTTTCATTCTCATGGGGGTCTTGGCGTATTACATTCAAAACATGCAACCAGTATTGGCCACCTCTTTCAGGGGCATATTCTCCTCGAAAAGTTGCATAAAATTAGTCGATTATAGTTATGGTTCAAGACTCTATGTTGTGATACCATACTATAACCCTTTCTTTTAACGTCATGTTAAAGAACATCATTAGATGTCCCTCTTTTTGGATGCGATAATTAAACATTAGTCTTTGGCATTCACAAATGTGAAACTCTGCATCCACTTCAGCTAACCCATTGAAAATGGGCAAAGGAACTCCTAAAGCTGGAAAATCTAGTGTCCTTTGCAAGAATTGCGATGGGTTGTGCCATGGCGACAATCGGATTCACAATAGGAGCTTGAACTGATGGATTCACACCCCCACTTGAAGTGGGTAGACTTGGTGGAAGAGAGAAAGAACTTGCGCTTCCTCCTGCACCCAAAGGACTATTTGCAGCAGTTGGGTTACTAAGACCACTGCCTCTTATGCGTATCGGGCTACTCCTTTGAGGAGAATAATGACTTACGATCTCTAACCACCGTCTAGCCCTCTCAGTACATTTTTCTTTCTGTATTTCGGCTTGACGGTCCTTGTCAGAGGACATAAACCAACTTCCTTTTGGTCCCTAGCAACCCTAGATTCGAGAACCACCACTTGCTGGTAGCTTTCGGTAGACGTGCCACTAATGGGACCTAAAATGGGCCAGCACTGGCTATGGCACTAGCCGAACCTCATGCTCATGACACACAAATACCCTCATGACCTCGTGGACCAGGAGCGTCAATCTAATACTAAAGGACAAACTGCCCTAAAGCTTAATCTATGCGTTTATAGTTTCTAGTCCAATGTTTCCCTTTCTCATAAACTCCTTAGAGGGAGAACCGGTACACATTGGCAATGCCATGAACACACACATATGGACGCAATCTCTCGGTAGAAACACCGCGGCCCCACTCTAGCTCTCCTACATTGCAGGGATTGGCCCTTTGATGTGCTGCTCAACATATCACACAAACGAACAAAAACTCTTCTCTTTTATATATCTCGTATTTCCAAGAGATATACCATGTTTCCTCACTTCACAGTCCCTTAAGAAATCGACCCTCTATCCTACGGCAAGGGATAGTCTTACACTCTCAATCGTGAGTCAAAGTCCTAAGAAAACAATTGCTATGCAGTCCAGGAGATTTTTCTTTGATACCATGAATCATGCATAGTGCATAATGTGAATGGTTTAGTGCATAAACAGAAGAAAATCAGCATTGTGTATCGTAAGAAACAAAATTTTTCATGATTCCCATGTTAACGTTTATATACTGCAAAGAGAAAAGACACCGAGCCTTACGCTCATACTATCTTTCCCTTTATTTTAAAACAACATCCTATAGGCATGATGCAACACATAAAACAGATTTGAGATTATTCTTTGATGCTCAAACTCGCCTCTCACCCTACCGTTTAATGTTTTGCATGCGTTGATAGGTGAAAGAGTCATTTTATGTGTATTTCTTTACAAAGAAAGCAATAAACACGGACGAAAACATAAAAACAAGGGTAAATCGAGGCCAACCTCATGCTCTACCTTAATTATACATTGCACAAACACACATGTAGTTTTTTGAAAAAAAATTTAATCGTTTCCTAATTTTCTCCCATTTAAAACCAAATTTTCACCATTTTTTGAAATTTCCCCTCTATTTTCTTCAATAAAAAATGACTAGAAATTAAGATTGATTGTGGGTTGTGGCCCTTAGGTTCTTTGACAGCAAAATTTCAGGTTTTGTTGGCATTATGTCTCATATTTCCCCTTTATTTTGCAAAAAACCCCATTTTACCCCTTAAACGCGTATTTTATGAGTTTTATGATATTAATTTCAGCCATATCACTTATGATTTTCTGATTTTCAGGTTATAAACTGATCAAACTCATAGCAAACAACATCATGATGCATATTCAGCCCATGAGAACAAAGTTTCATCAACCAAATAGCATAAAAACTCATTTTTTATTCATAAAAATTGAATTACCGCTTAGGCTTCATGTCTCGGGATCTCGGTTTTGGTGCAGGACTGTGGGTCAGCACTCATTCAATGTCCAACATCTTCATAATCAGCAATCTTCATGTCTACAATGATCCAGAAGCAATCCGGTCTCAACTGGACAAGCTTTCCTTCACCATTCTTCATTTTCCTCTTGCATGCAAGAATAGCCCCTTAAGGGAGAGAGAGGGAGGAGAGAGAAAGACTAGAATCAGAATTCTTCATCCAAACCACCATTGGACGAGTGAAGGATGGCAATATGCTCAGTAGAGAAGGGATACTCAAGCCCCATTGTGAGTTGGGTGCGTTGCATTCAAGCAGGCATCTCCATCTCCATGATTTGAGGCGCAAAACTCGGCGTGTTGCAGGTGCCTTCATCCATGTTTTTCTCTTCATCTCTTCATGCCCACAATTTGATGTTTCATAAAATGCTACCCAAGGCCCCAAAGGTCATGCCCACTTTGGCCAAAAACAAGTCCACCTCTTCATATCTTGTTCGGTTTCTTGGCCATTTTCCCGCCGTCCGGCATCCAAATCGAGCTCTAAAAAATCCTGGGCATCCAGCTTGATGTCCCCCATTGGTTGGCAACTCTTGACAATCCACACGGTAGTCTGAAAAATTATAAAAAATCAACAAGTGTCGCTCGGGTGCCTTTTAAGAGTCGTCTTTCACTTGGTGCTTAAAATCGTCCTAGCTGGAGCCGCCGCCTTTGATGTTGAATATTTTTCACCTAAATTCTAGATTTTTTGGAAAATTTTAGATACATTGCAGACTCAAAACTCCGCTCTCAAAATATTTTTCTAATAATGCGACATGCGATTTAATCTTTCCATGCCCAATCGAAGGTGTACAACAATAATCTCGACTTTGTAATGATAGTCATTAGTTATTCTAGATTCGTTACATTGCAATGCACAGAAGCAGCTTGCTAAAAATGCATAGACATCTTTCGTTCTTTTTTCGTTCATTCCAATACAAATGACCGATCTTCAATCGTGAGTTACTTCCTTTAAAATAGCCAAAGTATTTTAATCGCAGAAGTGCATCCTATTTCAATGAATTAGCCATGCATAATTGCAATACTTTGATGTAAATTAAAAACAAGGAAGAAAACCTCGACTTGTGGGTTCGGTGAAATGTCCACATGAATATTAGGAGATGATCCTCCTGTGGGGCTGCGCCTTGTGCCTTTTTAGGGGCCATCATGAATTCAAACTTCTTGCCTTGGCCGCACTCTTATGATCTTGGCCCGTCTCCCTCGTATGCGGAATTCCCTTTGAGGTACGGCTTCCTTGACCGAAGTACCGACTTGCGGAATTCGGCTTTGGAAGGCCTTAGGGTTTGGAGCTTGGGCCTTCTTTCTTTAAAAATCCCAAGAGTTTAAGGAAATCCTCTCCAATGGCCTTATGGGGGAAATTGAGTGGAAAGGGCTTTGTAGCTCCCTCTCCTTCAAAGCCTCGGAAAGGCGTAATAGGGAACTAATGGGAAGGCGTTATAGGCTTCCACTTCGAAGCTTAAGAGGGAAAAAAGATTTGGGCTTTCGGAGGGTTCAAAAAGGGAAGGGCCTTTAAACCGGCTAGAAAAATGGGTTTGTGGGTGGATCCAATAGGAAGGGGACTTACAATCCCGTGGTAAAATGGATTTATGGGAAATCCATGGGAAGGGCTTTACAACTGGGGTAAAATGGCTTTTGGGGGATGCAAGGGGAAAGGGGACTTAAATCCTGAGGGGGTAAAGACCGCTTGTGTAGGATCCAATGGGAAGGGGGCTTAGGGAAGCCCCCTTAGAAGCTTCTAAGAAGCGTCTAAGAGCTTTTGGGTGTATGCAGACTACGTGGAAGGGGGAAAAGCCAATAGGACACATGGAAGGCGACGTGAAGATGGTGCCAACTGGCCAATGGCAGCCCGCATGGCGGCTAGCAGCTCCCTCCCCTCCTCACGGCGCAGCTCAACTTCCAGCCTCTCTCTCCTCCTCACAGATGGAGGACGGCAACTGGCGGCTTGAGCAGGCAGCGACAGTCTTACACAGCTCCTCCACCCAGGCCGGTTACGTTTCATTCAGCTACCTCTTCCTAGGATACACTGGCAGCTTGTCGGAGCTACCCTTCCTCACGACTCCCCTACTCCCCAAAGGGGTGGTTTTTATAGGATAGGGGGAAGAGGGCTCCCGCCTACGTGGCCCCCTTACATGGCTTCTTCCCCTCCACCTCTCAAGTTGTCATAATAGGCCATCCCCTTCCCTCGGCCACGCATCGGCTGGGGGAAGGTAAATAATAAAAAAATTTGCAATTCCCATCATTATCCTCTTGACTTCCTCCCAAGGGGGAGTTCACTTGCAGTTATGCGGGTTTTTAATCTTGGTCCCGATTTGCCGGTGGAGAGTCATGATACCTCGTGTACAGTTTAAAGATTGCATCATCGGTAACTTCAATGCCAGAATTGACCTTTGTATGAGTCTCACGTGGGTTATGGAAAGTCGGACTAGTAATATTTTTCAATGGAAATATTACATTCTCTCCCCCTTGGAGGAATCGAGATGTCCTCATCTCGAGATGGGATATTGTTGGTTGAGAGTGCTTTCATCCATCCAAGTGGCATCCTCCTCTGGATAATCTTTCCATTGAGCAAGGTATTCTCTCAAGGTTCTGGATCTCAATTGTCTCTCCCTAACATCTAAGATCCTGTCAGGCAGTAGCTCAAGGACTCCTTGGCTAGGCATTACAATTTGTTGGTCATCAAGTACATGGCTAGGATTAGGTACATACTTCTTTAATAGATTGATATGGAATACATTATGAATCTTTAGGTTCTCAGGGAGTTGCAGTCTATAAGAATTGGGTCCTAAGCGTTTGAGGATCTTGTATGGTCCACAATACCTTGGACTTAACTTCTTGCAATCTCCTAAGGATAGAGAACTCTTCTTTGGCCGTATGCGAATGAAGACCATGTCTCCTTCCTCGAAGATTCTATCTTGACATTTCAAATCCATATATGCCTTCTGTCTATCCTTGGCGGCTTGGATGTCCTGTCTTATTGATTTTACTTGATCATCCATCTCTTCCAACATCTGCTTTGAAGCTTCAACCCTCAAGGTTGGATCTGAGAAGTTTAAGGGACTCCGATAGTCATGACCATACAATACTTGAAAAGGGGTCATCTGAATGCTTTGTTGGTAAGAAGCATTGTAGGAAAATTCAAGCAAAGGCAAGTATTGAATCCACCTTTTTGGTTCACGACGGTAGTGTGCCCTTAGCATATCCTCGATAACTTGATTGACTCACTCCCTTTGGCCATCAAATTGGGGATGGTAAGCTGTACTAAAACAGAGTTGAGTCCCATTGGCTTCAAAGATAGCTCTCCAGAAGTGTGATGTGAAGAGAGAATCACGATCACTAATGATTCTTCTGGGAAACCCATGTAGCTTGAATATCTCCTTGATAAACAACCTTGCAATGTCTGAGGCTTTATAGTTTGTCTTTACTGGAATAAGTTGTGCAACCTTAGTAAGCATGTCAACCACAACCATGATGGAGTTGTATCCTCCCTGAACTTGGGGTAGGCCAACAACAAAGTCCATACTGATGAATTCCCATTTCATTTGGGAAATGTCAAGTGGTTGTAACTTTCCTGGCATTTTGACATGTTTGGCTTTGATATGTTGACAAGACAAACACTCAGTGACATATTTGAGAACGTCACCTTTAAGACTCTCCCAATAGTAGCTCTTTCTAGCTGCATTGAGAGTATTGGCATAGCAGTATGTCCTGAGAAAGGGGAATCATGAGCTTCCCACAGTATCTTCTACTTAAGTGACTGGCTTGCCGGTATACATAATCTCCTTTTATAGTAGCACGAGTCCACTATTTATAGAGAATTCATGATACTTAGCCTGTAGCTTTTGGTCCTAGTCCTTGATAGGGATCTCCCTTAGCATCTTTTGATAGGCTGGATCATGGCATACTTCTTCTCTAGCTAGCTCAAGTATTGGGTTGTTTGGCATGGACACCTTTGTGGCTAGAGATCTAGTTGTTGATGGGTTTTGCAAGATTAGAGAATTAAGGAATGCCTTGCGACTGAGTGCATCGGCAACTATATTCTCCTTTCTCCGTCAATATTTGATTTCAATATCATACTCCTCTAGCACTTCAATCCATCGACGTTGCCTCATGTTGAGCTCGTTCTGGGTAAAGATCCATTGGAGGCTTTTATGATCAGTCACTAGAGTAAACTTGTTACCCAACAGCTAGTGTCTCCAAATCTTTAGAGCATGGATGATAGCTAACAGTTCTAGATCATGGGTAACATAATTCTTCTCATGACTCTTCAGTTTCCTTGAAGAGTATGCTGTAGGATGACCTTCTTACATGAGCACACGTCCTAAAGCAAGTGTGCTAGCATCAGTTTACTACCTCCAACTCCATACTGAGATGTGAGAGATTTAGTATGGGTGCCGATACCAAACTTTTCTTTAATTTATCAAAGCTAGATTGTTCCATAGCTGACCATTCAATGGATGTTTGCTTCTATAGTAAGTCCGTGAGAGGTGCTGCAATTAAAGCATAGTTTTTAATAAATACCCTATACCATCCTGTCAATCCAAGAAAACTGTGTATTTCTTTGACAGTTGTTGGTATTGGCCATTCTAGAACATCTCTGACTTTGGCCAAATCCACTAAGATTTCTTCCACTGTTACAATGAATCCCAGATATTCAATTTGACGCTTGAAGAACACACACTTCTTCATCTTAGCATAGAGCTTGTGTGCCCTCATTGTCTCAAGGACAATCCAAAGTTGAGGTTCATGATCTTCTTCTTGTTTAGAATAGACTAAAGTGTCATTAAAGAAGACGAGTACGAAGTCATCAAGATATGGCCTAAAGATATCCTGCATTAATCTGTTGAAGGTGGCAGGCGCATTCATGAGTTCGAATGACATAACTAGGAACTCAAAGTGTCCATATCTTGTGTTGAAGGCCGTCTTTAGGATATCTTCTTTCTTGATCCTTATCTGATAGTAACCAGACCTGAGATCAATCTTGGAGAAGATCTTCGTACACCCTGAAGACGATCAAGAAGCTCATCTATTCTAGGAATAGGGTACTTGATCTTAACAGTTGATTGATTAAACCCTCTGTAATCAATACACAGTCAAAGTGTTCCATCTTTCTTTTTCTAGAACAGTACCGGAACTCCCCATGGTGAACTGCTAATCTAGCAGTTGCTTGAGTTGTTCCTTCAGCTCAATTGCTTCCGGGATAGACATTCTATAAGGTCTCTTTGCAATTGACACAACTCCTAGCACTAGCTTGATCTCATGATCCACTTCTCTTTGAGGTGGGAGTTCTGTCACCTCTTCAAGAAATACATCCGCGTACTCCTTTAGCCATGAAGGTTCTTCACTAGACTCCTGCTTCTGATCTAACTTATTGAGCTTAATCAAGTAGATAGGTAATCCCTTTCTAACTCCCTTCATAATCCGAGATGCTTTGGCCAATTGAATTTTTGGCTTTCCAGCCTCACCTTGAGTTAGAACCAATTCCCCTTCAGAGTTTTGAAAGGAAACTTGGCCCTTTCCACAATGAATGTGGGCATCCTTAGGTTTAAGCCAATCCATTCCAAGTAAATACTTGTGGATACCTAGGTTCATGACTGTGAATTTGACCGAAGTGGTCTTTCCTCCCAGAAAGAATTGCACCTTAGCAGTTTACTTGGTACAAGTGACCTCACGACCATTTGCTAATTCCACAAGCAAGGTAGGTGCTTCTACTATGGCTATTCCTAATCTTCTTATACAAGTTGGTGAGATAAAGGAATGTGTACTGCCACAATCAATCAAGGTCTTGAAACCTTTACCTTGATAGTCTGATGGTGTTTGAATCACCAAAAATTGGCGATTCGAGCCTTTCTTGTGAAGAGTAGCATGGACTGTCGCCCTTTCAAACTCTGCTTCCATGGTCAGATCTTCTTCTTTGCACATTTCCCTGTTGGCAATGCAAGCGGTTCTTCCTTTGCCTTGGGTAGCGGCTCCCTAGCCACGACCAGTTCTTTGGAAAGGTGCTTGGTGATGTCCTCCTCCAAGCTTGGGACATTGCCTCTTGAAATGACCGGGCTCGTTGCAGTGGAAAAAATGGAGGTTTCAGCCATTGCTTGGGTAGGGACAAAGTTGTTGACATTATTAGTCCTTTCTTTCTTTCTTTGTCCCCGATTTTGACCTTGAACTCTCTTCATTTGAGGCCTATATGCTCCTCTGTTTGGGTCATTATAAGACCAAGTTTTGTTACTTCTTGGCCTAGCCTGCACCTCTTGAATTATAGGCGCAGCTCGAATGAGTGCATCCTGTAGATTTGTTGGACGCATAGATTCGAGACGGGTATTCTGGTGGGTTTAAACCAGCACAAAATTTTGACACCTGTTGTGTCATGTCCATCTGTGGTGCATACTTAAGAAGTGAGACAAATTTTGAGTAGTATGTGTCAAGAGTGAGTCCTAGCTCATAGAACTCATTCATTTTCTGTGTGCCATACGCAGATGGTAAGTATCTTCCTTGCACAGCTTTCTTCAGTTTTTCCCAGGTAATGGATCCTTCTGCAATTCCTTGATCTTTGCACCATTGCTTCCACCAAAGCCTAGCTTCGCTGGTGAGCTTCAGCTTGGCGAGCATAGCCAGGTTGGCAGGTGCAGTACCGGCTGCTTCAAAGTAATCTTCCATGGACTCTATCCAAATCTCTGCATCTGCTTGGACAGTCCTCCCTTTCCCATCAAATTTTTGGCAGTTTGATATGCTTGAGAAGAAACTTCTTCTCCTAGATCACGGAAGTACTTGATGTAGGAGGCAAACTGGGAATCTGTACACCTGGGGTTGTGCCTGGATAGAGGTTTCTTAACGTTATAACTCGCTAATCATTATGATTTATATTTCATACCCATTTTAGCTATCAACCAAGCAATCTAGACACTTAGCTTTTTATCAATTCTCATAGACAAAACATACATTGATAAAAAGAAGTCTTATTCCATTTATATGGGTCTAGCCCTTTCGGAGTACAATATTTCTTTGGATGGCAAAGCAACTGATACATTTAGTTCGGGGAGAATAATGTTGTATTACATTTATCTATGGGAATTGGATAATGGTATGGTTTCGGGTCATGGATCTTCAAGAATCGGTAAGCCATCGGAAGATTAGGGTATCCTTTCCTTTGGAACCCATTCTTCTCATAGCGCCCCAACACCTTGATCCTATCGGCGGGGATTACATGGGTCACTTCCTCGTATACATATGAGTTCAATTCAACCCTCCGACCTTTGATATGTAAAATTGAATTTACGTGAGCCTCCACAAAAATGAACAGCTTCACAATCTTGAGGTTTTCCAACCACTTGATCCTCTTAAGGTTGGTTCGAGGATATGCAAACTGGTGGACAGTTATGTAGTAGATTCTTGAGTCACCCGTCCATCTTGGTTCCATGTACAAAGACAATGGATTATAAATATGATCTCAGATGTTCATCATATCAACCCTTTGTCAATAATCCGAGGAATGCATCGCAATCATAAACATGACTCGGAACACTAAGAACCTGTTCCATGCTTCATAATTCTGTAAGACAGTATCGAAAGTAAGGAAATGTTTTGAATAATAACATTTACTTTACTTCTTCTTATTAAGATTTCTTAAAAACAAATCCTTTGTTGGTTCACTCTGATACCATCTGTAACGTGTCCACTTGTTCCCTTCAGGACACGTCTTAGCAGTCCATCGGAAAGGAGATCTAGAAAGCTCTATCTGGCACTCCTATGGAATGTTACGGGGTTTTCGATCTAGGACTTTTTGCATCTACCACGTAGCAGAAGTATTCTAGCCGTTCCCACCTAGGACTGACTTGAATCAGGGTTTCCCCTAATGGTCATTTCCTAAATGGCAACTAGCGTCAAACCTGAGCAAACTACTTTACGCAGAAACGCCAGGGCCGAAGTGGATTCAAGTTGCACTTGGCTCAACGAGAATGGAAAACAAGAGGGATGCAAAGCTCTACCTCTCTGCCACCATAAGGCATAGTCCCATTCCGTTCCCCTAAAACAGCGTAAACTGGGAGTATTATAACCTACACTCTAGGTCAACGCCCTTGCTATTCATTTCCTTTGAAACAATATCCTTGCTGTCCATTATGATTGAGAAAAGTTCCCGGCCAACCGGGACCACCCATCTGTAGGACGGACCCATGGCCACATCCACCGAACTTTCCTTAGGTTATTTTAGTTGTCTAATTACCTACCACATTTAGTTGGACATGCATCAAGCAGCTTTCTTAATTAGCCAGTTAGGCACCAGTTCCTTCACATAATCTTAGCACTTGACATAGAAAAGTAGTGTCAAACAAGTTCCTTTTCAACAAGTTATCATATTTATCTTTGAAATACATTTATAAAGTCCATCTCGTAGGCTTATCCATAATGCGCCCGAAGGCTATCTAGCAATCCACAGGAATTACTAATCCAAGATTCTGCTTGTAGACTAGTATGCGGGCCTCGAGATCCAATCCCGACTCACATTGGCCTCTTGTGCAAGGCTGGGAAGGCGAGGGATTTATGGCCAAACCCCCCTTGGCACCCAAGTGTCCTCCTGCTCCAAGTAGCGCTCAACGGAAAGACCTCTTGCGGTGGGTTCGTTCCACCTTCTCAGCGTGGCTAACAACCCCCTTGGTTAGGGTCAAGCAGAGAGTCGGAAGTAACTGTGGTTGCCTCTCCCTTCAGGCCTTCAACCTCAAGTATTAGATAGCTTTTCATCCTTTATTTCATTGAGAAAACAAAGCAAACATTGCTCTCCAAATTATTACAAGCACAATCATTTCCAGTGGTCGTTATTTGGCCAACTGCTAAGGCGTGAATCCTTCTCTCCGAATGCATCCAGCATTCGACCTGGGATCAATTGCCACTCAGCAAGATCCCCAAGGATTTGTTTCTTAACCCTTATGTCCTTGGGTTAGGGCCATACCCCATTAACCCAACTTAGCCAATACCTTAAGTTCTATTAACAGTAAATATGGTGCTCCAAATTATTGATTGGTCCTTTTCTTCCAAGCAAATATCTAACCCCCTTATCTTGGTCACTTTTCCCAAGAAAGGTGCTATATCAGGATGACTACTCATCCTCTTGCAAGATAAACTTGCGCAAGAACCTGCCAATCTCATTCCGAGAAATGGGCCATTCTCTTGTGATCAAACCACAAGATCATGCGACTCTACAACTTGTTGCACAAGTGTCGCATCTAATCCATGGGACTATTTCACCCATCGAATGGCGTCTTCTAATCACGGAATCTTGATTAGATAGGAAACATGGTTTAGGGTATCTTCATATCCAATCCATTTCCAATTGCACTAGGCTAACATCGTTGGTCCTAGGGTTCCAACTCAATCCGAGTTTCATCTTTTTAACGAGCGATCCTTAGGGTAGAAACCCTAAATTGTTTCCTGCAAGTACGTCCTATTGTCCCTACATTCCATGAATGTGGGCAGGACTTAGGGTTATGAGAGTTTTGAATTGGCAACTAGTGTGTCTAGGCCAAGTCCTTAATGTGTTAAACCCTAGTCAGCACTTGGAGTATATTGTATCGATTTAACCATCCTAAGCGAATCCTTTGTGGGTTAAGTGTTTGGGTAATCTAGTTTGCTTGTCTTACTACAAGGACGAACTACTACTAAACATATTATCTTGATCAAAGAGGGAAAAAACTAGTTGCATTACGTTGAAATTCATGTAGGTATGCGATTTATTTCCTCTAGATTCACAATCCCTAACTTTTCTTGTTAAGACCAAGCAGATGTTAAAATTCACATAACTTCCATTGATCCTACTAGGACATGCATTCATGACTCATGCTACTAAGATTTTAAGGTTTTATGTTAACAAACCATGCAGCCTTTCCCTAACTTCATTTCTAAATGAAATATTTGTACGCTGATTGAGAATTGTGCAACCTTTCCTAACTACTACCTAGTTGAATGGGATTTATGCCAATTGACTAGAGTTTAACCTACTTCATGCAACTCTAGAATCATTTCCATGCCTTGCAATTTCAATTTTCCTATGGTTTTTAGCAACTTTCTTAATGAATCATTACGAAGAAATATTTGTCTAATAATGTGACATGCGATTTAATCTTTCCATGCCCAATCAAAGGTGTACAACAATAATCTCGACTTTGTAATGATAGTCATTAGTTATTCTAGATTCGTTACTTTGCAATGCACAGAAGCAACTTGCTAAAAATGCATAGACATATTTTGTTCTTTTTCATTCATTCCAATACAAATGACCGATCTTCAATCGTGAGTTACTTCCTTTAAAATAGCGAAAGTATTTTAATCGCAAAAGTGCATCCTAATTCCATGAATTAACCATGCATAATTACAATACTTCGACGTAAATTAAAAACGAGGAAGAAAACCTGGACTTGTGGGTTTGGTGAAATGTCTACATGAATATTAGGAGATGATCCTCCTGTGGTTGCGCCTTGTGCCTTTTTAGGGGCCATCGTGAATTCGAACTTCTTGCCTTGGCCGCAGTCTTATGATCTTGGCCCGTCTCCCTCGTATGCGGAATTCCCTTTGAGGTACGGCTTCCTTGACCGAAGTGCCGACTTGCGGAATTGGGCTTTGGAAGGCCTTAGGGTTTGGAGCTTGGGCCTTCTTTCTTTAAAAATCCTAGGAGTTTAAGGAAATCCTCTCCAATGGCCTTATGGGGGAAATCAAGTAGGAAGGGCTTTGTAGCTCCCTCTCCTTCAAAGCCCCGGAAAGGCTTATTAGGGACCTAATGGGAAGGCCTTATGGGCTTCCACTTCGAAGCTTAAGAGGGAAAAAAAATTTGGGCTTTCGGAGGGTTCAAAAAGGGAAGGGCCTTTAAACCGGCTAGAAAAATTAGCTTGCAAGTGGATCCAATAGGAAGGGGACTTAAAATCCCGGGGTAAAATGGCTTTATGGGAAATCCACGAGAAGGGCTTTACAATCGGGGTAAAATGGCTTTTGAAGGATGTAAGGGGAAAGGGGGATTAAATCCAAGGGAGGGGGGGGGTGTCAAGAATCGTGTGGTGGGGGGAGTTGCTCAAGATGCTGCGCTGAACATACACAGAATGCACAAGGAGAAGCTCACTCAAGAGACAAGAAGAGAGATGGAGGCCAAAACGTTTTCTTGCTGATTTCTTCTTCTTCTTCCACACTCTTTACAATGTACACAAAGTATATATAAGATACAACATAAAAGGAAAGTGGCCTACTAAGTCAAACAATGCATAACCGACTACACTAGTCGAGTGGCGCTATAACTATGCCAGCTGTAAATAGATGTAACAACTTGAATAAAATAAGTAATGAGTTAGTGGCCATGTGAGAGTCATAATGACCACCGACGTGCTAAGTGTAGATGTGTGGATCCATCTAACCAGGCGGTCCATCATCAATGTCCGCATGTGTTGAGCTTGTCATCTCAACACTCCCCCTCAAGCTCAACTGCATCTCTGCAACTCCAAGTAAGCTTCGAAACTTTTGAAGCTTCTCTGTACCCAATGCCTTCGTGAAGATGTCAGCTATATGATCTTGTGTCTGACATACACCAAGTCAATCTCACCTGCTAGTACCTTCTCTCTCACAAAGTGGTAGTGTACGTCAATATGTTTTGTCATGGCATGGAACACAGGGTTTCTAGCCAACTGTATGCTGCTCATGTTGTCACAATAAATGAAAACTGGACCTTCCACCTGCACATCCAAATCAACCAATAGCTTTTGCAGCCATACTACCTCACATGCTGCAACAGCAACACCTCTATACTCAGCCTCTGTACTCGACAAAGCAACTATAGATTGCTTTTTGCTACTCCAAGTAACTTCTGCACTACCAAGAGAGAACATGTATCCGCTGATAGATCTTCTATCAGACATACTACCAACCCAATCTGCATCTGTGTATCCAAACACATGTACGTCTGTACCTGTCTCATAGAAAAGTCCATAATGTAATGTGGACTTCACATATCTCAATATGCGTCTAACTACATCCAAGTGTGGCTTTCTAGGTACTTGCATAAACTGACTCACAAGACCAATAGCGTAGCTCAAGTCTGGCCTTGTAATGGTCATGTAGATCAAACTCCCCACTATCCTCCTGAACATAGTAGGGTCTTCTATCTCATCCCCAACATTAGCACTCAACTTTACATTCTGCTCCAATGGAACTGAAAGTGGTTTGCATGCTGTCATACCATACTTGGACAACATATCCAAGCCATATTGTCTTTGGGACAGCCATATACCATCATTACATCTGATCACCTCAATGCCAAGGAAGTACCTTAGCTCACCTAGATCCTTCATCTCAAACTTCATCTTCAAACAGCCCTTGACTTCAGCAATCCCACTATCACTATCACCTGTAATAATCAAGTCATCCACATAGATGACTATGATGACCAAACCTGCATCTCCCTTTCTCACATAAAGTGAGTGATTAGCATCAGAAACATAAAAGCCAATATTGACAAGATACTCTCTGATCTTGTCAGACCATGCTCTAGGTGCTTGCTTGAGCCCATAGAGTGCCTTTTTCAACCTGCACACATACGTGGGATGCTCTAAATCTTCATAACCTGCTGGCTAATCCATATACACTTCTTCTTGCAAATCACCATGCAAGAAGGCATTCTTTACATCCATTTTCTACAACCTCAAACCTTTGGATGCTGCCAAAGCAATCACACATCTGACAGATGTAATCCTAGCAACTGGATTGAAGGTTTCATCATAATCTATGCCATATGTCTGAGCATAGCCTTTTGCAACCAGCCTAGCTTTGTACCTGCTAATAGAACCATCTACATTGTGCTTAATCTTATAAACCCACTTACACACAATAGCTTTCTTTCCCTTTGGAAATGATACTAGATCCCAAGTCTTATTGGCCTCTAATGCAGCCATCTCCTCATCCATTGCTGCATCCCAATGAGCATGACCAACAACCTCCTCAAAACATGTGGGCTCAACATCCTCAACTAGTTTCACCATATAAGCATAATGGTGAGCTGCATAACCTTCAAAACCAAATCTTTTAACAGGGTATCTCACCCTGCTAGACCTGCGTACCACTGGATCATTCAATGGAGTCTTTGCATTAACGCGTGCTCTTTGCACACCTGGAGTCCTCACTGAAGGAATGCCAAGCTCATCATCCAAGCTCTCTGAGCCACTGGATTCTCCATCAAGAACTGCATCAATGCCTTCTGACACTTTATTCTTTCATTTGTCTTTACCTGTAGTGCTACTAGATGCACCTGAAGATGTAGAGGTACTCCTTAGTCTCCCAGACCAAGGACTACTAGATGATGTCTCTGGTCCACTAAGAGTCCGTGATTCTTGCTTTTGAGCCTGCACATGAGTATCATGATCATCATCAACATCCAATGCATCACCACTAGATGCATACCAACTGCTCATTTCATCAAAGATGACATCCCTGCTCACTCTGAACTTACATGTGACAGGGTTGTCACAACGATATCCTTTCTACTCTAAAGAGTATCCAATAAAGATACACTTTTCAGCCTTTGGATCCAGTTTCCTCCGCAACTCATCTGGCACATGAACATACGCAATGCAGCCAAACACTTTCAAGTGTGAAACATCAGGCTTCTTAACTGTAAAACATTCTTCGGGGGTCATACCATGAACTGCAGCTGTGGAAGTTCTGTTCATAATATAAATAGCAGTATGAATAGCCTCAGACCAAAAATGCTTAGGCATATTCTTTTCAACCATCAAGGCACGTGCAACTTCTGCAATGTGCCTGTTTTTCCTTTCTGCAACCCCATTTTGCTGTGGGGTATACCTGCATGTGAATTGTCTCTTTATCCCATGAGACCTCAGAAAATCACTGAACTCATTTGAGAGGTACTCTCCCCCTCCATCTGACCTCAAGCACTTTACTTTCAAGCCTGTTTCTCTTTCAACTGCAGCCTTGAAAGTTCTAAAGTGCTCAAACGCTTCACTCTTTTCCTTCATAAAATATACCCACAGCTTTCTAGAACAATCATCAATGAATGTGACAAAGTATGAACTGCCTCCAAGAGATACATTTTGTGTAGGCCCCCAAATGTCTGTATGCACAACATCAAGGATATTTCTGCTTACATCTCTATCATGTGAAAAGGGTTGTCTTGCCTGCTTACCAAACTGACATGCTTCACATACCTTCTGAAATTCTGCAACTCTAAATGTAGGCAAACCTGTAACCAACCCTTTGGACTACATTAATTTCAGCCTTTGTACATTTGCATGTCCAATGCGTTTGTGCCAAATTTCAATGTCTGCAACAACACCTTTTCCTTTGGCATGCATAGCAACATTCATAGTAGGAATTCCAGCGTGTCCAAAGTAAACATACGTCCAACTCTACTTCCCTTTGCTACCAACTTGCACTTATCATTGAAGTCTTCTACAAAACAACCCTTTGCATTAAATCTAACTTGCAGCCCTTGCTCTACCATTTGACCGACTGACACCAAGTTCTTTGTAATAGATGGCATATGTAATACATCTAAAAGACTCTTTGTCTTACCATCATGCAAGGACAAGGGAACTTTTCCAATGTGTGAAATTGGGTGGCATGAATCATCACCCGTCTGCACATAACCTGCATTTTGCAAATCCTGCATCTCTCCAAACCATTCTGCATGGCTGGTCATATTGGATGCACCTGAATCAACATACCAAACATCTTCATGTGTTCCCTTTCCTGTAACAGCATTCAGCATATGCTGCATAACAAACAAATGTTCATTTTTGTCTTCATTCTGTCGTGAAGACGATGCATAGTTTCCTTGCTGCAATTTACCACTCCGAATATCATCTTTCTTAGCATAAAATTGGGCTACAATATGACTTGTTTTGCCACAGTAGTGACATACAATACCAGAGTTATTAGAACCTCTATTCTGCCATCCACCTCTACCTCTAAAGCTCCCCCTTCCTCTAAAGTTACCACGACCTCTTGAAACATGCATATCGCCAAATTGCTGATTCAATCTGTTTTGCTGGTTGTCACTACCACGTCCTATACCATGGCCTCTTGAAGAGAACCTGCCAAGTCCCCTTCCTGAATTGGAGTAAAAAGTCTGGACATGTTCACCACTTCTTTCAGATATCTCACTCTGCATGTTGATTTCTTCAGTGATCATTAGAGAGACCAACCCAGCGAAATTTGGAAATGGCTTTCTAACATATACGGAAGTTACAAAAGACTTCCAAGCCTTTTCATTGTTAAGTCCACCCAAGGTAGACGACACCAAATCATCATCATCGGTCATTGCATCAATTGTTGCCAAGGCATCTACAATGCTCCTTACCTTCAATGCATACTCATTGATAGACATCTTCCCTTTCTTCAATGTATTCAACTCTTGCTTGAGTTGAATCTTTCATGCCTTTGTATTTACAGAAAACATACTTTCAAGTATGGTCCAAGCTGCATATGCATTCTCTGCATTTCTAATGTGTCCCAACATATTATTGTCAATTATTGCACAGAACCAATACATGACCTTCTTGTCTTTTGCATTCCATTCCTTTCGTGCCTTTGTCTCTTCTGCAGTTGGAGGATCACTCACCTCCGGCTCCTTTTCTTCACCTGAAACGAACTCGTAGAGGCGTTTTCCAATAAGGAAGTTCGTGACACGGAACTTCCATAAAGGGTAGTTGTTCTTGTCAAGCTTCTCAATGATGGGGCTTCCACTATTCTCTGCCATTATCACAAGAATAATACCAAACAACAAGCAAATCTTCTGCAACCCTCGACCTGTAGTGCACAGCAATACACCAGACAGCCTTTTTCACTATCTGCTCAACAATACATGCAATCTGCAACCAGTTTGCAGATAAACCTTGTGTTTAATCACTAGTAAATACCTTTGATCTTACAAATCTGAAATCTGTAACCTGCGCACCCACTTTCGGTCGATACGGCCGAAGTCACAGCGTACCCTGAAACTGTTGTCCGCAACCTTGCAGCTCTAAAACGGGCCCTGAAACGGCCTCAAATACCCAAAATAACTGCGGGAAAGCCCTAAAGGGTTAATTTGCAGAATATACAGTGCTCTTCGCGCACACCAAATCTCACTACAATCTGAGATTTCTACTCTGCCTTGCTTCCGATGCCTCCACAGGCACTATCCAAGAGAAAGAGTGGAAGGATGGGAGAGCTTCTTACCCGTGGCTTGCTTGCTCGAACCTTGCTTCTTCTCCTTTACTTCAACCTTCGAAATCAGCCTCTCTCAGTGGTGCGGCTCTGATACCATGTCAAGAATCGCGTGGTGGGGGGAGTTGCTCAAGATGCTGCACCAAACACACGTAGAATGCACAAGGAGAAGCTCACTCAAGAGACAAGAAGAGAGATGGAGGCCAAAACGTTTTCTTGCTGATTTCTTCTTCTTCTTCCACACTCTTTACAATGTACACAAAGTATATATAAGATACAACATAAAAGGAAAGTGGCCTACTAAGTCAAACAATGCATAACGGACTACACTAGTCGACTGGCGCTATAACTATGCCAGCTGTAAATATGTGTAACAACCTGAATATAATAAGTAATGAGTCAGTGGACATGTGAGAGTCATAATGACCATCGACGTGCTAAGTGTAGATGTGTGGACCCATCTAACCAGGCGGTCCATCATCAATGTCTGCATGTGTTGAGCTTGTCATCTCAACAAGGGGGGGGAGGTAAAGACCGCTTGTGTAGGATGAAATGGGAAGGGGGCTTAGGGAAGCCCCCTTAGAAGCTTCTAAGAGCTTCTGGGTGTATGCAGACCACGTGGAAGCGGAAAAATCCAATAGGACATGAAGGCAGCATGAAGATGGTGCCGACTGGCCAATGGCAGCCTGCATGGCGGCTAGCGGCTCCCTTCCCTCCTCACAGCACAGCTCACCATCCACCCTCTTCCTCCTCCTCACGGATGCAATACAGCAACTGGTAGCTCGAGTAGGCAGCGGCAGTCTTACGCAGCTCCTCCACCCAAGCCGGCTTCGACATTTCCTTCAGCTACCTCTTCCTATGGTACAATCGTAGCCTGTCGCAGCTGTCCTTCCTCATGACTCCCCTACTCCCCCCCAAAGGGGGGGTTTTTATAGGATAGGGAGGGGAGAGGTCTCCCTCCTACGTGGCCCCCTTACATGGCTTCTTCCCCTCCACCTCTCAAGTTTCCATAATAGCCCATCCCCTTCCCTCAGCCATGCATCGGCTGGGGGAAGGTAAATAATAAAAAAATTTGTAATTCCCATCATTATCCTCTTGACTTCCTCCCAAGAGGGAGTTTACCTACGGTTATGCGGGTTTTTAATATTGGTCCCGATTTGCCAGTGGAGAGTCATGATACCTCGCATACAATTTAAAGATTGCACCGTCGGTAACTTCAATGCCAGAATTGACCTTTGTGTGAGTCTCACGTGGGTTATGGAAAGTCAGACTAGTAATAATTTTCAACGAAAATATTACACCATGAGAAGAACAGATATCAAAGGAAAAGATACCCTAATCTTCCAATGACCTATCGATTCCTGAAAATCGATGACCCCAGTCCATACTATTACACAGTTCCCATAGTTGAATTCAACAACATCTTATTCTCCTCGAATTAATCAGTTTGTTCCATCTCCCTAAGAATGATTATACTTGAAAGGGCTATGCCCATATGACTAAAATAAGACTTCTTTTTATCAATGGTTGTCTTGTCTATGAGTATTGATAAAAAGTTAAGTGATTAGGGTTCTTGGCTGAAAGCTGAGTTGGGCATAAAATGTAATGTAATGTGGAATTCGACTTCGGTCAAATTCAGGGTTATGAACCTAGGCATCATTAGTGCTTGCTCGGAATGGACTGGCTTAAACCTAATGACGTCCACATTCATTGTGGAAAGGGCTAAGTTTCCTTTCAAAACTTTGAAGGGGAATTGGTCACAACTCAAGGAGAGGTTGGAAAGGCGAAAATTCAATTGACCAAAGCATCTCGGATTATAAAGGGAGTTAGGAAGGGACTACCTGTCTACTTGATTAAGCTCAATAAGCTCGATCAACGTCAAGAGTCTAGTGGAGAACCTTCATGGCTAAAGGAGTATGCAAACGTATTTCCTAAAGAGCTGATAGAACTTTCGCCTCAAAGGGAAGTTGATCATGAGATCAAGCTAGTGCCGGGAGCTACGCCAATTGCAAAGAGGCCTTATAGAATGTCCATCTCGGAAACAATTGAGCTGAAGGAGCAACTCAAGCAACTAGTAGATCAGGGCTACATCCATCCTAGCAGTTAACCATAGGGAGCTCTAGTGCTATTCGAGAAGAAGAAAGATGGAACGCTTCGACTGTGTATTGATTATAGGGGGTTGAATCAATCAACCATTAAGAAGAAGTACCCTATTCCTAGAATAGATGAACCTTTTGACCATCTTCAAGGTGCGAAGATCTTCTCCAAGATTGATCTCAGGTCTGGATACTATCAGATAAGGATCAAGGAAGAAGATATCCCAAAGATGGCCTTCAACACAATATATGGACACTTTGAGTTCCTAGTCATGTCATTCGGGCTTACGAATGCACCTGCCACCTTCAACAGGTTAATGCATGATGTCTTTAGGCCATATCTTGATGACTTTGTACTCGTCTTCTTTGACGATACCTTAATCTATTCCAAATAGGAAGAAGATCATGAACCCCAGCTTCAAATTGTCCTTGAGACAATGAGGTCACACAAGATTTATGCTAAGATAAAGAAGTGTGCATTCTTCAAATGTCAGATTGAATATCTGGGATTCATCGTATCAGCGGAAGGAATCTCAGTGGATCCGGCCAAAGTCAAAGATGTTCTAGAATGACCAATACCAACAATTGTCAAAGAAATACGCAGTTTTATTGGATTAACAGGATGGTATAGGGTTTTTATCAAAAAGTATGCTTTGATTCCAACACCTCTGACAAATTTACTGAAGAAGCAAAAATCGATTGCATTGTTAACTGTCGAATGGAGCCCCAAGAGGAACACCAAGGAAAGGGGAATTCTCTTGTAAGAAAATCTATCTTGTAACATCAACAAGATTTTTTATCATGTTTCATATAATCACAATGAAGAAAAGAACACCAGGCACAACAAAACTTCATGCCGCATCATGTAGATCTCCCACTGATTTGATAGAATCAACCATATTCTTCAATATCTTCACAAAATCCATCAATAGAACAAAGAAAGCAAAGGAATACACCATCTCTTAATGGAAATACATCACATAGTATTCATCTTCAATATTTTCATAGTCTTCTCTCTCAATCTCTCATATACAATCACTCTGTTTTAGTAGAATTGGCTATCTCTGACTCTCTCTCTCTCTCTCTCCATCAATAATACATCATATCCTCTCAAAATCACTCTCAATAATCCTTCTTAGGTCGTGAATACCCCTCCCAAGAGGTATGTCTGATATGAAGAGTCACCAGAGCCACTACAGTGTCCTTTCATAGCTCACTACTGTCACTTCACTCCAGTCTTTACTTGAGTCTTCAGCAGCTACTTCTTTCACTTCTTTCAGCTCTTTTGCACTTGTATTCACCTCTTTCCAAGGCTAGAAAAATTTCCCAAGCTACACTCTCATCCATCAGAACACATACAGAAGCATACAGAACAGTACCAGAACAGCTACAGTACAGAACAGAACAGAATAGAAACAGAGGCTCTAGAGAAGACCTACAGAAGGTTACAGAAGGTCATCAAAACCACATAACTCATACTCAAACCATTCCAAACTCTTACAAAACTTTCACAAGATCTCAATCTTCATCAATCAATAATCCATGCTTCCTTATAGAAGACAATCAGAACAAAACAGAAGCTATACAGAAGGTATATAGAACCAATCAAAACATATCAGAACATCACAGAACCACTAATAAACATCATGAACTTCCAAAACACAATCAATATCATCCAAAACACTCTCAAACCACTTCTAAAACAATCAATCATCTCATAAAATCAACCATTCAGCTCTCAAAAACAACAAAAATCAGCCAAAAAACAAGTCATTTCAACACTCAACATATCCCCACACTTAATAAGGAAGTGTCCTCGCGACCCAGGAAAAAGGGAATACAAGTTCAGGGAAAATCTCAACTTTGATCGTCAATATCTCTTCAAAAAGAATCCATCCACCACGACCCCAACTTATAACCTGTTTCTGATATAAAAATACAAAGAAAGGAAAACCCTTTATACATGAACACTTCTTATCAAACTAAAAAATCACAACAAACTTGTAAAGGATATAAGAGGTTTCTTCTTCTTCTTCTGCATCATCGTCAACTTTCCAACCACAACCCGTTCACCACAATTCTCCAAAATGTAGCTCGCACAAAATCCAATCCAATAGGAAACCACCACACTCATATTACATAAATGAACTCACAACACAAACACTACACACAACACAACCATCTGAATGACTCCTCCAAAAAGAGAGATTTTCATTAAAAAGCATCCACCACACATTGGAAAGGTATCAATGAAGATGATCCCTCTTGAAAGATTGATGTTGTCGGAAACGATCCATAGACAAGAATTCATCTACAAAGGTTTTGGGAGGATTTTGAAAAAACTGAAGACAACACATCCTTTCCAACAGGACCAGCTATCTGCTAGGCAAACAAAGGGCATGAAAATACAATATATCCAGTTGCTGGGAATCAATGCTCACATTGACATTCATGCACAAATTTGGAATAGGCTTGGAATCATTATGAGAGTGCCAAGCAAAGTGAGCAGTTAATCTCACTGAAGGATTTGCAGACTGTGAATACTGCTGAGAAAAATGAACATAGTTCTGATAAGCTTGATTGATATTTGTCCATTCTCCTGGTATTACTGGCCAATTAATATGAGGTCCTGTAAGGGAATCATCCGAACTCCATCCCCTTCTTCTAGAAATCTGATTATCAAACCCGTCACAGTCACTAACCAACTGAGGTGGTTGAGATATAGAAGTGTTAGGAGAGGGTAGTGGAATAAGGAAAAGTGGATGAAGTGAGGGATATGCAAAATCATAAAAGGAAGAATGATTTAAAGAAGGAGTGGCAGAAATTTGGAGGGAATCACTAAGGAAGGGTGTTAACTGATAAATAGAAAATGTGGAGGGTACATGAATGGATGGAGAAGGACAGGGTGGAGAAGGGGAAAATACTCTATCCTCAATAAAGGAACAGTATGTAAAAATGGGAATTTGAGGGAAAGATGAAGGTTGGAAAAGAAGGGGTAAAATAATGGTGGAATTAGATTGACAAAGGGAAATATATAGATCATATCGGTGAGCCATTTGTTGGTAATAGAGGAGGGTAGGAATAGAAGGTCCTAAGAGAGATCGTCTATGATAGGCATCAAAGAAGGTAGAATCAAACGGATTATGTTTTGAAAGATAGGCTAAGAGATCCATCCTCAGTTGATTAGTACTCTGGGAAGAGGTAGGAGCTGTGTTTTGTCGTTGATTCAGAACCACAGAATCAATCATAGGATGCCAGGAATTAGCATGACAATCAGCCACTTTGGAGGAGTAACCCTGAAACATGTCAGCTATGCGCAACTCCAAATGGTTGACATACAAAACAGCTTGTAGAACCACATCCCCCACATACCATGCCATATCCACCTCATCTGGAATTAACAAGTCTCCTCGTAGATACATATATGACATCAACATGGTATCTGGCGTGACAGAATCTTCAAACACTATCCTGACCACCTCTGTCAACAACTCAGCAGACCAAGCCCCACTCCATCCATCCTTTGGAAGAGGTAAATCCATCATGGAAAGCTTCATGTAGAAGACCAACTTCTGTAATTGATAGTGGACAAAGAAAGAATGGTCTGGTGGAACATATTTCTGAAACTGCTCAAATGTAGACCATAACAAGTCCATTCTGGATTGCAACCTTTTCACTTTATCTTGGAATAGAGGACACAAGGTAGCCTTCTCTGAAGAGCAGCCAAGTCCTGCTGTGAAAGAGAAGGGATCAAGGGAACATTAGGGCTTGGAGAAACAGACCGGGATTTTGCCAGTTGATCTTGTAACTGCTTGATTTGGGAGGCTTGGGATGCCACTGTGTCATTAGCAGTCTGTAAAGCTGAAAGTTTGTCATCTAAGACAGCTTGGAACTCCTGCGCTTCTCTGGACATCCTTTCCTTCTCCTCTGAAAGGCTAGTAACCTAGGATTGAACCGCTAGTAACTGGAGCTTCAAAGAAGGGATCTCATCGCTTTGGGTGGCAACCAATTGGGTTTGTTGTTCCATATGTTTAAACAAATCTGCTAGGGTATCCTTAGCAGAAGCTAACTCGGATGTTGCCTTGTGCAACTGGTCCTTAGACTGCATGAGCTCTTCATAAAAGGACGCGTACAGCTGTTGAACATAGGCTGTCACTAACAACTCAATGGAACTTTGAATGTCTTTACAGAGGAAAGGAATTGCATCTCCCGAGACGGGACTGTTCAGTGAGGGAATTGATATATCCAATGATCCTTCTCGATGTGCTCTGAACAGGTTATTACAAGTGAGATACCCAGGGAGATCACTGCCAGAGGTAGCAGGAATGGGCACTGAAGGAAGTACTGAAGGAGCTTTATCCGCTACCCGCCTCAAGCGTTCGCACTGGATGACCAGGGGAGGTAGAGAATCATCATCCTCTATGTCAATAGGTTCTGACTCATCGGAAGGTGGAGGAGAAGGTACTGGATCTGATGGAGGAGGTGGAAGCATAGTCTTCTGTAAACCTGAATAGGTCAAGAAGGCAGACAAATATGATCCATATGTTACATTGGTAACATTACCCCTGGTGACTTTGACGAAATGTTGATCCATTTTAGTGAGGAGGTAAGTGCTCCAATCAATAGCAACTCCTTTCAACACCATCCTCGAAGTTGTGAAAAGCTCTTTGGACAAGTACTGGGATGGCATTTTGGCAGGCATAAACCTGTCCTGGAGAAACTGACAGACCATCTTCCATACGGGATCAGTGATCATGGAAAAGGAAACTCCTGAAGAGTTGATCACCTTCTTAACGACCAGCATTTCCCTTGTCTGCTTTTGCAACAGCTTCAGAATCTCTTCATTAGAGAAAAGCTGACGAATGGTAACAAAAGGTTCACCTTTGGAGAGAAGTGACAGAGCCTTCCCTAAGCCTCGAGGTGTCAAAGTCATAGAAATTCCCTGGACTAGTCCTGTCTTCTTGCTGTAGGAGGTCAAAAACTCATCACATAACGACGGATCCTCTGGAAGCAATTGAAAAGAAGTAGCCACAAAAGCAGCGAGTCCCGCCTTCGTGAGAGGCTCAAAAGTAAGTAGGGAAGAGTAATCCCTACTAACTAATGAGACGTACTGGATAGGGGGAGGAGCGTGAGGAGGCGCCATTCAAATGGTTACACACACACCACAAACACAGACAATCAAGGAGAATGCCTGCAAAGCAACAGACAAAAAACCAAGGATAAGAGAACAACCAAAACAATAAAACGTGACTCGACCAACTAACCCCAAGCAAACCACAACCTAGAAAAAATTCGACATGACCTCTAGACATATGCGACCGAAAGCTTCATGCTATGCATCATACAAACATCGAGAACCCCGTATCAGGCAATAAAAGAAAAAACTACACACCGTATCCTTAACCGTATCAAAGACAGTAAACCAAAACATCACCACATCCGACACATATCAAGACTACATCGTTGATAAACCAGTGTTGGACCATGGAAATAACTCCAAAGACTGCACATACCCATCCCACGAAACGGTTCGTTAAAAAGGGGAATTAAGTGCAGTGAGGGGGAATTAATTTAATGAAGGGTTTATTTTAAGAAATTATTAAGAATGGGTGAATTTTTATTAAGTGATAAACCTTAATAGGAAAACGGCAGTTCCTTCTTATAAATTTAATTACAAATTATTAGGTGAAAACGGTGCTTTAATTCGAATCCCGGACTGCAATACCTAGACTGGGTCTCTAAATGCAAGTTCATTGATTACAAATTAAGGTGATGTGGAGCGCTTTTTTGCCAGCGCGTGCTCTTGTGATGGCGGGTTCATTTTAATTAAAAATTAAAGTGCCTCTATGGCGCACGTAGCGCGTGCTAAGTGAATGGCGAGTTTATTTTAATTAAAAAATATGGTGTGTTTAGCGCGAATGCGCGTGGAAACTGTGGGTGAATAAATAGGGCATTTTAACAATTAAATTGTGATTAAGAGGGAAATGAAAATAAATAAAGCACATAAAATAAATAACTAGAAGGGGTGTGTATGTAATGACCTAAATGCGCACAGAAGAGTGTCCCAAAAGGAGTGAATCTAGTAAAAGAAAAGGAAAGACCACTGACGAAACAACAAAGACAACACCTTAGTGGGTTTGTTGATTGTTATTATTTTTTAGTATTGTATGACGAGTTATTAGTATGCTTTGTGTTTGTGTTGTTGTTTTTTTTTTAGTTTTTTTTGTTGTGTTTTGTTTTTGTGTTTTTTTTTTTGAAATTAGTTGTAGTTTTTTTGTTTTGTTTGTCTTTTTTCAAGTGGTTAGTGTGATATTTGAGGGGTAATATGTGTGGTGGTTGGAGTTATGTGTGGTTGGCTGGATGTGTTTTTTAATAAATTGTATGTGGTGGTGTACTTATTTTATTGTTTATTTTCAAAAGGAAGAAGAATTAAAAATGGATATGGAATGAAGGAAAAAGAAAATTTCAGCCAGTTAGGAAATATCCACATTTTAGGGTATGAAAATAAGATGGAGATGTTTAGGGTGAAGTGGTGTGTGTTGGTCCTCTCTTTTTTTTTCATGGTATTGTGTTTTTCTTTTGTGTGTTTTTTTTTTTGTCTCTTTTTTTGTTTTTTTTTAAAAAAATAGGAATTCCATGTATGAAAATATTTTAAAGTAAAAAATGAAGGGAAAAAGGTCAAGGGGGGTGAGTGGAATTTTTAAGAAATTTTTTGGGTATTTTTTACTAATTTTAAATGATTTTTTTTATATTTGTTGGTAATTTTGGGATAAATTGGGAAATATTGAATTTTCAAAAATTTTGGGGGTGGAAATTTTCAGCTGACAAATTTCCAAAATTTTGCAAAAAGCGAAGGGAATTTTTAGAAATTTTTCTGAAATTTTATGAGGTGGAAATTAATTTATAAATTATTAAAATGAGTTAAATCAGGAAAATCAACTTAGTTTGGTAAGTGAGGTCAAATTAAGTCAGCTAAGTCTTGGTAGTTTGTGTAAATCATGTAAGTCAAATTAAATCAAGTCAAGTTAATCAAATGGAACTAGGTTAGTCTCTGTTAAGGCAGATAAGTAAATTAAAGAACTAGGGTTAGTTGGGTAGGTTAGGGTTAGTCTAACCTAACTAAGGTTAGTTAACAAAGTGGTTGGGTTAGTTAACTAAGTTAGGGTTAGACTAACTTAATTAAGGTTAGTTTGACTAATTAGGTTAATGATCTTAATTCAAGTTAGTTGAACTAACCTGAGGGTTAGTTAGGAGGAGGAGGGAGAGAGGGGTGGCGGCGTGGCCGGCGGGAGAGGTGGCAAGGAGAGCCTGGTGGCGGCGGCGACACGGCGGCGGCTTCGGTGGGACCAGGCGGCGGGGGCTTCGGCGGGACTAGGCGGCAAGGGGGCGGCCCCGCAGGCTGGAGACGAGGGGTGTGGCGACTGCGGGCGGCGGTGTCGAACAACACCAGGGCGGGCAGAGACGACTGCGTAGGACATGGAGGCCGGGGCAGAAGAGGGAGAGGAAGGAGGGGAAGGAGAGGGGAGGGAGGAGGAGGATACAGAGGAGGCGGGGGGAGGCAGGAGGAGGAAGAGAGGGCGGAAGGTGGCGAAGGAGGAGGGAATGGAAAGGGAGGAGGAGGTAGGAAGAGAAGGTGATGGAGGTGGGAGAAGGCGGTGGGAGCACAAGGGAGGGTGCGATGGAGGAAGAAGGGATCAGCAGGTAGGGGAGATGGGGGGTAGGGTCGGGGAGAGAGAAAGAGGAGGAGGAGAGAGAAAGAAGAAGAAGAAAAAGAAGAAAGAAAAAGAAGAAAGAGGGTGGTTGAAATTCGGGGGGGGAAAGGTGCCCGTTAGGGGGAGGGTGGTTTTTCCTCTTTTTTCTCTTTTTTTGTTAAAAAAATAAAGCAATACAATTAAAAAAATTAATTAATTAAAAGAAAGAAAAGAGAGGGAAAGGTGAGACGCCCCTGTCCTGCGCGTATGCGCGGGGCGGGGGTAAAAAAATTTGCGGTGACGGGAGGGAAAGGGCACCTGGATACGGGAACGGAGCACGTGGACACGACCGGGGTGTGTTAAAACGCGTAAAATCGAAAACGGGCGTGTTCACGCGCGGGATGGAGCGCTTAAAAACTCATAAAAATAAAGAAAAAGTAATAACTCCCAATCCGAACGTCAAAACAAAATGATGTAAAAATAAAAAGTGGACAGGACAACAGGAGGAAGACAGGAAAAATATGCAACGGAGGTTCCGGGAGGGGTAAAGGGCGGTCACGTGCAAAAAACACAAAAAATGAACCAAATAATGCAATTAAAAATTAATATCGGGAGATCCGTGCATCGGAACGAGGTGCAAGAAAAAGAAAAAATGTGCAGAACGACGTGCCCGACAATCTGATCACATCAAAACATAGTTCCGACTGAGATAAGACGCGTTCACGTGGGAAAAACCCAAAAAAAACCCAAAAATGGGATCAGAAATTAATACTGGACGAACTGTGCGCCGGAATGACATGCAGTAAGAAGGAAAAATGTCCACAGGAAGGAACGGCACAGGGTTGTCACGTTAAACTGCAGTTCCGGTGGAAGTAGGAGGGGTTCACATGTAAAAAACACAAAAAAACACTAAAAACTCATTGAAAAATTAATAATAAAAAATTCGGAAGGCGAAGGAGGGGGAAGGAAAAAGAAAAAAGGCAGGGAAGACGCGGAGGACATGGCTGTCAAATCAAATTGGAATTCTGATGCAAACAGGGCAGGTTCACATGGAAAAATGTCAAAAAGACGCACGAAAAAAATCTTTAAAAACAGGAAAATTAATATTGGACAAACCGTGTATCGGAATGACTTGGATTAAAAAGAAAAAATGTCAAGGAAAAGTGGTTGGCAGGGCTATGACATCAGATCACGGTTCCGAAGCAAGAAAAGCACGTTCACATGGAAAACCGGCTAATTTGCACAAAATACTTCAAAAATTAATAATTCGAAAACGGTGCACCAGAACAGGAGTAGGTAAAAAGGGAAAATGGTCAGTTCAAAGGGAGGAACATGGCTATAAGGTTGGATTTGGACTTTGGTGAACGTAGGGTGCATTCTCATGGCAGGATCTCAAAAGCAGGAAATGAAGGAAAACTGCAAGGGAACAGCCCCAAGGGTGGGTGGAACATGAACGAATGGGTGGGAAGTGACCCTATCAGGGTAACAGCAAGTCATGGCATACATGCATGAGCAGGTTGAGGCATATGCAGAAGGGTAGGCAATGTAGACGCGCAGGGACGCATCCCCACACTTAAGATCTTAATGGATAGGGTTAACCGAACAACAGGGACCGAGGACCACGCCATAGACCATCCACTAACGTCCCCACACTTAAAACATGAACGTCACTGAGAATCAGAAGTTGTAGGGTTAGAAAACTTGGCCCATGTCGTTGAGGATCACGGTTGATTGTCGATGGCACATCCGGTGTCATTGTCGGCTGTTGGAGGTACCAAGGCATCTCTCCAACACACGTCCTTCATGGCAGGGACCACGCGGCAGCACCCAGAGAGGTAGCTGATGGAAGGAATTGCAGGAAATTCGTTGTCGATGATGAGGGATACTACACTCAACTCACAGTCACTCAAATGAAATGAAAGAACTATCACTCGCCCCATGACTAATATCACTCGAGGAAAAATGATTAAAACCCATATCTCATACCCGGTTTAGAAATCAACAGGGGAATGGTGCAGAAGGAGTATGCCAAGGTGCAAAGTTGATGGTGCATTAGTGCGTCCAACCCGTCTGGTATAAGTGCAAGGAGGAAGGCAAGGGAGCCTTACAGTGCAGTGTACAGAATAGGGTGACGTGTCCTGTGATGACAATAGAGACCCATCCCGTGGGTGCATAGGGAAACGGGAACATACCTGACTCCAAATATCGTAACGTCCCTCAATCTCATCTCTCGGTAATTGATTGAAGAAACTCCAGTCACACTCAACCCACCCTCAGTCTCACTCTCGGTTGATAGATACAGGAGGGCAGCCTTTTCTTGAAACCCATTGATGTAATCCTCACAGTCACTTGTGCAAAGGTTGTATGCCTTGTGTGCATTTGATGGTGCAACTGTGCATCCCGCCCTATGCCGGCATACGGTGCGAGAAGGAAGGCTAGGGAGCCTTATGGTGCAGTGCACAAAAACAAATTGTGCTTTGTGCATTGAGAGGCCCATCCCGTGCGTGCAACACTTCATTCACACTACTCACCTCTCATTTGATTTGAAGGGAAAAGACTGGTCTCTCGGCCCACTCTCTGTCTCACTCTCTGTTGATAGTTATAGAGGGCAACCCATGCTCACGTCCCCATCCGGTTAGGATGAAAGCTCACATCACTCGATTATTTGTCGATGAAATTCGCATCATCAGTTGTTGAAGAGGCATACCCAGGGAGGTAGCCATCAAATCGAATGTTGCGTTGGATAGGACTGTGAGAGTGCGCAACGGAAGAGGAAATACGAACACGGAGGGAGAGAGAGAGAGAAAGCAGAAAATAAGGAAGAGAAATCTGCACTGACTGAAATGAATGCTGAATACACTGAAATGGACTAATCAGTCCCTGCACGCAGCCCACAGCATCAGTGAGGGCACCAGATCAGGCTGATGACGATGGCAGCACCACCACGGGGGAGAAGGAGTGTCGGAATCTGCAAGAAGACAACTGACCAAGTGGGGAGGGGGGCTGCCAATATATAGGCAACGGACAAACCCTAACCCTAACCCTAAAATGGGCGCAAACCCTAAAAGTGCCCTAAAATGGGCGCCCCACAATAGTGACCAAAAAGGTGGCCAGGCAGCCAATGGCTGCCCACTAAAAGAGACCAAAAAGAAATACACAACCTAAGACAGCCAGTCAAGAGTGACTAGCCTCCCCCATCATAACACATGACAGACATGTCAGAGCTCCTAATGTCCTCGTCTGACTCAGACTGAGGCTCACAGGCAGGAGATGACAAGGCATGACAAACATGATTGCTAACAAGGACATGTCGTCTGCTAGAGGACAGTTAGACGCGTTGCAGAGAGACCCAGGACACAGCATACCAAGGGAGGTAGCTTTGGAATTGGATCCTGGGGATATCAATTAATGAATCCACTTCCTGGACTGCTGGGTGTTGCCACCTTTTCCACAGCCAGCATCTCGCCCAAGGGTGTTTGCCACCTTTTCTTGGAACGAGGCCTACTATGACAGGGAATTGCTTCCTTTTCTCTCATAATAGTTTTGTTTTTCTTTTTTTTTCTCTCTTTTTTTTTCTTGTTTTCCCCTATTCCCGAGGGTGTTTCCACCTTTTCTCAAAGAATAGGTCGGTATGACAGGGACCGAAGTCCTTTTTTCCCATGACCGATATGTATTTTTTCCTTTTTTTTTTTTCTTTTCTTTTCTTTCTCTTCGAAATAAGCAAGGAAATGGTAGAAAGACCATGTATCAAGACCAACCTCGCCAATGTCGCTGGTGGAAAATAGAGGATAAGAGATCAAGGCTGGAAAGTAGGGTTGAGGGGACAGAGGGTTGCGTCCATCTCATCAGGAGTGACTGAAGAACGGCTATCAGAAGTAGCATCATAAGAAGTACAGTGCCACGCCAACGAAGGAAAGGATCAAGTGACCGTAATTGTCAAGATCCCCAAGGAGGGAAGTACTTCTTCAGGCGATATCCATTGATCAGAAAGGGATCATCAGAGGCATCAACTCGGTCTACACTTGGACAAAGCCATTAGGGTTGACGGCAAGTACCTTATAGGGGCCCATCCACCGCTGTTGGAGCTTGCCAGGAAACTTGCCAAATCGTGAATCATAGGCTAGGACCAAATCACCTTCTTTGAACTCCTTGTGCTTGATAAAGCTGTCATGGTAAGCCTTGCGTCGAGCTTGCGTGGCTTCCATGCACTGTAGAGCCATCCTACGAATTTCATCCAAACATTCCAGGTGCAGGAGACGGCGTTGCAGTGAATCATCGTCCCCCAAACGCTCTTTGATAGCCACTCTCAAAGAGGGTAGTTCCAGTTCAACAGGGAAAACAACTTCTATACCATACACCAGCTGGAAGGGTGTTTGTCTTGTTGTGGCTTTATGGGAGGTTTTGTATGCCTAGAGGGCCTCTGTAAGTCGATTGTCCCAATCACGACGATGTGCGACAATTGTTCTTGTCAGAATCGAGTAGAGGATGCGATTCGTGACTTCGACTTGGCCGTTGGCTCTAGGGTAATAAGGAGTAGACTTGCGATGGCGGATCTTATACAACTCTATCAACTCTTCCATGACTTTATTAATGAGATGAGTGCCTCTGTCACTTACCAGCTCTAAGGGACTGCCAAAACGAGTAATGATATTCTCGTACATGAACAGAGCCAGGTTGTTACCATCGTCCCGCTTTAGGGCTTTAGCTTCACACCACTTTGTGACATAATCCGTACATACGAGGATGTATCAGTTCTGCTTCCTTCTGGTAGGAGGATCGATCGGGCCTACGAAGTCAATGCCCCACTTCTCAAACGGCTTTAAGGGAAGAATAGGCTCCAGTGGCATGGCACTTGTCTTTGTCGGTTTCCCCATTCTCTGACAAGCATCACATCTTTTACAGTAATCATAGGCATCCTTATGAATGGTAGGCCACCAGTAACCTGCTAGCAAAGCCTTCGTGGTTGTAGCTTCTCCTGCAAACTGACCTCCACATGGCTCGTCATGGCAAGCCTTCAAAACAATCCCAATCTCATCTCCTACAATACATCTTCTGAGCACTTCATCTTTGCCTTTCTTGTACAGTGCACCGCCTAGCAAGGTGTAGGGGGCTGATTCTAGCATAAGCTTCTTCCTTTCCGGACTAGAAATACAAGGAGGGTACTGCTGGGTTGCCAACAGATTGGCAATGTCTGCATACCATGGAGTTACAATTTCTACCAGGAATAGGGAAGCATCAGGGAGGTCTGGATCATCCTGCTCTTCGTCTGCATTTTGTGGGATACACGACATATGATCAGCCAAAACATGGGAACGACTAGGCTTGGTAATTACCTCAAAGTCGAACTCCTGAAATAGAAGGAGCCATCTCATCATTCATCCTTTCACATCTGCTTTGTTCATCAGGAAGGACAGGGCCTCATGATCCTCATAAAATTTAAAGTGGGTAGAGAGGAGGTAGTGGCGGAACTTTTCTAGGGCAAACACCATTGCCAAGCACTCCAGCTCTGTCATGTATAGTTCTGTTCTCTATTAGTGACTTTTCGGCTTGCGTAATAGATTGGTTGATCCAGCTTCGAGGAACCCTTCTGGCAGAGGACTGCGCCTAAGCCTTGAATAGATGCATCAGTGTGTACATGAAACTCCTTCGTCCAATCAGGAGGTTGTAGAATGGGTGCCTCAATCAGACACTGCTTCAGAGTGTGAAAGGCTTTGTCACATTCTTCCGTCCAAGTAAACTCTGCATCTTTCCTCAGAAGCTTGTGCAAGGAGGTTTCCTTTGTTTCAAAATGAGCTATGAACCTTCTGTAGTAACCCACATGGCCTAGGAATCCCCTCAACTGTTTGAGGTTGGTGGGTGCTGTCAGAGCTGCAATCTTTTCAATCTTTGTAGGGTCTGTTGATATCCCTTGTGTAGAGACAATGTGGCCCAATAGAACTCCAGAAGAGACCCCAAAGATGCATTTGTCGGGGTTGAGGGAAATCCCATACTCTTGGCATTGGTCAAAGCATTGTTCCAAGTGTCCGCAGTGTTCACGGATCAAACTATAGACACATAAGTCATCCAAATATACCTCAATAAAGTCGTGGAGATGATTTTTGAAATGCGGCCATCATGACTTGCTAGAAAGTAGCAGGGGCATTGCAAAGCCCAAATGGCATCACTCGGTAAGCGTAGGTCCCCCATTCTGTGGTGAAGGTTGTTTTGGATTGGTCTTCTTCTGCGATGTGCACTTGGTTGTATCCGCTGAATCCATCCAGAAGGGAATAAAGCTCATGTCCTGCCACTGTGTCCAACATTTGGTCTGTGAAAGGGATAGGAAAGTGATCCTTCTTCGTCTTGGAATTGAGCTTTCGGAAATCCACACATATACGAAGCTTGCCATTCTTCTTGGGTACGACCACGATGGGTGAACCCCTTTACTATTTGCCACTGGATAGATGAACTCGGCTTCCAGAAGCTTCAGCAGCTCTGCTTTCACCAATGTGGAATAATTCGGGGTTCATTCGCCTCTGTCGTTGCCATATTGGCTTGGCATCAGGCTCCAAGTCAATATGATGCTGACATATTGTGGGATTAATTCCCTTTAGGTCTTTGTAGGACCACGCAAACACATCCAAATTCTCTTTCAACAAGTTATACAAGGTTGACAACTCCTCTTCTCAGAGGCTACTACCCACCTTCAAATGGCATTCAATGCCTTGTGCATCCACAAAGGTTAACTGCCTTTCACCTTCTACTTCATGGATGAAGGTTCCGCGGATTGCTTCTGGATACAGATCCGACTCCTTCAAGGAAGTGGTGTCCTCATCTGATGTCCCACTAGACCTAACTTCTTCTTTTGGTGGATACTTAATTTGCTCCTTGAGATGTTGGAATGGGATTAGAGCCGTTTTGGGTTTGGTTTCAAAATTAATTACCTCTTGGCTTGAAGACTCATCTTCTGATAACACATCCAGGAACGTCACATAATAGGGACCCTCTGATGCCTGTTGGGTTTGTGGGACTGGTGCTTGTTGGCACGGTGCATCATCATCATCTTTCTTTGGCAAGGATGGGTTAGGACGGCATGAGCCACTTCTGAAAGACGGCTTGTTCTTCTTAATCCATTTCTTATAAAGATTTTGCATACAAGAAGATCCATTTACCAGACCAAATGGTACCATTGCCATTCTGTCCCATAGCATGAGCTCGTCTGCTTCTGATGCTTCTGGAACTTCTTCTCCGAATGTATCCTCTGCAGATGGGATAGATTCTTCTAGCTCACTTTCATAACCTTCTTTGTCCATATCATCTCCATCCTCTTCTGTTTTTGTCTCTGTCTCTACTTCTGCTTCTGTCTCTGTCTCTGTCTCTGTAGGAGCTCTGTAAGAGAAGAACAAGTTCTCTATTTCATCTTCTGCCTCTGTTTGTGGCTCTGCTATGGCCATGTAACAGGGAAAGCAGTACATCCATGCTTCTATCTCACTGTCAGAAGTGATTTCGGAAATAGTTCCTGGTTCAGGCATGAAGTATTCTCCCATTAATAATGACTTTGCAACTTTTGGAAGTTGGCTTACAGTATCCACTATTAAGGAACGTGCCACTGTTTTCTTGGGAAGGATCTGTTTGACAGCATCTTCATCTCCTGATGTTCCATCTATATCCTCATTAGGGGAGTCAGAAGATAATTCCAAGGAGGTGGATCCATGTCCTTTTTGAGAACCATACAGTTTCAGCACCAATTTGTTGGGTCCTCTACCCAAGGTCAAGGTTCCTTTGAACCAATCTGTCCTTGCTTGGGCTTCAAAAAGTCATGGTCTGCCCTGTAACAGAGTGTAGGATGTACCATAAGAGTTTGGCTTCACCACCAAACAGGTTAGCCAATAATCTTTTCTAGCCACTGTAGTCTTCACATATGGGAGAATGCCCAAAGGCTTGATTCTACTCTGATCTGCCAGTCTGATGAGCCATTGGGTGGGTTGCAAACCTTGAAGGCCTAGATCCTTCATTGTCACATCCGTCATAATGTTCATTGATGATCCTCCATCAATCAGTGCATTTGCAATGAAGCAGCCTTCTATCCACATACCAGTCTCTGGAGTACCCGGATCTAGAAAGGCATTAGCCACATCCACTTCTTTGACAAGCTCTGGAGCTTTGTTGGACTTTGTCGCTGTTGAGAGAGCAATCCTTAAACCACGTCTTCTTGTCAGTATACTTTTGAACCTTTTCCGGCAACTGGGAGACAACATCAATAATTGTCGGAATGTGAGATTTGGTTTAAAGGTATCTAGATCTCTAACCATATCGTATTCCTTAATAGGATCCACTGGCTTCTCTAATCGGTTAGGGAATGGGGCAACACCCATTTTCATTTTCCCTCTTTCTTCCAACAGGGGAATCATGGGAACTTCTTCTGCCACTTGTGGCACTTCCTCCTCTTCTGTCTCCTGGACCTCTGGTCCTGTCTCTGTAACTGTCTCAGTAACTCTCTGTGGCACTATAGTGCTCTGTACGGCACTGTCACACTCTGTTCTGTTCTGTTCTTCTGGTGGAAGATTGAACTTCACTGTTCTGGCAGGAGGGTTATTTTCTTTCTGGATAGATGGTTCCTTCTTCTTTGCACGTGTGATGGCAGCAACTTCCAATTCCACTAAATTGGAGGTAGGCTCTTGAGCCTTGGCCGAACTATCATAGCACTGTTTTTCACTAGGGGTGGGCTTGGACAGTCTTTTGCAGTGTGGCCTTCTCCTTTGCATCGGCTGCATAAGGGCTTGTAATCCACTGACCTTCTAGGATTTGGACAATTTGGTGAAATGTGTCCCTTTTCTCCACATCTATAACACTCCACTTCTGATCTCTGACCACCGCCAGACTGTCTTCCTCTGTAACTTTGAGATGGAAATCTTCTGGGTCAGAAATTAGGACCGAACTCTCTAGGCTTGGGTCCAATATCCTGTGTTGTCATTTTGGATTCCAGCAAGTTGAATCTTGCGTCTTCTTCCTTCCTTCTCCTATCATGCATCTCCTTCAGAGAGCAAATGTCCTCTGTATGGTTCTTCCGCAAACAGTAGGAACATAAGGCTCCAGGAATGGTTGGTTTTCGTGTGCATTCAGTGGCTAAATAGCCTACTTGATGACACTTACCACACCAAGTATTTGACTGCATCACATCTCTTCCTGCTCTTGCAACGTTAGATATGCTAGCGGTATTCACTTTCAGCGTTTGTAGCTGCTCTATAATCACATCCATCAACTCCTTTTTTATGTTTGCAACTGAGTTGGATAAGTAGTCCTTCAAGCTTTCTCCTCTTGAGGCACTAGCAGGAGGGTTTTGAGGAGTCTCTGTAATCACTGCATAAACCGGTTGGACTGGTACAGAGGGGTCTCTATTCTGGTTCTGATTCAGAGCTCCTATTTGAACTGTTGTGGCTGTTGGCTCTAGTTGGTAGGATTCCACTGTTGCTGCTGATTTGGCATTGAGGAAATTGGTTGGGACCATTGTTGTTGTGGTTGAACCATCATTTGAGGCATTGATTGTGGCCACTGTGGATTTGGTGCACTGTACTGTGATACTGGGGGCATCTGTTGGTAAGGGTAGGGGACAGTCCCTAGGACTACGTTTGGTGGGTACATCATTCCTGGCATCAGAGAAGGTAGGACTCCTCTTCCTGGATTCATCGCTAATCTAGCTTCCACTTCATCATATAGTCTTGCACCTTCTGTTGCAGCTTGCAGTGTGGCTGGTCTTTGCAGCTCCACAAACTTACGGACTTCTGGTTGTAATCCTCTGAGAAATACCCCCTTCTGAATGCCATCATCTAGATTATGGTTAGTCCATCTCTTCAGGATGGATTCCATTAGTGAGACATAAGCTTCCACTCTTTCTCCAGAAGATTGACTTAGGTTCATAAATTCCTCTCGCATCCGCTCTTCAAAACCTTCGCGCCTGAATTTAGTGAGGAAGGCCAACTTCAGGTCGTCCCATGTGCCAAAAGTGCCTGATGCTTGTCTCTCATACCACTGAAACACTGCGCCCTTGAAAGTGGCGGGGAATATTGCTAACCAATGCTCAGGGGTGCTGTCATTGTTAGCCACACACGCTACCATAAACTCTGCTACATGAAGATCAGGGTCTTCATTGTACTCTCCCTTAAAAACTGGCAATGGAACTACATTCGCTGGCGTGTCATCAATATTTCCAAGACGGATCTAACTTGGAAGTGGACCTCCAGTAGGAGGAGGAAGGGCTTGATGTGCCATTGGGACTTCTGTAAAGAGTTCCGCAAGGGCGTCAAAGGCGGCTTCTGATGCGAGCTCATTCTCAGCCTTGATTTTTGCTTTCTCTCTTCTCACGTACCTCTGGACTCGTTCTAACGCTTGCCTCTTTATTGCGTCATTCATCAAGGGGTTGGCTCCACTATATTGTTAGTGCTCCACAGAGGGTTAACAGAAGGCTTCAGTCTCTGGAGGACTGTCTTGCCAACATTTCTTCTACTTCTTCCTTTTCAATGTTTCTGAATTCTGCTTTCATGCCACTGCACAGAGGAAGGTATTCGGTTCTGAAGGTGTCAAAATGCATACGTCTAAGCATTGTGGTGGTGCCATCATCATAATAATGCCAACTTCTGATGGTTTCAACAGTGTAGGTTGTGAAAAACACTCTGTCTACCAACTTCCAGTGGGTTGCTAATTGAACAAACAAAAGATTATCAGTACACCAAGCATCCCATGTATCTTGCTGTTGAGTATCCACGAACAAATTCCAACTCTTTTCCTTCTTGTCTTTGTGAACTTCCACAGCCCAAGACTCCTGAAGCTTCTTCACAATCTCCCACTTGATGATGTCTGGAAACTTCTCAATGAATGCCAAATCTTCCATGGATGGTCATTCTCTCTATTTCTTCTCTTCAGTTTGTTCCCAAACAGTTTGCCACCAAGATGCAAGTTTCTGCTGCTTCAACAGAAAGAGGAAACTATCCGCCACATAGAGCATGCATCATGATGGTGATGTGTTTCCGCCATTGTGGGATGAAATTCTTGTGGAAAGTGGCTTTGATTATGAGAAACTCCAACTCCTCAGTGGAAGAAGGAACTTTACAAACATCCATTGAATTCTTCTCTTCTTGGCAATGCCATTTCCTTCATTTTCAGCCTCTTCTGGTGCTTGTTGATGGCAAGTTTCCCCGGCTGCGCACAAAAAACATGGAGCCCCAAGAGGAACACCAAGGAAAGGGAAATTCTCTTGCAAGAAAATCTATCTTGTAACATCAACAAGCTTGTTTATCATGTTTCATATGATCACAATGAAGAAAAGAACACCAGGCACAACAAATCTTCATGCAGCATCATGTAGATCTCCCACGGATTTGATAGAATCAACCATATTCTTCAATATCTTCACAAAATCCATCAATAGAACAAAGAAAGCAAAGGAATACACCATCTTTGAATGGAAATACATCACATAGTATTCATCTTCAATATTTTCATAGTCTTCTCTCTCAATCTCTCATATACAATCACTCTGTTTCAGTAGAATTGGCTATCTCTGACTCTCTCTCTCTCTCTCCATCAATAATACATCATATCCTCACTAAAATCTCTCAAAATCACTCTCAATAATCCTTCTTAGGTCGTGGATACCCCTCCCAAGAGGTATGTCTGATATGAAGAGTCACCAGAGCCACTACAATGTCCTTTCATAGCTCACTACTGTCACTTCACTCCAGTCTTTACTTGAGTCTTCAGCAGCTACTTCTTTCACTTCTTTAAGCTCTTTTGCACTTGTATTAACCTCTTTCCAAGGCTAGAAAACTTTCCTAAGCTACACTCTCATCCATTAGAACACATACAGAAGCATACAGAACAGTCACAGAACAGTACCAGAACAGCTACAGTACAGAATAGAACAGAACAGAAACAGAGGCTCTACAGAAGACCTAGAGAAGGTTACAGAAGGTCATCAAAACCACATAACTCATACTCAAACCATTCCAAACTCTCACAAAACTTTCACAAGATCTCAATCTTCATCAATCAATAATCCATCCTTCCTTACAGAAGACAATCAGAACAAAACAAAACAAAATAGAAGCTATACAGAAGGTATACAGAACCAGTCAGAACATATCAGAACATCACAGAACCACTAATAAACATCATGAACTTCCAAAATGCAATCAATATCATCCAAAACACTCTCAAACCACTTCTAAACCAATCAATCATCTCATAAAATCAACCATTCAGCTCTCAAAAATAACAAAAATCAACCAAAAAACAAGTCATTTCAACACGCAACATCGAACAATCTAGCTTTGATAGACTAAAGCAAAGTTTGGTATCAGCACCTATCCTGAAACTTTCGGACCTCAGTAAGGAGTTCAAAGTAGTAACTGATGCTAGCACACTTTCCTTAGGATGTGTGCTTATGCAAGAAGGTCATCCTGTAGTATACTCTTCAAGGAAACTGAAGAGCCATGAAAAGAATTATGCTACACATGACCTAGAGCTGTTAGCTATCATCCAGGCTCTAAAGCTTTGGAGACATTAACTCCAGGGTAACAATTTTACCCTAGTGACAGATCATAAAAGTCTCAAGTGGATCTTTACCTAGAATGAACTCAACATGAGGCAATGTCGATGGATTGAAGTGCTGGAGGAGTATGATCTTGAAATCAAATACTGGCCTGGAAAGGAGAATGTAGATGTCGATGCACTTAGTCGCAAGGCATTCCTTAATTCTCTAATCTTGCAAAATACATCAATAGTTAGATCTCTAGACACAAAGGTATCCATGCCAAACAACCTAATACTTCAGCTAGCTAGGGAAGAAGCTTGCCATGATCCAACCTATCAGAAGATGCTAAGGGAGATCCCTATCAATTATCAAGACCCGAAGCTAGAGGCTGTATCAAGAATTCTCTATTAATAGTGGACTTGTCTACTATAGAACAAGATTATGTATACCTGCAAGCCAGTCACTCAAGCAGAAGATACTTTGGGAAGCTCATGATTCCCCTTTCTCAGGACATCATGGCTATGCCAAGACCCTCAATGAGGTTAGAAAAAACTACTATTGGGAGAGGCTTAAAGGTGACATTCTCAAATATGTCACTGAGTGTTTCTCTTGTCAACGTATTAAAGAACATGTCAAAATACCAGGAAAGTTGCAACCGCTTAACATTCCCCAAATGAAATGGGAATTCATCAATATATGGACTTTTTTGTTGGCCTACTATCCCAAGTTTAGGGAGGATACAACTCCATTATGGTTGTGGTAGATATGCTTATTAAGGTTGCACACCTTATTCCTATTAAGACAAACTATAAAGCCTCAGACATTGCAAGGTTTTTCTTCAAGGAGATATTCAAGCTACATGGGTTGCCCAGAAGAATCATTAGTGATCGTGATTCCCTATTCACATCACACTTCTGGAGAGCTATCTTCGAAGCCATTGGGACTCAACTTTATTTTAGTACAGCTTACTATCCCCAAAGCGATGGTCAAACAGAGCGAGTCAACCACCATTGAGGATATGCTAAGGGCACACTACTGCCGTGAACCAAAAAGGTGGATTCAATACTTGCCACCGGTTGAGTTTGCCTACAAATGCTTCTTACCAACAAAGTATTCAGATGATCCATTTTCAAGCATTGTATGGGCATGACTGTCAAACTCCTTTAAACTTCTCGGATCCAACCCTGAGGGTTGAAGCTTCAAAGAAAATGCTGGAAGATATGGATGACCAAATGAAGTCAATAAGATAGGACATCCAAGCTGCCAAGGATAGACAGAAGGCATATGCGGATTTGAAACGTCAAGATAGAACCTTCGAGGAAGGAGACATGGTCTTCATTCGCGTATGTCCAAAGAAGAGTTCCCTATCCTTAGGAGATTGCAATAAGTTAAGTCCAAGGTATTGTGGACCATACAAGATCCTCAAATGCCTAGGACCCAATGCTTATAGACTGCAACTCCCTGAGAACCTAAAGGTTCATAATGTATTTCATATTAGCCTACTAAAATCAGGTATGTACCTAATCCTAGCCATGTAATTGATGACCAACAAGTTGTAATGCCTAGACAAGGAGTCCTCGAGCTATGGCCTGACATGATCTTAGATGTTAGGGAGAGATAATTGAGATCCATAACCTTGAGAGAATGCCTCGTCCAGTGGAAAGATTATCGCGAGGAGGATGCCACTTGGATGGATGAAAGCACTCTCAACCAACAATACCCCCACTTCTTCTCGAGATGAGGACATCTCGATTCCTCCAAGGGGGAGAGAATGTAATATTCATGCTAAAAAATATTACTAAACCTAACTCCTTGCACGCTGCATAAATCCTATGCAAGGTTATCACCCGCATTGTAATTATCGACAGTTTAATCCATACCCTGCATGCGAAAAAACGAGGCCTCCGCATTGTGAAATCCATCTCGGGGATTCAAGACTGCATAACCACGGGGGAAACACCCTTTTGAAAGTGGTCAAAATGGATAATGATGGAAATAAAACAATTTCTTTTACTAATTCCCCTAGCCAATGAATGGCTGGAGGGAAGGGAATGGGAGAAGGAGGTGATGTGGTGAAGGTTGTGTATGCGGGAAGGGCCTGTCAAGATTGTGGGAGAGAAGGAAGGAGTCTCACTTGTAGCTTTCTTGCTTGCACAATGGGGAAATACACACAGAGACGGAGGCTGAAAATAGTTTTCCTCTTCTTAGTTGTATAAGCCAAAAGAACTCTAATACAAAGAAATAGAAGAACCCTATATATGGGTCTCAAACCAAACTCAACTAACTAAGGTGGCATACTAACTGAGCCATGAACTAGAGTAGATAAGGATAGCTGTCATGTAGCTATTATTCATGGGCGGTGTACCAACCGCATCTGCAACTGACAAGTCGGTGACATAAATACACAGCGGTCACCCTGGCGTATCATGAGTGGGGCTCGATATCTCAACACTCCCCCTCGAGCTCAATCCCAATTTCTGCACACCAAGTAGGTCTCTGAACTTGCGCAGCTTCTCTGCGCCCAATGCCTTTGTGAATATGTCAGCTACCTGATCCTCTGTGCTGACATAAACTAGATCAATAAGACCTAGTAAAACGCTCTCTCGCACATAGTGATAATGCACCTCAATGTGCTTTGTTCTAGCATGATAGACTGGGTTATTTGCCAAGTGTATACTACTCATGTTGTCACAATAAATGACAACTGGCCCATCTGTAGACTGATGCATATCATAAAGTAGCTTATGCAACCAAGCTACCTCACATGCAGCCATTGCTGCACCCTTGTACTCAGCCTCTGTGCTCGACAAGGCAACTGTAGGCTGTTTCTTGCTGCTCCAAGTGACTGCAGCACTCCCAAAAGAGAACACATATCCACTAGTAGATCGTCTATCAGAAATACTACCAGCCCAATTAGCATCAGTGTATCTATGCAACTGTATCTGAACCCCCGTCTCATAAAATAGTCCATACTGCAATGTGGACTTCACATACCTGAGTATGCGTCTAGCCGCATCCAAATGCGGTTTCCTTGGAGCCTGCATAAATTGACTTACCAATCCAACAACATAGCTCAAATCTGGCCTGGTAATAGTCATATAAATCAAGCTTCCTACTATGCGTCTGTACATAGTAGGGTCTTCCAGAAGCTCACCTGCATCTGCGCTCAGCTTCATATTCTGCTCCAAAGGAACTGAAATAGGCTTACAGCCTGTCATCCAATATTTGGACAGCATGTCCAATCCATACTGTGGGAGCTTTCACTCAACCGCCAAGACCCACAGACCGCTTATTGTTTCAAGCGTTCCAAGCCGAGCACTAATGGCTACCTCTCACATAGCCGACACACCATCCATATCTACGGGTGTAGTAAGCTTACCTTGATGCCGTTCGAGTTACCTCCTCTCCCGCGCACTTCGGTAGCTCCACGATCCAAGTGCAAGCTTCAAGCAAGCTCCATCCTCAAGCTCCATGCTCCAAGCTCCATTTCCGCGAGCAAGACAAGAGAAGAGAAGAGAAGAGAAGAAGAGAGGAGACGATAGAGAGCTTCTCCTCCTCGGTCCCTCACCCTCACACACTCACTCCCTCACACTCTCACACTCCCTCTCTCAAGCACAAGCTCAAGCAAGCAAGAAGAAGAAGAAGAAGAAGAAGAGGAGAGCTACTTTTGGCCACACACCAGAATGAGCTTCTCATTCACTTTTCAACTTTATATACAAAACCCTAAATTCCTTTTGGGCGGTCATCCCCTTTTTCCCCTTTTTACATGGCCGGCCATAGCCTAGGCCCTTTTTCCCATTATCCTTCTATCTTCCTAGCTTCCTTTCCACCGCCCGTCTACATTTACAAATTGCACGAGCGAGAGCCCGGCGCTCTTTTACAAGATTCCAGGGTGCGCCTTTTTATTTTAAAATGCGCCTTTCCCCTTTTGCCTTTGCCTTGGACTTTTAAGGTTGCCCTTGCGCTTTTGGCATTTTCTCCTTTTCTTTCTTCAGTCGGGCTACCTTTTTTCCACCTTTGCCCTGCGTCTTTTCCACTTCCTTTTGCTTTCTTCGTGTTTGGGTTAACATTACCCCCCTCTTAGATGAGTGCCAGTCCCATGGCACTTACCATCGTAGGTAGCAGGCTGTAGCATGCACCGAAGACGTGGGTGACAAGGACGCCTGTGGTTTCCGTGGAGGAGTGTTGGTGGTGGTGTGGCAGAAGGTCCTGGGGGCTTGTTGGTGGCCAAGATGGCTGGTGGAAAGTTGTTGGAGTTGGTGGTAGGGCATGCTGTGTTGGGGATTGCATGGATGGCTAGCACAAGTGTTGGTTTGTTGGGGATTCTACGCATGACGATTCCTTGCGGGCTTGTTGGATGGTAAGGGACAAGTATCAAAGTTGAGTGTTGATAAGGAGCGATTGGAATTTCGTTGGAGGCTTCGATGCCTGCAATTTGAAAACCTCTCGTGTGATCTCTCCCTAAGGGGTAGTGCTAGTATTCTTATCGTGCACAAGAAATATTTGATTAGTTTGGGAGACAGGTCGAACTCTAAGCAAGTTGAGAGTATTGTCCTGTACTTGAGGACCCAAACTGTGCATATACTTTGGTGCAGATATTATGTAAGTGCTCGTGCATACTTAGATATTACATAGTTAGAAGACCGCGGGCGAGTTTCTCATAACAATTCGTGGATGAAGCAAAGTTGTCCATGTGGAGGAGTAGGCATGAAGGCATATGAGACATCCTTTGCATTGTAACTACACGATGTAGCATAATGAAATACAAGGACACTGCACTTTTAGTAGATGGAAACTATTGGACTTGCTTGATGAGTATGGTGTACTTTTCATGGCCAATCGTGCGGTGCTTATCACCACTGATTGCAATGGTACGAAGGCAGAGTGCAAAAGAAAATTGTGCAAGTGGGTCAGGGTGACAGGTCTAACCCTAGGCGAGACAAGCTCCCCAGGTGTGTCCTGCCCTTGATGTGCCCTGAACAATTGTGGGTCAGTGTAAGGGGCTAGGGGACTAGGGACGAAGCCAGTCGACCAAGGTCACCAGACGTACCTAATTTGAGGACCCCTAGGTGCTGTGCTGTGATCGTGGGTGCTTCTTAATTTTCCATTCATTTCTTTTCCTTTTCTTTTCCTTTCCTTTTTTTTTTTTTTTTGGTGCCTGAGTACAACCATTATAATATGTTGAGGCTATCAGCCTTTCAATGGGTTGGAAAATGTCAAGCTTCGAAGGCTCAGAAAATGAATAGTACAATGATGATGGTGCCCTAGCCTCGTTGTTAGAGAAGCAGTTGGCGAAAGGGGGAGATACACTTGAGATATTGCAATCCTCCTTGCGGCACATGCGATGTGGGTACAATTGAGGTAACGACTACCGTGAGGCGACTATAGAGCCTGACCCAGAAAGGGGGCGTGGCAATGTGGGCGATTGGCAAGGGTGCTTTCGGCAACGTGGCTTTGCTGCGGCTCGCTGTGGGGTTGTGGGTGTTGCGGTGATTGGGATTGAGCATTTTCGCATAGGGACCTGTATTATCCTGCATCCACTTGTCGCTTCATGAGAGCATATGCATTGTGTATGTCGCAACTATAATAAACCAGTGCAATGCAAGGAGACATCACTTATTTGAATTTTATGGTGTTGACTAGACATTTATCGCCTGCGCTTGATTATCTTTTTCTTTTGCTAAAGACATAGCATATATTAAATGCAGATATAATAAGTTCATCCAAGTCAGGAACATGTCAACACTTAACAAGTCGGGAACACTTAACCATTAAAAACCAAAATCCTGGCCAGTTATCATTTGATAAGCCCTTTATGCATTATGGGCTACTCGATTTGTACGAGGCGGGGCGAGTTTGGACGGGCGGGTGATTGGGGCTCTGCTGGTGTGGGGCTCCTATGGGGGTGAGCAGGGAACATGTCGGCCAGGATATGAATGGTGTAATCCCAGCTCGCTACTGTCTCCACAATTTCTTGAAATAATTCATTAAATTCTTCTCGTTCCCGAGCTGCCTTTTCTGCCTTTGAGCATCTGGGGCCCGAGCGGGAGCTGGGAGTGCGTACCACTAGTGCCGTGGCCTGTTGCAGGTTTCGAGTCTCGACCTTCTGGACTCGAGGGTTCTTCGGCCTTTGCCCTTGGCAATGTCGCTTAGGGCCCCGCTTCTTGGCATACCTCTTGATGGTGGGCACATAGCGCTCTGGTGGAGGGGCGCGTGCCACATGCTCTCGCCTTCTGTGAAGAGCGTCTTTGCAAGCCAACTCCCCATGATTCTCCATGCATTCTGCCAAAAAAGGAAACCTGCAAGGTGCGAACCAAGGGTTAGACCTTGATACATGACACAATTGTTTGCATGGAAGGGATTTTAGTGTGGTTTATCAAGCGCATATGACAAGAAGGGGAGGGGTGAGGCATGCGGTGTTTGTTGTAGAGGAATGGTCCCCATGCTGATGTTCGCGTTGCCTCCAGTCATTAGCGGATATTAGTTTATGCTAAGTTGCGTGGATTGGTTGTCGTGGAGTGGGACAGGGTACATCCTCAGGAGGATAGACCAAAAAGGGAAGGAGGTGTATAGGAAGGGACTACACCCTGTCTACACCATCAGAGTTATTGGTCAAGGCCTCCTATGGCGGCAATATGGGTTGCATGCCCTTCACTTGGAGGTGGGGCTGGTCACCTGACTTGTAAAAGTGTGATGTGAGGAGGACCTGAGGAGCTTAGCCTGTCAAGCACGACTCTTCTCCCTACGCTTGACTATCATTGCTTGTGTGTGTTGATATTTTTTTATACATGGTGACAAAAAAATATCAGTGTTTATTTATATACATATCTATGAATCCATGTCACATCACGAGGATAAGAACCAAGTGTAGAACTCGGGGTTGTACCGGAACATGGCACACACATCTAGTATTCGTGGCAGCTGACTTAATACTGATAGATATTTTTCCACGTCGAGTAGCATGGAACCTTGATCGAGTCTATTGGCAATATGTAACTCCTCTTCAGTGAGAACCTTATCAATCAAAGGGCCATGTAGCCTAGTCCCAGCCAAGTCCGCACCTCGAATGTCAGTGAGCACTCGAAGGGAAGTTGGTGCCACATAGGTTGGGTCTCTTTGAGACCGCCATTTGGCCAATCGCTCTTCTGAGACCGTCATGATCTGAGCCCCTAGTTTGGCCATTACGACGCGGCTTTTGCACCAACGCCGCTCAAATTGACTCTGGCCTGCTGACAATCGCTTTAGTAGCTCGATGTCTACGAGATTTGGTCGACATAGCACTTCATTAAACGTGACGGTTAAGCGTAGTTCGTCAGCCTCCTCGTCAGGGATGAGTCGCATCTGTTCATGCAGGAGCCTATCGTAGTGCCCATTAAGATGTTCTTGTTCTTCCCATGATAGAGGAAAGGTCAAGTAATCTCCAAGTTGTTCCTTGGGGATCGTGCCCACGTCCGCAAGGACGTAGACACGCGCGACCACTTTGAGCTTAGCCTCCAACTCAGTTAAGCATTCTGCGACACTTCTATGTTCAACGAGGGCTTTCTCGGTTGCTATCTCATGCAAAGTTCTAAGAGTTTCCTTAGGCTTTAGCATGGCTGGGGGCTCAGGCCTAGATGAGCAAGATTGGTCCACACTAGGTTTTCTTATGCTCTTGGGGTTCTCACGTTTCTCCTGAGGTTTTGCTGTTATTTCGTCCTGGTTCATCTCGGATGTGACTAGTATAGATTTGTCACCCTGTTGTGACAGCGTTGTATCCACTCTTGATTGATCAATGCGAGTTCTATTGTCAGTGGATAGAGTGTTGCAAGCAACTGTTGATGGCAACGGTTGCTTTGGTTTCTCAGAATACACAGATGTGTCTGAGATTTCACTGCTATTAAGAGAGGCATCAGTGGGTTCATTGGTGGGTGGACTCGATGCTTTATTCATCGGCTCTCCAGTGCCCTTTGTCTCAATGTTCTTGGGGTCCGCAACCACCTGCAACTGATGTTGTTTTCACTGTTTTCTCCTCTTTTTCTTGGTCAGTGCAGGTGCATCTAATGGCTCAGGACCCTGGGCTATATCGACCGTTGATGTGATCGGTCGAGCCTCAGCATTTCCCTTCTCTAGTGTATCCTTATGGGACATAGCCGTGGTTTGCTTAATAGCCTTGCCCGGTTGTAAGGGTACAACTGCCGCTCTTTTTGGAGAGTCTAGCTTTTCAACCAACTCCCTTGCGTTTAACTCCTCCGTCCTAGGCTTTAGGCACTTTGAAAGTGCTGGAGTTGTCGAGGAAGTTGGTTGCGACACCTCCTCCACAGGTAAACTACTAAGGACATGTTCCACAAGGGGCGTTGTCACGGCCAAGGGCTGTGACTGCTGTGATCCCTAATTGGAAGTAGTAGCAACTAGTTCAATGGGCTGGCTACCCTTGGTGGATGGCAGTGTCAAGTCCCTAGGGCGATCAGAAGTGGTTGTGTCTTTCGTTGGCCTTTGAGCACTCATTTGTGTAGATCGAACCTAAGTTGATCTAGTCGCATTAGGTGGCTCGGGCATATCCTTGGGTCAAGAGGTACAGATGGCATCATGTCCCACCTTTTTGACAGTTGGAAGCTTAGATGGAGGTAGAGATTGGAATTGAGCAGTTGCCCTTGACAACTGCTGTGGTGCTTCCTGTGTCTGTTTGGGAGAAGAGGGCGTAGGAGATCTAGGGGTCCTAGGTGGATGTGGCACTAGCTGAATGATTTTCTCAAGGCTATTAGATGATTGTGCCATTTGCTTTGTTGAGTGAGTAGCCTTGCCATGAGCAATGTTGTGCCTATGATGTTTGTTCTCCCCTTGGGAAATCAAAGGCTTCTTGGGCACTAATGATTTTTGTGCATGCTCAATGGCTGCATCTGATGTCCGCTTGTCAAGCACACTAGGCTGAGGATCTACTTTTTGATAGGCCATGTTTGGTTTCTTGATTTCAGTAGTGATGGGCTCAATCACTCCAATATTTTTGGTTTGAAACTTGGCCTTTTGTTTGGTTTTCCTCCTATGCCTCTTGGCTTTGGACATAGTTTGGGCTTCTGATAGAGGTGGCCTAGCAGGGTGTTTGGGCACCCAAATCCAATGATTGCCTGCATAATACCCTTGAGCACGAAGCAATGCCTTGGATATCCATCGCGGCGTTGTGCTGATTCTCCATCGACGCCTCCGTCTATAAGGCTCGGGCTTCTTTTGGGGTCTTCTATGATATTTGTAAGTCCAAAGCCCGTCCTTGGCATCGTCTCTTGACCTTCTTGTTTCAGACCTGGCCTCACTCACTGGTTCTTGTTGTTCGACCTATGCTTGTATCAATTTTTCCAACAAGTCCTTGCTCTCGTCAGTAGGCTTGACTATTATGTCAGCACCTTCCTTGCCTTTCCCTTGAGGTTCGATGAGGTCACCCTTGCTAAAGGTGGTGACTATCCTCACACCTGGTAGTGTCAGGTGTAACCTCTGTGCTACATAGTCAGCCTCACACTTGGTCACCCTTTTGAAGGGTCTTCCAAGGAGGGTTTCTTTCCCGCAGCTAGCACTATTTGGAGGAACATGAAATAGGATAGGCAAGCTTTCTGTTTCAATTGTCACAAGGATTTTGCACTTCCCTATGAGTGCTTGTGGGTGCCCCCCATAATGGCTAAGAGTTGCACTAGTCGGTGTGAGCTCTGGTTGGCCTAGTAGGGTCCATGATTCATAGGTCAAGATGTTAAAATCTGCTCCTTCATCAATCAGAGCATCGATAGTATGCTCTCTTTTCGTGGTGAGTTTGACCCTAAGATAAGCAGGTGGTACTATGTCTTCATCTTCAGGGTCTTGGCTTGTAAATTTAAGCCTTCTAATAGATGCCCTTGAGTTCTCGACTGCACGACCAGATGTGGATTCTCCACTACTGTCTTGGATCATCAATGCAGTGCTATTCAAGGTACATCTCTCGTCAAGAGTGTCCTGTCTAGTCATCTTGGCCTTTGTAGTTTGCTGATGTTGCATTTTGCTCCGACTAGACACGGTGTGAACACAATGTCTTTGTGTTCTCGTGGTGTGGCCTTTTTGCCCTTGATGGCTAGATTGGCCCGTTGAGGTTCTAGGGTCTCTGTTTGTCTCTGTTTGGGTATGGGCTTTTGGCTACTCTTTTGCACGTGAGAATCCATGCTCGTGTAGAGCCATTACTTCACTAAGGTCCAATTTGGAAGACCTATTACGGCGCGCGTTTTCTCTCCAACCTACTCGCGGGAGGTGCGGAGGGGGCAGAGCCCCCTCTGCAGGGGTCCGGGGGGCAGTCCCCCTCGGCCCGCAGGGCCGTTACGGTAGACGCCATATGAAATTTGGAGGACCATTTATAGCCAAATTTTAAACTACGTGCTTTAAACAGCGTAAATCGGGTAAGACGTAACTCTAGGTTATTGCTCTCATTATTCGCTTTGGTAATGATGATCATCCCGCTGTTCTTCGAGTGATTTTGAGAAAAGTTCCCGGCTAACCGGAACCACCCATCCATAGGACGGACCCATGGTCCTTCCTCCGCACTTTCCTCGGTTTGTTTTAGTTATGTAATTACCTAACACATTAATTTGACATATAACAAACAACTTCTTTGATTATCCCTGTTAAGCACTGGTTCCTTCACGTAATCTTATCACGTGACATAGAAAAACAATGTCAAACAACTTCTTTATTATCATTTTATCCTTTTATCTTCGAAATACAAGGAGTTCCGCCCGTAGGCTTGTTCATAATCCGCCCAAAGGCTATCCAGTAATCCACCAGGGATCACTATTCCAAGCTTCTGCCCGTAGACTAGTATGCGGGCCTCGAGATCCAATCCCGAGTCACGTTAGCCTCTTGTGCAGGACCCGGAAGGCGAGGGATTTACAGCCAGAGCCCCCCCTGGCACCCAAGCATCCTCGTGCTCCAAGTAGAGCTCAACGGAAAGACCTCTCGCGGCGGGTTCGGTCCACGTTCCCGGCGCGGTCAACAACCCCCTTGGTTAGGGTCAGGCAGGCAGTCGGGGGTAACTGAAGCTGCCTCTCCCTTCAGGCCTTCAACCTGAAGCATTTATATATCTTTCGTCCTTTAATTCCTTGAACAAACAATGCAAACAGTGCTTTCTAAACTGTTACAAGCACAATCAATTCCAGTGGTTGTTTAGTTGGCAAACTGTTAAGGAGTGACTCCTTCTCTCCGAATGCATCCCGCATTCGATCCGGAATCAATTGCAACTTGGCAAGATTCCTATTGTCCTTGGGCTAGGGTCATACCCAACTTAACCAATACCTTAGGTTTTATTAATAGTAGATTCCGGCGACCATGTCGCTTTAATTTATTGACTAATCATTTGCGCCGAGCAATTACTTAACTTCCCTTAACTAGCAATTTTTCCCTAATGAGGGCAATGTAACAGGATGACTACCCATCCCTTTTCAAGTTAAACTTGCGCAAGAACATGCCAACCTCATTCCAAGGAATGGCAAAATTTCTTACAATTAACCCGCAAGGCTATGCGACGTTGCAACTTATTGCGCAAGCGTCGCCTCCATTCCAAGAGATCGTTTCACCTAATGAATGGTGTTTTCTGGTCAAGAATTATGATTAGACTCGAAGTAGGGGTTTGGGCGTCTTCTCGCTCACCCAATCCTAATTGCACTAGACCGACAACGTTCGGTCTTAGGGATTCCAACTCAAACCAAGTTCTAGCACCAGGTCGAATGATCCTTAGGGTAGAAACCTTAGATCGTTTTATGCATGAGCATCCAATTGACTCAACATTTTGTGAATGTGGGTATGATCGTTGGGTTTGAGGGTTTTGACTTGGCAACAAGTGTAAAACTAGGTCGAATCCTTATCGCGCTAAACCCTAGTTAGCACTTGGGATAATTATCATATCGACTGAACCATGCCTATATGAATCCCTTGTGGGTTAGGTGATTTAGACAATTCAATATACTTGTCTTGCGACAAGGATGAACCTTTCCTAGAGATAATAAACTAGATCTAAAGAAGGAAAAAAAATAGTTTCGACTATTACAATACATGTAAACATGCGACTCACTCTATCTTTCATTGGTAAAGTAAAAATACATGATAAGCTGGATACCAACTTTCTTAGGACCTACTAGGACTTACTTCAAATAATCATGTCTACTACCCTTTGTTTAATGCAACTGAATTTTAAGCTTTAATATGATATGCAACCTTTTCTAGATACAACTTCGATGAATGAAATTCATGTATGACGAATATAATAAGGCTAATGTTGACTTAATCCATTCTACAAGCATCTTCGCATGCAACATGCAAGTCCATGGTTTCATTTTCATGCCTTGCAGTTCTTTGGACAATATCTACGGATGTTAACGACTTTCTCATGCGAATCACAACAAGAAAGTTATTGCCTAAATGCAATATACGCTTGTTCTTTCCGCGGCCAATCAAAGATGCATTTAAAAAAATTCATCTTTTAACCCTAAGCAATATGCACTTAGGAATTTCAACTTGGAAATGCAAGCAACCCTACTTGCATGGCATGCACTAACCCTTGTAAATCGTTCAAGGAGATAATTTTCCAAATGTATTTTAGCTAGACTATGTGAAGTCGAAACATGCGTAAATGCATTCTTCCCATGAAATTTAATGTGCCTAATGCATCGCTTAAATGTGGAATCATCCTTTTAAGAACCTGGGCTTGAGGGCTCGTAGGGATGTCCATGTGTATGCTTGGGGAAGAAACTTCCGCGCTTGCGCCTTGCATCTTTTGTTTTGGAGCCATTGTTGATGCTGCGGAATTTGGACTCCGCGGTTTGTCCTTACCTTTATGTGATCTCTGAACTCCTTCCAAGATTGGAAAGACAACCTTAAAATCTATCTAGTTCTTCCTTGCGCAGGAATGCCCCTTTACAGGGTGTGGGTTTTAAGAACCCGGGGGAAAAATTGTGTGCACAAGGCTCATGGAAGCCTTATCCTTAGAAACTTCTAAGGAAGATTCCAAGAAGCTTCTGCTTTTGGACAGAACGACGTGGAGGGGGGAGTAATGATGGAAGGAGAGGAATTGATGATGATGGCGGTGGGATGGGCGGCGGCAACAGGCGGCAGCTCCCCAGCGGACAGCGACTCCCCCCCTTCTATTTCCCACGCCGCTCTGGTCTATGGCGATGGCAGCACGTCCGTTTCCTCTCCCGCACGGCGACCAGTCTCCTCGGGGTCCTCCTCAGCACGGCGACTAGTAACCTCTCTCCCCCCAACAACGGTCGTCGTTTCTCTCACCCCCCTCTTCCTGATCGTGCCTTTGTTCCCCAGTGTGGCAGCCACCTCCCTTCGTTCCTCCAGCACGCAGCCTCTTGCATTCCCTACATCACTCTTCCTTAGGCCATTCCTTCCCACACTCCCTCTCCTCCAGCCATGCATCGGCTGGGGGAAGGAATAATAAAAAAATTTGCCTAAAATTTATCCAATTGCCCCTTCAAAAAGGGTGTTCCCTCGCGGCTTTTACGGACTTCAACCCCAGCCTCTAATTCACAATGTGGAGGCCTCATTTTTTAGCGTGCATGGTATGGATTAAGCTACCAATAATTACGATGTAGGGGATAACCTTGCACAGGATTTACGCAGTGTGCGGGAAGTCAATATTCACGAGTGGGAATATTACACGTCCAATCGGGCTGGTCCGATTCTGGGAATCAGACAGTCCGACTCCCGAACTCGGGTGGTCCGATTCTGGGAATCGGACCACAGCGAGTTGGTCCGAGTGCGTCGACGGGCGGGTGCGATTCCAGCGTGTTTGACCCCTCCTCACTTTCTGGTGCACACAATCACTGCAATTTTTCTAGATTTGACCAGGGCACTTGTTGGAAAATACCAGACTCACCTGGAGCAGCACGAATCACCGGGGCCTAGAAATTGGAGCAGCGCTTCCTTGCCCTGTGAACTAAAAGTTATCTCTCTCTCTCTCACACACACAAATCAAACCCAGGAAATGAGGTCTGTCCTGGCCTCCCAAGCCTCTTAAGGTCCTTTTCGAGCACTACAAAACCTCACAGCTAGTTCCCTGTCCCTGTCTCACCCAGAACTTGAATCTGGTCCCCTGTTTCCCTGTTTTAGCATGTTATACAACAACAGAAAACCCTACTGTTTGCCTGTTTTTTTTTTTCTTTTTCTTTGTTTTTTCCTACCCTAAATGCATCCAAATCACAAAATAAATACCTATACTACTCCATTCCACAATATAAATCTCAAGAAAGCAAAACACCTACTTGCCAAGGAGATCGAATACCATCTTCAACCCCCTCGCTTCCTACCTATCTACCTCAAGCACCGGTTCGGGGGAAACCCCTTACTTTGATGCTCGATTCGAAGCGCGCAAGCGCTCAAGGCTTGAATTCGTTGGTCCCGGAAACGGAACCAAAATGTGGGAGCTTTCACTCAACCGCCAAGACCCACGGACCGCTTATTGTTTCAAGCGTTCCAAGTCGAGCACTAATGGCTACCTCTCACATAGCCGACGCACCATCCATATCTACGGGTGTAGTGAGCTTACCTTGATGCCGTTTGAGTTACCTCCTCTCCCGCGCACTCCGGTAGCTCCACGATCCAAGTGCAAGCTTCAAGCAAGCTCCATCCTCAAGCTCCATGCTCCAAGCTCCATTGCCGCGAGCAAGACAAGAGAAGAGAAGAGAAGAGAAGAAGAGAGGAGACGATAGAGACCTTCTCCTCCTCGGTCCCTCACCCTCACACACTCACTCCCTCACACTCTCACACTTCCTCTCTCAAGAACAAGCTCAAGCAAGCAAGAAGAAGAAGAAGAAGAAGAAGAGGAGAGCTACTTTTGGCCACACACCAGAATGAGCTTCTCATTCACTTTTCAACTTTATATACAAAACCCTAAATCCCTTTTGGGCGGTCATCCCCTTTTTCCCCTTTTTACATGGCCGGCCATAGCCTAGGCCCTTTTTTCCATTATCCTTCTATCTTCCTAGCTTCCTTTCCACCGCCCATCTACATTTACAAATTGCACGGGTGAGAGCTCGGCGCTCTTTTATAAGATTTCAGGGTGCGCCTTTTTATTTTAAAATGCGCCTTTCCCCATTTGCCTTTGCCTTGGACTTTTAAGGTTGCCCTTGCGCTTTTGGCATTTTCTCCTTTTCTTTCTTCAGTCGGACTACCTTTTTTTCGCCTTTGCCCTACGTCTTTTCCACTTCCTTTTGCTTTCTTCGTGTTGGGGTTAACACATACTGCCTCTGCAAGAGCTGTATCCCACTTGGTGATCTAATCACCTCAATGCCCAAGAAATAACGCAGCTCTCCCAAATCCTTCATCTCAAACTTTTACTTCAATAGCATTTTCACATGAAGGATATCTTCATCACTGTTACCTGTCATAATCAAATCATCAACATAAATGACAAGTAGCATAATATCTTTCTCTGTTTTTCTCACATAAAGTGAGAAATCTGCCTTGGAAATATGAAAGCCAATAGTGACAAGATACTGTCCTATCTTGTCAGACCATGCTCTAGGTGCTTGCTTCAAGCCATACAAGGCTTTCTTCAACCTGCAAACAAACTGAGGATGAACAGCATGCACATAACCTGGTGGCTGCTCCATATAGACCTCTTCTTGCAAATCACCATGCAAGAAGGCATTCTTTACATCCATCTGATGTAAAGACCATCCCTTTGATGCAGCCATAGCAATGACTGCTCTTACGGTTGCCATCCTTGCAACCGGACTGAATGTTTCTTCATAGTTAATGCCATATGTTTGTGCATATCCCTTGACTACTAATCTTGCCTTGTATCTGTTCACAGAACCATCTGCATTGTGCTTCACCTTATAAACCCACTTACAACCAATTGCATCTTTACCTTTAGGCAAAGGTACCAATTCCCATGTAGCATTTTCTTCCAAGGCATCCATTTCTTCATTCATGGCTTTCTCCCATTTTTCTTTTCCCATGGCTTCCTCAAAAGAAGTGGGTTCTGGTTCCTGTATCACTTTAACCATATATGCATAGTGAATGGCTGTAAATCCATCATATTTTAGCCTATCCACAGGATACCTAGCTTTGGTAGACTTGCGCAAAGTAGGTTCACTCCAGGTGCTCTCAAAACATCCCTGGTCTTCCTTACTCCAAGTGTAACAATAGAAGGAATACCCAGCTCATCATCAATGTTCTGTTCTGAGCCACGGGATTCACCATCCACATAAGAGTGACCTGCATTCACATCAAACATGGGCTGATCTACCTTCTCTTTTCCTTTTCGTGAAACCTGTATACCACTATCTGCATTGTTTTGAGGAGATTCTACCGATCTCAATCTGCATGTCCATGGTGAAGAATATGAACCACTACTAGAGGACACTCTAGGTCCACTAATATTTTGTGACTGCTGCCGTAAATTATGTGTAGCATTACCATTTTGTGCATCTACATCATCAATCACATTTACTAGTTTATACCAGCTGCTCATCTCATAAAAAACAACATCTTTTCTCACTGTAAACTTACAGTAGAAGGGTTATAGCATCTATACCCTTTTTGCTGCAGAGAGTAACCAATAAAGATGCACTTCTCAGCTTTTGGATCCAACTTGGAACTCAGCTCATTTGGCACATGTACATAGGCAATGCAACCAAAAATTTTCAAATGAGAAATATCTGGTTTCCTACCAGTATACCTCTCCTCTGGAGTCATCCCATGTATTGCTGCAGTGGGAGTCCTGTTCATTATATAGACTGCTGTAGCAACTGCTTCAGCCCAGTAAAAATCTGGCAAGTCTTTTTCATTGAGCATGGCACGAGATACCTCTCCAATATGCATGTTTTTCCTTTCTGCAATTCCATTTTGTTGTGGGGTATGACTGCATGAATATTGTTGCTTTATGCCATGCTCCTGCAGGAACCTTGCAAACTCATTTGAGAGGTCTCTCCCCCTCCATCTGACCTTAGGCATTTTATATGCATGCCTGTTTCTTTTTCAACCATAGCTTTAAGAGTTTTGAAGTGCCCAAAAACTTCACTTTTCTTTTTCATAAAATACACCCAAACTTTTCTGCTATAGTCATCAATAAAAGTGACAAAATAATGACATCCTCCAAGAGATGCAGCTTTAGTAGTCCACACATCAGAGTGGATTAATTCCAATGGCTTCTCACTCTCTTGAATATGTCTAAGAAATGGTTTCCTTGCCCGTTTTCCAAACTGACAAGCTTCACATACCTTATGCATTTCTGCAACCTTGAATTTGGGCAATCCTGCAACAATATTTTGGGCCTGCATTGATTTAAGTCGCTGTACATTAACATGACCAATGCGTTTATGCCAGATATCAATATCTGCAACTACACCGGTCCCATGTGCAAACATTGATGCACTCAATTCAGGCATGTCTGCATCCAACGTAAACATTCTGCCCTTCTTCTTTCCTTTTGCTATCAAGCGACCTTTATTTTTTATATCCTCAACAAAGCATCCATGAGGATTAAATCTGACTTGCAAGCCCTGCTCAACCATTTGACCAACAGAAATCAGATTCTTGGTGATATTCGGGACATGAAATACATCGGACAGGTATTTCTTTTTCCCATCCTGCATAGACAAAGGAATTTTTCCAATCTGCACAATAGAATGTGCAGTATCATCACCAGTCTCCACAAATCCTGATTTTTCCATTTTCCTTGCATCCTCCATCCATTCTGCATGACCTGTCATGTGGTTTGATGCACCTAAGTCAACATATCATACATCATTGCTTTCTTCTGCACTTGTCACAAAATTATTCATGTGCTGCACCTTAAACAAATGCTCATTTCTGTCATCACCCTGTCTACTAGAAGATGCATAGTTACCTTGTTGCAGTTTTCCATTCATGATGTCATTCTGCTTTTTATAGCAGTCTTTAGCCATATGACCCATTTTACCACAATAGTAGCATTCAACATTACTATTTTCATTTTGGCCTCTTAGCCATCCACCACGACCTCTTTGGCTCCCCCTGCCTCTAGAGTTACCATGTCCTCCTCCATAGGACTGGTTTTCTTGAGTTTGCTGCATATTCTGATTTCTACCACGGCCTCCATATCGGCCTCCTCTACCTCTGCCTCTACCTCTTCCAGCATTTGAGTAGAATGTCAAGATTGTGGGAGAGAAGGAAGGAGTCTCACTTGTAGCTTTCTTGCTTGCACAATAGGGGAATACACACAAAGGTGGAGGCTGAAAACAGTTTTCCTCTTCTTAGTTGTGTAAGCCAAAAGAACTCTCATACGAAGAAATAGAAGAACCCTATATATGGGTCTTAAACCAAACTCAACTAACTAAGGTGGCATACTAACTGAGCCACGAACTAGAGTAGATAAGGATAGCTATCATGTAGCTATTATTCATGGGCGGTGTACCAATCGCGTCTGCAACTAACAAGTTGGTGACATAAATACACAATAGTCACCCTGGCATATCACGAGTGGAGCTCGATATCTCAACAAAGAAGACAGCTTCTTTTGAAGTTCCTCCTGAAGAAGATGCACCACCATTTCTCTGCTCCTCAGAAATTAGAAGAGCAATCAACTCCTCAAAATCAGGAAATCTTTCACAGACGGAAATGGATGTTCGGAACTATGCATAATCCTTTCCTAGACCATTCAAGGTCACTGAGACTAAATCATCATCTTCCACTGGCGACCCAATGGAAGCAAGTGCATCTGCAATCTTCTTCACCTTCATGTGGTAGTCATTGATGCTCATAATTTCTCTTTGCACATTGTGAAACTCTTGCTTGAGCTGCATTTTCCTGGCTTGCGTATTTGTGCTATACATTTTTGACAAAGTATCCCATGCCTCCTTTGATGTACTTGCATCTTGAATATGCACAATCATAGAGTCTGAAATGCTGATAGACAGCCAGTACATAACTTTCCTGGCTCTCTCATGCCATGCTTTAAATGCGTGCATTTGCTGTTGATTGGGAACATCAGGAAGAACTGGTTCTTCTTCATTTCCTGCAACAAATTCCCAATATCCTTTTCCCATAAGGAAATTCGTCATTCTAAACTTCCATGCTTGGAAGTTGTTCTTGTCAAGCTTTTCAGTGTCAATCTGTGAGAGAGAATCAGACGCCATTACAGAACACTACAAAAAATTCTGTCACTATAAAGAACATAGCTTCAGCCTCACAAAGGCAAATCTGCAAAACTGACGAAAGTGGTATTTGACCACAGAGTCACTTCCTAGTGACGATTTTTCATCAACAGGCAACAGGGATGATTCTGTAACTCCCAATGTCTCTACGCACAAGCATACGATGCAATTTCTAGAGTAACTTTTCACCGACCTGTAGAACAGTGGCTGCGAAGCATAAAACTGGGCCTTTTCCTGAGTGCGTGCAGAAAACTTCCGCCTCCAAAGCAGGCCCCGAAATGGCCTCAAATCAAAAAAACAGGGTCGCCAAGGGCTAAAGACCAATCCCATAGCATATACTGCCCTCTTGCTTCACTGTGAAGGGCGTCTCAACCTGAGACACTGCACTCTTGCAATTTTCGGTTGTGCTACCTGCAGAGATCTACTCCCAAAACAGAAAATGAAAGCAACAGTGCTCCTCTTACTAGAACACCGCAAGCTTGGCTTGCTTTCTTGAGCTCCTTACCACAAACAAGGCTCTGATACCATGTCAAGATTGTGGGAGAGAAGAAAGGAGTCTCACTTGTAGCTTTCTTGCTTGCACAATGGGGGAATACACACAGAGATGGAGGCTGAAAATAGTTTTCCTCTTCTTAGTTGTGTAAGCCAAAAGAACTCTAATACAAAGAAATAGAAGAACCCTATATATGGGTCTCAAACCAAACTCAATTAACTAAGGTGGCATACTAACTGAGCCACGAACTAGAGTAGATAAGGATAGCTGTCATGTAGCTATTATTCATGGGCGGTGTACCAACCGCATCTGCAACTGACAAGTCGATGACATAAATACACAACGGTCACCCTGGCGTATCACGAGTGGAGCTCGATATCTCAACAGGGCCATGCACCAGTCACATGGTGGCTTCCCTCCCCCCTTAAGCTCTATAAGAACCCCCCCTATGGTGAAGGGAGGGGGTATGACTAGGGGAAAAAGAGGAGAGGCTGTTGTGCTGGGAGGAAGCCGCCGTGAGGACCGCCCAGACCTACCGCCAGCGTCACACCATTCGCCACCAGGCCACCGCAAGGACCTCCCTGCCACACCTAGCCGTCAGGCTGCCGCCATTTTGTCATAAACCCCCCTCCTGTTGTCGATTATTTTTCCCCTCTCCTCAATCATTATCTTTTTCCTCACATGGTTTTGGGAAGGAGAAGCTTCCTAGAAGCTTCTTGGAAGCTTCCAAAGGCAAGGCTTAAGGCCTTGTGCACATGGAATGACCCCGAGGGTAAAAATCCCAGCTTCCCTAGGCCTTGGACATACATTTCATTCCCGGGGTTCATGACCCAAGTGTCCAAGGGCCTGATCCCAGGAAGGAGAGGAAATTCGCAGACCCTAAGTCTTCGGGACACATGTATAACTCAAGGGAAGCTGCTGCAACAAAAGTACGTTGCATAACGATGGCTCCCAAGAAGTCACAAGGCACACCCGTGGGAGGCTTTTCCCCTAACATTCAAGTGGATATCATCGTGGATCCACAAACCCAAGTTTCACGAATTTATTTTCCACATAAAGAAATGTTTTAAAGCGCTTATGCATGTTTCTAATTCACTTAGCATAGGGATAATGCACTTCTTGCTTATCGGTTCAAGTAATAGTGATAAAGATGCATTTGATAAATTATCTCTTGAAGGATAGATTAGGAATGATGCATGTCACGCAATTGGATCATTTGCATTTCCAGAGTTGTCCATCTTAGGAGATTAGCTGCATGTTGCTACTTTGGTGCATTTCCAAAATAATTAGTCTAAATGCCTATTACTTAGGGCAAAGGAAGGAAATTGTTAAAGTGCATTGGCTGTGAAGGAAAGGAGTATCTTGCATTTAGTCAATAACTCCCTTCGTTATGACTTGCATGAGGAAATTGTTAACTTCCATTGCATGGCATGAAAATGAACCCCGCTCTTGTAAGCTGCATGGAAAAAGATGCTTGGAAATTGATTAAATCAACACTAGCCTTAGTGTTGCATGAATTTCATTTTACGATGTTGTTGTATCTAAGGGTCACTTGTTACATATTTGCAAATTTCATTTCATCAAGTTGTATTTGGAAAAGATTGCATGGCTTATCGTAGCATGAAACTCAATTGCCTAGATAAAAGGCTATATGCATGATTCTTTGATGTAAGTCCTAGTAGGTTCTATGAAAGTTATTCTGTAAATTATCATGTGTTTGACTTTCAGCAAGAAAAGATAGGGTTATTGCAAATCTAGTGGTACGTAGAAGCAATGAATCGCATGTTTACGTGTATTGTGACATTTTGCAACTATTTTTCTCCTTTCGATCAAGTTTATCATCTCTAGGAAAGGCTCATCCTTGTAGCAAGAGAAGTAGATCGAATTATCTAAATCACCTAACCCGCAAGGGATTCGTATAGGCATGGTTCAGTCAATATGATAAATTCCCCAAGTGCTAACTAGGATTTAGCACGTTAAGGATTCGGCCTAGTTTCGCACTTGTTGCCAAGTCGAAACCCTCAAACCCAAAGGTCCTACCCACATTCACAAAATGTTTGGGTCAATTGGATGCTCATGCAAATAATGATCTAGGGTTTCTACCCTAAGGATCATTCGACCTAATGCTAAAACTCGAATTGAGTTGGAATCCCTAAGACCGAACGTTGTTGGCCTAGTGCAATTAGAATTGGGTTGGGTAAGAAGACACCCTAAACCATGCTTCTTGTCTAAACATAATTCCTTGACCGGAAAATGCCGTTCAATGGGTAAAATGATCCCATGGAATAGATGTGACACTTGTGCAACAAGTTGGAATGTTGCATGGCCTTGTGATTTGATCACAAGAGAGTTTTGCCATTCCTTGGAATGAGGTTGGCAGGTTCTTGCGCAAGTTTAACTTGCAAGAGGATGAGTAATCATCCCGTTACATCACCTTTCTTGGGGATTTTCCAAATTAAGGAAAGTTATGTTTTGCTTGGTAGGCAAAGGATCAATCAAGTTCAAGTGACATGGTCGCCAGGATTCACTGACTTAAGAAACCTAAGGTAATGGTTAATTTGGGTTGATAGGGTATGACCCTAACCCAAGGACAAAAGGGTTAACAAAGAAACCCTTGGGGATCTTTCCAAGTCGCAATTGATCCTGGATCAAATGCTAGATGATTTCGGAGAGAAGGATTCACTCCTTAGCAATTGGCCAAATAAACGACCAGTGGATTGATTGTGCTTGTAACAGTTTAGGAGCATTGTTTGCATTGTTTTCTCAAGGAACTAAAAGATGGAAAGTTAATTAATGCTTTAGGTTGAAGGCCTGAAGGGAGAGGCAACATCAAGGGGGTTGATAGCTGCGTCAGGAATGTGGACCGAACCTGCCACTTGAGGTCTTTCCGTTGGGCACTACTTGGAGCAGGAGGACACTTGGGTGCCAGGGGGGCTCCGGCCGTAAATCCCTTGCCTTCTAGGCCTTGCAAAAAAGGCCAACGTGACTCGGTATTGGATCTCGAGGCCCGCATACTAGTCTACATGCGGAATCTTGGATTAGTAGTCCTTGTGGATTGCTGGATAGCCTTCGGGCAGATTATGGATAGCCTTCGGGTAGATTATGGATTAGCCTATGGGCTGGACTTTATGGATGTATTCCAAAGATAAATAAGATAACCTGTTGAAAAGGAACTTGTTTGATATTTTGTTATAGGTCAAGTGCTAAGATTACGTGAAGGAACTTGTGTCTAACTGGCTAACTAAGAAAGCTGCTTGATGCGTGTCCAACTAAATGTGATAGGTAATTAGACAACTAAAGCAACCTTGAGAAAAGTGCAGTGGATGTGGCCATGGGTCCGTCCTACGGATGGGTGGTCTCGGTTGGCCAGGAACTTTTCTCAATCGAAATGGACAACAAGGAGCTCTTCTCAAAGGAAATGAACAGCAAGGGTGCTGATGACCTAGATTTTAGGTAACTAGAATTGCGATTTATGTTGTTTTATGGGAACGGAATGGGACTATGCCTTATGGGCAGAGAGGTCTAGCCTTGCATCCCTCTCATTTCCCATTCTCCTCGAACCAAGTGCAGCATGAATTTTCTTCGTCCCTGGTGTTTCTGTGTAAAGTAGTTCACTTGGGCTTCGATGTTAGCTGCTGTTTAGGAAAGTGACCATTAGGGGAAACCCTGATAGCCAAAATACTTTCTCTACGTAGCAGACTCGGGAAGTCCTAGATCGCAAACCCCGTAACATTCCTTGGGAGTGTCGGGCGGAGCTTTCTAGACTCTCTTTCCGATGGACTGCTAAGATGTGTCCTGAAAGGGAACATGTGGACACGTCACAATTGGTATCAGAGCGAACCAACGAAGGATCTGTCTTTATAAGAAAACTAATAAGAAGAAGAAAAAAAAATATTGTTGTTAAGAATATTTCCTTACTTATCGATGCTATCTTGTAGAGTCATGAAGCATGGAATAGGTTCATGGTGTTCCTGGTCATGTTTATGACCATGATGCATGCTTCTGATTATTGATGGAGGCTCGATATGATGAATATCTTAGACCGCATCTATAACCCATCACCCCTGTACATGGAGCAGAGATGGATGGGTGTTTCAGGGATATATTACATAGCTGTCCACTAACTTGCGTACCTTCAAATCAACTTGAAGAGAATCAAGTGGATGGAGGACTTAAAGATCATGAAGCTGTTTGTCTTTGTTGAGGCTCACGCAAATGCGGCCCTACATGTCAGAGGTCGAAGGGTTAATTAGAATAAGTATGTATACAGGGAAGTGACTCGCGTAATCCCTATCGACCGAATTAAGGTGTTGGGACGTCATGAGAAGAACGGATATCAAAGGAAAAGATACCCTAATCTTCCAATGACCTATCAATTCCTGAAAATCGATGACTGATGCCAGGAGGCATATTCCACGGTGGATTCCGTGAGGTTTTACGGTGGATTCCGTAAACTTAGATGACCGGGGCTCATACGCAAAGAGGATTCTTTGTGCGAGAAGTTGATGGGGACGCCTGTCCTTTTCGGGCGTTTCATTAATTTAGTGTGTACATGGGTGATTCCATAGCGGGTGATTCCGCAAAATGCATATTAAATTAATAAACGTTTATGAGTTTAGAGTGCGCACTCGTAATAAATTAAGGTTAGGATTTATTTCTAACCAGTTGATTTATTTATATAGCTGAAGACTGCTAGGTATTCACTTTTGTCGGTTTAATTGTGTTATTTTACTAACGATTGTGAATGCTTCAGTTGATGTGTAGAGATAGCAGCAGTGGTGGAGGAAAGCATTGGAGTCTAGCGGGTTTTCGACTTTTGGATTAGATTTTGATAGGCGCCACGCCTATATTTTGATTATGTCTATAGAGACATCAATTATTTATTATTATTTTGTATGCGCTTATGCGCCTGGATATGTTATTTTTATTTGGACATTGAGATCGGGCGTGCCAGACACTATGGGCACCGTCCATTAGCTTTATTTTCTTATTTTTGGTAGAAAGCAAACTCAAAAGCTAAAAGCTTGTCATATTTTTGTAATTGGGCTATTTTTGAGCATAAAGATTGGAAATATACATTAAATACATGCTTTGTGAAGCGCTCACACAAGGCATGGGGGAGATTGAACCCAATTTGTCTCTTGTCTCATGTCGTGCTTGCTTTTACATTGGTTTTTGTGCTAAAAAGTAGAGTACTTTGTTCTTGGGGACCTTTGGGAATTCACCACGTGAGCTTCCTGCGTCCGATCTGCACACCAATGACCCCAATCCATACTATTACACAGTTCCCGTAGCTGAATGCAACATCTTATTCTCCTCAAATTAATCAGCTTGTTCCATCTCCTTAAAAATGATTGTACATGAAAGGACTATGCCCATATGACTGAAATAAGACTTCTTTTTATCAATGGTTGTCTTTTCTATGAGTATTGATAAAAAGTTAAGTGATTAGGGTTCTTGGCTGAAAGTTGACTTGGGCATAAAATGTAATGTAATGTGGAATTCGACTTCGGTCAAATTTAGGGTTATGAACCTAGGCATCCATTAGTGCTTGCTCGGAATAGACTGGCTTAAACCTAATGATGCCCACATTCATTATGAAAAGGGCCAAGTTTCCTTTTGAAACTCTGAAGGGGAATTGGTCACAACTCAAGGAGAGACTGAAAAGCCGAAAATTCAATTGGCCAAAGCATCTCGGATAATAAAGGGAGTTAGAAAGGGACTACTTGTCTACTTGATTAAGCTCAATAAGCTAGATCAGAGTCAGGAGTCTAGTGGAGAACCTTCATGGCTAAAGGAGTATGCAGGCGTATTTCTTGAAGAGCTGATAGAACTCCTTACATCCTGACACGAGGGGGGGGGGGGGGGGAGGGGGTGGTTACATTGCCACCCTCCCCCCCGTCAGCTATTATACCACCCCCTGGTCGTTCAATCGAAGTCCCCCCTGCGATTTGCTGCAACGACAGCCTCTCCTGACATGGTACTCTGCCACCCAGCCTTCCTCATGTCACCTCCCCCCCCGGGTCTGCGCTGCACAGGGCCACTTTGGTCCTTCCACTATAGCCACCCTCACTGGTTGCCACTCCCAAGCTCTCCAAACAAGCCTCCTCCCTCCCTAGTTGCCACTCCTAGGCCCTCCAAACAAGCTGCCTCCCTCCTCGGTTACCATCCAGTTCAGGCCGTGAGGAGAGGAGGAGAAGGAGAGGATGAGAAGGAGAGGGAGAGAGGAGGAGAAGGAGAGAAGAGAAAGAAGGAGGGAGAGAGAGAAGAGGAAGAAGAAGGGAGAGAGGAGGAGAAGGAGAGAAGAGAAAGAAGGAGGGAGAGAGAGAAGATAAAGAAGAAGGGAGAGAGAAGGAGAGGGAGAGTGAAGAGAAGAAGGGAGAGAGAAGGAGAAGGAAAGAAAGAAAGAAAGTTATATTAACGTCTTCTAAAGACCAAAACTGGCCTATGAGACAAACTGTGATACAACTGATGAGGTCCAGCTATCCAAAATAAAAGTGCTGAATGAAAAGCTAAAAACTGGAAACTGAAAATACGGTGCTATGAGTGTGATAAGTGTCGTGTATGTGTATGTGCGTATGTAGCTCTGGTACTCCAGATAATGGCTACAAAAGGGAAACAAATATCGGCTGTGATAGGGGAACAACTGTTGGCTGTGATAAAGTGGTGCGATGTGTATATGTAACAGATGCATGGAGATATAGTATCTTGGGATGTAGTAGCAGTCCTCGAAGTTGCTAATAGCAGGTGATCCCTCCTGGATGCAGGATGTGGTACATCGGTGGTGGAGAAAGAGCAAACTGGAGATCTGAGATCCAATGTGTCGAGTGTCGTCGAATCTCAGTCTGCTATCGATGTAGACCAAGAATCCTCTGGATCTCCTGTCGGTGTGGCTGTGGGGTCCGAAACCCACGGATCCTCATGCGACGTCGAGTACGCTGGTCCTTAGCCTGTTGTAGTGTGAGCTCAGAGGTCTGGCTAGAGGCTGGTACAGTAGCTCTCGCTCTGTCTGTCTGAAAGAACTATGTAATAGTCGTCTGGGTGGGCCCCTCTCTAACTGGGACCCGTTGTGTGCTATGCTCTCTGATGTGCCATGCCTCTCCCAGAAAAACAACCAAATGATCTCTGATCCATATCAGTCATACATCCCTGAAGTGAGTTGCTCAATGTGTATCTAGATCTCAACTCTAAGTATGCCGGGCATCTGAGAACAAAATGCTCCTCACTCTCCACCTCTGATCTGCAAAGGGGGCATATCCTCTCCTCTCGTGGGATGCCACTGGCTCTGCCACTCTCAATCATAAGCTGATGTGCTGATACCCTGAGCTGTCCAATAAGAACTCTCAATCGATGTGGCATATAGATCTGCATATATCTCGGAATCTCTATGAATCCCTGCTCTGATATGCTCAAGAACTGTGTATAATAATGTGCCATCTTCGATGGCAGTGGCTGTGCACGGCTGACCCATGTCCTCTATATATAAATATGCCATATCTCCTATCTGATGACTATGTTTCTCTCAGAGAGAGAGAGGGTGTAAGTGGGAGCCTAAGTATCATATAGAAGAGGTGGGAGTCTATCAATGTCCAGCCCATGTCTGTCTACCCAAGCTCTAGTCTATGCATACCATGATGTTGTATCCCCCGCTCGAGCCATCTCGTGAGATGCCATATATGCTTTGTATGCAATGCGATCTCTGTCCATATCCTGAAATCTATGTAGGAAGTAGACTGTCTAAAATAATGCCTCGACTAGCATGGGCGGTGTGGCAAGCTCTGCTCGCACAATGTCATGTGGGACTGAGGCCTTGCTGCAAATCAATCTAGATATCATGATCACCTGAGGTCTCTCCATCAATGTCCATACATAATCGGCAAGGCCTGGCCCCCATATAGCTGCTCCATACATCAGTGCTGGAGTGATTAGAGTATCAAAGAGCCACCCCTTGGTGCGGGGCTCCTGGAAATGTGCCTAATGACACTGTCGCTCCATAAGAGCCAATGCTGAGTATCCTCTAGTGAGGTGGTCACGAGCTGCCTGTGTCATCGAGAAAGTCCCTGAAGCTATTGTAAAGGTGACTCCCAAATATACATATGATCCAGTGACCTCAATACTCCCTCCTGCTGCCATGAATATACTCTGTCTGCGTATCTAAGCCGATGTATGGGATATAAGAACCTTGGTTTTACCAAGGTTCACTGTCATGCCTCTCTGTATGCAAAAATCGTCCAATGCTAATAAATGCTGCTCTGATCCCTGAGCTGAGTCTGAGAGCAACATAATGTCATCTACATATAGTAAGATATGAACTGTTGCTCCACTGAGATCTATACCTCCACCGGCTCGCTGTTGAATAAACTCTGCTATCTCATCAATGTATAGCCCAAATAGAGTCGGTGAGAGTGGGCATTCTTGTTTCACTCCAATGGTGCTTAGAAGGGGATCTGATATACCTCCCGGACATCTGACTCTGCCAGTAATCCGCTCATATAGTGCATAAATACCCCACATCATGTCATCATCCACCCCCAAATCAAGTAGGCGTCTGAAAAGCCTCTCTCTTGGAACCATGTCAAAGGCTTTGCAGAAATCCACAAAGCAACATTACAATCTCTGTTTCTTCACTTGTGTCTGGTCGATCAGACAACAGAGAGTGAAGAAGGAGTCTCTTGGAACCATGTCAAAGGCTTTGCAGAAATCCACAAAGCAACATTACAATCTCTGTTTCTTCACTTGTGTCTGGTCGATCAGACAACGGAGAGTGAAGAAGGAGTGGGAGAGAGAAGAAGAAGGAGAGAAGAAGAAGGAGTGGGAGAGAGAAGGGAAGTAGTGGGAGAGAGAAGAGAAGAAGAAGAGAAGGAGAAGAAGTGAGAGAGAGAAGAGAAGAAGAGGGAGAGAAGGAGAAGGAGGGAAGAGAAGGAGAAGGAGGGAAGAGAAGGAAAGAAGAGAGAAGTAGAAGAAGGAGGAAAAAGAAAGGGGTAGAAGAGAGGAGAGGAGAAGAAGAAGGAGAAGGAGAGAGGCAGAGGGAGAGAGGTAGAGGAGAAGAAGAAGAGGTAAAAGAAGTAGAAGAAAAAGAAGAAGAGTAGAAGGAGAAAAGAAGAGAAGAGGGAGAGAAAGAGAGGGAAGGAGCAGAAGGAGAAAAGGAGAGGGAGAGAGAGAGAGAGTAGGAGAATAAGTGAAGAGAAGAAGAAGAGAGAGAGGCAGAAAGAAGAAGGAGAGGGAGTGTGAGTTGGTGAGTAACCGCTACAAGCCACACCTAAACCACTCTCTCGGGAAAGGGCCCCATCCAGCGGTCTTTCCCACCCGAACGCATCAACCAAAAACCCGTCAAGGTCTGGATTGCCCAATCTCCGCGAGGTGAATGACTCCCAATAAGAAAATCACGGGCAGTGTATGCACCCAAGCTACTGGTAATGTTGGAGAGGCGAGCAGAGTGACCAATGCAGCACACACGAATCAAGTCCATGTTCTAAGCTTTAACATTAATCAGGAATTAATTCTCCTAGAAGGGATGAAAGGATTGATGATGTGCATGGAACAAGAATGATTCTTAGGGTTCTATTTGCTCTAGGTACTAAGATGCATGCATGAAATGGTAGAGTTTGGAATTCATATAAGATTTTAAGCATGAAAATGAGAAGGTTATCACCTTACTTCACATAAAATGATAGCTTTTTAACCAGTTCAGTGCATGAATAGTCATTTAGAATTCATGTTTTGCAATTATGGTTAAAAGAAACACATGAAATGTTAATTTCTGTTCATGAGACGCACTTGCAATGTTAGACAAAACCCTAGACTTCATATAGAAAGTCACATGTGATTCGGTGCATTAAAAAATAGGTACTCATTGCCGAAAAAAAAGAAATATAGAAGTCGTATAGGAGGTACAACTATACTAAAACGCACCATGTGCATGATGGTTAAGGTTGATTGGGAAATCTTGCATAGAACCACACTAAGAAAATTGGAAGGATCGCATGCATTCAAAATGCATCTTGAAGGTCTAAATGAAGAACGTATGTTAACTGAGATTGGTTGGAATTAGATATTAAAAGAACCTTGGTTGGGTTGCGAATAAGGCATGTCCATTGCCTTGACTGACCAGCTAATGCTTGAGTTAGGGACTAAGATACCCTAAGGTAAAACCTAGGGGAAAAGGGAAAGTATAAGTCAACGTACCAAGACCATTTGCTTACGTAATCTTGTTTGAAATTATTGGGTTCTCGCCAAGTTACGAAAATAGCCAAGATCGGATGCTGGGAGCATTTAGGAAAAGAAAGGAGTCACACCATAGCAGTCGGTCGTACAAACGACCTCCAAAATTTTCGTGCTTATACTTAGGTACATTATTTGATCTCTCTGCTCAAGGAACTAATTCAAGGAAAACACTGAATGCTTTAGGTTGAAAGCCTGGAGGGAGAGGCAGGGACAATCACTTGCGACTGTCTACCTGGCCCTATCCAAGGGGGTTGATAGCTGCGCTGGGTATATGGACCTAACTTGCCACCAGAGATCTCTCTGTGGGTACTGCTTGGAGCGGGAGGATGCTTGGGTGCCAGGGGAGGCTCTAGCTGTAAATCCCTTGCCTCCACATCCCGCAGAAGAGGCCGAAGTGACTTGAGATGGGATCTCGAGGCCCGTGTACTAGTCAATGGGTGAAACTTGGAGCAGCAATCATGTAGATTGCTAGGATAGCCTTCGGGTGTGATATTGGATGTACTCCAGAGATTTTTATAAATAAAGAGCAATTATTGGAGAAAAAGAACTTGCTTGGCCTTGTTTTTGTCTAAGTTACGTGAAGGAACCCGTGATTAATTTGTTTAATTAAGGAAGCTGATTTTGCATGTCAATAGGTAATGTGTTAGGTAATTAGATAACTAAAGCAAACTGAGGAAAGTGTAGTAGACGTGACTTAGGTCCATCCTATGGAAGGGTGGTCCCGGTTACCTGGGAACTTTTCTCAAATGTTGAGATAAAAGGACAACAAAGACCTAGTGTTAGTAGATGTAGAATTTCTAGTTTATTCTATTTTAGGGGAAAGGAATGGGAATATGCCGTATGGCAAAGAGGTTGAGCTTTGTATCCCTCTCGTTTCTTATTCTCCATGAACCAAGTGAAGCTTGAAACCGGTTCGTCTTTGTTGTTCCTACAAAAGTGGTACAACTGGAGCTCGACACTAGCTTCTTCCTAGAGACTTTGCTGATAGGAAAGGAACCCTGACGTCAGGTCGATTCCAAGTAGGAATGACTGGACACTTTCGCTCGGGGCAGACTTGGGAAGACCTAGATTGCAAACCCTGTATCATTCCCTGCGAGTGCTAGGCGGAGCCTTCTAGACCCTCCTGACGATGGGCTGCTAAGATGTGTCCGGCAACTAGATAAGCAAGAACGTTACAGTTGGTATCAGAGCAAACCAACGGGATCTAATATTTACAAAGGAACTTAATGGAGGAAAGTAAAGGGAATACGGGGATAGCCAGAGGAAGGTGAGTGGAATAGAGCAGTGTTTTCTGTTGAAAACATTTTCTTACTCACTTATGGATGTTGGGTTGCAAAGTCACGAAGCATGGAACAAATTCTTGGTGTTCTAGGTTATGTTTATGATTGCAATGCATGCTTTGGAGTATCGACGGAGGCTAGGCATGATGAATATTCTAGACCGCATCTACAATCCTTCACCCCTGTACGTGGAACGGAGGTGGATGGGAGAATGAGGAATATACTACATAGCAGCCCACTGACTTGTGTACCTTCAGATCAACTTGAAGAGAATCAAGTGGATGGAGAATTTAAAGATTGTAAAGCTTTTCATCTTTGTCGAAGCTCACGCAAATGCAACCCTGCATGTTGGCGGTCGGCAAGTCAAGCAGAATAACTATGTGTATGAAGAAGTGACTTGGGTGATCTCTGTTGAGAGAATCAAAGTGCTAGCGCACTATGAGACAAACGGGTATCAAAGGAAGGAATATCCCAAGCTTCCTATGAATGATCGATTCCTAAAAATCCATGACCCCACTCCATATTATTACTCAGTCCCTATAACCGATTGTAACACAATCCTATTTTTCCCAAACTGATGTACCAATCAGCTTGTTTGACTTTCCCAGAATAAATGTACTCAAATGGCTATGCCCTCATGAATGAAAAAGTCTTCTTACTATTGTCTATCCTGATTGTAAATGTTGGCAAAGGAGTTAAGTGATTAGGTCACTTGGCTAAAAGCTGTGCTGGTCATATTAACGTAATATGGGAAACGTTTGATAAGTTTTTAACATAAAGAATCTTATTGCCCAGGCACAACCCCAAGTGCAAGTTCCAAGTCCGACCCCTGCACTAAGTACAGTTGTGATTCAAGAGAAGAAGTTCCTTTTCAAACAGATTAAGCCACCTGAGTTCGATGGCAAGGGAAGGACTGTTCAAGTTGATGTTGAGATCTGGATCGAGTCCATGGAGGAATACTTTGAGGAAGTAGGAACTGCACCTACTAACCAAGCTATGCTCGCCAAACTTAATTTTATAGGCAAAGCAAGACTTTGGTGGAAAAAATGGTGCAAAGACCAAGCAATCTCGGAAGGAAGAGTCACTTGGGAGAAGCTTAAGGAAGCTGTGCGAGGGAGGTATCTACCACTTGCCTACCACACACACAAGATTAATAAATTCTATGAATTGAAGTAGCTTGGACTATCCTTTGATACATATTATTTAAAGTTTATTTTTCTCCTAAAGTACGCGCCTCCAATGGATATGACACAACAAGTGTCAAAGTTTTGTGCTGGGTTAAATCCACCCATAAACACACTCATTCATGCTGCACCAATAATACAAGAGATGCAGACCAAGCCAAGGAACAACAGGACTTGGCCTTACAGGGATCAAAATAAGGGAATGTATAGGGCTTAGACTAAGAGAGCGTAGGGTCAGAATCAGGGACAAAGGAAGAAAGTTAGGACCAATGCTGTCAACAACTTTGTTCCTACACAAGGTAATGGCCGCAATCTCTGTTGCTTCCATTGCAATGAGCCTAGACACTTCAAGAGGCAGTGTCCCAAGCTTAACACAGGACAATGCCAAGAGCAATTCCAAGGAGCCACCCATGTCCAAGGAGCCACAGTCATGGCCAGAGGGAGAACCTCCAATGTTTCCAACAAGGACCTAGGCAACAAAGAATATCGAACCATGGATGCTGACATTGAGAGGTCAAAGGATCACGCCGCTCTTCACAAGAAGGGTCCCAATCGCCAATTCTCGGTGATCCAAACACCATCGAATTATGAAGGTAAAAGCTTCAAAGACCTAATCGATTGTGGCAGTACACATTCCTTCATTTCACTGATATGTGCAAAAAGGCTAGGGATAGCCACAATAGACGCACCTACTTTACTTGTGGAATTGGCAAATGGTCGTGAGGTCTCTTGTACTAGGCAAACTGCTAAGGTGAAATTCCTATTGGGTGGGAAGCCGTCTTCGGTGAGATTCAAGGTAATGAACCTAGGTGTCTACAAATGTTTACTTAGAATGAATTGGCTAATACCCAATGATGCCCACATCCACTGTGGAAAGGGCCAAGTTTCCTTCCAAAATTCTGAAGGGGAACTAGTTACAACTCAAGGAGAGGCTGGTAAGCCAAAAATACATCTGGAAAAAGCAACACAGATAATAAAAGAAGTTAGAAAGGGCCTACCTGTCTATCTAATTAAACTGAATAAGTTAGATCAGAATCAAGAATCTGGGGAAGAACCTTCATGGTTAAAGGAATACACAGACGTATTTCCTGAAGAGCTGACAGAACTTCCTCCTCAAAGGAAAGTCGACCGCAAAATCAAACTGGCGCCAGGAGCTGCACCAATCGCAAAGAGATCGTATAGGATGTCCATCCCAGAAGCTATTGAACTGAAAGAGCAACTCAAGCAATGGTTAGACCAAGGCTACATCCATCCTAGTAGTTTGCCATGGGGAGCTCTAGTACTATTCCAAAGGAGAAAAGATGAAACGCTTCGGCTATGCATTGACTACAGAGGGTTGAATCAATCAACCATTAAAAACAAATACCCCATTCCAAGAATAGATGAACTACTTGACTGTCTTCAAGGTGCGAAGATATTCTCTAAGATAGATCTCAGATCTGGATATTATCAGATAGGGATCAAGGAAGAATATATCCCGAAGACTGCATTCAGGACAAGGTATGGACACTTTGAATTCCTAGTGATGTCATTCAGGCTGACAAATGCTCCTGCTACCTTGAACAGGTTAATGCAGGATATCTTTGGGCCCTATCTTGATTACTTTGTACTCGTCTTCTTTGACAATACCCTAGTCTACTCTAAATAGGAAAAAGATCATGAACCCCAACATCGCATTGTTCTTGAAACAATCAGAACACACAAGCTTTATGCCAAAAAGAAGAAGTGTGCATTTTTCAAGAAATAGATTGAATATCTGGGATTCATTGTATCAACGGAAGGAATTTCAGTAGATATAGCCAAGGTCTGAGACGTTCTAGAATGGCCAACACCAATTTCTCTCAAAGAAATACGTAGCTTTCTTGGATTGATAGGATGGTATAAGATCTTTATCAAAGATTATGCTTTGATTGCAGTGCCTCTGACTGATCTACTAAAGAAGCAAGTAGCAATTGTATGGTCACCTGCCGAACAAACCAGCTTTGACAAGCTAAAGCAAAGCTTAGTATCAGCACCCATCCTGAAACTTCCTGGTCTTAGTAAGGAGTTTGAAGTGGTAATTGATGCTAGCGCACTTGCCTTAGGATGTGTGCTTATGCAAGAAGGTCATCCCATAGCATATTCTTCAAGGAAATTGAAGAGCCATAAAAGGAATTATGCTACCCACGATCTGGAGCTGTTGGCTATCGTCCATGCTCTCAAACTTTGGAGACATTACCTGCTAGGTAATAAATTTTCCTTAGTGACGGACCACAAGAGTCTTAAATGGATCTTCGCCCAGAACGAGCTCAACATGAGGCAACATCGATGGATCAAAGTGCTGGAAGAATATGACTTTGAAATCAAATAAAGGCCTAGAAAAGAGAATGTAGTTGTCTATGCACTCAGTTGCAAGGCATTTCTAAACTCTCTTATTTTGCAAGATCCATCAACAGCAAGGTCACTAGCCACAAAGGTATCAATGCCAGACAACCCAGTTCTTGAGCTAGCTAAAGAAGAGGCGTGTCATGACCCAGTCTACCAGAAATTCCTAGGGAGATCCCCATCAAGGATCAAGACCCGAAGCTTAAGATGAAGTATCAAGAATTCTCTATCAGTAGTGGACTTGTCTACTTTAGGACAAGATTATGTATCCCTACAAGCCAATCTCTGAAGCAAAAGATACTTTGGGAAGCCCATGACTCCCCTTTCTCAAGACATCCTGGATATGCCAAGACCCTTAATGTGGTCAGAAAGAGCTATTATTGGGATAGGCTCAAGGGTGATGTTCTCAAATATGTCACGGAATGTTTGTCTTGTCAACGCATTAAGGCAAAACATGTCAAAATGTTGGGGAAATTGCAACCACTTGACATTCCCCAAATGAAATGGGAATTCATAAGTATGGATTTTGTTGTTGGCCTACCCCAAGTTCAGGGAGGATACAACTCTATTATGGTTGTAGTAGATATTCTCACCAAGGTTGCACATCTCATCTCTGTCAAGACAAGCTATAAAGCTTCAGACATTGCAAGATTATTTATGAAGGAAATATTCAAACTGCATGGGTTACCTAGAAGAATCATTAGTGATCGTGACTCTCTCTTCACATCACATTTCTGGAGGGCTATCCTCGAGGCCCTTAGGACTCAACTCTGTTTCAGTACAGCTTACCATCCCCAAACTGATAGTCAAAGGGAATGAGTCAACCAAGTCACTGAAGATATGCTTAGGGCATACTACTGTCGTGAACCCAAAAAGTAGATTCAATATTTGCCACTGGTTGAGTTTGCCTACAATGCTTCTTACCAATAAACTATTCAGATGTCCCCTTTTCAAGCATTGTATAGGTACGATTGTTGTACTCCTTTGAGCTTCTTGGATCCAACCTTGAGGGTAGAAGCTTCAAGACAGATGCTGGAAGACATGGATGATCAAATCAAATCAATAATACAAGAAATCCAAGCCACCAAGGATAGATAGAAGGCTTACGCGGACTTGAAATGGCAAGACATATCCTTCGTTGAAGGTGATATGGTCTTCATCTGCGTACGCCCTAAAAAGAGTACACTGTCCTTGGGAGAGTACAAGAAGCTAATTCCAAGGTATTGTGGACCTTATAAGATCACTAAGTGCCTAGGACCTAATGCTTACAGACTACACCTGCCTGCAACCCTAAAGGTTCATAATGTATTCCACATTAGCCTATTGAAAAAGTATCTACCTAATCCGAATCATATACTTGATGATTAGCAAATTGTAATGCCTAGCCAAGGAGTCCTTGAGCTACGGCATGATAGAGTCCTAGATGTCAGGGAGAGGTAGTTGAGGTCAAGGACATTGAGAAAATACCTCGTCCAATGGAAAGATTATCCCAAAGAGGATGCCACCTGGATGGACGAAGATACTCTCAATCAATGATACCCCCAGGTCCTCTCAAGATGAGGACATCTTGATTCCTCTAAGCGGGAGAAGATGTGACACCCCATAGGAACCCCCCCCCCCTTTTCTTAATTTCAAGGAAATTTTTTAACTATATCACGAGTTCAAATCTTTTTAGCCCCTTTCTCTCCCCACCGACAGTGCGTTGGGAGAGTGAGAGAGGGAGTGATGGTGCTGGGGGGCATGCAACCCCCCACGTGGGAGCACTGGCCATGCCACCTACCTCCTCCCCTAGGGGAGGATTCTCCCCTCCCCGAGAAAGAGAGAGGAGGCTACCTTGCTACCCTCCCCCCGTTAGCTACTGTACCATCCCCTGGCCATCCGATCGAAGTCTCCCCCCTGCAATTTGCTGCAACGGCAGCATTTTCCAACATGTTGTTTCGCCACCCAGCCTTCCTCATGTCAAACCTCCTCCCCCCCCCCCAGTCTGCCCTACACAGGGCCACCTGGGTCCTTCGACTATAGCCTCCCTCCCTGGTTGTCATTCCCGGGCCCTCCAAACAAGCTACCTCCCTCCCTGGTTGCCACTCCCGGGCCATCCAAACAAGCCACCTCTCTCCCCAGTTGCCATCCAGTTCCGGCTGTGAGGAGAGGAGGAGAAGGAGAGAATAAGAAGGAGAGGGAGACTAGAGGATAAGGAGAGAAGAGAAAGAAGGAGGGAGAGAGAGAAGAGGAAGAAGAAGGAATAGAGGAGGAGAAGGAGAGAAGAGAAAGGAGAGAAGAGAAAGAAGAAGGGAGAGAGGAGGAGAAGGAGAGAAGAGAAAGAAGGAGGGAGAGAGAGAAGAGGAAGAAGAAGGGAGAGAGAAGGAGAGGGAGAGTGAAGAGAAGAAGGGAGAGACAAGGAAAAGGAGAGAAGAAGAAATAGTGGGAGAGAGAAGGGAAGTAGTGGGAGAGAGAAGAGAAGAAGGGGGAGAGAAGGAGAAGGAGGGAAGAGAAGGAAAGAAGAGAGAAGTAGAAGGAGGAAAAAGAAAGGGGTTGAAGAGAGGAGAGGAGAAGAAGAAGGAGAAGGAGAGGCAGAGGGAGAGAGGTAGAGGAGAAAAAAAAAGAGGTAGAAAGAAGCAATAGTAAGAAGAAGAAGAAGAGTAGAAGGAGAAAAGAAGAGAAGAGGAAGAGAAAGAGAGGGAAGGAGCGGAATGAGAAAAGAAGTGAGAGAGGGAGAAGGGGAAGAAGGGAGGGAGAGAGAGAGAGAGAGTAGGAGAATAAGTGAAGAGAAGAAGAAGAGAGAGAGGGAGAAAGAAGAAGGAGAGGGAGTGTGAGTTGGTGAGTAACCGCTACAAGCCACACCCAAACCACTCTCTCGGCAAAGGACCCTATCCAGCGGTCTTTCACCCAAACGCATCAACCTGAAACCCATTAAGGTCCGGATTGCCCAATCTCCACGAGGCAAATGGCTCCCAAGAAGAAAATCGCGGGAAGTGTAGGCGCCCAAGCTACCGGTAATGTTGGAGAGGCGAGCGGAGCGACCAACATAGCACATACGAATCAAGCCCAGGTTCTAAGCTTTAAAATTAATTAGGAATGAATTCTCGTGGAAGGGATGAAAGGATTTATGATGTGCATGGAACAAGAACGAGTCTTAGGGTTCTGTTTACTCTAAGTACTAAGATGCATGCGCGAAACGGTAGAGTTCAAAATTCGCATAAGATTTTAAGCATGAAATGATAGCTTTTACTCAAATAACATGATAAGGTTATCACCTCACTTCACATAAAATGATAGCTTTTTAACCAGTTCAGTGCATGAATAGTCATTATGAATTCACATTTCGCAATCATGGTTAAAAAAACACATGAAATGTTAATTTCTATTCATGAGATGCACTTGCAATGTTAGACAAAACCCTAGACTTCATATACGCAAGTCACATGTGATCTAGTGCATTGAAAAATAGGTATTTGTTGCTAGAAATAAAGAAAGATAAAATTCATCTACGAGGTACAACTATACTAAAACACACAATGTGTATGATGGTTAAGGTTGATTGGGAAATCCTGCATAGAACCACACTAAGAGAATTGAAAGGATCACATGCATCCAAACTACATCTTGAAAGTCAAAATGAGGAATCGGGTATTGCCATGTATGTTAACTAATCTTGGTTGGAATTAGAGATTAAAAGAACCTTGGTTGGGTTGCGAATAAGACATGTCCGTTGCCTTGACTAACTAGCTAATGCTTGAGTTAGGGACTAAGATACCCTAAGGTAAAACCCAGGGGAAAAGGGAAAGTATAAGTCAACTTACCAAGACCATTTTACTTGCGTAATCTTGTTTGAAATTATTGGGTTCTCGCCAAGTTGCGAAAAGACCCAAGATCTGATGCTGGAGCATCCGGGGAAAAAAAGAAGTCACACCTTAGTAGTCGGTCATACAAACGACCTTCAAAATGTTCGTGCTTGTACTTAGGTACATTATTTGATCTCTCTGCTCAAGGAACTAACTCAAAGAAAACACTTAATGCTTCAGGTTGAAAGCCTGGAGGGAGAGGCAGGGACAATTACCTGTGACTATCTGCCTGGCCCTATCCAAGGGGGTTGATAGCCACAATGGGTATATGGACCTAATCCACCGCGAGAGGTCTCTCTGTGGGTACTGCTTGGAGCATGAGGATGCTTGGGTGCTAGGGGAGGCTTTGGCTGTAAATCCCTTGCCTCCAGATCCCACAGAAGAGGCCGAAGTGACTCGAGATGGGATCTCGAGGCCCGTATACTAGTCAACAGGCGGAACTTGGAGCAGCAATCCTGTAGATTGCTGGGATAGCCTTTGGGTGTGCTATTGGATGTAATCCAAGGATTTTTATAAATAAAGAGTAGTTATTGGAAAAAAAAAACTTGCTTGGCCTTGTTTTTGTCTAAGTTACGTGAAGGAATCCGTGATTAATTTGTTTAATTAAGGAAGCTGACTTTGCATGTCAATACGTAATGTGTTAGGTAATTAGATAACTAAAGCAAACTAAGGAAAGTGTGGTGGACGTGACTTAGGTCTGTTCTATAGAAGGGCAGTCTCGGTTACCTGGGAACTTTTCTCAAATGTTGAGATAATAAGACAACGAAGACCTAGTGTCAGTAGAATTTCCTGTTTATTCTATTTTAGAGGAAAGGAATGGGACTATGTCGTACGGCAGAGAGGTTGAGCTTCGCATCCCTCTTGTTTCCCATTCTCCATGAGCCAAGTGCAGCTTGAAACCGCTTCATCTCTGTTGTTCCTACAAAAGTGGTACAACTGGAGCTCGATGCTAGCTTCTTCGTAGAGACTTTGCTGATAGGAAAGGAACCCTGACCTCAGGTCGATCCCAAGTGAGAATGGCTGGACACTTCTGCTCGGGGCAGACTCGGGAAGACCTAGATCACAAACCCTGTATTGTTCCCTGCGAGTGCCAGGCGGAGCCTTTTAGACCCTCCTCTCGATGGGCTGCTAAGACGTGTTGCGCAAGCGGACAAGTGGGCACGTTACACACAACACATAGAGTTGAGAGGCATAGACCACAAAAAAAATACAGCTCATCTCCACGAAGAAATTGTGAAAAGAAATCAATGCAAAGTCATGCATCTTCACTCTTTTGTTTGCAAAAGTAGATGAAGCAAAATGAACAAATCATCCATCTTCTTCTTCAAAGAAAAGGGATCCAACATTAGAAGAGCTATTGGAGGAATACAAGGATTTACTTTTGCCACCATCATCTTTACCTCCAAAGCAAGAGGTTGACCATCCTATAGATTTGTTGCCCAATAATACAAAGCCCATCAAAAAACCTCCCTATCACTTGTCAAAGTTTGAAAGGGAAGAAGTGGAGCATCAAGTCAAAGAATTGCTACAAATGGGTATAATTTAGCAAAGTCAGTCACACCGTTTTCCTCTCCCGTGCTCTTAGTAGAAAAGAAGGATGGATAATTTCGCATAGATATTGATTATTGGGATTTGAACAAGTCATATGTATTGATGATCTTTTGGATGTGATTAAAGATGCAAAGGTCTTCACCAAAATAGATCTTTGATCAGGTTATCATCAAATTCAAATGAAGGAAGGAGATGAGTTCAAAATAGCCTTTAGGACTGAAAGAGGGTTATACCACTTCTTGGTTATGCCATTTGGACTTTCCAATGCACCCGCTACTTTTCAAACCCTCATGAATAAAATATTGCAACCCTTTTTGTTCAAAATGGTCCTTATTTTCTTTGATGATATCCTAATCTATAGCAAATCCAAGGGTGAGCATTTGAAGCATATAAGAGAGATCTTTGACACTTTACAAAGACACACACTTTTCCAAGATGACGAAATGTTCTTTCATGGAAGATGAAGTTGAATACTTAGGTCATGTTGTGGGAGAATAAGGGATTAGAGTGGATCCCAATAAGGTAAAATGTGTTAAAGAATGGCCTTAATCCTACAAATGCAACCTCTTTGAGAGGATTCCTTGGGTTATCATCCTTCTATAGAAGATTCATCAAGAATTATGCTCATGTGGTGGCTCCATTGACGGATAGGCTCAAAAAGGAAGCTTTCTCACCAATCAAAGTTTCAATTAGTTGAAATCTCTTCTAATTTCAACACCCATCCTTGTATGTTCGGATTTCTTTAAGGACTTTATCATATGCGCAGATGCTAGTGGAAGAGGAATTGGGGTTGTTTTATGTCAAGATCATGGAGTCATAGCTTATGAGAGCCAAAATCTTGATGAAAAGGAGCATCAATTACATGATTATGAGAAAGAGATGTTAGCAATATTGCATGCAATCAAAAAGTGGTATCATTATATATATGGCTGCCATTTCAAGGTCAAAGGTGATCATCGTGTGCTGAAATAATTTCTTTCAGAACCAAATTTATTACCCAAGCAATGAAGATGGTTAGCTACTCTTCAAGGATATGATTTTGAAATATCTTATATGGCTAGAAAAGACAATGTGGTGGTAGATGCCTTATCAAGAATGTGGGCATGTTCCATTTCTACCATTTCAATTGTGCATAAGGATTGGATCCATGATATTAAAGAGCAATATTTTCTTGATGAGCAAGAATCAAAGATGATGAAGGAATTTCAGCAAGGCAAAGGAGAAGAGTATCCAAATTTCAAATGGCACAACGGTCTTTTATGGTATCGTGGTAGAGTATCCTTAACACCACAATCTTCTTTTAGAGACCGTATCTTGCATGAGATGCACTCTTCACCCTTAGCGGGACACCATGGGTTGTTCAAAACATTTGACAATATCCATAAGAGTTTCTATTGGAAGGGCATTTGGAGGGATATTAAGGATTATGTTATGCAATGTCTTCCGTGTCAACAAAATAAATATTCCTCTCTTCTACCCGCTGGTTTACTTCAACCACTTCCTACTCCTCAAGGCAAGCGGATTGATATTACAATGGATTTTATTGTGGGCTTACCTACAACAAAGCATGGGTGGAATAGCATTTATGTGTGGTGGTGGACCGGTTGACTAAATTAGCTCATTTTATTCCTACCAAGTCTCAATTTACAGCAAAGCAAGTGGCTGAACAGTTATGGAATGTGTTTTTAAGCTTCACGGTATGCCATTGAAGATAGTATTCAATCGTGATACTAAATTCATGGGAAGTTTTGGAGGAGTTTATTCACTTCTATGGGAACAATTTTGACTCCTAGCACAGCATATCATTCCCAAACCGATGGCCAAACGGAGTATGTCAATAAATGGTTGGAAGTCTATCTTCGTCATTTTTTCCATGACACTCAAGCTTTGTGGGATCATTGGTTACATCTTGCTGAATTTTGTTAAAATAACACTCATCATATGAGCATTGGCATGTCACCATTTGAAGCGCTTTATGGATACAAAGTGCAAATACCTTCAGTCCTTTTTCATAAAGATGTGAATCCACAAGCCAAGGCTGAAGTTGAGAAAATGGAAGCTCTTTTGCATAAATGCAAGGAAAAAATTAGGAAGGCACAAGATGTTATGAAGGTTTATGCTTATGAAAAGAGGAGACCTTTGGATTTTGAAGAAGGAGTTTGGGTATTCCTCAAAGTGCCTAAATCTAGGTATGCTACTCTCAAAGGCGGCCATAATAAGTTGGATCATTGTTACTATGGGCCTTATCAAATCCTCAAACGAGTTGGTGAGCTTGCATACAAGCTTGATTTTTCTTCTTCAACAAGGATTCATTCTACCTTCCATGTTTTCCAACTTAAGAAATACGTGGGTCCAGCCATAAAGGTTTTAGAAGACTTACCTCCCATGGATGAAGATGGTCTTATCATTTATGAACCTAAAAAGGTTATTGGAAAAAGAGAATAGGTTTTAAGGAACCGTTCCCCACTGGAATACCTTATTAAATGGTGGGGTTTGCCCATGGAGGAGTCTACTTGGAAACCATTATCATACCTTAATTCTTTTCCATGGCTTTTGCAAGAAACATAGTAATATCTAAACAGGATAGCTTGCTATATTAAATTTTTATCATAAAAATAATTGCTCTATGGTCATCAAAATTGGATTTTTATGGCATGGCTGGATACTAGGGATTGCCCTCTACATTTCTATAGTTTGTATATGATGATTGGACATTTCTTCTTCAAGTTATGGCCATTCTTGTGCAGCACCATGTTTTGGACAGTTTCCAGCAGTATATTCAAATTTCATACCTATACTTCATTGATATATGAGATCTTCTTTAGCTTGAAGTTTCATTACAACATGGATTCCTCACTTACAAAGCTATCCTTCTACTCTTTCTTCATCAATTGTCCCAATTCCAGCTTTGAGGACAAATCTCTTTTAGGCCGGAATGGCTTGTAATAAAGCAGAAATGCCTTAGTCTAGGGTAAGTATAAAAGGTGGAGGTGTAACGTGTGTAGCATCTTTTTGCCATTTTACAAACGTTACTTGTTTGAGGTCTCAACCTCCCACCATCTAAGAGGGTGAATATTCTTGGCTACCATAGCTTGGGTTGTGTACCTTGCTACAGCCTCTCATCATTTGATTCTCAACCAACATTGGTAATACCATTTCTTGCCAAGCCACCTTGGCTATGGCTTCTTGGCATTATATATATTTTTTTGTATTTTCAATTTAAAGTCTTGTTGTGGAATTTAGCTTTATTACAAGAAGCAACCAACAGTTTCCCTCTCTAGTATTAAGTGTAAAATTTTTGATTCCTCCAGCGTTAAAATCCCCTCTTGGGAAGAGATTATTATTAGAATTATGGAAATTTTTTTAATTCCCTCCTTCACCTAGCCGACCGTCCTGCTGGGCAAGAGGGAGGGAAAGTGGGATGAATAAGCATCCTTATTGGATGCTATGGAGGGGGCAAGGGCATACACAATGCCTCGTGGGAGAGGGAGGATATATCAAGCTCCACTCGTGATATGCCAGGGTGACCGTTGTGCATTTATGTCACCGACTTGTTAGTTGCAGATGTGGTTGGTACACCACCCATGAATAATAACTAGATGATAGCTATCCTTATCTACTCTAGTTCGTGGCTCAGTTAGTATGCCACCTTAGTTAGTTGAGTTTGGTTTGAGACCCATATATAGGGTTCTTCTATTTCTTTGTACTAGAGTTCTTTTTGGCTTACACAACTAAGAAGAGGAAAATTGTTTTCAGCCTCCACCTTTGTGTGTATTCCCCATTGTGTAAGTGAAAGCTACAAGTGAGACTCCTTCCTTCTCTCCCACAATCTTGACATGGTATTAGAGCCTGGTTTGTGGTAAGGGGATCAAGAAAGCAAACCAAGTTCGCGGTGTTCTGGTAAGAGGACTAGTGTTGCTTTTATTTTTCGAGTTTGGAAGCAAGTCTCTGCAGCAGATAGCACAGCCGGAAAGTGCAAGAGTGCATTGTCTCAAATTGAGACGCCCTTTGTGGTGTAGCAAGAGCGCAGTATATGCTGCGAGGTAGGGCTTTAGCCCTGCCTTGCTCTATTTTTTTTATTTGAGGCAATTTTGGGGCCTGTTTTGGAGGCGGAAGTTTTCTGCACGCACCCAAGAAAAGGTCTTGTTTTGTGTTGTGCAACCACTGTTCTACAGGTCGGTGAAAAATTACTGTAGAAACTACATCATATGCTTGTGCGCAGAGACATTGGGAGTTACAAATCATCCTTGTTGCCTGTTGATGCAAAATCGTCACTAACAAGTGACTGTGTGGTCAAATACGACTTTCGTCAGTTTTGCAGATTTGCCCTTGTGAGGCTGAAGCTGTGTTTTTTGCAATGACAGAATTTTTTGCAGTGTTTTGTAATGGCGTCTGATTCTCTTTCACAGATTGTCACTAAAAAGCTTGACAAGAACAACTTCCAAGCATGGAAGTTTAGAATGATGAATTTCCTTATGGGAAAAGGATATTGGGAATTTGTTGTAGGAAATGAAGAAGAACTAGTTCTTCCTAATGTTCCCAATCAACACCAAATGCATGCATTTAAAGGATGGTATGAGAGAGCCAGAAAAGTTATGCACTAGCTGTCTATCAAGATTTCAGACTCTATGATTGTGCATATTCAGGATGCAAGTACACCAAAGGAGGCATGGGATACTTTTTCAAAAATGTATAGCACAAATATGCAAGCCATGAAAATGCAGCTCAAGCAAGAGTTTCACAATGTGCAAAGAGAAAGTATGAGCATCAATGATTACCACATGAAGGTGAAGAAGATTGCAAATGCACTTGCTTCCATTGGGTCGCCAGTGGAAGATCATGATTTAGTTTCTGTGACCTTGAATGGTCTAGGAAAGGATTATGCACAGTTCCGAACATCCATTTCCATCCGTGAAAGATTTCCTGATTTTGAGGAGTTGATTGCTCTTCTAATTTCTAAGGAGCAGAGAAATGGTGGTGCATCTTCTTCAGGAGGAACTTCAAAAGAAACTGTCTTCTACTCAAATGCTGGAAAAGGTAGAGGCAGAGGTAGAGGAGGCCAATCTGGAGGCCGTGGTAGAAATCAGAATATGCACCAAACTCAAGAAAACCAGTTCTATGGAGGAGAACATGGTAACTCTAGAGGCAGGGGGAGCCAAAGAGATCGTGGTGGGTGGCAAAGAGGCCAAAATGCAAACAACAATGTTGAATGCTACTACTGTGGTAAAATAGGTCATATGGCCAAAGACTACTATAAAAAGCAAAATGACATCATGAATGGAAAATTGCAATAATGGAATTATGCATCTTCTAGTAGACAGGGTGATGACAGAAATAAGCATTTGTTTATGGTGCAGCACATGACTAATTCTGCGACAAGTGCAGAAGAAAGTAACAATGTGTGGTATGTTGACCTAGGTGCATCAAACCACATGACAGGTCATGCAGAATGGATACAGGATGCAAGGAAAATGGAAAAACCAGGATTTGTGGAGACTGGTGATGATACTGCACATCCTATTGTGCAGATTGGAAAAATTCCTTTGTCTATGCAGGATGGGAAAAAGAAATACCTGTCGGATGTATTTCATGTCCCGACTATCACCAAGAACCTAGTTTGTGTCGGTAAAATGGTTGAGCAGGGCTTGTAGGTCAGATTTAATTCTCATGGATGCTTTGTTGAGGATATGAAAAATAAAGGTCAGTTGATAGCAAAAGGAAAGAAGAAGGGTAGAATGTTTACATTGGATGCAAACATGCCTGAATTGAGTGTAGCAATGTTTGAACATGGGACCGGTGTAGTTGCAAATATTGACATCTGGCATAAACGCATTGGTCATGTTAATGTACAACGACTTAAATCAATGCAAGCCCAAAATATTGTTGTAGGGTTGCCTAAATTCAAGGTTGCAAAAATGCATAAGGTATGTGAAGCCTGTCAATTTGGAAAAAAAATAAGGAAACCATTTCCTAGACATGTTCAAGAGAGTAAGAAGCCATTGGAATTAATGCACTCTAATGTGTGGACTACTAAAGCTGCATCTCTTGGAGGCTGTCATTATTTTGTCGCTTTTATTGATGCCTATAGCAGAAAAGTTTGGGTGTATTTTATGAAAAAGAAAAGTGAAGTTTTTGAGCATTTCAAAACTCTTAAAGCTATGGTTGAAAAAGAAACAGGCCTCCAAATAAAATGCCTAAGGTCAGATGGAGGGGGAGAGTACCTCTCAAATGAGTTTGCAAGGTTCCTGCAGGAGCATGAGTCACAAAATATTAGTGGACTTGGAGTATCCTCTAGGAGTGGTTCACATTCTTCGCCATGGACAGGCAGATTGAGATCAGGAGAATATTCTCAAAGTAATGCAGATAGTGGTATGCAGGTATCATGAAAATGAAAAGAGAAAGTAGATTAGCCCATGTTTGATGTAAATGTAGGTCACTCTTATGTGGATGGTGAATCCAGTGGCTCAGAATAGAGCATTGATGATGAGTTGGGCATTCCTTCTATTGTTACACATGGATTAAGGAAGACCAAGGATGTTTTGGGAGCACCTGGAAGTGAGCCTACTTTGCGCAGGTCTACTAGAGCTAGGTATCCTGTGGATAGACTGAAATATGATGGATTTATAGCCATTCACTGTGCCTATATAGTCAAAGTGATACATGAACCAGAACCCACTTCTTTTGAGCAAGCCATGGGAAAAGAAAAATGGAAAAAAGCCATGGATGAAGAAATGGATGCTTTGGAAGCAAATGCTACATGGGAATTGGTACCTTTTCCTAAAGATAAGAATGCAATTGGTTGTAAATGGGTTTATAAGGTGAAGCACAATGCAGATGGTTCTGTGAATAGATACAAGGCAAGATTAGTAGTCAAGGGGTATGCGCAAATATATGGAATTTATTATGAAGAAACATTCAGTTTGGTTGCAAGGATGGCAACCGTAAGAGCAGTCATTACTATGGCTACATCAAAGGGATGGTCTCTACATCAGATGGATGTAAAGAATGCCTTCTTGTATGGTGATTTGCAAGAAGAGGTCTATATGGAGTAGCCACTAGGTTATGTACATACTGTTCATCTTGAGTTTGTTTGCAGGTTGAAGAAAGCCTTGCATGGCTTGCAACAAGCACCTAGAGCATGGTCTGACATGATAGGACAGTATCTTGTCACTATTGGCTTTCAGATTTCCAAGGCAAATTTCTCACTTTATGTGAGAAAAACAGAGAAATGTATTATACTGCTTGTCATTTATGTTGATGATTTGATTATCACAGGTGATAGTGATGAAGATATCCTTCATGTGAAAATTCTATTGAAGTAGAAGTTTGAGATGAAAGATTTGGAAGAGCTTTGTTATTTCTTGGGCATTGTGATTAGATCACCAAGTGGGATATGGCTCTTGCAGAGGCAGTATGGATTGGACATGCTGTCCAAATATGGGATGACAGGCTATAAGCCTATTTCAGTTCCTTTGGAGCAGAATGTGAAGTTGAGCACAGATGCAGGTGAGCTTCTGGAAGACCCTACTATGTACAGACGCATAGTAGGAAGTTTGATTTATATGACTATTACCAGGCCATATTTGAGCTATGTTGTTGGATTGGTCAATCAGTTTATGGAGGCTCCAAGGAAACCACATGTGGATGCAGCTAGATACATACTCAAGTATGTGAAGTCCACATTACAGTATGGACTATTTTATGAGACTGGGGTTCAGATATAGTTGCATGGATACACTGATGCTGATTGGGCTGGTAGTATTTCTGATAGACGATCTACCAGTGGATATGTATTCTCTTTTGGGAGTGTTGCAATCACTTGGAGCAGCAAGAAACAACCTACAGTTGCCTTGTCAAGCACAGAGACTGAGTATAGTGCAGCAATGGTTGCATGTGAGGTAGCTTGGTTGCATAAGCTACTTTATGATATGCATCAGTCTACAGATGGGCCAGTTGTCATTTATTGTGACAATATGAGTAGTATACACTTGGCAAATAACCCAATCTATCATGCTAGAACAAAGCACATTGAGGTGCATTATCACTATGTGTGAGAGAGAATTTTACTAGGTCTTATTGATCTAGTTTATGTTGGCACAGAGGATCAGGTAGCTGATATATTTACGAAGGCATTGGGCGCAGAGAAGCTGCGCAAGTTCAGAGACCTGCTTGGTGTGCAGGAATTGGGATTGAGCTCGAGGGGGAGTGTTGAGATATCGAGCTCCACTCGTGATATGCTAGGGTTACCATTGTGCATTTATGTCACAGACTTGTTAGTTGCAGATGCGGTTGGTACACCACCCATGAATAATAGCTAGATGACAGCTATCCTTATCTACTCTAGTTCGTGGCTTAGTTAGTATGCCACCTTAGTTAGTTGAGTTTGGTTTGAGACCCATATATAGGGTTCTTCTATTTTTGTGTACTAGTACCTCTCAAATGAGTTTGCAAGGTTCTTGCAGGAGCATGGCATAAAGTAGCAATATTCATGTAGTCATATCCCACAACAAAATGGAATTGAAGAAAGAAAAAACAGGCATATTGGAGAGGTATCTCGTGCCATGCTCAATGAAAAAGACCTGCCAGATTTTTACTAGGCTGAGGCTGTTGCTACAACAGTCTACATAATGAACAGGAGTCCCACTGCAGCAATACATGGCATGACTCCAGAGGAGAGGTATACTGGTAGGAAACCAGATATTTCACATTTGAAAATTTTTGGTTGCATTGCCTATGTTCATGTTCCATATGAGTTGAGATCCAAGTTGGATCCAAAAGCTGAGAAGTGCATCTTTATTGGTTACTCTCTGCAGCAAAAAGGGTATAGATGCTATAAACCTTCTACTCATAAGTTTACAGTGAGCAGAGATGTTGTTTTTGATGAGATGAGTAGTTGGTATAAACCAGTAAATGTGATTGATAATGTAGATGCACAAAATGGTAATGCTGCACAGAATTCACAGTAGTAGTCACAAGATATTAGTGGACTTGGAGCGTCCTCTAGCAGTGGTTCACATTCTTCGCCATGGACAGGCAGATTGAGATCAAGAGAATCTTCTCAAAGCAATTCAGATAGTGGTATGTAGGTATCACGAAAAGGAAAAAAGAAGGTAGATCAGCCCATGTTTGACGTGAATGCAGGTCACTCTTATGTGGATGGTGAATCCAGTGGCTCAGAATAGAGCATTGATGATGAGTTGGGTATTCCTTCTATTGTTACACCTGGAGTAAGGAAGACCAGGGATGTTTTGAGAGCACCTCGGAGTGAACCTACTTTGCGCAGGTCTACCAAAGCTAGGTATCTTGCGGATAGGCTGAAATATGATGGATTTACAACCATTCACTATGCCTATATGGTCAAAGTGATACAGGAACCAGAACCCACTTCTTTTGAGCAAGCCATGGGAAAAGAAAAATGGGAGAAAGCCATGGATGAAGAAATGGATGCCTTGGAAGCAAATGCTACATGGGAATTGGTACCTTTGCCTAAAGATAAGAATGCAATTGGTTGTAAGTGGGTTTATAAGGTGAAACACAATGTAGATGGTTCTGTGAATAGATACAAGGCAAGATTAGTAGTCAAGGGATATGCACAAACATATGGCATTGATTATGAAGAAACATTCAGTCCGGTTGCAAGGATGGCAGCTGTAAGAGCAGTCATTGCTATGGTTGCATCAAAGGAATGGTCTTTACATCAGATGGATGTAAAGAATGCCTTCTTGAATGGTGATTTGCAAGAAGGTGTATATGGAGCAACCACCAAGTTATGTGCATGTTGTTCATCCTGAGTTTGTTTGTAGATTGAAGAAAGCCTTGTATGGCTTGAAGCAAGCACCTAGATTATGGTATGACAAGATAGGACAGTATCTTGTCACTATTGGCTTTCAGATTTCCAAGGCAGATTTCTCACTTTATTGAGAAAAACAGAGAAAGGTATTATGCTACTTATCATTTATGTTGATGATTTGACTATGACAGGTGACAGTGATGAATATATCCTTCATGTGAAAATGCTATTGAACCAGAAGTTTGAGATGAAGGATTTGGGAGCTGCATTATTTCTTAGGCATTGAGGTGATTAGATCACCAAGTGGGATACCGCTCTTGCAGAGGCAGCATGGATTGCTGTCCAAATATGGGATGCCAGGCTATAAGCCTATTTCAATTCCTTTGGAGCAGAATGTGAAGCTGAGCGCAGATGCAGGTGAGCTTCTGGAAGACCCTACTATGTACAGGCGCATAGTAGGAAGTTTGATTTATATGACTATTACCAGGCCAGATTTGAGCTGTGTTGTTGGATTGGTAAGTCAATTTATGCAGGCTCCAAGGAAATCTCATTTGGATGCGGCTAGATGCATACTCAGGTATGTGAAGTCCACATTGTAGTATGGACTACTTTATGAGACTGGGGTTCAGATACAGTTGCATGGATACACTGATGCTGATTGAGCTGGTAGTATTTCTGATAGACGATCTACGAGTGGATATGTGTTCTCTTTTGGGAGTGCTGCAGTCACTTGGAGCAGCAAGAAACAACCTACAGTTGCCTTGTCGAGCACAGAGGCTGAGTACAGGGGTGCAACAATGACTGCATGTGAGGTAGCTTGGTTGCATAAGCTACTTTATGATATGCATCAGCCTACATATGGGCCACTTGTCATTTATTGTGACAACATGAGTAGTATACACTTGGCAAATAACCTAGTCTATCGTGCTAGAACAAAGCACATTGAGGTGTATTATCACTATGTGCGGGAGAGGGTTTTACTAGGTCTTATTGATCTAGTTTATGTCAGCACAGAGGATCATGTAGCTGACATATTTACGAAGGCATTGGGCATAGAGAAGCTGCGCAAGTTCAGAGACCTGCTTGGTGTGTAGGAATTGGGATTGAGCTCGAGGGGGAGTGTTGAGATATCGAGCTCCACTTGTGATATGCCAGGGTGACCGTTGTGCATTTATGTCACCGACTTGTCAGTTGCAGATGCAGTTGGTACACCGCCCATGAATAATAGCTAGATGACAGCTATCCTTATCTACTCTAGTTCATGGCTCAGTTAGTGTGCCACCTTAGTTAGTTGAGTTTGGTTTGAGACCCATATATAGGGTTCTTCTATTTCTTTTGTACTAGAGTTCTTTTGGCTTACACAACTAAGAAGAGGAAAACTATTTTCAACCTCCACCCTTGTGTGTATTCCCCCATTGTGCAAGCAAGAAAGCTACAAGTGAGACTTCTTTCTTTTCTCCCACAATCTTGACAATCCAAAAGATAGCCTTCAACACAAGATATGGACACTTTGAGTTCCTAGTTATGTCATTCGGGCTTATGAATGCGCCTGCCACCTTCAACAGGTTAATGCATGATATTTTTAGGCCATATCTTGACGATTTCGTGCTTGTCTTCTTTAACGACACTTTATCTATTCTAAATAGGAAGAAGATCATGAGACCCAACTTTGGATTGTCCTTGAGACAATGAGGTCACATAAGCTATACGCTAAGATGAAGAAATGCGCATTCTTCAAGCGTCAGATTGAATATCTCGGATTTATCGTATCAATAGAAGGAATCTGAGTGGACCCATCCAAGGTTAGTGATGTGGTAGAATGTCCAATACCAACAACTGTCAAAGAAATACAGAGCTTTCTTGGATTGACAGGATGGTATAGGGACTTCATAAAAAACTATGCTTTGATTGCAGCACCTCTGATAGACTTACTGAAGAAGCAAATATCCATTTCATGATCAACTCCCGAACAAACTAACTTTGATAGATTGAAGAAAAGTTTGGTATCAGCACCTATCCTAAAACTTCCAAACCTCAATAAGGAGTTCGAGGTAGTAACAGATGCTAGCATGCTTGCCTTAGGTTGTGTGCTCATGCAGGAAGGTCATCCTGTAGCATACTCTTCAAGGAAACTGAAGAGTCATGAGAAGAATTATGCTACCCATGATCTCGAATTGTTAGCTGTCATCCATGCTCTAAAGCTTTGGAGACACTACTTGTTGGGTAACAAGTTTACTCTAGTGACTGATCATAAGAGTCTCAAGTGGATCTTTACCCAGAAAGAGCTCAACATGAGGCAACATCGGTGGATTGAAGTGCTGGAGGAGTATGACTTTGAAATCAAGTATTGACCTGGAAAGGAGAATGTAGTTGCCAATGCACTCAGTCTCGCAAGGCATTCCTTAATTCTCTAATCTTGCAAAATCCATCAACAACTAGATCTCTAGCGACAAAGGTGTCCATGCCAAACAATCCGATACTTGAGTTAGCTAGAGAGGAAGCATGCCATGATCTAGCCTATCAAAAGATGCTAAGGGAGATCTCTATCAACGATCAGGACCAAAAGCTGCAGGCTAAGTATCATGAATTCTCTATCAGTAGTGGACTTGTCTACTATAGTACAAGGTTGTGTATACCGGCAAGCCAGTCACTTACAGAGGATATTGTGGGAAGCTCATGATTCCCCTTTCTCAGGACATCCTAGCTATGCCAAGACTCTCAATGTAGTTAGGAAGAGCTACTATTGGGAGAGACTTAAAGGTGACGTTCTTAAATATATCATTGAGTGTTTGTCTTGTCAACGTATCAAAGCCAAACATGTCAAAATGCTAAGAAAGTTATAACCGCTCGACATTCCCCAAATGAAATGGGAATTCATCAGTATGGACTTTGTTATTGGCCTACCCCAAATTCAGGGAGAATACAACTCCATCATGGTTGTGGTTGACATGCTGACTAATGTTGCACACCTTATTCTAGTAAAGACAAACTATAAAGCCTCAAACATTGCAAGATTGTTTATCAAGGAGATATTCAAGCTACATGGGATACCCAGAAGAATCGTCAGTGATCGTGATTCTCTCTTCACATCACACTTCTGGAGAGCTATCTTTGAAGCCATTGAGACTCAACTCTGTTTTAGTACAGCTTACTGTTATAAATCAAGCTCATCGTCAATGTGTCTTCATTTATGACCGACATCTATGACAGCTAGTGTGTACAACTGTCTACTTATGACTACATTAAATAAGTCGGGGTAGTAGTCACTTTTAGTGACCTGACTAGAGTTAGTCAGTCTAGTCTACATTTACACTAGGTACTTTATCTTGTAGTGGGTGTGCTTTTCAGTTTAGGGTGTGGAAATGAAGAAATGAGCTTGGGAGCCTGAAGGATCATGGATATGGAGTTTCTCCCTTTCTGTCTCTCTCCTCTTTGAACATGGTATCAGAGCATTGCCAGGTTGAGCTCTCTGGAGCAGGAGGAAGTCAAGAAGACTTGAAGAAGCTGAAGAACAAGGTTTTTTGAAAAGAAGAATAGGCTGCCATTACTCTGTCAAGGTATGCATTTGCTCATCTTGGACTCCATGCTTTATCATTGTGGTTGAGGTCTTCCTGGAAGCCTTGGTGGGCATCTTTGAGCATACTGCAAGTGGTCATTGAGCCTCATGATGAGGAGGACCAACTGGAAACAAGGCCAGGAATTCTGCGTGATTTGCTCCTACTGATCTGGGTGGACATCAACCTGTCAATCTTCAGTGGGGCACCTGGACAAGGTTCATAGAGCATGTATGCTCAGTATTGAAGGTATTTAAAGTGTGCAAGAAGTAAATGCTTGTGTGGGAGCTCTGTTATGAGCTAGAGTAATAGAAACAGACCTGTAATTAGTTCTGAACTACTGTAAACATGAATGGACATCATGCATTCAGTCATTACTGACATACAGGAACCTTATACTACACTCAGAAGGCATCTTTGGAGCACAAGAATGTGTCAAAGCATGTATACATTGGATCAAATGTCTTGGAGCTGAGATCTTTTGCTCAGAATACTCAGATCTGAAAATCATTGATAGGCTAAAAACTATCATACATAGTCAATGACAAGTACTATGCATTACTGAAGCAATACAGGTCATCTTGGGGGTTCCATCATCTATATGAACTGGCCTATACATGCTGAATGTATGGAGGATTGAAGCAAGAAATGAGCATCATTGAAAACCAAATTCTGAAGCTAAAGTAAATGCAGTTACACTGTCCTGGTTAATTACAAACAGCTCATGAAGGTTATGTCATTGGTTAATGAAGACAGGTTGTCATGCCCACTCAAATGCTCATGTATTGAACTTGCCACTACAAAGTAAATGTATGACATGGTCGAAAGACATTTTGGAGCTGCTTGGAGCTTGGTATGCTGAGTTCTGGTTGACTACAACCTGCAACTGAATTTGTTGACACTTGTATGTGCTAGTTATGTACTGTTCTGTGCCCTTATAGTCATGTCTTGACTGCCAAATGTACTAGCAGCTACCTGGGAGATTTTGGAACATGTATGACATGAGTACCACTCAGTTTTGAATTTGAAATTGCTGCTGGTTACTCACAGTTCATAGTTTTCAAACTGCATGTATGTACCCTAGCAGTGAGGTTACAGAAGCTTAAGCTGAAGCAAACACATAGCTTATGTATTGACAGTTATATCTACAGTTGGGACCACTTAGTTGTGGGTTGTTTTGGGGTGTTAGTGGGCTGAAATACCCTGGTTTTTTTCTGCAATTTAGTGCAAAAAACTGTCATAAACTGTTACAGACTAAACTTAGTCAGTCATACTTATTGGACTGGAGGGAGTCAGGCACTTGATAGATAGTCTATTGCATCATGGCTAATGCACATGGGACTGACAATATCACTCAGATAGTTGGAGAGAAGTTGGATAATAAGAACTTTGCATTATGGAAATTCAGAATGAAAAAATTTCTGGTTGGCAGAGGTTATTGGGATCTATGTACAAGAGATGAAGTGCTCCTGAGTTGCCTGCACACAATCCAACAAATGAACAGAAAAGAGCCTACAGACTATGGAATGAAAGAGCATGCAAGGTGATGCATTGGTTTTCTTTATGTATATCTGATGCTATGGTAATTCAAATCACTGGATGTGAGACTCCGAAGGATGCTTGGGACATACTGATGAAAAATTATGGAACCATGACACATTCAAGAAAGATCCAGTTGAAACAGCAGTTCAACAACATGTCTAGGAATGGCAAGAGCATCCAGACGTATACCACGGAGATTAAGACCATAGCTGATCAACTTGCTACTATTGGCTCAAGTGTATCAGAAGATGATATGATTGCTGTTGCTTTGAATGGCTTAGGCAAAGAGTACAAGGCTTTTGATACTTCCATTTCTGTCAAAGAAGAGCCCCCTAGCTAGGAAGAGCTAGTTGCTTTGTTGCTGCATGAGGAAGTCAAACTTGGTTTGAATACAGGTTCTAGTGCATCTCAGATTAGAGACACTATGTTGTACTCTAGCCAGCGTGGCAGAGGATCTAGAGGTCGTGGTTCATTTTGAGGTCGTGGTGACACTCGTAATACTTATGGACAGCAACAGCAGCAGAGTAATTGGCATGGTGCAAATACACAAGGCCAACATGGATCTGGTGGGTTTAGAGGTAGGGGGAGATCACCCCGAGGTAGAGGTGGTGGTTTTGGTTCATGGCAGTCATCTGATCAGTCCAACAGGGACAAGGACTACCATTATTGTGGCCGGTATGGGCATATTGCAAAGGATTGTTACAAGAAGCAAGGAGATATGAAGGCAAAGGGCAGATAGCATGGGCACTATGCATCTTCCAGTGGTGCTCATGATGAGTCAATTGATAGACTCTTTGCCATGCAACATGTATCTAAAAATGCATCGAGACATGATAGAGATGACAGATGGTACATTGACTCTGGAGCGTCAAACCACATGACCCCGCATGGAGAGTGGTTTGATGAGATGGTTGCAGGTACACATGGTCATGTATGTACTGGGGATGACACCCAACATGACATAAAGCATAAAGGGAAATTTCCTCTTATGATGCCTGATGGAAAGAAGAAAGGCATGCATGATGTATTACATGTACTAACCATAACAAAGAATCTGTTGTTTGTGGGTCAAATGGCAAAACAGAATTTGCAAGTGAGGTTCAACAAAGATGGGTGTTTCATTGAGGAGTATGGAAATGGCTGCAAGTTAATTGCCAAGGGCAGAAGGGATGGTAGGATATTTACATTGGATGCGACCATTCCGGGACTCAAGGCAGCCATGTTTGCACATGATGAGAGTGCCATTAGGGATGTAGAGATTTGGCATAAGTGGATTGGACATGTCAATGTACAAAAGCTGAAATCTATGCATCAGAAAGAAGTAGTACTTAGATTACCTAAGTTCAAGTATAATGATTTTGGTCATGTATGCCCTGCATGTCAATTTGGGAAGTAGGCACGGTTTCCTTTCATGAGACATGTAAAAAACAACACTAGGCCTTTACAGTTGGTACACTCTGATGTCTGGGGTCCTTCACATAATGCTTCTTTTGGTAGTGCATGATATTATGTCTCATTTATTGATGATTTCAACAGGTACACTTGGCTTTATATCTTGAAACATAAGGATGATGTGTTTGATGCATTCAAAGACTTCAAGAAACATGCTGAAAATGAATTGGGCTATTACATATCATGTTTGAGATCAGATGGAGGAGGTGAATATGTCTCAAACTACTTTGACAGGTATCTTGCTAAACATGGGATCAGAAGACATCTCACATGTAGTTATACACCATAGCAAAACGGTGTTGCAGAGAGGAAAAACAGGGTTTTGATGGAGTCAGCTAGAGCTATGTTGAATGAAAAATGTCTACCAAATGGTTATTGGGCTGAAGTAGTGGTGACTGCTGTATATGTGCTGAATCGAACCCCTACAGCAGGGATTCATGATGTCACTCCGTATGAACGGCTGTATGGTCATAAACCTGATATTTTACACTTGAAGGTATTTGGCAGCATTGCATATGTGCATATACTGGATGAGAAGAGGAAGAAATTGGATCCTAAGGTAGTGAAAAGTGTGTTTATTGGATATGCACAGGAACGGAAAGCTTATAAGTGTTATGTACCTTCTACGCATGAGACACTTATAAGTAGAGATGTAGTATTTGATGAGTTAGCATCTTGGTATGGGAATCCTGTTGCAGTGCCTACTGATGGCTCACCCAGTATGAGTCATGCTAAAAATACTCCTGCAGAGAGTACTTCCATGACTGGTCAGACAGGTGATGTATCATCTACAGTGAGTCCTTGGACAGGACGATTACGGAGTCGCACTACTGCATCCACTGACACGGATATGTCAGTGAGGGGGAGAACAAATAAGGGAAAAGAAAAGGTTTTTGAAGATGTAACAGGTCCACTCACTGCAGGTTATGATTCATCTAGCAGTGACAGCTTAGATAGTGAATTGGGGATTCCGTTTGTTATGACGCTAGGTGCTAGACACAGCCGTTATGTACCGCCTCATGAGAGGCAAGCTCACAGTGAGCCACAGCTCAGGAGATCAAAGAGGGTCAGACGACCTGTTGACAGGTATACTTACACTGGATATTCAGCCCGTCATTATGCTTATATGAAGAAAGTAACAGGTTTTAGAGAACCAAGTAAGTTTGATGAGGCAATTGCAGATGAGAATTGGCATGCTGCTATGGATGAGGAATATTCAGCTTTGGCTGAAAATGGTACATGGGATTTGGTAAAGTTGCCTGAGGGAAAAACACCTATTGGATGCAAGTGGGTGTATAAGGTAAAATGTAAATCAGATGGATCATTGGAAAGATATAAGGCCAGGCTGGTTGCAAAAGGGTATGCACAGCAATATGGTCTTGATTATGAGGAGACTTTCAGCCCAGTAGCAAAGATGGCTACAGTTAGAACTGTGATTGCTTTGGCAGCAGCTAGAGGCTGGAAACTATGGCAGATGGATGTAAAGAATGCATTTCTCAATGGAGAACTACATGAAGAGGTTTACATGGAACAACCTGAAGGCTATGTACATCCAGAATTTCCAGCACATGTATGTCGGCTGAAAAAGGCATTATATGGGCTGAAACAGGCACCCAGGGCATGGAATGCTCGCATCAGCAGTTATTTATAGCAACATGGTTTCCGATTGGGAGATGCTAATCATAGTCTGTTTGTGAAAAAGACAGATAATGGCTATGTTTTCCTAGTTGTCTATGTTGATGACTTAATCATTATAGGAGATGATGAAAATGGGATTGCTGAAATAAAGACATGTTTACAGACTGAATTTAAGGTCAAGGACCTTAGAGAGTTGAAATACTTTTTGGGGATTGAGGTTGTCTCTACACCTCAAGGCATATGGCTGCTACAGAAGCAGTATACTCATGAGATGTTACAGAAATATGGTATGGCTGATTGCAAGCCTATGGATACGCCTTTGGAGCAGAATGTCAAGCTGCAGATTGATGTTGGGACAGAGATTGAGAATGTTACTATGCATAGACAGATGGTAGGCAGCTTGATCTATCTCACGATCACTAGACCTGACTTGAGTTATGCTGTGGGGCTGATCAGTCAGTTCATGTAGAAGCCTCGCAAACCACACTTGGATGCAGTCAGAAGAATTCTCAGATATGTAAAGAGTACCACAGATCATGGGCTGTTTTATGCATATGGGAGACCCCTTGACTTGATGGGGTACATTGATGCTGACTGGGCTAGTTGCACATATGATAGGAGGTCAACGAGTGGCTATGCATTTGGATTGGGTAGTAGCATGATCAGTTGGCAGAGTAAGAAATAGCGTATAGTTGCATTGTCTAGTACGAAACCAGAGTATCGTGGTGCGGCCTTAGCGGCCTGTGAAGCTAAGTGGTTACAAAAGTTGCTCAATGACTTGGGAGTACACTTGGACAGCAAAGTCAAGCTGTATTGTGACAATTTGAGCAGTGTTATGTTAGCAAGCAATCCTGTTTATCATGCAAGATCAAAACACATTGAGGTTCCCTATCATTTCATCGGGAAAATGGTTCTAGCAGATCAGATTTACTTGGAGCATGTGAAGACTGAAGACCAGGTAGCAGACATCTTTACCAAATCACTTGGTAAAGATAAGTTCATTCACTTTAGATAGCTACTTGGAGTGATGCAGATGATTTGAGTTTTGGCTTTGAGCTTGAGGGGGAGTGTTAGAAATCAAGCTCACTGTCAATGTGTCTTCATCTATTACCGATATCTATGACAGCTAGTGTGTACAGCTGTCTACATGTGACTACATTAAATAAGTCGGGGTAGTAGTCAACTAGTGACCTCACTAGAGTTAGTCAGTCTAGTCTACATCTACACTAGGTCACTTTATCTTGTAGTGGGTGTGCTTTTGAGTTTAGTGTGTGGAAATGAAGAAATGAGCTTGGGAGCCTGAAGGCTCATGGATATGGAGTTTCTCCCTTTCTCTCTCTCTCCTCTTTGAACACTTACCATCATCCCCAAACTGATGGTCAAACGGAGCGAGTTAATCAAGTCATTGAGGATATGCTTAGGGCATACTGTTGTCATGAGCCAAAAAGGTGGATTCAATACTTGCCTTTGGTTGAATTTGCCTACAATGCTTCTTACCAATAAAGCATTCAGATGACCCCTTTTCAAGCATTGTATGGTCATGACTGTCGAAGTCCCCTAAACTTCTCAGATCCAACCTTGAGGGTTGAAGCTTCAAGGCAGATGTTGGAAGAGATGGATGACCAAATAAAGTCAACAAGATAGGACATCCAAGCTGCCAAGGATAGACAAAAGGCATACGTGGATTTGAAGCATCAAGATAGAATCTTTGAGGAAGGAGATATGGTATTCATTCGCGTACGTCCAAAGAAGAGTTCTCTATCCTTAGGAGATTGCAAAAAGCTAAGTCCAAGGTATTGTGGGCCATATAAGATCCTCAAGTGCCTAGGACCTAATGCCTATAGACTGCAACTCGTAGAACCTAAAGGTTCATAATGTATTCCATATCAGCCTATTGAAGAAGTATGTATCTAATCCTAACCATGTACTTGATGACCAGCAAGTTGTAATTCCTAGTCAAGGAGTCCTTGAACTAAGGCATGACAGGATCCTAGATGTTAGGGAGAGACAACAGAGATCCAGAACCTTGAGAGAATGCCTCGTCCAGCGGAAATATTATCCCTAGGAGGATGCCACGTGGATAGAGGAAAGCACTCTCAACCATCAATATTCCCAATTTATCTCAAGATGAGGACATCTCGATTCCTCCAAGGGCGAGAGAATGTAAAAATATGATTCCTCCCGCATAAAAATCCCCTCTTGGGAAGAGATTATTATTAGAATTATGGGAAAAAAAATTATTTCCTCCTTTCCCCAGGTGACTTTTGTGTTGGGTGGGAGGGAGGGAAAGTGCGATGAATAAGCATCCTTGCTAGATGCTATGGAGAGGGCAAGGGCATGCATGATGTCGCATGGGAGAGGGAGGATCCCCTCCCCTCACCTACATAAACAGTGTGAGGTGGAGCGTGAAGGGGATCGTGGAGGATAGGGGAGCCGCCATACTGTCGACGACTAACAGAGAGGAGGAAGCAATAATCATTGGAGGGACGAAGACACTGAAGGTCGCCGTCTCTGTCGAGCAGGAAGCCCCCGCTGCCATTTGCCCAATTTGTGCTGCCACCATTTGAATTGCCAGCTATCGCCAATACTCCTTCCACGTGCCCTTTTGGAAGCTTCTTGAAGCTTCAAAGGGGGCTGTCATAAGCCCCCTTTCATATTACCCCCCCCCCATTCCTTCTTGTGGGCTTCCCCCTAGCCCTTGTTCATGTGGGTTTGATAAACCCCCCCCTCGGGATCCAAAGCCTCCTCTTCCCGTGGCTTTATTAAGCCACCTACCCCCGAGATAAAAAAACCGCCCTTTCCTGTGGACCCTCTCCAAGTTTTAAAAAAATCCATTAACACAAGGAACTTTAGACACTAAAGTAGATTGTAAATAGCCTTATAACTAGTAAATACACATTTTTTTCTAGTTAGTAACTAGGGTTTTTTAAATTGGAACTGGGTTTTTAATTTTACTAGATAGATGTGAAGCTATAACTAGTAAAATAAGTGTTTATATGGTAAATCAAGGCAAATTTCTATATATCACCTAATATAGCCATGTTTATTGGATAAAATTATGAAGCTATGGATCATAGGATAATGTGCATGCATAGTAAATCAAAACAAATTTGTATAGAATATCTAACATAGTCATGTTAAGTAATATACATCACAATTGATAGGCCTAACCATCAACCATGTAGTCAATCTCAAATAAGACAATGTCGATACACACTTGTAATGGATATGTTTGTATGCATCCAAAATGTACATGTGCTATAAGATACATTTCTGCATTTTGATAACTTTTAATTCTTACTCACATAGCACAGATAGTTTACACATCCATAAATAAAATATCATTTTTAACAATATAAATATTTCCTTGTCACATTAAAACAAAGAAGAATCTCATTCAATTCAACTCAATGCTATGGCTCTAAATCTTGAAATTCCCCTCAAATCCCCCTGAAGTGTGGGATATACCTAGCATCCATACAAGCACAAATAGTTATCAAAAGTTATTTGAGCCCCTTACAAACAAGGAGCATATCTATCCATTAGCATAATAGAAATAGTTCAAATTGTAATAGCCTTTTCCTTAAATGAAAGACATAGAACCTCTTGAGTATGCTGAAACTTGAAGAGGGGAGCTCTCAATAGATAGTCATGGCACATGGTCTATTAACTAGGGCAGTTGTATTAAGTTCATTAAAAAAGCAACATTTCCTACCAACATGTGGCATATACTCCCACTTTCATGCATGTAGCATATTCAGGGGGTGAACAAGGAGTAAGAGATGATGGAACACATAGCACTAACATAAAGCAATAGAAGCAAGACAATGGGATGGAGATGGATTATGCTAACATTGTCGTTGCTAGCATAAACATGGAAGAGCTAGAGAAGAAGATGTCGGGTGACAAAAAATGTTTCAATGAGAATTAAAAGAGAGTCACAATAGAATTCGGGGAGCAAGTGCTATGTGCATGAGTGGTATCCTTTTTGCCATGCATTCGGCAAAACAATGCTAAGTATTCTCTATGCAACATGTACATGTATTTTAAGGGAAGGTCCCCCTTGAGGAGGAATTGTGGGAATTTATGTAGGGATGTTTCATCCTCTTTGGAATGTATTTGTAAATGGTCTATGCTTATGTCCATTTGAGGTAAAGATGTCGATGCCAAAGGGTGTCCCATTGTCCCATTACTCTTCGCTACCATAATCACCAACCCTTTGCTTAGGAATTTGGATTTGAAGGTGCAACATGGAGTAAGCAAGGGGCTTCCTATATCATTAAGAAGACACTTGGTCTCCCAATTCTTTGCCAACAATAACTTACCAATATTGTGTAAGTAGAGAGGCAACTAGTAGATGTATTTGATGAAAGTGTATGAAAGTTTTCTAGATCTATTTGGGGTTGTGACTAATGTGAGCAAAAGCAAGCTTATTTACCTAAGATTGAATGAGTTAGAAAAGTTGCTAAGGGATCTAGGCTTCCAAGTAGTAAAATTGGAGCTGTAGTTGCTTGATTCTAAAGAATTTGGGTGTTCTCAAGATTTTTAGCATCATACCTTAATTACTGAGCATATGATGGAGGAATTTATTTGATTATCTTGTACATTATGTATGTTGTGAGTCAACTAACATGCAGTAGTGACCAAAAATACATGCACAGGAAAGGTCTAATTTTGGCATCATGAATCGAGTGAGATTAATGAAGGTTGAAGATCCATAACCTAGATTGTCATATAAGACACTAGAAGTGAAGTAGGACTCTTGTTTCACCGTGGAATATGCCTCCTGGCATCAATGATCCTAATGGGATTGAGTTGCTAGTCAATGTAGAATTCTCTCTCTTCTTGGTTACATGCTTTATATGCAAAGAACGTGGGTGCTTTGCAAGGGAATGGAGCTAAGAAGCGCCCAAGGAGAAAAGAGTGAAGATAAGAAAGAACTTCATGCAACATAGTCACAAAAGAAGTAAAAAGAAAAAAGCTCATAGATTGAGAAGGGTAAATCCAAGAAAACAAACAACCCTCAAAAGGAGGAACCCAAATCCTAGAGACGTCAAAGTTAAAGCAAGATGGAAACAAAGAAATTCAACCACCAAAGTCTTCAGCATCTAATGGAGGTGAGAAAGAAAAGCTTTCCCTTTAAAAGCTTGCTTGCAAATGTTTAGTTGACAATACTATTTTTCTATTCAGGATTATGGAGGCTCAAACAAAGATACAATGTTAATTAGTTGGCTCTCTATGATCTCTCGAAATCTGAGGTTCCTAGGAAGTCCATCTAAGAAGGATCGGTTAAGTTGGAGAAAGAAATGGAAGCCAGTCTCTATTTAGGTTCAGTGCCTCCTCTCTAGAAAGGGAAGGATTCAACCCATATTGAAGGATGCTTGGAATAACATGATAAGGTCTTAAGTTCTTATCTACCTAGTCAAAAAACATGGTAAATTGCAAAGCACTCGATAGATAAAAAACTCCATAACTTGGAAGTTAGCTTAATACGGGCTAGCTTGGAAGTTACCTAAGTGCCCTTTTAGTCCTCTCCATTGGAGTAAGGGGGCTCGAGTTTGTGACTTGTATTGGTTCCCCCACAGCCTCTAGCTCTTGCATAAGAATTGAGTGAATTACTTTCACAAAAATTTTCAAAACATAAGTGAGGTTGGAAAAACTTAAAGCTTGAAATGAATAACAGGGAAATATTAAAAGATGGAGTGCCATCAATGTTATGCAAAAAATTGAAAGAGATATGTTCATGATAATAATTAGGAATATTATTTGAGTCCTTGAATATTGATGAGTTAACTACACTTTTATAATAACATACCAACAATGGATCGTTAGGTTACTTGTTGAGATTTAAAGGTGCCAATGTCAACAACTTGTGCTTAGGCGTGCCCTTTATCAAAAGAGCATGCATGTGTTTGGGTTGGGGGCTATATATGCTAGTAAGTTTATAACACTCCTTTACGATTGTTCATATCTATCATAGGCCAAGTAACATGCATGTGTTTGGGTTGGGGACTTAATTACTGAGCATATGATGGAGGAATTCATTTGATTATCTTCTACATTATGTTTGATGTGAGCCAAGTGACATGCAACAGTGACCAAAAATACATGCACATGAAAGGCCTAATTTTGGCATCATGAATCTAATGAGATTAATGAAGATTGAAGATCCATAGCCTAGATTATCGTATAAGACACTAGAAGTGAAGCAGGACTCTTGTTTCCCACATTGTAATTAGGGCAATGGCCAACAATTAGAGAGGGATGGTCAATGCTAGCTTGAGTTGATCCAGACCACCTATAGGTGGATACACCTGAATTTGTGTGTTATCTCAAAGATAACCACTAAAAAAATTTAATGACACCCTTTATGTAGTGATTAACGCTTGCAAATCTAAATCCTAACATGCAATTATCTATATCTTTTTCTATCAAAATGAAGAGCACCCTGCCACGGCACAAATCGAACCACAAACCGGCTAGGTAGAGGCTGCAAATACATTGTTGGCCATGAAAACCTGCAAGAAAACTCTTCTTTCTCACCAAGAATCCATACTCTCCAAACACACAAGAGATAGGCACACAAGAAATTGGATAATTCTTCCATCCTCACCCTCTTCCTCTTCCTCACTCTCCATTAGATCTTGCAATGAAAGCACAAGAGAGGGAAACAAGAACAAGAAAGATGAGAGTTGTGCCAAAATGAGAGAGGGAGAAATGAACCGTGAGAGGAGAAGATAAAGGAAGAGAGAGGATGTAACCACCTCAACCTCCCACCTCCCCAAATCCCACGGCTGCAACCACCTCCTTTTCCTTTCTTGAATTATAAAATTCAAATTTGCATACATTAGCTAAGGTCTAGGGACCTTTCAATTTTTGGAATGAGACAAAAGGGTTTGACCTTTCCTTTTCCTAGGAATATTTTATAGTGTGTCTCTTTTGGACTACACATTTTACATTGCTTCATATTTGATTTTTGAAAAAGGGGTACATTTGCAATGAGTCTTTTTACAAAAAGTTGTTTCCATGTGAGCACATTTTTGTGCCTTTATTTGCACTGATTTCCTGGTCATCACAAAATAGCTTCAAGAAATTCTAGTAAATGACTAAAGCATGCGTACAATTCTAAATCACTAGGAGGAGACTTAGCCTCATTGCATAAATTCATGTAATGCATTGTTCACTACATTATCCTCTGGACATAGTCCCGTGGCATAGTCCTTTGAGCTTGGTTCATGCAGGCTATCTAGTACACTCCTCAACCTATCCTCTTGAGAATCTTGGTACAAGTAGGTTGTGTGGTAATCCTCTTGAGAAGCTTGGTACAAGTAAGTTGTTTTGAGTTTCAATAAGCATCCATCTTAAGTAGTAGCTATGCCCTAGACGCTCATGTTAAGAAGCATATTAGACTCAACTTGGGAGTGTATTCCTCATGTATCCCTCATGCATCTGTAACATACTTTGCTTGATGGGAAATTAAGAGCACCTTGATATTAAGACTCAAAGAAGATATATTCAAGAAATATAAGACTTGAAAAGGAAGTCAAATGGTACAAAGGATCAAAACAATAAATTCAAAATACCTTATTCTCTATTTTCTTTATTTTAAATGCTATGGAAAAATCATCATTAGGAGCATTGGGTAGACCCAAAAAAAGATGATAGAGAATTCCAAAGCCATGGAGAAGAAAATTCTGAGAAGATGGTTAGAAATTTTAAACTCATACGAAGAGGAATTCAAGGGGAAGTCATAGCTAGAGGTAAAAAGGTGATTCAAGCTAAGCTCAAGAAACATTTGGAATTCAGGAAGAATGATGTGTTCCTCAAGCAGCAGTAGATGGAGTGGAGATCCATCTTCCCTAGGAAACATTGGAAGATATGGCAGAAATGCACTAGAAAAGTGTGGTCTAGTACTCCATAAACAAATTGAACACCCCTCTATGTAAGGTGTATATGCAGAAGCTAAACATGAAGGAGAGACTCAATAAGTTTATAAAAATCCATGCATGGTATGTCATGTGCCATCAATCTTGGGAGTCAATTCTCCATGTTCTCTGGCATTGCCTTGCAGGCAAGCTTTGTCTAAAAGAACGTGACAGGGTGGATTACAATTGTAGGCCTTAATGTAGAGGTTATGATGAAGATGTCATTGTTTGGGACAAAGGTGTATTGGATGAAGACATATTAAACCTATGGAATGTCATCAGGGCATTAACATTAGCACCATTTGGGCCAATAAGAATGCTCAAATATGATCTACCATCTAAATAGATTGTAAGAGAAGTGCTTGCAACATGTAGAAAGATGAGGAGGAGAGAGCATGTCTTCAAAGTGGGGGTACAAGCTCCTTAGAAGGACAATTTTTTGAAGCCTATGGGAAGGCTTTTTGGAGCCCAATAGCATATTTTTCCATGAACCTCAAAATACTTTGTGATCGAACCTTCACATTAAAAGAAGGAAAGAGAGAATAGAGTTCTCTTTTGATTTTCGCAACAATGCGGGTACTCATTCAGACTGTGCATAATCAAGGGCTAACGATGGGGCAAGGGCTCTGCTACTACATGCATCCAACATCCAACGCTTGGCATTGCAATCTATCTCATCGAGCATTAATCGATCCCATGGAAGCCCAGGACTCATGGCAGCTAGCTCAGGTCTGGCTGCAGTGGAAGGCCAAGGTGCAAGGCCTCCGGTTCACCCTCGTCTCCAGAAGCCCTGATTCCCATGTTAGGCAGCTTGTGAAGGACTGCATGAGCATCTACAAAGCCTCCCACAAACCTCCCCCCACCATTCATGGATTGCTTGCAACTATTTCAGGTCAGGTTTCACACACTTTTTATTTGTTGCATTGCTTATGGATTTCATTAACTTGTATTGAATTGTGCCATTGCGAGACTCTTACGTCCATAAGCCCATACAACAAGAAGAATTTCTTCATTATTCTTGTTAATCCCAACACGAAGAAAGCAAAAGAAAGCGAGAAAGACGTAGGGCAAAGGTGGAAAAAACAAAAAGAAGTAGCCCGACTGAAGTAGGAATAGGAGGGCGCATTTTAAAATATAAAGGTGCACCCTGAAATCTTGTAAAAGAGCGCCGGGCTCTCACTCGTGCAATTTGTAAATGTAGACGGGCAGTGGAAATGAATCTAGGAAGATAGAGGGACAATGGGAAAAAGGGCCTAGGCTAATGGCCGGCCATGTAAAAAAGAGGGACAACCGCCCATGGAAATTAAGGGCATGTATATAAAGTTAAAAGGTAAATGAGAAGAGTATCCTCGTGTGTGGCAAACAACGCCTCCTTCTTCTTCTCCCGTTTCTCACCTTTGTGCCTCCTTGCTTGTGCTTGTGAGAGGGACTGAGAGTGTGAGAGTGTGTGAGGGAGTGATCGTGGGAGGGCAAGGGAACTTGGAGGAAGAAGCTCCCCATTCTCCCTCTTCATCTTCTCCTCCCCTCTTCTCTCCTCTGGTCTTGAACGTGGCTATGGGGGATGAAGCTCATGGGAGAGGGATTGAGGTTGCTTGAGTTCGCCTCAAGGATCTGGAGCTGCAGGGGTGCAAGAAAGAGGAGGGTACTCGATTGAGCATCAAGGTAAGCTCACTACACCCACAAGGTAGGCGTAGCGCGAGGGCTATGTGAGAGGTAGCCATGGCTGCTCAGTTTGAAACACTTGAGCAATAAGTGGTCCGAGGGTCTTGGTGGTTGAGCGAAAGCTCCCACATTTTGGTTCTGTTTTTCCAGGACCAACAGATTCGAGCTTTGAGCGCCGTGCGCAGCAGATCGAGCATGGAAGTAGGGTTTGCAGCCTGAACCAGTGCTTGAGATAACTAGGAGACATAGGAGGTTTTAATCTGAGGAACAGGTAAGTATTTGGGTTTGTTGGAAGCATTAGATTGGGACTACTGTTTTGCATTTCTATTTTTCATATTGGCTGCACTAGATGGAGGTTAGAATAGGGTAAAACCAGATAAAACAAAGGTTCTGACTGCTGCTGGAAATAGGAAAACAAGGGACCAGACTCAAGCTTCTAGGTGAACCAGGGACAGGGAACCAGCTATAGGGTTTTGCAGTGCTGGGAAAGAACCTTAAGAGGCCTGGGAGGCCAGGACAAACCTCATTTTCTTAGTTGGCTTTGTTGTGAGAGAGAGAGAGAGAGAGAGAGAGAGCTTCTAGTTCACAAGACGAGGAAACACAGCCCCGATTCCAGGCGCATTCGATTCGTGCCACTTCAGGTGAGTCTAGTGAGTTCCAGTAGCACTCTGATCGGTTATGGGATGCTTTGTGATGATTGAGTGCAAAAGACAGTAGGGAGGATTCAAACGCGCCAGAATCGCACCCGCCGCCGACGCAGTCGGACCAACTCGCAGTGGTATGGTTCCCAGAATCGGACCACCCGAGTTCCAAAGTCGGACTGTCTGACTCCCAAAAGCGGACAGTCCGGTTGCGAGTGAGTCGGACGAGTCTAGTCCGATTGCTAGGATCGGAACAGCCCGATCGGACGTGCCACGTGGCACTCGGACTGCCCCTTATAACCGGACACCCAGGTATCCTACGACGAGGAAGGCAACCCAATCCTGATGGACTACCGTCCAGTATCGGTGATGGCCTTAGGAAGAGGATGAGACAGAGGATTTGGAGGGCCAAGCCAGGATCCGGTCACATGTTGGGTGGACTTGTGGCCACCCAGGCCACATTTCATCACACTGCCCAGAGCAAGAACAAGCTAACAAGGACAAAGCAGATCTCCGATGCACAGAGTGTGGAATCACACACCTATTTCCTGACGGTCCTAGGCGGAAGCCATTAACGGGCACTGCCAACATGCCATCGGTGCCCTTGGGGCTCTTTGGAGTTGAAACATTTGGTAGTGAGGATATGCCCATCCCACTACATGCTATGACGGGAGATCAAACAAAATAAGCAAGCATCTCCTTACCAGGGGCAAGCAACCTTGATGCAACCTCTATAGGGAAGAAAAGCCAGAGAAGATGGAAAAAAAGTACTAAGGCAAAGATAACCCTTAAAACCGAGGAAATGACTACGCTGGTGACGGGAAAGAGGGTCACAGACGCAAAGGCAGAGACCTCGGCTCCTAAGATAATAAAGCTAGGGAGTGCCAAGGTAGGAGAATATCCCCATCCCAAACGACAACTGGAAGCTATAGCCAAGGTCAAGGACACCCCAAAGTACCTTGAAGATGCTGAACCCATATTGGAAGACCCTATGGATGACTTCTCCAGTGTTAACACACCATTCTCACCCTCAAAACCATTGGCTGGGAACATGCCTACACCCCTAAAGGTGGCTCAGCAGCAAAGCCGGGGGAAAGCTTACCAGGGCAGATAGGATGCATGGCCTAGAACTGCCAGCCTCAGAGGAAGACAAGGATCCAATAGCCTCCTCACAACTCTGCTATCCGCCCCAGTAACTCTAAGCCTAGAGGATCTACTTAGGCAAAATCACTCCTTGTGGCAGGAGTTAAAAGACTCGATCGAGGGACACGCGGAACCTGTGGGCACTGATCCGCAAGATCACGACGTAGTTGCACAGATTCCAAGTCTAACTCTACACACAGATCCTAAGTCTTTGCACATCAATGCTTTTTGGGAGGGCACTGAAATGCACATAGTTTTGCCCGTCCTAGCCTTAGGCGACATGACTCGAAAGGGAATTGTAGACATAGGTGCCGGTGTTAGTGTGCTAAACCATGCGGCCTCGTCTCGCACCCCCAACAACAAACTAGAGCTTCAGGAGATCGTAGAGTATCTGTCGAATAAATTGAACGGCAATTTGGCCGCTAACTTAAAGCCTCTACGTGACCTTCTAGCTAGACCAGAATGGAAATGGAACAAAGTCCTTGGGAAACACCTTCCTCAAGTGAAGGATGCGAGTTCAACTCAAAGTCGGAAGTCTGTACTGAGAGTGATCCCGAGATACCACAACCATCTGAGGTCAAACGCACCAAGGGAGACTTGCCAGTCCACCTGAGGCGCAGGAGGCTAAAAGAGGAGGCCAGGAAGCAAGCAATGGGCTCAGAAGCGGAAAGGCAGAGGAAACCACAGGATCTGCCCAAACGGTTTACAACAAGGGTGACAGAGTGGTGGTCCTTCTAGGTGCAAAGAGAGAAGGTCAGACTAGTGAACCGATAGAGGGACCCGCCAAAGTCAAGGAGGTTAACTTGGCTGGAAAAGGCAAAAAACCAAGACCGGTATTCGTCGCGATGACTTGGCGGAAGAGGAAGAAACCAAACTTGTTGCGCTCTTGCAAGAGTACATCGACGTGTTTGCCTGGTAACTTAAGGGAGTCGACCCTAGGGTTGTGACCCATAACATCCCAATGATTCCAGATGTAGTGCCAACCAAACAACAACCTTACCCCATGAATCCTAAACACGCCCATGCAGTGAAGGAGGAGATTGACAAACTCATGAGGCCAGGTTTCATATATGAGATCGAGCACACGGACTGGGTGTCACCTATCGTGATTGTCATGAAGAAAAATGGAAAAATCCGAGTGTGTGTCAACTACAAGAAAGTGAATGCCGCTACGAAAAGGGATAATTATCCTTTACCTTATACCGAGCACATGCTGGAGAGGGTAGCACGGAAGGAAGCCTACAGTTTTCTGGATGGCTTCTCGGGCTTCAATCAGGTACAAGTGCACCCCGACGACAGGCACAAGACTGCCTTTGCCACAGAGTGGGGTGTATTTGCCTACATTGTCATGCCTTTTGGGCTAATGAATGCACCCACAACTTTCCAGCACCTAATGTGCACCATCTTTAAGGATATGCTCAGGCGCGAACTCGAAGTGTTCGTAGATGACCTATGTTTACACTCTAGTTGGCACGAACACTTGAAGAAATTGCGAGCTGTCTTTGAAAGGTGTAGACTCTACCACTTCTCGCTAAACCCCTTAAAGTGCCAATTCTGGGTAAAACACGGATGCATCTTGGGGCATGTAGTGTCAAGGAATGGCATTGCCACTAACTTCTCCAAAGTTAGAGTCATTGTTGACCTACCGCCACCCGACAACTACAAGGGAGTTCAGTGCTTCTTGGGACACACTGGATATTATCAACGATTTGTGCTAAATTATGCATTAATAGCTAGACCTTTGTACAAGCTGTTGATAGTGTTTGAGTGGACAGAGGACTGCCAGCGCACATATGAAGAATTGAAAAAGGCTCTTACGACTGCACCAATCCTGCGAGCCCCAGACTGGAACGTAATGTTCCATGTGCACATAGATGCCTCTAAGTTCGCTATTGGAGCTGTGCTATGCCAGCCTGGTGAGTATAATTTGGATTACCTGGTGAGTTTTGCCAGCAAGAAGCTCACAAAAACCGAGATGAACTATTCCACGACAGAAAGGGAGGGGTTGGCCATGGTATTTGCGGTAAAGAAATTTAGGCATTACCTATTGGCCACTCCCTTTGTCTTCTTTGTTGACCATCAAGCCCTACTGTATCTTGTGAACAAGCCTTGCGCTACGGGGCACATAGCCAGATGGTTACTTCTTTTACTAGAGTTTGACTTCTCTGTGGTTATACGCAAAGGAAAGCAACACTACATGGCCGACCACATATTCCGCATACCCATAGGAGAAGCCGTTGGACAAGGCGTACCTGATGATTTACCGGATGGCCATATTTTTAACTTGTCTAGTGAATGAGAATTGTTTAGAGCTGATATGACGCTTATTGGGCCAATGACATAGTGCAAGTGCTAGAAAATGGACTACCGGAGCGGCCCATTGAGAAGGCCAGGCTGAAGAGACTTATCCTAAAAATTCAGCCCTATCAGCTGATAGCTGGCCAACTCTACAGGTTGGTACAAAACGATTTATTGGGCAGATGTGTGTGTGAGCACGAGTTGCACGACACCTTAAACGAAGCACATGGCGGAATCGCTGGGGGACACTTTAGTGGGGACACAACAGCCCAAAAGGTGCTACAATCCCAGCTATGGTGGCCCACCCTATTCCGCGATGCAGCTAAATTTGCAAAGCACTGCGATGAGTGCCAAAGGACCAGAGTGCCTGTGCGGAAGGACAAGATGGAGCTGAGCCCTGTCATAGCCCGACAACCCTTTGAAAAATGGGGCATCGATTTTATTGGGCCTATCAGTCCCACAACACAATATTCCCAAGCTCGATACATCATTATGGCAACCAACTATTTAACGAAAATGGGCAGAGGCTTGGGCCATGAGGAAGAATGATGCTCGGACCACTGCTAAGTTCCTGTGGGAGCAGTATTAGAGTTCAGAAGGAAAAAAAAGAGATAGAGACAAAAGACTCAGGCCCAAGGGTAGCAGACAGCTCCCTTCAGTTCATTCTCCATATCCACACCTAGTCACTCACAAGTCAACTATATGTAATTCACACACTCAAAGATAAACTGACCTAAATCTAATCATGGTTAAGTCAGTGTGACTTAACCTTATTCACTAAGGTAAACAAAATGAGCTTGAGTCTCAACACTCCCCCTCAAGCTCAAGTAGGATACTTGACTCCAAGTAACTCTCTGAAATGCACAAACTTATCTTTACCTAATGACTTGGTAAAGATATCTGCAACTTGGTCTTCTGTCCTCACATGGACCAAATCAATGTCACCTGCAATCACTTTTTCCCTGATGAAGTGATAGTGTACCTCAATGTGCTTAGTCCTAGCATGATAGACAGGATTACTGGCTAGGAGTACACTACTCATGTTGTCACAATAGAGTGTGACAGGCCTGACTTCCTGCATGCCCAAATCATCAAGAAGCTTCATGAGCCATGCTGCCTCACATGCAGCTAGTGCAGCACCTCTATACTTTGCCTCAGTACTAGAGAGGGCAACTGTAGGTTGCTTCTTACTGCTCCAGCTGATCATACTACTACCAAGGGAAAATGCATACCCACTAGTAGATCTCCTGTCATAGGTACTTCCTGCCCAGTCAGCATCTGTATATCCTGTAAGCTCCAAAGGCTTATCATGCTCATAGAATAGACCATAATCTGATGTAGCCTTTACATATCTCAAGATCCTCCTCACTGCATCCAAGTGTGGCTTCATAGGCTTCTGAATGAACTGACTAATCAGTCCAACTGAATAGCTAAGATCCGGTCTAGTAATGGTAAGGTAAATCAGGCTACCCACCATTTGTCTATACATAGTGAAATTCTCAATCTCATGTCCAACATTTGCAAGTAGCTTAACATTTTGTTCCAATGGAGTGCTCAATGCTTTGCAATCCAACATACCATACTTGGTTAACATATCCTGTGCATACTGCTTCTGCAACAACCAAGTACCATGAGATGTAGAGATAACCTCAATCCCAAGGAAATACTTTAGATCTCCCAAATCTTTGACCTGAAATTCAGCATGTAATATTTCCTTGATCTCTCTAATTCCTGTGACATCATCACCTGTAATGATTAAGTCATCCACATAGATGACTAATACTACATAACCCGCTCTTGTCTTCTTTGTGAGTAGGCTATGATCAGCCTTGCCCATAGTAAAACCAAGTTTTTGTAAGCATGCACTTATCTTAGCATTCCAAGCTCTAGGTGCTTGCTTCAGCCTATATAATGCTTTCTTCAATCTACACACATATGTAGGAAAATCTGGATGTGTATAGCCCTCGGGCTAATCCATGTATACTTCCTCAACCAAATCACCATTGAGAAAAGCATTCTTCACATCCATCTGATACATACTCCATCCTTTAGATGCTGTCAAAGCAATCACTGTCCTCACGGTTGCCATTTTAGCAACAGGACTGAATGTTTCCTCATAATCAAGACCATATTGTTGTGCATACCCTTTTGCCACAAGTCTTGCCTTGTACCTTTCCAATGTGCCATCTGATTTGCATTTCACTTTGTATACCCATTTGCAACCAATAGCCATTTTTCCTTCAGGCAATTCAACCAAATCACAAGTGTCATTTTCAGCCAATGCTGAATATTCCTCATCCATTGCCTTACACCAATAATCATCCAAAATAGCTTCAGAAAACTTTGTGGGTTCCTTGAAGCTAGTGACTTTTGCCATATATGCATAGTGCCTCACTGTGTAACCACTGTATGTAAGCCTATCCATAGGCTTCCTGAATCTTTCTGATCTCCTCAACTGAGGTGCAGTATGAGACTCTCCTCTCTCATGAGGTGGTATATATCTATGTCTCACACCAGGAGTCACAACTGATGGAATACCAAACTCACTATCCAAGCTATCAATACCAGGTGAATCATAACCACAGGTGAGTGGCCCAGTAACATCATCAAGTTTTCCTTTGCCTTTATCCACATCTCTCCCCCTCACTGACATACCCGTGTCAGTGGACAAAGATGCTGAAGTCCTCAATCTACCTGTCCAAGGACTAACTGACGTAGTAGCATCTTTAGAAGGCCCAGAAATTGCTGCACTTTCATTTGTACCTGCATGTACATAAGGCTCGTGATAGCCATCCTCATCATTCATCACAATGATCTTCTTCTCATGCCATGATTTTAGCTCATCAAATACCACATCTCTTGAGATCAATGTCTCATGAGTAGAAGGATTGTAGCATTTGTACGCTTTCCTATCTTGTGCATACCCAATAAAAATGGCCTTTTCTGCCTTTGGATCGAGCTTGCTCCTCTTTTCATCTGGAACATGTACATATGCCAAGCATCCAAAAACCTTAAGATGGCTGATGTCTGGCTTTATCCCATAAAGCCTCTCATAAGGAGTCACCTCATGTATACCTGTTGTTGGTGTACGATTCATGACATACACTGCAGTCATTACAGCCTCTGCCCAATATGCATTTGGTAGGCTTTTCTCATTCAACATGGCTCTAGTCGATTCCATGATCACCCTGTTTTTCCTTTCGGCTACACCATTTTGTTGTGGTGTGTACCTGCATGTCAGTTGCCTTTTAACTCCATGAGCTGCCAAGAAGTGATCAAAGTCTTTAGAAACATATTCACCACCACTATCAGATCTCAAGCATGAGATATAGCAAGCCAATTCTTTCTCCATATGTCTCTTAAAATCCTGAAAAACATCCATGACATCACTCTTGTGCTTTAGCACATACAACCATGTGTACCTACTATAGTCATCTATGAATGACACATAGTAACGTGATCCCCCAAGAGATGCATTCTGTGAGGGTCCCCATACATCAGAATGTACCTGTAACGTGTCCACTAGGATCATCCAGGACACGTCTTAACAGTCCATCGGAAAGGATGTCTAGAAAACTCCACTCGGCACTCCCATGGAATGTTACGGGTTTTGCAATCTAGGTCTTCCCGTGTCTGCCCCGTACCGGAAGTATCCTGGCCATTCCCACTTAGGATCGACCTGAATTTGGGTTTTCTTATTTGGTCATTAGCTAGCAGCAACTAGCGTTAGACCCGATCGAACTACTTTACGCAGAAACGCCCGGTCTGAAGCGGATTCATGCCGCCCTTGGTTCAAGGAGAATGGGAAACGAGAGGGATGCAAGGCTCGACCTCTCTGCCATAAGGCATAGTCCCATTCCGTTCCCCTAAAACAGCGTGAATCGGGTAATAGGTAATTCTAAGTCATCGTTCTCGTTATTTGTTTTGGTGATGCTGATCATCCCTCTGTTCGTCGAGGACTTTGAGAAAAGTTCCCGGCTAACCGGGACCATCCATCCGTAGGAAGGACCCATGGTCCATCCTCCGCACTTTCCTCGGTTTGTTTTAGTTATGTAATTACCTAACACATTAGTTTGACATATAACAAACAGCTCCCTTGATTAATCCCGTTAAGCACTGGTTCCTTCACGTAATCTTATCACGTGACATAGAAAAACAGTATCAAACAACTTCTTTATTATCATATCATCATTTATCTTTGAAATACAAGGAGTTCCGCCCGTAGGCTTGTTCATAATCCGCCCGAAGGCTATCTAGTAATCCACCAGGGATTACTATTCCAAGTTTCCGCCCGTAGACTAGTATGGGGGCCTCGAGATCCAATCTCAAGTCACGTTAGCCTCTTGTGCAGGACCCGGAAGGCGAGGGATTTACGGCCAGAGCCCCCCCTGGCAGCCAAGCGTCCTCCTGCTCCAAGTAGAACTCAACGGAGAGACCTCTCACGGCGGGTTCGGTCCATGTTCCCGACGCGGTCAACAACCCCCTTGGTTAGGGTCAGGCAGGCAGTCGGGGGTAACTGAAGCTAACTCTCCCTTCAGGCCTTCAACCTGAAGTATTTAGATATCTTTTCATCCTTTAGTTCCTTGAGCAAACAATGCAAACAGTGCTTTCTAAACTATTACAAGCACAATCAATTCCAGTGGTCGTTTTATTTGGCCAACTGTTAAAAAGTGAATCATTCTCTCCGAATGCATCCAGCATTCGATCTGGGATCAAATTGCGACTTGGCAAGATCCCGAAGGGTTTGTTTGTTCACCCTTTTGTCCTTGGGTTAGGGCCATACCCTAATAACCCAACTTAATCAATACCTTAGGTTTTATTAATAGTAAATCCTGGCGACCATGTCGCTTCAATTTATTGATTGGTCATTTGCTTCCAGGCAAATACCTAACTCTCCTTTTTCTTGGCAATTATTCCCCAAGAAAGGTGATGTAACAGGATGATTACTCATCCTCTTGTAAGTTAAATTTGCGCAAGAACCTACCAACCTCATTCCAAGGATTGGCAAAACTTTCTTGTGATCAAACCACAAGGCTATGCGACGTTGCAACTTGTTGCACAAGTGTCGCCTCCATTCCAAGAGATCATTTCACTTTTGAATGGTGTTTTCTGGTCAAGAATTATGATTAGACTCGAAGTAGGGTTTAGGGTGTCTTCTTACCCAGCCCATTCCTAATTGCACTAGACCGACAACGTTCGGTCCTAGGGATTCCAACTCAAACCAAGTTCTAGCACTAGGTCGAATGATCCTTAGGGTAGCAACCTTAGATCGTTTTATGCATGAACATCCAATTTACTCAACATTTCGTGAATGTGGGTATGATCTTTGGGTTTGAGGGTTTTGACTTGGCAACAAGTGTAAAACTAGGTCGACTCCTTATCGTGCTACCCTAGTTAGCACTTGGGATATTTGCCATATCGACTGAACCATGCCCATATGAATCCCTTGTGGGTTAGGTGATTTAGGCAACTCAATATACTTGTCTTGCGACAAGGATGAACCTTTTCTAGAGATAATAAACTAGATCTAAAGGAGGAAAAATAGTTACAACTACACCAATACATGTAAACATGCGATTCATTGCTTCTACGCATCACATGGTTCACAATAACCCTATCTTTCCTTGGTAAAGTAAAAATGCCTGATAATCCGGACACTAACTTTCCTAGGTCCTACTAGGGCTTACATCAAATAATCATGCCTACAACCTTGTTGTCTACACTTTAGAATCTTATGCTTTGATAAACCATGCAACCTTTCCTAAATGCGGCTCCTGATGAATGACATTTTTGCATGACGACTATGCAATACGCAACTTTCTCCTAGCCCAATGTAGTCAATGAAGCTCGTACAAAACTAAAACTAGTGTTAACTTATTCCATTTTACATGCCACTTGCAAGTCCATAGATCATTTTCGTGCTCTTCTATTTCTTTTCGAATAACATCTTATGGGTGTTAACTTTTCCTCATGAATCATTACAAGGAAGATTTATCTAAAAATGTGACATGCCATTAATCTTTCCATGCCTAGTAAAAAGGTGTACCTCAATAATTTCAACCTTGCAATGAGGTAACAGTTGTCCTAGGCTCGTCACTTTTGAATGCACAAAAGGAAACTTACTAATAAGGTCCTACAAATGCATAGACACCTTATGCTCTTTTCATTCATTCCATTGAACGTACCAATGACCAATTTTCATATCTTAAGCTATTTCTAATAAATGTTCAAATAGCCAATTCATTTTCCAATTGCATTTAACTTGACTAGTTGAATTTGAACATGCATGAGTGCTTCCTAATCCATGAAGTTATCGTGATTAATTCAATACTTTTGTGTGGAATCCAAATAGATAAAACCTGGACTTGTGGACTCCGGGAAATATCCACGTAAATACTAGGAGAAGATCCTTCCGCAGGCGCGTCTTGTGACTTTTTAGGGCCCATTGTAGGCGTGATTTTGGCTTCCGGATTGCCTTCGCGGCCTATAAATTTACTCACCTTGGTATGCAGCCTCAAGATCTTGCCCTTCTCCCTCATACGTACAAGATCCCCTTTTGAAGTACGGATCCTTGAAAAAGAAATACCGGTTTGTGGGATTTGGCTTATGGAAGGCCTTAGGGATTGGAACTTGGGCCTTTTGCAGAAGAGCTGTGGAAAATGAAACTTAATAAGTGCTTGCGGGAATTGGGGCTTTCTCGAGCAAGCTTGTGGGAATTGAAGCTTGTTATGGGAAGGAGCTCTTGCGAATGGGCCTTGCAAGAATGGGGCTTTAGAGTTCTTCTTCTCCTTCCCCAAAAATCCTAGGGCCAGCCTTGTGGGTGATAGGTGGGAAGGCTCGTAGGCTTCCCCTTCTTCTCTTCAAAGTCTGGGCTAGGGGCTTGTGGGTGTTGCAAAGGGAAAGGGGTTTAAAAGGAACCCATGGGGTAATATGGACTTGTGTGGGGAAATCCATGGGAAAAAGCCTTAAAAATCGGGGCTAATATGGATTTGTGGTGGTTCCAATAGGAAGGGGGCTTAGAGAAGCCCCCTTAGAAGCTTCCTAGAGAAGCTTCTAAGAAGCTTTAGGAAACTACGTGGCGTGGAGATAAGGATTTGGGAGGCGTTCTGGTCCTACACCACGGCAGGGCCCTCCTCCACGGATGGCATTGGGGCTCTCCCCTCCTTCACAGCCGCCTTTCTTCATGGCGCCCCCCTCCTTCACGGTCGCCCTCTCCTTCACGGCCCCTTCCTTCATGGCGGCCCCCCTCCTTCACGGTCGCCCTCTTCGCCGCAGCCTCCGTTACGGCAGCCTCTTCACGGGCCCCCCCCCCTTCACGGCAGCCTGGCGACCATCCCCCCTTCATGGCAGCCTGTCGTAGCCTCTTTTTTTTCCCCCCCTCCACAAAGGGGGTTCTTATAGTCCAAGGGGGGGGGAGAGGGGACCTCCCCACGTGGCCCGTTGCATGGCTCTCTCCCCCCACCTCCTCATGCTGCCCTTACTAGCCCATCCCTTTCCCCCAGCCACACATCGACTGGGGAGGATAAATTCAAATTTTTTTTTGCAATAATTCCGCCTTTATCCCCTTAACCTCCTCCCAAGAGGGAGTTTTCCCGCGGCTATGCAGGTTTGAATCCCCGGCCTTATTTTCCTAAGGTGGAGTGTCTCCATTTCTCGCGTGTGGTTATAGATTAGCTGCTGGCACTGGTGATAATCTTTGCACGAGTTTACGATGAGAGCGGGAGGTCGGTTTAGTAACATTCTCAAATGGGAATATTACATTCTCTCCCCCTTGGAGGAATCGAGATGTCCTCATCTCGAGATGAACTAGGGATATTGTTGGTTGAGAGTGCTTTCATCCATCCAAGTGGCATCCTCCTTGGGATAATCTTTCCACTGGATGAGGCATTCTCTCAAGGTTCTGGATCTCAGTTGTCTCTCCCCAACATTTAAGATCCTGTTAGGCCGTAGCTCAAGGACTCCTTGGCTAGGCATTACAACTTGTTGGTCATCAAGTACATGGCTAGGATTAGGTACATACTTGTTCAATAGGCTGATATGGAATACATTATGACCCTTTAGGTTCTCAGGGAGTTTGAGTCTATAAGCATTGGGTCCTAGGTATTTTAGGATCTTGTATGGTCCACAATACCTTGGATTTAGCTTGTTGCAATCCCCTAAGGATAGGGAACTCTTCTTTGGGCATACGTGAATGAAGACCATGTCTCCTTCCTCAAATATTCTATCTTGACACTTCAAATCCGTGTATGCCTTCTGTCTATCCTTCGCAGCTCTGATGTCCCGAGAAAGTGAAATCATGAGCTTCGCACAATCTCTTCTATTTAAGTAACTGGCTTGCCGGTATACATGCTCTCATTCTATAGTAGACATGTCCATTATTGACAGAGAATTCATGACCTTTGGCCTATAGCTTTTGTTCCTGGTCCTTGATAGAGACTTCCCTTAGCACCTTTTGATAGGCTAGATCATGGCATGCTTCCTCTCTAGCTAGTTCGAAAATAGGGTTGCTTGGCATAGATACCTTTGTAGCTAGAGATCTAGCTATTGATGGATTCTGCAAGATTAGGGAATTTAGGAATGCCTTGCGACTGAGTGCATCAGCAACTACATACTCCTTTCCAGTTCGGTACTTGATCTTAAGGTCACACCCCTCCAGTACTTCAATCAACTGACATTGCCTCATGTTGAGCTTGTTCTAGGTAAAGTTCCACTTGAGACTTTTTTTATGATCAGTCACTAGTGTAAACTTGTTACCCCGCAGGTAGTGTCTCCAAAGCTTGACAACTAAAGGTTCAAGATCATGGGTAGCATAATTCTTTTCATGGGTCTTCAGTTTCTTGAAGATTAGGCTATAGGATGACTTTTCTACATAAGCATGCTAGTATCAGTTACTACCTCTACTCCTTACTGTGGTCTAGAAGTTTTAGGATCAGTACTAATACCAAACTTTGCTTCAACCTATCAAAGCTAGTTTGTTCGGCAGTTGACCATGCAATGGACGTTTGCTTCTTCAATAATTTTGTCAAAGGTGCTGCAATCAAAGCATAGTTTTTGATGAAGACCCCATACCATCTTGTCAATCCAGGAAAGTTGAGTATTTCTTTGACAGTTGTTGGTATTTGGCCATCCTAGAACATTTCTAACTTAGGCTGGCTCCAGTGAGATTTCTTCTACCGATATGATGAATCTCGGATAACCAATTTGATGTTTGGGGAATGCACATTTCGTCATCTTAGCATACAGCTTGTATGACCTCCTTGTCTCAAGGAAAATCCGAAGTTGGGGTTCATGATCTCCTTCCTGTTTGGAATAGTCTAGAGTGTCATCAAAGAAGACGAGCATAAAGTTTATCAAGATATGGTCTAAAGATATCCTTCATTAACGTATTGAATGTGGCAGGCACATTCGTAAGCCCTAATGACATAGCTAGAACTCAAAGTGTCCATATCTAGTGTTGAAGGTCGTCTTTGGGATATCTTCTTCCTTGATTCCTATCTGATAGTAACCAGACCTAAAATAATCTTGGAGAAGATCTTGGCATCCTGAAGACTATCAAGAAGCTCATCTATTCTAAGAATATGATATTTGTTCTTGACTATTGATTGATTCAACCCTCTGTAATCAATACATAGCCGAAGTGTTCCATCTTTCTTTTCTAGAACAGTACTGGTGCTTCCCAAGGTGAACTGCTAGGACGGATGTAGCCCTAATCTAGTAGTTGCTTGAGTTATTCCTTCAACTCAGTTGCTCTCGGTATAGACATTCTATAGGGTCTCTTCGCAATTAGCACAGCTCCTATTACTAGCTTGATCTCATGATCTACTTCACTTTGAAGCAAGAGTTCTATTAACTCTTCAGAAGCTACGTCCACGTATCCCTTCAGCCAAGTGACCAAATCACTTTACTTCTTTATCAATATTCATAGTCAAGAAAATCGGAAAAAAAAGTTTTATTCCATTCATATCAACATAGCCCTTTCGAGGTATAATTATTTATTGGGGCGATGGAACAAGTTGATACATTAATTTGAGGAGAATAAGATATTATTGCATTCAGCTACAGGAACTGAGTAGTAGTACGGATTGGGGTCATCGATTTTCAGGAATCGATAGTTCATGGGAAGATTAGGGTATCTTTTCCTTTGATATCCATTCTTCTCATGACGTCCCAAAACCTTGATTCGGTCGGCAGGGATTCTTTGAATCACTTCTCCGTACACATACTTATTCTGGTTAACCCTTCGACCTCCAACCTGTAGGGTCGCGTTTGCGTGAGCCTCAACAAAGACGAACAGCTTTATGATCTTCAAATCCTCCATCCACTTGATTCTCTTCAAGTTAATTTGAAGGTACGCAGGTTGATAGGCAGTTATGTAATAGATCCCTGTAACACCCATCCATCTCCGTTCCACATACACAGGCGATGGATTGTAAATGCGGTCTAGGATGTTCATCATCTCAACCCTTTGTCGATAATCCGTGGACTGCATCGCGGTCATAAACATGACTCGGAACACTAAGAACTTGTTCCATGCTTCATAATTCTGCAAGACAACATTGAAAGTAAGGAAATGTTTGGGACAGTAGCATTTTCTTTACTTCGTAGAATTTTCTAAAAACAAATCCTTTGTTGGTTTGCTCTGATACCAACTGTAATGTGTCCACTAGGATCATCCAGGATACGTCTTAGCAGTCCATCGGAAAGGATGTCTAGAAAACTCCACCCGGCACTCCCATGGAATGTTACGGGTTTTGCAATCTAGGTCTTCCCGTGTCTGCCCCGTAGCGGAAGTATCCTGGCCGTTCCCACTTAGGATCGACCTGAATTTGGGTTTTCTTATTTGGTCATTAGCTAGCAGCAACTAGCGTCAGACCCGATCGAACTACTTTACGCAGAAACGCCCGGTCTGAAGCGGATTCATGCCGCACTTGGTTCAAGGACAATGGGAAACGAGAGGGATGCAAGGCTCGACCTCTCTTCCATAAGGCATAGTCCCATTCCATTCCCCTAAAACAGCGTGAATCGGGTAATAGGTAATTCTAAGTCATCGTTCTCGTTATTTGTTTTGGTGATGCTGATCATCCCTCTGTTCGTCGAGGACTTTGAGAAAAGTTCCCGGCTAACCGGGACCACCCATCCGTAGGACGGACCCATGGTCCATCCTCCGCACTTTCCTCGGTTTGTTTTAGTTATGTAATTACCTAACACATTAGTTTGACATATAACAAACAGCTCCCTTGATTAATCCCGTTAAGCACTGGTTCCTTCACGTAATCTTATCACGTGACATAGAAAAACAGTATCAAACAACTTCTTTATTATCATATCATCATTTATCTTTGAAATACAAGGAGTTCCGCCCGTAGGCTTGCTCATAATCCGCCCGAAGGCTATCCAGTAATCCACCAGGGATTACTATTCCAAGTTTCCGCCCGTAGACTAGTATGCGGGCCTTGAGATCCAATCTCGAGTCACGTTAGCCTCTTGTGCAGGACTTGGAAGGCGAGGGATTTACGGCCAGAGCCCCCCCTGGCACCCAAGCGTCCTCCTGCTCCAAGTAGAACTCAACGGAGAGACCTCTCACGGCGGGTTCGGTCCACGTTCCCGGCGCGGTCAACAACCCCCTTGGTTAGGGTCAGGCAGGCAGTCGGGGGTAACTGAAGCTGCCTCTCCCTTCAGGCCTTCAACTTGAAGTATTTAGATATCTTTTCATCCTTTAGTTCCTTGAGCAAACAATGCAAACAGTGCTTTCTAAACTATTACAAGCACAATCAATTCCAGTGGTCGTTTTATTTGGCCAACTGTTAAAAAGTGAATCATTCTCTCCGAATGCATCCAGCATTCGATCTGGGATCAAATTGCGACTTGGCAAGATCTTGAAGGGTTTGTTTGTTCTCCCTTTTGTCCTTGGGTTAGGGCCATACCCTGATAACCCAACTTAATCAATACCTTAGGTTTTATTAATAGTAAATCCTGGCGACCATGTCGCTTCAATTTATTGATTGGTCATTTGCTTCCAGGCAAATACCTAACTCTCCTTTTTCTTGGCAATTATTCCCCAAGAAAGGTGATGTAACAGGATGATTACTCATCCTCTTGTAAGTTAAATTTGCGCAAGAACCTGCCAACCTCATTCCAAGGATTGGCAAAACTTTCTTGTGATCAAACCACAAGGCTATGCGACGTTGCAACTTGTTGCACAAGTGTCGCCTCCATTCCAAGAGATCATTTCACTTTTGAATGGTGTTTTCTGGTCAAGAATTATGATTAGACTCGAAGTAGGGTTTAGGGTGTCTTCTTACCCAGCCCATTCCTAATTGCACTAGACCGACAACGTTCGGTCCTAGGGATTCCAACTCAAACCAAGTTCTAGCACTAGGTCGAATGATCCTTAGGGTAGCAACCTTAGATCGTTTTATGCATGAACATCCAATTTACTCAACATTTCGTGAATGTGGGTATGATCTTTGGGTTTGAGGGTTTTGACTTGGCAACAAGTGTAAAACTAGGTCGACTCCTTATCGTGCTACCCTAGTTAGCACTTGGGATATTTGCCATATCGACTGAACCATGCCCATATGAATCCCTTGTGGGTTAGGTGATTTAGGCAACTCAATATACTTGTCTTGCGACAAGGATGAACCTTTTCTAGAGATAATAAACTAGATCTAAAGGAGGAAAAATAGTTACAACTACACCAATACATGTAAACATGCGATTCATTGCTTCTACGCATCACATGGTTCACAATAACCCTATCTTTCCTTGGTAAAGTAAAAATGCCTGATAATCCGGACACTAACTTTCCTAGGTCCTACTAGGGCTTACATCAAATAATCATGCCTACAACCTTGTTGTCTACACTTTAGAATCTTATGCTTTGATAAACCATGCAACCTTTCCTAAATGCGGCTCCTGATGAATGACATTTTTGCATGACGACTATGCAATACGCAACTTTCTCCTAGCCCAATGTAGTCAATGAAGCTCGTACAAAACTAAAACTAGTGTTAACTTATTCCATTTTACATGCCACTTGCAAGTCCATAGATCATTTTCGTGCTCTTCTATTTCTTTTCGAATAACATCTTATGGGTGTTAACTTTTCCTCATGAATCATTACAAGGAAGATTTATCTAAAAATGTGACATGCCATTAATCTTTCCATGCCTAGTAAAAAGGTGTACCTCAATAATTTCAACCTTGCAATGAGGTAACAGTTGTCCTAGGCTCGTCACTTTTGAATGCACAAAAGGAAACTTACTAATCAGGTCCTACAAATGCATAGACACCTTATGCTCTTTTCATTCATTCCATTGAACGTACCAATGACCAATTTTCATATCTTAAGCTATTTCTAATAAATGTTCAAATAGCCAATTCATTTTCCAATTGCATTTAACTTGACTAGTTGAATTTGAACATGCATGAGTGCTTCCTAATCCATCAAGTTATCGTGATTAATTCAATACTTTTGTGTGGAATCCAAATAGATAAAACCTGGACTTGTGGACTCCGGGAAATATCCGAGTAAATACTAGGAGAAGATCCTTCCGCAGGCGCGTCTTGTGACTTTTTAGGGCCCATTGTAGGCGTGATTTTGGCTTCCGGATTGCCTTCGCGGCCTATAAATTTACTCACCTTGGTATGCAGCCTCAAGATCTTGCCCTTCTCCCTCATACGTACAAGATCCCCTTTTGAAGTACGGATCCTTGAAAAAGAAATACCGGTTTGTGGGATTTGGCTTATGGAAGGCCTTAGGGATTGGAACTTGGGCCTTTTGCAGAAGAGCTGTGGAAAATGAAACTTAATAAGTGCTTGCGGGAATTGGGGCTTTCTCGAGCAAGCTTGTGGGAATTGAAGCTTGTTATGGGAAGGAGCTCTTGCGAATGGGCCTTGCAAGAATGGGGCTTTAGAGTTCTTCTTCTCCTTCCCCAAAAATCCTAGGGCCAGCCTTGTGGGTGATAGGTGGGAAGGCTCGTAGGCTTCCCCTTCTTCTCTTCAAAGTCCGGGCTAGGGGCTTGTTGGTGTTGCAAAGGGAAAGGGGTTTAAAAGGAACCCATGGGGTAATATGGACTTGTGTGGGGAAATCCATGGGAAAAAGCCTTAAAAATCGGGGCTAATATGGATTTGTGGTGGTTCCAATAGGAAGGGGGCTTAGAGAAGCCCCCTTAGAAGCTTCCTAGAGAAGCTTCTAAGAAGCTTCAGGAAACTACGTGGCGTGGAGATAAGGATTTGGGAGGCATTCTGGTCCTACACCACGGCAGGGCCCTCCTCCACGGACGGCATTGGGGCTCTGCCCTCCTTCATAGCCGCCGTTCTTCATGGCGCCCCCCCTCCTTCACGGTCGCCCTCTCCTTCACGGCCCCTTCCTTCATGGCGGCCCCCCTCCTTCACGGTCGCCCTCTTCGCGGCAGCCTCCGTTACGGCAGCCTCTTCACGGCCCCCCCCCCCTTCACGGCAGCCTGGCGACCATCCCCCCTTCACGGCAGCCTGTCGCAGCCTCTTTTTTTTCCCCCCCTCCACAAAGGGGGTTCTTATAGTCCAAGGGGGGGAGAGGGGACCTCCCCACGTGGCCCGTTGCATGGCTCTCTCCCCCCACCTCCTCATGCTGCCCTTACTAGCCCATCCCTTTCCCCCAGCCACACATCGGCTGGGGAGGATAAATTCAAAAAAAAAATTGCAATAATTCCACCTTTATCCCCTTAACCTCCTCCCAGGAGGGAGTTTTCCCGCGGCTATGCAGGTTTGAATCCCCGGCCTTATTTTCCTAAGGTGGAGTGTCTCCATTTCTCGCATGTGGTTATAGATTAGCTGCTGGCATTGGTGATAATCTTTGCACGAGTTTACGATGAGAGCGGGAGGTCGGTTTAGTAATATTCTCAAATGGGAATATTACAGTACCAGCTGTAATGGTCTAGTAGTAGTGCTTACATGCCTCATAAATGGAAGCCTTGATTGCTTTCCAAATTGACAAGACTGACATACATGTCCCAATTCCGCATGCTTGAACTTAGGAAGTCCAAGTACAACTTGTTTATGCTGCATATTCTTCAACTTTTGAACATTTACATGTCCAATCCTTTTATGCCATATCTCAATGTCCCTTATTGCAACATTTTCATGTGAGTACATAGCAGCATTCAATGCTGGAATTTTCGTATCCAATGTAAACATCCTGCCATTTCTTTTGCCTTTAGCAATGAGTTTGCATCCTTGACCATACTCTTCAATGTAGCATCCATCTCTATTGAATCTAACTTGTAGATTTTGTTCAGCCATTTGGCCCACAGAAAGCAAGTTTTTGGTTATGGAGGGTACATGCAATACATCATAAAGACTCTTTTTCCTGTCGCCATGCATCATCAAGGGAACAGTACCTGTATGCATAATGTCATGTTGCGTATCATCCCCTGTGCAAACATATCCATGAGCACCTTCTACCAATGTGTCAAACCACTCTCCATGAGGAGTCATGTGGTTAGACGCCCCAGAGTCTATATACCATACATCATCTGCTTTGTCGTGTACAGGCAACCCTTTCTTCACATGTTGCATTGCAAACAACCTGCCATCCTCCTGCATACTACTAGAAGAAGCATAATTACCATGTTGCTTTCCTCTTGCTCTCTGATCATTCTGCTTTTTGTAGCAATCCTTAGCTACATGCCCGTATTTGCCACAATAATGGCAATCCTTATTTGCTGGTTGCAAAAAGGAAAAACAAACATATTACAGAAGTTGCACGCGCCTTGATGGCTAAAAAGAATATACCTAAGCATTTTTTGTATGAGGCTGTTCATACTGCTGTTTATATTATGAAGAGAACTCCCATAGCTGTAGTTCATGGGTGACTTGTGAAGAATGCTTTACTAGCAAGAAGCTTGATGTATCGGACTTGAAGGAATTCGGCTGTGTTGCATATGTTCATGTGCCAGATGAGCTATGAATGAAGCTTGATCCAAAGGTAGAAAAATGTGTCTTTATTGGATACTCTTTAGAGCAGAAAGGGTATCGCTATTATAACCTTGTCACATGTAAGTTCAGAGTGAGCAGGGATGTCATCTTTGATGAAATGAGTAGTTGGTATGCATCTAGTGGTGATACATTGGATGATGATGATGATCATGACACTCATGTGCAGGTTGAAAAGCAAGAATGACGGACTCTTAGTGGACTAGAGACATCATCTGGTAGTCCATGGTGTAGGAGACTAAGGAGTACCTCTACATCTTCAGGTGCATCTAATAACATTGCAGGTAAAGACAAAGGAAAGAATAAAGTGTCAGATGGCATTGATGCAGTTCTTAATGGAGACTCTAGTGGCTTAGAGAGCTTAGATGATGAGCTTGGTATTCCTTCTGTCAGGACACTAGGTATACAGAGAGCTCATAATAATGTAAAGGCTCCATTGAGTGATCTGGTGGTACATAGATCTAGCAGGATCAAATACCCTGTTAAAAGATTTGGTTTTGAAGGTTATGCAACTCACCATTATGCTTATATGGTGAAACTAGTTGAGGATGTTGAGCCCACTTGTTTTGAGGATGCTATTGATCATACTCATTGGGATGCAGCAATGGATGAGGAGATGGCTGCATTAGAGGCCAATAAGACTTGGGATCTAGTATCATTGTCAAAGGGCAAGAAAGCTATTAGATGTAAATGGGTTTATAATATTAAGCACAATGCAGATGGTTCTATTAGTAGGTACAAAGCTAGGCTGGTTGCTAAAGGCTATGCCCAGACATATGGCATAGATTATGAAAAAACCTTCACTCCAGTTGCTAGGATGGCAATTGTCAGATGTGTGATTTCTTTGGCAAATAGCCAAAGGTTGGAGGTTGCAGCAAATGGATGTGAAGAATGCCTTCTTGCATGGTGATTTGCAAGAAGAAGTGTATATGGATCAACCAGCAGGTTATGAAGATTTAGAGCATCCCACGTATGTGTGCAGGTTGAAGAAGGCATTCTATGGGCTCAAGCAAGCACCTAGAGCATGGTCTGACAAGATCAGAGAGTATCTTGTCAATATTAGCTTTTATGTTTCTGATGTTGATCACTCACTTTATGTGAGAAAGGGAGATGCAGGTTTGGTCATCATAGTCATCTATGTGGATGACTTGATTATTATAGGTGATATTGCTAGTGGGATTGCTAAAGTCAAGGATTTTTGGAAGAAGTTTGAGATGAAGGATTTAGGTGAGCTAAGGTACTTCCTTAGCATTGAGGTGATCAAATGTGATCATGGTATATGGCTCTGCCAAAGACAATATGGCTTGGATATGTTTTCCAAGTATGGTATGACAGCATGCAAACCACTTTCAGTCCCATTGGAAGCAGAATGTAAAGTTGAGTACTGATGTTGGGGATGAGATAGAAGACCCTACTATGTTTAGGAGGATAGTGGGGAGTTTGATCTACAATATGACCATTACAAGGCCAGACTTGAGCTACACTGTTTGTCTTGTGAGTTAGTTTATGCAAGTACCTAGAAAGCCACATTTGGATGCAGTCAGATGCATATTGAGATATGTGAAGTCCACATTACATTATGGACTTTTCTATGAGGCAGGTACATATGTACAGGTGTTTGGATACACAGATGCAGATTGGGCTGGTAGTATGTCTAATAGAAGATCTACAAGGGATACATGTTCTCTCTTGGTAGTGCAGTAGTTACTTGGAGTAGCAAAAAGCAACCTATAGTCGCTTTGTCAAGTATAGAGGCTGAATATAGAGGTGTTGCTATAGAAGCATATGAGGTAGTATGGCTACAAAAGTTATTGGCTGATTTAGATGTGTAGGTGGAAGGTCTAGTTGTCATTTATTGAGACAACATGAGTAGTATACAATTGGCTAGGAACCCTGTGTTCCATGCCAGGACAAAACATATTGAGGTACACTACCACTTTGTGAGAGAGAAGGTACTAGCAGGTGAGGTTGACTTGGTGTATGTCAGCACACAGGATCATATAGCTGACATCTTCACGAAGGCATTGGGTACATAGAAGCTTCAACAGTTTGGATGCTTACTTGGAGTTGCAGAGATGCGGTTGAGCTTGAGGGGGAGTGTTGAGATGACAAGCTCAACACATGCGAACATTGATGATGGACCGCCTAGTTAGATGGGTCCACACGTCTACACTTAGTACGTTGGTGTTCATTATGACTCTCACATGGCCACTGACTCATTACTTATTATATTCAGGTTGTTACACCTATTTATAGTTGGCATAGTTATAGCACAAGTCGACTAGTGTAGTCAGTTATGCATTGTTTGACTTAGTAGGCCACTTTCCTTTATGTTATATCTTATCTATACTTTTTTGTACATTGTAAAGTGTGTGGAGTAAGAAGAAAAAACCATCAAGAAAACGTTTTGGCCTCCATCTCTCTTCTTTATCTTGACTAAGCTTCTCCTTTTGCATTCTGTGTATTCGGCGCAGCATCTTGAGCAAGTCCCCCCACCACGCAATTCTTGACATAATGTTGAGGTTCGATGGGCCAGGGAGGAGCATCTTGAGTTGAGGACTGATCCTCTAGAAGAAAGCAAGAGGAGATATTTCTTGGATGGAGAGATCCAACTCCTCCAAGTGAGTAGGATCTTGTCTGGCTATGGCAACCATATTGAAGCTTCACTAAAGGTAGAGTGAAAATTGGAACCATGAGTTGGCCTGAGGTTAGGAGAAGCTGGAAGAGCAGAGAGAAGAGCTGGATTGAGCTAAGGCCATGCTCAAATACGCTCTAATACAATGTTAAAATATGCAAGATCTAGAGCATGTCAGATGTTGAAGCTATGGAGGTTTGAAGGAAAAGAGTGACTTCATGAAGACATTGACATGACTAACTCTTACACAAGTGAATTGGGTTCTAAGATGGAATCTTGGACTCATAAACACAATCTTGTGTATTGGTTGACAATGATACAGAGACTTTAGTGAAGGACAAACGTACTATGACATTGTATTCGAAAAGACAGCAAGTACAATGCTTTATAGGAAAGTGGATGGTAGCACTTCTCCTACTGTGGATATGGGATTCTAGACCTGAGCCCTCACTGCTCGTTACAAAGAGACTGAAGTAGGTGTGATTGCAAACATCTCAACACCCCTCCTCAATAACAACCAGAAGTAAAAAGGGTATAGAGGATTTAGTGAAAGCAACACCTGCAAAGTGTGGGCACACAATAAAAATGGCAAAACACCAGATGCTATCACAGAAAAGGCTAAGTGTGGGTACCACAAACATGATGGACATCCAGAGGCTATAACACAAGGCCTCACAAAGTATAGAGAGGTTTTAGTGCAAGGCTACATGAGGAGTTTACTAGTTTATGTCCAAAGCATTAGGGCTAGGCAATAAAAGGCTAAAAAAGTCTATCCAAATAGAAGGACTGATGAGGTTTGTCCTTCTCTTTGTGGTCTTCTTCTTCTTTTTCTTCTTTTGATCCATATTCTTCTTCTTCTTTAACAACAACTAGATAGACCTTTTGAGACCCCTTTTTGGCATGGCAGATCTTCTCGATGTGTCTGGTCCTTTTGCAAAAGTCACAAAAATTGTTGATCCTTCTTGCTTTTGTACCTATGGCCAACATATAATGCTTGTTCATCTTTAGAGATGCTTGGTTCTTCCTTAGTTTTTAGAATATTTTCCTCCTCTACTAGTGATGCTTGGATATCAATAAGCTCAGGGTTTGGCATATTGATTGGATTTGCTGATACATTATTATATTGAGAAGGTGATTTTTTAAGTAGAACTCCAACGCAAACATCTACTTCCATTTTAATGTTGATTTCTACAAGCTAGGTTAGAGGTCCTTCCATGTAATTTAGATGTGTGGAGAGTGATGTGTTGGACTTCATTCCAAGCCTGAAAATTTCAATCAAGAGACCATACTTTGATGACTTAGACTATGCACCAAACAAAATGTTGAGTCTCTTCCATGTATCATGTGAAGTATCACAGTTATCCACATGGTGGATATAGTTATCCTCTAGTTCTAGTTTGATAATGGCCTAGGCCTTATCATCGTTCTTTTGCCAAGTGATTGCAAGGTCCGCATCACAAGGCTTCTTTTCTTTCCCAGTGGTAATGGCCCAGAGGCCCTTCTTCATCAGGATGAGTTTGATGTGGGTTTTCCAGGTGTGAAACTTGACTCCTTTGAAGCAAGATGTTGGAGAGTCTTTTCCCATGTTGGATTTGCAAGAACATCAGCAAATAAAATCTAAAATTATCAAATTTTATCAGTGTAAGAGCTCATTACAATGTATCAAGAGACACAAGTAATGATAGTGTGAAAACACACTATGTGAAGACTATGTCTGAGTTGATGTCGAACTTGAATCTTCTTAGTTTAGGGTCGTTCATCCTTCTTCAATCTTTCCACGTCCTTCCCCTTCTTGATTTGATGCTGGGACAGTAGATCAAAGTTGAAATCGGTTGCTCCAGGTGGTAGGAGAGAGAAAAATGATGAGTTTTTTTAAGCTTAGGTGAAAATGACTATGGAGTCACAATTAGAGTTTATGGGGGCAACTTGTTTTTTCTTACATTTTAGGAGCTATACTTGATCATTTTGAAAAATGTTTATATGGAAATGAAGCTTGATTGATGGGCTTAAAAATCCATATGGTGGTCGTCAACATCACGGACTATAGGCATAGTGTCAATGGTACAAACAATAACATGCACATTTCAATCAATGATCTGCAAGAACGATAATGTTGGGCTTAGTGACAAGTAATGTTGAGGTTTGATGGGCCATGGAGGAGCATCTTGAGTTGAGGAATGACCCTTTAGAAGAAAGAAAGAGGAGATATTTCTTGGATGGAGAGATCCAACTTCTCCAAGTGAGTAGGGTCCATACTGGCTATGGCAACCACATTGAAGCTTCACTGAAGGTAGAGTGAAAATTGGAACCATGATCTGACTTGAGGTTAGGAGAAGCTAGAAGAGGAGAGAGAAGAGCTAGATTGAGCTAAGGCCATGCTCAACTATGCTCTGGTACCATGTTAAAATATGCAAGATCTAGAGCATAGCAGATGTTGAAGCTATGGAGGTTGGAAGAAAAAGAGTGAGTTCATGAAGACACTGACATGACTGACTTTTACACAAGTGAATTGGGTTCTAAGATGGAAGCTTGGACTCATAAACACAATCTTGTGTATTGACTGACAATGACACAGAGACTTTACTAAAGGACAAATGTACTATGACATTGCATTAGAAAAGACAGCAAGTACAATGCTTTATAGGAAAGTGGATAGTAGCACTTTTCTTACTATGCATATGAAATTCTAGACCTAAGCCCTCACTGCTCGTTACAGAGAGACTAAAGTAGGTGTGATTGCAAACATCTCAACACCCCTCCTCAATAACAACGAGAAGTACAAAGCGTATAGAGGCTTAAGTGAAATCAGCACCTGCAAAGTGTGGGCACACAATAAAAATGGAAAAACACCAAATGCTATCACAGAAAAGGCTAAGTGTGGGTACCACAAACATGATGGACATCCAGAGGCTATAACACAAGGCCTCACAAAGTATAGAGAGGTTGTAGTGCAAGGCTACATGAGGAGTTTACTAGTTTATGTCCAAAGCATTAGGGCTAGGCAATAGAAGGCTAAAAAAGCCTATCCAAATAGAAGGACTAATAAGGTTTGTCCTTCTCTTTGTGGTATTCTTCTTCTTCTTCTTCTTTTGCTCCATATTCTTCTTCTTCTCTAACAACTAGAAAGACCTTTTGAGACTCCTTTTTGGCGTGGCAGAACTTCTCGATGTGTTCGATCCTTTTGCAAAAGTCACAAAAAAGTTGATCCTTCTTGCCTTTGTACCTGTTGCCAACATGTAATGCTTGTTCATCTCTAGAGGTGCTTGGTTCTTCCTTAGTTTTTAGCATCTTTTCCTCCTCTACTAGTGATGCTTGGATATCAACAAGCTCAGGGTTTGGCATATTGATCAGAGTTGTTGATACATTATTATATTCAGAAGGCAAACTTTTAAGTAGAACTCCAACGCAAACATTATCTTCCATTTTAATATTGATTCCTACAAGATGGGTTAGAGGTCCTTCCATGTAATTTAGATGTGTGGGAAGTGATGTGTTGGACTTCATTTCAAGCCTGAAAATTTCAATCAAGAGACCATAGTTTGATGACTTAGACTATGCACCAAACAAAATGTTGAGTCTCTTTCATGTATCAGGTGAAGTATCACAGTTATCCACATGGTGTATATAGCTATCCTCTAGTTCTATTTTGATAATTGCCTAAGCCTTATCATCATTTTTTTTTCCAATTGATTGCAAGGTCCGCATCACGAGGCTTCTTTTCTTTTCCAGTGGTAATGGCCTACAGGCCCTTCTTCATCTCAACATGAGTTTGATGTGGGTTTGTGAGGTGTGAAACTTGACTCTTTTGAAGCGATCTATTGGAGAGTCTTTTCCCATGTTGGATTTTCATGGAAAACAACAAATCAAATCCAAAATTATCAAATTTTATCAATGGAAGAGCAAATTACAATGTGTCAAGAGACACAAGTAATGATAGTGTGAAAACACACTATGTGTAGACTATGTCTGAGTTGATGTCAAACTTGAATCTTCTTAGCTTAGGGTAATTCATCCTTCTTCATCTTTCCAGGTCCTTCCCCTTCTTGTTTTGATGTTGAGAGAATAGATCAAAGTGGAAATGCGTTGCTCCAAGTGGTAGGAGAGAAAAAATGATGAGTTTTTTGAGCTTAGGTGAAAATGACTATGGAATCACAATTAGGGTTTATGGGGGCAGCTTGTTTTTTCTAACATTGCAGAAGTTATACTTGATCATTTTGAAAAATCTTTATATGGAAATGAAGCTTGATTGATGGGCTTAAAAATCCATATGGTGGTCGTCAACATCACGGACTGTAGGCATAGTGTCAATGGTACAAACAATAGCAGGCACATTTCAAGCAATGATCTGCAAGAACGATAATGTTGGGCTTAGCAATGAGTAATGTTAAGGTTTGATGGGCCACAGAGGAGCATCTTGAGTTGAGGACTGATCCTCTAGAAGAAAGCAAGAGGAGATATTTCTTGGATGGAGAGATGCAACTCCTCCAAGTGAGTAAGGTCCTGTCTGGCTATGGCAGCCACATTGAAGCTTCACTGAAGGTAGAGTGAAAATTGGAACCATGAGTTGACCTGAGGTTAGGAGAAGCTAGAAGAGCAGAGAGAAGAGTTGTATTGAGCTAAGGCCATGCTTAACTACTCTCTGATACCATGTTAAAATATGCGAGATCTAAACCATGGTAGATGTTGAAGCTATGGAGATTGGAAGGAAAAGAGTGAGTTCATTAAGACACTAACATGACTAACTGTTACACAAGTGAATTGGATTCTAAGATGGTAGCTTGGACTCATAAACACAATCTTGTGTATTGAGTGACAATGACACAAAGACTTTACTGAAGGACAAACGTACTATGATATTGCATTAGAAAAGACAGCAAATACAATGCTTTATAGGAAAGTGGTAGCACTTCTCCTACTATGCATATGGATTTCTAGTCCTGAGCCCTCACTGCTTGTTATAGAGAGACTGAAGTAGGTGTGATTGCGAGCATCTCAACACCTCTCCTCAATCACAACCAGAAGTACAAAGTGTATAGATGCTTTACTCAAAGCAACACCTGCAAAGTGTGGGCACACCATAAACATGGAAAAACACCAGATGCTATCACAGAAAAGGATTTATGGGTATCCAGAGGCTGTAACACAAGGCCTCAAAAAGTGTAGAGAGGCTGTAGTATAAGGCTACATGAGGAGTTTACCAGTTTATGTCCAAAGCATTAGGGCTAGGCAATAGAAGGCTAAAAAAGTCTCTCCGAATAGAAGGACTGATGAGGTTTGTCCTTCTCTTTGTGGTCTTCTTTTTTTTCTTCTTCTTTTTCTCCATATTCTTCTTTTTCTTTAACAACAACTAGATAGACCTTTTGTGACCCCTTTTTGGCGTGGCAGAACTTCTCGATGTGTTTGGTCCTTTTGCAAAAGTGACAAAAAAGCTGATCCTTCTTGGCTTTGTACCTGTTGCCAACATATAATGCTTGTTCATCTCTGGAGGTGCTTGGTTCTTCCTTAGTTTTTACCATATTTTCCTCCTCTATTAGTGATGCTTGGATATAAATAAGCGCAGGGTTCAGCATATTGATTAGAGTTGTTGATACATTATTATATTCAGAAGGCAAAATTTTAAGTAGAATTCCAACGCAAACATCTTCTTCCATTTTAATGTTGATTTCCCTCAAGCTGGGTTAGAGGTCCTTCCATGTAATTTAGATGTGTGGCAAGTGATGTGTTGGAGTTCATTTCAAGCCTGAAAATTTCAATCAAGAGACCATACTTTGATGATTTAGACTATGCACCAAACAAAATGTTGAGTCTTTTCCATGTATCATGTGAAGTATCACAGTTATCCACATGGTGGATATAGCTATCCTCTAGTTCTTTTTTGATAATGGCATAATCCTTACCATCATTATTTGGCCAAGTGACTGCAACGTCTGCTTCATGAGGCTTCTTTTCTTGTCTAGTGGTAATGGCCCAGAGGCCCTTCTTCATCAGGATGAGTTTGATGTGGGTTTGCGAGGTGTGAAACTTGACTCCTTTGAAGCAAGCTATTGGATAGTCTTTTCCCATGTTGGATTTGCAGGGACATCATCAAATCAAATCCAAAATTATCAAATTTTATCAGTGGAAAAGCAAATTACAATGTGTCAAGAGACACAAGTAATGATAGTGTGAAAACACACTGTGTGAAGACTATGTCTGAGTTGATGTCGAACTTGAATCTTCTTAGTTCAAGGTCGTTCATCCTTCTTCAATCTTTCCAGGTCCTTCCCCTTCTTAATTTGATACTGGGAAAGTAGATCAAAGTCAAAATGGGTTTCTCTAGGTGGTAGGAGAGAGAAAATGATGAGTTTTTTAAGCTTAGGTGAAAATGACTATGGAGTCATAATTAGGGTTTTTGGGGACAGCTTGTTTTTTTTGACATTGCATGAGCTATACTTGATCATTTTGAATAATTTTTATATGGAAATGAAGCTTGATTAACGGACGTAAAAATCCACATGATGGTCATCAACATCACAGAATTTAGGTGTAGTGTCAGTGGTACAAACAATAGTAGGTGCATTTCGAGCAACGATCTGCAAGAACGATAATGTTGGGCTTAGCGACGAGTACTATTGAGGTTTGATGGGCTAGGGTGGAGCATATTGAGTTGAGGAATGATCTCTAGAAGAAAGAAAGAGGAGATATTAATTGGATGGAGAGATTCTACTCCTTCAAGTGAGGAATGATCTCTAGAAGAAAGAAAGAGGAGATATTGATTGGATGGAGAGATCCTACTCCTTCAAGTGAGTAGGGTCATGTTTGGCTATGGCAGCCCATTGAAGCTTCACTCAAGGTAGAGTGTAAATTGGAACCATGAGTTGACCTGAGGTTAGGAGAAGCTGGAAGAGCAGAGAGAAGAGATGGATTGAGCTAAGGCCATGCTCAATTGAGCTCTGATACCATGTTAAAATATGCAAGATCTAGAGCATGGCAGGTGCTAAGGCTATGGAGGTTGAAAGAGAGAGAGTGAGTTCATGAAGACATTGACATGACTGACTATTACACAAGTGAATTGGGTTCCAAGATGGAAGCTTGGACTCATAAACACAATCTTGTGTATTGATTGACAATGACACAAAGAATTTACTGAAGTAAAAAAGTACTATGACATTGCATTAGAAAATACATCAAGTACAATGCTTTATAGGAAAGTGGATGGTAGCACTTTTCCTATTGTGCATATGGGATTCTAGTCCTGAGCCCTCATTGCTCCTTAGAAAGAGACTGAAGTAGGTGTGATTGCAAAAATCTCAACATTCAGGTCCCTAGTGTAAATCGTACAATGTGAGAGGGGGGCTTGAGATTTTTGCATTCCCCCTCTTTAGGTTGTCCAAGTCCTAGGGAGGTTGACCGTCACAAAATGAGGGGAAGCCTTGATATTTTCGCACCCCCCTCTTTGTGTTGTGTGGGTCCTTGGGGTGACCCTCTCAATTAAAGGGGGGCTTGAGATTTTTTCAACCCCCCTCCTATTCATGTTGTGCAAGTCTTAAAGGGCTAGCTTGCACAATGTGAGGAGGGCCTTGAGACTTTTTCAGTCCCCCCTTTACATTGTGTGGGTGCCAAGGGTAAGTTGCACAATGTGATAGGGGCCTCGAGTATTTTACAACCCTCCCTTTCATGTTTTTGGGTATTGAGGTGTCCCATACAACCTTAGGGGTGGAACTTGAGATTTTTATATCCCCCCTTTGCATTATATGAGTCTCAAGCGAGACCCACATGATGCAAGGGGTGGGCCTTGAGATTTTTCTAGTCCCGCCCATTGTGTTGTGTAGGTCCTAATGTCCTAGGGGTGACCCACACAATGCAAGGGGGACTGTAAGTATTGAACACCCTTTGGTGTGCAGATCTGATGTTGTATGCACATGTAGTGAATGCCGGAAGGTCCCTAAGAACAAATAACTATATAAAACCTTCATAAAAGCAAAAGAGAATTTGCATGACATGAGACCAAAAAGACAAATTGGGTGCAATCTGTTGAGATATCGAGCTCCACTCGTGATACGCCAGGGTGACCGTTGAGTACTTATGTCACCGACTTGTCAGTTATAGACGCGGTTGGTACACCGCCGATGAATAATAGCTACATGATAGCTATCCTTATCTACTCTAGTTCGTGGCTCAGTTAGTATGCCACCTTAGTTAGTTGAGTTTGGTTTGAGACCCATACATAGGGTTCTTCTATTTCTTTGTACTTGTGTTCTTTTGGCTTACACAACTAAGAAGAGGAAAACTGTTTTCAGCCTCCACCCTTGTGTATCTTCCCCCATTGTGCAAGCAAGAAAGCTTCAAGCGAGACTCCTTCCTTCTCTCCCACAATCTTGACATGGTATCAGAGCCTTGTTCGTGGTAAGGAGCTCAAGAAAGCAAGCCAAGCTCGCGGTGGTCTGGTAAGAGGAGCAGTGTTGCTTTCATTTTCTGTTTTGGGAGCAGATCTCTGCAGGTAGCACAGCCGGAAATTGCAGGAGTGCATTGTCTCAGGTTGAGACGCCCTTCGCGGTGAAGCAAGAGGGCAGTATATGCTGCGGGAGAGGCCTTTAGCCCTCGGCGACCTTGTTTTTTTTATTTGAGGCCATTTCGGGGCCTGTATTGCAGACGGAAGTTTTCTGCACACACTCAGGAAAAGGCTCAGTTTTATGCTGTGCAGCCACTGTTCTACAGGTCGGTGAAAAGTTACTGTAGAAATTGCATCGTATGCTAGTGCGCAGAGACATTGGGAGTTTCAGAATCATCCTTGGTTCCTGTTTATGAAAAATCGTCACTAGGAAGTGACTGTGTGGTCAAATACCACTTTCGCCAGTTTTGCAGATTTGCCCTTGTGAGGGTGAAGCTGTGTTTTTTTGCAGTAACAGAATTTCTTGCAGTATTCTGTAATGGCGTCTGATTCTCTTTCACAGATTGTCACTGAAAATCTTGACAAGAACAACTTCCAGGCATGGAAGTTTAGAATGACGAATTTCCTTATGGGAAAAGGATATTGGGAATTTGTTGCAGGAAATGAAGAAGAACCAGTTCTTCCTGATGTTCCCAATCAACAGCAAATGCAGGCATTCAAAGCATGGGATGAGAGAGCCAGGAAAGTTATGTATTGGCTGTCTATCAGCATTTCAGACTCTATGATTGTGCATATTCAGGATGCAAGTACGCCAAAGGAGGCATGGGATACTCTGTCAAAGATGTATAGCACAAATACGCAAGCCAGGAAAATGCAGCTCAAGCAAGAGTTGCACAATGTGCAAAGAGAAAATATGAGCATCAATGACTACCACATGAAGGTGAAGAAGATTGCAGATGCACTTGCTTCCATTGGGTCGCCAGTGGAAGATGATGATTTAGTTTCCGTGACCTTGAATGGTCTAGGAAAGGATTATGCACAGTTTCGAACATCCATTTCCATTTGTGAAAGATTTCCGGACTTTGAGGAGTTAATTGCTCTTCTAATTTCTGAGGAGCAGAGAAATGGTGGTGCATCTTCTTCAGGAGGAAATTCAAAAGAAGCTGTCTTCTACTCAAATGCTGGAAGAGGTAGAGGAGGCCGATTTGGAGGCCGTGGTAGAAATCAGAATATGCAACAAACTCAAGAAAATCAGTCCTATGGAGGAGGACGTGGTAACTCTAGAGGCAGGGGGAGCCAAAGAGGTCGTGGTCGATGGCAAAGAGGCCAAAAAGCAAACAGTAATGTTGAATGCTACTATTGTGGTAAAATGGGTCATATGGCTAAAGACTGCTACAAAAAGCAGAATGACATCATGAATGGAAAACTGCAACAAGGAAATTATGCATCTTCTAGTAGACAGGGTGATGACAGAAATGAGCATCTGTTTATGGTGCAGCACATGAACAATTCTGTGTCAAGTGCAGAAGAAAGCAACGATGTATGGTATGTTGACTCAGGTGCATCAAACCACATGACAGGTCATGCAGAATGGATGGAGGATGCAAGGAAAATGGAAAAACTAGGATTTGTGGAGACTGGTGATGATACTGCACATCCTATTGTGCAGATTGGAAAAATACCTTTGTCTATGCAGGATGGGAAAAAGAAATACCTCTCCGATGTATTTCATGTTCCGAATATCACCAAGAATCTAGTTTCTGTTGGTCAAATGGTTGAGCAGGGCTTGCAGGTCAGATTTAATCCTCATGGATGCTTTGTTGAGGATATGAAAAATAAAGGTCGCTTGATAGCAAAAGGAAAGAAGAAGGGCAGAATGTTTACATTGGATGCATACATGTCTGAATTGAGTGCATCAATGTTTGCACATGGGACCGGTGTAGTTGCAGATATTGATATCTGGCATAAACGCATTGGTCATGTTAATGTACAGCGACTTAAATCAATGCAGGCCCAAAATATTGTTGCAGGATTGCCAAAATTCAAGGTTGCAGAAATGCATAAGGTATGTGAAGCCTGTCAGTTTGGAAAACAGGCAAGGAAACCATTTCCTAGACATGTTCAAGAGAGTGAGAAGCCATTGGAATTAATCCACTCTGATGTGTGGACTACTAAAGCTGCATCTCTTGGAGGCTGTCATTATTTTGTCACTTTTATTGATGACTATAGCAGAAAAGTTTGGGTGTATTTTATGAAAAAGAAAAGTGAAGTTTTTGGGCATTTCAAAACCCTTAAAGCTATGGCTGAAAAAGAAACAGGTCTGCAAATAAAATGCCTAAGGTCAGATGGAGGGGGAGAGTACCTCTCAAATGAGTTTGCAAAGTTCTTGCAGGAGCATGGCATAAAGCAGCAATATTCATGCAGTTATACCCCACAACAAAATGGAATTGCAGAAAGGAAAAACAGGCATATTGGAGAGGTATCTCGTGCCATGCTCAATGAAAAAGACTTGCCAGATTTTTATTGGGCTGAAGCAGTTGCTACAGCAGTCTACATAATGAACAGGACTCCCACTGCAGCAATACATGGAATGACTCCAGAGGAGAGGTATATTGGTAGGAAACCAGATATTTATCATTTGAAAATTTTTGGTTGCATTGCCTATGTACATGTGCCAGATGAGCTGAGATCCAAGTTGGATCCAAAAGCTGAGAAGTGCATCTTTATTGGTTACTCTCTGCAGCAAAAAGGGTATAGATGCTATAACCCTTCTACTCGTAAGTTTACAGTGAGCAGAGATGTTGTTTTTTATGAGATGAGTAGCTGGTATAAACCAGTAAATGTGATTGATGATGTAGATGCACAAAATGGTAATGCTGCACAGAATTCACAGCAGCAGTCACAAAATATTAGTAGACCTGGAGCGTCCTCTAGCAATGGTTTACATTCTTCGCCATGGACAGGCAGATTGAGATCAGGAGAATCTTCTCAAAGCAATGCAGATAGTGGTATGCAGGTATCACGAAAAGGAAAAGAGAAGGTTGATCAGCCCATGTTTGATGTGAATGCAGGTCACTCTTATGTGGATGGTGAATCCAGTGGCTCAGAACAGAGCATTGATGATGAGTTGGGTATCCCTTCTATTGTTACACCTGGAGTAAGGAAGACCAGGGATGTTTTGAGAGCACCTGGGAGTGAACCTACTTTGCGCAGGTCTACGAGAGCTAGGTATCCTGTGGATAGGCTGAAATATGATGGATTTACAGCCATTCACTATGCATATATGGTCAAAGTGATACAGGAACCAGAACCCACATCTTTTGAGCAAGCCATGGGAAAAGAAAAATGGGAGAAAGCCATGGATGAAGAAATGGATGCCTTGGAAGCAAATGCTACATGGGAGTTAGTACCTTTGCCTAAAGGTAAGAATGCAATTGGCTGTAAGTGGGTTTATAAGGTGAAGCACAATGCAAATGGTTCTGTGAACAGATACAAGGCAAGATTAGTAGTCAAGGGGTATGCACAAACATATGGCATTGACTATGAAGAAACATTCAGTCCAGTTGCAAGGATGGCAACTGTAAGAGCAGTCATTGCTATGGCTGCATCAAAGGGATGGTCTTTACATCAGATGGATGTAAAGAATGCCTTCTTGCATGGTGATTTGCAAGAAGAGGTCTATATGGAGCAGCCACGAGGTTATGTGCATGCTGTTCATCCTGAGTTTGTTTGCAGGTTGAAGAAAGCCTTGTATGGCTTGAAGCAGGCACCTAGAGCATGGTCTGACAAGATAGGACAGTATCTTGTCACTATTGGCTTTCAGATTTCCAAGGCAGATTTCTCACTTTATGTGAGAAAAACAGAGAAGGGTATTATGCTACTTGTCATTTATGTTGATGATTTGATTATGACAGGTGACAGTGATGAAGATATCCTTCATGTGAAAATGCTATTGAAGCAGAAGTTTGAGATGAAGGATTTGGGAGAGCTGCGTTATTTCTTGGGCATTGAGGTGATTAGATCACCAAGTGGGATACAGCTCTTGCAGAGGCAGTATGGATTGGACATGCTGTCCAAATATGGGATGACAGGCTGTAAGCCTATTTTAGTTCCTTTGGAGCAGAATGTGAAGCTGAGCACAGATGCAGGTGAGCTTCTAGAAGACCCTACTATGTATAGACGCATAGTAGGAAGTTTGATTTATATGACTATTACCAGGCCAGATTTGAGCTATGTTGTTGGATTGGTAAGTCAGTTTATGCAGGCTCCAAGGAAACCGCATTTGGATGCGGCTAGACGCATACTCAGGTATGTGAAGTCCACATTGCAGTATGGACTATTTTATGAGACTGGGGTTCAGATACAGTTGCATGGATACACTGATGCTGATTGGGCTGGTAGCATTTCTGATAGACGATCTACCAGTGGATATGTGTTCTCCTTCGAGAGTGCTGCAGTCACTTGGAGCAGCAAGAAACAGCCTACAGTTGCCTTGTCGAGCACAGAGGTGGAGTACAGGGGTGCAACAATGGCTGCATGTGAGGTAGCTTGGTTGCATAAGCTACTTTATGATATGCATCAGTCTACAAATGGGCCAGTTGTCATTTATTGTGACAACATGAGTAGTATACACTTGGCAAATAACCCAGTCTATCATGCTAGAACAAAGCACATTGAGGTGCATTATCACTATGTGCGAGAGAGGGTTTTACTAGGTCTTATTGATCTAGTTTATGTCAGCACAGAGGATCAGGTAGCTGACATATTCACGAAGGCATTGGGCGCAGAGAAGCTGCGCAAGTTCAGAGACCTGCTTGGTGTGCAGGAATTGGGATTGAGCTCGAGGGGGAGTGTTGAGATATCGAGCTCCACTCGTGATACGCCAGGGTGACCGTTGAGTACTTATGTCACCGACTTGTCAGTTGCAGACGCGGTTGGTACACCGCCGATGAATAATAGCTACATGATAGCTATCCTTATCTACTCTAGTTCGTGGCTCAGTTAGTATGCCACCTTAGTTAGTTGAGTTTGGTTTGAGACCCATACATAGGGTTCTTCTATTTCTTTGTACTTGTGTTCTTTTGGCTTACACAACTAAGAAAAGGAAAACTGTTTTCAGCCTCCACCCTTGTGTGTCTTCCCCCATTGTGCAAGCAAGAAAGCTTCAAGCGAGACTCCTTCCTTCTCTCCCACAATCTTGACACAATCTCCCCCTATGTCTTGTGTGAGCACTTCACAAGGCATGTATTTATAGATTTATTTATCTTCAAGCTCAAAAATAGCCCACTTTACAACTAGCATGTGTTTGCTTTTGCCCAATTTTAGAGTAATGTGTTTGGGCGTCCCTATGCCCAAATATAAATATCAAATAATTAAATATTAACCAAGCACCTATGCACATAGAAGATAATAAATGTTTTGTTAAGCACTTTAATAAATAAGCGCACTTAAATAAATATTGGTGCCACGCCTTTAGTGATAAGATGCATGCCCATTAAAAAAAGTAATTCTTATATATAGGCATTTGGATTCATGTCATTTCCTGGTGCTACCCAACGCCTCTGCCACCTGCTCTACACATCAACTAAAGCATTCACAATTGTTAGAAAATAATTAGATAAAACCCAAAAAAAGTGAATACCTAGTAGTCTTCAACTAAAATAATTAAATAGGTTGGAACTCTGTCCTAACCTTAATTTAGTTTGAGTGTGCACTCTAAACTCGTAAACATCTATTAGTTTAACATGTATTTAATGGAATCACCCATTTTAGAATCACCCACGTGTACATTCAATTAATCTAATGCCCGAAAAGAACAGGAGTCTCTGTCAACTTCTCGCATAACGAATCCACCTTGTGTATGAGTCCTATCAAATAAATATAATCACGGAATCCATCGTGGAATATGCCTCGTGGCATCATACCCCTTGGGTGGGATAGCAATTGTCCTCAATTGCTATTAGCTCAATGTGGAGCGAGCAGTGAGGGGTAAGCACTGAGGTCGCAATCGTGCATCCATTGGGCCTCTTCAAGAGGATGATTTTTAAACTTAATCAGATATCTAAAATATATACGGCCAGTTCTAGTGGTCATAAAGTTAGTGTCTAGAATAGTTTCAGGTTCAAAGATTTTAGTTTATTCTTCTAAAAAAGGAGGGTTTTCATAGACAGGGTGGACAGGTAATTGGCCTCTACAAGGTTGTAACAAACTGATATGAAAAGTATTATGGATCTTACAATGTTTGGGTATTTCTAATTTAAAAGTATTGTCATTGATCTTGTGAATTCTTTTGAAAGGTCCATAAAATCTAGGTGCTAATTTAACACCATGGTGTTTCTCAACACTTTGCAATCTTCTCTTTTCAATGTGTAACCATACATAATCACCAACATTGAAACTCATGTCTTTTCTTTTTTTATTAGCTTATTTAGAGTATGATTGCTGGGCTTTCACAATCATATCTTTAACTTGAGCAAAAATAAGAGCATGCATATTGGCAATATCATCAGTAGCTTTAACTTTATTTGACAATGATGTGACAAGTGTAGGTAATCTATGTCCATAAATGATTTCAAAATGTGCTTTATGAGTAGCTCTGTGTGGTGTATTATTGTATGCAAATTGAAGTAGATGTAAATGTGTATTCCATGTTTGTGGTTTTGAAATTGTGTATGCATGTAAAAGATCTAGAATTGTATTATTAGTAGCTTGTGTTTGCCCATTGGTTTCTGTAACTTGTCCACTTGTTCCAGTCAAGACACGTCTTAGCAGTCCATCGGAAAGGAGGTCTAGAAAGCTCTGCCCAGCACTCCCATGGAATGTTACATGGTTTGCAATCTAGGACTTTACATGTCTGCCACATAGCAGTAGTATTCTGGCCGTTCCCACTTAGGACCCCAACCTAAATCAGGGTTTCCCCTAATGGTCATTTTCTAACGGCAACTAGCGTCAAACCCCAAGCGAACTACTTTATGCAGAAACGCCAAGAACAAAGCGGATTCATGATGCACTTGGTTCAAGGAGAATGGGAAATGAGAGGGATGCAAGGATCGACCTCTCTGCCATAAAGCATAGTCCCATTCCATTCCCCGAAAATAGCATAAACTGTGATTATTATAACCTAGACTCTGGGTTAGTACCCTTGCTATTCATTTCCTTTAAGAAGATCTCCTTGCTGTCCATTATGATTGAGAAAAGATCTCGTCCAACCGAGACCACGCATCCGTAGAACGGACACAGGGCCACATCCACCGCACTTTCCTCAAGTTGTTTTAGTTGTCTAATTACCTACCACATTTAGTTGGACATGCATCAACTAGCTTCCTTAAGTATCCCGTTAGACACCTATTTCTTCACTTAATCTTAGCACTTGACATAGAAAATTAGTATCAAACAAGTTCCTTTTCAACAGGTTTATCATATTTATCTTTGGAATACATTCATAAAGTCCAGCCTGTAAGCTTATCCATAATCTTCCCGAAGGCTATCCAGCAATCCACGGGGATAACTAATCCAAGATTCTGCCCATAGACTAGTATGCGGGCCTCGAGATCCAATCTCGAGTCACGTTGGCCTCTTTTGCAAGGCCCCGAAGGCAAGGGATTTACAGCCAAAGCCCCCCTTGGCACCCAAGCGTCCTCTGCCGCAGGTTTGGTCCACCTTCCCGGTGTGGCTAACAACCCCCTTGGTTAGGGTGAGGCAGACAGTCGGGGATAACTGAGGCTGCCTCTCCCTTCAGGCCTTCAACCTGAAGAATTAGATATCTTTTCATCCTTTAGTTCCTTGAGCAAACAAAGCAAACAATGCTCTCTAAATTGTTACAAGCACAATCATTTCCAGTGGTCGTGAATTGGCCAATTGCTAAGGAGTGAATCCTTCTCTCCAAATGCATCCAGCATTCGATTCGGGATCAATTGCAACTCGGAAAGATTCCCAAGGGTTTGTTTGTTAACCCTTATGTCCTTGGGTTAGGGCCGTACCCTATTAACCCAACTTAACCAATACCTTAAGTTCTATTAACAGTAAATCATGGCGAATATGTTGCTCCAAATTATTGATTGGTCCTTTGCTTCGAAGAAAATATCTAATTCCCTTATCTTGGAAACTTTTTCCAAGAAAGGTGATATAACAGGATGACTAATCATCCTCTTGCAAGTTAAACTTGCACAAGAATCTGCCAATCTCATTATGAGGAATTGGCCAATCTCTTGTGATCAAACCACAAGATCATGCGACATTGCAGCTTGTTGCACAAGTGTCACATCTAATCCATGGGACAATTCACCCATCGAACGGCGTCTTCTAATCATGGAATCATGATTAGATAAGAACAGGGTTTAGAGTGTCTTCATATCCAATCCATTCTCGATTGCACTAGACCGACATCGTCGGTCCTAAGGGTTCCAACTCAATCTGAGTTTTATCTTTTTAACAAGTGATCTTTAGGGAAAAAACCCTATTTCATTTCTTGCAAGTACGTCCAATTGTCCCTACATTCCGTGAATGTGGGCAATACTTTAGGGTATGAGAGTTTCGACTTGGCAATAAGTGCGACTAGGTCAAGTCCTTAACGTACTAAACCCTAGTTAGCACTTGGAGTGAGTTTTATCGATTTAACCATCCTAAATGAATCCTTTGCGGTTTAGGTGTTTTGGATAAACCAATTTACTTGTCTTACGACAAGGACGAACTATTCCTAAAGATATTGTCTTGATCAAAGAGGGGGAAAACTAGTTGCATTACGTCATAATTCATGTAAGCATGCGATTCATTTCCTCTAGATTCGCAATCCCTAACTTTTCTTGTTAAGACCAAGCACATGTTAAAATTCGCATAACTTACATTAATCCTACTAGGACATGCATTCACGACTCATGCTACTAAGCTTTTAAGGTTTTATGTTAAACAAACCATACATCCTTTCCCTAACTTCATTTCTGAATGAAATATTTGTACATTGATTGAGCATTACACAACCTTTCCTAACTACTACGTAGTTGAATGAGATTTATACCAATTGACTACAATTAACCTACTTCATGTAGCCCTAGAATCATTTCCAAGCCTTGAAATTTCCTACTATTGTTAGCAACTTTCTTAATGAATGTAACGTGTCCACTTGTATATGTAGGACACATCTCAGCAATCCATCGGAAAGGATGTCTAGAAAGCTCCACTCGGCACTTCCATGGAATTTTACGGGGTTTGCAATCTAGGGCTTTCCGCGTCTGCCACGTAGCGAAAGTATTCCGGCCATTCCCACTTAGGATCCACTTGAATTAGGGTTTCCCTTATTGGTCATTTCTTAACAGCAAAAGCGCCAGACCCAAGCGAACTACTTTACGCAGAAATGCCAAGTCCGAAGCGGATTCATGCTGTACTTGGTTCAAGGAGAATGGGAAACGAGAGGGATGCAAAGCTCAACCTCTTTGCCATAAGGCATAGTCCCATTCCATTCCCCTAAAATAGCGTAAATCGGGTTCAATCATAACTCTAGGTCAACGCTTTTGTTGTTCGTGTTCTTTGACAATTTTTCTGCTGTTCATCATGATTTGAGAAAAGTTCCCGGCCAACCGGGACCATCCATCCGTAGGACAAACCTATGGCCCATCCTCTGCACTTTCCTCGGGTTGTTTTAGTTATTTAATTACCTAACACATTAGTTGGACATGTAACAATCAGCTTCTTTAATTAACCCATTAGGCATTGGTTCCTTCACGTAATCTTATCACTTGACATATAGAAATAATATCTGACAAGTTCCTTATTAACAGGTTATCATATTTATCTTTGAAATACAAAGAGTTCAGCCCGTAGGCTTATCCACAATCCGCCCGAAGGCTATCTAGCAATCCACAGGGATCACTAATCCAAGTTTCCACCCATAGACTAGTATGCGGGCCTCAAGATCCAATCCCGAGTCACGTTAGCCTCTTGTGCAGGGCCCGGAAGGTGAGGGATTTACGGCCAGAGCACCCTCTGGCACCCAAGCGTCCTCCTGCTCCAAGTAGCGCTCAACAGAGAGACCTCTCGCGATGGGTTCGGTCCACTTTCGCGGTGCGATCAACAACCCCCTTGGTTAGGGTCAGGCAGGAAGTTGGGGGTAACTAAAGCTACCTCTCTCTTTAGGCCTTCAACCTAAAGTATAGATATCCATTCATCTTTTAATTCATTAATCAAAGAAAGCCAAACAATGCTCTAAAATCTGTAGCAAGCACAAACATTTCCATTGATCGTTTTTGTTGGCAAACTGCTAAGGAATGAATCCTTCCTTTCAAATGCGTCCAGTACTCGATTCAAGATGACTTGCAACTTGGCAAGATCCCCTATATCCTGGGTTAGGGCATACCCTATTAACCCAACTTGGTCAAACCTTAAGTTCATTGGTTACTTCAATTTATCGGCTGGTCTTAGTTTCCAATCAATCTTCGTTACTCAAGAAAGACTACTAAATTAGGATGATTATTCATCCTCTTGCAAGATAACTTGGATAAGGACATGCCAACTTCATTGTGAGAACTTGGCCATTCCCTTATGATCCAATCACAAGATCATATGATTCCGCACTTGTTGTGCAAGTATCGCTTCGAACTATGAGACAATGGAGTCAAAAAACAATCTGTTTCAGGTTACTAGGCAGGCATCGTTAGACCTAGGGTTTCCAAGTTTCATCTTGTAAGATTCTTAGGGACAAACCCTAGCTCACTTTACGATTGCATTTCACTGTCCCTACATTCAGTCAATGTGGGCAAGTATTTAAGGTATAGGCGTTTCTTGGAATTTAACTTATTCCGAACAAGTACTCCGCGGCTTAGGTGTTTTAGGTTTATGCCAATTTGGTTAACTCTAGAAGATAATTTCGAGATTCCACCACATGATTCGTTGTCTATGCGTAAATTGATTTTTCAATCTTAACTTATCGGTTTGAGGTCAAACATAGGTTAGGTTAATTTCAACTTATCTTTCCTTTACTTTGCGAGCAAAATTCGTGCTAAATAAGCAACCTTTTTCTTGCTAATTTATGTAGTTGACAACGATAATTTCATAGAGTTTATGCATCGTAACAATCATTTCATGCTTTGCACTTTCCATGATGATTCATTGCGATATGGGTTAATAGTGCTAGATGCAGTTTATACTTCTAGGCTTAACTGAAGTATACTATTTTAATGGATAATAATCTAGTCTTATAATTCATTTCAATGCATAAGCTATTTGCTAGAAATGTGTTTATGCTTTCTTAATTTGCATGTTTCATTTAAAAGTATTGATGACTAAGTTCCTTCGTCATGAACAACTAAGATGAAAATATATCCTATTTCTAACAATTAACCTTGCATGATTGAATTACAACAATATCAAATAAAAATTAGGAAGGAAAACCTAGGCTTAGGGTGAGATGTCCATGTGGATGCTAGGAGACGACCCTCCCGTGGCTACACCTTGGATCACTACAAGGATTTGGGCCATTAGCAACGCCGATTAGCGACAGCGGATAGCGGCTTCGCTATTGGCGTCGCTATTTGCGTCGCTAATAGCGTCGACGCAAATAGCGACAGGCTGCAGGGAAAAAATGTGGCCGAAACCCGAGCGCGGTTTTCATTTCTTTTCCTTCATTGAGAGTTTTGAGAGCGAGAGCGAGGGAGAGAGCGACCGTTGTGAGACAAGAAGAGGAAGAAGACTTGCCACTGCCATCGCAAAGAGAAGCCGCCCCATGCTCACCATATCTCATCACAAAGGAGAGAAGGAGCCTTCATCGCAAAGCCGCCCCACGTTCGCGAAGGAGAGGAGGAGCCTTCATTGCAAAGAGAAGCCACCCCACGCTCGCCATATCTCATTGGTGAGTCTCCCTCTCTCTTTCTTTTGCTTGTTCAAGGTTTAAATCACTCTCTTTTGCTTGTTTAGGAGAGGAAATGAAAGAGAAAGAGAGGGAGAGAAAGAGAGGGAGAGGGAGAGAAAGAGAAAGAGAGGGAGAGTGCATTCTCTCTCTCCCTCTCCCTTTTGCTTGTTTAATGTTTAAACCACTTTCTTTTTTGCTTGTTTAGGAGAGGAAACGAGAGAGTAAGAGAGAAAGAGAGGGAGAGGGAGAGGGAGAGGGAGAGGGAGGGGGAGGAAATGAGAGAGGGAGAGAAAGAGAAAGAGAGGGAGAGGGAGGGAGAGTGCATTCTCTCTCTCCCTCTCCCTTTTGCTTGTTTAATGTTTAAACCACTTTCTTTTTTGCTTGTTTAGGAGAGGAAATGATAGAGAAAGAGAGGGAGAGAAAGAGAGGGAGAGGGAGAGGGAAGGGAAGGAAATGAGAGAGGGAGAGAAAGAAAAATAGAGGGAGAGTGCATTGTCTCTCTCCCTCTTCCTTTTGTTTGTTTAATGTTTAAATCACTTTATTTTTTGCATGTTTAGGAAATGAGAGAGAAAGAGAGATAGAGAGGGATAGAAAGAGCAAGAGAGGGAGAGGGAGAGGGAGAGGGAGAGAAGAGAAAGAGAGGGAGAATGCATTCTCTCTCTCCCTCTCCCTTTTGCTTGTTTAATGTTTAAATCACTTTCTTTTTTGCTTGTTTAAGAGAGGAAATGAGAGAGTAAGAGAGAAAGAGAGGGAGAGGGAGAGAAAGAGAAAGAGAAAGATAAAGAGAGGGAAAGGGAGAGGGAGGGGGAGGAAATGAGAGAGGGAGAGAAAGAGAAAGAGAGGGAGAAGGAGGGAGAGTGCATTCTCTCTCTCCCTCTCCCTTTTGCTTATTTAATGTTTAAATCACTTTATTTTTTGCTTGTTTAGGAGAGAAAATGAGAGAGAAAGAGAGGGAGAGGGAGAGGGAGAGGGAGGGGAAGGAAATGAGAGAGGGAGAGAAAGAGAAAGAGAGGGAGAGTGCATTGTCTCTCTCCCTCTCCCTTTTGCTTGTTTAATGTTTAAATCACTTTATTTTTTGCTTGTTTAGGAGAGGAAATGAAATAGAAAGAGAGGAAGAGGGAGAGGGAGGGGAAGGAAATGAGAGAGGGAGAGTGCATTGTCTCTCTCCCTCTCCCTTTTGCTTGTTTAATGTTTAAAACACTTTTTTTTTGCTTGTTTAGGAAATGAGAGAGAAAGAGAGATAGAGAGGGAGAGAAAGAGAAAGAGAGGGAGAGGGAGAGAAAGAGAAAGAGAGGGAGAGGGAGAGGGAGGGGAAGGAAATGAGAGAGGGAGAGAAAGAGAACGAGAGGGAGAGGGAGAGGGTGAGAGAGAGAGAGTGCATTCTCTCTCTCACGACGGGTTTGGTTGTTTGTTGTTTGAATCACTTTCTTTTTTGCTTGTTTAGGAGAGGAAATGAGAGAGAAAGAGAGAAAGAGAGGGAGAGGGAGAGAGAGGGAGAGAAAGAGAGGTAGAGGGAGGGGAAGAAAATTTAAGATAATAGACTTATCGATAATGGCATGCAATGTGCTTTGCCATGGGCCACGTACATTGGTGACTCTTTAAGATGGCTTAAAAATGGTCAATTCCTTCATAATGTCCAAGTAGGGGATCTAATTGTGATATGCATAATTCATTGTTTTTGTATTAACTTTATAGGCATAACAAATTAGAAATCATGCCAACTAGTCAACGGAAGGACTAAAAGAAAATGATACCCTAGCTAATGGTCATTACGGTACTTCATCAAAATGAACCCAAAAGTATTGTTATAGAAGAAGAAACCCTTAAATTGAGTATAGGATATTTTCTCTCAGGTCTTATGACTATGAGTAGAATTGATTGAAATAAATTTTATTACTATAGTTATTAAATTTCATAGATGGCGCGCATTAATTTTAATACGCAATCCTAGGACAAAAAAACCACATTTCTAAGATGCTTTTTGTTGAAACTGATTTATTATTAGACTAAGAGATCCTCAATGATGCTCAAAATGGATTACTTATACTCAAAGCCGAGATATAACAAATAATTATCTACCGGGACAAACAAATCCTTGAGCATGATACAAGGCCGAGATATAACATCGGAAAATCTCTCAACTACTATATACAATGCAAGATTTATGGTCAACTTGCAACTTGACGTACATCTCCATAAAGCTATCCATTTAAGCCTCGTTTGCTATAATGTAGATAAGATGGAAAACGAAGAAGGTCTTATTGTTCAAGACCGCAATATGTATCTTAATCAGCATGTCCCATGTCCTTGCTCTCAATGCAAGTTGGCAATTAGACGAAAACGCCGACTGTCTATAGAACACGTACGACGATTTGGCGAGTTTCAATCTGAGATCATTGATCAGGCGATTGCGGATTTTCAGCAAATGGTAATTTGAAGTTAATATTAATCATGCATTGTACTCTCAAGCTAATTGAAAACCATACACAATAAGATTGGGTCTTGTTGGTAAATTTTCTATCGAGGGGGTGATGTCTCGACCCAAGGGGGAGTTCACCCTTTGCGGCCAATTAGAAGAGTTCTTGGATGTGCGATGGATGGATTGCAGGAGCCAATCGACCACTCGCAAGGCCCATCTATACCGTCAATGCCAGAGGAGACAGACAACCTTCCCGACCTACCTACAATCTTGGAGCCTGAGATGGAGGCAATGATCGATGCATTGATTCCCATGGATGTTGAGACATGTGACCCGCTTAGAGAGGAAGCATCCATTCCATTACATGATGGGTGCCGAGTATCTCGATTGAAGACATTGCTTACACTCTTAAGTGTGCAAGCAAAATACGGTTGGAGCGATACGAGTGTGACTGAGTTATTCAGGTACCTTGCACATAGGCTTCATTGATTTTTTTTAAAATAGTATTATTACAAATATTTGTGTTTTTTCAATGTATTTTATGATTTTTTCAGGTTATTGAAATATCATATATTACCACCTGCAAATACCATGCCTGAGTCTTGTGATGATGCACGACATGTTTTACAGAAGCTTGGCATGGACTACAATAACATCCATGCATGTATCAACGAATACATATTGTTTCGAGATGAATACGAGACTATGGAGACATGTACAAAGTGTGGTGGTGCTCACAGGTATCGACAGGACTTCCAAGGGCAAACCATCCCTCAAAAAGTTCTCAGACACTTTCCGCTCATCCCCCGCATAAACCACATATTTCGCACGTCTGCCATGGCAAGCTTGACAACCTGGCATGTGCAGAATAGGTCCACGGATGGAGTTCAACGAATATCAGCGGATTCGCGCGCATGGAGCCACATTGACTCTACCTTCCCAGGATTTGCGCGAGAGCCAAGGAATCTTCGGCTCGGTCTTGCCATGGATGGTGTGAACCCATTCGGTCTGCGCTCGACTTCTTACAGTGTGTGGCCTATAGTGCTTGTCAACTAAAACATCCCTCCATGGCTTTCTACGAAGTAAGGACATCTCATCCTTAGCTTGCTTGTCCCGGGCCTCTACAAAGTAAAAAATATGGACGTGTATCTTCGTCCATTAGTCGATGAGCTTAAGATTTTGTGGGAGGAGGGGGTCACTGTGCAAGATATGAGCAGGCGCGATGGTCGGCGGTCAGCCAACATTCGAGCCATTCTCATGTGCACGATGCATGACTTTCCAGGATTGGGAGAGTGCTCAGGTGAGCACACCCTTTGTTCTCACTGGTAATATCTATATTTTATTTGATTCAATCAAGTATTCACTAGGTCGTGGCTCGCCTTGCAGGTCTGGTTACCTCAGGTTATCATGTATGTCCATTGTGTGGGCCACAGTTAGACTCTCAAAGGTCACGAACCATGAATAAGATGGTATATCAAGGACATGCCGCTTTCTTGCTAGAGGATCATGAACTCAGGGAAGGTTTTCTTGGACGACCTCCAGTACGTATGAACACTGCAAGCTGGTATGAGCTGAAAATGGTAAACTCGGAATCACATTCAAATGGAATGCAACGGTTCTCAGTTTTCTACAAGTTGCCATATTGGACCCACTTACAGGTCAACCACTGTTGGATCCCATGCATATTTTCAAGAATGTGGGTAGCTTGCTATGGGACCACATCACAGGAAAGAGAGACACTATAGGGTCACGAATGGATTTAAAGGAGGTAGGTAAGATGGAGGCGCTTTGGCCGCAGTCGAGTGCTGAAGGGGGAGTGCAGCTTCCTCATGATCCCTGGGTTTTGTCTACCAAAGAAGAGCGCATTGTGAAGCAAGTAATCAAGTCTATCTGCACTTCGACGAGTATGATGCGTTCTCTCAGGTCCGCATTTTCTAAAGATGACCAAATGTCTGGGCTAAAATCCCATGATTGGCATAAGATATGTTAGGTTTGTGAATAGAATGGATTTTAATTAGCGTGGACATTTTGCAATTTGAAAAGTGGCCATTATTCATAATGATTTCTCATTTGTGGCAGTTTGTCCTACCGATCGCGATCGCAAGATGCCTTACTCCAGAAATTCGCGGGGCCATTTACAAGTTGTCGACTTTGGTGCAATGGATCTCACAGAAAGAGATTAAGACATCCTCTATTGAATCCGCAAGGCGGGGAGCAGTTGAGACGGCCTGTCTCTTTGAGAAATACCTGTCCATTAGCATGCTCACGATACAAGTTCACCTTCTTGTGCATCTTGTGGACGAAGTGGAGATTGCTGGACATGTCCATACGCGATGGATGTTCTTCCCGGAGTGCTTCATGAAAACCCTGAAAGGCTTTGTGCGACAACGAGCTCATCCAGAAGGTAGCATGGCGGAAGGTTGGTTGGTGTCAGAGGCGTTAGTGCATATCTCACAATGGCTACCAACGGTGGAACCAGACAATGAAATGCTATGGATACTGAAGAACGATGATAGGCTGACTAGAGATGTGGTGGTTGGAAATGGGATAGAAAAAAGAATGGATGCCTCAATGGAAGAGAAGGTGAATCGCTTTTGTATGTTGCACCATGCCTCCATGGAGACGTGGCTCGCCAAGTACTAGATTGCAAGGCAAGATTGTGAGGAAGCGCGAGCTGAATTCCGATGCAATACGCGTCACCGACCGATATTTGTATGCTTTACAAATATCGACCCCTTGTAATATCGACCCCTTGTAACATACAAAAGCATACAAATAGATGTTCTAGGCATAGATGAAGAAAATATCGCAAGCTTGGAGCCCGCATTGGCTAACAATGATGGAAATACAAAAGTCCTAGAACTTTTCGAGAACGAGGCAGACTCGTTCTTTTGTGGTGACATGTCTATCGACCTTCCAGTGTATGCAGAGTTGTGTCAGGAGATTAACATGGGACCATAGAATACTTCATTCTTGGAGAATTGTATTACTCAATTCATTGTTTAGATCTTCCATAAAGGTACATAAGATATGCATTTTAAGAGGGATTTTTCAAAAATGATTTATATTATTGTGCTTTGTATAGTTTAATTTGATTATTCTAACATTATTTTTTATCTATGCAAGTGACATTTTTAGGATGAGTTGAGGGATGAGCGATGAGGAGTTTCAGGACATGATGGCACGTATGTCTCCAGATCAGCTCGCGAGATTCAGAGAGATGGCAGACCAGGAGCTGCCTCATTCTTCGTCAGGGCACTCTGCTAGATCTGCTTCAGTGCGATCAGATGCTTCACTTCGAGCAGACGATCTCGACGCTCACGACTTGGACCAGAGGGAGGGACTACAGGAGGATCAGGGGGGTGCTGCTATGGAGACACAGACGTGGTGTCTCCGTCTCATCGTTCAGCTGGAGCTGCGTCACCTCCAGGATTTATCACACCTGTGGGGACGTCTACTCCAGTTACTCCGGCTTAAAATCCCTCTTAAATCATTTTAAGAGGGTACTCCCGTCGGTACACCGGATGTACAAGGGTCTCCTGGATATGCCGAGGAGCGTGGACGGAGATGGGAGAGGGCCCATCTTAGGCAGACTTCTAGGGGTTATGGATACCTAGTGGATAGTAGGTCAGGAGCCATCATCATGAATGATGAGGGGAGGAGGGTGATGGCTCACATGAGGGAGTTGTGCCAACAAGTTTTTTGGCACAACGTCCTGGATCATTGGAGGAACATACCGGAGGGGAGCAAGGACTACATAGTAGCATCCTTGCATGAGAAGTTTCCGATGCCAGCCACAGTAGATAGATTCTCTATGGGCTGGATGATAGATTGCATGCGTGCATACATGTCACATAGACGATCCGACGCACGCAAGGCAACCAAGAGTGGGCTCCAAAGCCCGAATGGTTAGATGCAGACGATTGGTGCCGACTGAGGCAGGAGGCTACAGATTCGCCAGGATGTTGGAGTCAGCGCGGGAGGCCGCGAGGGCATGAATCGAGGCCGAAGCAGTGCATCATCTTGGGAGTGGCGGCCACACGACATATTTGGAGGACTTTGTAAGTTTCTCTTTTGTTTTTCTTTTTTTCTTTTTTGAAATATTCTTTGTATTGACAATCATGTTTCTAATAGTTAGCATTTTGTTTTCTTTGCAGCACTCCATTACAAATCGCGATCCGTAAGGCCTTAAGACTCGATATGCAGAGAGGCACAGTCTCAGGGCATTGATCGACCGATTGTATAGACGCGGTGGCCCTGTAAGTCACTCATCTTTCTTGTCCGTAGTTACCATGAGATATTTGAATGCATTATTATATGGTGGATTGATATGTTGTTTCTTTTTCTGTAGAATCCGTTTGATGCTCCTTTGTGGCGGGACGAGCTTTCAGGGGACGAGGATTTCTAGCTCGCCCTTGGATCCTTAGAGCTCATACACCTTTAGTTTTTAGTCATCTGTGTCAAGATTGTGGGAGAGAAGGAAGGAGTCTCACTTGAAGCTTTCTTGCTTGCACAATGGGGGAAGACACACAAGGGTGGAGGCTGAAAACAGTTTTCCTCTTCTTAGTTGTATAAGCCAAAAGAACTCTAGTACAAAGAAATAGAAGAACCCTATATATGGGTCTCAAACCAAACTCAACTAACTAAGGTGGCATACTAATTGAGCCACGAACTAGAGTAGATAAGGATAGCTATCATGTAGCTATTATTCATGGGCGGTGTACCAATCGCGTCTACAACTGACAAGTCGGTGACATAAATACACAACGGTCACCCTGGCGTATCACGAGTGGAGCTCGATATCTCAACAACCTGATCTATGTAGACATTTTCTATGTATTAGTGATATCCTTTCATGATTGTACCAATCACATTTTATGCGATCATGTATTTATTTTATGTATCAGTTTTATGATTTCAGTATACATTCTTTTTGTTTCCAAGCGCTTTGTATGCAGCAGTGCAGAAACTCCCACAAATTATTTTTTCCCTGTTACCATCACTATTTGCATCGCAAATTTATTGCTCGTATCACTATTGGCATTGCTATGAGCGTCGCAACTTTACTGGTTGCGTCGCTATATGCATTGCTATTTGCGTCGCTATCTGCGTCGCAAATGCGATGCAGATAGCGACGCAAATAGCGACGATTCTATGGCGTCGCCAATAACGACGCTTTTTGCGACGACGGGGGAAAATTTTGTTGTTTGTATTTTCGTCACTTTAAACGTCGGTATAAGGTTTATATCTTGTAGTGGATTTTCTTAGGTGGCATTTTTGCCGTGGAATCAGCTTTACAACTCCTTTTTGATGTTCCACCATGGCTCTCTTTTGCAATAACTTGCACCGTCCGTCGAAAACAGTTTTAGAAGGCTTCCTCCTTGGAGTCGGGATTTTGAAAGGGGTGTTTCAGAATCTTTCACGACTAAGACCCTTACGAGGGTTTTTGAGTGGAACAGGGAAGTGTTAAAAGCCCTCAACCTCTCTACTCTTTTTCGAGTGGGGAAAAAGAACAAAGCTCCAAGGGTATTTTGCATGGGGTTTCAAGAGCACAAAGGAAGGCTTAAGGGTGTTTTTACGATAGGGGATTTCAAGATGCTTCAAGGGAAGGACCTTAAGGAGGATTTAAAGAAAAACTGGGGAGATAAATCCTTAAAGGTCAAAACCCTTTTTATGGGGGTTAAAAAAACTCTAAGGGGGAATTTTTAGGGGGTACCTTCAAAGCCCAAGGAAAGGGCTTAAAAGAGATTAAAAGCATGAAGGGGGGGGGGGGGGGGGTAATAATAAGACCTCTAAGCCCCACTCTTATTGGAGGAAAAGGGGGCTTGTAGACCTTTTACACCGGGGGGGGGGGGGGGGGCCGGGGGGGGGGGGGGGGGGGGGGGGGTAATAAGAGGCACAAGAAAGGCCCTTGGAAGGTTTTACGACAGGGGGGGTGAAAGGGGTTTCAAGAGGCATATGAAGGGGGCTTATGAGCTTCAAAAGGGACATTCGGGGGGGGTTAGCAATCCCAAGCCCACAAGAAGGGGGGAATAGGGAGGATTAAACACGGGGATGAAAGGGGGCTTATCAAGCCCTTTAGAAGCTTATAGTAGCTTCCACATGTGGGCAAGGAGGGAAAAGAGAGATGGACTTTGCCAGTCGTGCTGACGAATTCGGCGCGGACTGTGATGATGATGGTCTGGCGATACTCGGCGCCTCCTCTCCCCTCTTGCAATAGCAGTGGCAACACTAATAATGGTAGCCCCTCCTCCTTCTACAACACTATGGCAGTCCTCCCCTCTCCCTCAAGTGGCACAGCGTCTATAGTGAAGTTCTCTCCTCGCGGAATCAGCCGGCGGCAGCACTCCTTTTCTATTCTCCTCTTCAACCTCTACCCCCCAATGATTTGAATAGGGGGAGGGAGAGGTTCCTCCCTCCCCTACGTGGCAGCACGCATGGCTAAGGCTCCACATGAGCCCCAGTGTGCTGCTTGAACGTGGCTTCCCTCCCTCCCCTCCAGCGCGACGTCGGCTGGGGGAGAAGGAGGGGATTTAAAAAAATTGCTTTTATTTTATTAAAAGGGTTTATCCGTTTAGAATTGTTATAATGAATCATTACGAAGAAATATTTTTCTAATAATGCGAGATGCGATTTAATCTTTCCATGCATAATCGAAGGTGTACTATAATAATCTCGACTTTGTAATGATAGTCATTAGTTGTTCTAGATTCGTTACTTTGCAATGCATAGAAGCAACTTGCTAAAAATGCATAGACATCTTTTGTTCATTCCATTGAAAAATACAAATGACTAATCTTCAATCGTGAGTTATTTCTTTTAAAAATAGCCAACGTAATTCATTCTCATCAAACTAGGTGGATTTGACAAGCATAAGTACATCCTAATTCCATGAATTAACCATGCATAATTGCAATACTTCGATGTAAATCAAAAAATAGGAAGAAAACCTGGACTTGTGGGTTCGGTGAAATATCCACAAGAAGGAGATGATCCTCCTGCGGTTGCACCTTGTGCCTTTTTAGGGGCCATCGTCAACCTTTGGTTTGCCTTCGTGGATTTGAACTTCTTGCCTTGGCTCGATGTCTTATGATCTTGGCCTGCCTCCCTCGTACGCACAATTCCCTTTGAGATATGGCTTCCTTGACCGAAGTTTCGACTTGCAGAATTTGGCTTTGGAAGGTCTTAGGGTTCTTGTGAGGGCCCTTGGGCAATGGAGGCTTGAGAGCTATTCTTCACCTTAAATTTGCGGGGTTAGGAATGTTTTTGTGGGCCTTGCAGAAAGGGGACTTTAAATCCCAAGCCTAGGGCTTGTGGGTGATTGGTCGAAAAGGCTTTACACTTATTTTCTTCAAGATCCCGGGGGTTTAAGGAAATCCCCTTCAATGGGCTTATGGAGGAAATTGAGTAGGAAGGGCTTAGAGAAACCCCTCTTCTTCAAAGCCGGGATGGGCTTATTTTAGGATCTAATGGGGAGGCCTTATAAGCTTCCTCTTTGAAGCTGGGGGGGGGGGGGGGGGGGGGGGGCGGGGGGAGTAATATGGATTTATGGAGATGCAATGGGAAGGGGGGCTTAGAGAGCCCCTTTAGAAGCTTCTAGGGCTGTTGAACCTACGTGGAAAGGGGGAAATCCAATAGGCCATGTGGAAGGCGGCGTGAAGATGGCATCGAATGGCTAATGGCGGTCCGCACAGTGGTTGGCGGCTCCTTCTCCTCCTCATGGCGTAGCACAACGACCAGCCTCTCTCTTCTTCCACCCTTTGCACGGCGGCTAGCAGATTGGCGGTGGCTATGGAGCCTTAGCGGCGGCTCTTCTGCAGCAAGTGGTGACTTGTTGCTCCACTCCTCCTTCCTCCACACACGTCTGCAATGGTAGCATTGTAGCTCTCCTTATTTTCCACCTTCCCCCCTAAGAGGGTGTATATAAAGGTCAAGGGGGGAGAGGGCTCCCTCCCAGGTGGCCCCCTTGCATGGTATCCTCCTTTCCACCTCCTCCAGTTGCCCATAATAGCCCATTCCCTTCCCTCAGTCATGCATTGGCTGGGGGAAGGTGAATAATTTTTTTTTCCAATAATCCCATCATTATCCTCTTGACCTCCTCCCAAGAGAGAGTTCACCTGCGGTTATGTAGGTTTTTTTCCTCCGTCCAGATTTGCCAATGGGGAGGTCATGATTCCTTGCGTAGGGTTTATAGATTGCACTGTCAGTAACTCCAATGCCAGAATTGACCTTTGCATGAGTCTCATGCGGGGTATGGAATGTCAAACTAGTAATATTTTTTAACAAAAATATTACATTCTCTCCCCCTTGGAGGAATCGAGATGTCCTCATCTCGAGATAAACTAGGGATATTGATGGTTGAGAGTGCTTTCATCCATCCAAGTGGCATCCTCCTCGGGATAATCTTTCCACTCGACGAGGCATTCTCTCAAGGTTCTGGATCTCAGTTGTCTCTTCCTAACATCTAAGATCCTGTTAGACCGTAGCTCAAGGACTCCTTGGCTAGGCATTACAACTTGTTGATCATCAAGTACATGGCTAGGATTAGGTAAATACTTCTTCAGTAGGATGATATGGAATACATTATGAACCTTTAGGTTCTCAGGGAGTTGCAGTCTATAAGCATTAGGTCCTAGGCACTTGAGGATCTTGTATGGTCCACAATACCTTGGACTTATCTTCTTGCAATCTCCTAAGGATAGGGAACTCTTCTTTGGACATACGCAAATGAAGACCATGTCTCCTTCCTTGAAGGTTTTACCTTGATGCTTCAAATCCACGTATGCCTTTTGTCTATCCTTGGTGGCTTGGATGTCCTGTCTTATTGACTTTACTTGGTCATCCATCTCTTCCAACATCTGCCTTGAAGCTTCAACCCTCAAGGTTGGATTTGAGAAGTTTAGGGAACTTCGACAGTCATGACCATACAATGCTTGAAAAGGGGTCATCTGAATGCATTGTTAGTAAGAAGCATTGTAGGAAAACTCAACCAAGGGCAAGTATTGAATCCACCTTTTTGGTTCATGGTAGCAGTATGCTCTTAGCATATCCTCGATGACTTGATTGACTCGCTCTGTTTGACCATCAATTTGGGGATTGTAGGGTGTATTAAAATAGAGTTGAGTCCCAATGGCTTCAAAGATAGCTCTCCAGAAGTGTGACGTGAAGAGAGAATCACGATCACTAATGATTCTTTTGGGTAACCCATGTAGCTTGAATATCTCCTTGATAAACAGCCTTGCAATGTCTGAGGCTTTATAGTTTGTCTTCTAACGGGAATAAGGTGTGCAACCTTAGTAAGTATGTCAACCACAACCATGATGGAGTTTTATCCTCCCTGAACTTGAGATAGGCCAACAACAAAGTCCATACTGATGAATTCCCATTTCATTTGGGGAATGTCAAGTGGTTGTAACTTTCCAGGCATTTTGACATGTTTGGCTTTGATATGTTGACAAGATAAACACTCAATGACATATTTGAGAATGTCACCTTTTAGCCTCTCCCAATAGTAGCTCTTCCTAACTGCATTGAGAGTCTTGGCATAGCCAGGATGTCCTGAGAACGGGGAATCATGAGCTTCCCACATTATCTTCTGCTTAAATGACTAGCTTGCCGGTATACATAATCTTGTTCTATAGTAGACAAGTCCACTATTGATAGAGAATTCATGATACTTAGCCTATAGCTTTTGGTCCTGGTCCTTGATAGGGATCTCCCTTAGCATCTTTTGATAGGCTAGATCATGGCATGCTTCCTCTCTAGCTAGCTCAAGTATTGGGTTGTTTGGCATGGATACCTTTGTGGCTAGAGATCTAGTTGTTGATGGATTTTGCAAGATTAGAGAATTAAGGAATGCCTTGCGTGACTGAGTGCGTCGGCAACTACATTCTCCTTTCCCGGTCGGTATTTGATTTCAAAATCATACTCCTCCAGCACTTCAATCCACCAACATTGCCTCATGTTGAGCTCGTTCTGGGTAAAGATCCACTTGAGACTTTTATGATCAGTCACTAGAGTAAACTTGTTACCCAACAGGTAGTGTCTCCAAAGCTTTAGAGCATGGATGACAGCTAATGGTTCTAGATCATAGGTACCATAATTCTTCTCATGGATCTTCAATTTCCTTGAAGAGTATGCTACAGGATGACCTTCTTGCATGAGCACACATCCTAAAGCAAGCATGCTAGCATCAGTTACTACCTCAAACTCCTTACTGAGGTCCGTGAGTTTCAGTATAGATGCTGATACCAAACTTTGCTTTAATCTATCAAAGCTAGATTGTTCGACAACTAACCATGCAATGGATGTTTGCTTCTTCAGTAAGTCCATTAGAGGTGTTGCAATCAAAGCATAGTTTTTCATGAAGACCCTATACCATCCTGTTAATCCAAGAAAACTATGTATTTCTTTGACAGTTGTTGGTATTGGCCATTCTAGAATATCTCTGACTTTGGCAAAGATCCACTGAGATTCCTTCTGCTGATACGATGAACCCCCAAATATTCAATCTGATGCTTGAAGAACGTACACTTCTTCATCTTAGCACAGAGCTTGTGTGCCCTCATTGTCTCAAGGACAATCCGAAGTTGGGGTTCATGATCTTCTTCTTGTTTGGAATAGACTAGGGTATCGTCGAAGAAGACCAGTACGAATTCATCAAGATATGGCTAAAGATATCCTGCATTAATCTATTGAAGGTGGCAGGTGCATTTGTGAGCCTGAATGTCATAATTAGGAACTTAAAGTGTCCATATCTTGTGTTGAAGGCCATCTTTGGGATATCTTCTTCCTTGATCCTTATCTAATAGTAACCAGACCTGAGATCTTGGAGAAGATCTTTGTACCCTGAAGACGATCAAGAAGCTCATCTATTCTAGGAATAGGGTACTTGTTCTTAACAATTGATTGATTCAACCCTCTCTAATCAATACACAGTCGAACCGTTCCATCTTTCTCTTTCTGGAACAATACTAGAGCTCCTCATGGTGAACTGCTAGGACGGATGTAGCCCTGATCTAGCAGTTGCTTGAGTTGCTCCTTCAGCTCAATTGCTTCTGGGATGGACATCCTATAAGGTCTCTTTGTAATTGGCGTAGCTCCTAGCACTAGCTTAATCTCATGATCCACTTCTCTTTGAGGCAGGAGTTATGTCAGCTCTTCAGGAAATACGTTCACGTACTCCTTTAGCCATGAAGGTTCTTCACTAGACTCCTGCTTTTGATCTAACTTATTGAGCTTAATCAAGTAGACATGTAGTCCTTTTCTCACTCCCTTTATAATCTGAGATGCTTTGGCCAATTGAATTTTCGACTTTCCAGCCTCTCCTTGAGTTGTGACCAATTCCCCTTCAGAGTTTCAAAAGGAAACTTGGCCCTTTCCACAATGAATGTGGGCATCCTTAGGTTTAAGCCAATCCATTCCGAGTAAACACTCATGGATACCTAGGTTCATGACTCTGAGTTTGACCGAAGTCGTCTTTCCTCCCAGAAATAATTTCACCTTAGCACTTTGCCTGGTACAAGTGACCTCATGACCATTTGCTAATTCCACAAGCAAGGTAGGTGCTTCTACTATGGCTATTCCTAATCTTCTTGCACAAGCTGGTGAGATAAAGGAATGTGTATTGCCACAATCAATCAAGGTTTTGAAACCTTTACCTTAATAGTCCGATGGTGTCTGAATCACCCAAAACTGGCGATTCGGGCCTTTCTTGTGAAGAGCGGCATGGACTGTCGCCCTTTCAAACTCTGCTTCCATGGTCGGATCTTCTTCTTTGCACATTTCCCTGTTGACAACACAGGCAGTTCTTCCTCTGCTTCGGGTGGTGGCTCCTTGGCCACGGCCAGTTCCTTGGAAAGGTTCTTGACGATGTCCTTCACCAAGCTTTGGACATTGCCTCTTGAAATGAGCGGGCTCATTGCAGTGGAAACAATGGAGATTTCGGCCATTGCTTTGGGTAGGGAAAAAGCTGTTGAAATTATTAGTCATTGCTCTCTTTCTTTATCCTCGGTTTTGACCTTGAACTCTCTTCACTTGGGGCCTATATGCTCCTCTATTCTGGTCATTATAAGACCAAGCTTTGTTACTTCTTGGCCTAGCCTGCACCTCCTAAATTATGGGTGCAACTTGAATGAGTGTGTCCTGTAGATCTGTTGGGCACATAGATTCGAGGTGGGTATTCACTCCTGGGTTTAAGCTAGCACAAAATTTTGACACTTGCTATGTCATGTCCATTTGAGGCCCATACTTCAAAAGTGAAACGAATTTTGAGTAGTATGCGTCAAGAGTGAGTCCCAATTGTTTCAGCTCGTAGAACTCATTCATTTTTTGTACTGTGCGATACACAAGTTGTAAGTATCTTCCTTGCACAGCTTTCTTCAACTGTCAAGATTGTGGGAGAGAAGGAAGGAGTCTCGCTTGAAGCTTTCTTGCTTGCACAATGGGGGAATACCCACAAGGGTGGAGGCTGAAAACAATTTTCCTCTTCTTCGTTGTGGAAGCCAAAAAAGAACTCTCATACAAAGAAATAGAAGAACCCTATATATGGGTCTCAAACCAAACTCAACTAACTAAGGTGGCATACTAACTGAGCCACGAACTAGAGTAGATAAGGATAGCTATCATGTAGCTATTATTCATGGGCGGTGTACCAACCGCGTCTGCAACTGAAAAGTCGGTGACATAAATACACAAGGGTCACCCTGGCGTATCACGAGTGGAGCTCGATATCTCAACACTCCCCCTCGAGCTCAATCCCAATTCCTGCACACCAAGCAGGTCTCTGAACTTGCGTAGCTTCTCTGCGCCCAATGCCTTCGTGAATATGTCAGCTACCTGATCCTCTGTGCTGACATAAACTAGATCAATAAGACCTAGTAAAACCCTCTCTCGCACATAGTGATAATGCACCTCAATGTGCTTTGTTCTAGCATGATAGACTGGGTTATTTGCCAAGTGTATACTACTCATGTTGTCACAATAAATGACAACTGGTCCATCTATAGACTGATGCATATCATAAAGTAGCTTATGCAACCAAGCTACCTCACATGCAGCCATTGCTGCACCCCTGTATTCAGCCTCTGTGCTCGACAAGGCAACTGTAGGCTGTTTCTTGCTGCTCCAAGTGACTGCAGCATTCCCAAAAGAGAACACATATCCACTAGTAGATCGTCTATCAGAAATACTACCAGCCCAATTAGCATCAGTGTATCCATGCAACTGTATCTGAACCCCAGTCTCATAAAATAGTCCATACTGCAATGTGGACTTCACATACTTGAGTATGCGTCTAGCCGCATCCAAATGTGGTTTCCTTGGAGCCTGCATAAACTGACTTACCAATCCAACAGCATAGCTCAAATCTGGCCTAGTAATAGTCATATAAATCAAACTTCCTACTATGCGTCTGTACATAGTAGGGTCTTCTAGAAGCTCACCTGCATCTGTGCTCAACTTCACATTCTGCTCCAAAGGAACTGAAATAGGCTTACAGCCTGTCATCCCATATTTGGACAGCATGTCCAATCCATACTGCCTCTGCAAGAGCTGTATCCCACTTGGTGATCTAATCACCTCAATGCCCAAGAAATAACACAGCTCTCCCAAATCCTTCATCTCAAACTTCTGCTTCAATAGCATTTTCACATGAAGGATGTCTTCATCACTGTTACCTGTCATAATCAAATCATCAACATAAATGACAAGTAGCATAATACCTTTCTCTGTTTTTCTCACATAAAGTGAGAAATCTGCCTTGGAAATCTGAAAGCCAATAATGACAAGATACTGTCCTATCTTGTCAGACCATGCTCTAGGTGCTTGCTTCAAGCCATACAAGGCTTTCTTCAATCAGCAAACAAACTCAAGATGAACAGCATGTACATAATCTGGTGGCTGCTCCATATAGACCTCTTCTTGCAAATCACCATGCAAGAAGGCATTCTTTACATCCATCTGATGTAAAGACCATCCCTTTGATGCAGCCATAGCAATGACTGCTCTTACGGTTGCCATCCTTGCAACCGGACTGAATGTTTCTTCATAGTCAATGCCATATGTTTGTGCATACCCCTTGACTACTAATCTTGCCTTGTATCTATTCACAGAACCATCTGCATTGTGCTTCACCTTATAAACCCACTTACAGCCAATTGCATTTTTACCTTTAGGCAAAGGTACCAATTCCCATGTAGCATTTGCTTCCAAGGCATCCATTTCTTCATCCATGGCTTTCTCCCATTTTTCTTTTCCCATGGCTTGCTCAAAAGATGTGGGTTCTGGTTCCTGTATCACTTTGACCATATATACATAGTGAATGGCTATAAATCCATCATATTTTAGCCTATCCACAGGATACCTAGCTCTCGTAGACCTGTGCAAAGTAGGTTCACTCCCAGGTGCTCTCAAAACATCCCTGGTCTTCCTTACTCCAGGTGTAACAATAGAAGGAATACCCAACTCATCATCAATGCTCTATTCTGAGCCACTGGATTCACCATCCACATAAGAGTGACCTGCATTCACATCAAACATGGGCTGATTAACCTTCTCTTTTCCTTTTCGTGATACCTGCATACCACTATCTGCATTGCTTTGAGAAGATTCTCCTGATCTCAATCTGCCTGTCCATAGCGAAGAATGTGAACCACTACTAGAGGACGCTCCAGGTCCACTAATATTTTGTGATTGCTGCTGTAAATTTTGCGCAGCATTACCATTTTGTGCATCTACATCATCAATCACATTTACTGGTTTATACCAGCTACTCATCTCATCAAAAACAACATCTCTGCTCACTGTAAACTTATGAGTAGAAGGGTTATAGCATCTATACCCTTTTTGCTACAGAGAGTAACCAATAAAGATGCACTTCTCAGCTTTTGGATCCAACTTGGATCTCAACTCATCTGGCACATGTACATAGGCAATGCAACCAAAAAATTTCAAATGAGAAATATCTGGTTTCCTACTAGTATACCTCTCCTCTGGAGTCATTCCATGTATTGCTGCAGTGGGAGTCCTGTTCATTATGTAGACTGCTGTAGCAACTGCTTCAGCCCAATAAAAATCTGGCAAGTCTTTTTCATTGAGCATGGCACGAGATACCTCTCCACTATGCCTGTTTTTTCTTTCTACAATTCCATTTTGTTGTGGGGTATGACTGCATGAATATTGCTGCTTTATGCCATGCTCCTGCAGGAACCTTGCAAACTCATTTGAGAGGTACTCTCCCCCTCCATCTGACCTTAGGCATTTTATCTGCAGGCCTGTTTCTTTTTCAACCATAGCTTTAAGAGTTTTGAAATGCCCAAAAACTTCACTTTTCTTTTTCATAAAATACACCCAAACTTTTCTGCTATAGTCATCAATAAAACTGACAAAATAATGACAGCCTCCAAGAGATGCAGCTTTAGTTGTCCACACATCAGAGTGGATTGATTCCAATGGCTTCTTACTCTCTTGAACATGTCTAGGAAATGGTTTCCTTGCCTGTTTTCCAAACTGACAGGCTTCACATACCTTATGCATTTCTGCAACCTTGAATTTTGGCAAACTTGCAACAATATTTTGGGCCTGCATTGATTTGAGTCATTGTATATTAACATGACCAATGCGTTTATGCCAGATATCAATATCTGCAACTACACCAGTCCCATGTGCAAACATTGCTGCACTCAATTCAGACATGTCTGCATCCAATGTAAACATTCTGCCCTTCTTCTTTCCTTTTGCTATCAAGCGACCTTTATTTTTCATATCCTCAACAAAGCATCCATGAGGATTAAATCTGACCTGCAAGCCCTGTTCAACCTTTTGACCAACAGAAACTAGATTCTTGGTGATATTCGGGACATGAAATACATCGGACAGGTATGTCTTTTTCCCATCCTGCATAGACAAAGGAATTTTTCCAATCTGCACAATAGGATGTGCAGTATCATCACCAGTCTCCACAAATCCTGGTTTTTCCATTTTCCTTGCATCCTCCATCCATTCTGCATGACCTATCATGTGGTTTGATGCACCTGAGTCAACATACCATACATCATTGCTTTCTTCTGCACTTGTCACAGAATTGTTCATGTGCTGCACCATAAACAAGTGCTCATTTCTGTCATCACCCTGTCTACTAGAAGATGCATAATTCCCTTGTTGCAGTTTTCCATTCATGATGTCATTCTGCTTTTTATAGCAGTCTTTAGCCATATGACCCATTTTACCACAGTAGTAGCATTCAACATTACTGTTTGCATTTTGGCCTCTTTGCCATCCACCACGACCTCTTTGGCTCCCCCTGCCTCTAGAGTTACCACGTCCTCCTCCATAGGACTGATTTTCTTGAGTTTGCTGCATATTCTGATTTCTACCACGGCCTCCAAATCGGCCTCCTCTACCTCTGCCTCTACCTCTTCCAGCATTTGAGTAGAAGACAGTTTCTTTTGAAGTTCCTCCTGAAGAAGATGCACCACCATTTCTCTGTTCCTCAAAAATTAGAAGAGCAATCAACTCCTCAAAATCAGGAAATCTTTCACGAACTGAAATGGATGTCCGAAACTGTGCATAATCCTTTCCTAGACCATTCAAGGTCACAGAAACTAAATCGTCATCTTCCACTGGCGACCCAATGGAAGCAAGTGCATCTGCAATCTTCTTCACCTTCATGTGGTAGTCATTGATGCTCATATTTTCTCTTTGCACATTGTACAACTCTTGCTTGAGCTGCATTTTCCTGGCTTGCGTATTTGTGCTATACATCTTTGACAGAGTATCCCATGCCTCCTTTGGCGTACTTGCATCCTGAATATGCACAATCATAGAGTCTGAAATGCTGATAGACAGCCAGTACATAACTTTCCTGGCTCTCTCATGCCATGCTTTGAATGCCTGCATTTGCTGTTGATTGGGAACATCAGGAAGAACTGGTTCTTCTTCATTTCCTGCAACAAATTCCCAATATCCTTTTCCCATAAGGAAATTCGTCATTCTAAACTTCCATGCTTGGAAGTTGTTCTTGTCAAGCTTTTCAGTTACAAGCTGTGAAAGAGAATCAGACGCCATTATAGAACACTGCGAAAAATTCTGTCACTGCAAAAACTCAGCTTCACCCTCACAAGGGCAAATCTGCAAAACTGGCGAAAGTGGTATTTGACCACACAGTCACTTCCTAGTGACGATTTTGCATAAACAGGAACCAAGGATGATTCTGAAACTCCCAATGTCTCTGTGCACAAGCATACGATGCAATTTCTAGAGTAACTTTTCACCGACCTGTAGAACAGTGGCTGAACAGCATAAAACTGAGCCTTTTCCTGAGTGCATGCAGAAAACTTTCGCCTCCCAAACAGGCCCCAAAATGGCCTCAAATAAAAAAAACAGGGTCGCATATACTGCCCTCTTGCATCACCGCGAAGGGCGTCTCAACCTGAGACAATGCACTCCTGCAATTTTCGGCTGTGCTACCTGCAGAGATCTGCTCCCAAAACAGAAAATGAAAGCAACACTGCTCCTCTTACCAGAACACCGCGAGCTTGGCTTGCTTTCTTGATCTCCTTACCACGAACAAGGCTCTGATACCATGTCACGATTGTGGGAGAGAAGGAAGGAGTCTCGCTTGAAGCTTTCTTGCTTGCACAATGGGGGAATACCCACAAGGGTGGAGGCTGAAAACAGTTTTCCTCTTCTTCGTTGTGGAAGCCAAAAAAGAACTCTCGTACAAAGAAATAGAAGAACCCTATATATGGGTCTCAAACCAAACTCAACTAACTAAGGTGGCATACTAACTGAGCCACGAACTAGAGTAGATAAGGATAGCTATCATGTAGCTATTATTCATGGGCGGTGTACCAATCGCGTCTGCAACTGACAAGTTGGTGACATAAATACACAACGGTCACCCTGGCGTATCACGAGTGGAGCTCGATATCTCAACATCAACTTTTCCCAGCTAACGGATCCTTCCGAGATCCCTTGATCTGTGCACCATTGCTTCCACCAGAGCTTGGCTTCGTTGGTGACCTTCAGCTTGGTGAGCATAGCCTCGTTGGCGGGTGCACTACCGGCTGCTTCAAAGTAATCTTCCATGGACTCAATCTCAGCATCCGCTTGGGAAGTCCTACCTTTCCCATCAAATTCTGGCAGCTTGATCTGCTTCGAAATAAACTTCTTCTCCTGGATCACGGAAGTACTTGATGTAGGAGGCAAACTGGGAATCTGTACCTGGGGTTGTGCATGGATAGAGGATTCTTAATGTTATAACTCGCTAATTGTTATGACTTATATTTCATACCCAATTCAGCTATCAACCAAGAAATCTAGTCACTTAACTTTTTATCAATTCTAATAGACAAGGCAATCATTGATAAAAAGAAGTCTTATTTCATTTATATGGGCATAGCCCTTTCGAAGTACAATATTTCTTGGGATGATAGAGCAACTGTTACATTCAGTTCGGGGAGAATAACGTTGTACTACATTTAGCTACGGGAACTGGATAATAGTATGGTTTTGGGTCATGCATCTTCAGGAATCGGTAATTCATCGAAAGATTAGGGTATCCTTTCCTTTGGAACCCATTCTTCTCATAGCATCCGAACACCTTGATCCTGTTTGGCGGGTATTGAGTGTTGAAATGACCTATTTTTTGGCTGATTTTTGTTGTTTTTGAGAGCTGAATGGTTGATTTTATGAGATGATTGATTGGTTTGGAAGTGTTTTGAGAGTGTTTTGGATAGGTTGGAATGGTTTTATTAAGCTCATGATGTTTATTAGTAGAGATGTGAAGTTTTGATGATGTTCTGATATGTTATATTTGGTCCTGATAGCTTGTGTTGAGCTTCTGTTTTGTTTTGTTTTCTCTCTGTAAGGAAGGATGGAGTATTGATTGATAGGGTTTGAGATTTTTTGAAAGGTTATTGAGTGATTTTTTATGGTTTGGAATGGTTTTGATATGAGTTATGTGGTTCTGATGCTTTCTATTGACCTTCTGTAACTCTCTAATGAGCTTCTGTGAGCCTCTGTAGACCTTCTGTATGCCTCTGTATGTGTTCTGTTGGATGAGAGTGTAGCTTGGGAAAGTTTTCTAGCCTTGGAAAGAGGTGAATACAAGTTCAAAAGAGCTAAAAGAAGTCAAATAAGTAGCTATTGAAGACTCAAGTAAAGACAGGAGTGAAGTGACAGTGGTGAGCTATGAAAAGACACTATAGTGGCTTTGGTGACTCTTCATATCAGACATACCTCTTGGGAGGTGCATCCACGACATAAGAAGGATTATTGTGGGTGATTATTGAGTGATTTTAGTGAGGATATGATGTACTGTTGATGGAGAGAGAGAGAGAGAGTCAAAGATAGTCAAATCTATCAAAACAGTGTAATTGTATATGAGAGATTGAGAGAGAAGACTATGAAGACATTGAAGATGAATACTATGTGATGTATTTCCATTCAAAGATGGTGTATTCCTTTGCTTTCTTTGTTCTATTGATGGATTTTGTGAAGATGTTGGAGAATATGGTTGATTCTATCAAATCCGTGGGAGACCTACATGATGTTGCATGGAGATTTGTTGTACCTGGTGTTCTTTTCTTCATTGTGATCATATAAAACCTAATAAAAAAGCTTGTTGATGTTACAAGATATATTTTCTTGCAAGAGAATTCCCTTTTCCTTGGTGTTCCTCTTGGGGCTCCATGTTTTTGGTGTGCAGCCAGGGAAATTTGCCATCAACAAGCACCAGAAGAGACTGAAAATGAAGGAAATGGCATTGCCAAGAAGAGAATAATTCAATGGATGTTTGTAAAGTTTCTTCTTCCACTGAAGAGTTGAAATTACTCATAATCAAAGCCACTTTCCACGAGAAGTTTATCCCACAATGGCGGAAACACATCACCATCATGATGCATGCTCTATGTGGTGGACAGTTTCCTCTTCCTGTTGAAGCAGCAAAAACTTGCATCTTGGTGGCAAACTGTTTGGGAACAAACTGAAGAGCAGAAACAGAGAGAATGACCATCTATGGAAGATTTGGCATTCATTGAGAAGTTTCCAGACATCATCAAGTGGGAGATTGTGAAGAAGCTTCAGGAGTCTTGGTCTGTGGAGGTTCACAAAAACAAGAAGAAAAAGAGTTGGAAGTTGTTCATGGATGCTCAACAGCAAGATACATGGGATGCTTGGTGTTCTGACAATCTTCTGTTTGTTCAATTGGCAACCCACTGGAAGTTGGTAGACAGAGTGTTTTTCACAACATACACTGTTGAAACCATCAGAAGCTAGTATTACTATGATGATGGCACCACCACAATGCTTAGACGTATGCATTTTGATACCTTCAGAACCAAATACCTTCCTATGTGCAATGGCATGAAAGCATAATTCAGGGATGTTGAAAAGGAAGAAGTAGAAGAAATGTTGGCAAGAGAGTCCTCCAGAGACTAAAGCCTTTTGTTATCCCTCTGTGGAGCACTAATGACATAGTGGAGCCAACCCCCTGATGAATGACGCAATAAAGAGGCAAGCGTTAGAATGAGTCTAGAGGTACGTGAGAAGAGAGAAAGCAAAAATCAAAGCTGAGAACGAGCTCGCAGCAGAAGCCGCCTTTGATGCCCTTGCGGAACTCTTTACATAAGTCCCAATGGCACATCAAGCCCTTCCTCCTCCTCCTGGAGGTCCACTTCCAAGACAAATCCACCCTGGAAATATTGATGATAGGCCAGCGAATGTAGTTCCATTGCCAGCTTTTAAGAGAGAGTACAATGAAGACCTTGATCTTCATGTAGCAGAGTTTATGGTAGCATGTGTGGCTAACAATGCCAGAACCCCTGAGCATTGGTTAGCAATATTCCCCGCCACTTTCAAGGGCACGGCGTTTTAGTGGTATGAGAGACATGCAACAGGAACTTTTGGCATATAGAAAGACCTGAAGTTGGCCTTCCTCACTAAATTTAGGCATGAAGGTTTTGAAGAGCAGATGCGAGAGGAATTTATGAATTTAAGTCAGTCCTTTGGAGAAAGAGTAGAAGCTTATGTCTCATGAATGGAATCCACCTGAAGAGATGGACTAACCATAATCTAGATGATGGCATTCAAAAGAGAGTGTTTCTCAGAGGATTACAACCAAAAGTCCGTAAGTTTGTGGAGCTGCAAAGACCAGCCACACTGCAAGCTGCAAAAGGTGCAAGACTATACGATGAAGTGGAAGCTAGATTGGCGATGAATCCAGGAAGAGGAGTCCTACCTCCTCTGATGCCAGGAATGATGTACCCACCAAATGCAATCCCAGGGGCAGTCCCCTACCCCTACCAATAGATGTCCCTAGTATCACAGTACAGTGCACCAAATCCACAATGGCCACAATCAATGCCTCAAATGATGGTTCAATTACAACAACAATGGTCCCAACCAATTTTCCCAATGCCAAATTAGCAACAATGGTGGAACCCTACCAACTGGAGCCAACAGCCACCAATAGTTCAAACAGGAGCTCTGAATCAGAATCAGAACAGAGACCCCTCTGCACTAGCCCAACCTGTTTATGCAGTGATTACAGAGACTCCTCAAAACCCTACTGCCAATACCTCAGGAGGAGAAAGCTTGAAGGATTATTTATCCAACTCAGTTGCAAATATAAAAAAGAAGTTGATGGATGTGATTACAGAGTAGTTGCAGACGCTGAAAGTGAATACCGCTAGCATATCCAACGTTGCAGGAGCAGGAAGAGATGTGATGCGGTCAAATACTTGGTGTGGTAAGTGTCATCAAGCAGGCCATTTAGTCACTGAATGTACACGAAAACCGACCATTCCTAGAGCCTTCTGTTCCTACTATTTGCGGAAGAACCATACAAAGGATATTTGCTCTCTGAAGGAGATGCATGATAGGAGAGTTTGGTCCTAATTTCAGACCAATGATATTTCCATCCCAAAGTTACAGAGGAAGAAAGTCTGGCAGTGGTCAGAGATCAGAAGTGGAGTGTTACAAATGCGGAGAAAAGGGACACATTTCACCAAATTGTCCAAATCCCAGAAGGTCAAAGGATTATAAGCCCTTATGCAGTTGATGCAAAGGAGAAGGCCACACTGCAAAATATTGTCCAAGCCTAGCCCCAGTGAAAAATAGTGCTATTGATAATCCGTCCAAGGCCCAAGAGCCTACCTCCAATTTAGTGGAATTGGAAGTTGTTGCCATCACGCGTGCAAAGAAGAAGGAACTACCTATCTAGAAAGAAAATAATCCTCCTGCCAGAACAGTGAAGTTCAATCTTCCACCAAAAGAACAGAACAGAACAGAGCCTGATAGTGCCGTACAAAGCACTACAGTGCCACAGAGAGTCACAGAGACAATTCCAGAGACAGGACCAGAGGTCCAAGAGATAGAAGAGGAGGAAGTGCCACAAGTGGTAGAAGAAGTCCCCATGATGCTCCTATTGGAAGAACAAAGGAAAATGAAAATGGGTGTTGCCCCATTCTCTAACCGGTTAGAGAAGCCAATGGATCCTATTAAGGAATACGATCTGGTCACAAATCTAGATACCTTTAAACCAAACCTCACATTCCGACAATTATTGATGTTGTCTCCCAGTTACCGAAAAAGGTTCAAAAGTATACTGACAAGAAGACGTGTCTTAAGGATTGCTCCCTCAACAGCAACAAAGTCCAACAAAGCTCCAGAACCTATAAAAGAAGTGGATGTGGCTAACCCCTTCCTAGATCCTAGTACCCTAGAGACTGGTGTGTGGATAGAAGGCTGCTTTATTGCAAATGCAGTGATTGATGGTGGCTCATCAGTGAACATTATGACGGATGTGACAATGAAGGACCTAGGCCTACAAGGTGTGCAACCAACCCAATGGCTCATCAGACTAGCAGATCAGAGCAGAATCAAGCCTTTGGGCATTCTCCCATATGTGAAGACTACAGTGGCTAGAAAAGATTATTGGCTAACCTATCTTGTGGTGAAGCCAAACTCTTATGGTATATCCTACCCTCTGTTACTAGGTAGACCATGGCTCTTTGAAGCCAGAGCAAGGAAGGATTGGTTCAAAGGAACCTTGACCTTGGGTAGAGGACCCAATAAAGTGGTCAAACATATGCTATCAAATAGACCCTTCCCAAGAAAATAGTGGAACGTTCCTTAATAGTGGATACGGTAAGCCAACTCTCAAAAGATGCAAAGCCATTATCAATGGGTGAATACTTCCTGCCTGAACTAGGAATGATTTCTGAAATCACTTCTGACAGTGAGATAGAAGCATGGATGTACTACTCTCCCTGTTACATGGCCAGAGCAAAGCCAGAGACAGAGGTAGAGGATGAAACAGAGAATCTATTCTTCTCTTATAGAGCTCCTACAGAGACAGAGACAAAGACCGAAGAGGATGGAGATGATATTGAGGAAGAAGGTTATGAAAGCGAGACGGAAGAATCTATCCCACCTGAAGAGGATACATATGAAGAAGAAGTTCCAGAAGTATCAGAAGCAGACAAGCTCATGCTGTGGGACAGAATGGCGATGGTACCATTTGGTCTGGTAAATGGATCTTCTCATATGCAAAATCTTTATAAGCAATGGATTAAGAAGAACAAGCTGTCTTTTAGCAGTGGCTCATGCCGTCCTCAACCATCCTTGCCAAGGAAAGATGATGATGATGCACCGTGTCAACAAGCACCAGTCTCACGATTCCAACAGGCATTAGAGGGTCCCTGTTATGTGATGTTCCTGGACGTGTCATCAAAAGATTATTCTTCAAGCCAAGAGGTAACTAATTGTGAAACCAAACCCGAAACGGATCTAATCCCATTTCAACATCTCAAGGAGCAACCTAAGTCTCCACCAAGAGAAGAAGTTGGTTCTAGTGGGACATTAGAAGAGGACACCACTCCCTTGAAGGAGTCGGATTTGTATCCAGAGGCAGTTCGTGGGACCTTCATCCGTGAAGTAGAATGTCAAAGGCAGTTAACCTTTGTGGATGCAGATGGCACTCAACGCCATTTGAAGGTGGGTAGCAGCCTACCAGAAGAGGAGTTGTCAACCTTGTACAACTTGTTGAAAGAGAATTTGGATGTGTTTGCATGGTCATACAAAGACCTAAAGGGGATTGATCCCACAATATGTCAGCATCATATTGACTTGGAGCCTGATGCCAAGCTAGTACGGCAACGACAGAGGCAAATGAATCTAAATTATTCCACATTGGTGAAAGCAGAGCTGTTGAAGCTTCTGGAAGTCGAATTCATCTATCCAGTGGCAAATAATGAATGGGTCTCACCCATCGTGGTTGTACCCAAGAAGAATGGCAAGCTTCGTATATGTGTGGATTTCCGCAAGTTGAATTCCAAGATGAAGAAGGATCACTTTCCTATCCCTTTCATAGACCAACTGTTGGACACAGTGGCAGGACATGAGCTTTATTCCCTTCTGGATGGATTCAGCAGATATAACCAAGTGCAGATAGCAGAAGAAGATCAGTCCAAAACAACCTTCACCACAGAATGGGGGACCTACGCTTACCAAGTGATGCCGTTTGGGCTCTGCAATGCCCTTGCTACTTTCCAGCGAGTCATGATGGCCGCATTTCAAAATCATCTGCAGGACTTTATTGAGGTCTATTTGGATGATTTCTGCGTCTATAGTTTGATCCGTGAACACTGGGGACACCTGGAACAATGTTTTGACCGATGCCGAGAGTATGGGATTTCCCTCAACCCTGACAAATGCATCTTTGGGGTCTCTTCTGGAGTTCTGTTGGGCCACATTATCTCTGCACAAGGGATATCAACAGACCCTACAAAGATCGAAAAGATTGCAGCTCTGACAGCACCCACCAACCTCAAACAGTTGAGGGGATTCTTAGGCCATGTGGGTTACTACAGAAGGTTCATAGCTCATTTTGCAACAAAGGCAACCTCCTTGCACAAGCTTCTGAGGAAAGATGCAGAGTTTGTTTGGATGGAAGAATGTGACAAAGCCTCCAACACTCTGAAGCAGTGTCTGATTGAGGCACCCATTCTGCAACCTCCTGATTGGACGAAGGAGTTTCATGTACACACTGATGCATCTATTGAAGGCTTAGGTGCAGTTCTCTACCAGAAGGGCTCCTTGAAGCTGGATCAGCCCATCTATTATGCAAGCCGAAAAGTCACTGATAGGGAACAGAACTGTACAGTGACAGAGCTGGAGTGCTTGTGGCAATGGTGTTTGCCTAGAGAAGTTTTGCCACTACCTCCTATCTATCCACTTTAAATTTTATGTGGATCACGAGGCCCTGTCCTTCTTGATGAACAAAGCAGACGTGAAAGAACGAATGATGAGATGGCTCCTTCTATTCCAGGAGTTCGACTTTGAGGTTATTACCAAACCTGGTTGTTCCCATGTTCTGGCTGATCATCTGTCGCGTATCCCACAAACTGGAGACGAGGAGCAGGATGATCCAGACCTCCCTGATGCTTCCCTATTCCTAGTAGAAACTGTAACCCCCTGGTATGCAGACATTGCCAATCTTCTGGCAACCCAACAGTACCCTCCTGGTATTTCTAGTCGGGAAAGGAAGAAGCTCATGTTAGAATCAGCCCCCTACACCCTGTTAGGCGATGCACTGTATAAGAAAGGCAAAGATGAAGTGCTCATAAGATGTGTTGCGGGAGATGAGATTGGGATTGTTCTGAAGGCTTGCCATGACGAGCCATGCGGAGGCTACTTTGCAGGAGAAGCCACAGCTAGGAAGGCTTTGCTAGCAGGATACTGATGGCCGATCATTCATAAGGATACCTATGATTACTGTAAAAGATGTGATGCTTGTCAAAGAATGGGGAAACCTACCAAGACAAGTGCTATGCCACTGCAACCTATTATTACTTTGAAGCCGTTTGAGAAGTGGGGCATCGACTTCGTAGGCCCAATCGATCCTCCCACCAGAAGGAAACAGAATAGATACATCTTGGTATGTACGGATTATGTCACAAAGTGGTGTGAAGCTAAAGCCCTAAGTGGGACGATGGTAATAGCGTGGGCCTGTTCATGTACGAGAATATCATCACCCATTTTTGCAGTCCCTTAGAGTTGGTAAGTGACAGAGGCACTCATTTCATTAATAAAGTCATGGAAGAGTTGACAGAGCTGTATAAGATCCACCATCGCAAGTCCACTCCTTATTACCCCAGAGCCAATGGCCAAGTCGAAGTCACAAATCGCATCCTGTGCTCAATTCTGACAAGAACAATTGCAGCACATCGTCATGATTGGGATGATCGACTTACAAGGCCCTCTGGGTGTACAAAACCTCCCATAAAGCAGCAACAGGACAGACACCCTTTCAACTGGTGTATGGTATAGAAGCTGTTTTCCCTGTTGAACTGGAATTGCCCTCTTTGCGAGTGGCTATCAAAGAGCGTTTGGGGGACGATGATTCACTGCAACGCCGTCTCTTGCACTTGGAATGTTTAGACGAAACTCGCAGGATGGCTCTACAGTGCATGGAAGCCACGCAAGCTCGACGTAAGGCTTACCATGACAGCTTCATCAAGCACAAGGAGTTCAAAGAAGGTGATTTGGTCCTAGCATATGATTCACGATTTGGCAAGTTTCCTGGCAAGCTCCAACAACGTTGGATGGGTCCATATAAGGTACTTGCTGTCAACCCTAATGGCTTTGTCCAAGTGCAGACCATTGATACCTCTAATGATCCCTTCCTGATCAATGGATATCGCCTGAAGAAGTACTTTCCTCCTTGGGGATCTTGACAATCATGGTCACCTAATCCTTTGCCCCGTTGGCGTGGCACTCTAACTCTTATGATGCTACTTCTAGTAGCCGTCCTTCAGCAACTCTTGATGAGGTGGACGTAACCCTCTGTCCCCTCAGCCCCACCTTCCAGCCTTGATCTCTTATCCTCTATTTTCCACCAGTGGGCAGTGGTGAGGTTGGTTCTGACAAATGGTATTTCCACCATTCCCTTGCTTAATTTGAAACAAAAGAAGAAAAAAAAGGACAAAATATATACATATCGGTCATGGGAGAAAAGGACTTCGGTCCCTGTCATGCCGACCTATGCTTTGAGAAAAGGTGGAGACACCCTCAGGAATAGGAGAAAAAAAAAACAACAACAACAACAAAACAAGAAAAACAAAAAAAAAAACAAGAAAAAAGAAAACAAGAAAAACAAAACTGTTATGGGAGAAAAGGAAGCAATTCCCTATCATAGCAGGCCTCATTCCAAGAACAGGTGTTTAACACCCTTGGGCGAGAAGCTGGCTGTGGAAAAGGTGGTAACACTCCGCAGTTCAGGATAACTAACTCACCAATAGAAAATTGTCCAGAGAAATTTGAAGCCACCTCCCTTGGTGCGCTACCTCTGCAACTTCATCAGTCTATCTGCCCCCTTTTGTAGACGATCTTTTCTACAACCAATTCAAGTACCATATTTGATGGCTATCTCCCTAGGTATGCCTCTTCAACAACAGACACAACGATCTTCATCGACAAACAATCGAGTGACACGAGCGTTCATCCTAACAGGATGGGGTAGTGAGTATGGTTGCCCTCTATAATTATCTATTAGAGTGTGAGACAGAGGGTGGGGCGAGAGACCAGTCTTTCCCTTCAAATCAAATGAGGTCAGCAGTGTGAATGAAGTGTTGCACGCACGGGATGGGCCTCTCAATGCACAAAGCACGATTTGTTCTTGTGCACTGCACCATAAGGCTCCCTGGCCTTCCTTCTCGTACCGTATGCTAGCACAGGGCGCGATGCACAGTTGCACCATCAAATGCGCACAAGGCATACAACCTTTGCACAAGTGACAGTAAGGATTACATCAATGGGTTTTAGGACATTAGGTATGTTCCCATTTCCCTATGCACCCACAGGGTGGGTCTCTACCATCATCATAGGACATGTCACCCTGTTCTGTACACTGCACTATAAGGCTCTCTTGCCTTCCTCCTTGTAACTATGCCACACGGGTTAAACGCACTGATGCACCATCAACTGTGCACCTTGGCATACTCCCTCTGTACCATTCCCTTGTTGATTCCTAAACCGGGTGTGAGATATGGGTTTCAATCATTATTTATCGAGTGATATTAGTAATGGGGCGAGTGACTGTTCTCTCATCCCATCTGAGTGCTGTAAGCTGAGTGACTCTCCTTCGTCAGTGACATCGACTCGACGAGATTCATCCATCAGCTACCTCCCTAGGTGTTGCTGCATGGTCCCTGCCACGACGGCCGTGTGCTGGAGTGAACCTTGGTACCTCCTGCAGCCGACAACGACAGTGGACGTGCCATTGACAATCAACCTTGATTCTCGATAATATGGGCCAAGTTTTTCTAACCCTACACCTTCTGTTTCTTAGTGACATTCATGTTTTATGTGTGGAGGTTGGTTTGTTGAGTGTTCGTAGGTCCCTGTTGCTCAGTTAACCCTATTTGTTAAGGTCTTAAGTGTGGGGATGCGTCCCTGGGTGTCTACATTGCATACCCCTCTACATATGCCTCAACCTGCTAATGCCTCTATGCCATGCCTTGCTTTTACCCTGCTGGGGTCCCTTTCCCACCCATCCGACCATTTTCCACCCACCCTCGGGGTTGTTCCCTTGCAGCTTTCCTTTATTCCTTGATTTTGTTGTCCTGCTAGGTGCACGCACCCTACGTTCAACAGACTTCCAATCTGACTTTACAAACCTATTCATCCCTTTGAACTGACCCTTTGTCCTTTTTACCAACCCTTGTTTCGGTGCACGGTTCTCAAGTTATTAATTTTTGAAGCATTTTGCGCAAATTGGTGGTTTTTCCATGTGAACGCACTTTGCTTACTTCGGAACCGTGATCTGACGTCCTAGCCCTGAAAAAAAAATTTCCCCTGACATTTTTCATTTTTACTTCGTGTCATTTTGATGCACGGTTTGTCCAATATTAATTTTGCGGTTTCTCGAGACTTTTTCGTGCGTCTTTTTGACATTTTTCCATGTGAACTTGCACTGTTTGCATCAGAATTCCAATTTGATTTGACAGCCGTGTCCCCCGCGCCTTCTTCCACCTTTTTCCTTTTTCCTTCACCCTCTTTCGCCTTCTGGATTTTTACTTATGAATTTTTAAATATGTTTTCGGGTGTATTTTTGATGTTTTTCACATGTGAACCCCTCTTACTTCCACCGGAACTACATTCTAACATGACAACCCTGTGCCACCCCTTTGTGCGGACATTTTTCCTTTTTACTGCATGTCATTCCGGCCAGCAGTTCGTCCAATATTAATTTCCGATCCCCTTTCTGGGTCTGTTTTTTGGATTTTTCCCATGTGAACGCGTCTTATCTCAGTCGAAACCATGTTTTGATGTGATAGGATTGTTGGGCACGTCTTTTTGTGCATTTTTCTTTCTTCTTGTACCTCGTTTCGATGCACATATCTTTCGCTATTAATTTTCGTTTGCGTTTTTGTACCCGTTATGCGTTTTTTGCATGTGAATGCCCCTTACCTCTCCCGAAACCCTTGTTGCACGTTTCCCCTGTCTTCCCTCTTCCGTCTTGCACAATTTTTGTTTTTACGACATTTCGTTTCTATGCCCGGATTGTGAGATATTAAATTTTCTTTATTTTTACGTGTTTCGCACGACTCGTCCCGTGCGTGAACGCGCCCATTTTTTATTTTACGCGTCTCAACACGCCTCGCTCGCATCCGTGTGCCCCGTCCTGACATCCCGGCACTATTTCGATCCCGTCACGGTAAATTTTTTTACCCCGCCCCGCGCACGCGCGCGGGATGGGGCACGCCTTCCTTTTCTGGCGGGTACCCTTCCCCCATGGGCACCCACCCCCCTGGGCATCCCCCCCAACACCCCCCATGGGTACCCTTCCCCCATGGGCATCCCACCCCCCATGGGCACACACCCCCCATGGGTACCCTTCCCCCATGGGCACCCACCTCCCATGGGCACCCACCCCCTTGGGCATCCCCCACCCACCCCCCTGGGCGCCTGCCCCACACCCCATGGGCACCCTTTCACCCCCCCACACCCCCGGGCACCCTCCCATATTCCCCCCATCCCCACCTTTCTCTCTCCCCGACCCTTTCCCCTCCCAACCACCTCTCTCCATCTCCCTCTCCTCCCTGCGTTCCCTCCTCTCCATCTACACCTCCCTCTCCCTCCTCCTCTTCTCCTCCCTCCCTCCTCTTCGACCGCTTGCTCCCCGCCCTGGTTGAAGACGCGCCCCCCGCCCCTGGTCGTGGACGTCGTGCCGCGCCTGTGCACCGCCACACCGTGTAGCTCCTGCCACCTCTGACGCCACGCGTCTCCTGCCGCCCGCCCTGTCGCCTGACACCTCGCCTCGCCCAGGCCACCCCTACCTGTCCTCCCCACCACGTCGCCACACCACGACGCCACCCCTTCAGCGCCCTGTCCGCCGCCTCCTCCCCACCACGTGCCCTACCACCCACCCCCCTCCAAGCCCCCTTTCTCACCCTCTTTCCCGTACCCCCTGTCGCAACCTCCACAACGACCACCTGACGACACAAGCGGAAACCAACCGAAAACCGTAGCACCACGCAGCACCCTGCAGATCCCTTTTTCAGCCCCTAGTCCCTTGTCACACACGAGGTGTGTGTGCGCGTGTGGTTGTTCGTGTGCGGGAGTCCGCTACTGGCTGTTCACGCGCGGGGATGCGTGTTAGCTGGTCCGTGCGGTGGTGTGCAGCCAGCTGTTCACACGCAGCTGACATGCAGTCCATTCCTCGGTATATTCCCGGATTTTTAATTTCCAAAACCCGAAAACCCTAAAAATACGTTTAAAAATTAAAGAATTCATTAAAAAACAATTACAATTTAAAAAATTTACAGAAAAATCTTTAAAAAATTCTTAATATTTTTGCAGTAAATTGCAATATTTTTCTAAACTGAAAATTTCAAAAAAAATCCAAAATTTTTTAAAAGTAAACATTCTTTTAAAAATACACACAAAATATGAAAAATTTTCATTTTAAATGGTAAAAAGACCAATTTAATTGCAAAAAAATTCTTGAAAATTCCATCAACTTTTTAAACTTATTTTTGGAATATTTTCTAAGATGGAAATGATGTGCTAATTTATTCCATTATTATTTTATAGTAAAAATACATCATTAAATGCCTAAATTCATGAAAAATTCTCTTTAATTCCAAACAGAAGCTGAAAATCTAGAAAAAAACCAAATACATTGGTTCTTTTTGGATTGCTGACCTACATTTTGGGATTGAGAAGTGCGTATTCATTGCATACACATACACCCACTTTCAGGTATTTTTCCTTTTATATTTTTATTTTTTCCGCTACCCCAAAATCCATGTTTAATTTTTAACATGAATCCTAAACACCACCATGGCACGCGCACGCTCGCGCCAAACACACATTTTTCTAATTAAAATCAACCCGTCGTTCACTTAGCACGCGCTAAGTGCACTTAAGAGGCACTTTAATATTTTTAATTAAAATTAACTAGCTGTCACAAGAGCACGTGCTGGCAAAACAACGCTCCACATCACCTTAATTTTTAATAAATGAATTTGCATTTAGAGACCCAGTCTGGGTATCGAAGTCTGGGTTGCGTTAATGCACCAGTCCAACCTAATAATTTGTAATTAAAATTTTAAGAAGGAACCGTCGTTTTCTTGTTAAGGTTTATCACTTAATAAAAATATCACCCATTTCTTAATAATTCATAAAATGAACCTTTCATTAAATTAATTCCTCCTCACTGCACTTATTTCCCCTTTTTAATGAACTCATTTCGTGGGATGGGTACATGAAGTCTTCGGAGTTGTCTCCATGGTCAAACCTAATTATCAAAGTTGTGGTCATGATATGTGTGGCTTGTTGTTATGTTTTGGTTCAGTTTCTTTGATACGGTTAAGGGTACGGTGTGTAGTTTTTTTTCTTTCTTGCCTGATACGGGGATTTGGGTGTTTGCATATTGCATAGCATGAAGCTTTTAGTCGCATATGTGTAGAGGTCATGTGGAATTTTTTCTAGGCTGTGGTTTGCTTGGGGATAGTTGGTCGAGTCACGTTTTACCACCTTGGTTGATATCTTATCCTTGGTTTTTGTCTGTTGCTTTACAGGCATTCTCTTTGTTTGTCTGTGTTTGTGGTGTGTGTGTGTAACCATCTGAATGGCGCCCTCTCGTACTCCTCCCCCGATTCAGTATGTTCCTTTGGCTATCCATGATTATTCTTTGTTACTGGATTTGGACCTTGTCGCTAAAGCGGGTTTGTCCAAGTCCGTGAGCCTTTCTTTCCCACTGGTTCTAGATGATCCTTCCCTTTGTGACGAGTTCTTAACCTCTTACAGTAAGAGGTCTGGTCCAGTCCGTGGCACTACTGTTCTTCTGACACCGAAGAGTCTAGGCAAGGCTCTTGGTCTACCATATCGTGGGGAGTCTGTCCCTGCTGCCAGACAGTTGTTCACCAATGATGATATTTTGAAGCTATTGCAGAAGCAGACTCAAGATGTTCTTGATCCGAAGAAGGTCATTACCACGTCAGGAGTGGGTGTTTCCATGATTTCCAATCCCCTATGGAAACAGCTATGCCAATTCCTTCAGGATAGGTTCATGCTTGAAAAATCCCTATCTCATTATCTTTCCAAGGACTTGTTTACAGCTTCACGAATGATTTTGAAAGGTATAGCTATTGATTGAAGTACCTACCTCCTCTCCAAGATGGATCACCACTTTATCCGCGCTACTCGAGGAAATGTGACTAATGTTACATTTGGGTCCTTCCTCTATGTCTTTTTGTTACATGCTACCCCCGCAAGGGAAGTTCCTTTACCTCCAGTTGATCCTCCAAAAGTTCCTCCTCCGCCTCATAATGAAGATGATGATGTAATAATTGAGGATGATGATTCTCCTCCTCCCCTTGTCATTAAGAGAAAACGCCTCAAGAGGGTGGCTGATTCAGTGCCTATTCCTCCAGTTCTAGTGACAATTCCTGCGCAGTCTTGCAGCAGCTTGCCTGCATTCCTTCAGACGCCAAATCTTTTCAGAACCCATAGAGATGTGATGCTAGAACTTACTATTCCTTCTGTTCACTGCCTGGTAACAGGAGATGCTATTCCGTTCCTATGCAAGGATATCCAGAGTTCTATTGAACTTTCGATGACTGCCTGTATCCAGCAATTATATTCTTCATTTTATGATGAAGTTCAGCAATCTAAGGAGGAACTGAATAAGACCAATACTGAGTTAGCCTCTGCTCAGGAGAAATTCTCTGACCTTTGTACGCAAATGGAGCAGCAAAGTAAGCTCGTGGATACTCAGAAAGCTGAAATCTCTAAGTTGAAAGCTGAGTTGGCAAAAGCTAGGTCTCAAGTGTTTGCTATAACAGAGGAGAGGGATAAGTTACAGAAGGAGAGTTAAGAGATACATGAGGTGATAGCTGCCCAAGCAGAGAAGTTTAAATCCACCACAGCTATCTTAGACCAGAGCAATTCTCAAATCCAACAACTCAAAGATCAGTTGGCTCAGTCCCGGTCCAATACACAGAGTCCTCTACAACCAGTTTCTCTTTTACCCCCTGTAGACTTGGCAGCTCTTCAAAGACATGCTACCTTATGTCCCTTATTTCAGGCCAAGGTGGAAAGATTGCAATCTCGCATGGATTTGTTATGGTCTTCTTTTGAGCAGTATCAAGAATATGTTCCACCAGATCATTCCTTTTTTGTCCATTATCAACAACAGAAGTTGGCCTTCTATATAAAACTTTCCACGATGGATTTACCTATTCCAAAGGATGGATGGAGTGGGGCCTAGTCCTCAGATTTGCTGATAGAAGTAGTGAGGATGGTTTTTAAAGACTCTATCACTCCAGATACGATGCTTCTGTCCTATATGTATTTGAGGGGTGATTTACTGATTCCAGATGATGAAGATCTGGCTTGGTATGTTGGAGATGTGGTATTGAAAGCTTCTTTGTATGTCCGACACTTGGAGTTGAGGATTGATGAGATGTTCCAGGGATATTCTTCAAAGGTGGCTGAGTGTCCTGAGTTTTCATGGCACACTATGGTTGATGCTGTCATTTTGAATCACCGACATGTCAAAGCTTCAACTCATGCCCAGAACACTAACCAACTAAGGGTGGATTTTTTAGCCTATCTCTCCAACCAACCTCCATTTGATACTTCTTTCTTTGAAGCCTATCATCGTAGATCAGCTTTAGGTCCATCCTTCCCATGCCTAACTCATTATCAACAAATGGCTCATAGGTATGATGCTTATATTTTCCTTTTTCAATCTAACCCAAAAGTCATTTTACCCCTTCTTTTCCAACCTCGAGGATCTCCTCAAATTCCTATATTTACCCATTGTTCTTTTATTGAAGATCGAGTTTTCCTACCTCTTGATCCTTGTCCTTCCCCATCCCCTGACATTCTATCCACTTTTCTTGCTTATCTTTTAACGCCTTTCTTAACAGAATCTCCTCAATTTTCAGCCAATCCATCTTTAATCCATTCTTCATCTTATGATTTTGCCTATCCATTGCTTCATCCTCTTTCATTAGCCCCCCTTCCGTCTCCTAACACTTCTATTCCTAATCCTCCTCAGTTGGTTAGTGGGTATCTAGGTTTTGATCAGAAGATTCTTCGAAGAAGAGGCTGAAGTTCAAATGATTCCCTTCCTGGACCTCAAATCAATTGGCCATTGATCCCAGGAGAATGGATAAGTGCTGGTCACGCTTATCAGAATTATCTGCATTTTGCTCAGCAGTATTCTCAGTCTGCAGATCCTTCTGTGCACTTAACTGCTCATTTTACTTGGTACCTAGCGTATATGTATAGGCATTCTCATAATGATTCAAAGTCTATTCCAAAGTTGTGCATGAATGTCAATGTGAGCATTGATTCCTAGCAACTTGATGTATTGTACTTTTATGCCCTCTGTTTGCCTACCAGATACCTTGTCATGTTGGAAAGGATGTGCTACCTTCAATTTTTTCAGAATCCTCCCAAGACATTTGTAGATGAATCCTTATCCATGGATCGTTTTCGAAATCACCAAGCTTTCAAGAGGGATCATCTTCATTGATACCTTTGCCATGTATGGTGGATGATTTTTAATGATAAATCTCTCTTTTTGGAGGAGTCATTCAGATAGTTGTGTTGTGTGTAGTATTTGTGTTGTGGGTTAATTTATGTGATAAGATCGTGGTGGTTGCCTATTCGATTTGCTTTCGTGCGAGCTACATTTTTGGAGAATTGTGGTGATGGTGTTGCTGGTTGGATAGTTGAAGATGCTGATGCAGAAGAAGAAATCTCTTATATCCTTTACAAGTTTTTTATGATTTTTAGTTTGATAAGAAAATGTATAAAGGGTTTTCCTTTCGTTGTATTCTTTATCTCAGATACAGGTTATAAGTTGGTGTCGTGGTTGGATGGATTGTTTTTGAAGATTTATTGAAGATCAAAGTTGAGCTCTTGAATGAACTTGTATTCCCTTTTTCCTGGGTTGTGAGGACGCTTCCTTATTAAGTGTGGCGATATGTTGAGTGTTGAAATGACCTATTTTTTGGCTGATTTTTGTTGTTTTTAAGAGCTAAATGGTTGATTTTATGAGATGATTGATTGGTTTGGAAGTTTTTTGAGAGTGTTTTGGATAGGTTGGAATGGTTTTATTAAGCTCATGATGTTTATTAGTAGAGATGTGAAGTTCTGATGATGTTCTGTTTGGTCCTGATAGCTTCTGTTGAGCTTCTGTTTTGTTATGTTTTCTCTCTTTAAGGAAGGATGGAGTATTGATTGATAGGGTTTGAGATTGTTTGAAAGCTTATTGAGTGATTTTTTATGGTTTGGAATGGTTTTGGTATGAGTTATGTGGTTTTGATGCTTTCTGTTGACCTTCTGTAACTCTCTGATGAGCTTCTGTGAGCCTCTGTAGACCTTCTGTATGCCTCTGTATGTGTTCTGTTGGATGAGAGTGTAGCTTGGAAAAGTTTTCTAGCCTTGGAAAGAGGTGAATACAAGTTCAAAAGAGCTAAAAGAAGTCAAATAAGTAGCTACTGAAGACTCAAGTAAAGACAGGAGTGAAGTGACAGTGGTGAGCTATGAAAAGACACTGTAGTGGCTTTGGTGACTCTTCATATCAGACATACCTCTTGGGAGGTGCATCCACGACATAAGAAGGATTATTGTGGGTGATTATTGAGTGATTTTAGTGAGGATATGATGTACTGTTGATGGAGAGAGAGAGAGAGAGTCAAAGATAGTCAAATCTACCAAAACAGTGTAATTGTATATGAGAGATTGAGAGAGAAGACTATGAAGACATTGAAGATGAATACTATGTGATGTATTTCCATTCAAAGATGGTGTATTCCTTTGCTTTCTTTGTTCTATTGATGGATTTTGTGAATATGTTGGAGAATATGGTTGATTCTATCAAATCCGTGGGAGACCTACATGATGCTGCATGGAGATTTGTTGTACCTGGTGTTCTTTTCTTCATTGTGATCATATAAAACCTAATAAAAAAGCTTGTTGATGTTACAAGATATATTTTCTTTCAAGAGAATTTCCTTTTCCTTGGTGTTCCTTTTGGGGCTCCATCGGGGATTACGCGGGTCACTTCCTCGTATACATATGAGTTCAGCTCAACCCTCCGACCTTCAATATGTAAAGTTGAGTTTATGTGAGCCTCCACAAAAATGAATAGCTTCACAATCTTTAGATCCTCCAACCACTTGATCCTCTTTAGGTTGGTTCGAAGGTACGCAAACCGATGGGCAGCTATGTAGTAGATTCTTGAGTCACCCGTCCATCTCCGTTCCACGTACAAAGGCAATGGATTATAAATATGATCTAGGATGTTCATCATATCGATCCTTTGTCAATAATCCAAGGAATGCATTGCGGTCTTAAACATGACTCGGAACACTAAGAACTTATTCCATGCTTCATAATTCTGCAAGACATCATCGAAAGTAAGGAAATGTTCTGAAAAACAACATTTGCTTTACTTATTCTTATTAAGATTTCTTAAAAAAATAAATCCTTCATTGGTTCACTCTCATACCAATTGTAACATGTCCACTTGTTTGTTGAGATATCGAGCTCCACTCGTGATACGCCAGGGTGACCGTTGTGTATTTATGTCACCGACGTGTCAGTTGCAGATGCGGTTGGTACACCGCCCATGAATAATAGCTACATGATAGCTATCCTTATCTACTCTAGTTCGTGGCTCAGTTAGTATGCCACCTTAGTTAGTTGAGTTTGGTTTGAGACCCATATATAGGGTTCTTCTATTTCTTTGTACGAGAGTTCTTTTGGCTTACACAACTAAGAAGAGAAAAACTGTTTTCAGCCTCCACCCTTGTGTGTCTTTCCCCATTGTGCAAGCAAGAAAGCTTCAAGCGAGACTCCTTCCTTCTCTCCCACAATCTTGACATGGTATCAGAGCCTTGTTCGTGGTAAGGAGCTCAAGAAAGCAAGCCAAGCTCGCAGTGTTCTGGTAAGAGGAGCAGTGTTGCTTTCATTTTCTGTTTTGGGAGCAGATCTCTGCAGGTAGCACAGCCGGAAAGTGCAGGAGTGCATTGTCTCAGGTTGAGACGCCCTTCGCGGTAAAGCAAGAGGGCAGTATATGCTGCAGGAAAGAGCTTTAGCTCCTGTCGACCCTGTTTTTTTTATTTGAGGCCATTTCGGGGCCTGTTTTGGAGGCGGAAGTTTTCTGCACGCACTCAGAAAAAGGCTCAGTTTTATGCTGTTCAGCCACTGTTCTACAGGTTGGTGAAAAGTTACTGTAGAAATTGCATCGTATGCTTGTGCGCAGAGACATTGGGAGTTTCAGAATCATCCTTGGTTCCTGTTTATGCAAAATCGTCACTAGGAAGTGACTGTGTGGTCAAATACCACTTTCGTCAATTTTGCAGATTTGCCCTTGTGAGGCTGAAGCTGTGTTCTCTGCAGTGACAGAATTTTTTGCAGGATTTTGTAATGGCGTCTGATTCTCTTTCACAGATTGTCACTGAAAAGCTTGACAAGAACAACTTCCAAGCATGGAAGTTTAGAATGACGAATTTCCTTATGGGAAAAGGATATTGGGAATTTGTTGCAGGAAATGAAGAAGAACCAGTTCTTCCTGATGTTCCCAATCAACAGCAAATGCAGGCATTCAAAACATGGCATGAGAGAGCCAGGAAAGTTATGTATTGGCTGCCTATCAGTATTTCAAACTCTATGATTGTGCATATTCAGGATGCAAGTACGCCAAAGGAGGCATGGGATACTTTGTCAAAAATGTACAGCACAAATACGCAAGCCAGGAAAATGCAGCTCAAGCAAGAGTTGCATAATGTGCAAAGAGAAAGTATGAGCATCAATGACTACCACATGAAGGTGAAGAAGATTGCAGATGCACTTGCTTCCATTGGGTCGCCAGTGGAAGATGATGATTTAGTTTCCGTGACCTTGAATGGTCTAGGAAAGGATTATGCACAGTTTCGGACATCCATTTCAGTTCGTGAAAGATTTCCTGATTTTGAGGAGTTGATTGCTCTTCTAATTTCTGAGGAACAGAGAAATGGTGGTGCATCTTCTTTAGGAGGAACTTCAAAAGAAGCTGTCTTCTACTCAAATGCTGGAAGAGGTAGAGGCAGAGGTAGAGGAGGCCGATTTGGAGGCCGTGGTAGAAATCAGAATATGCAGCAAACTCAAGAAAACCAGTCCTATGGAGGAGGACGTGGTAACTCTAGAGGCAGGGGGAGCCAAAGAGGTCGTGGTGGATGGCAAAGAGGTCAAAATGCAAACAGTAATGTTGAATGCTACTACTGTGGTAAAATGGGTCATATGGCTAAAGACTGCTATAAAAAGCAGAATGACATCATGAATGGAAAACTGCAACAAGGGAATTATGCATCTTCGAGCAGACAGGGTGATGACAGAAATGAGCATTTGTTCATGGTGCAGCACATGAACAATTCTGTGACAAGTGCAGAAGAAAGCAATGATGTATGGTATGTTGACTCAGGTGCATCAAACCACATGACAGGTCATGCAGAATGGATGGAGGATGCAAGGAAAATGGAAAAACCAGGATTTGTGGAGACTGGTGATGATACTGCACATCCTATTGTGCAGATTGGAAAAATTCCCTTGTCTATGCAGGATGGGAAAAAGAAATACCTGTCTGATGTATTTCATGTCCCGAATATCACCAAGAATCTGGTTTCTGTTGGTCAAATGGTTGAACAGGGCTTGCAGGTCAGATTTAATCCTCATGGATGCTTTGTTGAGGATATGAAAAATAAAGGTCGCTTGATAGCAAAAGGAAAGAAGAAGGGCAGAATGTTTACATTGGATGCAGACATGTCTGAATTGAGTGCAGCAATGTTTGCACATGGGACCGGTGTAGTTGCAGATATTGATATCTGGCATAAACGCATTGGTCATGTTAATATACAGCGACTTAAATCAATGCAGGCCCAAAATATTGTTGCAGGATTGCCAAAATTCAAGGTTGCAGAAATGCATAAGGTATGTGAAGCCTGTCAGTTTGGAAAACAGGCAAGGAAACCATTTCCTAGACATGTTCAAGAGAGTGAGAAGCCATTGGAATTAATCCACTCTGATGTGTGGACTACTAAAGCTGCATCTCTTGGAGGCTGTCATTATTTTGTCACTTTTATTGATGACTATAGCAGAAAAGTTTGGGTGTATTTTATGAAAAAGAAAAGTGAAGTTTTTGGGCATTTCAAAACCCTTAAAGCTATGGCTGAAAAAGAAACAAGTCTACAAATAAAATGCCTAAGGTCAGATGGAGGGGGAGAGTACCTCTCAAATGAGTTTGCAAAGTTCTTGCAGGAGCATGGCATAAAGCAGCAATATTCATGCAGTTATACCCCACAACAAAATGGAATTGCAGAAAGGAAAAACAGGCATATTGGAGAGGTATCTCGTGCTATGCTCAATGAAAAAGACTTGCCAGATTTTTATTGGGCTGAAGCAGTTGCTACAGCAGTCTACATAATGAACAGGACTCCCACTGCAGCAATACATGGAATGACTCCAGAGGAGAGGTATACTGGTAGGAAACCAGATATTTCTCATTTGAAATTTTTTGGTTGCATTGCCTATGTACATGTGCCAGATGAGTTGAGATCCAAGTTGGATCCAAAAGTTGAAAAGTGCATCTTTATTGGTTACTCTCTGCAGCAAAAAGGGTATAGATGCTATAACCCTTCTACTCGTAAGTTTACAGTGAGCAGAGATGTTGTTTTTGATGAGATGAGTAGCTGGTATAAACCAATAAATGTGATTGATGATGTAGATGCACAAAATGGTAATGCTGCACAGAATTCACAGCAGCAGTCACAAAATATTAGTGGACCTGGAGCGTCCTCTAGCAGTGGTTCACATTCTTCGCCATGGACAGGCAGATTGAGATCAGGAGAATCTTCTCAAAGCAATGCAGATAGTGGTATGCAGGTATCACGAAAAGGAAAAGAGAAGGTTGATCAGCCCATGGTTGATGTGAATGCAGGTCACTCTTATGTGGATGGTGAATCCAGTGGCTCAGAACAGAGCATTGATGATGAGTTGGGTATTCCTTCTATTGTTACACCTGGAGTAAGGAAGACCAGGGATGTTTTGAGAGCACCTGGGAGTGAACCCACTTTGTGCAGGTCTACCAGAGTTAGGTATCCTGTGGATAGGCTGAAATATGATGGATTTACAGCCATTCACTATGCATATATGGTCAAAGTGATACAGGAACCAGAACCCACTTCTTTTGAGCAAGCCATGGGAAAAGAAAAATGGGAGAAAGCCATGGATGAAGAAATGGATGCCTTGGAAGCAAATACTACATGGGAATTGGTACCTTTGCCTAAAGGTAAAAATGCAATTGGCTGTAAGTGGGTTTATAAGGTGAAGCACAATGCAGATGGTTCTGTGAACAGATACAAGGCAAGATTAGTAGTCAAGGGGTATGCACAAACATATGGCATTGACTATGAAGAAACATTCAGTCCAGTTGCAAGGATGGCAACTGTAAGAGCAGTCATTGCTATGGCTGCATCAAAGGGATGGTTTACATCAGATGGATGTAAAGAATGCCTTCTTGCATGGTGATTTGCAAGAAGAGGTCTATATGGAGCAGCCACCAGGTTATGTGAATGCTGTTCATCCTGAGTTTGTTTGCAGGTTGAAGAAAGCCTTGTATGGCTTGAAGCAAGCACCTAGAGCATGGTCTGACAAGATAGGACAGTATCTTGTCACTATTGGCTTTCAGATTTCCAAGGCAGATTTCTCACTTTATGTGAGAAAAATAGAGAAGGGTATTATGCTACTTGTCATTATGTTGATGATTTGATTATGACAGGTGACAGTGATGAAGATATCCTTCATGTGAAAATGCTATTGAAGCAGAAGTTTGAGATGAAGGATTTGGGAGAGCTGCGTTATTTCTTGGGCATTGAGGTGATTAGATCACCAAGTGGGATACAGCTATTGCAGAGGCAATATGGATTGGACATGCTGTCCAAATATGGGATGACAGGCTGTAAGCCTATTTCAGTTCCTTTGGAGCAGAATGTGAAGCTGAGCACAGATGTAGGTGAGCTTCTAGAAGACCCTACTATGTACAGACGCATAGTAGGAAGTTTGATTTATATGACTATTACCAGGCCAGATTTGAGCTATGTTGTTGGATTGGTAAGTCAGTTTATGCAGGCTCCAAGGAAACCGCATTTGGATGCGGCTAGACGCATACTCAGGTATGTGAAGTCCACATTGCAGTATGGACTATTTTATGAGACTGGGGTTCAGATACAGTTGCATGGATACACTGATGCTGATTGGGCTGGTAGCATTTCTGATAGACGATCTACCAGTGGATATGTGTTCTCCTTCGAGAGTGCTGCAGTCACTTGGAGCAGCAAGAAACAGCCTACAGTTGCCTTGTCGAGCACAGAGGCTGAGTATAGGGGTGCAGCAATGGCTGCATGTGAGGTAGCTTGGTTGCATAAGCTACTTTATGATATGCATCAGTCTACAGATGGGCCAGTTGTCATTTATTGTGATAACATGAGCAGTATACACTTGGCAAATAACCCAGTCTATCATGCTAGAACAAAGCACATTGAGGTGCATTATCACTATGTGCGAGAGAGGGTTTTACTAGGTCTTATTGATCTAGTTTATGTCAGCACAGAGGATCGGGTAGCTGACATATTCACGAAGGCATTAGGCGCAGAGAAGCTGCGCAAGTTCAGAGACCTGCTTGGTGTGCAGGAATTGGGATTGAGCTCGAGGGGGAGTGTTGAGATATCGAGCTCCACTCGTGATACGCCAGGGTGACCGTTGTGTATTTATGTCACCGACGTGTCAGTTGCAGACGCGGTTGGTACACCGCCCATGAATAATAGCTACATGATAATAGGGTTCTTCTATTTCTTTGTACGAGAGTTCTTTTGGCTTACACAACTAAGAAGAGAAAAATTGTTTTCAGCCTCCACCCTTGTGTGTCTTTCCCCATTGTGCAAGCAAGAAAGCTTCAAGCGAGACTCCTTCCTTCTCTCCCACAATCTTGACATTGTTCCCATCAGGACATGTCTTAGCAGTCCATCGAAAAGGAGGTCTAGAAACCTCTGCCTGACACTCCCATGGAATGTTACGGGGTTTGCGATCTAGGACTTTCCACGTCTACTACGTAGTGGAAGTATTCTGGCCGTTCCCACTTAGGACTGACCTGAATCAGGGTTTCCCCTAATGGTCATTTTCTAACGGCAACTAGCGTTGAAACCAAGCGAACTACTTTACACAGAAACGACAGGGACAAAGCGGATTCATGCTGCACTTGGTTCAAGGAGAATGGGAAACGAGAGGGATGCAAGGCTTGACCTCTCTGCCATAAGGCATAATCCCATTCCGTTCCCCAAAAACAGCATAAATCGGGATTATTATAACCTAGACTCTGGGTTAGTTCCCTTGCTATTCATTTCCTTTAAGAAGATCTCCTTGCATTATGATTGAGAAAAGTTCCCAGCCAAGCGAGACCACCCATCCGTAGGACGAACCCATGGCCACATCCACTGCACTTTCCTCAAGTTGTTTTAGTTGTCTAATTACCTACCACATTTAGTTGGACATGCATCAACCAGCTTCCTTAATTAGCCCGTTAGACACCGGTTCCTTCACGTAATCTTAGCACTTGACATAGAAAAATAGTATCAAACAAGTTCCTTTTCAACGTTTATCATATTTATCTTTGGAATACATTCATAAAGTCCAGCCCATAGGCTTATCCATAATCCTCCCAAAGGCTATTCAGCAATCCACAGGGATTACTAATCCAAGATTCCGCTCATAGACTAGTATGTGGGCCTCGAGATCCAATCCCGAGTCACTTTGGCCTCTTGTGCAGGGCCCCGAAGGTGAGGGATTTACAGCCAGAGCCCCCCTGGCACCCAAGCGTCCTCCTACTCCAAGTAGCGCTCAACGGAGAGACCTCTCGTGGTGGGTTCGATCCACCTTCTTGGCGTGACTAATGACCACCTTGGTTAGGGTCAGGCAGATAGTCGGGGGTAACTGAGGATGCCTCTCTAAAAAGATATCTAAATTGAGGAAGCATTACATATCTTTTTATCCTTTAGTTCCTTCACAAAACAAAGCAAACAGTGCTCTCTAAATTATTACAAGCACAATCATTTCTAGTGGTCGTTAATTGGCCAACTGCTAAGGAGTCAATCCTTCTCTCTGAATGCATCCAACATTCGATCTAGGATCAATTGCGACTTGGCACGATTCCCAAGGGTTTGTTTGGTAACCCTTATGTCCTTGGGTTAAGGCCATACCCTATTAACCCAACTTAACCAATACCTTAAGTTCTATTAATAATAAATCATGGCAAATATGTTGCTCCAAATTATTGATTGGTCCTTTGCTTCCAAGCAAATATCTAATTCCCTTATCTTGGCAACTTTTCCTAAGAAAGGTGATATAACAGGATGACTACTCATCCTCTTGCAAGTTAAACTTGCGTAAGAATCTGCCAATCTCATTATGAGGAATTGGCCATTCTCTTGTGATCAAACCACAAGATCATGCGACGTTGCAGCTTGTTGCACAAGTTTCTCATCTAATCCATGGGACTATTTCACCCATCGAACAACATCTTCTAATCACTGAATCATGATTAGATAAGAACAGGGTTTAGGATGTCTTCTCCAATCCATTCCCGATTGCACTAGACCGACATCGTCGGTCCTAGGGGTTTCAACTCAATCCAAGTTTCATCTTTTTAACGAGTGATCTTTAGGGCAAAAACCCTAATTCGTTTCTTGCAAGTACATCCAATTGTCCTTACATTCTGTGAATGTGGGCAGGACTTTAGGGTATGAGAGTTTCGACCTAGCAATCAGTGCGATTAGGTCAAGTCCTTAATGTGCTAAACCCTAGTTAGCACTTGGAGTGAGTTGTATCGATTTAACCATCCTAAATGAATCCTTTGCGGTTTGGGTGTTTTGGGTAAACCAATTTACTTGTCTTACGACAAGGACGAACTATTCCTAAAGATATTGTCTTGATCAAAGAGGGGAAAAACTAGTTGCATTACATCATAATTTATGTAAGCATGCGATTCATTTCCTCTAGATTCGCAAGCCCTAAATTTTTTTGTTAAGACCAAGAACATGTTAAAATTCGCATAACTTCCATTGATCCTACTAGGACATGCATTCACGACTCATGCTACTAAGCTTTTAAGGTTTTATGTTAAACAAACCATGCAGCCTTTCCCTAACTTCATTTCTGAATGAAATATTCATATGCTAATTGAGCATTACGCAACATTTCCTAACTACTATGTATTACGAAGAAAGATTTGTCTAATAATGCGACATGCGATTTAATCTTTCCAAGCATAATCAAAGGTGTACTACAATAATATCAACTTTGTAATGATAGTCATTAGTTGTTTTAGATTTGTTACTTTGCAATGCACACAAGCAACTTGCTAAAAATGCATAGACATCTTTCGTTCATTCCATTCAAAAATACAAATGACTAATCTTCAATCGTGAGTTATTTATTTTAAAAATAGCCAATGTAATTTATTCTCATCAAACTAGGTGGATTTGAAAAGCATAAGTGCATCCTAATTCCATGAATTAACCATGCATAATTTTTCACAATGCTTATTCTCATCCTTACTGAAAACCAATCTATCATCAAAGAAAAAAATCACACAATTTTGATGTAGCAAATGGGATTTGGTTGGAGGGAAGGCTTAGGGTTTGAATTTGTATTTGATGGTAAAGTACGAGGTCGAGTCGAGGGTTTATGAAAAGAAGGAGAAAAGTGATTTTGATTGAATCTTTGAAAGTTAGAATTGACTTTCTTTATACGAAAGTTACCATTAACCGAAAATTGTTGCAATCACTTTTCTTGTCCACGAGTTTTATCCTCTACATCATGCACTAAAGAAATTGCATCCTCCAAAGTCTTTGGCTTGAACATATTCACTTCTGCATAGAAGTAGCTAAGAAAACCAGACATATACTTGCGCTTGCGGGTTGCCTTAAGAACATCTTCAAGCATTCGAAGTTGTAGTAAGGCGCTCCAAAAATGTTCAGTGTATTGCGGGATGGATTCACAATCTCTTTGTTGCATGAGATCCCACTGTTTGATAACTTTCTCATGGAATTGAGGTGGAAGGAAATTCTACAAAAATTTCTTTTGAAAGAATTCCCAATAGAGGGACAATCAACACTCTTGCGGACAACAATCCACCATAATGATGTTCTATTTGCTAGATGGTTAGTGACTCATTTAAGTTTATATTTTTCAGCATATTGCTCTTCATGAAAATAGTCGTCAAACTGACTGATGAAAGGAATAACAATTTTGCCATCATGTTGCCCACAAAAAGTACAGAATTTGAAATTTCTTTTACTTATCTTGGCCTCTTTTCTAAGAGCCTATGCATCAAGTGTCGCATCAATAGTATGTCAAATAACATCTTCAAGTTACACTTCGTCTTAATCAACGATAGATTCTTGAAGTGTAGCCAGTTGTGCTTGAAAATTTTGATGTGATCTTTGCTCTTCTTGAAGTTGCATCATGATTAGATCCAATTTTTGCTCCATAGTTGGCTCTGGCAAATCGTCTTTGCCCATAGAATCGTCCATATTATGATTCGACATCATAGATTTGATGAAGATTTGTCACTCGTCTTCTAATCATGTGTGAAGAGGCTCACCAAGAACTTTCTTTGGTTAATAGGATGCCTTTGCTTTTATGATCTTTCTTTTCTCAGATATAGCAATTGAAAACGGTCTTCTTCCAAGCTAAATAGTCTTCCACATAGACTGCGTGTGACAACCTTCTTGCTGTAAATCCACTAAGCCAAGTTGCAAGTGGGAACAAGGACTATGGGAATATCATAGTGTGAACGCCCGTTATGGAAGAGATTGAGAATTGAACTTTAGGCTTTAGTGAAGCTTAAAAACTTTAAGCTTTAAAAAGCTTAATGGATTTTAGGAATTTGTAATAGGACGATGGTTCATTGTTGATGGCGATGACTTCAACGAGTAGATGCCACGTTACTTGATTGAGAGATTAGAGCTTAAGCTCTCTAAGCTTAAGCAATAAGCTTAACAATTCCCATAAATCAATTGTCTTATCTCCGAGAAAAAACAACTCGGAGAGGAGACTTCTGGAGTAGTCCTCCACCTCCTGGGAGAGGTCCTTTGTGATCAGAGAGTACAACAAGGTATTCTTCACTGCCAAAAACATGTTTGTGTTATCATTTTATCACAAGACAGCTTGTAGAGCCCATTCGTTCTAGGAGCTTTGCCTTTGCACGAGATGGTAAGAAATTGGAAGCTCTTGATCTCAGCTTTTCTCTGATACCAATGATGCACAGATCGGATGCTGTATGCGTGTGTAGTGAATGTCGAAAGGTCCCCAAGAACAAAGAACTCTACAAACCTTCATAAAAGCAAAAGGGAATTTGCATGACATGAGGCCAAAAAGACCAATTGGGTGCAATCTCCCCGCATGCCCTTGTGTGGGGGGCTTCACAAGGCATGTATTTATAGATTTATTTATCTTTAAGCTAAAAAATAGCCTACTTTACAAATAGCATGCTTTTGCTTTTGTGTTTGCTTTTGCCCAAATATAGAGTAAGGCATTTGGGAGTCCAAAAGTCGGGTTGTGCCCAAATACAAATATCAGATAATAAAATATTTAACCGAGCACGTATGCGCATATACAAGATAATAAATGTTTTGCCAAGCCCTTTAATAAATAATCACACTTAAATAAATATTGGTGCCACGCCTGTAGGGATAAGGCATGCACCCATCAAAAATAGTAATTTTTCTAGGCGTTTGGATTCACGTCATCACCTAGTGCTATCTAATGCCACCGGCACCACTTGCTCTACACATCAATTGAAGCAATGTCAATTGTTAGAAATAAAAACCCAACAAAAGTGAATACCTAGCAGTCTTTAGCTACAGAATAATTAAATAGGTGGGAACTCTATCCTAACCTAAATTTAATTTGAGTGCACACTCTAAACTCATAAAAGTCCATTAATTTGATATGTATTTTGCGGAATCACCCGCTATGGAATCACCCACGTGCACATTAAATTAACTTGATGCCTGAAAAAGACAAGCGTCCCTGTCAACTTCTCGCACAAGGAATCCACCTTGTGCATGAGGCCCGACAAATAAATATAATGACAAAATCCACTATGGAATATGCCTCCTTACATCAGGTCATGAAGTGCTTTCATCCTCTTCTTCCCTACATCTTGATGTAATTAAGTTTGCAATTGTATTTTATCAAGATAGGCAAGAGAAGTGAATCTTTCTTGCAATGCTTCTCCCTCACCCAATGAATGATCTAGAGCAAACCTCATAGTGGGTAATTGGAATTCTAAGGGTAATACACAGTCCTCACCATATATTAACTTGAATGGGGTGTGGCCTATTGATATCTTAGATATCATGTTATAATCCTAGATATCCACATGAAGTTTCTTATCCCAATCGTGCTTATGGTCAAATATTGCCTTGGATAAAATCCCTATAAGTTGTTTGTTGGTACTTTCTACTTGTCCATTCACTTTTGGGGATTATATAGGGTGCTTTTGGTCAAACACTGATGTGGGAGTGGAAAAATATGTGAATCAAAGTTGGACCGATCGTTAGCGACCATGGAAGAGCGGCACTAGGCCACCGACATTAAAAAATGCATGTCATAATGAGTGATTTTATGAGAGAAATGAAGATTTTATTATTTTATGATGCATTCTTGTTTGAAATGGTTACTAATGATTAGATTTGATTGTCAATCCTCTATTTCATCAGTCGTGTTGAAAGAATCATAAAAAAACAATCGTATAATAATTGTATGCAAAACACGCAAAACCTGAGATTAGACGATTTAAAGGAAAATATATAGTTTTTGGATTATTGGTGTGCATTTGTCATTCCCAAGGAATGAAACATGCTAAGAAAATCACTTTCTATAAGAGTAATTAGTCTACATCTAAAAAGTAGTAATTATTTGTGGTTTTCTAAAAATAAAGAGAGAAAATCAAATAAAAATAGAGAAATTTAGGTTTTTCACATCATAAAAGTAATAAAAATTAAGATTAATGTATGTGAATGTATGATGGAGCTAAATCTTGAGGTTTAGCCTCAATTCAGTCCGATTTCTTTGTTAGAGTGAGTTTTTATTGCTTTCAATAAAGAAAAACACATAAAAAGCCATGCCTACACCTATCAACGCAAGCATAATTTTAAACGGTAGGGAGTAGGGGGTTCTTGAGTAGTTGAAGTGCATTGAATTTTCATGTTCCATGGCGAATGTCATATAGGGTTCATGGTTGTTTAAAAACTAAAAGGGACTAGTAGCACAAGGAAACTCGGTGCTAGTCTTAAGCAACGAAGCACTCGCATAGAAAGGAAAATCATGAAAAGAATTGTCTTTGCACTTTCATGTTGCTAATTTCCAATGAATTTTTGTTTGAGGAAGATGGTCATATTCACATTTGCATTGATACACCGCATGGTATCTAATCGTGGATGCATAGCATCTATTTGTATGAGTGATGGTCAATGCTAAGAGTGTGAGGTATCCCAAGCCATAGGCCTAGATACTCAGTTCCTTGGGGATTATTTGGTGAGGTTTATTTATCATCTCTTGGATCATTTATCAAAAGAGTGGAATTTATTTCCAATATGTTTTATGTTCACGGCACATCTTGGGTCAATCCTCGAGGTGTTAGAGAGCCATAGTGGAGCTATGGTAATCAACCAATGGGTGCTCCCTCTGTGTGTGCTACGTGGTGTAGAACATCAACATGTTTAAGGAGTTCTTTTAAGGAGTAGGAAAATAATTATTCAATGGACTAAAAAACCATACAAATGCAAAGTCTTAGACACTCCTAGCCGTGAGGCCATGTGGGGTGGTTTTAGGTGAGTGATAGAGGCCTAGCTAGTGCCTTAGACCCACTGTTAGGCTTGTTTTAGGTCCTGACAAAGACTCACAGCCACAATCATGTACTTGGTGTTCAATTGGTCTAACGAGGTGATTAGGGATCGACTATGCTGATTAATTGGAATGACATTAGGGTTTGTCATTTGGCTTCCATTGTTTAGTGGAGCCATTTGGCTAGGTATTGACATGGTCACATTAGAAGGAGCTGGCAGCATAGGCACACTTTTCATTATGCTTTTTCTCCCATTCAAATTGCTGATGGGTTCCCCTTGACTTCCAGTAGTCAATGCCAAATTATTTCCAAGCTTGAGACTCAAATTCAAGTTTTCCATTTATATGCATAGGGTGCTTGTAATCGTGACTATATCTCCTCTGCTCATGTAATAGTAGTATCAATGTCACTTGGATAAATGATTTCAACCTGCCATCTATCCCTTTTAACTATTTCTTGTTCCGAATCTCTGCTTGATGGCCTTTTGGATCTATTTGATTGTCTTTTGATATACACTAAACAATTGGTCTGTATCAACTAAGATTCAAAAACCACCACTTATTAGCGGCTCTCGAAAAATACACCACCTATGGAGACCAAAAGTAGGCCTAACATTAACTCTAGGGCTCTTTCCAAGCCTCTATGCTTAACCAAAACACCCCACAACCTCATGGCCAGGAGCTTCTAGAGGCTACACACAATGATCTAACTTAGACATGTGGTTGTATTGTTCATGGTCCAACAAATCCCTTCCCAATGCCAAGCAATTGGAGTTTCCAAACAGATCATATCACACACACATGGAGCACCTCCCTAGCTAATTTCTATGGCCCCACTATAGCTCTCCTACACCCCAGGGATTAGCCCTAGCATGCGCCATTCAAACATAAAGCATATGCAAAACATAGACCACTCTTTTAATGTTCATTCTAGGAGATAATTCAATCCTTATCAAAGCAAGCCCCAAATAGAATGAACATACTATCCTACAACATGGGACTCGTTACGCTCTCAATGCGGGTCAATGATTGTAATAATCAAGTGCAATGCATCCAAGATTTGTTTTTCCGATACCATATATATATGTAATACAATGCAAAGGTAAATGCCCTTGACTACACAAACATGTAAACTTATATATCAAACAATGTGAATTATGCACAAGCAATTCTTCTCATGACTTCACCCTAATACAATGCATTATTACTAAGGTAGCACTGAAGTATTTTGTGCTATTGTATTTTTTTAAAATACTTAAAATGAACGAATCCTATATGCCAAGCTATGAAAAAAATTAGATTCTAAGGGACTCTTAACTCCCCGCAACCCTTTCCCCTCTACCATTTATGGTTTTGCATTCGTTGATAAATGCAAAGAATATTTTTAAATTTATTTTTCCTATATAAAAATAGTAAATATACACTTTAACAAAAAAAAGGATACATGTTGAGGCAAAATCTCATGCCCTAGCCCAACCATATATCCACGAATACATTCATAAATTTTTGTACTTTTTGGCACATAAAATTCATTTTTTCATATAAAATATATTTTTATTAATTTATTTTAAATAAATTATTGTATTTTTCCAATGTTTTCTAAGTCACACTCTAATCCATCTTGACATTTAGTTTTACACCACATGAACAGAATTTGATTGCTTGAAATTATGAAAATACAAAATTTTCTTTAAAATAAATTTTTTGAGTTTAAAAAAATTAATAACTCATGATTATGAGCATGAGTTCTAAATTTTATGACATAGAGCACTCAAACATATTTCAGCTAGGCATTTAAAAAATTTCTATTGCATATGAACAAGAATTGCATCATAAATTATCAAAAAAGATTTGAATTTTCATTAAAAAGGGCTTACTGCCTTTTTTTGGATTTTGGAAATTAATTTTGGGATAGCCACCAAACCCCTCATTGATCCTCAAACCATGCTAGCCATCATTCCTTAACATCAATATAATCCCATCATGATTCTGTACAAGTCCCGGTGTACAAGTCAAATAATCAATATTCATTCCAATCTCTTCCCATTCACTTGCACATGAACCACCTTCAAGAGGAGAGAGAGGGAAGAGAGAGAAATACTGATCTCTATTCTCTCTCTTCAAGCCACCTTTTTGTGACTAGAATTGATTGTTGGTAGGTGGAAAAATCGAGGAGTATGCCAATAAGATCAGAGTGTATCGTTGTTCATGACCTCCATGACCCCCTCACCTCCAAATCATCATCGCGGACCAGGTGTGACAATACCCCTTTTTTGAAAGAAATCCCCCCAAGTCATTTCACACATGTAATTTGGTCCTCCTCTTGCCCGCCCTTGGCTTCTTTCGCTTTGACATCTAATTGCGATTCTAGAAATTCTTGCATGTCGGTCTTGAAGTCTTGCATTTCTTGGAACTTATCCTACTTCATCGAACACCCTAAAAATTTATGAAAAATCCACAACTAAAGTCTGGCTTTCAAAGTAAATTGATTTCCCATTTTCCTTGACCACTTAAAATTGTTAGATTCGTGTCCTCCACTTTCTTCAAGATTGAAATTATGCCTTAAATTCTCATGATTTGGCACTTGTCTAGCGTTTCCCTGATGTTTAAATTTTTCTATCAAAATGAGAAGCTTCGGAGGGGTCCTTGTCTCACTCTATATCGTGGAGGACCAACATGTGTAAAGGAGATGTCAATATGACACTAGAGGTAGTGAAGGGGAAGCTTCAAAGGGATCGTCCTTGCTTTGTGAAGAAGCTCACATGTGCAAAGGAGATGTTGATACAGTGTGAGAGCAGTGAACGGAAAGCTTTGAAGGGGTTCTCCTCACACTATATCATGGGTAATCATCGAGCTCGCTATAATATTTCTACAACAAAATATTAAAGACCCTAGATCCCATGCAAAAGCAATTCGAAGTAATCTCCCGTAACAAAAAAAAAACTGTGGCCTAAGTGCTCCCCTCGTGTAACAACAATATCATCCCCCCCCCCCAGTTGTGCATAAGGAACCGTGTGCTTGTAGCCCGCAAGACACTGCAAGAACTCCCCTTCAAGGGGAAAAGGGATAATGATTAATTTGCAACTTTTTTTATAAAATCCCTCTCCTTCACCCGATGCATGGCGGGGGGAGAGAGAGTGTGTAGTAGTTATGGAGGGGCATGGGGAGGAGAGCATGCGACTGCCACCTGTGTGGCCACCCCCACACCTCCCCCACCTCCTCCTTATATGACCCCCCTCCCAAACTTCAAGGGGGGGCATTGCTAGCCATCGTGCAAAGGGTAGAAGGAGAGAGAGGCTGGTCATTGTGCTGTGCCGTGAGGAGGAGAGGGAGCCACCAGCCACCATGCAGGCCGCCATTGGCCATTCGGTGCCATCTTTACGCCGCCTTCCATGTGGTCTATTGGCTTTCCCCCTTTCCACGTAGGTTCAGCAGCCCTAGAAGCTTCTTAGACGCTTCTAAGGGGGCTCTCTAAGCCCCCACCACCACCCCCCCCCCCCCCCCCTCGAGCTTCAAAGAGGAAGCCTATAAGGCCTCCCCATTAGATCCTCAAATAATCCCATCCCAGCTTTGAAGTAGAGGGGTTTCTCTAAGCCCTTCCTACTCGATTTCCCCCATAAGCCCATTGAAGAGATTTCCTTAAACCCCCGGGATCTTGAAGAAAATAAGTGTAAAGCCTTTTCCACCAATCACCCACAAGCCCTAGGCTTGGGATTTAAAGTCCCCTTTTCGCAAGGCCCACAAAACCATTCCTAACCCTGCAAATTCAAGGTGAATAATAGCTCTCAAGCCTTCGTTGCCCAAGGGCCCTCACAAGAACCCTAAGACCTTCCAAAGCCAAATTCTGCAAGTCAGAACTTCGGTCAAGGAAGCCATACCTCAAAAGGAATTACGCATACGAGGGAGACATGCCAAGATCATAAGGCTGTGAGCCAAGGCAAGAAGTTCAAATCCACGAAGGCAAACCAGAATTCAAATTCATGATAGCCCCTAAAAAGGCACAAGGCACATCCGCAGGAGGATCATCTCCTAATATTCATGCGGATATTTCACTGAACCCACAAGTCCAGGTTTTCTTCCTATTTCTTGATTTAGGTCAAAGTATTATAGCCTTGATCATTTTCCAAACCTTGTTTTATGGATAGAGAGCTTATGACATGGGCTTCCAAAGCCCTGAGGTCATGGAACAGATTATGCTGCGTGGGAGACGAATGACTGTACGAACCAGGACAAGCGCAGATCTGGACAGTGAGGATGAAAAATCGCAATGCCAGGGCTGTCAGTTTCCAATGTGCCTCTGTGATGTGCCACGAAGGAGCGCAGGGAATCAAGGAATGATCCTCCAGAAGAGAGTTTGGGGAGATTTTGCCTGGTTCAAGAGATCTAAGAGCTGCAAGGAGGTAGGGTCCTGCAGGCTATGGCAGCCATTGGAGCTTCATTGAAGGTAGAGTGAGAATGGAGCTGGAAGTGAAGTCATGAACTCAAGCCGAGCTGAGGAAAGATAAAGAAGAGCTGGAAGAGCAGAGACGAGGCTAGGCCATGCCCAACTGAGCTCTAATACCATGTCAGAATGAGCCGGATCTAGGACATGGCAGTTAGTTATGGTGGATGAAAGGAGAAGAGTAAACTCATGATGGAGGAGACAAAGACATTGTTTGTTACACAAGTGAATTAGGTTCCAAGATTGAGACTTGGACTCATAAACAAAATCTTGTGTATGTGGACAATGACACTGACACTTTACTGATAAGAAAAGAGTACTATCATTGTATTAAGAAAAGGAAGCAAGTACAATACTTTATAGGAAAGTAGGAAACTGCAGTAGGCACCACTGTGCATATGGGATAGGTAAGCCTGCATGTCCTTGGCCCTGAAGCTCCATACAAAGAGGCTGTCAGTGAGTGTGATTGCAGAATCTCAATAGGTTTAGGGTGTCATCTTACCCAACCCATTCCTAATTGCACTAGGCCGACAAGTCCTAGAGCCTAATTGCACTAGGCCGACAAGTCCTAGGGATTACAACTCAACCAACTTTTCATCATTTGAATGAGTGATCCTTTCAGTAGAAACCCTAGATCATTTCTCGAAAGTGCATTTAATTGTCCCTAAATTCCGTGAATGTGTGTAGGACCTTTGGGTATGAGGGTTTCGACTTCGCAACAAGTGCAAAACTAGCTCAAGTCCTTAACGTGCTAAACCCTAGTTAGCACTTGGAGGATTTATTATATCGATTGAACCATCCCACGCTAATCCTTTGCGGTTTAGGTGGTTTAGGTAATCGAGATTACTTGCCTTACAACAAGGACGAACCAATCCTAAGGATGTTAATTTGATCTAAAAGGGGAAAACTAGTTGCATTACGACACAATTCACATAAGCACACGATTCATTGCCTCTACATATGATTAGATTCACAATCCCTAACTTTTCTTGTTAAGACCAAAACGCATGTTAAATTTTGGCATAACTTCCATTGATCCTACTAGGACATGCATTCATGATTCATGCCACTAAGCTTTTTAGATTTTATGCTTAAATGAACCATGTAACCTTTCCCTAACAATACTCTTGATGAATGAAATTCTTGCGTACAACGAATGTGTAACATGCAACCTTTAGAATCTTTTCCATGCTTTGCTAGTTCCTATGGTTGATAATGACTTCCTTAATGAATCATTACAAAGAAGATTTGTCTAAAAATGCGACATGCCATTAAACTTCCTATGCCTAATCAAAGTTGCACTTTAATAATTTTGACCTTGTAAAGATAGGCAATAGGTGTTCTAGACCGTCACTTTGAAATGCACAAAAGGCAACTTGCTAATAAGTTCCTAAAATGCATAGACACCTTATGTTTTTTTCGTTCATTCCATTGAAGTACCAATGACCAATTTTCGTATCATGAGTTAATTCTAGTAAATTATAAATAGCCAATTTATTTCCAATTGTGTGTAACTAGGTGGATTTGACATGCATGGGTGCATCCTAGTCCATGAAATTACCGTGCATATTTGCAATCATACTTCTACGTGAAATTAAAAATAGGAAGAGAACCTGGACTTGTGGGCTCGGGGAAATATCCACATGAATACTAGGAGATGAACCTCTGCAGGCATGCCTTGTGACTTTTTAGGGGCCATCGTAGGCGCGATTTCAACTTCAGGTTTTCCTTCACGGTTTATAAATTACTCGCCTTAGTACACAGCCTTAGGATCTTTGCCCGTCTCCCTCGTACGCAGAAATCCCCTTTGAAGTACGGATCCTTTGAAAGAAGTACCGACTTGCGGGAATTCGCTTATGGAAGGCCTTAGGGTTTTGAGCTTGGGCCTTATGCGGGAGAGGAAGGGGTTTGCGAAAAAGACTCTTGTGAATGAACTTGTGCAAATGGAGGCTTTGAGAGTTCTTCCTCTTCTTCTCTTAAGATTCTGAGGCTAGGAATGGGCTTATGGGGGATCTAGTGGGAAGGGGTGTTAAGGAAGCCCCTTAGAAGCTTCCTAAAAGAAGCTTCTAGGAGCTTTTGACTATAGACAGCAGCCACAAAACCACGTGGTGGGAGATGACGTCGTTCGGGCAAAAGGAAGAAAGGTGGACTTGACTAAGGGATGGCGACGATCTGATGGCGGCCAATGGCGTAGTTGGTGGCAATAATCGGCAGCCTACGGCGAGCACAACCGCGTCCTCCTCCTCTTACGGCGACAACAATAGCTCTGAACCTCACGCACCCTCCCTCTACCCTTGTTACTACCCTAAGGGGGTTTTAATAGGTCAAGGGTGGGGAGGGGACCTCCCCCACATGGGCTGTGCATGCAGCCCATGACTCCCCCTTGTAACCACCTCTCCCACCTAGCCATCCCCTTCCCTCAGCCAACGCATCGGGCTAGGGGAAAATTAGTAAAAATATTTGGAATAAATTTCACCTTATCCACTTAACCTCCTCCCAAGAGGGTGTTTCTCGGTGATTTAAGTGGTTTTGAACCCCCAACTCAGTTTACCAATGCAGAGGCCTTGATTTCTCGTGTGCGGGTTGCAGATTAACTTCCAGCACTGAAGATAACCTTTGTATGAGTTTTCCACAGTGTGTGGGAGGTCAGGCTTAATAATATTTTCAAGTGAAAATATTATTTTAAAGCGCTTTCATCTATCCAAGTGGCATCCTCCTCGGGATAATCTTTCCACTGGACGAGGAATTCTCTCAAGGTTCTGGATCTCAGTTGTCTCTCCCTAACATCTAAGATCCTATCAGACCGTAGCTCAAGGACTCCTTGGCTAGGCATTACAACTTGTTGGTTATCAAGCACGTGGCTAGGATTAGGTACATTCTTCTTGAGTAGGCTAATATGGAATACATTATGAACCTTTATGTTCTCAGGGAGTTTCAGTCTATAAGCATTGGGTCCTAGGCACTTGAGGATCTTGTATGGTCCAAAATACCTTGGACTTAGCTTCTTGCAATCTCCTAAGGATAGGGAACTCTTCTTTGGGCGTACGCAAATGAAGACCATGTCTCCTTCATCGAAGGTTCTATCTTGACGTTTCAAATCCGCGTATGCCTTCTGTCTATCCTTGGTGGCTTGGATGTCTTGTCTAATTGATTTCATTTGGTCATCCATCTCTTCCTGCATTTGCCTTGAAGCTTCAACTCTCAAGGTTGGATCTAAGAAGTTTAGGGGACTTCGACAGTCATGCCCATACAATGCTTGGAAAGGGTTCATATGAATGCTTTGTTGGTAAGAAGCATTGTAGGAAAATTCAACCAGAGGCAAATATTGAATCCACCTTTTTGGTTCAAGGCAGCAGTGTGCCCCTAGCATATCCTTGATGACTTGGTTGACTTGCTCCGTTTGACCATCAGTTTGGGGATGGTAGGCTGTACTAAAATAGAGTTGAGTCCCAATAGCTTCAAATATAGCTCTCCATAAGTGTGATGTGAAGAGAGAATCACAATCACTAATGATTCTTCTGGGCAACCCATGTAGCTTGAATATCTCCTTGATAAACAACCTTGCAATGTCTGAGGCTTTATAGTTTGTCTTAACAGGAATAAGGTGTGCAACCTTAATAAGCATATCAACCACAACCATGATGGAGTTGTATCCTCCCTGAACTTGGGGTAGGCCAACAACAAAGTCCATACTGATGAATTCCCATTTCATTTGGGGAATGTCAAGTGGTTGCAATTTTCCTGGCATTTTGACATATTCAGCTTTAATACGTTGACAAGACAAACACTCAGTGACATATTTGAGAACGTCAACTTTAGGCCTCTCCCAATAGTATCTCTTCCTAACTGCATTGAGAGTCTTGGCATAGCAGAGATGTCCTGAGAAAGGGGAATCATGAGCTTCCCACAATATCTTCTGCTTGAGTGACTGGCTTGCCGGTATGCATAATCTCGTTCTATAGTAGACAAGTCCACTATTGATAGAGAACTCATGATACTTAGCCTGTAGCTTTTGATCCTGATCCTTGATAGGGATCTCCCTTAGCATCTTTTGATAGGTTGGATCATGGCATGCTTCTTCTCTAGCTAGTTCAAGTATTGGGTTGTTTGGCATGGACACCTTTGTGGCTAGAGATCTAGCTGTTGATGGATTTTGCAAGAGTAGAGAATTAAGGAATGCCTTGCGACTGAGTGCATCGGCAACCACATTCTCCTTTCCAGGTCTGTATTTGATTTCAAAATCATACTCCTCCAGCACTTCAATCCACCGACGTTGCCGCATGTTGAGCTCATTCTGGGTAAAGATCCACTTGAGACTTTTATGATTCGTCACTAGAGTAAACTTGTTACCCAATAGGTAGTGTCTCCAAAGCTTTAGAGCATGGATGATAGCTAATAATTCTAGATCATGGGTAGCATAATTCTTCTCATGGCTCTTGAGTTTTCTTGAAGAGTAAGCTACAGGATAACCTTCTTCCATAAGCACACATCCTAAGGCAAGTGTGCTAGCATCAGTTACTACTTCGAACTCCTTACTGAGGTCCAGAAGTTTTAGGATAGGTGTTGATACCAAACTTTGCTTCAATTTATCAAAGCGAGATTGTTCGACAGTTGACCATGCAATGGATGTTTGCTTCTTCAGTAGATGCGTCAGAGGTGTTGCAATCAAAGCATAGTTTTTTATGAAGACCCTATACCATCCTGTCAATCCAAGGAAACTGTGTATTTCTTTGACAGTTGTTGGTATTGGCCATTCTAGAATATCTCTGACTTTGGTTGGATCCACTGAGATTCCTTTTGCTGATATGATAAATCCCAGATATTCAATCTAACGTTTGAAGAACGCATGCTTCTTCATCTTAGCATAAAGCTTGTGTGCCCTCATTGTCTCAAGGACAATCTGAAGCTGGGGTTCATGATCTTCTTCCTGTTTGGAATAGACTAAGGTGTCGTCGAAGAAGACGAGTGCGAAGTCATCAAGATATGGCCTAAAGATATCTTGCATTAACCTATTGAAGGTGGCAGGTGCATTTGTAAGCCGGAATGACATAACTAGGAACTCAAAGTGTCCATAACTCGTGTTGAAGGCCGTCTTTGGGATATCCTCTTCCTTGATCCTTATCTGATAGTAACAAGACTTGAGATCAATCTTGGAGAAGATCTTCGTACCGTGAAGGCGGTCAAGAAGCACGTCTATTCTAGGAATAGGGTACTTGTTATTAACAATTGATTGATTCAATCCTCTGTAACAATGCATAGTCCAAGTGTTCCATCTTTCTTCTTCTGGAACAGCACTAGAGCTCCCCATGGTGAACTGCTAGGATGGATGTAGCCCTGATCTAATAGTTTCTTGAGTTGCTCCTTCATCTCAATTGCTTCCGGGATGGACATTCTATAAGGCCTCTTTGCAATTGGCACAGCTCTTGGCACTAGCTTGATCTCATGATCGACTTCCCTTTGAGGTGAAAGTTCTATCAACTCTTCAGGAAATACGTCTGCGTACTCCTTTAGCCATGAAGGTTCTTCACTAGACTGCTGCTTGTGATCTAGCTTATTGAGCTTAATCAAGTAGCCAGGTAATCCCTTTCTAACTCCCTTTATAATCCGAGATGCTTTAGCCAATTGAATTTTCGGTTTTCCAGCCTCTCCTTGAGTTGTGACCAATTCCCCTTCAGAGTTTTGAAAGGAAACTTAGCCCTCTCCATAATGAATGTGGGCGTTGTTAGGTTTAAGCCAATCCATTATGAGCAAACACTCATGGATACTTGGGTTCATGACCCTGAATTTGACCAAAGTTGACTTTCCTCCCAGAAAGAATTCCACCTTAGCAGTTTGCTTGGTATAAGTGACCTCACGACCATTTGCTAATTCCACAAGCAAGGTAGGTGCTTCTACTGTGGCTATTCCTAATCTTCTTGCACAAGCTGGTGAGATAAAGGAGTGTGTTGCCACAATCAATCAAGGTTTTGAAGCCTTTACCTTTATAGTCCAATGGTGTCTGAATCACCAAAAATTGGCAATTCGGGCCTTTCTTGTGAAGAGCGGCATGGACTGTGACCCTTTCAAACTCTCCTTCCATGGTTGGGTCTTCTTCTTCGCACATTTCCCTGTTGGCAACATAGGCGGTTCTTCCTCTGCCTCGGGTGGTGGCTCCTTGGCAATGGGCAGTTCCTTGGAAAGGAGCTTGATGTTGTTCTCCTCCAAGCTTGGGATATTGCCTTTTGAAATGATCGGGCTCATTGCAGTGGAAACAACGGAGATTGCGGCCATTGCTTTGGGTAGGGAAAAAATTATTGACATTATTGGTCCTTCTCGGTTTTGACCTTGAACTCTCTTCACTTGCAGCGTATATGCTCCTCTGTTCTAATCATTATAAGACCAAGTTTTGTTACTTCTTGGCCTAGCCTGCACCTCCTGAATTATGGGCATAATTTGAATAAGTGCGTCCTATAGATCTATTCGGTACCTTGATTTGAGGCGGGTATTCACATGTGGGTTTAAAGTGGCACAACATTTTGACACTCATTGTGTCATATCCATCTGTGGCGCATACTTCAGAAGTGAGACAAACTTTGAGTAGTATGCGTCAAGAGTCAGACCCAGCTATTTCAGCTCATAGAACTCATTCATTTTCTGTGTGGGATATGCAAGTGGTAAGTATCTTCCTTGCACACTTTTCATTAGCTTTTCCCAGATAATGGATCCTTCCGAGATCCCTTGGTCTCTGTACCATTGCTTCCACCAAAGGTTGGATTCGTCGGTGAACTTCAGCTTGGTGAGTATTGCCTGGTTGGCGGGTGCAGTACCGGCTGCTTCAATGTAATCTTCCAAGGACTCTATCCAAATCTCAGCATCAGCTTGGACAGTCCTTCCTTTCTCATCAAATTCTGACAACTTGATCTGCTTGAGAAGAAACTTCTTGTCCTGAATCACGGCCGTACTTGATGTAGGGGACGGATTGGGAATTTGTACTTGGGGTTGTGCCTGGATAGAGGATTTTTAACATTAGAACTTGCTAATCGTTATGGTTATATTTCATACCCAATTCATCTTTCAGCCAAGAACCTAGCCACTGAACTTTTTATCAATTCTCATAAACAAGACAAACATTGATAAAAAGAAGTCTTATTTCATTTATATGGGCATAGCCCTTTTGGAGTACAATATTTCCTGAGATGATAAAGCAACTATTACATTAGTTTGGGAAGAATAATGTTGTGTTACATTTAGCTATGGGAACTGGATAATAATATGGTTTCGGGTCATGGATCTTCAGGAATCGATAAGTCATCGGAAGATTAGGGTATCCTTTCCTTTGGATACCCATTCTTCTCGTAGCATCCCAACACCTTGATCCTGTCGCGACGGGGATTATGCAGGTCACTTCCTCGTATACATATGAGTTCAGCTCGACCCTCCGACCTTCGACATGTAAAGTTGTGTTTACGTGAGCCTTCACAAAAACAAACAGCTTCATGATCTTCAGGTCCTCCAACCACTTGATCCTCTTTAGGTTGGTTCGAAGGTACACAAACCAGTGGGAAGCTATGTAGTAAATTCTTGAGTTACCTGTCCACCTCCGTTCCACATACAAAGGTGATGGATTATAAATACGGTCTAGGATGTTCATCATATTGATCCTTTGTCGATAATCTGAGGAATGCATCGCAGTCATAAACATGACTCAGAATACTAAGAACCTATTCCATGCTTCATAATTTTGCAAGACAACATTGAAAGTAAGGAAATGTTCTTAATAGCAACATTTGCTTTACTTCTTCTTATTAAGATTTCTTATAAAGAAAACTCCTTCGTTGCTTTGCTCTGATACCAATTGTAACATGTCCATGTGTTTCCTTTCAGGACACGTCTTAGTAGTCCATCGGAAGGAGACTCTAGAAAGCTCTGCTCTGCACTTGCATGGAATGTTACGGGGTTTGCGATCTAGGACTTTCCGTGTCTGCCACGTAGCTGAAGTATTTCGGCCATTACCACTTAGGACCAGCCTGAATCAGGGTTTTTCCTAATGGTCATTTTCCTAAATGGCAACTAGCATCAAATCCCAAGCGAACTACTTTACGCAAAAATGGCAGGGAGGAAGCGGATTCACGCTGCACTTGGTTCAAGGAGAATGGGAAATGAGAGGAATGCAAGGCTCGACCTCTTTTCCATAAGGCATAGTCCCATTCCGTTCGCCTAAAATAGCATAAATCGAGATTTTTGTTGTTACCTAAACTCTAGGTCAGCACCCTTGCTGTTCATTTCCTTTGAGAAGAGCTCCTTGGTGTCCAGCATGATTGAGAAAAGTTCCCAGCCAACCGGGACCACCCATCCGTAGGACGGACCCATGGCCACATCCACTGCACTTTCCTCAGGATTTCTTTAGTTTGTAATTACCTACCACATTTAGTTGGATAAGCATCAAGAAGCTTCATTAACTAGCCAGTTGTTAAACACCGGTTCCTTCATGTAATCTTAGCACTTGACATAGAAAAGCAGTGTCAACCAAGTTCCTTTTCAACAGGTTATCATATTTATCTTTGGAATATATCCATAAAATCCAGCCAGCAGGCTAATGCATAATCCACCCGAAGGCTATCCATAATCTGCCCGAAGGCTATCCAGCAATCCATAGGGATTACTAATCCAAGACTCCGCCCATAGACTAGTATGCGGGCCTCAAGATCCAATCCCGAGTTATGTTGGCCTATTGTGTAGGGCTCGGAAGGAAAGGGATTTATGGCCAGAGGCCCCTTTGGAACCCAAGTTTCCTACTGCTCCAAGTAGCGCTCAATGGAGAGACCTCACGCGACAGGTTTGGTCCACGTTCCTGATGCGGCTAACAACCCCCTTGGTCAGGGTGAGGCAGACAGTCGGGGGTAACTGAAATAGCCTCTCCCTTCAGGCCTTCAACCTGAAGCATTAAATATGTTTCCATCCTTTAGTTCCTTGAGCAAACAATGCAAACATTGCTCTCTAAACTGTTACAAGCACAATCAATTCCAGTGGTCGTTTATTTGGGCAACTTCTAAGGAGTGAATCCTTTTTCCCAAATGTATCCAACATTCAATCTGGGATCAATTGTGACTTGGCAAGATCCCCAAGGGTTTTTTTGTTCACCCTTTTGTCCTTGGGTTAGGGCCATACCATATTAACCCAACTTAACCAATACCTTAGGTTTTATTAACAGTAAATCCTGGCGACCTTATCGCTCCAATTATTTATTGATCCTTTATTCCCAAGCAAATACCTAACTCCCTTAACTTGGCAACTTTTCCTAAGAAGGTGATATAACAGGATGACTACTCATCCTCTAGCAAGTTAAACTTGTGCAAGAACCTGCCAACCTCATTCCAAGGAATGGAAACTCTCTTGTGATCAAACCATAAGACCATGCGATGTTGCAACTTGTTGCATAAGTGTTGCATCTATTCCATGGGATCTTTTCACCCATCGAACGACATTTTCCGGTCACGAAATTTTTCTTAGACAAGAAGCACGGTTTAGGGTGTCATCTTACCCAACCCATTCCTAATTGCACTACGCCGACAACATTCGGTCCTAGGGATTCCAACACAATCCGAGTTTCATCATTTGAACGAGTGATCCTTTTGGTAGAAATTGTAGATCGTTTCTTGCAACCGCGTCCAATTGTGCCTACATTTTGTGAATGTGGGTAGGACCTTTGGGTATGAGGGTTTCGACTTGGCAACAAGTGCAAAACTAGGTCAAATCCTTAACATGCTAAACCCTAGTTAGCACTTGGAGTATTTACTATATGGATTGAACCATCCTATGCTAATCCTTTGCAGTTTAGGTGATTTACGTAATCCCAATCACTTGTCTTACGACAAGGACGAGCCAATCCTAGGGATGCTAGTTTGATCTAAAAGGGGAAAACTAGTTGCATTACGACACAATTCACATAAGCACATGATTCATTGCCTCTACGTACGATTAGATTCATGATCACTAACTTTTCTTCTTAAGACTAAAATGCATGTTAAATTTTGGCATAACTTCCATTGATCCTACTAGGACATGCATTCACGATTCATGCCACTAAGCTTTTTAGATTTTATGCTTAAATGAACCATGTAGCTTTTCCCTAACTATACTCTTGATGAATGAAATTCTTGCGTACGACGAATGTGCAACATGCAACCTTTAGAATCTTTTCCATGCTTTGCAAGTTCCTACGGTTGATAATGACTTCCTTAATGAATCATTACAAGGAAGATTTGTCTAAAAATGCGACATGCCATTAAACTTCCCGTGCCTAATCAAAAGTGCACTTCAAAAACTTCGACCTTGTAAAGATAGGCAATATGTGTTCTAGACCGTCGCTTTGAAATGCACAAAAGGAAACTTGCTAATAAGTTCCTAAAATGCATAGACACCTTATGTTTTTTTCGTTCATTCCATTGAAGTACCAATGACCAATTTCTGTATCATGAGTTAGTTCTAGTAAATTCTAAATAGCCAATTTATTTCCAATTGCGTTTAACTAGGTGGATTTGACATGCATGGGTGCATCCTAGTCCATGAAATTACCGTGCATATTTGCAATACTTCTACGTAAAATTCAAAATAGAAAGAAAACCTGGACTTGTGGGCTCAGGGAAATATCCACATGAATACTAGGAGATGAACCTCCTGCAGGCGCGCCTTGTGACTTTTTAGGGGCCATCGTAGGTGTGATTTCGGCTTCTAGTTTGCCTTCCCGGTTTACAAATTACTCGCCTTGGTACACAGCCTTAGGATCTTTGCCAGTCTCCCTCGTACGCGGAAATCCCCTTTGAAGTACGGATCGTTGAAAGAAGTACTGGCTTGTGGGAATTTGCTTATGGAAGGCCTTAGGGTTTGGAGCTTGGGCGTTATGTGAGAGAGGAAGGGGTTCGCCTTAAAGACTCTTGTGAATGAACTTGTGGAAATGGAGGCTTTGAGAGTTGCTCCTCTTCTTCTCTTAAAACTCCGAGGCTAGGAATTGGCTTATGGGGGATCTAGTGGGAAGGGGTGTTAAGGAAGCCCCTTAGAAGGAGCTTCTGACTACGGATAGCAGCCATGAAACCACGTGGTGGGAGATGACATCATTCGAGCGAAAGGAAGAAAGGTGGACTTGACTGGGGGATGGTGATGGTCTGATGGCCAATGGCAGAGCTGGTGGCAATAATCAGCAGCCTGCGGCGAGCACAACGGCATCCTCCTGCTCTTACGGCGACGACAATAGCTCTGAGCCTCACGGAGCCTCCCTCTACCCTTGTTACCCCCCTAGGGGGGGTTTTTATAGGTCAAGATGGGGGGAGGGAACCTCTGCCATGTGAGTTGTGCATGCAGCCCACGACTCCCCCTTGTAACAACCTCTCCTACCTAGCCATCCCCTTCCCTCAACCACGCATCGATTGGGGGAAAATTAGAAAAAGAATTTGCAATAAATTTCACCTTATCCACTTAACCTCCTTCCAAGAGGGTGTTTCCCCGCGATTTAAGAGGTTTTAAACCCCCATCTTGGTTTGCCAATGCGGAGGCCTTGATTTCTCACGTGCGGGCTACAAATTAACTGCTGGCACTGAAGATAACCTTTGTACGAGTTTTCCATGGTGTGCGAGAGGTTGGGTTTAATTAAAATTTTAAGTGAAAATATTACATTCTCTCCCCCTTGGAGGAATCAAGATGTCCTCATCTCGAGAGGAACTGGGGGTATTGTTGTTTGAGAGCGCATTCATCTATCCAAGTGGCATCCTCCTCGGGATAATCTTTCCACTGTACGAGGCATTCTCTCAAGGTTCTGGATCTTAGTTGTCTCTCCCTAACATCTAAGATCCTGTCAGGTCGTAGCTCAAGGACTCCTTGGCCAGGCATTACAACTTGTTGGTTATCAAGTACATGGCTAGGATTAGGTACATACTTCTTCAGTAGGCTGATATAGAATACATTATGAACCTTTAGGTTCTCAAGGAGTTGCAGTCTATAAGCATTGGGTCCTAGGCACTTGAGGATCTTGTATGGTCCACAATACCTCAGACTTAGCTTCTTGCAATCTCCTAAGGATACGGAACTCTTCTTTGGGCGTACACAAATGAAGACCATGTCTCCTTCATCGAGGGTTCTATATTGACGTTTCAAATCTGCGTATTCCTTCTTTCTATCCTTGGCGGCTTGGATGTCCGGTCTAATTGATTTCATTTGGTTATCCATCTCTTCCAAAATCTGCCTTCAAGCTTCAACTATCAAGGTTGGATTTGAGAAGTTTAGGGGACCTCGACACTCATGCCCATACAATGCTTGGAAAGGGGTCATCTAAATGCTTTGTTGGTAAGAAGCATTGTAGGCAAATTCAACCAAAGGTAAATATTGAATCCACCTTTTTGGTTCACGGTAGCAGTGTGCCCTTAGTATATCCTCGATGACTTGGTTGATTCCCTCTGTTTGAACATCAGTTTGGGGATGGTAGGCTGTACTAAAGTAGAGTTGAGTCCCAATAGCTTCAAAGATAGCTCTCAACAAGTGTGATATGAAGAGAGAATCAGGATCACTAGTGATTCTTCTAGGCAACCCATGTAGCTTGAATATCTCCCTAATAAACAACCTTGCAATGTCTAAGGCTTTATAGTTTGTCTTAACAGGAATAAGGTGTGCAACCTTAATAAGCATATCAACCACAACCATGATGGATTTGTATCCTCCATGAACTTGGGGTAGGCCATCAACAAAGTCCATCCTAATGAATTTCCATTCCATTTGGGGAATGTCACGTGGTTGCACTTTTCCTAGGATTTTGACATGTTCGGCCTTAATACGTTGACAAGACAAACACTCGGTGACATATTTGAGAACGTAACCTTTAAGCCTCTCCCAATAGTAGCTCTTTCTAACTGTATTGAGAGTCTTGGCATAGGCGAGATGCCCTGAGAAAGGGGAATTATGAGCTTCCCACAATATCTTCTTCTTGAGTAATTGGCTTGCCGGTATGCATAATCTCGTTCTATAGTAGACAAGTCTACTATTGATAAAGATTTCATGATACTTAGCTTGTAGCTTTTGATCCTGATCCTTGATAGGGATCTCCTTTAGCATCTTCAGATAGGTTGGATCATGTCATGCTTCTTCTCTAGCTAGTTCAAGTATTGGGTTGTTTGACATGGACACCTTTGTGGCTAGAGATCTAGCTGTTGATGGATTTTGCAAGATTAGAGAATTAAGGAATGCCTTGCAATTGAGTGCATCAGCAACCACATTCTCCTTTCCAGGTCAATATTTGATTTCAAAATCATAATCCTCCAGCACTTCAATCCACCGAGGTTGCCTCATGTTGATCTCACTCTGGGTAAAGATCCACTTGAGACTTTTATGATCCATCACTACAGTAAACTTGTTACCCAATAGATAGTGTCTCCAAAGCTTTAGAGCATGGATGTCATCTAACAGTTCTAGATCATGGGTAGCATAATTCTTCTCATGGCTCTTGAGTTTTCTTAAAAAGTAACCTAGATGATGACCTTCTTGCATAAGCACACATCCTAAGGCAAGCGTGCTAGCATCAGTTTACTACTTCAAACTCCTTATTGAGGTCCAAAAGTTTCAGGATAGGTTCTCATACCAAACTTTACTTTCAGTCTGTCAATGCTAGATTATTCGGTAGTTGACCATGCAATGGATGTTTTCTTCTTCAGTAGATGCATTAGAGGTGCTATAATCAAAGCATAGTTTTTTATGAAGACCCTATACCATCCTGTCAATCCAAGGAAACATCGTATTTCTTTGACAGTTGTTGATATTGGCCATTCTAGAAAATCTCTCACTTTGGCTGGATCCACAGAGATTCCTTTCGCTGATACAATGAATCCCAGATATTCAATCTGACGTTTGAAGAATGCACAATTCTTCATCTTAGCGTAAAGCTTGTGTGCCCTTATTGTCTCAAGGACAATCGGAAGCTAGGGTTCATGATCTTCTTCCTGTTTGGAATAGACTAAGGTGTCGTGGAAGAAGACGAGTATGAAGTCATCAAGATATGGCCTAAATATATCCTGCATTAACCTGTTGAAGGTGGCAGGTGCATTCGTAAGCCGGAATGACATAACTAGGAGCTCAAAGTGTCTATATCTCGTGCTGAAGGCCATATTTGGGATATCCTCTTCCTTGATCCTTATCTGATAGTAACCAGACCTGAGATCAATCTTGGAGAAGATCTTTGCACCGTGAAGATGGTCAAGAAGCTCGTCTATTCTAGGAATAGGGTACTTGTTCTTAAAAGCTGATTCATTCAACCCTCTTTAATCAATGCATAGTCCAAGTGTTCCATCTTTCTTCTTCTAGAACAGCAATGGAGCTCCCTATGCTGAACTGCTAGGATGGATGTAGGCCTAATCTAACCGTTGCTTGAGTTGCTCCTTCAGCTCAATTGCTTCCGGGATGGACATTCTATAAGGCCTCTTTGCAATTGGCGCAGCTCCTTGCACTAGCTTAATCTCATGATCGACTTCCCTTTGAGGTAGAAGTTTTGTCAACTCTTCAGGAAATACATCCACGTACTACTTTAGCCATGAAGGTTCTTCACTAGACTCGTGCTTCTGATCTAGCTTATTGAGCTTAATCAAGTACACAAGTAATCCCTTTCTAACTCCCTTTATAATATGAGATGCTTAAGCTAATTGAATTTTCAATATTCCAACCTCTCCTTAAGTTGTCACCAATTCCCTTCAGAGTTTTGAAAGCAAACTTGGCCCTTTCCACAATGAATGTGGACGTCCTTAGGTTTAAGCCAATCAATTCCGAGCAAACACTCATGGATACCTAGGTTCATGACCCTGAATTTGACCAAAGTCGACTTTCCTCCCAGAAAGAATTCCACCTTGGCAGTTTGCCCAGTACAAGTGACCTCACGACCATTTGCTAATTCCACAAGCAAGGTAGGTGCTTCTACTATGGCTATTCCTAATCTTATTGCACAAGTTGGTGAGATAAATGAATGCATATTGCCACGATTAATCAAGGTTTTGAAGCCTTTACCTTGATAGTCCGATGGTGTCTGAATCACCAAAAATTGGCGATCCGGGCCTTTCTTGTGAAGAGCGGAATAGATTGCCGCCCTTTTAAACTCTACTTCCATGGTCGGGTCTTTTTCTTTGCACATTTCCCTATTGACAACACAGTCGGTTCTTCCTCTGCCTCGGGTGGCGGCTCCTTGGCCACGCGCAGTTCCATGGAAAGGAGCTTGATGTTGTCCTCCGCCAAGCTTGGGACATTGCCTTTTGAAATGACCGCGCTCGTTGCAGTGGAAACAACAGAGATTGCGGCCATTGCTTTGGGTAGGGACAAAGTTATTGACATTGTTAGTCCTTGCTTTCTTTCTTTGTCCTTATCTTTGACCTTGAACCCTCTTCGCTAGGGCCTATATGCTCCTCTATTCTGATCATTATAGGACCAAGTTTTGTTACTTCTTGGCCTATCCTGCACCTCCTAAATTATGGGCGCAGCTCAAATGAGTGTGTCCTGTAGATCTGTTGGGTGCATAGATTCGAGGTGGCTATTCATAGGTGGGTTTAAACTGGCACAAAATTTTGACACTTGTTGTGTTATATCCTTCTGTGGCACATAGTTTAGAAGTGAGACAAACTTTGTGTTGTATGCGTCAAGAGTAAGACCCAACTGTTTCAACTCGTAGAACTCATTCATTTTCTGTGTGCGATATGCAAGTGGTAAGTATCTTCCTTGCACAGCTTTCTTCAGCTTTTCCCAGGTAACAGATTCTTTCGAGATCCCTTGGTCTCTGCACCATTGCTTCCACTGAAGCCTGGCTTCGTCTGTGAGCTTCAGCTGGGCGAGCATTGCCTAGTTGGTGGGTGTAGTACCGGCTGCTTCAAAGTAATCTTCCATGGACTCTATCCAAATCTCAACATCAGGTTGGACAATGCTTCCTTTCTCGTCGAATTTTGGCGGCTTGATCTTCTTGAGAATAAACTTCTTCTCCTGAGTCACGGCCATACTTGATGTAGGGGACGGACTGGGAATCTATACCTGGGGTTGTGCTTGGATAGAGGATTTTTAACGTCACAACTCGTAATCGTTATGGTTATGTTTCATACCCAATTCATCTTTCAGCCAAGAACCTAGCCACTGAACTTTTTATAAATTCTCATAGGCAAGATAAACATTGATAAACAGAAGTCTTATTTCATTTATATGGGCATAGCCCTTTCAGAGTACAATATTTCCCGCGATGATAGACCAACTGTTACATTAGTTTGGGGAGAATAATGTTGTGTTACATATAGCTATGGAAACTAGATAATAATATGGTTTCAAGTCATGGATCTTCAGGAATCAATAAGTCACCAGAAGATTGGGGTATCCTTTCCTTTGGTACCCATTCTTCTCGTAGCGTCCCAATACCTTGATCCTGTCGGCAGGGATTATGCGGGTCACTTCCTCGTATACATATGAGTTCAGCTCGACCCTCCGACCTTCGACATGTAAAGTTTTGTTCACGTAAGCCTCCAGGAAAATAAATAGCTTCACAATCTTCAGGTCCTCCAACCACTTGATCCTCTTTAGGTTGGTTCGAAGGTACGTAAACCGGTGGGCAACTATGTAGTAGATTCCTGAGTCACCCGTTCACCTCCGTTCCATGTACAAAGGTGATGGATTATAAATACGGTCTAGGATGTTCATCATATCTATCCTTTTTTGATAATCTGAGGAATGCATCGTAGTCATAAACATGACTCAGAACACTAAGAACCTGTTCCATGCTTCATAATTCTGCAAGACAGCAGTGAAAGTAAGAAAATGTCCTTAATAGCAACATTTTCTTTACTTCTTCTTATTAAGATTTCTTATAAAGACAAATCCTTTGTTGGTTTGCTCTGATACCAACTGTAACGTGTCCACCTATTCCCTTTCAGGACATGTCTTAGCAGTCCATCGGAAAGAGAGTCTAGAAAGCTCCGCTCGGCACTCCCATAGAATGTTACAGGGTTTGCGATCTAGGACTTTCCGGGTCTGCCACGTAGCAGAAGTATTTTGGCCGTTCCCACTTAGGACCGACCTGAATGAGGGTTTTCCCTAATGGTCATTTTCCTAAACGGAACTAGCGTCGAACCCCAAGCAAACTACTTACACACAAAAGCCACGGATGAAGCGGATTCACGCTGCACTTGGTTCAAGGAGAATGAGAAACGAGAGGGATGCAAGGCTTGACCTCTCTGCCATAAGGTATAGTCCCATTCCGTTCCCCCTAGAACAACATAAATCGGGATTTTTGTTGTTACCTAAACTCTAGGTTAGCGCCCTTGCTGTTAATTTCCTTTGAGAAGAGCTCCTTACTGTCCAGTATGATTGAGAGAAGTTCCCGGCTAACCGGGACCACCCATACGTAGGACGGACCCATGGCCACATCCACCGCACTTTCCTCAGGGTTGCTTTAGTTGTCTAATTACCTACCACATTTAGTTGGATAAGCATCAAGCAGCTTCATTAATTAGCCAGTTAGACACCGGTTCTTTCACGCATTCTTAGCACTTAACATAGAAAAGCAGTGTCAACCAAGTTCCTTTTCAAGAGGTTATCCTATTTATCTTTGGAATACATCCATAAAATCCAGCCAGCAAGCTAATGCATAGTCCGCCCGAAGGCTATCCATAATCCGCCGAAGGCTATCCAACAATCCACAAGGATTAATAATCCAAGATTCTGACCATAGACTAGTATGCGGGCCTCGAGATCCAATCCCAAGTCATGTTGGCCTGTTGTGCAGGGCCCGGAAGGCAAGGGATTTACGGCCAGAGCCCCCCTTGGCACCAAAGCATCTTGTAGCTCCAAGTAGCGCTCAATAGAGAGACCTCACACGGCAGGTTCGGTCCACGTTCCCGGTGCGGCAACAACCCTCATGGTTAGGGTCAAGCAGATAGTCGGGGGTAATTGAAACTGCCTCTCCCTTCAAGCCTTCAACCTGAAGCATTAAATATCTTTCCATCCTTTAGTTTCTTGAGCAAGTAATGCAAACATTGCTCTCTAAACTATTACAAGCACAATTAGTTTGAGTGGTCGTTTATTTGGCCAACTACTAAGGAGTGAATCATTTTTCCCGAATGTATCCAGCATTCAATCCGGGATCAATTGTGACTTGGAAAGATCCCCAAGGGTTTGTTTGTTCACCCTTTTGTCCTTGGGTTAGGGCCATACCCTATTAACCCAACTTAACCAATACCTTAGATTTTATTAACATTAAATCTTGGCAACCATGTCGTTCCAATTATTGATTGATCCTTTATTCCCAAGCAAATACCTAACTCCCTTAACTTGGGAAAATTTCCCAAGAAGGTGATATAATAGGATGACAACTCATCCTCTAGCAAGTTAAACTTGCACAAGAACCTGCCAACCTTATTCCAAGGAATGGCAACTCTCTTGTTATCAAACCACAAGACCATGCGATGTTGCAACTTGTTGCACAAGTGTCGCATCTATTCCATGGGATCTTTTCATCCATCAAATGGCGTATTCCGGTCATGGAATTATGTTTAGACAAGAAGCAAGGTTTAGGGTGTCATCTTACCCAACCCATTCCTAATTGCACTAGGCCGACAATGTTCGGTGCTAGGGATTTCAACTCAATCCGAGTTTCATCATTTCAATGAGTGATCCTTAGGGTAGAGGCCCTAGATTGTTTCTCGCAAGCGCGTCCAATTGTCCCTACATTCCGTGAATGTGGGTAGGACCTTTGGGTATGAGGGTTTTGACTTGGCAACAAGTGAAAAACTAGGTCAAGTCCTTAACGTGCTAAACCCTAGTTAGCACTTGGAGTATTTATTATATCGATTGAACCATCCTATGCTAATCCTTTGTGGTTTAGGTGGTTTAGGTAATCCAAATCACCTGTCTTACGACAAGGACAAACCAATCCTAGGGATGTTAATTTGATCTAAAAGGGGAAAACTAGTTGCATTACGACACAATTCACATAAGCACATGATTCATTGCCTCAACATATGATTAGATTCACGATCACTAACTTTTCTTCTTAAGACCAAAACGCATGTTAAATTTCAACATAACTTCCATTGATCCTACTAGGACATGCATTCATGATTCATGCCACTAAGCTTTTAAGATTTTATGCTTAAATGAACCATGTAGCCTTTCCCTAACTATACTCTTGATGAATGAAATTCTTGCGTACGACGAATATGCAACATGCAACCTTTAGAATACTTTCCATGCTTTGCCGGTTCCTACGGTTGATAATGACTTCCTTAATGAATCATTACAAAGAAGATTTGTCTAAAAAGTTGACATGCCATTAAACTTCCCATGCCTAATTAAAGGTGCACTTTAATAATCTCGACCTTGTAAAGATAGGCAATAGGTGTTCTAGACCGTTACTTTGAAATGCACAAAAGGAAACTTGCTAATAAGATCCTAAAATGCATAGACACCTTATGTCTTTTTCGTTTATTCCATTGAAGTATCAATGACCAATTTTCGTATCATGAGTTAATTCTAGTAAATTCTAAATAGCCAATAATTTCCAATTGCGTTTAACTAGGTGGATTTGACATGTATGGGTGCATCCTAGTCCATGAAATTATCGTGCATAATTGCAATACTTCTACCTAAAATTAAAAATAGAAAGAAAACGTGGACTTGTGGGCTCGGGGAAATATCCACATGAATACTAGGAGATGAGCCTCCTACAGGCGTGCCTTGTGACTTTTTAGGGGCCATCGTAGGTGCAATTTCGGATTTTGGTTTGCCTTCGCAGTTTACGAATTACTCGCCTTAGTACGTAGCCTTAGGATCCTTGTCCATCTCCCTCGTACGCGGAAATCTCCTTTGAAGTACGGATCCTTGAAAGAAGTATCGGCTTGCGGGAATTCGCTTATGGAAGGCCTTAGGGTTCTTAGCTTGGGCCTTATGCGGGAGAAGAAGGGGTTTGCAAAAAAGGATCTTGTGAATGAACTTGTGGAAATGGAGGCTTTGAGAGTTGTTCCTCTTCTTCTCTTAAAATTTCGAGGCTAGGAATGGGCTTATGGGGGATCTAGTGGGAAGGGGTGTTAAGGAAGCTACTTAGAAGCTTCCTAAAAGAAGCTTCTAGGAGCTTCTGACTACCGACAGCAGCAACGAAACCACGTGGTGGGAGATGACGTCGTTCGGGCAGAAGGAAGAAAGGTGGACTTGATTGGGAGATGGCCATAGTCTGATGGCCAATGGCAGAGCTGGTGGCAATAATCAGCGGCCTGCGGCTAGCACAACAGCATCCTCCTCCTCTTAGGGCCACGACAACAGCTCTGAGCCTCACACAACCTCCCTCTACCCTTGTTAACCCCTAGGGGGAGGGGGTTTATAGATTAAGGGGGGGAGGGGACCTCCCCCACGTGGGCTGTGCATGCAACCCACGACTCCCCCTTGTAACCACCTCTCCAACCTAGCCATCCCCTTCCCTCAGCCACACATAGGCTGGGGGAAAATTAGTAAAAAAATTTGCAATAAATTTCACCTTATCCACTTAAACTCCTCCCAAGAGGGTGTTTCCTCAGGATTTAAGCGATTTTAAACCCCCAGCTCGGTTTGCCAATGTGGACGCCTCAATTTCTCCCATGCGGGTTACACATTAACTACCGGCACTAAAGATAACCTTTGTACGAGTTTTCCATGATGAGTGGGAGGCCTAGTTTAATGATATTTTTAAGTGAAAATATTACATTCTCTCCCCCTTGGAGGAATCGAGATGTCCTCATCGAGAGAGGAACTGGGGGTATTGTTGTTTGAGAGCGCTTTCATCTATCCAAGTGGCATCCTCCTCAGGATAATCTTTCTACTAGACGAGGCATTCTCTCAAGGTTGTGGATCTTAGTTGTCTCTTCCTAACATCTAAGATCCTGTCAGGCCATAGCTCAAGGACTCCTTGGCCAGGCATTACAACTTGTTGGTCATCAAGTACATGGCTAGAATTAGGTACATACTTCTTCAGTAGGCTGATATGGAATACATTATGAACCTTTAGGTTCTCAGGGAGTTGCAGTCTATAGCATTGGGTCCTAGGCACTTGATGATCTTGTATGGTTCAAAATACCTTGGACTTAGCTTCTTGCAATTTCCTAAGGATAGGGAACTCTTCTTTGGGTGTACACGAATGAAAACCATGTCTCCTTCGTCGAAGGTTCTATATTGACGTTTCAAATCCGTGTATGCCTTCTGTCTATCCTTGGCGGCTTGGATGTCCTGTCTAATTGATTTCATTTGGTCAGCCATCTCTTCCAGCATCTGCCTTGAAGCTTCAACTCTCAAGGTTGGATTTGAGAAGTTTAGGGGACTTCGACAATCATGCCCATACAATGCTTGGAAAGGGGTCATCTTAATGCTTTGTTGGTAAGAAGCATTGTAGGAAAATTCAACCAAAGGTAAATATTGAATCCACCTTTTTGGTTCACGGCAGTAGTTTGCCCTTAGCATATCCTCGATCACTTGGTTGACTCACTCCGTTTGACCATCGTTTGGGGATGGTAGGCTGTACTAAAACCGAGTTGAGTCCCAATGGCTTCAAAGATATCTCTCCAGAAGTATAATTTGAAGAGAGAATCATGATCACTAATGATTCTTCCGGCAACCCATGTAGCTTGAATATCTCCTTGATAAACAACCTTGCAATGTCTGAGGCTTTATAGTTTTTCTTAACAAGAATAAGGTACGCAACCTTAGTAAGCATATCAACCACAACCATGATGGAGTTGTATCCTCCCTGAACTTGGGGTAGGCCAACAACAAAGTCCATACTGATAAATTCCCATTTTGTTTGGGGAATGTCAAGTGGTTGCAATTTTCCTGGCATTTTGACATGTTCAGCCTTAATACGTTGACAAGACAAACACTCGGTGCAATGTGGAGGCCTTGATTTCTCACGTGCAGGTGACAGATTAACTACTGGCACTGAAGATAACCTTTGTATGAGTTTTCCATGGTGCGTGGTAGGTCGGGTTTAATAATACTTTTAAGTGAAAATATTACATTCTCTCCCCCTTGGAGGAATCGAGATGACCTCATCGAGAGAGGAACTGGGGGTATTGTTGTTTGAGAGCGCTTTCATCTATCCAAGTGGCATCCTCCTCGGGATAATCTTTCCACTAGATGAGGCGAGGCATTCTCTCAAGGTTCTCGATCGCAGTTGTCTCTCCCTAACATCTAAGATCCTGTCAGGCCATAGCTCAAGGACTCCTTGGCCAGGCATTACAACTTGTTGGTCATCAAGTGCATGGCTATAATTAGGTACATACTTCTTCAGTAGGCTGATATGGAATACATTATGAACCTTTAGGTTCTCAGGGAGTTGCAGTCTATAAGCATTGGGTCCTAGGCACTTGAGGATCTTGTATGGTCCACAATAGCTTGGACTTAGCTTCTTGCAATCTCCCAAGGATAGGGAACTATTCTTTGGGTGTAGTCGAATGAAGACCATGTCTCCTTCGTCGAAGGTTCTATATTGAAGTTTCAAATCTGCGTATGCCTTCTGTCTATCCTTGGCGGCTTGGATGTCGTGTCTAATTGATTTCATTTGGTCATCCATCTCTTCCAGCATTTGCCTTGAAGCTTCAACTGTCAAGGTTGGATCTAAGAAGTTTAGGGGACTTTCACAATCATGCCCATACAATGCTTGGAAAGGGGTCATCTGAATGCTTTGTTGGTAAGAAGCATTGTAGGCAAATTCAACCAAAGGCAAATATTGAATCCACCTTTTTGGTTCACGGCAGCAGTGTGCCCTTAGCATATCCTTGATGACTTCGCTGACTCGCTCCATTTGACCATCAGTTTGGGGATGGTAGGCTGTACTAAAATAGAGTTGAGACCCAATGGCTTCAAAGATAGCTCTCCAGAAGTGTGATGTGAAGAGGGAATCACGATCACTAATGATTCTTCCAGCAACCCATGTAGCTTGAATATCTCCTTGATAAACAACCTTGCAATGTCTGAGGCTTTATAGTTTTTCTTAACACGAATAAGGTGTACAACCTTATTAAGCATATCAACCACAACCATGATGGAGTTGTATCCTCCCTAAACTTGGGGTAGGCCAACAACAAAGTCCATATTGATGAATTCCCATTTCGTTTGGGGAATGTCAAGTGGTTGCAAATTTCCTGGCATTTTGCATATTCGGCCTTAATACGTTGACAAGAAAAACACTCGGTGACATATTTGAGAACATCACCTTTAAGCCTCTCCCAATATTAGCTCTTTCTAACTGCATTGAGAGTCTTGGCATAGCCGAGATGTCTTGAGAAAGGGGAATCATGAGCTTCCCACAGTATCTTCTACTTGAGTGACTGGCTTGCCGGTATGCATAATCTCGTTCTATAGTACACAAGTCCACTATTGATAGAGAATTCATGATACTTAGCTTGTAGCTTTTGATCCTGATCCTTGATAGGGATCTCCCTTAGCATCTTCTGATAGGTTGGATCATGGCATGCTTCTTCTCTAGCTAGTTCAAGTATTGGGTTGTTTGACATGGACACCTTTGTGGCTACAGATCTAGCGGTTGATGGATTTTGCAAGATTAGATAATTAAGGAATGCCTTGCGAACGACTGAGTGCATCGTCAACCACATTCTCCTTTCCAGGTCCGTATTGGATTTCAAAATAATACTCCTCCAGCACTTCAATCCATCGACATTGCCTCATGTTGAGCTCACTTTGGGTAAAGATTCACTTGAGACTTTTATGATCCGTCACTAGAGTAAACTTGTTACCCAACAGGTAGTGTCTCCAGAGCTTTAGAGCATTGATGACAGCTAATAGTTCTAGATCATGGGTAGCATAATTCTTCTCTTAGCTCTTGAGTTTTCTTGAAGAGTAAGCTACAGGATGACCTTCTTTCATAAGCACACATCCTAAGGCAAGCGTGCTAGCATCAGTTACTCTTCGAACTCCTTACTGAGGTCCAAAAAATTGAGGATAGGTGTTGATACCAAACTTTGCTTCAATCTATCAATGCTGGATTGTTTGGCAGTTGACCATGCAATGGATGTTTGCTTCTTCAGTAGATGTGTCAGAGGTGTTCCAATCAAAGCATAGTTTTTTATGAAGACCCTATATCATCCTGTCAATCCAAGGAAACTACATATTTCTTTGACAGTTGTTGGTATTGACCATTCTAGAACATTTCTCACGTTGGTTGGATCCACTGAGATTCCTTTCAGTGATATGATGAATCCCAGATATTCAATGTGACATTTGAAGAATGCACACTTCTCCATCTTAGCATAAAGCTTATGTGCCCTCATTGTCTTAAGGACAATCCGAAGCTGGGGTTCATGATCTTCTTCCTGTTTGGAATAGACTAAGGTGTCATGGAAGAAGAGGAGTATGAAGTCATCAATATATGGCCTAAAGATATCCTGCATTAACCTATTGAAGGTGGTAGGTGCATTCGTAAGCCCGAATGACATAACTAGGAACTCAAAGTGTCCATATCTCGTGTTGAAGGCCATCTTTGGGATATCCTCTTCCTTGATCCTTATTCGATAGTAACCAAACCTGAGATCAATCTTGGAGAAGATTTTTGCACCCTGAAGACGGTCAAGAAGCTCCTCTTTTCTAGGAATAGGGTACTTGTTCTTAAAAGCTGATTGATTCAACCCTCTGTAATCAATGCATAGTCCAATTGTTCCATCTTTCTTCTTCTCAAACAGCACTGGAGCTCCCCATGGTGAATTGCTAGGACGGATGTAGCCTTGATCTAACAGTTGCTTGAGTTGCTCCTTCAGCTCAATTTCTTCCCGGATGGACATTCTATAAGGCCTCTTTGCAATTGGCGTAGCTCCTGGCACTAGCTTGATCTCATGATTGACTTCCCTTTGAGGCAGAAGTTCTGAACTTCAGGAAATACGTGCGCGTACTCCTTTAGCCATGAAGGTTCTTCACTAGACTCCTGCTTCTGATCTAGCTTATTGAGCTTAATCAAGTAGACATATAATCCCTTTCTAACTCCCTTTATAATTTGAGTTGCTTTAGCCAATTCAATATTCGATATTTCAACCTCTCCTTGAGTTGTGACCAATTTCCCTTCAGAGTTTCAAAAGGAAACCTGGCCCTTTCCACAATGAATGTGTGCGTCTTTAGGTTTAAGCCAATCCATTCCGAGCAAACACTCATGGATACCTAGGTTCATGACCCTGAATTTGACCAAAGTTGAATTTCCTCCTAGAAATAATTCCACCTTGGCAGTTTTCCCAGTACAAATGACCTCACAACCATTTACTAATTCCAGAAGCAAGGTAGGTGCCTCTACTATGGCTATTCCTAATCTTATTGCACAAGCTGGTGAGATAATGGAATGTGTATTGCCACAATCAATCAAGTTTTTTAAGGCTTTACCTTGATAGTCCGATGGTGTCTGAATCATCGAAAACTGGCGATTCGGGCCTTTCTTGTGAAGAACGGAATGGACTGCCACCCTTTCAAACTCTGCTTCCATGGTCGGGTCTTCTTCTTTGCACATTTTCCCATTGGAAACAGAGGCGGTTCTTCCTCTGCCTCGGATGGCGGCCCCTTGGCTATGGGCAATTCCTTGGAAAGGAGCTTGACGTTGTCCTCCGCCAAGCTTGGAACATTGCCTTTTGAAATGACCGGGCTCGTTGTACTGGAAACAATGGAGATTGTGGCCATTGCTTTGGGTAGGGAAAATTTTATTGACATTATTGGTCCTTGCTTTCTTTCTTTGTCCCCAATTTTGACCTTGAACTCTCTTCACTTGGGGCCTATATGCTCCACTATTCTGATCATTATAAGACCAAGTTTTATTACTTCTTGGCCTAGCCTGCACCTTGTGAATTATGGTGCATCTCGAATGAGTGCGTCCTATAGATTTGTTGGGCGCATAGATTCGAGGCGGGTATTCACAGGTGGGTTTAAACCGGCACAAAATTTCAACACTTGTTATGTCATATCCATCCGTGGCGCATACTTCAGAAGTGAGACAAACTTTGAGTAGTATGGGTCAAGAGTCAATCCCAATTGTTTCAACTCATAGAACTCATTCATTTTCTGTGTGTGATACGCAGGTGGTAAGTATCTTCCTTGCATAGCTTTCCTCACCTTTTCCCAGGTAACGGATCCTTCCAAGATCCCTTGGTCTCTACACCATTGCTTCCACCAAAGCCTAGCTTCATCGGTGACCTTCAACTTGGCAAGCATTGCCTGGTTGGCAAGTGCACTATCGGCTGCTTCAAAGTAATCTTCCATGGACTCTATCCAAATCTCAGCATCAGCTTGGACAGTCCTTCCTTTCAAGTTGAATTTCGGTGGCTTGATCTACTTGAGAACAAACTTCTTCTCCTGAAGCACGGTCGTACTTGATGTAGGCGACAGACTGGGAATCTATACCTGGGCTTGTGCTTGGATGGAGGATTTTTAACGTTACAAATCCCTAATCCTTATGGTTATATTTTATACGCAATTCATCTTTCAGCTAATAACCTAGCCACTGAACTTTTTATCAATTCTCATAGACAAGACAAACATTGATAAAACGAAATCTTATTTAATTTATATGGGCATAACCCTTTCGGAGTACAATATTTCCCAGGATGATAGAGCAACTGTTACATTATTTTGGGGAGAATAATATTGTGTTACATATAGCTACGGGAACTAGATAATAATATGATTTTGGGTCATGGATCTTTGGGAATCGATAAGTCGTCAAAAGATTAGGGTATCTTTTCCTTTGGTAACCATTCTTCTCGTAGTGTCCCAACACCTTGATCCTGTCAGCGAGGATTATGCATGTCACTTCCTCGTATACATATGAGTTCAGCTCGACCCTCCGACCTTCGATATGTTAATTTGTGTTTACGTGAGCCTCCATAAAAATGAACAGCTTCACGATCTTGAGGTCCTCCAACCACTTGATCCTTTTTAGGTTGGTTCGAAGGTACGCAAACCGGTGGCCAGCTATGTAGTAGATTCATGAGTCACCCGTCCACGTTCGTTCCAGGTACAAAGGTGATGGATTATAAATACGGTCTAGGATGTTCAACATATTGATCCTTTGTTGAAAATTTGAGGAATGCATCGCAGTCATAAACATGACTTGGAACACTAAGAACCTGTTCCATGCTTCATAATTCTGCAAGACAACATTGAAAGTAAGGAAATGTCCTTAATAGCAACATTTTCTTTACTTCTTATTAAGATTTCTTATAAAGACAAATCCTTTGTTGGTTCACTCTGATACCAACTGTAACGTGTCCACCTATTCCCTTTCAGGACACGTCTTAGCAGTCCATCGGAAAGAGACTCTAGAAAGCTCCGCCCGGCACTCCCATAGAATGTTACAGGGTTTGCAATCTAGGACTTTCTGCGTCTGCCACATAGCGGAAGTATTTTGGCCGTTCCCACTTACGACTCAGGGTTTTCTCTAATGGTCATTTTCCTAAACGGCAACTAGCGTCGAACCCCAGGCGAACTACTTTACGCAAAAATGCCAGGGATGAAGCGGATTCACGCTACACTTGGTTCAAGGAGAATGAGAAACAAGAGGGATGCAAGGCTCGACCTCTCTGCCATAAGACATAGTCCCATTCTATTTCCCTAAATCGGGATTTTTGTTGTTACCTAAACTCTGGATCAGTGCCCTTGCTCTTCATTTCCTTTGAGAAGAGCTCCTTGCTGTCCTGTACGATTGAGAAAAGTTCCCGGCCAACTGGGACCACCCATCCGTAGGACGGACCCATGGCCACATCCACCGCACTTTCCTCAGGGTTGCTTTAGTTGTCTAATTACCTGCCACATTTAGTTGGACAAGCATCAAGCAGCTTCATTAATTAGCCAGTTAGACAACGTTTCATTCACGCAATCTTAGCACTTGACATAGAAAAGCAGTGTCAACCAAGTTCCTTTTCAACAAGTTATCATATTTATCTTTGGAATACATCCATAAAATCCAGCCCCAGCAGGCTAATGCATAATCCACCCAATGGCTATCCATAGTCTGCCTGAAGGCTATCCAGCAGTCCATAGGGATTACTAATCCAAGATTTTGCCCATAGATTAGAATGCGGGTCTCGAGATCCAATCCCGAGTCATGTTGGCCTCTTGTGCAGGGCCCAAAAGGCAAGGGATTTATGGCCAAAGCCCGCCGTGGCATCCAAGCATCCTGCTGCTCCAAGTAGCGCTCAACGGAGAGACCTCATGTGGCGGTTTTGGTCCACGTTCCCGATGCGGCTAACAACCCCCTTGATTAGGGTCAAGCAGACAGTCGGGGGTAACTGAAATTGCCTCTCTCTTTAGGCCTTCAACCTGAAGCATTAAATATCTCTCCATCCTTTAGTTCCTTGAGCAAACAATGCAAATAGTGCTCTCTAAACTGTTACAAACACAATCAGTTCCAGTGGTCGTTTATTTGGCCAAGTGCTAAGGAGTGAATCCTTTTTCCCGAATGTATCCAGCATTCAATCCGGGATCAATTGCGACTTGGAAAGATCCCCAAGGGTTTGTTTGGTCACCCTTTTGTCCTTGGGTTAGGGCCATACCCTATTAACCCAACTTAACCAATACCTTAGGTCTTATTAATAGTAAATCCTAGTGACCACGTCGCTCCAATTATTAATTGATCCTTTATTCCCAAGTAAATACATAACTCCCTTAACTTGGCAACTTTTCCCAAGAAGGTGATATAAGAGGATGACTACTCATCCTCTAGCAACTTAAACTTGCGCAAGAACGTGCCAACCTCATTCCAAGAAATGGCAACTCTCTTGTGATCAAACCACAAGACCATGCGACGTTGCAACTTGTTGCACAAGTGTCGTATCTATTCCATGGGATCTTTTCACCCATCGAATGGCGTTTTTCAGTCACGGAATTATGTTTAGACGAGAATCAGGGTTTAGGGTGTCATTTTACCCAACCCATTCCTAATTGCACTAGGCTGACAATGTTCGGTCCTAGGGATTTCAACTCAATCCAAGTTTCATCATTTGAAAGAGTGATCCTTAGGGTATGAGGGTTTCAACTACATTCCGTGAATGTGGGTAGGACCTTTGGGTATGAGGGTTTCAACTTGGCAACAAGTACAAAACTAGGTCAAGTCCTTAATGTGCTAAACCCTAGTTAGCACTTGGAGTATTTATTACATCGATTGAACCATCCTATGCTAATCCTTTGAAGTTTAGGTGGTTTAGGTAATCCACATTACTTGTCTTACGACAAGGACGAACCAATCCTAAGGATGTTAATTTGATCTAAAAGGGAAAAACTAGTTGCATTACGACACAATTCACATAAGCATACGATTCATTGCCTCTACGTACAATTAGATTCACAATCCCTAACTTTTCTTGTTAAGACCAAAACACATGTTAAATTTCGGCATAACTTCCATTGATCCTACTAGGACATGCATTCACAATTCATGCCACTAAGCTTTTAAGATTTTATGCTTAAATGAACCATGCAACCTTTCCCTACAATACTCTTGATAAAGGAAATTCTTGTGTACGACGAATGTGCAATATGCAACCTTTAGAATCTTTTCCATGCTTTGCTAGTTCCTATGGTTGATAATGACTTCCTTAATGAACCATTACAATGAAGATTTTTCTCAAAATACGACATGCCATTAAACTTCCCATGCCTAATCAAAGGTGCATTTTAATAGATTTGACCTTGTAAAGATAGGCAATAGGCATTCTAGACCGTTACTTTGAAATGCACAAAAGGCAACTTGCTAATAAGGTCCTAAAATGCATAGACCCATTATGTTTTTTTTGTTCATTCCATTGAAGTACCAATAGCCAATTTTCATATCATGAGTTAATTCTAGTAAATTCTAAATAGCCAATTTATTTCCAATTGTGTTTAACTAGGTGGATTTGACATGCATGGGTGCATCCTAGTCCATGAAATTATCGTGCATAATTGCAATACTTCTACATGAAATTAAAAATAGAAAGAAAACCTAGACTTGTGGGCTCGAGGAAATATCCACATGAATACTAGGAGATGAACCTCTTTTAGGCATGCCTTGTGACTTTTTAGGGACCATCATAGGCACGATTTCGGCTTTTGGTTTGCCTTTGTGGTTGATGAATTACTCGCCTTAGTATGTAGCCTTAGGATCTTTTCCCATCTCCCTCTTACGCGGATATCCCCTTTGAAGTACGGATCCTTGAAAGAAGTATCGGCTTTCAAGAATTTGCTTATGGAAGGCCTTAGGGTTTGGAGCTTGGGCCTTATGCGGGAGAGGAAGGGGTTCGCGAAAAAGGCTCTTATGAACGATCTTGCGGAAATGGAGGCTTTGAGAGTTCTTCCTCTTCTTCTCTTAAAATTCCCAGGCTAGGAATGGGCTTATCGAGGATCTAGTGGGAAAGGCTGTTAAGGAAGCCCCTTAGGAGCTTCCTGAAAGAAGCTTCTAGGAGCTTCTAACTACAGACAGGAGCCACGAAACCACGTGGTGGGAGATGACATCGTTTGGGCGGAAGGAAGAAAGGTGGACTTGACTGGGGGATGTTGACGGTCTGATGGCCAATGGCGGAGCTCGCGGCTATAATCGGCAGCCTGCGGTGAGCACAACAACATCCTCCTCCTCTTACAGTGACGACAATAGCTCTGAGCCTCACGTAGCCTCCCTCTACCCTTGTTACTCCCCTAGGGGGGGTTTTTATAGGTCAAGGGGGGGAGAGGAGACCTCCCCCACGTGGGCTGTGCATGCAGCCCACGACTCCCCCTTGTAACCACCTCTCCCACCTAGCCATTCCCTTCCCTCAGCCACACATCCGTTGGGGGAAAATTAGTAAAAAAATTTGCAATAAATTTCACCTTATCCACTTGACCTCCTCCTAAGAGGGTGTTTCCTCGTGGTTTAAGCGGTTTTAAACCCTCGGCTTGGTTTGCCAATGCAGAGGCCTTGATTTCTCACTTGCTGATTACAGATTAACTGCGGGCATTGAAGATAACTTTTGCACGAGTTTTCCACGATGCGCGGGAGTTCGGGTTTAATAATATTTTTAAGTGAAAATATTATATCGATTCCTCCAAGGGGGAGAGAATGTAATATTTCCACTTAAAAATATTACTAAATCTGACTTTTTGCACACCGCGTAAAACCTGAGTAAGGGCATCTTCCGTATGGAAATTGCTAACAATTTATTCCATAACCCGCATGCATGGCAATCGAGACCTCTGCATTAACAAACCAAGCAGAGGGTTCAAAATCCACAAAATGCGGGTAAACACTCTCTTGGGAGGAGGTTAAGTGGATAAGGTGCAATTTATTGCAATTTTTTTTTCTAAATTTCCCCCAGCCGATGCATGGCTGAGGGAAGGGGATGGCTAGGTGGGAGAGGTAGTTACAAGAGAGGGAGTCGTGGGCTGCATGCACAGTCCATGTGGGGGAGGTCCCATCTCCCCTCGTTGAACTATAAAAACCCCCCTTAGGGGGTAAGAAGGAGGACTGAGGAGTTGTCATGCTGAAGTCGTGGAGGGAGAGAGGAAGTCATCGCTGACGCCGCCAGTCATGGAGATCGCTGCCCAACCCAACCGCTAGCACTGCCACCTTGCGCTATCATGCTACTACGTATCTGAGGTGTGGAATCCACCAAAGAGTTTGTGTGTGTTACATTTGTTACTTTGTACATACTTAGACATTGTGCTTTGCTCTGCTTGAATGTTTTGCCTTCAGTTGGTTCATGTTCAATTTCACAGAAGAGAAAAGTGTTGTTTGGGAGTGAATCTGGTATTTGTTACAAACAATTTAGAAGGAGAAAGTGCATTTGTGAGGAATACTGGTGATTGTAGTGCCATTGCAGGCTTTGAGTTATTTTGGAGTGGAAGAGCTTGAGTTTTTTATTATAGAAAGTTCAGAATGTTGATGTTGCCAAAGAAGAGGAAGGAACCGATTTTCAAATGCAGAAAAGAGAACCTCATAAGAGCTTTCATCTTTGTCTGACTGTATGCATCGGCTTTAGGAAAAAATTGACAATATTCACCAGTGGAAGGAAGCTGTTAACTCTTGGAAAGATATTGTTACTTGGCATCATTTTCTCGTCTTGCTTATTCGCTTGATTGATCTTCTATCTTGAAATTCATCAAGGTCCTCTGTGGTTGCGACTTTTCTTTCAAAAACCCTTCGATAGTGCCACCTTAGGCTGTCAGGCTGCTGCCAAATTCTTCCCCCACTCGACTTCATTCTCCTACCATTACTACCCCTCCCTCTTCCACGTGGTTCAGTCCACTGTAAGAAGCTTTTTAGAAGCTTCTTTAAGAAGCTTCTAAGGGGGCTTTCCTAAGCCCCCTTCCTAGTAGATCCCCCATAAGTCCATTCCTACCCCCCCCGGATTTTAAGAGAAGAAGAAGAATCTCTCAAAGGTTCCATTTCCGCAAGGCCCCCATAAAACCATTCCTAGCCCCCGGGATTTTGAAGAGAAGAAGAAGAAGCTTATAAAGCCCCTTCCCACAAGACCCATCCTCTCCCGCAAAAGGCCCAAGCTCCAACCCCTAAGGCCTTCCATAAGCCAAATCCTGCAAGCTGGTATTTTTTTTTTTCAAGGATCTGTACTTCAAAAGGGATCTCCCATGTACGAGGGAGAAGAGCAAAGATCTTAAGGTTGCTTACCAAGGCGAGTAAATTTGTAGACCGCGAAGGCAAACCAGAAGCCAAAGTCACACCTACGATGGCCCCTAAAAAGTCACAAGGCGCACGTGCAGGAGGATCATCTCCTAGTATTCATGTGGATATTTCCCTGAGCCCACAAGTCCAGGTTTTTTTTCTATTTTGATTTCACATGAAAGTATTGCATTATGCACGATAATTTCATGGACTAGGATGCCCCTATGCATGTCAAATCCACCTAGCTAAATGCAATTGAAATAAATTGGCTATTTAGAATTTACTAGAATTAACTCATGATACGAAATTGGTCATTGGTACTTTCAATGGAATGAACGAAAAAAAAACATAAGGTGTCTATGCATTTTTAGGACCTTATTAGTAAGTTTCCTTTTGTGCATTGAAAAGTAACAAGTCTAGAACGCCTATTGCCTATCTTTACAAGGTCAAAATTATTAAAGAGTACCTTTGATTAGGCATGGAAAGTTTAATGGTATGTCACATTTTTAGACAAATCTCCTTTGTAATGATTCATTAAGTAAGTCGTTATCAACCGTAGGAAATAGCAAAGCATGGAAAAGATTCTAAGGGCTGCATGAAATAGGTTAACTCTAGCTTCAATTGGCATGAATCTCATTTAACTACGCAGTGGTTAGGAAAATGTTGCATGTTTCACATTCGTCATACGCAAGAATTTCATTCATCAAGGGTTGTATTTAGGAAAAAGCTGCATGGTTCATTTAAGCATGAAATCTTAAAATCTTAGAAAAAGAATAGTGGCATGATTCGTGAATGCAAGTCCTATTAGGATCAATGGAGGTTATGCCAAAATTTAACATGCATTTTGGTCTTAACAAGAAAAGTTAGGAATTGTGAATCTAGTTGTACGTAGAGGCAATGAATCACGTGTTACGTGAATCGTGACGTGATGCAACTAGTTTTCCCCTTTTAGATCAAGTTAACATCTCTAAGTATGGTTCGTCCTTGTCGCAAGACAAGTAGATCAAATTACCTAAATCACCTAACCTGAAAATGATTCGCATAGGATGGTTCAATCGATACAATAAATACTCCAAGTGCTAACTAGGGTTTATCACGTTAAGGATTTGACCTAGCTGCCAAGTCGAAACCCTCATACCCAAAGGTCCTACCCACATTCACGGAATGTAGGGACAATTGGACACGCTTGCAAGAAAAGATCTAGGGTTTCTACCCTAAGGATCACTCGTTCAAATGATGAAACTCAGATTGAGTTGGAACCCTAGGCCTAGTGCAATTAGGAATGGGTTGGGTAAGAAGACACCCTAAACCCTGCTTCTTGTCTAAACATAATTCCGTGACAGGAAAATGCCGTTCGATGGGTGAAAAGATCCCATGGAATAGATGCGACACTTGTGTAACAAGTTGCAATGTCGCATGGTCTTGTGGTTTGATCACAAGAGAATTTCCATTCCTTGGAATGAGGTTGGCAGGTTTTTGCATAAGTTTAACTTGCTAGAGGATGAGTAGTCATCCTGTTATATCACCTTCTTGGGAAAAGTTGCCAAGTTAAGGGAGTTAGGTATTTGCTTGGGAATAAAGGATCAATCAATAATTGGAGCGACATGGTCACCAAGATTTACTGTTAATAAAACCTAAGGTATTGGTCAATTTGGGTTAAGAGGGTATGGCCCTAACCCAAGGAAAAAAGGGTGAACAAATAAACCCTTGAGGATCTTGCCAAGTTGCAATTGATCCTGGATCGAATGCTGGATGCATTCAAAGAGAAGGATTCACTTCGTAGCAGTTGACCAAATAAACGACCACTAGAATTGATTGTGCTTGTAAAAATTTAGGAGAACTGTTTACATTGTTTGCTCAAGGAACTAAAGGATGGAAATATATTTAATTCTTTAGGCCTGAAGGGAGAGGCAGCTTCAGTTACCCTCGACTGTCTGCCTAACCCTAACCAAGGGGGTTGTTAGCCGCACCGGCAACGTGGACCGAACCCGCTGCGTGAGGTCTCTTCATTGAGCGCTACTTGGAGCAGGAGTATGCTTGAGTGCCAGGGGCTCTGGCCCTAAATCCCTTGCCTTCCAGGCCCTGCACAAGAGGCCAACGTGACTCGGGATTGGATCTCAAGGCCCGCATACTAGTCTACAGGCAGAATCTTGGATTAGTAATCCTTGTAGATTGCTGGATAGCCTTCGGGCGGATTATGGATTTGCCTACGGGCTGGATTTTATGAATGTGTTCCAAAGATAAATTTACTTGCAGGTATACCCCACAGCAAAATGGGGTTGCAAAAAGAAAAAATAGGCATATTGCAAAAGTTGCACATGCATTAATGGCTGAAAATAACATGCCCAAACATTTTTGGCTTGAGGTTGTCCATACTGTTTTCTACATTATGAATAGAACTCCCACAGCTCCAGTTCATGGGATGACTCCTGAAGAGTGCTTTATTGGCAAGAAGCCCGATGTATCACACTTGAAGGTATTTGGATAAGTTGCATATGTTCATCTGCCAGATGAGCTATGGAAGAAACTTGATCCAAAGACTGAAAAATGTATTTTTATTGGGTACTCTTTAGAGCATAAAGGGTATCGCTGTCATAACCCTGTCACAGGTGAGTTCAGAGTGAGCAGGGATGTTATCTTCAATGAGATGGGCAATTGGTATGCACCTGCTAGTGATGCATTAGATGATGATAATGATCAGGATAGTTATGTGCAGAAAGAAAAACAAGAATCACGGAGTCTTAGTGGACCAAAAACATCATATGGTACTATGCCTATAGCGAGCCCTTGGTCTGGGAGACTAAGGAGTAGCCCCACATCTTCAAGTGGATCTATAAGTGTTGCAGGGAAGGACAAAGGAAAGAAGAAAGTGCTGGATGGTAATGATGCATCCACCAACCATTTGGGATTTGACGAAGATTCCAGTGGTTCAGAGAGTTTGGATGATGAGCTTGGTATTCCTTCAGTCAGGACACCACGTGTACAGAGAGCTCATAGTAATGTAAAGGCTCCATTGAGTGATCTAGTGGTACACAGATCTAGCACGGTAAAATACCCTGTTAAAAGATTTGGTTTTGAAGGCTATGCAGCTCACCATTATGCTTATATGGTGAAACTAGTTAAGGATGTTGAGCCCACTTTGTTTTGAGGATGCTGTTGGTCATACTCATTAGGATGCAGCAATGGATGAGGAGATGGCTGCATTAGAAGCCAATAGGACTTGAGATTTGGTACTCTTACCTAAGGGTAAGAAAACTATGTTTGTAAGTTGGTTTACAAAGTCAAGCATAATGCAAATGGTTCAGTTAGCAGGTATAAAGCTAGGCTGGTTGCAAAAGGCTATGCTCAAACATATGGCATATATTATGAAGAGACATTTAGTCCAGTTGCTAGGATGGCGACTATTAGATGTGTGATTGCCTTGGCAGCAACCAAAGGTTGGAGTTTGCAGCAAATGGATGTTAAGAATGCCTTCTTGTATGGTGGATTTCAAGAAGAAGTGTATATGGAGCAGCCACTAGGTTATGAGGATTTAGAGCATCCCATATATGTGTGCAAGTTAAAGAAGGCACTCTATGGGCTAAAGCAAGAACCTAGAGCATGATCTGCCAAGATTGGAGAGTATCATGTCAATATTGGATTTTGTATTTCTGATGCTAATCACTCACTTTATGTGAGAAAGGGAGATGCATGTTTGGTCATCATAGTCATCTATGTGGATGACTTGATTATTATAGGTGACAATGACAATGGGATTGCTGAAGTTAAGGAATTATTGAAGAAGAAGTTTGAGATGAAAGATTTGGGCGAGCTGAGATACTTTCTTGGTATTGAGGTGATTATATGTGATGATGGTATATGGCTATCCCAAATGTACTATGGCTTGGATATGTTATCCAAGTATGGTATGATAGCTTGTAAGCCTCTTTCAGTACCATTGGAGCAAAATGTGAAGATTAGTGCTCACATTGGGGATGAGATAGATGACCCTACTATGTTCAAGAGGATAGAAGGGAGTTTGATTTACATGATGATTACAAGGCCAGACTTGAGCTATGTTGTTGGCCTTGTTAGTCAGTTTATGCAAATGCCTAGAAAGCCTTATTTGGATGCAGTTAGATGTATATTGAGGTATGTGAAGTCCACTTTACATTATGAAATTTTTTATGAGGCAAGTAAGTATGTACAGGTCTTTGGATACACAGATGCAGATTAGGTTGGTAGCATGTCTGACAAAAGATCTACAAGTGGATTCATGTTTTCCCTTGGTAGTGCACCAATTACATGGATCAGTAAAAAGCAACCTACAGTTGCTTTATAGAGTATAGAGGCTGAGTATAGAGGTATTGCTATGGCACCATGTGAGGTGGTATGGTTGCAAAAGTTATTAGGTGATTTTGATGTGCAAGGAGATGGTCCAGTTGTCATTCATTGAGACAACATGAGCAGCATACAACTAGCTAGGAATCCAATGTTCCATGCTAGGACAAAACACATTGAGGTGCACTATCACTTTGTGAGAGAGAAGGTACTTGCAAGAGAAATAGACTTGGTATATGTTAGCACACAGGATAAGATAAGTGACATTTTCACAAAGGCATTGGGTAGAGAAGCTTCGAAAGTTCTGAAGCTTACCTGGAGTTATAGAGATAGAATTGAGCTTGAGGGGGAGTGTTGAGATGGAAAGCTCAACACGTGCAGACATTGATGATGGATCGCCTGGTTAGATGGGTATGCACATCTATACTTAGAAAATTGGTGGTCATTATGACATTCACATGGCCATTAACTTATCACTTATATTTAGTTTGATACACATACCTACAGCTGGCAAAGATATAACGCCAGTCGATTAGTGTAGTTGGTTATGCATTGTTTGACTTAGAAGGCCACTTTTCTTTATGTTGTATCTTATCTATACTTTGTGTACATTGTATAGTGTGTGAAAGAAGAAGAAAAAATAGTAAGAAAGCGTTTTGGTCTCCATCTCTCTTCTTGTGTTCTTGAGTGAGCTTCCTCTTGTGTATACAGTGTGTGTTTGGCGTAGCAGCTCAAGCAAATCCCCACATCACACAATTCTTGACATGATTTTCATTCCTCTTTTAGAAGTTTAGGATGTCATTGAAGAAGACAAGAACAAAGTCATCAAGATAGGGCCAAAAGATATATTGTATCAGCTTGTTAAAGGTTGGTGCATTGGCTAATCCAAAAGATATCATAATGAAATCATAATGGCCGTACCTTGTATTAAATCAAGTTTTTAGAATGCCTTCTTCTTTGATCATTGTCTGATAATAGCTTGATCTTAGATTAGTCCTTGAGAAGATCTTTGCACATTGAAAAGAATCGAGTCAATTTTCTACCCTTGGGATTGGATATTTTTTCTTGATTATGACCTAGTTTTAACCCATAGTAATCAATGCAAAGGTGGAGGATTCCATCCTTTTTCTTTTGAAACATCACCCATAGTGAATTACTTGGCCTGATATATCCTTGGTCCAAAAGTCTCTTAAGTTGTTCTTTCAACTCAATGGCATATAGGATGGACATATGATAGGAATTCTTTGCTACTTGCACAACTCTTGGTGTTACTTCATCTTATGACCAAATTCTCTTGGTAGAGGAAGTTTTCTTAGCTCTTCAGGGAACACATCTGCATATTCTCTTAGCCAAGATTGTTCTTCATCAGCTTTCTTTCCTTGCTCAATCTTATAAAGTTTGATTAGGTAGATAGGCAATCCTTTTCTTAGTCCCAAGTTCATTATCTGAGAACCTTTTACTAGTTGTATTCTAGGGTTTCTAGTTTTTCCTTGAGCGGTTACTAAATCTCCTTTTGGATCCAAGAACACAATTTGACCTTGTCCATAATGAATGTGAGCATCATTGGTAATTATCCAATCCATCCCTAGCAAACAATCATAAGGCCCTAAATTCATGACCCTAAATCCTGTGTTGAAAAGATTGCTTCCTAAGTTAAATTCTACTCTTTTATTCTATTGAGCAAAAAATTCCTCTTTTCTATTTGCCAATTCTACTAGCAATTTAGATGTAGATATAGTGTTTATTCCTAGCTTTTTTGCATACTTCAATGAGATAAATGAGTGGGTGCTTCAACAATCAATCAAAGCCCTAAAGGTTTTACCTTGATGGACTATGGGGTTTTAGATCACTAAGAACTAGCAATTAAGGCCCTTCTTGTTGAGAGTAGCATGTATCGTTGCTCTTTCCATGTCTACTTCTAACATGGAATATTCACCTTCATCTATTTCTTTGTTCCTACCTTTGAAGGTTACTCCATCAACTTTCCCTTTAGTAGTTGAAACTACCCAATTCTAGCCATGGAATTGTCTTAGATGGATTGATTGACCTAACTTCGGGCATTGTCTTTTGAAGTGGCTAGGTTTGTTATAATAAAAATATCTTAATACCTACTTGTTGTTGACTACTACAAGTACAAAGTTTCCAACTAGACTTATCTTATTCTTCTTTCTTTGATCAATTTGGGATTATCTTGGATCCTCTTGACATATCCTCATGGTCCTTTATATGGAGAGATTTGTCCCCAAACTCTGTCACTCTTGGATGTGGATTAAATTTCTTGGATAATGGACCTTGCTCAAGACCTTGCTCAAATTGATGTGTCTTGTAAGTCAAATGAGTGCATTGCTTTGAGATCAGTATCTAATGGAGGGTTTAGTCCATGATAAAACTTTGATACCTGTTGGGTGATGTCCATGGGCAATGCATACTTCAAAAGGACACAAATCTAGAATAGTAGGCTTCAAAATTTGGATTGCTTTAAGCTAAAAAATAAATTCATTTTTAGTGTGTTGTATGCTGGTGGGAAGTATTGCCCACATATAGCTTCCTTTAGTTTTTTCTAAGTAATGGTTACTTTCGTAAACCTTTGGTTCTTGCACCATTGCTTTCACTAAAGTTTGGCTTCACCTGTCAACTTTAGTTTAGTTGTCATTGCTTGATTTGGAGTAGTAGTGCTTATTGCCTATAGAAACAAAATAATCCTCCATAGATTCAATCTGAATTTTTGCTTCAGACTCGATCCCTTTCCTTTTCCATCAAGCTTAGACAGTTTGATTTTCTTGAGAAGGAATTTCTTTTCTTGTTCTTTAGTCGAGGTAAGTGTAGGCATAGAAGACATAATACCATGGTTTTGTTTATGTTTACAAGTTTAGTTGCATGTCTTGTATGCTTACAATTTTCATCTCTCATTAAGGTTTTCAATAATTAAATTCACGAATTTTAAATTTACAGCATAAGATTAGTATGAAGTACACAATCTTGCAAAATTTTGAGAGTCTTTTATTATTCACAACTTGCAATAGGGCTAACTAGGTTTCTTTATCATATCAAATAGATAGTTGGAATCAAGTTAGGAAGATTTTTGGGTTACAACTATTCTAATTATGAAATTTTGATACATCAATAATTCTACAGGTTGGAGGCTCATAAAAAATATTTAGGACTTTGTATTTTAGGAAAAGATTTGGAAATCACATTTACAATGATTGTGGTAGTATGAGCATCCTAAAAGGGCAATGACTCGATTGTGGGAATATAGACCAATTATTCATAAAGATAATGGTTACGGTGATACCATTCTTTGCCTGTGTTGAGGATAGGATTTAGACATGATTCTTTGAAGATTAATACACAACTTGGAAGGCAATCAAGGAAAGATCTTAATTTAATAGCAATTCTTTCCAACTTGGTTCTATTCCTAGTTTCTTGGATTTCTCTTAGTTTCCCTTCAAAAATTTTTTCTGCCCATTTTTTGAGATCTAAACTTTGATTAGTCTTCCTTTATTTGATCTTTCCTTGGTTATTATTAGTCACCCAAGAGAGTAGTTCTAATCAATCATTTTAATCACCTAATTTAATTATCTTAATTTACTTTGTATAGTTTATAAATGTTAAGAAAAACTATTTCTCTATGTTTATATGATTTATATGTTTATATTTATGAATTCAAGAATACTAAAGAATTTTTTTAATTTCTTTAGCTAAAAAAATATTTTCAATGTAATTATGTTTATATGTAGCTACATATAATGTTTTTAATGCATTTTGATGATGTCATCCAATTTATTCTACCTTTCAAAATTCAAAACTCGAAATTAATAACATATACTTATTCTAATATTTCTTTTTGTTGATTTTTTATTTTTTTGAGCCATACATTCTTCATTAAAGATTGAAACTCCTTTATGTATGTTCTTATTTATGATCGTTAATTTAGAAAAGAACCTAGTTTTGTATTGTGTAAGATGGCATTGTTGTGCACTACACGGACACAATGTGAAAAACTCTAGAGTGCATTGTCATCCAACTTTCTTATTTTTCTAGAGAGTCAATACCATATTAGTCATTAGTGTCAGTGTCCATAGTATGGATGGCTAAAAAATACTAGATTTTTGGATAATTTTAGCCTATTTTTTATATTTTAGATATTATTTCTTATAAATATCCTAAAAAACTATGAAAACTTCTAGAACAGGATGACATTTAAAAAACAAGTTACTTTTCAACCAGTTTTGGAGATTTCATGGGAAAAGAAGGGCTTCCAAAATTGCACGATGTGCGATCGCAATTTATAAGCAACAAATAGCACTCGAAATTGGAAAAAGAAAAAGAAGTAATCTAGAAGAATTCTGATCAAGTGTCCTCAGGTTTTACCCCCCTTTCAGATCCAACGAAACCATCAGATTTGTAGACTAAGAAGCAAAGAAAAAACTACTATTTGATGCATGTTATTTGTCTAGAAGGGAGCTCTAGGACATCTAATGCTTGGAGATTGCTTCTGAGTAGTGCCAGACAAGGAATTTTGGGTTCTATTAATACATAGTTCTTCGATTCATTGTGCTTTGTCTTTATCTTGTGTACCTCTTGTCTATTCTTTTTCTTCTCTTCTATCTCCTATTCTCTACTTCCTTCTATCTTTAATCCTCGATGGATATGACCTTTCGACTAAAACACCTCTGACATTCGTGAACCCAATGTGAAAGGTCGTCAAAAGGAAAGACAAAATGGGAGAACCCTCAAGCACAACTTCTATTGATGTTTTGTAGCATTAGTGTAAAATATAAACATGCTTATGCATGTGTAACAACAACAAAGGGTGAGGATATCTAATGATTGGAGATTGCTTTTGAGTAGTAACAGACAAAGAGTTTCAGGTTCTATCAATACATAGTCCTTTGATTCATTGTGCTTTGTCTTTATCTTGTGTACCTCTTGTCTATTCTTTTTCTTCTTGTCTATCTCCTATTCTCTAGTTCCTTTTATCTCTAATCCCCGATGGATACGACCTTTCAATCAAAACCCCTCTAACATTCGTGAACCCAACGTTGTCGTGCCGCTATGCGCACACCGTGTAAAAAAATCTAGAGTGTAACTTTTTTATTGATTTAGAGAGCCAATGCCATTTTAGACATTAGGGTTAGTATCCATGGTTCAAAAATATTATATTTTAGTCAATTTTTGAAATTTTTGATATTATCTCTTGTAAAAATCCATAAAACTATAGACAACTTCTAGATTAGGATGACATGTAAAAGAAAGCATGTAGCTTTCAACCAATTTGAGAGGATTTTATGTAAAAGAGAGATTGACGAAATCGTGCGACATGCGATCGTTGTTTTGAGACAGTGAACAAGACTCCAAAGTGGGAGATGAAGGAGTGATCTAGCTGAATTCTGGATAGGTTTCCCGATATTTTATCCCCCTTTCAGAGCGAATGGAAGCATTAGATTGGCAATTTGAGCAGCATAGAGGAATGTGTTATTTTATACACGTTTTTGTCTATTAGAGTTTAATATTCTCATAATGCTGAAAGAAACTGACATGCTTTATCTCTGTTAGTATTCTTATTCATTCTCTATTTCTTTCTGAGAGTATTCTTCTACGTGTTCTATTTCTTCATGCCCCTTCTCATCAGTCTACTCCTCTCCCTGAATCTCCCTTCACCCTATTGTCTCTTACCCCCATGGTGGACTTTCGACACCAAATGCTCTGACACTGTGTTAGGGGAAGTTTATGCTATCATCAAAGGTGAATTCCGAAAGATATTTGGACTCATGTTGGACTGAAATCTTTAGCCATATTCATAGAATTAGCTGCAGCATTGTTCTTTTAATTCATTTCTTACTCTATAGAAGTCATCTTGTCAAAATACGCAAGTATTATGTCCCCCTATGGCAAGGCAATGTTTGTAGATCATTAATAGATGCTTTGAGTTGAATTAAGAGGAGCTTTTTCTCTTATTTCTTGGTTGTGGTACCTTATCCTTATCAGGAACTCAATTTGAAGCTCTCTTGAAGCAAGTCTCTTTGCCCTACAAGCCTTGTAATTGACTCATAAGCTTTTGTCCCTAACAATCTACATTGAATGTAATCATACAAAGTTGATTCATGCTATGGCGTCATATATGAATGATGGCATGCAGAGTTGTTTATGATACATGACAGCATATTGTACTTGATTTTATAATTTGTGATTGCTCTTACAGTCAAGAAAACAAGCTTGATTTGAGTTAGAACTTATGAGATAATACTCTTGTGATCTTTGCTAAGAACATGTAGTTAGAAGCTCTATCAACATCTTCAAGAACTTGGCTTGAAACCTTCAACCCTTCTCTTATCTCTACCATCTCCGGAGTCTAAACTATTGAACCCCCATACACTCTTCTCTCTCAAACCCCTGTGAAAGACCATGATGTATCTCTCGAGCCTTTAAACATTCACTGTAATCTACTTATCTCTTGAAGACACATCTCCATCTATCTTGTCCAGTATTCTTGCCAAACCTCTATGGTGACCTTCAACCCTATGCGCTGCGACATTGGTGGAAAGAATACTGGACAAGGTAGATGGAGATGTGTCTTCAAGAGATAAGTAGATTACAATGAATGTTTAAATGTTCAAGAGATAGATCACGCTCGATCACAGTGGTTTGAGAAAGAAGAGTGTATGGGGGTTCAAGAGCTTAGACTCTGGAGATGGTAGAGATAAGAGAAGGGTTAAAGGTTTCAAGCCAAGTTCTTGAAGATGTTGATAGAGCTTCCAACTGCGTGTTCTTAGCAAAGATCATAATAATATTATCTCATAATAACTCAAATCAAGCTTTTTTCCTTAACTATAAGAGTAATAAAAAATTATAAAATCAAGTACAATATGTTGTCATGTATCATAAACAACTTTGCATCCCATCGTTCATATGTGATGCCATCGCATGAATCAACTTTGCATGATTACATTCAATGTAGACTGTTAAGAACAAAATCTTATGAGTCAATTACAAGGCTTGTAGGGCAAAGAGACTTGCTTCAAGAGAGCTTCAAATTGAGTTCCTGATAAGGATAAGGTACCACAACCAAGAAATAAGAGAAAAAGCTCCTCTTAATTCAACTCAAAGCATCTATTAATGATCTACAAACATTGCCTTGTCATAGGGGGACATAATACTTGCATATTTTGACAAGATGACTTCTATAGAGTAAGAAATGAATTAAAAGAACAATGCTGTAGCTAATTCTATGAATATGTCTAAAGATTTCAGCCTCAAATCAGCCCAAATATCTTTCAAAATTCATCTCTAATGATAGCATAAACTTCCCCTAACACGGCGTCAGAGCATTTGGTGTTGAAATTCCACCACAGGGGTAAGAGAGAGTAGGGTGAAGGGAGATTCAGGGAGAGGAGTAGATGACGAGAATGGGTTTGAAGAAATAGAAGACGTATGAGAATACTCCCAAAAAGAAATAGAAAATGAAGAAGAGTACTACCAGAGATAAAGCCTGTTAGTTTCTTTCAGCATTATGAGAAGATAAAACTCTAATAGACAAAAACGTATATAAAATAATACCTTCCTCTACGCTACTTAGATCACCAATCTAATGCTTCCATTGGCTCCAAAAGGGGGGTAAAATACTAGGACACCTACCTAGAATTCAACAAGATCACTCCTTCTTCATCTCCCACTTTGGAGTGCTATTCACTGCCTGAAAATAGTGATTGCACATCACGCGATTTTTTCAATCTCTTTTCTTACATAAAATCCTCTCAAATTGGCAGAAAGCTACATGTTTTCTTTTACATGTCATCCTAATCCAAGTTGTCTATAGTTTTATGGATTTTTACAAGAGATAATATCTAAAATATCAAAGATTGGCTAAAATCTAATATTTTTGAACCATGGATACTAACACTAATGTCTAAAATGGTTTTGGCTCTCTAAATCAATAAGAAAGCCACACTCTAGATTTTTTTACACGGTATGCGCATAGCGGCACAACAATACGAAAGGTTGTCAAGGAAAGAAAAGATGGGAGAACCCTCAAGCACGATTTCTAGTGATGTTTTGCAGCAGTTAGTGCAGAATATGAACATGCTTATGCATTTACAACAACAACAACAGGTGATGCAAGCTTCTGCTCTCGGGGAACTTACTCATGAAATATACATGTGCATCACATGGATTCAAAATAAGGTATTTTTAAAATACTATTTTTATACATTTTTTACATACAAAAGGGTGTAATTTAAATGGGTCATTTACAGATTGAATAGAAAAGGGTTATGTTTTATTCATAGAAATTTCACAAATAAGGATATTTATAAATAGGCCTTGAACGCATGTGATGTAGAGGATATACATATAGTAACTTTCACATACGGGCCAAACCAATGATTTACCATCTTCCTAGAAATACTGTATTTATTATCTAGGCTTCTGCCATAGATAAGAATTTCTTGAATTTCTCTTGGCCGAAGTTGATGTCGCTTATCAAATATTCTTTTGTTCTTTAGTCTTCCTGTCTTTAGCTTCTCAATAGCTGCTTGAATATCTTCAAGCCTTCTTTCTAGCTGCCATGTGCACAAAGTCAGCAACTCTTCTCTATTGATGCCTTCCTCCCAAGGTAGAAGACTCCATGTGAGAATAGATTTTTCAATTGGCATAATTAGTTGTTGTCAATGCATAAGCTCTGCAGGCATATAGTTAGTCATTGTACTGTGAGAAGTCGGATCAGCCCATAATGCAAAAGGTAGCATTTTAGGCCATTCTTTGACCTTTCCTTTAGAAGACTTTGCTAGGGCTTTGAGAATATGTTGGTGCCCTCTCTCACTTTTTCCATTGCCTTCAGGGTTGTAGGTTGATGTTAACACTAACTTAATACCAAATTGAGCAAAGAAGTTGTGTGTCTCATCAGCATCTAACTCTCTACTATTTGTAGTTACTTTACCCACATAACCATATCTACAAAACACTTCTTCAAGGAAAAAACGACCAACAGCTTGAGTGGTCTTGGTTGTTAAGGCTTTGCCTTCAACTTGATTGGTTAGATTCTCTCTTGCAAGTACTAAATACCACATATTCCATATCCTTGTAGGCATGGTTACAAGAGCAATAACCAATCTATAATGTATAGATATGGGATAAGCCACTTGTAACCCATTTCGATGCTTGACCATAGAATACATCTGACACACATAACAAGTTTCAACAAATTGTGCTATGTCCCGATACGATACATGTTTTGCCACCAATATTTTTCTTTGACCTTACTAAAGGTTCCGCATATGTCTCTATGGCCATCCCACAAGCTTTTATGAAATTCATTCATTACTTGTTGAAATCTTTTGTTACCTAAAACTCAAACATGCGCTCCTTTGTTCTTCTTTGCATGCTTCCATAGATGCCCTTCTTTAAGAAATAAGCCAGAAGCTTTCCTAATATACTTGAACTCTTCTTCAGTCCAAGATTCCTCCTTCTTCATTGTGCTCAAAAATTGGCCAATCTTCAGCCAACCTTCTTCAAGGAAATGAACTAGAACTGGAGCAATGCAATGAGCATGCTAGCTTCTAGTTGACCACCTTTCTTCCATAGATAAATATTTGATCTTTGTTGCTCTATGTTGATTTACAACAGTGCATTTTCTTGTTCTTACTATCCTTAATGCTATATCATTAAAAAGACCAGCTTCACCTGCAAGATTTAGATTTGGGTTTGTATATGTAGCAACTAAAAAGGTACTTTCAGTAGCCATGGAATGAAATTCAACAAGTATAGATTCTTTAGCTTCATCTTCTTCCATCAACTCTTCTTCATGATCATATATTGCACATGATAGCATGTCAACAATTGGATTCACCTTTCTTGCAATATGCTTTAATTTAGGGCTGAGAGATTTAATATATGCAATCCATCTTAGCATAGCAATGTCGGGTGTAGAGCAGTTGGCAATCATGCCCAAGAGTGGAAGACAATCAGTTTCTACCACTATGAAAGCACCTATAAAGTATTCAGATCACACTTTAATGCTATTACAACTCCCCACAATTCCCTTTTTACTTATGCATACCTTCTTTGACATTCATTGAGAACCTTTGCTCCAAAACGAATTTCATACCTGTTACCTTGAAGGTCTTCTTGGCCAATGGTCCATCCTATCCCAATGGGACTTGTATCCGTAGTAAGGATGATGGGTTGACCATTTGAATAATCATTCCTTTTGAGAGTGGGGGCTGAAATTAACAACTTCTTTAGTTTGCATACAGCGAGAGTATGCTCTTTCCTCCAAGAGAATCTTTGGCCTTTTCTTAGTAATTGATACATATTTTCAGTGACATGAGAAAAATGTGGTATCTATATGAGATAGAATACACATACGCTAATAAATCTTCTCACCTCTGAGATATTTGTGTAATTTCTTGCATTTTGCTGATGGCATCTATCTTGATTGGTGAAGGTTTACGTCCATAGAGGCCACACAGATATCTAACCACTAGAACTTCTTCTACTCCAAAAATCGACTTAGCTCTAGAAAGGGTTAGATGTACCTCTTCTAGCCTTGTCAAAATCCTATCATAATCATGAATATGGTTAACTACAAATGTCATGCAACCATCTTCATCAAGCTCCTCATTCTTTTCATTGACTTCATATCCCTTGATAGGTACATCATCAAGGAATGGAAGAGTAAGTTGTGGAATAAAGTCCCTTGAGACTTTGTGTATGGAATTCATCATAGGGGCTACATATTTTGTTGCATCTTGTGGTAGAGTGCACATGCGGACTAATCAAAGAGGTGTCTTCATTGTGGTAATGTCTCACCTTTCTGATGAAAGCTGAAATTGGTCATATCCTGAATATAGGTCGCCCATAGAATAAATTGCTCCACTTGCAAAAGCTTCAGCAAACTCATCAACAATTGGACCCAAACCAACATTTTGGATTGTGACATAATTAACAAGCTGTAGATCTTGGATGAATTGTAAATTTTTCTTGGGTACGGTAAACCATCGATTTGATTAAGGTGCTGAAGAAGGTTCTAAATTCTTTATTCTGATCTTCTCATTTAGAAGTTCCAATAATTTGGGCAAATGCGCCCTTGGAACGAGAATGGGCTTGAGATTCCAAGGCACATGTGGGACCATAAAAATTACCATAGGAGTCACAATATTTGGATCCACACAGCCTATTTCACTTGGTTGAAATGCAAAAGCTTTTCCATGTTTCATTAGCATTTGCACAAAAGAGTGTTTTTCAGCCAGCGAAAGGAAAGAATTTTCACCTATTTTGAGCTCTTTTATACTTTTAGATGTGAACTTGTGAGCAATGTTGGAAGGATCACGAAGACTTGGCTGATTTGCTACCCTTTTAGCTAGCCCTTCACTTTCAAGAGATAGTGGGACTGCCACAGGCTTGACTTTCTTATCCACCGTCTTGTATTTTGTCTCCACTTGTGCTTCAGCCTTGTTGAGTAAACCAAGGTCTTCCGCTCAACAAATTCTTTAATTTTTTGATAAAAATCCAATGTACATACTTCTATGGATTTATTTTTAGCCTAATTTTCTGTATGAGCAGTTGCATATATTTCAGCCAATGTGTTAGTAGTAATCAGTCCAAAAAAATGCCCGAAATATCTTCATTTTCAACCATCATGAAATAAGTTTTTAGCTCCCTTTTTACATGACATAAACATTTTCTTTCAGCTTTAGTCATGGCTAGAAGAGACTTATAGCAGTCCATACTATTGGTTGTACATACATACATATTTCCTAGAGACACAGTTTCTATAGTATAAGGAGGTTCAATCTTTTTACATGCCATAGCCTCATTTTATAGCAATGTAGCCCAAAAACCCGTGAATTTTCCGGCATTAGAAGGCACAGGATAATCACGCAGTCAATTTCTCTTTTGATGATGGTTAACACACACAATAAGAAATTGGTCAGCTTCTTCATTATCCTTGCTTTGGATTCAAGCCTAGGAAGAACCATCATCAAGAGCTTTTGTTTCCAAGCGGGCTTTTGAAATGTAAGGTTGCCCAAGAATGATAGGGTAACTACAAGAGTCTTGAATAAAAAAGTGAAAATTGTCTTTTATGTCTCCAATAGCTACCTACACATTAGGACATGCAGCATATAACTCTCCAGAAGAGTCGTTTGCAGTTCTCACTCACCAACCTGGATCAACATATATGGGCCATCCACCACTTTCGTAGACTCCTTGCCATGACGTTTATCTCCGAGCCATGGTCTAAGAGTGCAAAACATGGTGTTTCCTTTTGTCCAATTTTGACGATTGTCTTCGTTGTTGCTCTTGAACAATGCGTTGCGTATGGGAGTAGTGACTGCTTGGAATGAACTGAGCCTCTTCCTCCTCATGCATGTGCTGTAGACGGCCTTCTTTTTGAGAGGTGGACTGTCCAACTGGTTTGGACCAGTCAACCATTACATTTTCAGCTTTCACTTCTTTAACTTTTGCATTCATGCTTTCTTTATCTTCAGCTTCAATTGCTGCAATTAATTCTTTAACTGTTTAAATATGAATTCCTTGTGAAGTCAGCTTCTCTTCATCTTGCACAAAAACTCGAAGAACTTACGAAAAAGCATGCACTATTTCTTCAGCTTCATCACCAACATATTTTCTTTTCCTTTTGATTACATTAATAATTACATCAAGGAATTCATGTTTGTTAATTCCAAGAATTTCACGTAAGGTGAATTCAATTTTACTTCTTAAAATTCATTCTTCTAGGACTCATTTGAGATCGGTTGTAGTTTCTATGTCAGACTGCAATTTGTAGCCTAGTTGCTTGCCTTTCTTCTTTCCTTCAATCTTCTTTGTTTGTGGTGCATCTTCCATCTCTTGATCTGGAGTTACATTTTCAACAAGCTTTGGTTGTTCAAGCGTTCTTCTAGTTACCTGTTTCAGAGGGCCAGAAAAGGAAGGCCTTGGCTCATCTTCTCTTCTTCTCTTTTCTTCAATTAAGACTTCTTTATGATTGAAATTAGCCAAATGTGAAAATGCAGAAAAAGAATCTACGGGTTCTTTTCAACCATTATTCCACGAACACACTGACTGGTATTAGCCAAATCTTCTTTGGCTACTTTATCACATTTCATTTGATCTAGTTCCTACATCCATACTTTAGATTGCACATTAGCTTTACATGCTTTCAAATTTGATTTAGTTGGTTCAATCTGCAACCCACAAGTAGCTGCATCAATTGCTGCATAGGCATTCTTTACAGCTAAATCTTCTAATATTTCCTTCATTCCACCATTGCCAAAATTTGGCTCCAGTTTTAGCTACATGAATTTTTCCATCTTTCCAAAAGATGAGCTTCTATGCTTCAACCTCATGAAAGGCAAAACACTCCCTCTTGTCATGTTGTTGGTTGTCACACCAAATACAACGCCTCTTAAATCCTTCTCTCATGGGTCTTTGAGTTGATGATCATCCTTGTTCTTCAACTTTGACATCCTGATTCTCCACCTTGGAACTAATTTTTGCAAGATTCAGATGAAGGTCACGCATGCTTTTAATGGGCTCATCCATGACATCATTTTTAGAAGGAATAGAAGAAGAAAGAGTTGGTTGATTAGTCAAAGGAATAGGAGATTTTGAAGGTGGAACAAGCTCCATCAATGGATTTTTTGAATTTGAAGTAGAGCCCAATCTTAGTCACATCCGCTCCCTTCGAGCAATCATGTTAACTGCATTAGTAACATCTGTCCATGCAGTCTTGAATCTTGATTCGGAGGTAGCATCTTCTAGGTGATCATCAAGCTTCTCTTGCAAAATGGGATTTGTAGACTTAAGGAATAATTCAATCTTTTGACCTTCCATACTTTGTTGGTCTTCAGCATCAAGTTGTCCGAATTTACTTTCAAACTCATGGTATAAAGCTGTTGTTGTTGGGTTTTTCAACCCAATCAGGGAAACTTTTCTTCATCATTAGGCCAGAGTCTTCTAAGAAGAATTATTCGAGTAGGGCTTTTTTGAATGTAGCCCATCCGCATCTTGTTGAAAAAGACCATGGATTCTTCATTGAAGACCATGCTTGGCTAGTCTAGCAAAATAGCGATTCCATGCATATTGCGGTACACCAAAGAAGAGCATTTTCTCAACATACAAGTGAATGAAAACATAGACATTTTGACCATTAAATCTTTTAAATTTCCGCCCAACTTTCTCTAGGGCCTTGATAGCTATCGATTCAATCTTCTCTTCATCTTTCCTTTGTTATTGTTGTTGTAACATTTGGATTTGTTGTTGCTAAGTCTGTTGTAGTATGCGCACCAACTGTTGTAGATTATTTCCTGAAGAATCCCCCATCTTGGAATTCTTTTATACCAACCTTCATGTTGGGTTCACCAATGTTGCAGTGCGTAGGATTGAAGGTCACCACAGTGCTTTAGCAAGAATACTGGACAGGATTGTAACGTGTCCACTTGTATCTTCAAGACACGTCTTAGTAGTCCATCAGAAAGGGTGTCTAGAAATCTCCGCCCCGACACTCCCATGGAATGTTACAGGGTTTGCGATCTAGGTCTTTTCGCGTTTGCCACATAGCGGAAGTATTCCGATTGTTCCCACTTAGGATCGACCTGAATTAGGGTTTTCCTTATTGGTCATTTCCTAACGACAACTAGTGTCGGACCCAAGCGAACTATTTTACGCAGAAACGCCAGGTCCGAAGCGGATTCACGTTGCACTTGGTTCAAGGGGAATGGGAAACGAAAGGGATGCAAAGCTCAACCTCTCTGCCAAAAGGCATAGTCCCATTCCATTCCCCTAAAACATCGTAAATCGGGTTTAATCATAACTCTAGGTCAACGCTTTTGTTGTTCGTGTTCTTTGACGCTCTTCCTGCTATCCATCGAGATTTGAGAAAAGTTCATGGCCAACCGGGACCACCCATCCATAGGACGGACCTATGGCCCATCCTCTGCACTTTTCTTGGGTTGTTTTAGTTATTTAATTACCTAACACATTAGTTGGACATGTAACAACCAGCTTCTTTAATTAACCCATTAGGCACTGGTTCCTTCACGTAATCTTATCACTTTGACATACAAAAATAATATGAGAGCCGAATTTAGGTGACAGGAAGTGCTTAAAAATAGCAAAAAATTATGAATATCAAGGGAAAAATATTCAATGTCGAAGGTGGCGGCTCCATCTAGGACGATTTTAAGCATAAGCAGTCGACGGGCGCCCAAGTGACACGTCCAGATTTTTAGTAATTTTTTTGCCAAACAGGACGGGATGTGGGAGCTGCAGGCCTGTCCGGGATGCCGAGGCGGACGCCCAAAAATTTACAGCACGTCAATCGGAGCGCGTATGCAGAAGTTGGCCCAAAACCGGCGGGGGTGCCCAAAAAAGAAGCAAAAGGGGAAATTTCAAAGGGTGTGAAGAGAGGGGGGTGACCTTTGGCACCCCCCCCCCCCCCCCCCCCCAAAATCATGATGATGCCTGTCAGGTAAGCCATGGAACAAATCACAGCAGGCCACTACATTGTTCTCATGCTCCACATCGCTCCATTCCGCGCAAACAATGGAAGCCTGTAGAGGGAGAGAGAAAATCAGTCTTTCTCTCTCCTCCCTCTCTCTCTTCTAAAGGCAAGTTCATGTGGGAAGAAGAAGGAAGAAGAAAGAATGATGGAGGCTCGTCCGGCATGGATTGGATTGCTCCACGGGCTGGAAATGGTGATTTGTGATTGTGCTCGACATGAAGTGCTGCTGATTTCCAGATTTACAGCCATGGACATGAAACCCGAAACACGGAAATAAGCGGTAATTTAAAAATTTCAAAGGAAATTTGAGATTCTATAGCTTTTGATTGATGAAATGTTGTTCATGTGGGCTCAAAATTGTTCATGTTGCTGTTTTCCATGAGTTTCTGCTGGTCATAATCAGAAAATCAGGAAAAATATGCATCTTGTGGTTCAAAATAACATGCTAAAACAGGTAAAACATGAAAAATCAAGGGAAAATGATGTTTTTGGGCATAAAAATGGGAAAATGAATAGGAACACCAACTAAATTTTCATTTTTGCTGCAAGAAGGAACTAAGGGCCACATCCCATAACCTATCTTGAATTTTTGGTAATAAAATAATGCAAAGAATAAGGGAAAATACAATGAAAATAGAGAAAAATCACTAAAAATAGGGGAAAAATGCATTTTGGGTTTTGAAAAATAAGAATAAATAAGAACAATGTTTGTGAATGTTTGTGGGGACTGAAGCATGAGGATTTTCCTTAGTTCAACCCCACCTTCTTGTTCTAGTGTGTCTTTTTCTGCTTTCTACACATAAAATGATGTCAAAATACCCTATAAACCTATGCAACGGTGCAATATTTAAACGGGGAAGGGTAGAGAAGTTGAAATATGTCTAAATGCCGCTTGAGATGATGGGAAAGTTGCTGATTTCTATGCATAGCATTTAGGACGGATGATAATTAAAATTAAGAGCTCAGTAGCACGAGGATCACCTCGGTGCTAAGCCCATGCAACGAAGCACGAACGGTAGTTGGAAACCATTAAAAGAATGTTTTTGCACTTGTGCACGATACTGTTTTACTAAATGTTTGAGCACTAGGCATCCACCAAATGCATAGAGCATGAAAAAGAATTTAAAAGTATCAGTGATCAGCTCCTGGACATGCATTGCAATTGGTTTATTGGAACCTGACCTACGATGAGAGGCAGTGAGGTACCCATGCTGTAGGCTAGTCGTGGGGGTCAAAGGGAAAGAGAAGTAAGGACAATGGTACATTCTTGGACACACTTATTTGGTACCTTGAGCGACTTTTGTGCGATGTGTCTATTTATTGAGCGACGCACTGAGGGGCCAATCCCCAAGGTGTAGGAGAGTCGCAGAGGGTTGACGGCATTCAGTCGGAGGAGGAACCCCATGTGTATGTGATTCGAGCCTTTTGGCTATGTGAAAGGGACTCCCTCTGAGGAGTAATATTGGGTTAGGATCAGTTGGACTACAACGTTTTACAAACGCAATGTTTAGGAAGGCAGAGATTTTGATAGACGCTCCTGGCCGCGAGGCCGAGGGGTTGTCTTGTGCGTAGTGACGAGACCCGGCTAGTGCATGAGCCAGTGCTGGCCCATTTTCAGGTCTATCAGTGGTGCATGTGCCGGGGGCCACTTAAAAGTGGCGGATCTCAAATCCTGGTTGTTTAGGGACCAACTAGTAGTTTATGCCAAAGGATACTGAGATTGATCCATTATTTATTGATAAGCATCGTCTAGTAGAAATCCAAAAGCAAGAAAGAGACGAAAGAGCTAGGTGACGTGCTGAAATTTTTAGGAGATATTCCCCTAAGCGTAGTGGTGCTGAACCCTTACGAGGGAGTGGATCTAGTGGTCTTGGGGCCACAAGTAGTAAGTTAGGAGAAGGCGGAAGCTCTAGTGCTCCTCTTCCTTCTATAAGCCACTCCATGTCAAGTATGGGAGGTGTAACCCCACCGTCCCCTATTCCTAGGGCAAATCCAATCCTCGTCATGGCGCAGCCTATTGCAATTCCAGCAGGAACGACGGATTTGCCGGCTCTAGGTTACCCGCTACCCATTTTTAATGGGCTAGTTGAGGAAGATGCGGAACTCCACATTAGGGAGTTTCAAAAGCTGATGTTTAATTGTCGCATTCAAGAAGAAGGACATTTAATGATGTTCTTCAATATGACTCTCAAAGGAAGAGCCACCATATGGTATCATGGTTTAGAAGCCGGAACCATATTGAACATTGATGCATTTTATGGAGCTTTTTGAAGGGAGTTTGCCCCTGAAAGGGGTGGACAATATTGGTTGCGTGTACTCAACGTGACCCGCCAAGAACCACACGAGGATATTCGTGCTTATGGGAAGAAGATAAAAGAGGTTTTCCGTAAGTTGGACACCTCTATTCCTATCCCCGCAGCTGCCCAATTGCAATATTTCCTACATGGTTTGGACTTTAATATCCAATTTCAGTTGAGTAGTGTTCCCTTGGGGGATATAGATACTGCCATTACACGAGCACAAGAGGTGGAATCCCGACTACAAGCGGCCTATGCTTCTCGAGGAAATTCGAATATGGGTTTAGTATTGGGAAACAATATGGCAATGGCCAATGGCAGTAGTGGTCAAGGGATGGCGATGGCTAACCCTAATGGGAGAGGGAACATGATACAGAATGTCCCTTTATTACCAGCTCCCCCTAGTATATCGATGCCTACGGGCAGTCAAATGGCTCCAAGTGGTGGAGGCCAGGCGGTCAATTCTAACACCATGCCTGTGGCTCAACAACCAGTGCCTAATCGAATTGTGAGGCCGATGGAACGACATAGTAATGACCAAGGCTATGAGTCAAGTTCTTCCAATGTTCTTGGCGAGGTTAAGGACATGATGAAGCATTATACCGACATGATTACGGAGTAGTATCGACAAATAGCTGTTGATGTCAACTTCCTTAAAAAACAACAAAATTTGATAGGAAGTAGATACCTAGAGGAGGGTGCACCTTCGAGGTTTAGTTGCAAATGGTGTGGTGGGCAGCACTATCCAAGAAATTGCCCAAATGTTAAGTGCGACATTTGTGGAAAATTTGGCCATTTAGCAGCTACTTGCTGGAGTAAGATCAGTTCCCTCCAGCGTGGTAGTCGGCAGCCAGGGCCTGTTAATCATCGTGCCCAAGGAAATGATTCCCAGCGAGAAGACGGGCCTAAACAAATACTTCAACGACCAAAGACTACAGTGGAGGAGCTACCAAGTGGTAGTGGGGTTAGTTTGATTGAGTTCGTACGCGTTAATGATGCTGAAACCTCTAATCTACGAGCTGTCCTTACAAGAGGTCAAAAGGGTAGAGAGGCCGACAAGGATAAGCCTGTCGATGGAAACCCTAAACAAGGCGACAAAGGAATGCAAGTTTTGGATCCTTCCATGGAAGGGGGACCTTTGAAGCCCGTGGAAAGTAAAGCCAATAAGGAACCACCAAAGAAGAAGGTGAAAGTTAAAAAAGAGGCAATAAAGCCGGTTCAGCGACCTAAAGAGCGGATGGTTTGGCGTGAAAAGCGAGCTCTATCAAACTATCATGAATTCGATTTGGCGAGCTCTCTTTGCGAAGTCAAGCTGGATGTGAATCTTTTACAGCTTATTAAGCTTTCCCCAGGAGTACACAAGGAATTCAGAAAGATTCTACGTACCGGGTACATCATAGAACCTTTGGGTATTGCGCGAGTTGGTGATGACTGGTTCGAGCATGCTGAGAAGCTTTGCCCAAGGGTTGCAGCCTATATCGATGGAATATTAGTAGATTATGCCATTGTCGACACGAGATCATCTGTTAACATTATGAGTTCTGAACTGATGGAAAGGTTGGGTCTTGCGATCCAGAAAGATACCTCCACAATTCTCAGAATGGCAGATGATAGTTTGAGAGAGCCGGAAGGCTGCATTACTAAGGTCCATGTCACTGTTGCAAATGTAGAATGCCTGTTGGACTTTAGGGTGATTCGTTTTGCAGGGCATCCAAGTTACCAAGTATTACTCGGACGACCTTGGATCTTGCAAGCGGATTGCCAAGTAGATATACCTGCCGGTCGACTGATATTCAGCAGAGGTGCCCAGCGTGTGGTGGTTGATGCTTATCCTGAGTCCCTGCAGAGTGAGAGAGCTCCTCTATCTTCCACAGAATTGGAGACATTAGAAGATTTATCTGCCAGTGAGCCATCGAGTGATGAGTCCAAGGAGGGATCAACCACGGAAGACATCTATCAGATCACTTTGAATGAGCCGATAGAGGGCCAAGATCGTATAAGAGATGCAGATGTTATCGAGCTAGACCTTGGTACGCCTGATGATTCGCGGCCAATCAAATTAGGTTCTATGCTCAGCTCAGCAGAAAGGGAGGACTATGTGGCCTTGATCCAAGAATTCCGTGATATCTTTGCGTGGAGTTATGATGAGTTGAGGGGCATCCCTCCTAGTCTTGTTGTTCATACAATTCAGTTGAAAGAGGGCAGTCGTCCTGTACGGCAGAAAGTAAGGCGTATGCCTTTCGAATTGAGGGACGGCCTGTTTGAAGAGTTACAGAAGCTTCGAAAAGCGGGTTTGATTTTCCCTGTGCAACACACGGAATGGTGTTCGCCAGTTGTGATTAGAAAGAAGAAGAATAATCAAATCCGTTTATGTGTAGACTTTAGGGAGCTGAATAAGGAGACAGTTAAGGACTACTACCCATTGCCATTTATTGACCAGATTTTGGATCAATTAGAGGGTAGGGAGATATATTCGTTTATGGATTGCTTTGCAGGATACAACCAAATGGCAATTGCAGAGGAGGACAAGTTGAAAACAACTTTCATCACTGTATTTGGTACTTTTACGTACCATGTGATGGCCTTTGGTTTATGCAATGCGCCTGGTTTGTGGCAACGAATATCAGATAAGACATTCGGTGACATATCCCCTGAAGAGTTGAAGGTGTTTATTGATGACTTAGGGGCCGCCACCGTGAGAGGAAGGCAGTTGATCATTTTAAGAAAATGTTTTGAGCGCTGTAGACAATTTTGCATCGCCCTAAACCCACGGAAGTTTGTTTTTGGAATACCTTATGGACTATTGATGGGTCATGTGGTCAGTTCAATAGGAATTGCGACGGACCCCGAGAAGGTTAAAGTTATAGCTGCCATGGGTCCACCACGCACTCCGAAGGAAGTTTACAGCTTTCTTTCTTCGGTTGGTTACTACCATAGATTTATCAACGCCTTAGCAGAAAGAAAGTTGCCGCTTACAAATTTATTGTCCTTTAGCTGTTCGTTTGTATGGGGTGACCCTTGTAAGGTAGCATTCGAGGATGTGAAACAAGAGCTAGCAAGAGCGCCCGTTTTAAAAGCACCTAAAAGAGGTGAGGTGTTTTATATATTTTCAACAGCCACTATGTATAGTATCAGCTGCTGTTTAGCCCAAATTTGGGAAGAGAAGTGGTACCACCCGATTGCTTTTGCTAGTCGGAAGCTGGGGGTATCCGAAATCAATTATACCTACATGGAGAAGCTGTGTCTAGCGATGGTCTTTGCGACCAAGAAATTTAGGCATTATATTCTCTATGAGAAAGTCATGCTTTATACGAAGGCGGAGGGACTTCGATTATTGTTGAATAAGCTACAGCCGCCTGATCGTCTGGCAAAGTGGTTGATCACTTTGCAGAAATTTGATTATGAAATCAAGAGTAAGCCACCAAGGTTGCAAGGCATCGTGGAATGTCTTGTGGACTTTGGGGAGCCGAAAGAATCTGTAGCTGAAGGTAGTGACATGGAGTTGTTATTTAAAATAGATACGGCATCTATTCCCTCCTGGTATGCTGCAATAACACATTATTTATCAACAGGAGAGGCGGGATCCGAATTATCTAAAGCTGAGAAAAGGAAAATTAAGCAGCAAGCGTTAAAGTTTGCTTTGATCGCAGGTACATTATATCGGCAAGGGGTTGATGATATCTATCGCCGGTGTGTGATGCCTGATGAGGTGCCATTCATTTTGGAAGAGTGCCATGATTCTGCTTGCGGTGGCCATTTTGCTGGACGGCTTACCGCACAAAAGGCTTTAAGAGCAGGTTATTGGTGGCCTGCCATCTTCTAGGATGCGTTTGCGTATGTTAAGAGATGCGATATTTGCCAACAACATTATAGTCGAGAGAATAGGAAACGACCACTCACCCCTATTATGGCGATACTTCCATTTGAGAAGTGGGGAATAGACTTTGTGGGTCCTATTACTCCGTCGTCGACTACACAAAAGAGGTATATCATTGTAGAAACTGACTACTTCACAAAGTGGTCAGAAGCACGTGCAACAAGGAAAGATGATGCTAAAGAAACTACTAGTTTCCTTTTAGAGCAGATCATATGCCGGTTTGGTCCGCCGAAAGAATTAGTGTCATACCGTGGAACACATTTCCTGAATAAGGTGATTAAAGGTTTGACAGAGATGTGGCAAATCCAGCATAACAAGACAACCCCACATAATCTGCAAGCCAATGGGCAAGTTGAAAGCACCAACAAGCAGCTTGTGGGCATCCTGTCCAAAATTGTGTCGGAAAAGAAACGGGATTGGGATAAAAAGTTATACGTGGCAGTGTGGGCTTATAATATGACCTTCAAACGAGCCACTGGCCATACCCCGTTCAAGTTAGTATATGGGGAGGAGTGTGTCTTGCCTTTAGAGATTGAGCTGCTGACTATTCGGTTTGCCATCAATCATTCTTTGAGCAATGAAGACGCACTTTTTGAGTGCTTGACGACACTGGCACATTTAGATGAGCTTAAGTTGCAGAGCTTATTGCACCAAGAAGTGGGGAAGCGCCGAATGAAGCAGCTACACGACCTTAAAGCCAAGAAATACACCTTCAAGAAAGGACAGCTTGTTCTGTATTATGATGCACGACGTGAATTATTTCCAGGCAAGCTAGAGCCCAAATGGGATGGGCCCTATAGGATCGTTAGAATAGGAAAGAATAAATCCACAGTCTTGTTAGCTGACCTTGAGGGGAAATAATTTAAAAATAAGGTTAATCTTAATAAGATTAAACCTATTATTTCTAATTGCACTAATGCTATGACTGCCTTGCAGGTCTAGGCGAGATCGATCAAACATCTGCAAGGAAATCGTGATAAAGGTTGATGGGTCGTCTGATCCCTTATTTAGAACACCCATATTTAGAATAGAGGTATCATCAGGGAAAGCTCATTTGATGGAGCAAGGGATACAAGGTGATTGAGCAAGAAGGTGGGACATTTATTTGGGAGATCAAGGTCTTCTGCCATCACTGCCTACAAACTTTGACGAGCATCCCTGTTGAATTCAATGATGATGGAGGGATGGAGCCTACAGTCCACCCGTTGAATATGCTGAATTTCGATTACCATAATTACGAGTAGAGTTCAGGATGGTAGGATATGTAAAACCTTTATGGACGTACACCTTGTACTTTGATGGGGCGTCCAGGGGTCCATGCAAAAAAGGAAGTGTAGGAGTTGTCATCCGAGACCCCCGACGACGCATTGTCATGAAGTTAGCTACTTATCTCGGGTCGAATTTTACCAATAATATGGCAGAATACAAAGCCCTGATAATGGGTTTGAATATTGCAAAGAAGGGTGGTATCCGTCAGTTATTGATGAAAGGGGACTCTCAGTTGGTTTTAAATCAACTCAATGGGACGTACATGGTACGAAACCCCATCCTTTGTATGTACCATCATACTGCCATAGCCCTGCTAGACGAATTCGATAGAGTGTCTTTTTAGCTGATTCCACAGAATTGGAATCAGTTTGCCGATTCTTTGGCTAATTTTTCGTATGAAGAAGACCTCTTCTTTAATTGTGGCCCTTGTCTCGATATATCTATTGATGGTGAGACAGGACCTGATCGTTTGTGGGGTATGCTTTCTAAACATGCCCTCTTTGGCAGACGATGGTTGATTTGGGTGATGCAGAGGGTAAGCGAGACTCATCTCCCTTTATTATCTAGGACCCATAGACTGATTAGACGACATGTGATGCGAACACCTCTTGCGATATACGCAGGAGGGATGGGTCATAATTTAATGCACCTAGTTTAGGGCTACGAGCCTTGTTTCCCTGGGAATGGTATGCTTTGATGTCTATCATAGTTGTTTCCAGGAGGATATCATGTAGTATTGTTTGATTTCATTAGGCCAAGAGGACCGATTCAGTTTTGTAGTGAAGTGTTTCATTTCATTAGGCCAAGAGGGCCATTCCCCTGTCTAGTGCGGGTGCGTTTAATCGGGTTTTTGTTTTAAGTGATGTGCTGGACAGGTTTCGCAGTTTGTGGAATTTTGTGGAGCTTGGAGGAGCCTTTGCTGCGATGGAAGCTTCTTGTGGCAATCCAGGTGATACCTCTCCTTTACGAGTACCTTTCTTTCCTGTTATATGTGTATTTGTACTTGTCGAGGGGACACAATTTTTGTTGGGGACTGGCAACCAAGGCATGAAGTCCCAGGATTAGGCTAAGTATGTTTGAGGGAGGTCGAAGTAGTCATTGCCTCCTGTAAAGACATTGTCAGATATCGAAAGACCTGTTTTAGAAGGAAGACCTAGTGGCCCTTTTCTGCTAGCGTGCTAGGCAACCGTTCTAGGAGTTCTTATTAGTAGTGAGGCAGTTAGAGAAGCCTGCTGAAAGATAATAATGATGATGCCAAGAAACTCTGTACATCCTAAAAGATGAATATAAATACGAAGATATGTAAAAAGGGGTTCTAACCCCTATCTCAAGAAAAGAAAAGAAAAGAAATGGAAATGTATAGGCAGCTGATTATTGCCTTGCGAAGGCCTGATAGGTTCCTGGGGACGAGTCAGACCCGGGGCCGATACCTTGTCTTCCTAGGGGTGGCTTCTTGCTGAAAAATGATGACAAAATAAGGAAGGTTGGAGCGAAAATAAAAGTGAGCATTAGAAAAGGATTAAGTGTCGCCTTGCGAGGGCTTGGTAGGTTCTTGGGTGCCGAGACAGGTCCTGAGGCCGATGCCCTGTTCTCCTTGGGTCACTACTCTCAACTCCCTCCTTTTTACATGCCCAAGTATGTTCATCCAATAACAACCCTACAAGAAGAAAAGTACTGAAAGAAAATATTCTTTGATCAGGCTATAGGATTCCTCGCCTTGTAGGAGCTCCTAGTTGTGTTGTCTTTAGTTGGTAAGTAGTGGAGACTACCACTTAGGGCAACCTCTTTGATAGGTTTTTTTAGTTTGGCTGTGTTGGAGCAGCTGGTTAGTGACTCACTTCGGATCTTCTATTAGATGATGCTAGGCCTACTCCTTGTGGATGTCATGCCTTGGTTCTGTCTAGGGGTAGGGGGAGCATTGTGCTAAGTTTTATTATATATTTGTTTTGTATCAGTTTGATGCTTCTTTGGTTGTTTTTGTGCAGATATGTTCGTGGATTCGACGGGCTAAGTCGCCCTATCCCGTGGTCGCCAATGAGAGCGGAATTTAGGTGACGGGAAGTGCTTAAAAATAGCAAAAAATTATGAATATCAAGGGAAAAATATTCAATGTCGAAGGCGGCGGCTCGATCTAGGACGATTTTAAGCATAAGCAGTCGACGAGTGCCCAAGTGACACGTCCAAATTTTTAGTAACTTTTCTGCGAGTCAGGACGGGATGTGGGAGCTGCAGGCCTGTCCAGGATGCCGAGGCGGATGCCCAGAAATTTACAGCACGTCAATCGGAGCGCGTATGCGCAAGTTGGCCCGAAACCGGCCGGGGTGCCCAAAAAAGGGGTCAAAGGGGAAATTTCAAAGGGTGTGAAGAGAGGGGGTGGCACCCCCCCCTCTCAAAAAAAAAACATGATGTAGGGGGGGCGGCGGCTGTTTTCAGCCGCCGAAAAAAACGCGCCCCCCCCCCTCTCCCAAAATCGTGATGGTGGCTGTCAAGTAAGCCATGGAACAAATCACAGCAGGCCACTACATTGTTCTCATGCTCCGCATCGCTCCGTTCCGCGCAGACAATGGCAGCCTGTAGAGGGAGAGAGAAAATCAGTCTTTCTCTCTCCTCCCTCTTTCTCTTCTAAAGGCAAGTTCATGTGGGAAGAAGAAGGAAGAAGAAAGAATGATGGAGGCTCGTCTAGCATGGATCGGATTGCTCCACGGGCTGGAAATGGTGATTTGTGATTGTGCTCAACATGAAGTGCTGCTGATTTCCAGATTTACAGCCATGGACATGAAACCCGAAACACGCAAATAAGCGGTAATTTAAAATTTTCAAAGGAAATTTGAGATTCTATAGCTTTTGATTGATGAAATGTTGTTCATGTGGGCTAAAAATTGTTCATGTTGCTGTTTTCCATGAGTTCTTGTTGGTCATAATCAGAAAATCAGGAAAAATATGCATCTTGTGGTTCAAAATAACATGCTAAAACACGTAAAACATGAAAAATCAAGGGAAAATGATGTTTTTGGGCATAAAAATGGGAAAATGAATAGGAACACCAACTAAATTTTCATTTTTGCTGCAAGAAGGAACTAAGGGCCACAGCCCATAACCTATCTTGAATTTTTGGTAATAAAATAATGCAAAGAATAAGGGAAAATACAAGGAAAATAGAGAAAAATCACTAAAAATAGGGAAAAAATGCATTTTGGGTTTCGAAAAATAAGAATAAATAAGAACAATGTTCGTGAATGTTTGTGGGGACTGAAGCATGAGGATTTGCCTCAGTTCAACCCCACCTTCTTGTTCTAGTGTGTCTTTTTCCGCTTTCTACACATAAAATGATGTCAAAATACCCTATAAACCTATCCAACGGTGCAATATTTAAACGGGGAAGGGTAGAGAAGTTGAAATATGTCTAAATGCCATGTGAGATGATGGGAAAGTTGCTGATCTCTATGCATAGCATTTAGGACGGATGATAATTAAAATTAAGAGCTTAGTAGCACGAGGATCACCTCGGTGCTAAGCCCATGCAACGAAGCACGAACGGTAGTTGGAAACCATTAAAAGAATGTTTTTGCACTTGTGCACGATACTGTTTTACTAAATGTTTGAGCACTAGGCATCCACCAAATGCATAGAGCATGAAAAAGAATTTAAAAGTATCAGTGATCAGCTCCTGGACATGCATTGCAATTGGTTTATTGGAACCTGACCTACGATGAGAGGCAGTGAGGTACCCATGCTGTAGGCTAGTCGTGGGGGTCAAAGGGAAAGAGAAGTAAGGACAATGGTACATTCTTGGACACGCTTATTTGGTATCTTGAGTGACTTTTGTGCGATGTGTCTATTTGTTGAGCGACGCACTGAGGGGCCAATCCCCAAGGTGTAGGAGAGTCGCAGAGGGTTGACGGCATTCAGTCGTAGGAGGAACCCCATGTGTATGTGATTCGAGCCTTTTGGCTATGTGAAAGGGACTCCCTCTGAGGAGTAATATTGGGTTAGGATCAGTTGGACTACAACATTTTACAAACGCAATGTTTAGGAAGGCAGAGATTTTGATAGACGCTCATGGCCGTGAGGTCGAGGGGTTGTCTTGTGCGTAATGACGAGGCCCGGCTAGTGCATGAGCCAGTGCCGGCCCATTTTTAGGTCCATCATAATATCAGACAAGTTCCTTATTAATAGTGTCGAAGGGTTTTCGAAAGCAAAGTCACGACCACAGAGGACCTTAACTAATTTCAAGATAGAAGATCAATCATATGAATAAGCAATATGAGAGGATTTGTGAGCAGCAAAAGCGGTAGAAAACAGAGGGCATGTTTATACTCTGGATGGTAGAAAAACACTGCATTTTGTAGAGAAGTTAGATGCCCATTCAAGTGAATCTGTTGTGGAAAGTCTAGTCGAATACTAGAGTATTCATACACCTTGTCTTCCCATGAAACATGAAACTTGATTGCTTACATGTACACTGCAATCAATAACATCCTTCCAGTAAATACAAACAATGTATACTACTTTTGGTCATTCTGAGAATGTCCACATGAGACTTGGCATAAAATTTGCACATCCACCCATTCCATGGCAAAGCAGCAAACTCATGAAGTCCAATCTGTTGTAGTCATACTGCATTTTTCTCTACTTGGACAATCAATCTCCACTTTGAAATCCATATACAGGTTCATCAGTGATTGCATCATTTTGCTAGCTAATTGTACTTAAAGTTTGTATTCTCTGAAGGAAAGAATGCCAAAGAAGTAATTCAAAGCAGTTGTTGCTGAATCCCAGAACTAGACTGAGTGGCCTTAGTTGGTGCTGAATTCCAGAACAAGACTAAGTGTCCTTAAAATCTTCCTTAGGTAGAGCTCAAGATCTGATAAAGACAGTGCGACCAAGGAACAAAACATGACCAGCACAAACTAATCTTGAGCCAAACTGGAGGCCCTTTATAATGCAAAATAGAAAGACCGCCATTTCAACATTTTCCCCCATACTTATTCCTAATAAGCATAAGATTGTCAGTGATCTAAAAAGGCCCATTCTCATTAAAAAAAAAGTGTCAGCTCACTGCTACAACCAGGCCGTTGGTGATTGTTGCTTCTACAGAGCTCACTTTGGTTATAGTGGATGCTCCTAACTCTTTACCAGCATAGAATGCCAATGTCAGAAGCTTTAGTGTTTGAACAATAGATTCCTCACCAAAAAGAAAAATTCCATTTAATAGAAACTGCAAAATATCAGATGACGTGATCAGTACTTCTGCCAATTGCGATGAAGTGCCTAGCTCCTCAAACAAAGAACCGGGTCGCTAGATTCAACACTGTAGTCTTCACAAACATTGCAGTGTTCACGAATATTGTAGTCCCCATGAATATGCAGGCTAGAGTCTGCAGCTATACTCATAAGCCAGCGGCCCTCCATCACATGTAATGCCACATAAATCTGATAAATCGATGTGAGAATTTGATAAATATACACTCATAAGCGAGCGGACCTCCATCATATGTCTCTAATTTGCAAATATCTATGAGCATTGTCACCAACAATTGGACATTTAAGTTTCCAAGACACGTCGTAAGGAACACATATAACAATGTGCCTCCAGGAAACCAGCTCGCCAACCAATCCGCTCAAATGAGGAGCTACTGTCAAATCCCCTGAACCAAGACGTGCCTTAGTGCCTCAATAAATGTCCACGACTCTTCTTCAAGACTCCATCTATGTCAGCCTTGCTCTCGAAAAACACCTCCTGTCATGACCAGTAGACAGCTGCCGCAGATGATCAGCCTCTACAAAACACGCTCCCCCATTCAAGCTTCCTTTCCCCCAATATTTCTCCTTGATTTTTTCATAAGTAGCCCACACTCCTCTATGACGAGCCCAAGGACTCTCATGAAACTCCCTCATCACCTGTAACTGTGTCTCTTTATCACAGACAACCCGCAAGGGTAATCCACCTCTTTTCTTCGGATGCTTCCAAAGAAATCCGTCCTTGAGAAAATAACCATAGGCTTTTCTTTTGATCTTCTTGAACTCTTCATCTATCCATTCATCTCTTTTGCTTAGTGTACTAAGGTACTTGCCAATCTGCAACCAATCTCCAACATAGAGTTCTTTTATGAAAGCCACAATATCATAGACATGGCAAACATGATCAACCATAGCGACTGAAATTTCTACATCATCCTCTTCTACAAGTAGTGTCTCCTCATCATCATATCTGGCTCTAGACAACATATCTGCCACCACTGGATTATCCTTTCCTGCTATGTGTTTAAATTTTGGATTTAATGACTTGATGTATGCAATCCATCTTAGCATATCTATATCCAGAGTAGAGCAACTCGTAATCATACCTATCAATGTAAAGCAATCTATCTCTGCCACAACTGAGGCTCCAATAAAGTACTCCTTGTCACATTTGAGAGCCGTAACAATTCCGAGTAATTCCCTCTTGATTTTTGGATATCTCCTCTGTCTCTCGTTTAGGACTTTCGCCCCAAACCGAATAGCATACCCGTTTCCATCTGCATCATCTTGACCCACAGCCCAACCTAAGCCAGATGGACTAGTGTCAACTATCATTACAATAGGCCTTCCGCAATTATAATCCACTTTCCTAAGAGTAGGAGCAATCTGCAATAACTTCTTCAATTACTGCATGGCTCTAGTGTGGCTCTCATCCCAATAAAATTTCTGCCCCTTTCGAAGGAGCTGATATAAACAATCTGCTATGTGTGCAAAATGGGGTATCCAAATCATGTAAAACACACAAGCTCCAATGAATTTCTATATCTTTGAAGTGGTAGAACAATACTCCATAATCTTGCATATAGCATCCACCTTCTCAAGTGAGGGTTTTCTGCCATAATAGCCACACATATGTCCAACAATGACAACCTCATTTACTCCAAAAATAGATTTTTTTCCTGATAGTGTCAAGTTTACTTCTTCTAACCTAGCAAAAATCTTCTCACAAGCTGAAATATGATCAGCCACAAAATATATGCATCCCTGCTCATTTAGACTCTCATTCTTCTCTTCTTCTGCAAACCCCTTAATGGGCACATCATCGAAGAAAGGCATGGTAAGCTGAGGTATGTAATCACGAAGGACCTTATGCATGGCATTCATCATATGCGCAACAGAATTAGTGGCACCTTGAGGCAAGGTACACATCCTGACAAGCCTAATAGGAGTTCTCATAGTGGTTATGTCCCTGCTTTCCAAAGCCAGCTGAAATTGATCATATCCCGAATACAAATCACCTAAAGAATAGATGGCACATCCAACAAATGCTTCTGCAAACTCATCCACAACTAGACCTATACCAACATTGCTAACTCTATTTACTGGCTGTATGTCCTGTATAAATTGGAGAGTACCATTCTTCTTTGGAACCGTAAACTACCTATTTGAGTATGGTGTAGATGAAGGCTCTAGGATTTCCATCTTGATTTTCTCATTCAACAAGTCAATTAACTTTGTCAGGTGTGCCTTAGGCACTGGAATAGGTCGAGGTTCCATGGAATATGAGGAATAGTAAAGATCACCATAGGAGCAACAATATCTGGATTCACACATCCAATCTTATGCGGGAAAAAAGCAAACCCCCTTTCATGTCGCTCAAGCATCTCCTGAAAGCATTGCTTCTCTATGGGTAGCAAGAAATCACCATTTTCAATTTTTAATTTAGCAAGAGTCTTTGCTGAAAATTTATGGCCTATATGCTCTGGATTCCTCAAAATTGGCTGTTTGGCAACCCTCTCTATTTGCTGATCACTGTTAGGTGGAAGCATTACAGCTACCGGCTTCACCTTCTTATCCACAGTCTTGTATTTCATGTCAACCCTGGCTTCATTATGATCCTCTACATTACTCAAATATTGCTGTAAATCAGCAATTCTGCACTCTAGTGGTTGAATATCCTCAGCCCTCTGCTCTATGGACTGCATAGGAACAGCCCTAAACTCTGGATGCTGAAATATTTCAGCAGTAAACTCTGTTGGCTGAAAGTTTTCAGCCCTCTGTGTCTCTGTAGGCTGATCATAATCAGCCAAAAACTCTATTTGCTCAAATTTCTTCAGCACTCAACACTTTTTGCTGAGTCACCTCAGCCTCTGACTCTATCTGTGACACAAAATCTGCAATTTCATGAAACATGTCCAGGGATTGCACTAATACATTACTATGACAACTCTACATATTAGTTTTCAGCATATTTTCCATCTCTGTCATCATATCTGTACAAACCATACTATCATACATCCCATCTATATGCTCATCATCCTCTAAAATACCTGCATTTTTCAAATTTTTCTCCTTCCTGCATATGTACTGCCTGGCAACTCTAGGCAACTTAGAAGTCTTCTGATAACTCATCGAAATGTTTGCTGAAATTCCAACAAAACTGGAGGAGAAAACACTGCTGCCAGGAGGCAAGAACTCCAATCTCCTCTACTCTTTACCACCGTCGTCTTGTGAAACAGCGGTACCTAATGAAAACCTGAATCCCTCACAGTGGGTAAAGGCGTATCTCTAAGAGTATCCTTGTTTCTAACATGGTTCACACACACAGTCATAAAGTGAACTGCTCTCATACCATCTTTATTGCGAATTCGTGCATAAGCAGATCCATCATCCATTACTTTTGTTTCCATGCGCATCTCTGTGATGAATGGCTGTCCAAGAATTATGGGATAAGAGCATGAATCCTGCACAAAGAAATGGAAATCCTCCTCTACATCACCAATAGAAACCCTGACACTAGGACAAGGAGCATACAAATCACCTGCAATGTTGTTGGCGGCTCTCATATGCCACCCATGCTCTACATCCATAGGCCATCTATTACTTTCATAAACTCCACGAACTATGAGATTAATCTCTGAACCATGATCCACCAAAGCAACATAAGGCACCTATTTCTCTCCAATTTTTACCATCGTTTCTGTAGTTGCCCTAGCCCAATGACTCCGCGAAAAGTGACTACGCAGTATCAAGACAGGCTCAGCAGTTTCAGCATAATGCATATGCTGAAACCTCTTCTCTATCTGTGGAAAAATAGAAGCATTCTCAACCATAACTTCATCCTCATCCTCACCCAACTCCCCAATCAAAACTCCCTGTGTATCAGTAGTAGGCAATGCATGTCTTTTCCTCTTCAGGACTTCTTGGATCTGATCTTGAAACTCTCTTTTCGAGATGCCCAAAACCTCAGAAATAGTAAAAGTCACCTCACTGCCAAGTATCTTGTCATTAAAGATTTTCTTCATGTCCGTAGATGTCTCAATATCAGACATCAATCTAAACCCTAGTTACTTTCTCTCTCTAGGCTCTTGCCTCTTTTCTTTCTTTTGAGCATCTTCCATCTGTCGTTCTGGCCCTGGCGTCAAAGATGGTCCGGCAGTAGGTGGAGTAACAAACTCACCCCCTCTAGTCTTTTTAGCTGCATTTGGATTTTCTTCATCCCTCTTACGCTTCTCCTCAACAAGTACATCTGCTCCCTGAGACTTAGCCAAGTAGGCATAAATAGTGTACCTGTCAATAGGCGAATCCCAACTTGTCTCAGATTTGATGCTAGAACTTGCACTAGTCAAAATGGTCTGCTGAATTTTTCCCTTGTTTGTCGTCTCCATAGCATAGGTCCATAATGTTGATTGATTCTCTGAACTTTTCTCAGTCTGGACTCCATATGCAGAAGCATCTCCTCTAGCTGCCACATAAGAAGTACACGCAGCCATGTCATCTACTAATTTCTTCATTTCACATTTCCCAAAATTGGTAGCAAGCGGAGCTCCTATTTCAATCAACCAGATCTTACCATCTTGTCCCCAAAATACCAAATTCTTCCTCCTTGCATCCTGAAAAGATTCACAATCCCTACAATGCTGATGGTCTGTACTGTCACACCAAATACATCTTCGTTCTCTCCTAGGTGTACTAGGAGCACTCCTAGGTGCAGTAGGAGCACTAAAAGAAATAGTAGGTGCAGTCGAAGCAAACTGCTCTTTCAATTTTCCCACCAATTCTGCTTTAACTGACTCCAGTGTCAAATCTGTGATGCCTTTGATTATGTCATCAAGAGAGGAAGGCACTGATAGAGCGGATGGTTTTGGAGCAGAAGGAACCGGCATCAGTCTTGGAACAGGAGAAACAAGAGGAATAGAAATAGTAGGCACTAGCATAGGCCAATAAACGGCTGAGGAAGAGAAGAAATAATAGGGATAGAAGCAGGCATAGAAGAAGAAGACAGCGTAGGTGTCATAGATCCATTCTGTAGGCGGGTCTTCCATATCCTGTAAAATATTACACGGTGCCGCGAACAGAATCTGCGAAAGAGATAGAGAGTACACAACAAATAAGAGGATAATCAGTAAATTCTTTAACTTCAAACAACTGATACAAAGATGGCTCTATCCACCCGTGCGCTTCCACTATGTGAAGCTTAGATGGCAATCTAGACAGAAGATCGGTGAAGAGCTTAAGGCTAGCTGGAACAACAACTCTGACTGGGTGAAAGATGAGTGTGAGATGGCTACGAAGGGGTTTAGCTTTTATAGCCTGCAAAGGTCGTTAGGTCGGCGGACCTACCATATGAGCCTCCACTAGTCGGCCAGTGAATATTCCAGGGAATATTCCCTTTACCATCGAGCCGGGGCGCTGCCCCCGGACCCTCACAAGGGGGGCCGCTGGCCCCCCTGGGACCCCCCCAGCCAGGGGCCGCGAAAAGTGGCCCCTGGACCCCACAATAGGGGCCCCTTTTAACTTCCTTACCACACAACTCAATACAATGTGCCTCGAGTTGCTACCAACTTAACCTCTCCGTCTAACCCAAAGATTAGACCCACAATGGTCACCTTTTTTCCATCCGGTCATATAGACCTCATCTAATATACAAGTCAGGACTCCACCAATGTCCACTCACACTTGGCTTCTCCTCATAATGGGGACCTTACAACTTTGAGCACCATGGATCATTGGTAGCACCTAATGAGGGTGGGGCATTGATCATATCTAACACCCCCCCTCAATGTCCACCCATAGGTAAACTATCTCCTCAGCCCAATGCCGAGTCTCTGAAGATGAACTTGAAGCAGATCGTAAGTGCTTTGGTGAAGATATCTGCTCCATTCTCCTCTGTTGGACAGTAGACCAATTCCACTATCCCATCCTCCATCAAATCACGCACATAGTGATACTGGATCTCTATATGTTTGGTGTGTGCATGAAACACTGGATTTTTGGCAATGGCGATGCAACTTTGATTGTCACATCTCAGCACAGTTGGTTCTTCATCCTGCACTCTCATATGCCATAGAATCCTTCTCAACCATACGGCCTCACATGCAGCAAAACAAGCTGCCTTGTACTCTCCTTCGGTAGAAGACAATGCCACTGTTGGTTGCTTCTTACTAATCCAAGAGAAATTTCCTGAACCCAAAGAGAAACAATAACCAGAAACTAACTTCTTAGAATCAATGTCTCATGCCCAATCTGAGTCATAGTTCCCCACAAGAGAAGTTTCGAAACTATATGTGATACCGTAGTCAAGAGTTTTCTTCAAGTATCTGAGCACCCGCATCCCAGCCTTCCAATGACTCTCATGAGGTTTGTTTGAGAACTTGCTCAAAACACCAACAGCAAAACTGATATCTGTTCTTGTGTTACACAAGTAGATCAGACTCAACCTCCTATACCTCCCAATGTCTGCTAGTGCTGATGTATCCTCGATGGATAACTTTGCATTCACCTTCATAGGTGTAGCTATCTCCTTGCACTCGGTCATGCCAAATGCCTTCAAGATCTCCCATGCATACTTCTTCTGAGAGATGAAGATATTTTCTTGCTAGACTTCAATCCCCAAACAATAGTGCAGCAAGCCCAAGTCTGTCATTTCAAACTCAGAACTCGAGCCTTTTGAGTTTGGTTGATCATATCTTTATAGTCACCTGTAATAAGAAGGTTGTCCACATATAGGACAATCACTACAGACTTTTTACCATCCCTGTAAACATACAAGTTAGCATCTGAGGCACATCTTTTGAAGTTTAGGTTTAAAAAGAACCTATCTATCTGCTGGTACCATGCTCTGGGGGCTTGTTTCAGCCCATACAATGCCTTCTTTAGTTTGCACACTTTGTTCTCAGAATGGGGGGCCTCAAACCCTGGTGGCTGAGCCACGTACACCTCCTCCTTGAGGTCACCATGTAAGAACACTGACTTAACATCCATTTGGTACACTGGCCACTTCTTGTGGGCAGCCACTGCAAGTACCGTGCGAATAGTGGTCATTCTGGCAGTTGGGGCAAATGACTCTTGAAAATCAAACCCTTCAACTTGTGAAAATCCTTGGGCAACCAGTCTAGCTTTGTACTTTTCTAAGGTACCATCAGCCTTGTACTTTACCTTCCAGATCCACTTGGTGCCAATAACCTTCCGCTTTTCTGGTCGATCCACTAGCTCCCAAGTGTCATTCTTCATTATGCTGTCATACTCCGCCTGCATAGCAGCCTTCCATGATGGATCTGCAAGTGCTTCTTCTAAGTCAGTTAGCTCCTTTACTTCTCTCATAATCTCAACCATCAAGGCCATATTCACTATGTGAGTAGAAGCCCTCCTTTTCTCCTCTATTCTCTGAGACCTCCTTGGTCCGTCTGCCTTCTCCTCAAAAGATGCAGGCATAGGATTATTGTGGTCATAGAGCTGCTTCACCCAGCGCGGCAATGGCTTTTTCGGTGGGGTGATGTCAGGTTGGTGAACTTTTTCCTCATCATCTGAAGATGATGCTTCCTCCTCCTTAAGGATAGGGAAAGCTCTCGGGACAGGTTCATAGTGGACTACTTCTTCGCTTGATGATAAAGTGGAAGAACTTGCCTTCTCCTCCTCCACTGTATGTGGCTCCTCCTTGAATACCACATCACAGCTCACGATGATCTTCTTTGACTCTTGGTCATATAATTTGTAACCCTTCTGCTCGTCAATATAACCCAAGAAGATACATTTTTTGCTTTTTGGTTGTAACTTGTTTCTCTTCTCATTTGGAACATGTGCATAACATTCACATCCAAAAATTCTGAAATGTGAGACAGATGGTTTCTTACCAGTGTAAGCCTCATGAGGTGTTTTTCCCTTGAGAGCCTTTGTATAGCTCTGATTTAGAATGTAGATTGCAGTATTAACAGCTTTAGCCCAAAAATGGTTAGGCAATCCCTTGCCCTTAAGCATGCATCTTGCCATCTCCACAATGGTGCAATTCCTACGTTCCACAATACCGTTCTGCTGAGGTGAGTGAGGCGTCATCAATTGACGCTTGATCCCTTTGCTCTTGCAAAAGCCTTCAAACTCCTTTGAGCTGAACTTACCACCACCATCTGTTGTAAATTTCTTCACACTTTTCCCTGTTTCATTCTCAACAAGTATTAGTGTAATATTCCCACCCGTGAATATTGACTTCCCACACATTGCGTAAACCTCGTGCAAAGGTTATCTTTCATATTGGAATTGCCGGCAGTGTAATTTGTGACCTGCACGCGAGAAATCGGGACCTCCGCATTGGCAAAGCAAACCCGAGAGTTCAAACCCACAAATCACACGTAAACACCCTCTTGGGAGAGGCAAATTGAATATTATCAAGGCAAATTTTTTTATTTTTATCCCTTTTCCCCAGTCAATGCACGGCTGGAGGAGAGGGAGTGTGGGGGGATGGGCTTGGTGGAGTCGTGGGCTGCATGGGGAGGGGGGAACCCATGCAGGGGGCCACGTGGTGGAGCTCTTCTCTCCCCCCCCTTGTCCTATATAAACACCCGCTAAGGTGTTGAAGAAGGGAGAGGGAGAACAGACAGCTGTTGCCATCGCCGTGTTGGGAAAGAGGGCAGAGGTTGCGTGGAGAGAGAAAGGGGAGTTGCTGTCGACGTTGGGAGAGAAGGAGGCCGCTGCTGTACTCGCTGCCGTGCTGTGGAAGAAGGCCGCCTCCTTGCTGTGAGATCACCAGGCCGCCGCCCATCCCCGCCATCGTCATCAAAGTCCTTCCCTTGTCTTCGACGCCTTTTCCTTGCCAATCATTGGGCCTTCCACGACGTCGTTGCTGATCTTCAGAAGCTTTCTAGAAGCTTCTTGTAATATTCCCGCGTACCGCGTACCGTAAATATTAACTTCCTGCAAGCCGTGTAAACCCTGTGCAAGGTTATTCCCTACTTCGTAATTATTAGTAACTTAATCCATACCATTTACGAGGCCGCCACATTGTAAATTAGAGGCAGGGATTGAAGACCGTAAAAGCCGCGAGGAAACAACCGCTTGGGAAGGGCAAATGGGATAAATTCAAGGCAATTTTTTTTAATTATTATCCCTTCCCCCAGCCGATCCATGGCTGGGGGAGAGGGAGTGTGGAGGGGGGATGGCCAAGGTGGAGTAAAGTCGGACTGCATGAGGGGGAGTCCTCCACGTGTGTGGAGGCCCTCTTCCCCACCCCCCCCCAAGGCCTATATAAACACCCCCTAGCTAGAGGGTGCTAGAGGGTGTGCTGGACGAGCTCGAGGAGGACGCCGTGCTGGAGGAGGTCGCCGTCTCCGTGCTGAGGGAGCCGCCGAGCTGCAGTCCGCCTAGTCCGCCAGCCCGCCAAGTCCGCCAGCCACCGCCACGGGCCCGCCAGACTGCCGCGGACCGCCACCCCGCCTGGATCACGACCCCCCCCCCCCCACCTGGCCTATAGAAGCTGGAAGCTTCTTAGAAGCTTCTTTAGAAGCTTCTAAGAGGGGGCTTCCTTAAGCCCCCTTCCCACTGCATCCCCATAGGCCCATCCATAATCCCCCTTCCCGGGACTTTGAAGAGGAGAAGGTGAAGCCCATAGAGACATTCCACAAGACCCTTTGAAAAAGGCTTTCGCAAAAAGACTTTGAAGCCGCAAGCCATCCAGGAATCAATTCCGTGCCAACTCGAGTTTTCCTAAAAGAACTCCTAAAGCCCTTTGCCGCGAGCGCCATCTCGCAAAGGAATCTTCTGTATACGAGGAAAAAGGCCAAGGACGGAAGGCTGCATTCCGAGGCAAGACAATTCGTAGACCACAAAGGCAAATCAGAAGCCGAATCTACGCCTACGATGGCCCCCAAAAGATCACAAGGCGCGACTGCGGGAGGTTCATCTCCGAGTATACAAGTGGATATCTCCCCGATCCCTCAAGTCCAGGTTCTTTCGAGTTATTTTCGCATAAAGAAATGATTAGGCGTGCTTAGTTCATAAGGGAGATTGCATCTTTACGCTTAATTTTAATGCATGTGGAAATTGGAAAAAAAATACATTTGGTAAAGTATCTCTTGAAACATTAGGCAAGATTGAAATATGTCATGAATTTGAACGAGTTATCCACCTTAGAAGACTAGTTGCATGTAGTTTCTTTGGTACATTATCAAAGTAATGAGTCTAAACTTAGGGCAAAGAAATGGAATTTATAAGTGCATTCCCTTTCGTCCTAGACATGGTAGGAATAAGCGTGTGCCGCATGTTAGGCAACATCCTCCTCGTAATGATTTCATGAGGCAAGGTTAACACCATAAGATATTATCCGAAAAGAAATAATAGAGTACGGAAATGATCTTATGGACTTGCAAATAGCATGTAAAATGGAATGAATTAACACTAGCTTTAGTTTGGTATAAACTTCGTTAACTACATTGTAGCTAGGAGAATGTTGCGTATTGCATAGTCATCATGCGAAAATGTCATTCATCAGAAGCCGCATTTAGGAAAGGTTGCATGGTTCGTCAAAGCATAAGATTCGAAAGTATAGACTACAAGGTTGTAGGCATGATTAATAGGTCTTAGGAAAAGTTAGTATCCAGATTATCATGCATTTTTGCTACACCAAGGAAAGATAAAAATTATTGTGAACCATGTGATGCGTAGAAGCAATAAATCGCATGTTTACGTGTATTGGTGTAGTTGTAACTATTGTTCTCCATTAGATTTAGCTTATTACCTTAGGAAAGGTTCATCCTTGTCGTAAGACAAGTATATTGAGTTGTCTAAATCACCTAAACCACAAGGATTCTTATGGGCATGGTTGGGTCGATATGATAGGTATCCCAAGTATTAACTAGGGTTTAGTGCAATAAGAATTCGACCTAGTTTTACACTTGTTGCCAAGTCTAAACCCGCAAACCCAAAGATCTTACATACGTTCACGAAATATCGAATCAATTGGATGTTCATGCATAAAATGATCTAAGGTTTTATCCTAAGGATCATTCGTTCAAATGATGAAACTCCGACGGAGTTGCAAATTTCTAGGACCATGGGCCAACATAATTAGGAATGGGTTGGAAAATACCCTAAACCCTGCTACTCGGCTAGAGGTAATTCCGTGGCCGGGGGACGCCATTCAATGGGTGGAATGATCTCGTGGAATGATGCAACACATGTGCAAAAAGGTTGCAACATCGTATAGACTTGAGATTTGTCCACAAGAGAGTTTTGTCATCTCTCGAAATGAGGTTGGCAAGTTATTGAAAGAATTTAACTTACAAGAGGATGAGTAATCATCCTGTTACTCACTTTTCTTGGGGGATAATTGCCAAGGAAAAGGAAAGTTAGGTATTTGCCTTGAAGCAAATAACCAGACAATAAACTAAAGCGACATGGTCGCTGGAACCTACCACAACAAAACCTAAAGTATTGGTAGGGTATGACCCTAACCCAAGAATGATAGGAATCTTGCCAAGTCGCAATTGATTCCGGATCGAATGCGGGTTGCATTCGGAGAAAATGAGTCACTCCTTAACAGTTTGCCAGCTAAACGACCATTGGAAATTGATTGTGCTTGTAACAGTTTGGAAAGCACTGTTTGCATTGTTTGCTCAATGAACTAAAGGACGAAAATATATCTAAATACTTCAGGTTGAAGCCTGAAGGGAGAGGCAGCTTCAGTTACCCCCGACTGCCTGCCTGACCCTAACCAAGGGGGTTGTTAGCCGCGCCGGGAACGTGGACCGAACCCGCCGCGAGAGGTCTCTCCGTTGAGTTCTACTTGGAGTAGGAGGACGCTTGGGTGCCAGAGGGGGCTCTGGCCGTAAATCCCTCGCCTTCCGGGCCCTGCACAAGAGACTAATGTGACTCGGGATTGGATCTCGAGGCCCGCATACTAGTCTACGGGCGGAAACTTGGAATAGTGATCCCTGGTGGATTACTGGATAGCCTACGGGCGGATTATGAATACGCCTACGGGCGGGAACTCCTTGTATTTCAAAGATAAAAGGATAAAATGATAATAAAGAAGTTGTTTGGCATTGTTTTCTTTATGTCCTGTGATAAGATTACGTGAAGGAACTGGTGCATAATAGGGTTAATCAAAGAAGCTGTTTGTATATGTCAAACCAATGTGGTAGGTAATTACATAACTAAAACAAACCGAGGAAAGTGCAGAGGATGGACCATGGGTCCGTCCTATGGATGGGTGGTCCCTGTTAGCCGGGAACTTTTCTCAAATTCTTCAACGAACAGAGGATGATCGTCATCACCGAAACAAGTAATGAGAACAATGACTTAGAATTAACTATTACCCGATTCACGTTGTTTTAGGGGAACGGAATGGGACTATGCCTTATGGCAGAGAGGTCGAGCCTTGCATCCCTCTTGTTTCCCATTCTCCTTGAACCAAGTGCAGCGTGAATCCGCTTCAGACCTGGCGTTACTGCGTAAAGTAGTTCGCTCGGGTCTGACGCTAGTTGCCGCTAGCTAATGACCAAACAGGAAAACCCAAATTCAGGTCGATCCTAAGTGGGAACGGCCAGGATACTTCCGCTACGTGGCAGACGCAGGAAGACCTAGATCGCAAGTCCCGTAACATTCCATGGGAGTGCCGGGCGGAGCTTTCTAAACATCCTTCCCGATGGACTGCTAAGACGTGTCCGGGATGATTCTAGTGGACACGTTACAGTTGGTATCAGAGCGAACCAACAAAGGATTTGTTTTTAGGAAATTTTAATAAGAAGAAGTAAAGCAAATGTTGTGTCCCAAACATTTCCTTACTTTGAATGCTGTCTTCCAGAATTATGAAGCATGGAACTTGTTCTTAGTGTTCCGAGTCATGTTTATGACCGCGATGCATTCCACAAATTATCGACAAAGGGTTGAGATGATGAACATCTTAGACCACATTTACAATCCATCGCCTGTGTACGTGGAACAGAGATGGATGGGTGTTTCAGGGATCTATTACATAACTGCCTATCGACCTGCGTACCTTCAAATTAACTTGAAGAGAATCAAGTGGATGGAGGATTTGAAGATCGTAAAGCTGTTCATCTTTGTTGAGGCTCACGCAAACGCGACCCTACAGGTTGGAGGTCGAAGGGTTAACCAGAATAAGTATGTGTACGGAGAAGTGATTCAAAAAAATCCCTGCCGACCGAATCAAGGTTTTGGGACGTCATGAGAAGAATGGATATCAAAGGAAAAGATACCCTAATCTTCCAATGAACTACCGATTCCTGAAGATCGATGACCCCAATCCGTACTACTACTCAGTTCCTGTAGCTGAATGCAACAACATCTTATTCCCCTCGAATTAATGTATTAACTTGTTCCATCGGCCCAAGAAATAATTATACCATGAAAGGGCTATGCTGATATGAATGGAATAAAACTTTTTCCCGATTGTCTTGATTGTGAATATTGATAAAAGTAGTAAAGTGAATTGGTCACTTGGCTGAAGGAATACGTGGACGTAGTTCTGAAGAGTTAACAGAACTCCCGCTTTAAAGAGAAGTAGATCATGAGATCAAGCTAGTAATAGGAGCTGCGCCAATTGCGAAGAGACCCTATAGAATGTCTATATCGGAAGCTATTGAGTTGAAGGAACAACTCAAGCAACTGTTAAACCAAGGCTACACCCGGCCTAGCAGTTCACCATGGGAAGCACCAATACTGATCCAGAAAAAAGAAGATGGAACACTTCGGCTATGTATTGATTACCGTGGGTTGAATCAATCAACAGTCAAGAACAAGTATCCTATTCCTAGAATAGATGAGCTTCTCGATCGCCTTCAAGGTGCAAAGATCTTCTCCAAAATTGATCTCAGGTCAGGTTACTATCAAATCAGGATCAAGGATGAGGATATTCCAAAAACGGCCTTCAATACAAGATATGGGCACTTTGAATTCTTGGTTATGTCATTCGGGCTTACAAATGCACCTGCCACCTTCAATAGATTAATGCAGGATATTGTTAGACCATATCTTGATGACTTCGTGCTTGTCTTCTTCGATGACATTTTAGTCTATTCTAAATAGGAAGAAGATCATGAACCTCAACTACGGATTGTTTTGGAGACAATGAGGTCTCATAAGCTGTATGCAAAAATGAAGAAGTGTGCATTCTTCAAACGTCAGATTGAATATCTAGGATTCATAGTATCATCAGAAGGAATATCAGTAGATCCAGCCAAAGTCAGAGATGTGCTTGAATGGCCAATACCAGTATCTGTCAAAGAGATACGTAGTTTTCTTGGCTTGACAGGATGGTATAGGATCTTTATCAAAAACTATGCTTTGATTGCAGCACCTCTTACCGACTTATTAAAGAAGCAGACTTCTATTACATGGTCTACTCCCGAGCAAAATAGCTTCGACCAATTGAAGCAATGTTTAGTATCAGCACCTATTCTGAAACTTCCTGATCTCAATAAGGAGTTCGAGGTAGTAACTGATGCCAGCATTCTTGCCTTGGGGTGTGTTCTTATGCAGGAAGGTCATCCAGTAGCATATTCTTCAAGGAAATTGAAGAGTCACGAAAAGAATTATACCACTCATGATCTGGAGTTATTAGCTATCATCCATGCTCTAAAGCTTTGGAGACACTATCTGTTGGGAAACAAGTTCACTCTAGTAACCGATCATAAGAGCCTCAAATGGATTTTTACCCAGAACGAGCTCAACATGAGGCAACGTCGATGGATTGAAGTATTGGAGGAATATGATTTTGAAATCAAGTATCGACCAGGGAAAGAGAATGTAGTTGTCGATGCACTCAGTCGCAAGGCATTCCCAAACTCCCTAATCTTGCAGAATCCATCAACGGCCAGATCTCTGGCTACAAAGGTATCTATGCCAAGCAACCCTATACTCGAATTGGCTAGAGAGGAAGCATGCCATGACTTGGCCTACCATGCAATGATAAGAGAAATATCTACCAAGGTTCAGAATTTGAAGTTACAGGCCAAGTATCATGAATTTTCTGTTGACAATGGACTTATTTACTATAGAACAAGGCTATGTATACCAGCAAGCCAGTCACTTAAGCAGAAGATATTGTGGGAAGCTCATGACTCCCCTTTCGCAGGACATCCTGGCTATGCAAAAACTCTCAATACAGTCAGGAAGAGCTATCATTGGGAGAGGCTCAAAGGTGACGTCCTCAAATATGTCACTGAATGTTTGTCTTTCCAATGTATCAAGGCTGAACATGTCATGGTGCCAGGAAAATTACAACCACTTGACATTCCCCAAATGAAATGGGAATTCATCAGTATGGATTTTGTGGTGGGCTTACCCCAAGTCCAAGGAGGGTACAACTCCATTATGGTTGTAGTTGACATGCTTAGTAAGGTTGCACACCTGATTCCAGTAAAGACAAACTATAAAGCCTCCGATATTGCAAGAGTGTTTATGAAAGAAATATTCAAGCTACATGGGTTACCTAGAAGGATCATTAGCGATCAAGATTCTCTTTTCACTTCACACTTCTGGAGAGCTATCTTTGAAGCTATTGGAACTCAGCTCTGTTTTAGCACTGCCTACCATCCCCAAACGGATGGACAAACAGAACGAGTAAATCAAATCATTGAGGATATGCTTAGGGCTTACTGCTGTCGAGAGCCAAAGAGGTGGATTCAATACTTGCCATTAGTAGAATTTGCTTACAATGCTTCTTACCAGCAGAGCATTCAAATGACCCCTTTCCAGGCATTGTATGGTCATGATTGTCGAAGTCCCCTAAATTTTTCTGATCCTACCCTGAGAGTGGAAGCTTCAAGACAAATGTTGGAGGACATGGATGACCAAATAAGGTCAATAAGACAAGACATACAAGCAGCCAAAGATAGACAAAAGGCATATGCGGATTTGAAACGCCAAGAGAGGGTCTTCGGAGAAGGAGACATGGTCTTCATTCATGTACGGCCGAAAAAGAGTTCTTTATCTCTAGGTAAATTGAAGAGTCACGAAAAGAATTATACCACTCATGATCTGGAGTTATTAGCTGTCATCCATGCTCTAAAGCTTTGGAGACACTATCTGTTGGGAAACAAGTTCACTCTAGTAACCGATCATAAGAGCCTCAAATGGATTTTTACCCAGAACGAGCTCAACATGAGGCAACGTCGATGGATTGAAGTATTGGAGGAATATGATTTTGAAATCAAGTATCGACCAGGGAAAGAGAATGTAGTTGCCGATGCACTCAGTCGCAAGGCATTCCTAAACTCCCTAATCTTGCAGAATCCATCAACGGCTAGATCTCTGGCTACAAAGGTATCTATGCCAAGCAACCCTATACTCGAATTGGCTAGAGAGGAAGCATGCCATGACTTGGCCTACCATGCAATGATAAGAGAAATATCTACCAAGGTTCAGAATTTGAAGTTACAGGCCAAGTATCATGAATTTTCTGTTGACAATGGACTTATTTACTATAGAACAAGGCTATGTATACCAGCAAGCCAGTCACTTAAGCAGAAGATATTGTGGGAAGCTCATGACTCCCCTTTCGCAGGACATCCTGGCTATGCAAAAACTCTCAATACAGTCAGGAAGAGCTATCATTGGGAGAGGCTCAAAGGTGACGTCCTCAAATATGTCACTGAATGTTTGTCTTTCCAATGTATCAAGGCTGAACATGTCATGGTGCCAGGAAAATTACAACCACTTGACATTCCCCAAATGAAATGGGAATTCATCAGTATGGATTTTGTGGTGGGCTTACCCCAAGTCCAAGGAGGGTACAACTCCATTATGGTTGTAGTTGACATGCTTAGTAAGGTTGCACACCTGATTCCAGTAAAGACAAACTATAAAGCCTCCGATATTGCAAGAGTGTTTATGAAAGAAATATTCAAGCTACATGGGTTACCTAGAAGGATCATTAGCGATCGAGATTCTCTTTTCACTTCACACTTCTGGAGAGCTATCTTTGAAGCTATTGGAACTCAGCTCTGTTTTAGCACTGCCTACCATCCCCAAACGGATGGACAAACAGAACGAGTAAATCAAATCATTGAGGATATGCTTAGGGCTTACTGCTGTCGAGAGCCGAAGAGGTGGATTCAATACTTGCCATTAGTAGAATTTGCTTACAATGCTTCTTACCAGCAGAGCATTCAAATGACCCCTTTCCAGGCATTGTATGGTCATGATTGTCGAAGTCCCCTAAATTTTTCTGATCCTACCTTGAGAGTGGAAGCTTCAAGACAAATGTTGGAGGACATGGATGACCAAATAAGGTCAATAAGACAAGACATACAAGCAGCCAAAGATAGACAAAAGGCATATGCGGATTTGAAACGCCAAGAGAGGGTCTTCGGAGAAGGAGACATGGTCTTCATTCATGTACGGCCGAAAAAGAGTTCTTTATCTCTAGGTAAATTGAAGAGTCACGAAAAGAATTATACCACTCATGATCTGGAGTTATTAGCTGTCATCCATGCTCTAAAGCTTTGGAGACACTATCTGTTGGGAAACAAGTTCACTCTAGTAACCGATCATAAGAGCCTCAAATGGATTTTTACCCAGAACGAGCTCAACATGAGGCAACGTCGATGGATTGAAGTATTGGAGGAATATGATTTTGAAATCAAGTATCGACCAGGGAAAGAGAATGTAGTTGCCGATGCACTCAGTCGCAAGGCATTCCTAAACTCCCTAATCTTGCAGAATCCATCAATGGCCAGATCTCTGGCTACAAAGGTATCTATGCCAAGCAACCCTATACTCGAATTGGCTAGAGAGGAAGCATGCCATGACTTGGCCTACCATGCAATGATAAGAGAAATATCTACCAAGGTTCAGAATTTGAAGTTACAGGCCAAGTATCATGAATTTTCTGTTGACAATGGACTTATTTACTATAGAACAAGGCTATGTATACCAGCAAGCCAGTCACTTAAGCAGAAGATATTGTGGGAAGCTCATGACTCCCCTTTCGCAGGACATCCTGGCTATGCAAAAACTCTCAATACAGTCAGGAAGAGCTATCATTGGGAGAGGCTCAAAGGTGACGTCCTCAAATATGTCACTGAATGTTTGTCTTTCCAATGTATCAAGGCTGAACATGTCATGGTGCCAGGAAAATTACAACCACTTGACATTCCCCAAATGAAATGGGAATTCATCAGTATGGATTTTGTGGTGGGCTTACCCCAAGTCCAAGGAGGGTACAACTCCATTATGGTTGTAGTTGACATGCTTACTAAGGTTGCACACCTGATTCCAGTAAAGACAAACTATAAAGCCTCCGATATTGCAAGAGTGTTTATGAAAGAAATATTCAAGCTACATGGGTTACCTAGAAGGATCATTAGCGATCGAGATTCTCTTTTCACTTCACACTTCTGGAGAGCTATCTTTGAAGCTATTGGAACTCAGCTCTGTTTTAGCACTGCCTACCATCCCCAAACGGATGGACAAACAGAACGAGTAAATCAAATCATTGAGGATATGCTTAGGGCTTACTGCTGTCGAGAGCCAAAGAGGTGGATTCAATACTTGCCATTAGTAGAATTTGCTTACAATGCTTCTTACCAGCAGAGCATTCAAATGACCCCTTTCCAGGCATTGTATGGTCATGATTGTCGAAGTCCCCTAAATTTTTCTGATCCTACCCTGAGAGTGGAAGCTTCAAGACAAATGTTGGAGGACATGGATGACCAAATAAGGTCAATAAGACAAGACATACAAGCAGCCAAAGATAGACAAAAGGCATATGCGGATTTGAAACGCCAAGAGAGGGTCTTCGGAGAAGGAGACATGGTCTTCATTCATGTATGGCCGAAAAAGAGTTCTTTATCTCTAGGTAAATGCAAGAAGCTAAGTCCAAGGTATTGTGGACCATATAAAATCCTCAAATGCCTAGGACCCAATGCTTATAAATTGCAACTTCCTGATAACCTAAAAGTTCACAATGTATTCCATATTAGTCTCTTAAAAAAGTATGTACCCAACCCAAATCATGTACTTGATGACCAACAAATTGTAATGCCTAGTCAAGGAGTTCTTGAACTAAGACCGGAAAAGATTTTAGATGTCAGGGAGAGACAGTTGAGATCTAGAACCTTGAGAGAATGCCTCGTCCAGTGGAAAGATTATCCCGAAGAGGATGCTACCTGGATGGATGAAAGCTCTCTCAATCTTCAATATCCCCAGTTTATCTCGAGATGAGGACATCTCGATTCTTCTAAGGGGGAGAGAATGTAATATTTCCGCGTACCGCGTACCGTAAATATTAACTTCCTGCACGCCGTGTAAACCATGTGCAAGGTTATTCCCTACTTCGTAATTATTAGTAACTTAATCCATACCATTTACGAGGCCGCCACATTGTAAATTAGAGGCAGGGATTGAAGACCGTAAAAGCCGCGAGGAAACAACCGCTTGGGAAGGGCAAATGGGATAAATTCAAGGCAAATTTTTTTAATTATTATCCCTTCCCCCAGCCAATGCATGGCTGGGGGAGAGGGAGTGTGGAGGGGGGATGGCCAAGGTGGAGTAAAGTCGGACTGCATGAGGGGGAGTCCTCCACGTGTGTGGAGGCCCTCTTCCCCACCCCTCCCCCAAGGCCTATATAAACACCCCCTAGCTAGAGGGTGCTAGAGGGTGTGCTGGACGAGCTGGAGGAGGACGCCGTGCTGGAGGAGGTCGCCGTCTCCGTGCTGAGGGAGCCGCCGAGCTGCAGTCCGCCTAGTCCGCCAGCCCGCCAAGTCCGCCAGCCACCGCCACGGGCCCGCCAGACTGCCGCGGACCGCCGCCCCGCCTGGATCATGACCCCCCCCCACGTGGCCTGTAGAAGCTGGAAGCTTCTTAGAAGCTTCTTTAGAAGCTTCTAAGAGGGGGCTTCCTTAAGCCCCCTTCCCACTGCATCCCCATAGGCCCATCCATAATCCCCCTTCCCGGGACTTTGAAGAGGAGAAGGTGAAGCCCATAGAGACATTCCACAAGACCCTTTGAAAAAGGCTTTCGCAAAAAGACTTTGAAGCCGCAAGCCATCCAGGAATCAATTCCGTGCCAACTCGAGTTTTCCTAAAAGAACTCCTAAAGCCCTTTGCCGCGAGCGCCATCCCGCAAAGGAATCTTCTGTATACGAGGAAAAAGGCCAAGGACGGAAGGCTGCATTCCGAGGCAAGACAATTCGTAGACCACAAAGGCAAATCAGAAGCCGAATCTACGCCTACGATGGCCCCCAAAAGATCACAAGGCGCGACTGCGGGAGGTTCATCTCCGAGTATACAAGTGGATATCTCCCCGACCCCTCAAGTCCAGGTTCTTTCGAGTTATTTTCGCATAAAGAAATGATTAGGCGCGCTTAGTTCATAAGGGAGATTGCATCTTTACGCTTAATTTTAATGCATGTGGAAATTGGAAAAAAAATACATTTGGTAAAGTATCTCTTGAAACATTAGGCAAGATTGAAATATGTCATGAATTTGAACGAGTTATCCACCTTAGAAGACTAGTTGCATGTAGTTTCTTTGGTACATTATCAAAGTAATGAGTCTAAACTTAGGGCAAAGAAATGGAATTTATAAGTGCATTCCCTTTCGTCCTAGACATGGTAGGAATAAGCATGTGCCGCATGTTAGGCAACATCCTCCTCGTAATGATTTCATGAGGCAAGGTTAACACCATAAGATATTATCCGAAAAGAAATAATAGAGTATGGAAATGATCTTATGGACTTGCAAATAGCATGTAAAATGGAATGAATTAACACTAGCTTTAGTTTGGTATAAACTTCGTTAACTACATTGTAGCTAGGAGAATGTTGCGTATTGCATAGTCATCATGCGAAAACGTCATTCATCAGAAGCCGCATTTAGGAAAGGTTGCATGGTTCGTCAAAGCATAAGATTCGAAAGTATAGACTACAAGGTTGTAGGCATGATTAATAGGTCTTAGGAAAAGTTAGTATCCAGATTATCATGCATTTTTGCTACACCAAGGAAAGATAAAAATTATTGTGAACCATGTGATGCGTAGAAGCAATAAATCGCATGTTTACGCGTATTGGTGTAGTTGTAACTATTGTTCTCCATTAGATTTAGCTTATTACCTTAGGAAAGGTTCATCCTTGTCGTAAGACAAGTATATTGAGTTGTCTAAATCACCTAAACCACAAGGATTCTTATGGGCATGGTTGGGTCGATATGATAGGTATCCCAAGTATTAACTAGGGTTTAGTGCAATAAGAATTCGACCTAGTTTTACACTTGTTGCCAAGTCTAAACCCGCAAACCCAAAGATCTTACATACGTTCACGAAATATCGAATCAATTGGATGTTCATGCATAAAATGATCTAAGGTTTTATCCTAAGGATCATTCGTTCAAATGATGAAACTCCGACGGAGTTGCAAATTTCTAGGACCATGGGCCAACATAATTAGGAATGGGTTGGAGGATACCCTAAACCCTGCTACTTGGCTAGAGGTAATTCCGTGGCCGGGGGACGCCATTCAATGGGTGGAATGATCACGTGGAATGATGCAACACATGTGCAAAAAGGTTGCAACATCGTATAGACTTGAGATTTGTCCACAAGAGAGTTTTGTCATCTCTCGAAATGAGGTTGGCAAGTTATTGAAAGAATTTAACTTACAAGAGGATGAGTAATCATCCTGTTACTCACTTTTCTTGGGGGATAATTGCCAAGGAAAAGGAAAGTTAGGTATTTGCCTTGAAGCAAATAACCAGACAATAAACTAAAGCGACATGGTCGCTGGAACCTACCACAACAAAACCTAAAGTATTGGTAGGGTATGACCCTAACCCAAGAATGATAGGAATCTTGCCAAGTCGCAATTGATTCCGGATCGAATGCGGGTTGCATTCGGAGAAAAGGAGTCACTCCTTAACAGTTTGCCAGCTAAACGACCATTGGAAATTGATTGTGCTTGTAACAGTTTGGAAAGCACTGTTTGCATTGTTTGCTCAATGAACTAAAGGACGAAAATATATCTAAATACTTCAGGTTGAAGCCTGAAGGGAGAGGCAGCTTCAGTTACCCCCGACTGCCTGCCTGACCCTAACCAAGGGGGTTGTGAGCCACGCCGGGAACGTGGACCGAACCTGCCGCGAGAGGTCTCTCCGTTGAGTTCTACTTGGAGCAGGAGGACGCTTGGGTGCCAGAGGGGGCTCTGGCCGTAAATCCCTCGCCTTCCGGGCCCTGCACAAGAGACTAACGTGACTCGGGATTGGATCTCGAGGCCCGCATACTAGTCTACAGGCGGAAACTTGGAATAGTGATCCCTGGTGGATTACTGGATAGCCTACGGGCGGATTATGAATACGCCTACGGGCGGGAACTCCTTGTATTTCAAAGATAAAAGGATAAAATGATAATAAAGAAGTTGTTTGGCATTGTTTTCTTTATGTCCTGTGATAAGATTACGTGAAGGAACCGGTGCATAACAGGGTTAATCAAAGAAGCTGTTTGTATATGTCAAACCAATGTGGTAGGTAATTACATAACTAAAACAAACCGAGGAAAGTGCGGAGGATGGACCATGGGTCCGTCCTATGGATGGGTGGTCCCGGTTAGCCGGGAACTTTTCTCAAAGTCTTCAACGAACAGAGGATGATCGTCATCACCGAAACAAGTAACGAGAACAATGACTTAGAATTAACTATTACCCGATTCACGTTGTTTTAGGGGAACGGAATGGGACTATGCCTTATGGCAGAGAGGTCGAGCCTTGCATCCCTCTCGTTTCCCATTCTCCTTGAACCAAGTGCAGCGTGAATCCGCTTCAGACCTGGCGTTTCTGCGTAAAGTAGTTCGCTCGGGTCTGACACTAGTTGCCGCTAGCTAATGACCAAACAGGAAAACCCAAATTCAGGTCGATCCTAAGTGGGAACGGCCAGGATACTTCCGCTACGTGGCAGACGCGGGAAGACCTAGATCGCAAGTCCCGTAACATTCCATGGGAGTGCCGGGCGGAGCTTTCTAGACATCCTTCCCGATGGACTGCTAAGACGTGTCCGGGATGATTCTAGTGGACACGTTACACTTCTTTAAGAAGCTTCTAAGGATAAGCCCATAAGCCTTGGTCCTACGTGCCCTTTCCGGTTTTAAAACCGGGTTTGTAAAGCTCCAAATCCCACAAGCTTGCTCGCCTTCCATAAGCCCAAAACCCGCAAGCCCGGTATTCTCAAGGATCCGCACTTTGGAAGGGATCTCCTGCGTATGAGGGAAAAGGGAAAAGATCTTGAAGCTGCTCACAACGGTTGGAGAAGACTCACCGATCGCGTTAGGGTAAAGGCAAACCGGAAGTCCGTAAGCACGCTAACGATGGCTCCCAAGAAGTCGCAAGGCGCGCCTGCGGGAGGTTCTTCTCCTAGCATTCACGTGGACATCTCCCTGAGCCCACAGACCCATGTTTTTTTTTTCTATTGTGATTTCATACTAAAGTAATGCATTAAGCATGACAACTCCATGGATTAGGAAGCACCCGTGCATGTTTAAACTCACCTAGCCTAGCTAAATGCAATTGGGAAAAATTGGTATTTTCAATATAAACGCAAATTGTCCATCCATCTTACGACCTTAATAGTAAATTGCCTTGTCGTGCATTTTCAAAGGAAAGCCACTTATTGCCTAGGGTGAAAGAGGAAATTGTTAAGTGCATTGGTCATGAAGGAAAGGAGTATTTTTGCAATAACTCCCTTCGTTATGATTCGCATGAGGGAATTGTTAATTTCTGTTGCACGGCATAAAAAAGAACACCGATCTTATAAGTTGCATGGGAAAAGATGCTTGCAAATGGATTAAATCGACACTTGCCTTAGTATTGCATGAACTTCATTCATGATGATGTTGTATCTAAGGGTCGCATTTACACATTCGCAAATTTCATTTCATCAAGTTGCATTTAGGAATGATTGCATGGCTTATAAAAGCATGAAATTCAAATACTTAGACAAAAGGTTGTAGGCGTTATTCCTTGATGTAATTCCTAGTAGGCCCTATGTAAGTTATTCTTCAAAATATCATGCCTTTTGACTTTAGCAAAAAGGGATAGGGCTATTGCGGATCTTATGGTGCGTAGAAGTAATGAATTGCATGTTTACATGTATTGTAACATTTTGCAACTATTTTTCTACTTTAGATCAAGTTTATCATCTCTAGGAAAGAATTGTCCTTGTCATAAGACAAGTAGGTCAATTTACCCAAGTCATTTGTGGTATCATGACTGTTAGGGTTTCGTATAGGCATAACTAGCCGATTCAATAAAAACCTCAAGTACTAGCTAGGGCTTGGTACGTTAGAAATGCAGCCAAGTATCGTACTTGGACGCCAAGTCGAAGCCCTCAAACCCAAAGGTCCTACCCACATTCCCGGAATGTTGAGTCAATTGGATGCTCATGCAAATAATGATCTAGGGTTTCTACCCTAAGGATCATTCGACCTAATGCTAGAACTTGGATTGAGTTGGAATCCCTAGGACCGAACGTTGTCGGCCTAGTGCAATTAGGATTGGGTTGGGTAAGAAGACACCCTAAACCCTACTTCTTGTCTAATCATAATTCCTTGACCAGAAAACACCGTTCAATGGGTGAAATGATCCCTTGGAATAGAGGCGACACTTGTGCAAACAAGTTGTAACGTCGCATAGACTTGGGGTTAGTTCACAAGAGAGTTTTGCCATTTCTTGAAATGAGGTTGGCAAGTTCTTGCGCAAGTTTAACTTGCAAGAGGATGAGTAGTCATCCTGTTACATCACCCTTATTGGAAAAATTTGCCAAGTTAAGGGAAGTTAGGTATTTGCTTGGACGCAGATGATCAATCAATAAATTAATGCGACATGGTCGCTAGGATTTACTATTAATAAAACCTAAGGTATTGGTTAAGTTGGGTTAATAGGGTATGGCCCTAACTCAAGGACAAAAAGGGTGAACGAACAAACCCTTGAGGTTCTTGCCAAGTCACAATTGATCCCAGATCGAATGATGGATGCATTCGGAGAGAAGGATTCACTCCTTAACAATTGGCAAAATAAACGACCACTGGAAATTGATTGTGCTTGTAATAGTTTAGAAAGCACTGTTTGCATTGTTTGCTCAAGGAACTAAAGGATGAAAAGATATCTAAATGCTTCAGGTTGAAGGCCTGAAGGGAGAGGCAGCTTCAGTTACCCCCGACTGCCTGCCTGACCCTAACCAAGGGGGTTGTTGACCGCGCCGGGAACGTGGACCGAACCCGCCGCGAGAGGTCTTTCCGTTGAGGTCTACTTGGAGCAGGAGGACGCTTGGGTGCGAGGGGGGGCTCTGGCCATAAATCCCTCGCCTTCCGGGTCCTGCACAAGAGGCTAACGTGACTCGGGATTGGATCTCGAGGCCCGCATACTAGTCTACGGGCAGAAGCTTGGAATAGAGATCCCTAGCGGATTACTGGATAAGCCTTCGGGCGGATTATGGACAAGCCTACGGGCGGAACTCCTTGTATTTCAAAGATAAAATGATGAAATGATAATAAAGAAGTTGTTTGATATTGTTTTTCTATGTCACGTGATAAGATTACGTGAAGGAACCAGTGCTTAACAGGGTTAATTAAAGAAGCTGTTTGTTATATGTCAAATTAATGTGTTAGATAATTACATAACTAAAACAAACCGAGGAAAGTGCGGAGGATGGACCATGGGTCCGTCCTACGGATGGGTGGTCCCGGTTAGCCGGGAACTTTTCTCAAAAATCTCGAAGAACAGCGGAATGATCATCATTATCAAAACGAATAACGAGAACGATGACCTAGAGTTACATCTTACCCAATTTACGTTGTTTTAGGGGAAAGGAATGGGACTATGCCTTATGGCTGAGAGGTTGAGTTTTGCATCCCTCTCGTTTCCCATTCTCCTTGAACCAAGTGCAGCGTGAATCCGCTTCGGACCTGGCGTTTCTGCGTAAAGTAGTTCGCTTGGGTCTGACGCTAGTTGTTGTTAGCTAATGACCAAACAGGGAAACCCAAATTCCGGTCGATCCTAAGTGGGAACGGCCAGGATACTTCCGCTACGTGGCAGACATGGGAAGACCTAGATTGCAAAACCCGTAACATTCCATGGGAGTGCCGGGCGGAGTTTTCTAGACATCCTTTCCGATGGACTGCTAAGACGTGTCTTGGATGATTCTAGTGGACACGTTACAATTAGCCATTCTTTAAACTTACTAAAAGCTTGAGCCTTATCACGAAGGAAGTACACCCACATCTTCCTACTGTAGTCGTCGACAATCAACATAAAATAAGAAGATCCCCCCAAGGCCTGTGTAGGCATCTTATCACACAAGTCAGCATGCACCAACTCTAGAGGAGCGAGTGCTCTATTCTTGCTTTCTTGTGGAAATGCCTTTCTCTGTTGCTTGCCCATCATACAAGCTTCACATGGTTCCTTCAATTCAGTTATTGTAGGTAGGTGAGCAACCATACCTTGCTTTTGCATCTCCTTCAATACTGCAAATCCGATGTGTCCAAACCTTTCATGCCAAAGCTTACTTTTGCCCACTCCAGCAGTGGCTGTAAGAGCACTTAGCTCATACAGGTTGTTCCTTCTTTCTCCTTTGCCAACAATTGTGCTAGCACTATCAATAATTTCTGCACCTGTCTTCTTGAACCTCACTCATGACCAAGATCAGTTATGGCAGCAACTGATAAGAGATTTCTCCTGATTTTGGGAACATACAACACATTTGAAAGCTTTTTGACTTCACCATTTCCAGCAACAAAAGAAATAGTACATGTGCCCGCATCAGGGCATTTAGCATCATTTCCAACCGTCACAATGATGGATTCTTGTAGAGGATGCATAGAACTGTATAGACATTTCTTGTTGGTCATGTGACGGGAGGCCCCACTATCCAACACCCATGAGTCAGTGGTAGATTCTTCTTGCACCGAGGAGCACACTTCCTCAATGGTCGCCATGAATAATTCCAACTCAGATTTAGCTGTATTGGTTGTCTCTTTTCCTTTACTTTTAAGGGTACCATTCTTTTCATCTGCCTTCTTGACACGACAATCTGCAATTGCATGTCCTTTCTTCTTGCAGTAGAAGCACTCTCCTTGAAACTTCTTCTTGCCGCCCTTCTTCTTTTTGTCACCATCATTTTTGGTGGAGGAAACACCTTTGCCTTTTGCATTGGCAGAGAATGTAGCATCTCCATTGTTACTTCCTTCTCGAGCTTTGAGCCTCAACTCCTCCTCCATTAATAATGCACAAAACTCCTCAAAAGTCAAAGCTCGAGGTCTCACCTGAGTATTAAGGGCAATTACTAGTCCATCAAAATTTTGTGGACAAATCCAAAGACACCTCCGAGCTAGCTCTTCACTAGTCTTTTGTATCCCAGTGCTAGCCATCTGGTCGCGCAGATTCTTAATCCGAGTGATGAATGCTTCAACCGTCTCTCCTTTAGCAAACTTCTCTGCTGCTAGTTGATTCTCCAAGTTTTGAATCCTTGTTTGGTTTCGTGTTTCATACTGACTCCTTAGTACATTCCAAGCCTCTGACGCTTTGGTTGTATGCTGAATCAGAGTCAAAACACTATCAGAACAGCTTGTAACTAAGGCACACAATGCATCTGCATTCCTTCATTTCCACGCTCGTAGAAGATCTGCATTCTGAGGAATCATCACACTAGGATTTGATGGGTCGGGGGTAGGCTGTGGTTCTGTGTCAGTCCCCAGCACAGTCTCCAGAAGCTCATAAGAATCAAGGATAGTTGTAATTTTGAACTTCCACAAGGTGTAGTTTGTACCATCTAACTTGCCTTCGCTGAAGGTTGGTGGACGAATCCTAAGTGTTTGAATAGCCGTACAGCAACACCACCTCCTGCAGCACTTCCGGAAGTCGACATAGTTTCTCTTTGCTGTTGAAGCCTTTACCTCTTGCACGCTCTCCGATCTCTAGAGCCCCCTGGGCTCTAATACCATGTAAAATATTACACGGCGCAGCGAACAGAATCCGAGAAAGAGATAGAGAGTACACAACAGATAAGAGGAGAATCAGTAAATTCTTTAACTTCAAACAATTGATACAAAGATGGCTCTGTCCACCTGTGCGCTTCCACTGTGTGAAGCTTAGATGGTGATCTAGACAGAAGATATGTGAAGATCTTAAGGCTAGCTGGAACAACAACTCTGACTGGGTGAAAGATGAGTGTGAGATGGCTGCGAAGGGGTTTAGCTTTTATAGCCTGCGAAGGTCGTTAGGTCGGCCTGTTGACTGACCTACCATATGAGCCTCCACTAGTCGTCCAGGGAATATTCCAAGGAATATTCCCTTTACCATCGGGCCAGGGGCGCTGCCCCCGGACCCTCGCTAGGGGGGCCGCTAGCCCCCTTGGGACCCCCCAGCCAGGGGTCACTTCCGTGGCCCCCAGACCCCACAATAGGGGCCCCTTTTAACTCCCTTACCACGCAACTCAATGCAATGTGCCTCGAGTTGCTACCAACTTAACCTCTTCGTCTAACCCAAAGATTAGACCCACAATGGTCACCTTTTTGCCATCCCGTCACATAGACCTCATCTGATATACAAGTCAGGACTCCACCAATGCTCGGGCTCACACTTGGCTTCTCCTCATAATGGGGGCCTTACAACTTTGAGCACCATGGATCATTGGTAGCACCTAATGAGGGTGGGGCATTGATCATATCTAACATATCCTCCTCTTGGTCAAAGTCGAGACTGCATCTTGGGCATCTTTCCAATCCGTTTTAAGACCCATAGGCTTCATGCGATCCTCAAGAAGCTCTCCTAATTCTTCCTAAAGAGCAGGATCTGCAGCTTGCAATAAAAGCTCAACTTTCTCAACATCCAATGCTCTTTGTTTAGTGGCATCAAGCTGCCTATACCTCTCTTCAAATTCTCGTATCAACTCTGAAGCAGCTAGACCTTTGTTTAGCATGTAGATCCACTCTCGGAATGATTGCCGTGTAGCCATTCCAAAGTCCTTAAGGAAATACTCTTCTTTCAGGGCCTTCTTAAAATCTGGCCAATGCGAATTTTGAAGAAAAAGATTAGTCACTTTTGCCCTCAAGGCGGGTGTGACCAGACGAAGGGAATACTTCCTGATAAGTCCTGCTGGTACTCCAAAAAATCCCATCTTGATCTCATATGTCTTCAAAAAGGCCGAAACATTACGGCCATCAAATAGCTTCTTCTTATTCTCAACTGCTTCAATCACCTTAGTTGCGCTGATTGCATTCTCTTGCTCCAAATACAGTTGCCTTTGCTGAGACAACTGTTGTTGATGCAACTGTTGCTGCTGTTGCATATATAAATGTGTTTGCTGATTTTGAAGCTACATATACATAGACATATTCTGCAAAATTTACTTTAAATCATCTATTGAAGTACTTGAAGTAGCAGTCAATGATGAAGCTGAAGTAGAGGACAAAGCAGGAATTGTAGGAGGCTGAAATTGATGCTGAAGTATCTCCCATCCTGAAATTTATGCGACGCTTTCACGTCAGATTCACCAAAGATGTCGAAGGGTTTTTGAAAGCAAAGTCGCGAACACAGAGGACCTTGACTAATTTCAGGATAGAAGATCAATCATAAGAATAAGCAAGAGGAGGGCATTTTCCCAAATCAGCAAATCACATTTCATGCATGTGGTACCCTCATTGAGAAGGAAGATGTTATGAGCATGGATGGGAAACCAAGAAAAGTTTCTTGGGAAATTTACCAAGCATTACATGCAAATTCTCACAAGAAGGGTTTCACTCTAGATGATTTTGTTAACAGCACTCTTGTTAGTATCTATGGTAAGTGTGGAAGCATTGGACAAGCACAGAAGGTGTTTGAGGAGTTTTCCCAGGCGGATGTTGTTTTATGGAATGCAATGCTTTTAGCATACATTGAATAGAATCAAGGAGAAAAGGCTCTAGATCTTTACAAAAAGATGCAAGAGGCTTGTAGATTGCTGAATGATGCAAAAACTATTTGTCTTCTACAAGCCTGTTGTGAAGCAGGAAATATGGGGATATGCAAGCAGACTCATTTTGCTATAGTTTTGGTTATTTATCATCTAGATCCTCTCATAATGAATACTCTCGTTCATGCTTACGGAAAATTTGGAGGTGCAAAAGCAGCACAAGCCGTGTTTGATGGGCTTCTGTCACCCACTACAATCTCATTCAATGCAGGCATTGCTGGTTATACTCGTGAATGTAATCTCTGTAGAAGCCTATGGATGTCTGAAGAAATACGACATGCAAGTGTAGATGCATAAGAAGTCATCTCCCTTTTACTTCTTGCAGTCTGCAGTCACATTGGTGTTGTTGACAAAGGCATTGAGTATCTCAATGGTGTTCATACATATTCAGGACTATGTCTAGACCTGAAGCATTATGTGGCTATGATAGACCTCCTTACACGGGCAGGAATACTACGGATGGAGTGCTCGATTGGGAGAAGGCCGCTTTTCTAGTCACAAAGGGGGATGTTTTTCTAGTAAAAAAAGGGGAGCTATTGTGGAAGGAACAGAGGATGGTGAAGAAAAGCATCGGGGAGAAGCTTTTTGGGAAAAAAAAAAAGAAAGCTTGAATGGGGAAGAAAGAACAAGGAGGTGGCTAATGCTCGGCACCAGGTTGCTGCTCCTTATAACTGCAAGATTGCTGAGGGTTTTTTTGAGTCATCAAATGAAAGACTATTGTTTCAGAAAATGACATAGTCAAAATTGACCTTGGGTGCCACATTGATGGTTTCATAGCTGTTGTTGCTCATACGCATGTTATTCAAGAAGGGCTTGTTATGGGAAGAGCAGCAGATGTTTTGGCTGCCACAAGCACAGCGGAAGAAGTTGCTTTGAGGCTGATTAGGCCTGGAAAGAAGAACAGGGATTCATGTCCTGGACTAGACAATCCGAAAAACATTTCTTTGGGCACTCTAGATCAGAGAGAAGGACATGCAACGGGCTTTCAGGAGATCGATCAAGCTCTTCTCGAATGCTTATAAACCTTGTGAAGTAGAAGCTTGTGAAGAAGCGCATCAAGAAGTACAAGCGACCTTAGAGCAACCGCAAGATCTCCGTCAAGCCAAACTGGCGTAGGCCAAAGGGTATTGATTCTCATGTTAGGTGGAAGTTTAAAGGATGCATGTTAATGCCCAATATTGGTTATGGAACGAACAAGAAGACTCGACATGTCCTTCCTAATGGATTTCAGAAGTTCTTGGTGCACAACTCTGCTGAGCTAGATCTTCCGATGATGCATAACAGGAAGTTCTGTGCTGAGATTGCCCATAATGTCTCAACTCTCAAGCGGAAGTCAATTGTTGAGCGGGCTGCACAACTCAACATAGATGTGACGAATGGTTCTGCCAGATTGTAGCAGTTACCTCCAACCACCACGAACATGAATTAAGGCACAATTGGAATAAAAGGAGTTGCTCACATTTTGCATTAAACGACTGAAGAATCTGAACAAAGTAAGGCTTGTTGACGCTGGGTTTATATGGATAGAGCCGCACTCACAGAGACTGAAAGTCAAGTTAAATATTCAAAAAGAAGTGATGAATGATGCTATATTGGAACAAGGGTATGTTGTTGAGTATGTTGTGGAAGATCATATGTGTGATAGCTGCTCTAGATCTGCAGCAAATCCAGACCAGTGAGTTGCTACAATGCAAGTGAGGCAGAAGGTTGACCATAATAAAACATTCTTCTACCTTGAGCAGGTTATTCTAAAGCACAACTGAGCAGCTCTGTGCCACAAGTGCACTGGATGGCATTGTCAATTTGTGGCAGATTCAAGGAAAAGGGTTTGACCTCTTGTTGTGCTGAGCTTAATTGATTGCCTTTCCTTGGGACAGTGCATATATTTAGAGCTTATGCACGACTGAACAGTGTAACCATGTTCTTGAAGACTTGGATATTGGCCTTAGACAAGGACTACTTCTAAGTGAATCCTTGTTTTTCCCTCTTCTAAGTTTGTATAGTAAAATTCTGGATGTGAGATCTGTCAGGCATGAACACATTTTATCAATAAGCAGTGGCAGCCCTTGTTGGGAATCTTATATGTGTCTTATGGTGCTAGAGAGCTTGCTGGAAACAAACTTAGCCTTCTACAGAATCATAGAATCCAGTAATAAAGCATTGCCATAGTGTATGTTATACTCGTGCAGGGTTGAATAACTGCTGACTAGAGACTGGCCTTTGATTACTCAAACCGGTGGTGCTTGGAACCAATAGTTCTTCAGGCTGTGAACAACAAGTTTATTGAACAGATGCATGTTAAATCAATAATATTTGCATTGAATATGAAGATTCTGGAGTTTACTGTTGCATAACCTGATCTAGCTTAATTGATCTTCTATCCTGAAATTAGTCAAGGTCCTCTATGGTCGCGACTTTGCTTTCGAAAACCCTTCGACAACAGGTTATCATAATTATCTTTGAAATACAAAGAGTCCAGCCCGTAGGCTTATCCACAATCCACCCAAAGGCTATCCAGCAATCCACAGGGATCACCAATCCAAGTTTCCACCCGTAGACTAGTATGTCGGCCTCAAGATCCAATCCTGAGTCATGTTAGCCTCTTGTGCAGGGCCCGAAAGGCGAGGGATTTACGGCCAGAGCCCCCCTGGCACCCAAGCGTCCTCTTGCTCCAAGTAGCGCTCAACAAAGAGACCTCTCATGGCGGGTTTGGTCCACATGCCCAACGCGGTTAACAACCCGCTTGGTTAGGGTCAAGCAGGCAGTCGAGGGTAACTGAAGCTGCCTCTCCCTTCAGGACTTCAACATGAAGTATAGATATCCATTTATCTTTTAATTCATTGATCAAACAAAGCCAAATAGTGCTCTAAAATCTGTAGCAAGCACAAACATTTCCATTGATCGTTTTTGTTGGCAAACTGCTAAGGAATGAATCCTTCCTTTTGAATGCATCCAGCACTCGATCTGGGATGACTTATAGCTTGGTAAGTTCCCCTATATCCTGGGTTAGGGCATACCCTATTAACCCGACTCGGTCAAACCTTAAATTCATCAGTTATTTCAGTTTATCGGCTGGTCTTTGGTTTCCAATCAATCTTCTTTACTCAAGAAAGATACTAAATTAGGATGATTATTCATCCTCTTGCAAGATAACTTGCATAAGGACTTGCCAACCTCATTGCGAGAATTTGGCCATTCCCTTGTGATCCAATCACAAAGATCGTATAACTCTGCACTTGCTGCGCAAGTGTCGCATCGAACTATGAGACAATGGAGTCACGAAACAATCTGTTTCAGGTTACTAGGCTGACATCGTTAGACCTAGGGTTTCCAAGTTTCGTCTTATAAGATTCTTAGGGACAAACCCTAGCTCACTTTACGATTACAATTCACTGTCCCTACATTCAGTGAATGTGGGCAAGTATTAAGGTATAGGCATTTCTTGGAATTTAACTTATTCCAAATGAGTACTCCGGGGTTTAGATGTTTTAGGTTTATGCCAATTTGTTTACTCTAGAAAATAATTTCGAGATCATTTCCACATGATTTGTTGTCTATGTGTAAATTGATTTTTCAACCCTAACTTACCGATTTGAGGTCAGGCATAGGTTAGGTTAATTCCACTAATCTTCCTATACTTTGCAACAAAACTCATGCTAAACAAGCAAACTTTTACTTGATAATTTATGCAGTTGACAAACGATAATTTCATAGAATTTATGCATCGTAAGAATCATTTCATGCTTTGCACTTTCCATGATGATTCATTGAGATATGGGTTAATAGTGCGAGATGCAGTTTATACTTCTAGGCTTAACCTAAGTACACTATTTTAATGGATAATAATCTAGCTTATAATTCATTTCAATGCATAAAGCTATTTGCTAGAAATGCATTTATGCTTTCTTTATTTTCCATGTTTCATTTAAAAGTATTGATGACTAAGTTCCTTCGTTGTGAATAACTAGGACAAAAATATATCCTATTTCTAACAATTAACCTTGCATGATTGAATTACAACAATTATCAAATAAAAATTAGGAAGGAAAACTTGGGCTTGGGGTGAGATGTCCACGTGGATGCCAAGAGACGATCCTCCCGCAGCTGCGCCTTGGACTTTCTTAGGTGGCATTTCCACCGTGGAAGCAGTTTTACAACTCCTCTTTGATATTCCAATGTGGCTCTCTTTTGCAATAACTTGCACCGTTGAAAAAAAAATTTTAGAAGGCTTTCTCCTTGGAATCGGGAATTTAAAAGGGGTGTTTCAGAATCTTTCACGACTAAGACCCATTAAGCCATGGGGAAGGCTTAATGGCCTTTGTAAGGTCTCGCACGAACGGGGAATAACAAGGTGTGGAATCCCTTACGAGGTTTTTTTTTTGAGTGGGAAAGGGAGGTATTAAAAGACCCTCAACACTCTCTTTCCTTTTACGAGTGGGGAGAAAAACAAAGCCCCAAGGGTATTTTTCATAGGGCAAGGAATGGCTAAGGGGTTTAACCACCCAAGGGGGGGGGGTTCCAAAGCCTAAAGAAAGGGGGTTAAGAAAGATTAAATACCCGGGGGGTAATAAGATCTTTAAGCCCAACTCTTATTGGGGTAAAAGGGGGCTTATAGAGCTTAAACACAGAGGGGGGGGGGGGGAGGGGTTTCAAAAGGCACAAGAAGGGGGGGCTGCTTCTAAAGCTCCTCGAGGGGGAAGCTTCAATGGCGGACTTCGGGGGTGAATGAAGGCAGCAAATGGCCTGGTTGTGGTGGCGTTTTGTCACTCCTCTCGTGGCAAGCAGGCGGCAACACTCTCTCTTGTCCTTCTTCACTCTCCCGTGGACTGCACCGTAGGGTATTGTGGCAGCCCTCACTTCCTCATTCATCCTCCTCCAAGCGGCAGCAGCGCAGGGTTTAAATAGGGGAGGGGAAGGGGATCTTCCCTCTCCTTCGTGTCAATTGGCATGGTATTAAGGCTCAACAAGCTCCAGCGAGGAGCTTGCTGGACCTTCTATTCCCCTCTCCCCCCTCCAGCACGACCGTCGCCAACGGGAAGATAAGCAAAAAAATTCCCATTAACCTTAATAAATTTTCAAAATGCTACCTTATTATCCCATTACTTAAAAAGGAGGTTCATGTGTGAATTTTAGTATTTGATATATTACAAAGATAGATGAAGATGTATCTTTAAGAGATAAGTAGATTACAATGAATGTTTAAAGGTTCAAGAGGTACATCGTGGTCGATCACAGGGGTTTGAGAGAGAAGAGTGTATGGGGCCTCAAGAGCTTAGACTCTGGAGATGATAGAGATAAGAGAAGGGTTGAAGGTTTCAAGCCAATTTCTTGAAGATGTTGATAGAGCTTCCAACAGCGTGTTCTTAGCAAAGATCACAACTCATAAGTTCTAACTCAAATCAAGCTTTTTTTCTTGACTATAAAAGCAATCACAAATTATAAAATCAAGTATAATGTGCTATCATGTATCATAAACAACTCCGCATCCCATCATTCATACATGATGCCATAGCATGAATCAACTTTACATGATTGCATTCAATGTAGAATGTTAGTAGGGACAAAAGTTTATGAGTCAATTACAAGGCTTGTAGGGCAAAGAGACTTACTTCAAGAGAGCTTCAAATTGAGTTCCTGATAAGGATAAGTTACCACAGCCAAGAAATGAGAGAAAAAGCTCCTCTTAAGTCAACTCAAAGCATCTATAAATGATCTACAAACTGCCCTGCCATAGGGGCACATAATACTTGCATATTTTGACAAGATGACTTCTATAGACTAAGAAATGAATTAAAAGAACAATGTTGTAGCTAATTCTTTGAATATGACTAAAGATTTCAGCCCCAAATCAGCCCAAATATCTTTTGGAACTCACCTCTAATGATAGCATAAACTTCCCCTAACACGGTGTCAAAGTGTTTGGTGTCGAAAGTCCAAGTAGATGGAAGAGAAGGGGTTTGAAGAAATAGAAGACATGGAAGAATACTTCTAGAAAGAAATAGAAAATGAAGAAGAATACTAACAGAGATGAAGCATGTCAGTTTCTTTCAGCATTATGAGAAAATAAAGCTCTAATAGACAAAAACATATATAAAATAATACCTTCCTCTATGCTGCTCATATCGCTAATATAATGCTTCCATTGGCTTCAAAAGGGGGGTAAAATAGTAGGACACCTACCCAGAATTCAGCCAGACCACTCGTTCTTCATCTCCCACTTTGGAGTGTTGTTCATTGCTTGAAAATAGTGATCGGACATTGCACGATTTTTTCAATCTCTCGTCTTACATAAAATCCTCTCAAATCGGTAGAAAGCTACATGATTTCTTTTACATGTCATCCTAATCTAGAAGTTGACTATAGTTTTATGGATTTTTACAAGAGATAATATCTAAAATATCAAAAATTGACTAAAATCTAATATTTTGAAACCATGGATATTAACACTAATGTCTAAAATGGCATTGGCTCTCTAAATCAATAAGAAAGCCACACTCTAGATTTTTTTACACGATGTGTGCATATAGCGGTACAACAACACAAAAGGTCGTCAAGGAAAGGAAAGATGGGAGAACCCTCAAGCACAATTCCTAATGATGTTTTGCAGTAATTAGTGCAGAATATGAACATGCTTATATATGTACAACAACAACAGGTGATGCAAGTTTCTACTCTCGGGAAAGTTACTCATGAAATATACGTGTGCATCACATGGGTTCAAAATAAGGTATTTGTAAAGTACTATTTTTATACATTTTTTACATATAGAAGGGTGTAATTTAAATGGATCATTTATAGATTGAATAGAAAAGGATTATGTTTTATTCATAGAAAATTCACAAATAAGGATATTTATAAATAGGCCTTGAACACAAGTGATGTAGAGGATGTACATATAGTAACTTCCCTGAGCTTCTGTTCAAACAAAAATTGTTGTGATGAATGCTCTACAAGATTTGAGCATGAGATAAATTTATTTAATGGCAAGAATGTATCTGCATATTTGCATACCTATGCTCAAAAGATGGAGTTCTTTGGGGTGGCTCCACTTGCATGGAGTTGGTATTTTGTATGGATTACTGTGCATGAGTTGAAATCGTGAATTATTGAATTGTACATGCAAGATGCTAACTGGGCATCTTTCAAGAAGACACTCAGAGAAGAATTTTACATTGAAGACACTAGTTTGATTACTCGTAAGACTTTCCAACAGTGGGTTTTACAACCCAATAAGGGTCTTGTGGCTACAAAGTTATTAAGAGAATTTGAAAGTCAGTTTGAGTAGTTAGATCTTGCAGAACAACAATCTCTTGTAAGTCAAAAGATTGAATTGTTTCTATGAGCAATAGATCTTGAGCTTCAAGAGAATCTCGATGATTTGTTAGAGGATCAAATTACAAAGACAGGTCTTAAAACAGAGTGGAGGCATGTTAAGGAAGTTGTTACTGCATTGGTGAAAAAACATAGAAGAGAAAGATTAAATGTATCTAGCTTGCCCAGTGTTACGTGCAAAAAATTTATGTACCTAGTAAGCCACCTACTTCTGTGGCTAACCTTATGGCTGCACTTGTTGTTCCTATTGTTAGAGAAGATGTATTAGATTAATTGGTCGAAGGCATGTGGGATCTTTAGTTGAAGATTGAAAAATTAGATGAGAAAGGACAAGAGGAAAGGGAATGAACATCAGCCCCTAAACTAGGGAAAAGATGTATGTGATGTGATAGTTTGCAACATGAAAGAAAGGATTGTGCTACTTAACACAAGACCTTGGCATCATAGCTTATCTTTTGGAAAGTTGGCAAGATCCATGCACAAGAAATGGGATCGCCTCTTGCTTTGAGTTTTGAAAAGGGAGGTATGCATAAGTTGTTGGAAGACTTGGTTGTCCAAAATTATTATGTGGTTGTATATGCTTCTACTTTTGGTCTATAGTTGGATAGAATGCCTAGCCAAGTGATGATTAGTCCAAAGGCTACAATATGGACACATAGTTTACATGTAGTTGAAAAGAGAAAAGTTACTAGTAGTGAAATGTCTCATGCAAGGCAAGACATTCATGACATAATTGGCTTGGAATCACTGGTAGATGCATATTCAGTGTATGCATATTTAGCAAAGGTGAAAAACATGAATGTACTTATGGAAGAGAAATGAAAGAGAGACGAAGATAATGTAGGGACATCCAAAAGAGTGATAAGAAAAAGTGTGAATCAGCCTAAAGCTACAAATCAGCCATCTCCCAAGCATGTTAAGGAAGAGGTTGGTGAGGAGCAAAAACAAGATAGTAAACAAGAGGGCAAAAAGAAGGGCAAGCAGCCAAGATATAAGTTGTTGTCGATACAACCACAGATCTTGAGAAGGTTCTTGAAGAATAGATTTTAAAAAGTCAAGTGGAATTCACATTGGAAGAGGTGCTTGGCATCGCCAAGCGGGAATTTCATGACAGAATAATTGACATAATTAAGAGGAAGCACCAATTTCTTGGTGATACCACTAGTGCATTGCTACATAATCTAAAGAGGAAATTGGTTTGTTGGGTATTCGGGCTAAACATGAGCATGATGTAAGTGTTGAGATATTGAGCTCCACTCGTGATATGCAAGGGTGACCGTTGTGCATTTATGTCATCAACTTGTCAGTTGCAGATGCAGTTGGTACACCGCCCATGAATAATAGCTAGATGATAGCTATCCTTATCTACTCTAGTTCGTGGCTCAGTTAGTATGCCACCTTAGTTAGTTGAGTTTGGTTTGAGACCCATATATAGGGTTCTTCTATTTCTATGTACTTGAGTTCTTTTGGCTTACACAACTAAGAAGAGGAAAACTGTTTTCAGCCTCCACCTGTGTGTGTATTCCCCCATTGTGCAAGCAAGAAAGCTACAAGTGAGACTCCTTCTTTCTCTCCCACAATCTTGACATGGTATCAGAGCCTTGTTCGTGGTAAGGAGCTCAAGAAAGCAAGCCAAGTTTGCGGTGTTCTAGTAAGAGGACCAGTGTTGCTTTCATTCTTCTGTTTTGGGAGCAAGTCTCTGCATAGGTAGCACAGCCAGAAAGTGCAAGAGTGCATTGTCTCAGGTTTAGACGCCCTTCGCGGTGAAGCAAGAGGATGGTGACCCTATTTTTTGATTTGAGGCCATTTCAGGGCTTGTTTTGGAGACGGAAGTTTTCTGCACGCACTCAGGAAAAGGCCCAGTTTTATGCTGTGCGACCACTGTTCTACAAGTCAGTGAAAAGTTACTATAGAAATTGCATCGGATGCCTGTGCGCATAGACATTGGGAGTTACAGAATCATCCTTGTTTCCTGTTGATGCAAAATTGTCACTAGGAAGAGACTGTGTGGTCAAATACCACTTTCGTCAGTTTTGCTGATTTTCCCTTGCGAGGCTGAAGCTATGTTCTTTGCAGTAACAGAATTTTTTGCAGTGTTCTGTAATGACATCTGATTCTCATTCATAGATTGTCACTAAAAAGCTTGACAAGAACAACTTCCAAGCATGGAAGTTTAGAATGACGAATTTTCTTATGGAAAAATGATATTGGGAATTTGTTGCAGGAAATGAAGAAGAACCAGTTCTTCCTGATGTTCCCAATCAATAGCAAATGCAGGCATTTAAAGCATGGCATGAGAGAGCCAAGAAAGTTATATACTAGCTATCTATCAACATTTTAGACTCTACGATTGTGCATATTCAAGATGCAAGTATGCCAAAGGAGGCATGGGATACTTTGTCAATGGATGAATATGTTTGTATTGGTGTCTTGTTAAAAAGTTTGCCTCCTGCTTATGATAATGTATCAACCACTCTAACCAATATGCATGATCCTCAACTTGTTGACATTAAAGCCTCTCTGCTAGAGGAAGAAAATAAACTTAAAAGCAAAGAAGAGCCTAGCACTTCAAAGGATGAACAAATGTTATATGTAAACAACAAATACAAAGGCAAAAAGGAACCGCTCTTCTGTGACTTCTGCAAAAGGACCGGACACACTGAGAAGTTTTGTCATGCTAGGAAGAGGTCCCAAAAGGCCTATCTTGCTGTGAAAGAAGAAGAAGACCATGGACCAAAAGATGAAGATGAAAATAAAGATGAATATCACCAGGATCGGAAGGACAAATCTCATCAGTCCTTCTACTCTCATTACTCTGATAGACTGTTTTAAAAGCCTTGTATTTCCTTGCCCTAATGCTTCCTGCCATAAGCTTTGTAAACTCCTCATGTAACTTGGCATTACAGTCCCTGTACACTTTGTGAGGCCCCTGTTACAACCTCTGGATGTCCATCATGTTTTGGTACCCACACTTAGCCTTTTCTGCAACAACCTCTAGTGCCTACCATGTTCGTGGTGTGCCCACACTTTGCAGGTGGTTCTCATTACAGCCTCTACACACTTTGTGCCTTTCTAGTTGTGATTGAGGAGGGGTGTTGAGATTCAGTAATCACACTCATTGATAGCCTCTTTGTATGGAGCTTCAAGGCCAAGAACATGCAGGCTTACCTATCCCATATGCACAGTGGTGCCTACTATAGTTTCCTACTTTCCTATAAAACATTATACTTACTTTCTTTTCTTAATGCAATGATAGTATTCTTTTCTTTTCAGTGAAGTGACAATGTCATTGTCCACATACACAAGATTGTGTTTATGAGTCCAAGTCTCAATCTTGGAACCTAATTCACTTGTGTAACAAACAATGTCTTTGTCTTCTCAATCATGAGTCCACACTTCTCCTTCCATCCACCATAACTCACTGCCATGTCCTAGATTCGGCATCTTTCTCAATTATGAAGCATGGAACAGGTTCTTAGTGTTCCGAGTCATGTTTATGACCGCGATGCATTCCTCAAATTATCTACAAAGGGTTGAGATGATGAACATCCTAGATCGTATTTATAATCCATCGCCTTTGTACGTGGATCAGAGATGGATGGGTGACTCAAGAATCTACTATATAGCTACCCACCAATTTGCATACCTTCAAACCAACCTAAAGAGGATCAAGTGGTTGGAAGACCTGAAGATCGTGAAGCTGCTCATTTTTGTGGAGGCCCACGTAAACTCAACTTTACATATTTGAGGTTGGAGGGTTGAGTTGAACTCATATGTATATGAGGAAGTGACCCGTGTAATCCCCAGCGAGACAAGATCAAGGTGTTGGGGCATTATGAGAAGAATGGGTTCCAAAGGAAAGGGTACCCTAATCTTCCGATGACTTATCGATTCCTGAAGATCCATGACCCGAAACCATACTATTATCCAGTTTCCGTAGATAAATGTAATACAACATTATTCTCCCCAAACTAAATGTAACAGTTGCTCTATCATCTCAAGAAATGTTTTACTCCGAAAGGGCTATGCCCATATAAATACAATAAGATTTCTTTTTATCAATGTCTGTCTTGTCCATGAGAATTGATAAAAAGTTAAGTGGCTAGGATTCTTTGTTGATAGTTGAATTGGGTATGAAATATAAATCATAACAATTAGCGAGTTATAACATTAAGAATCCTTTATCCAGGCACAACCCCAGGTACAGATTCCCAGTTTACCTCCTACATCAAGTACTGCCATAATCCAGGAGAAGAAGTTTCTTCTCAACCAGATTAAGCCACCTAAATTTGATGGGAAAGGTAGAACTATCTAAGTGGATACTGAAATTTGGATAGAGTCTATGGAGGATTACTTTGAAGCAGCAGGTACTGCACCTGCCAACCAGGCTATGCTCGCCAAGCTGAAGTTGATCGGCGAAGCCAGGCTTTGGTGGAAGCAATGGTGCAGAGATCAAGGGATCACGAAAGGATCCATTACCTCGGAAAAACTGAAGAAAGTCGTGTAAGGAAGATACTTACCACCTGCGTATCGCATGCAGAAAATGAATGAGTTCTACGAGCTGAAACAGTTGGGACTCACTCTTGACGCATACTACTCTAAATTTGTCTCATTTCTTAAGTATACGCCACAGATGGACATGACACATCAGGTGTCAAAATTTTGTGCTGGTTTAAACCCACCAATGAATACCTGTCTCAAATCTATGCGGTCAATAGATCTACAGGATGCACTCATTCGAGCTGCGCCTATAATTCAAGAGGTGCAGGCTAGGCCAAGAAGTAACAAAACTTGGTCTCATAATGACCCGAACAGAGGAGTATATAGGCCTCAAATGAAGAGATTTCAAGGTCAGAATTGGAGACAAAGAAAGAAGGCGAGGACTAATAATGCCAACAACTTTGTCCCTACTCAAAATAATGGCCGAAACCTCCATTGTTTCCACTACAAGGAGCCTGGTCATTTCAAGAGGCAATGTCCCAATCTTGGAGGAGGACATCACCAAGCACCTTTCCAAGGAACTGGCCATGGCTAGGGAATCGCTTACCGAGGCAGAGGAAGAACCGCCTGTGTTTCCAACAGGGAAATGTGCGAAGAAGAAGATCCGACCATGGAAGCAAAGTTTGAAAGGGCGATAGTCCATGCCGCTCTTCACAAGAAAGGGCCGAATTTCTAGTTTTTGGTGATTCAGACGCCATCGAATTATCAAGGTAAAGGTTTCAAAACCTTGATTGATTCTGGGAGTACACATTCCTTTATCTGACCAGCTTGTGCAAGAAGTTTAGAAATAGCCACAGTAGAAGCACCTACCTTGCTTGTGGAATTAACAAATGGTCGTGAAGTCACTTGTACCAGGAAAATTGCTAAGGTGGAATTCTTTCTGGGATGAAAGACGACTTTGGTCAAAATTAGAGTCATGAACCTAGGCCCATGAGTGTCTACTCAGAATGGATTGTCTTAAACCTAATGATGCCCACATTCATTGTGGAAAGGGCCAAGTTTCCTTTCGAAAATCTGAAGGGGAACTGGTCACAACTCAAGGTGAGGATGGAAAGCCAAAAATTCAATTGGTCAAAGCATCTCAGATTATAAAGGGAGTCAGAAAGGGACTACTTGTCTACCTGATTAAACTCAACAAGTTAGATCAGAAGCATGATTCTAGTGAAGAACCTTCATGGCTAAAGAAATACGCAGACGTATTTCTAAAGAGTTGACAAAACTCTCACCTCAAAGAGAAGTGGATCATGGGATCAAGCTAGTGCCAGGAGCTGCGCCAATTGCAAAGAGACCTTATAGAATGTCCATCCCGGAAGCAATTGAGCTGAAGGAACAACTCAAGCAACTGCTAGATCAGGGCTACATCCATCCTAGCAGTTCACCATGGGAAGCTCCAGTACTCTTCCAGAAAAAGAAAGATGGAACGCTTTGACTGTGTATTGATTATAGAGGGTTAAATCAATCAACTGTCAAGAACAAGTACCATATTCCTAGAATAGATGAGCTTCTTGATCGTCTTTAGGGTGCGAAGATCTTCTCCAAGATTGATCTCACGTTTGATTACTATCAGATAAGAATCAAGGAAGAAAATATCCCAAAGACGGCCTTCAACACAAGATATGGACACTTTGAGTTCCTAGTTATGTCATTTGGGCTTACGAATGCGCCTGCCACCTTCAACAGGTTAATGCAAGATATCTTTAGGCCATATCTTGATGACTTCGTACTCGTTCTTCTTCGATGACACTTTAGTCTATTCCAAACAGGAAGAAGATCATGAACCCCAACTTTGGATTGTCCTTGACAATGAGAGCACATAAGCTCTACGCTAAGATGAAGAAGTGTGCATCTTCAAATGTCAGATTGAATATCTGGGATTCATTGTATCAGTGAAAGGAATCTCAGTGGATCCGGCCAAAGTTAGAGATGTTCTAGAATGGCCAATACAAAAAATTGTCACAGAAATACACAGTTTTCTTGGATTGACAGGATGATATAGGGTCTTCATAAAAAACTATGCTTTGATTGCAGCACCTCTGATGGAGTTACTAAAGAAGCAAACATCCATTGCATGGTCAACTACCGAACAATCTAGCTTTGATAGATTGATGCAAAGTTTGGTATCAGCACCTATCCTAAGACTTACAAACCTCAGTAAGGAGTTTGAGGTAGTAACTGATGCTAGCATTCTTGCCTTAGGCTGTGTGGTCATATAGAAAGGTCATCCTGTAGCATACTCTTCAAGGAAACTGAAGAGCCATGAGAAGAATTATGCTACCCATGACCTAGAACTGTTAACTATTATCCATGCTCTAAAGCTTTGGAGACACTACCTATTGGGTTACAAGTTTTCTCTAGTGACTGATCATAAAAGTCTCAAGTGGATCTTTACCCAGAACGAGCTCAACATGAGGCAACATCGGTGGATTGAAGTGCTAGAGGAGTATGATTTTGAAATCAAATATCGACCGAGAAATGAGAATGTAGTTGCCAATGCACTCAGTTGCAAGGCATTCCTTAATTCTCTAATCTTGCAAAATCCATCAACAGCTAGATCTCTAGCCACAAAGGTGTCCATGCCAAACAACCCAATACTTGAGCTAGCTAGAGAGGAAGCATGCCATGATCCAGTCTATCAAAAGATGCTAAGGGAGATTCCTATCAAGGACCAGGACCAAAAGCTACAAGCTAAATATCGTGAATTCTCTATCAATAGTGGACTTGTCTACTATAGAACAAGATTATGTATACTGGTAAGCCAGTGACTTAAGCAGAAGATACTGTGGGAAGCTCATGATTCCCCTTTCTCAGGACATCCTAGCTATGTTAAGACTCTCAATGCAGTTAGAAAGAGCTACTATTGGGAGAGGCTTAAAGGTGACGTTCTCAAATATGTCACTGAGTGTTTGTCTTGTCAATGTATCAAAGCCGAACATGTCAAAATGCCACGAAAGTTGCAACCACTTTATATTCCCCAAATGAAATGGGAATTCATCAGTATGGACTTTTTTGTTGGCCTATCCCAAGTTCAAGGAGGATACAACTCCATCATGGTTGTGGTTGACATGATTACTAAGGTTGCACACCTTATTCCAGTAAAGACAAACTATAAAGCCTCAGAAATTGTAAGGTTGTTTATCAAGGAGATATTCAAGCTACATGGGTTACCCAAAAGAATCATTAGTGATCGTGATTCTCTCTTCACATCACATTCTGGAGAGCTATCTTTGAAGCCATTGTGACTCAACTCTGTTTTAGCATAGCTTACCATCCCCAAAATGATGGCCAAATGGAGTGAGTAAATCAAGTCATTGAGGATATGCTAAGGGCACACTGCTGTCATAAACCACAAAGGTGGATTCAATACTTGCCTTTGGTTGAATTTTCCTACAATGCTTCTTACCAACAAAGCATTCAAATGACCCCTTTTCAAGCATTGTATGGTCATGACTATCGAAGTCCCCTAAACTTCTCAGATCAAACCTTGAGGGTTGAAGCTTCAAGGCAGATGTTGGAAGAGATGGATGACCAAGTAAAGTGAATAAGAAAGGACATCCAAGCTGCCAAGGATAGACAGAAGACATACGCAAATTTGAAGCGTCAAGATAGAACCTTCGAGGAAGGAGACATGGTCTTCATTCGCATATGCCCAAAGAAGAGTTCCCTATCCTTAGGAGATTGCAAGAAGCTAAGTCTAAGGTATTGTGGACCATAAAAGATCCTCAAGTGCCTAGGACCTAATGCTTATAGACTGCAACTCCCTGAGAACCTAAAGGTTCATAATGTACTCCATATCAACCTATTGAAGAAGTATGTACCTAATCCTAGCCATGTACTTGATGACCAACAAGTTAAAATGCCTAGTCAAGGAGTCCTTGAGCTAGGGCCTGATAGGATCTTAGATGTTAGGGAGAGACAACTGAGATCCCGAACCTTAAGAGAATGCCTCGTCCAGTGGAAAGATTATCCCGAGGAGGATGTCACTTGGATGGATGAAAGCACTCTCAACCATCAATATCCCTAGTTTATCTCAAGATGAGGACATCTCAATTCCTCCAAGGGGGAGAGAATGTAATATTTCTGCTGAAAAATATTATGAGTGGTGTGAGTCTCATGCAATGACAATTTTGGCATCGAAGTTAGGGACGATGCGAACTTTAACGGTACACGACATATCATGAGTCTCCATTGGCAAAACGAGACCAAGGACTAAGATACCCGCATATCTACATGTGAATCTCCTCTTGGAAGGAGGTCAAGAGGATAATGTAATATTTATTGCAAATTTTTTTTATTGCCTTCCCCCAGCCGCGAAGCGTGGCTGAGGGAAGGGGATGGGCTGAAATAGGGAACTTGAGAGGTGGAGGGGAGAAGAGCCATGCGGGCCACCATGTGGGAGGAAGCCCTCACCCCCCCCCTCTTCCTATAAATACCCCCCTCTAAGAGGTGAAGAGGAAAAGTCGTGAGGCTATCAGAGAGGAAGGGAAGCTGAGGAAATTTGAGCGTGAGGAGAAAGTCATGAAGTACAGCTCCAACAGGCTGCTGTGATCGTGTGAGGAGGGGAGCTAAGGTAGTCGTGAGAAAGGAGAGAGAATAGGCTGACAAAAAACGTGAGAAGAGGGAGGAAGGACATTGCCAGCCTGGGAGTGGTAGATGCTGCCGCAATCCGTGGAGCAGTCTCCTGACAAAATCACTGCCACGTGGCTCGTGAGGCCGTCGCCTGAAGCCTGACGCCGCGAACTACAAAATCGGCTGGTCTTCCCCTTCGTCCACGTGGTCTTGCATCACATCAAGAAGCTTCCTAAAAGCTTCTTGGAAGCTTCTAAGGGGCCCTTCTAAATCCCCCCTTCCTATCAATTTTTATAAGCCCTTCCCAAGGGGTCTTTATAACCCCCATGATTTAAGCACCCTTTTCTCCCCTTACATCCCCCATAAAGCTCACACTAGCAGGGTTTTTAAACCCCATTCCATAGCATTTCCACAAAGCCTTTTAACGCCCCCCCCCCCCCCCCCCTAGTTTCCTTTTAAAGCCTCCCATTGCAATCCCCACACAAGTTCATTTTAAACCTCCGGGTTTTCTTTTAAAACCCTTCCCACACAAGTCTTTTAAATCCATTATTTTGCTTTTTATGAAGGCCCTACTATATCCGCAATTTCCAAGTCCCTTTCTCTTACATTCCGCAAAATAAATTTTGTTGGTTGTAAATTCCTTTCCGTGGACTCACGTCAGCCCATTATAACTGGGATTTAAAGCCTTTCCCATTGTACCCCTCACAACCAAACTCTTTGCCAGGTTTAACGGCTCTCCCATTCAACCCTCCTAAAGTTAACTTCATTTTCCTCCGAGCTTCGAGGAGGAAGCCTATAAGGCCTTCCAAAGCCCAAATCCGCAAGACGGTGCATTGGTCAAGGAAGACAAATCTCAAAAGGAATTGTGGGTGAGAGGGAGAAGGGCCAAGATCATAAGTTTGCAGCCAAGGCAAGGAGGTCGAATTCACAATGGCCCCTAAAAAGGCACAAGGCGCAACCGCAGGAGGATCATCTCCTAACATTCATGTGGACATTTCACCGAACCCATAAGTCCAGGTTTTCTTCCTATTTCTTGATTTATGTCGAAGTATTACAAACATGCATTGTTAATTCATGGAATTAGGTTGCACTTATGCTTGTCAAATCCACCTAGTTTGATAAGATGCACTTTTGCGATTGAAATACATTGATTATTTTAAAGGAAATAACTCACGAACAAAGATTGGTCAATTTTTTTCTTTTTTGGAATGAACAAAAGACGTTGATACATTTTTAGCAAGTGGCTTTTGTGCATTGCAAAGTAACGAATCTAGAACAAAAATGATTATCATTACAGAGTTGGAATTATTGTAGCACACCTTTGACTATGCATGGAAAGATTAAATCGCATGTCACATTATTAGACGAATCTTTCTTAGTAATGATTCATTAAAGAAGGTTGCTAGCAATCGTAGGAATTTGCAAGGTATAGAAATGATTTTAGGGCTACATGAAGTAGATTAAACTCTAGTCAATTGCCATAAATCTCAATCAACTATGTAAGTAGTTACGAAAGGTTGTGTAATGCTCATTCAGCATAGGAATAATTCATTCAGAAATGAAATTAGGAAAAGGCTGCATGGTTCGTTTTAACATAAACCCTAAAAGCTTAGCAGCATGAATCATGAATGCATCAATGGAAATTATTCCATAACTTAACATACGCTTTGATCTTAACCAGAAACGTTAAGGATTGTAAATCTAATCGTACGTAGGTAGTGAATTGTATATGGTATCGTAATGCAACTAGTTTTTCTTCTCTTTGATCAAGACAATGTCTTCATAAATAGACAAGTATATTGTTTTAACCTAAACACCTGAACCACAAAGGACTCACTTAGGAATGGTTAAATCGATGCAACACATCCCAAGTGCTAACTAGGGTTTAGCACGTTGAGGACGTGACCTAGTCGTACTTATTGTTTGCCAAGTTGAAACTCTCATACCCTAAAGACCTATCCACATTCGCGGAATGTAGGGACAATAGGACATACTTGCGAGAAAAGATCTAGGGTTTCTACCCTAAGGATCGCTCACTAAAAAGGTGAAACTCGTTTTGAGTTGGAACCCTATGACCGACGATGTCGGCCTAGTGCAATCAGGAACGGATTGGATATGAAGACACCCTAACCCTGTTTCCTATCTAATCATGATTCCGTGATTAGAAGACACCATTCAATGGGTAAAATAGTCCCATGGATTAGGTGTGACACTTGTGCAACAAGTTGCATAGTCGCATGATTTTGTGGTTTGACCACAAGAGAATGGCCAATTCCTCAAAATAAGATTGGCAGATTCTTGCGCAAGTTTATCTTACAAGAGGATGGATATTCATCCTGATATAGCATCTTTCTTGGGAAAATTTACCAAGCTAAGGGGATTATATATTTGCTTGGAAGCAAAGGACCAGTCAATAATTTGTAGCAACATATTTTCTGTTAATAGAACTTAAGGTATTGGTTAAGTTGGGATAATAGGGTACGACCCTAACCCAAGAATATAATGGTTAACAAAAAATCCCTTAGGGATCTTGCCAAGTTGCAATTGATCCCGAATCGAATGCTGGATGCATTCAGAGAGAAGGATTCACTCCTTAGTAGTTGGCCAAATAATGACCATTGAAAATAATTGTGCTTGTAACGGTTTAGAAAGCACTGTTTTCTTTGTTTGCTCAAGGAATTAAAGGATAAAAAGATATCTAATGCTTCAGGTTGAAGGCTTGAAGGGAGAGGCAGCCTCAGTTACCCCTGACTGTCTGCCTGAGCCTAAGGCAGGGGGTTGTTAACCACGCTGGGAAGGTGGACCCAACCCGCTGCGAGAGATTTCTTTGTTGAGCGCTACTTGGAGCAAGAGAATGCTTGGGTGCTAGGGGGCTCTGGCCCTAAATCCCTCGCCTTCTGGGCCTTGCACAAGAGGCCAATGTGACTCGGGATTGGATCTCGAGACCCGCATACTAGTCTACGGGCGAAATCTTGGATTAGTAATCCCTATGGATTGTTGGATAGCCTTCACGCGGATTATGGATAAGCCTACGGGCTAGACTTTATAAATGTATTTCAAAGATAAATATGATAAACTATTGAAAAAGAACTTGTTTGATGCTATTTTTCTATGTCAAGTGCTATGATTACGTGAAGGAACCAGTGCCTAACGGAATAATTAAGGAAGCAACTAAATGTGGTAGGTAATTAGACAACTAAAATAACCTGAGAAAAGTGCGGTGGATGTGGCCATGGGTCCGTCCTATAGATGGGTGTTCCCTGTTGGCTGGGAACTTTTCTCAATCATAATGGGCGGCAAGAAGATCGTTCAAAGGAAATGAATAGCAAGGGTGCTGACCTAGAGTCTAGATTACAATAATTCCAGTTTACGCTATTTTAGGGGAACACAATGGGACTATGCCTTATGGTAAAGAGGTCAAGCCTTGCATCCCTCTCGTTTCCCATTCTCCTTGAACCAAGTGCAGCATGAATCCTCTTTGGACCTGGTGTTTCTACGTAAAGTAGTTTGCTCGGGCTTCGATGCTACTTGCCATTTAGGAAATGACCATTGGGAGAAACCCTAATTCAGGTCGTCCTTAGTGGGAATGACCAGAATACTTCCACTACATGGCAGACGTGAAAAGTCCTAGATCGCAAACCTCGTGACATTCCATGGGAGTGCCGGGAAGAGCTTTCTAGACCTCCTTTATGATGGAGTGCTAAGATATATCTTGAAAGGAACAGGTGGACACGTTACACAAGCAAGAGTTGAATGCCTTGAAGAAAGGGAAAATGTCTATCAATGAGTATGTGTTGAAGGTGAGGAGCATTGCAGATGCTTTAGCAACGATTGATGCAATGCCTGATGATGATGATTTGGTTTCATCCACTTTGAGTAGCCTTAACAATGAGAAGACATGGAAATCATTTGTTACTTCAATATATGTACGGAAGCCATTTCTAGATTTAGATTAGTTGATCTCTCTCATGATTACCAAAGAGATCAATATGCAGGGTGACTCATCTGAAAAAAATGGTGAATAGGTTTAAGCATTTTACTCAAATTCATGAAGATGACGTGGTAGATCCTCTTCGAGAGGCTGTGGTATGGGACGTGCTGGCGATAACTAGCAAAATATGTTCAATCAACAATTTGGTTAAATGCAAGTTTTAGGAGGCCGAGGAAGATTTAGAGGTAGGGGGGGCTCTAGAAAAAGAGGTGGATGCCAGAATAGAGGTTTTGGAAATTCTACTATTGTTTGCCATTATTGTGGCAAAACAGGCCATATTATAGCCCATTGCTATGCAAAGAAGGATGATATTTGCAGTGGTAAATTGTAGCAAGGAAACTATGCATTGTCTTCACGACATAATGAAGACAAAAATGAGTGTTTATTTGTTATGCAGTATACTTATGATGAATGTAGTTATAGGAAAGGGGATACATGATGATGTATGGTATGTTGATTCACGTGCACCTAATCATATGACCAGTCATGTTGAATGGTTTAGAGAGATACATGACTTACAAAATCCAGGTTATGTGCAAATGGGTGATGATTCATGCCACCCAATTTCACACATTGGAAAGGTTCCCTTGTCCTTGTATAATGGCCAAACAAAGAGTTTGATAGATGTATTACATGTGCCATCAATTACAAAGAATCTAGTGTCTGTTGGCCAAATGGGAGAGCAAGGATTATAGCTCCGATTCAATGCAAAATGTTATTTTTTAGAAGACTTTAATGATAAGTGCAAGTTGATCATAAAAGGAAGTAGAGTTGATCGAATGTTCACTTTAGATGCTGGAATTCCTACAATGGATGCTGCTATGTATGCTAAAGGAGGAGTAGTTGCAAATATTGAAATATGGCATAAATGTATTAGACATGCAAATGTGCAAAGGCTGAAATTAATGCAGTCCAGAGGATTGGTTATAGGGTTGCCTTCTTTTGGAGCTACAGAATTGCATAAAGTCTGTGAAGCATGCCAGTTTGGTAAGCAGGAAAGACAATCCTTCTTGCATGATAGAGAAGTGAGTAGAAAAATATTTGATGTAGTGCATACAGATGTTTGGGGGCCTACATAGAATGTATCTCTTAGTGGCAACAAATACTTTGTAACATTTATTAATGACTGTTCAAGAAAGTTATGTGTATACTTCATGAAGAAAAAGAGTGATGTGTTTGGTTACTTCAAATCTTTTAAGGTAGCTACTAAAACAGAAACAAGCTTAAAAGTGAAGTGCTTGAGATTAGATGGAGGGGGAGAGTACCTCTCTAATGAGTTTGTTGGCTTCTTGAGGACTCATGGGATAAAGAGGCAATTTATTTGCAGGTATACCCCACAGCAAAATGGGGTTGCAGAAAGAAAAAATAGGCATATTGCAGAAGTCGCACAGGCATTAATGGCTAAATAGAATTTGCCCAAACATTTTTTATCTGAGGCTATCCATATTTTTGTCTACATTATAAACAGAACTCACATAGGTGCAGTTCATGGGATTACTCTTGAAGAGTGCTTTACTAGCAAGAAGCTCCATGTATCGCACTTGAAGGTATTTGGATGTGTTGCATATGTTCATGTGCCATATGAGCTATGGAAGAAGCTTGATAAAAAGGTTGAAAAATGTATTTTTATTGGGTACTCTTTAAATCAGAAAGGGTATCGCTATTATAACCCTGTCACATGTGAGTTCAAAGTGAGCAGGGATGTTATCTTCTATGAGATGGGCAGCTAGTATGCACCTACTGGTGATGTATTAGATTATGACAATGATCAGGATAATTATGTGTAGAAAGGAAAACAAGAATCACAGAGTCTTAGTGGACCAAAAACACCCATATGGTACTATACCTACAGTGAGCTCTTGGTCTGGGAGACTAAGAAGTAGCCCCACATCTTCAGGTGGATCTATAAGTGTTGCAGGAAAGGACAAAGGAAAGAAGAAAGTGTTGGATGGTAATGATGCATCTACTAGTCATTTGGGATTTGACAGAGATTCTAGTGGTTCAGAGAGTTTGAATGATGAGCTTAGTATTCCTTAAGTTAGGACACCATGTCTATAGAGAGCTCATAGTAATGTAAAGGATCCATTGAGTGATCTAGTGGTACATAGATCTAGCACGATCAGATACCTTGTTAAAAGATTTACTTTTGAAGGTTATGCAACTCACAATTATGCTTATATGGTGAAACTAGTTGAGGATCTTGAGCCCACTTGTTTTGAGGATGTTATTGGTCATGCTCATCGGGATACAACAATGGATGAGGAAATGGCTACATTAGAAGCCAATAAGACTTGGGATCTGGTACCCTTACCTAAGGGTAAGAAAGCTATTGGTTGTAAGTGAGTTTACAAAGTCAAGCATAATGCATATGGTTTAGTTAGTAGGTATAAGGCTAGGCTAGTTACAAAAGGCTATGCTTAAACATATGGCATAGATTATGAAGAGACATTTAGTCCAGTTGCTAGGATGGCAACTATTAGGTGTGTGAGTGCCTTGGCAGCAGCCAAAATTTCGAGTTTGCAGCAAATGGATGTTAAGAATGCCTTCTTGCATAGTGAATTGCAAGAAGAAGTGTATATGGAGCAGCCACCAGGTTATGAGGATTTAGAGCATCCCACATATGTGTGCAGGTTAAAGAAGGTGCTCTATGGGCTGAAGCAAGCACCTAGAGCATGGTCTGACAAGATTAGAGAGTATCTTGTCAATATTGGATTTTGAATTTCTAATGCTAATCACTCACTTTATGTGAGAAATGAAAATGCACTTTGGTCATCATAGTCATCTATGTGGATGATGTGATTATTACAGGTGATAGTGACAATGGGATTGCTCAAGTTAAGGAAATCCTCAAGAAGAAGTTTGAGATGAAAGATTTGGGTGAGCTAAGATACTTTCTTGGTATTGAGGTGATTATATGTGATGATGGTATATGGTTATCCCAGAGGCAGTATGGCTTGGATATGTTATCCAAGTATGGTATGACAACATGTAAGCCTCTTTCAGTACCATTGGAGAAAAATGTGAAGTTGAGTGCTAACGTTGGGGATGAGATAGAAGACCCTACTATGTTCAGGAGGATAGTAGGGAGTTTGATTTACATGACTATCACAAGGCCAAACTTGAGCTATGATGTTGGCCTTGTCAATCAATTATGTAGACGCCTACAAAGCCTCATTTGGATGCAGATAAACGTATATTGAGGTATGTGAAGTCCACTTTACATTATGGAATTTTTTATGAGGCAGGTAAGGATATACAGATCTTTAGATACATAAATACAGGTTGGGTTGGTAGTATGTCAGAGAGAAGATCTACAAGTGGATTCATGTTTTCCCTTGGTAGTGTAGCAGTTACATGGAGTAGCAAAAAGCAACCTAGAGTTGCTTTATCGAGTATAGAGGCTGAGTATAGAGGCACTGCTATGGTAGCATGTGAGATGGTATGACTACAAAAGTTATTAGGTGGTTTGGATGTGCAGGGATCTGGTCCAGTTTCCATTCATTGTGACAACATGAGCAACATACTAGAATCCAGTGTTCCATGCTAGGAAAAAACACGTTGAGGTGCACTACCACTTTGTGAGAGAGAAGGTACTTGCAGGAGAGATTGACTTGGTATATGTCAGCACATAGGATCAGATAGCTGACATTTTCACAAAGGCATTGGGCACAAAAAAGCTTCAAAAGTTTTGAAGCTTACTTGGAGTTGCAGAGATAGATTTGAGCTTGAGGGGGAGTGTTGAGATGGCAAGCTCAACACGTGAGAACATTGATGATAGACCGCCTGGCTAGATGGGTCTACACATCTACACTTAGCACGTTGGTTGTCATTATGACACTCACATGGCCACTGACTTATCACTTATTATATTTATTTTGTTACACCTACTTACAACTGGCAAAGATATAGTGCCAGTTGATTAGTGTAGTCGGTTATATATTGTTTGACTTAGAAGGCCACTTTCCTTTATGTTGTATCTTATCTATACTTTGTGTACATTGTATAGTGTGTGGAAGAAGAAGAAAAATTAGCAAGAAAACGTTTTGGCCTCCATCTCTCTTCTTGTGTTCTTGAGTGAGTTTCCTCTTGTGTATACAGTGTGTGTTTGGCACAACAGCTCAAGCAAATCCCCCCATCACACGATTCTTGACACCCATCACCGATGTCAAGTGACTCATTTCAACAAGAATGTATATAGCTAGGAGATGGTTTGAGCAAGTGGACAAGAATTTATTATTTTTAATTATGCAAGTTTAGTAAGGCATGGAAAGCTAGATGCACATTGAAGCCCAAGGATACACGTAGGGAGAAACTCCCATGGTGGCCCAACAATATTGATACAAATGACCATCCATGGTTCTCCTTCTATAGGACCATGGCCAAGGAGAGGGATGATCTAACATGTTATCCTTAGCCAAGGTTTCATGGAACTTCACATGACCTAGAAAAGCATGAAAGTTACAAATTCCCAAAGATACCAATGTCAACTCTAAGGACCTAAAGAATAACAATCTATTCTAGCTTTCAAATTGTAATGTCTCAAGTAATGTCTCGGACATTCAATAGACCCATGCGTGAAGGGAAACTTAGAGGAAAATTAATATGGCTTAGATGCCTTAGAAGAAATGAAAGTAATCTAATGAACTGGTTGACAAATTGACAACTGCCATGTGACCATCATCAATGTACCTCACCTTGGACTAATCGCTACTTAGATGCTCCTTAAAATCATCACATTAAGTGCACATCAGTTAATTGTCACAAAATTGTGTGTTGATTAATCAACATTGAGGGAATCACTCTAAGAGGAGAAGGAGTTTGAGAAGACATGATTCATCAAAACCAATAGCCTTAGGCTATAGCCTTAGCTAAAGACTATAAAGCCTTAGCCTTAGCTTACACTAATTCTTTTCTTTTACCCACACCAGTTTGTTGTTTTGCATATGCACCCGTACACACACACATACACACACACACAAGAGAGAAGAGGTGGAGAATAAGGGAAGAGAAGGAAGAGAAAAGAAGAAGAGAAAAAGCCTAAGACGAAGAATTAGGGAAGAGGAGAAAAAGGAGAGAAGAGGAGAATACTTGAAAAAAAAAAGAGGATAGGGAAGGAGAAGAGAAGAAGAAAGGAAGAGGTAGATGAAAAGAAGAGAAGAATAGAGAGGAAAAGAGTGAAAGAATAAGAAGAGAGAGTGCAAAGAAGAAGAGCAAGAGGAAGTCATCAACCACAGTAGGACATACTTCTTCAGCTCTTACGATGACTCCACCATATTACATTCATCAAAGGTACATTCATCAAAGAGTCCCTCTTCCCTCCCCCATATTCCCATCTGATAAGGAATCCCTAGCCATTTGAGACTCTTGATCAAGAGAAAGCACACACATGCGGACTCCCTACTCACAAGGGCACCAAAGAGACAATATTTTGGAGTGGGTAGCATGAGCATTATCAATGCAGTTGCGAATGCGGATAATACACTGTCATAGGGGTTTTAGTTGAAAGGTCATATCCATTGGGGATCACAAATGGAAAGAAGTAGAGAATAGGAGATAGAAGAGAAGAAAAGCGATAGGCAAGAGGTACATAAGATAAAGAAAAAGCATTATGTATTGATAGAACCCAAAATTCCTTGTCTGGCACTACTCAAAAGCAATATCCAAGCATCAGATCTCCTAGAGCTCCCTTCTAGACTAAAAATGTGCATCAAATAGTAGCTTCTTCTCTATAGCTTAGATTGCAAATGTGATGGTTCTGTTGGCTCCAAAAGGGGGGTAAAACCTGAGGACACCTGATCAGAATTTTTCCAAATCACTACTTCTTCTCTCAGTTCAGAGTGCTATTTGCTACCTATAAATTGTGATCGCGCATCATGGGATTTCGAAAGCCCTTCTTTTCCCATGAAATATCCAAAACTAGTTAAAAAATCAACATGCTTTTTGCATGTCACCCTATTCTAGAATTTTTCATAGTCTTAAAGGATATTTACAATAAATAATATTAAAAATAGACTAAAATGATCCAAAAATCTAGTATTTTTGAACCATCCATACTATGGACACTAACACTAATGACTAATATGGTGTTGACTCTCTAGATCAATAGGAAAGCCAAATGATAATGCAGTTTAGAGTTTTTCGCACTGTATCCAAGTAGTAGCACAACATCCACCCCCTCTAAATCTGCACATCCTCTGGTATGTGACAAAGTCCTAGTTATCACAATATTCTAAGTCCTCCTCATCCTCTACAAAAATATTATTTGCTTCTTCATCTTCCTGGCTAGCCCCTATATCATGGCCACTATTTTCTTATAATTTTGGCAACTCATAGGCAATAGATTCCCACCTCTTGAATAATTTGATTCTTTTCCCTACTACTATAAGTTTTATGGCTATCTCATCCAACTCATTGAATGCATAAGTAGCATTTTCAACACCTGTCGTCTTACCACATAGGGTCCAAACCATCTTTTGGAAACTTTACTCATGGTACTATGTTGGTTGTCTAAACTACTATCATATCCCCATCTTGTATGGTTCTTGGCTTCAATCTATGTATTTTGTTAAACCGTTTCTTGTTCTATATCCTTGTTGCCCTTTACTTTGCAACTACTCCCTCTATGTCTTCTGGCTTTCTTTCGAACTATCTAATACATAAGGCCAACAACTCCTCTTGATTAAACTCCTCTTTCCAAGGTAGCACACTCCATGTGAATGTCATCTCTTCTATCGGCATGATAGGTATTTGACAATACATCAATTCAATATGCATATATTCTATAACAACACTATGAGTTGTTCTGTCAGCCATGACGCATAAGGAAGAAATCATGGCCATTCTTTTTCCTTCTCTCCACATTCTTTTTCCAATGTATTCACAATAGGTGGATTTTGTTAGAATATCAAGCTCATTTAGTGTGTGTTGACGGACATGAGCTGGACATAGGTAGTCTAGCCATAGTAGTTAGATACATTAAATAAGTCGGTGCCTTTGGTGTGAATGGTCTTATGACCGTAGGTTGTATCTTTCACTATTGAGTGTGGTATAAATAATAGAGTGTGAGAGAGGAAGCTTGTTGCTTCACTCTGTCTGTCATCTATCTGCCTCTTTGAATCTGAACATGGTATCAGAGCCATGAATGGGCTCACTAGTGGAATGCACTCAATAAGAAGACTTGAAGAGTGAACTGAAGAGCTGGAAAAAGAAGAGGACTGACTGCCATTTCCATCAACGGTCACACTAGAGGTATGTACAGTGAAGCATTGGAGTCTTCTGGCTTGAAGAAGGGTTGTTGCTTGCTGAGAGGTCCTCCAAGGACTGATTGAGCATCAGTGAGTGTATCATTGTCATGGTAATGAGCAAGATGTGCAGCAGCACAGATCTGTTCAGCCAGCGTGTTTGCGCCTATTTCCAGGCTGAACTCCATGGCTGAGATTCAGCACATGGACTGCTTACCAAGGCTCTATTGAGCATTACCAGGAGTGTAGCTTGTCTAGAGATTCACCAAAGCTCCGTTGAGCATCAACAAGTGGGCAAATCTGATCTGAATGTACTCTGAACAGTCTGTGTGGACTGTGCCTATGAACATGCTGCTCTCATTGGCTGAGTTTCAAGGAGTATAATACTTGTCAGGTGGCATAGAGCTTGGATGCATACCAAGGAAGGTTCTTGAAGGGTCTATCCTACTATTGCTCTTGTGGGAGCTCATGTGGGAGCTGTAATAGAGGTGTACAGATCTGAATACACAGGGCTGAACTGTTAGTGAACTTACAGTGACATTGTACACTTGGGAAGCCTGCATATTTGGATGCTCTTTGGCATGTACATTGAACTTGGATGTAGCACTTGATGCTTAGTAGAAGACATTTCATACTTCTTGGGTATTTTTGACATAAGCTTGGAGCTTGAAGTGGCCTGATCTGAGAGCCTGTGATAGGCTGAAAATTTGAAAAAAATTTGCAGACATAAAGCACAAATTGGTTATTTCTGAAGAACTAGTTGGCTGGGTTTGTTCCACAGGTACTTGAAGACTCGGTCTATGACTATTGAATGCTTGAGCATTGGAAACAGAAGTAATGCAAATGGTTTATGGATATTTGGGACTGAAATTAATCCAGGTTGCCAGTGCATTGGCTATTTGAAATCTGGGAATTTATTTACAATGTTCATATATGCTGGTTATATACTGTTTTGAGGTTCTATGCCTATGCATGGCTTGACACATGTACTAGTAGTAATCTATGGAAGTTTGGGACATGTATGACATGTATACTACTCAGTTTTGGGTTTGAGATCACTGCTGGTCACTCACAGAAGTACAGTTTTCAGACTGCATATATGTACCTTGGCAGTGAGGTTGCAGGAGTTCAAACCGAAGTGGATACATAGTATTTGCATTGACTGCTTTACTCACAGGTTAAGCCACTTGGTGTGAGCTGTTTTGGACTGTTAGTGGGCTGAAATACCCTGGTTTTTTACTGCAATTAATTGCAGAAAACTGTCATAAACAGTTCCGGGCTGAAGTTGAACTGTTAAGAAAATCTTGATTTGCAGGTAGTCAGGCAAGGTCTGCAACATGGCAAATGCTGATAGAACTAATAATGTAACCCAGATTGTGGGAGAAAAGCTTGATAGCAACAATTATGCAATATGGAAGTTCCGCATGGAGAACTTTCTGATAGGCAAAGGATACTGGGACTTAGTGACAGGTGTTGAGGCTGAACCTGAAGTTCCAGATAGGAATCCTACAGCTGATCAAAGACGAGCACATCGAGCTTGGACGGAAAGAGCTCACAGAGTTTTACATTGGCTGTCATTATGTATCTCGGATGCTATGGTGATGCAGATCATGAACTGTAAATCCCCAGCAGATGCATGGAACATATTGGTCAGGTACTATGGCACAACTACGAGTGCCAGGAAGATACAACTGAAGCAAAAATTCAACAACATAGAGAGGAAGAACAGATCCATACAGGACTATGTCACGGAGATTAAAACCTTAGCAGATCAGCTCGCATCTGTTGGCTCACAGGTAGAAGATGAGGATATGGTTGCAGTGACTTTAAATGGCTTGGGTCCGGAGTATAAGTCTTTTGACACTTCAGTATCTGTGCGGGCTGAGATGCCTGATTTTAATGAGCTGGTTGCATTATTGATTCATGAAGAGGTGAAGCTTGGCTTAGCTACAGGGTCAAGCAGCTCTAAGAATAAGGATGCAGTTTTTTATTCGAATCAGCGGGGTCGTGGTAGCCGTGGTAGAGGCTATGGATCTGGCAGAGGAGGCCAGCAGAATGCATCCTATAGTAATAGCAATCAACAGTCATCAAATGCAAGAGGTAGTGGCAACTTTCAAGGCAGGGGGAGATCGAACTCCCTCATGGCAGCAGCAGCGTCAGTCAGACAATCCAAATAAGGACAAGGATTGTCACTACTGCGGAAAGTATGGGCATATTGCAAAGGATTGCTGGAAGAAGCAGGGAAATCAAAAGGGCAAGCAGCATGGACATTATGCTATGTCCAGTCAGGCAGATGACTCTGATGATAGACTGTTTGCCATGCAATATGTCAAAGATAAGGCTGCTCAAAAATCATCTGATGATGTAGTGTGGTACATTGACTCGGGGGCGTCGAATCACATGACCCCTCATGGTGATTGGTTCACAGATATGGTGGCTGAAAAGCATGGCTATGTATGCACAGGTGATGACACGCAACATAGCATTGAGCATAAAGGCAAAGTGCCTCTGGTTGTACATGATGGCAGGAAGAAGAATCTTCATGATGTTTTGCATGTTCCTTCGATTACGAAGAACCTATTGTCTGTGGGTCAAATGACAGAGCAGAACTTGCAGGTTCGCTTCAATAAGCATGGCTGCTTTATTGAAGAGTTTGGCAATGGATGCAAGTTGATCGCGAAAGGCCACAGAAATGGAAGAATGTTCACTCTTGATGCTACACTGCCAGAGCTGAATTCTGCTATGTTTGCTCAGGGTTCTGGCACTATCAGGGACTTAGAGATTTGGCACAAGAGAGTGGGGCATGTCAATTTGCAGAGGCTGCAGACCATGCAGAAGAAGCAGCTGGTAACATGGCTACCTAGATTCCAATATTCTGATATTGGTCATGTCTGCGAGGCTTGCCAGTTTGGTAAGCAGTCACGATTGCCGTTTGTCAGGCATGTAAGACAGAGTACACGACCACTGCAATTAGTGCACTCTGATGTTTGGGGACCAGCTCATAATGCATCTATGGGGGGTTCCAGATACTATGTATCCTTCATTGATGACTACAGTCGATATACCTGGCTTTACATATTGAAAACAAAAGATGAGGTCTTTGCTATTTTTCAGAAATTTAAGGCACAGGTTGAGAAGGAATTTGAGTGTTACATCTCTTGCTTGAGATTTGATAGCGGTGGGGAGTATGTCTCCAATGAATTTGCTGATTTTTTGGCTGAAAATGGCATTCGTAGGCAGCTAACCTGCAGCTACACTCCGCAGCAAAACGTAGTAGCTGAAAGGAAGAACAGGGTTCTAATGGAAGCTGCCAAGGCCATGATGAATGAGAAGCATATGCTGCTTTACTATTGGGCAGAGGCTGTTGTGACAGCCGCATATATTCTGAACAGGACTCCCACTGCAGGCATTCATGACATGACACCGTTTGAGAGGCTCTATGGCTATAAGCCGGATGTAAGACACATGAAGGTCTTTGGCTGTCTTGCTTATGTGCACATTCTAGATGAGAAGAGGAAAAAGCTGGATCCCAAAGCGCATAAGAGTGTGTTCATTGGATACTCGCAGGAGAAGAAGGCATACAAATGTTATGATCCCTCTACCAGGGAGACTTTGGTAAGCAGGGATGTCATCTTTGATGAGCTGGGCTCTTGGTATGTCTCACCAGTTGCAGTGCCATCCGATATGCCTTCCACTCATGTCTCTACAGTTGATATGCAGCAGAGCACTGCTATGACAGGACCTATCAGTCAGACAGTATCCCCATGGACAGGGAGATTGAGGAGCTCACCGTCCACTGACACGGGCATGTCACTGAGGGGGAGACATGATGTCTTGGACAGCAAAGGAAAAGAGAAAGTTAGTGAGGATGGTATGATGACACCTGGCAGAATGACTTTGGGCTATGAGTCCAGTGATACTATAGACAGCGAACTTGGTATTCTGACTGTCTATACGCCTGGCACGAGGCAGAACAGGTACATTCCACCTCATGAGAGAGGTGAATCGAGTAGTGCACCACAGCCTAGACGATCGCAGAGGGTCAGATACCCTGTTGATAGGTTGACGTACTCTGGTTATTCTGCAAAGCATTATGCATAGATGACAAAAGTGATGGAGATCAAAGAACCAGGTACTTATGCTGAAGCAGCAAAGGATGAAAACTGGTGCATGGCTATGGACGAAGAGATGAAAGCCTTGGCTGAAAATCAGACTTGGGATTTGGTACCACTGCCTGAAGGGAAAAAGCCTGTTGGCTGCAAATGGGTTTATAAAATCAAATGTAAGTCTGATGGCAGTGTAGAAAGGTACAAAGCAAGGCTGGTCGCTAAAGGATATGCTCAGCAGTATGGCTTGGATTATGATGAAACATTTAGCCCGGTTGCAAAAATGGCAACCATACGAACTGTTATTGCCTTGGCTGCTGCAAAAGGCTGGAAATTGCAGCAGATGGATGTTAAGAATGCATTCCTCAATGGTGATTTAACAGAGGATGTATACATGGTTCAGCCGGAAGGGTATGAGCACCCTGATTTTCAGCATTATGTGTGCAGGCTGAAAAAGGCACTGTATGGGCTGAAGCAGGCTCCGAGAGCCTGGCATGCTAGGATCAGCAGTTACTTGCAGAGTCTTGGATTTGTTGTTGGCAGGGCTGATCACAGCCTGTTTACAAAGAAGACTGACAGTGGCTTGGTAGTGCTGGTCATATATGTTGATGACCTGATAATCACTGGAAATGATGACATGGGAATTCAGCATGCTATGAAGATGCTGAAATCTGAATTTGACATGAAAGATCTGGGAGATCTGAAGTATTTCTTGGGTATTGAGGTCGTACCAGCTGAAAATGGCTTATGGCTAATGCAGAAGCATTATGCCATGGAAATGCTTAAGAAGTATGGCATGGCTGAATGCAAACCACTGGATACACCTCTGGACCAGAATGTAAAGCTAGACATGAACACTGGGGCTGAAGTAGAAGATGTGACTATGTACAGACAGATGGTCGGCAGTCTGATTTACTTGACCATCACTAGGCCTGACTTGAGCTATGCAGTAGGGCTGATAAGCCAGTTTATGCAAAAGCCGAGAAAGCCGCACTTGGATGCAGTTAGACGCATCATGAGGTATGTTAAGTCCACTGTAGACTATGGGCTGTTCTATGTCAGAGATAAGCCCTTGATACTGATTGGATACACAGATGCAGATTGGGCAGGATGCTCAACTGACAGACGATCTACGAGTGGCTATGCCTTTGGCTTTGGTAGCGGCATGATCAGTTGGAGCAGCAAGAAGCAGCCTACGGTTGCTTTATCTAGTACTGAGGCAGAGTACAGGGGGGCCGCATTGGCAGCATGTGAGATTGCTTGGCTGCTCAAGCTTATGGCTGACTTGGATATTCAGGTTGATGCTCCAGTGAAACTGTTATGTGATAATCTGAGTAGTGTACTCCTGGCCATGAATCCAGTTTACCATGCCAGGACAAAACACATAGAGGTACACTACCACTTTATTCGTGAGATGGTCCTTGCAGGAAAGGTTGATCTTATGCATGTGAGGACTGATGAGCAGGTAGCAGATATCTTTACCAAGTCTCTGGGTAAAGATAAGTTCTGTGGTTTTAGACAGCTACTTGGAGTACATATGCTGTCTTGAGCTTGAGGGGGAGTGTTAGAATATCAAGCTCATTTAGTGTGTGTTGACCGACATGAGCTGGACACAGCTAGTCTAGCCATAGTAGTTAGATACATTAAATAAGTCGGTGCCTTTGGTGTGAATGGTCTTATGACCGAAGGTTGTATCTTTCACTATTGAGTGTGGTATAAATAATAGAGTGTGAGAGAGGAAGCTTGTTGCTTCACTCTGTCTGTCATCTATCTGCCTCTTTGAATCTGAACAGATTTCCTCTTTCACTTTTTCCATTTTTTTCATGGTTATAAATTCTTTATCCAGTTCACCCTATCTGCTGTACTTTTTCCCACACAGTCATACCGACAAAAGATCTCTTCTAAGAGAAAAGTACACACCATTTGGTGTCCTAGTATGTAGAGCTCTCCCTTCCACTTAATTAGTCAAGTCTTCACGGGCAAGTACAAGATATCTCATTTACCAAAGACCTGTAGGTATCGTGACTAGATCCACCACCCACTTAAAATGAAGAGACAAGGGATATGTTGGTTGTATTCCATCCCTATGTCTCACGTATGAATACATTTGACATGTTGTACATATTTCCACAAAGTGAGTAACATCCTTATACATGCCTTGCCGCCAATATCTTTACTTGATCTTTGCAAAAGTACCCTAAACACCTCTATGACCAGCCCATAAGATTTCATGAAATTCTTGCATAACGTTTACTTGTGAAGCTTTGTCACCCAGAACTTGCAATGGCATACCTTGTTTCTTCTTAGCATGTTTCCACAAGTATCCATCTTTTAAGAAAAAAACATAGTCTTTCCTCTTGATCTTCTTAAACTTCTCATTTGACCACTCATCTCTTTTTTATAACATTCCACAAAGTGAGTAACATCCTTATACATGCCTTGCCACCAATATCTTTCCTTGATCTTTGCAAAAGTACCCCAAACACCTCTATGGCCATCCCATAAGATTTCATGAATCTCTTAAATAATGTTTACTTGTGAAGCTCTATCACTCAAAACTCACAATGGCATACCTTGTTTATTCTTAGCATGTTTCCACAAGTATCCATCTTTTAAGAAAAACCCATTGTCTTTCCTCTTGATCTTCTTAAGCTCCTCATCCGAGCACTCATCTCTTTTTGTTAATATTCTGAGGTATTGACCAATTCTTAGCCATTCTCCTGCATATTTGTCTTCCAGAAACACTTTTTCACAAGATACATAATATCTAAGGTGTCTTCTCTTTGGTATCCAAGCTTCTATTATTAGTGTTTTAGCAACTCCTTGCATGGCTAAATCCAGTCTTACAACATCATTTTCAGTTGTAAGAAAGTCATGTTTTTCCTCCTAATCCATCATGCCATCTTCATTCTCATAGCGTGCTTGAGATAACATGTTTGCCAACTGAGTTATCTCTTCCTATAATGTGCTAAAATTCAGGGTTCAAATATTTGATGTATGCAATCCAAGGTTTTAAAAGGGCCCCTTACAAGCTTCCAAGAAGCTTCCAGGAAGCTTCTCAATGTGATGCAAGACCACGCGGACGAAGGGGAAGACCAACCAATTTGGCAGTTGGCGGCATTTGGCTTTAGGCGGTGGCCTCACGAGCTAGGCGACGCTGATTCTGTTGGCGGGTGGCTCCTCGAATTGCGGCAGCATCAACCACTCCCAGGCTGGCGATGTCCTTCCTCCCTCTTCTCATGTTTTTGTCAACCTATTCTCTGTCCTTTCTCATGACTACCGCAGCTCCCCTCCTCACACGATCATGGTAGCCTCTTGTAGCTGTACTTCACGACTCCCTCCTCACGCTCAAATTTCCTCAACTTCCCTTCCTCTCTAACAGCCTCATGACTTTTTCTCTTCACCCCTTAGAGGGGGGTATTTATAGGAAGAGGGGGGGTGAGGGCTTCCTCCCATGTGGTGGTCTGCATGGATCTTCTCCCCTCCACCTCTCAAGTTCCCTATTTCAGCCCATCCCCTTCCCTCAGCCACGCTTCCGCTGGGTGAAGGTAATAAAAAAATTTGCAATAAATATTACATTATCCTCTTGACCTCCTCCCAAGAGGAGATTCATGTTAGATATGATCAATGCCCTACCCTTATTAGGTGCTACCAATGATCCATGGTGCTCAAAGCTATAAGGCTTCCATTATGAGGAGAAGCTAAATGTGAGCTCGAACATTGGTTGAGTCCTGACTTGTATATCAGATGAGCTCTATGTGACGGGATGGCAAAAAGGTGACTGTTGTAGGTCTAATATTTGGGTTAGACGGAGTGGTTAAGCTGGTAGCAACTTGAGGCGCATTGTATCGAGTTGCAATGTAAGGGAGTTAAAAGGGGCCCCTATTGTGGGGTCATATTCCCTGGAATATTCGCTGGCTAACTAGTGGAGGCTCATATGGTAGGTCGGTCAGCACCTAACGACCTTCGCGGGCTATAAAAGCTAAACCCCTTCGCAGCCATCTCTCACTCATCTTTCACCCAGTCAGAGTTGTTGTTCTAGCTAGCCTTAAGCTCTTCACCTATCTTCTGTCTAGATCGCCATCTAAGCTTCACATAGTGGAAGCGCACAGGTGGACAGAGCCATCTTTGTATTAGTTGTTTGAAGTTAAAGAATTTACTGATTCTCCTCTTATCTGTTGTGTACTCTCTATCTCTTTCTCAGATTCTGTTCGTTGCGCCGTGTAATATTTTACAATTCACACGTAGATATGCGGGTATCTTAGTCCTTGGTCTCGTTTGGCCAGTGGAGACTCGTGATATGTCGTGTACTGTTAAAGTTTGCATTGTCCCTAACTTTGATGCCGGAATTGTCATTGCATGAGACTCACGCCGCTTGTAATATTTTTCAGCAGAAATATTGCAGCTTGAGTTGAATCTTTTGTGCCTTTGTATTTACTGAACACATGTTCTCAAAAATTGTCCAAGCTGCATGTGAAGTTTCTGCATTCCTGATATGTCCCAACATTGTATTATCAATGACTGCAGATAACCAGTACATCACCTTTTTGTCTTTCACATTCCATTCTTTCCATGCTTTTAATTCATCTGCAGTCGGAGGGATACCCAACTCTGGCTCCTTTTCTTCACCTGAAACGAACTCATAAAGGCCCCTTCTAATGAGGAAGTTTGTCACACAGAACTTCCATGAAGGGTAGTTGTTTTTGTTGAGCTTCTCAATAATGGGATTTCCACTATTCTTTGCCATTATAATAAACAAGGATACAACACAACAATCTAGTGTTCTGCAAACTTTCACAATACGTGCATATCACTATACCAAGTAACCTTTTTCACTCACTGCTCAATAGTACATGTAATCCACAACTTGTTTGCAAATAAACCTTATGTTTGCTTCTTGCAAACACCTCAAAAATTATTTATGTATAATTTGTAACCTGTGCACCCACTTTCGGTCAATACAACCAAAATCACAGTGTACATTGATACTCTTGCCCGCAACCTTGCAGCTCTAAAATGGGGCATGAAATATAATAAATATAATAAGTGATAGCTTAGTGACCATGTGAGTGTCATAATGACTACCAACGTGCTAAGTGTAGATGGGTCACAAACTAAATATAATAAGTGATAGGTTAGTGACCATGTGAGTGTCATAATGACCACCAACGTGCTGAGTGTAGATGTGCGGACCCATCTAGCCAGGCGGTCCATCATCAATGTCCGCATGTGTTGAGCTTGCCATCTCAACAATGGGAAATATCCTCCTAAGGCTTTGAGGAATGATAAAGTCAAACACAATGGGAACATAAGGCTTGAACTTTTCTCATTTGAAATCCTCATTATGGTGGTTGGAATCCTCCTTGTTAGCCACATTCAAATCCTTGTGGGAGTCACTCATAAATATATGAGCATATCATGTGGGTTTGAAAGAAAATAAATTTGTTCCATTCTTCCTTACTTGAGTTCTCTATCTCCAAAAATGGTATCACACCACCTCATGCCAAGTGGACGAGAATGTTTTGTATAAATATGAGATCCTCTTAGTCTCCAATGTATTGTGATTGTGGTAGAGAACTAGCAATGTTGAGCTTGAAATACTTGATGGTGTAGACATAGGCTTTTTCAATGGTAACCAAAACCAAAAATATTACCCACTAATACATTCAATGCAGGAACCCCCCACTAAAGTTTGGCACTATTTGCCTATTTTCATAAGGGCCATTAGAATTACTAAGCTTGAACTCTCTTTGAAGTGTTTAAAGCCAAGATGCACTTGTATAAGTTATGGACATTTATACATGAAACCACTTATTGTTGAGCTGCACAAAGTCTTCCAAGTGCTAACCTTAATTTTGGCTACCACAATAGAATTGTGGTCTCAATTATCCACAAGAGCTATAATTAGCACCACCCTTAGCATTACTAAATCAACACCTAGACCTTGGTGATTCCAGCACAAAAGTACTCTACTTTGGCCAACATACACAAAAGAAAGAGCTTGCAACTCTGCAAAATCCTAGTCATCACCATTTCCAATATTAGGAGAGATCGAATGTAGTGTCATCTCGACCATCACATCTACAACAATATTTCTATCTAGTCATTAGGAGTCTTGATGAAAGGAAGCCCTACTATAAGGTAACCACTCAAGAACTAGATGGATAGAACTGATGCTATGCTATCAAAACATAACCCAAAACCTAGCTTTTCAATCTCACTAAGTTTGGAAGTCTTGCGGATCAACAATTTTTAGGAAGGAGCAAAGCATTATGTTGTTCTCCAAATGGAAGCCCTTAGAGACTATCAAATTTAGTAAATTAATGAAAAAAGAATATGAACTAACATAGTTGATGAAGATGTGTTCCATACATGAGGAAATCCTTTTATCAAACCTACAATTAAATTTGAGTGACGTTGATGGATTCAAAGTCTACCCATAAGGTGCACTGAAAGACTGGTCAATTAAAAGTTTTACTAGAGTATAATATTCAATTAATTTCATTATTATGAAAGGGGTTTACTACAATGTTCTATTGCTTGGATATCTTTGGATATGTAATGTATGACTACATGAGGTTTGGGACAATGGTCTAGTCTTCCTAGGAAACATGAAATTCGAGTCATAAAGGACACTTGGAGAACCGCTCTCACTTATCTTGATGTAAATGTAAAATTCAAAACACAACGCAACAATTGTTTTCATAAAGCTCTATGTCTTGTTTTCTATCCAAGTGACCCTCCTCTCCTCACATGAACAAAATTAATCTCAAGAGAAGGGCCTCCACTTCTACAACTCCCCCTCCCTTACATAGTTGTTTCTATACATGACATCCTATAGCTCCCCCTCCCTTACATAGTTGTTTCTATACATGACATCCTAAAAGCTTAAAGATTAATTATTTTAGCTTTTAAAAAAGTTTGAAAGATTTTCTTCTTCTTTTTCCCTCTCTACAGAAAACAAACTGCTACCTCCGATATTATTCAAAACTATAGTTATTAATGCTGCAGTCGTCATTCTTACTGTTGTAATCCATGAAAACTGATGTTCTCCACATTGCTATCAACGATGATCAATGATCCTCTGGAAGCCACCAATCTTAGCCGGATAACTCGTTTTGTCTAAAGCCCATGCAAATGCCTTACTCACTATCGACCATAACGACAAGGAGCAGGTAAAAAAGCATCATGGTCTTGTCCCCTACGAAAACCATGATCACGAGGACCCAAGCGAGGAGTAGCATCTCGTGCATAGACTCTACAGCCTCCCTTCCATCAACAACTCTTCCATCCAGACGATCAGTGGCTTTTCGAGCTTCATCCACATGCTTGTAACGGACACACGCAAATCCACGCATTTCACCACCTTCCCGTAGCAGCCAAATAAGGGACAAAGATCATCTGCACTCGTCCATAGTTTGAGAGTATAGACCAGTTTCATCAAACTTACAACCTTGCAAAGCATAGTCAGATACACATTTTGCATCTGTTGCTCTGGATACATGAGCTACTTCTCTGCGAGAATAGTCAGACGGAAGCCCTTCAACAAAGTGGGTAGTTGATGCCTCAGGTCCAACATGTGATACTCTACCCTGCTGGCCAATTTGCTTATCTTGACCAGGGAAATAGTCCGGCCTTCCACCATTAATCAAAGCCCCACTTGGGCTTTCACGATGCTAGAATCCATGCCTAGGCCACCAACACTAAGATCAGGTGTGCAATGTCAGTGTAAATTAGTTGTCGAGTGACTATATCCATGCTATACAATCAATGCCTCTCTCACTTTTTAAATGGAGCTATAAAATCATTATGTAGCTTTGATATACTTTTTAGGTCATTTGCAAGATCATATAACTTATCCTTTGTAGCAACTAAAGGCATAGCCTCTTCTTTCAAAAAATTCTAGACAAGAAAGTATCTATTGAAGCAAAATCATCCATGGAGTAACCTCTAGTAGTTTCACTTTTGAGAATGAGATCCTCCAACTTTGCCTTTATCCTTGCTTGAAATCTAAGCATGGCCTTTTTTGCTTCCAACAATTCCAATAAGCCTTCATCACTCATACCACATTACCAAAATACTGGTACCTTTGTTCTTTAATTAACTATCCCCTCCTTCTATTGGCTTTCTTTCAACTAGGCATAACAAGACATGGGTAGCCATCACATAATTTCATGCTAATATTGTCTTCAGTGCCTTAGCTATCTGTAAGAGCATCTTTAGATCACACACTCCTATTAATCCAAGCTAGTAAAATCTCATTTCATGATTCTCCAAAACCATTCTTTCATAAATCCCACTATGGTATATACAACCCTAGAGCCTTCAAAATGTGATATTCTCTCAAATATACGTACTTTGATACCATGCAATGTGTCCTAATAAAATCCATGTGTTGCAAGGTGAACTCCATGCTTAATCACACATGATTTAAAAAGAGGTGCAATATTGGAATCTATGCTGTGCAATCATACAAATGATGCAATACACAAAAAGATAGATGCACAAAAAACTAGTGCCTAGCCGATCTACAAGTACCCATGGGTTATCCAAGATGCAAACATGATTTCTTCATTTAATTACAATCTTTAACCACAGCTCTCAATAGCCATTGAAAAAAAATAATGCACTCCACTCCATCCACCCAAATCTCACAATCACTTGGGAAAATATTAGTCCTCATGATGTTGAGTAGGTGAACGACCCATCTCACAATGGAAGGTGTTCTTCAGGACCCTTGAACTCACCCAGTCATCTATCCCACTCAGTCTCAAATTCCTAATTCAATGATAAAAATTCCAAATCTTGTGTATGCCAAAACCTATGTGTGCATAATAAAAGGCATTCTCTCAAGTACACGTGCATCTAAATTTATTGTATATAGTTACACATCAAACATCATGTTGTGTTAGTGCTCAATGATGGTGCAATAAGCGCACTAATCCAACCCACGGATGGCATGGAAGTAATTGAAAGATTCAAGAGATGGCCCCCAAGTGTAGTGTATCCAACAAGTGCAACATGAAGTGCTCATGAATCCATGATCCCCATGATGTGTAAAGGTATCAGTAAGAAATTACGCTTGATTCAGGATGTCCAACAACTACAATCAAAATCCAACTATAACCTATCCAAATATATCAATCTTGACCAAGACCATCAAATTTTTTAGTATAAAAAATCAAAAAACATATATAAATAACAAATCCTAGTTTGAACAAACACAAAAAATATAGCTTAATACAAATATTCATACAAATGATTAAACAGAAAAAATCCTGCCTACTTGTTTTTTTTACTAGAGGTTTATAGATTACACAAAAATTCTTAACAACATCATAGAAGGAGACTAGTAGAACTAGATATGTGATTTTCCATGACCTATGAGAATTTTTCAAGCACCTTATTTCCTTATCAAATAGGATTGTGGAAGATATACCAAGAATCGAGAGGAAGAACTATGATCCTTACAACAAAATCTCCAAAAGTAGTGGTAAAAAAGAGTCTATGAACTCATTTGAAATCTTTGAGGGTTTGTAAGAATCTAGGAGCTCCTCTTCCCAAAGAAGAAAAGGTACATAAGCTAAAGAAAAAGTAACCAAAAGATTCTAGGAAGAAACAAGGAGGAGAATTAAAAAACAAAGATGAGACAAGAAAGAAGAAACATGATGATTTTTGAAAGACTACAAGATAGACTAAAAGGATTCATCCTAAAGAAGAGACTAACGTAATGAAAGAGACTAAGAGAAAAGGGAGACTAAGTAGAAGAAAAAGAAAGAGAGGAAGGAGAAGAGAGAGAAATATTTGGATAGGAGAGAGAAAGACATGAAAGGACGGAGAGAGAGGAAGGAAGCCATGGGAGCTAAAGGAGAAGGTGAAGAGCTAGTTCTTAATTATATGTGGATGCCTTAAACTAGGTCACTTACACCTTTTATACCCCAATTAGTGTGACTAGGTATCTAAGCCCTAGTTCTCTTGTGTCTTGCGGATTACAATCTATCCTAACCCTGAAATTTTTTCCCTGCTCAAAAAAAAGATAATTAGAGACTTGTAAGAGTGACTCGTGAGTGGGACTGCTGAGCACTACTCTTATAATGAGAAGATTGATGGATGACGAGTGCATATACAAAGGATAATTGGGGCATAAGGTAAGATATAGTTGACATGCATGCCATAGACATTGTCACAAGGAAACAATGTCACCAATTCATTTTAACTAAGGGCAGGAAGACTATGGATAGCATGTTGTCCACCATAAGTCTTGCTGAGGTAAGTCTGTGTTATCTTTTGATGAGCTACTCCAAATTAGGCATGCCACATGTCAAAATAGAGCTTATGAAGAGAGCTTTCAGTCGATGTATAAAGCATATGATTCTAATTAATGCATACCCAATTATTTTAAAAATGTGCAATTTACAAGCAATGTGGGTCAAAATGAGGCATATCCCTCTCATCTTCAGCCCATTGGGCTTCTCAAAGGTGAGATAACGGCTAGGTGGAAAGAGGCTTCTTCCAAGGATAGGCCTTTCCATTTGATAAGTTTTTTCTTGATGAGTCAATATCTCAAGTATTTATCTCACTACCCAATGCTTTCCTTAGGGATATACTAAATGATTCCTTCTTTGTTCATGGGAGGTAGCTCTTCCACATAGTTCACTAAGGTCTCAATGAAGGTCTTCAACTAGCTGAAATAAAACTTATTGTGAATCTTGGTGGTGAAGGGAAACTCTAATTGATAATCCAAGTAACTAACTCTCTTTAGGATCTAATAGGGTTTGTAGGAATGATGGGCTAGCTTGTTTCTAGTACCCTCATTGAGAGTGGAATAGTGAGACTTAGACACTTTCAATAGAACTAGCTCTCCATCTTGGAATTCCAAATGCACGCATCTCTCATCAGTATAAAGCTTTATGTGACATTGTGCCTTTTGAAGATTCACTTTGCATTGTTGAAGTAAAGTTTGCATAAGCTCTAACTCCTCTTTACTCTCTGGGGATTGACCTTGTCATTGAATAGGATTGTAAGAAGGGGAACCTTATACCCATATAGTGCCTCAAAAGAAAAAACCCCAATCCTATAGTGGGTAGAGCTGTATGAAAACTCAACCAAGAGAAGCCAGATACACCAACTATGGTGTACATCATGGCCCTCTCAATTTGATCATCACTCTGTGGGTGGTATGCAATGTATGGAGCAAGGTTAGTGTCAATAGATGTAAAACTAGCCTACCAAAGGTTGCTCATAAACTTGGCATCCATATCATGCACTATGACTTGCGATTACCCATACAACTTAAACACATGCTCCATAAACTTATGGCCACCTGAGATATGGTATACTAAGTTTTAGTAGGAATTAAGTGAGCAAAGTTAGTGAGGCAATCAACCACCACATATATACTATTCCAACCTTTTTTAGTGAAGAGTAGGCTAGTAATGAAATCCATAGTGATATGTGTCCATTTCTCTTCAAGAATAAATAGAGGCATCAAGAGATGCTATCCTTATTATGTTGGCATGAGGCATAGCTAGCCATAAAATCCTTGATATCCCTCCATAGGCCCTTCTAGTGAAAGCTCTTGGCAATCTTTTCATATGTCTTAAAAACACCCAAATGACCAATGTTGGGGACAAGGATACATCTCTTCCATGATCTTCCATGTGAAGGCAGAAGTGTGTGGGACGACAATCTTGCCATGGGACTTTATAAGGCCATTTTTTAGCTGATATTTGGAGTTCTCCTCCATTAACCCATGCTATAATTTCTAATAGATGTGGTTGAATTTCTCATTTAGTAAATAGACCTCCTAAATCTCCTTAATCCAATCATTGTGCAACTCTAAAATGGAAGATACTCTACATGCCCACATCCATGGATAGTGAATTAGTCATGATATTGTCTTTTGCCTTTAGTGTGAGAGATATCAAAAACATAATTTTACAAGGTTTCCACCCATGTCCTCTACTTAAGAGTTAAAGCAGACGGAGTTAAGAATTATTAGAGGAGTGATGGTCACTCTTCACTCCAAACCCGTTTCCATATAGGTAATGGTGCCATTTGTTAACAGCATGAAAGATGGCTAACATCTCCTCATCATAAATATTCATTTGTATCTCCTTTGATTCAAACTTATAGCTCTCAAAAGCAATCACACCATGCTCTTGTAGCAAGATAGCACTGATACCTCTACCACTAACATCACACTAGATGGTAAACTCTTTCAAGAAGTGAGCACATACAAGATGGGGGTTCAATTATGCATTTCCTTCAACTAGTTAAAGCTGCAATCAGCAATAGAATCCAAAAAAAAAAGATTCATTTTTAACGGATATGTCAAAGATGGTGTAATAGTGGCATAATTCTTGATGAAATGTCTATAAAATGAAGAGAGACCAAGGAAAACATGTAATGAGGTAGTACATTGTGTTGGGGGTAAAGGCGCCTCTGCCTAGCCGCCTGTGTATTACTACACTGACAGTCACCACCACTGCACACTGCAGGTGGCAGGCGCCTATCACCATCACTTTATTCTTTATTCTTTTAGTGACAGTTTGAATAAAGGAAGGCCCTGTCACACATTGTGACTGTTGGAGTTTCCATTTCTAGTCTCTCCCTTTTCTTGCTCTTGCTCTCCCGCTATAGCTCTCGAGTCCAACCTTCGATCCGTCGCTCCCTTTCAACTAGTATCAGAGCTTTGCTTTCTGACTCTTGAGCTTGGTTCGTGGCATTCTCAGCATCCCATCGACTCCCTACTTGCATTGGGTCTCCTTCCCGGTAGCCATATCTGACTCCTTCGAGCTCCCATCACTCGTCGGCTTCCCGAGCAACTTCTCGGCATTGTTGGGCACCTTCAGGGCATTACATCAAAGGTATTTGATCATTTTTCTTCAGGGTTTACTTCAATTCTCAGATCTCACAAGCTGTAAACAAGATTGGGGCAGCCACCATTGAAGCTCCCTTGCTTCATATCTCACTTGCCTTTGAACAAGACTTGTTGGAGCTTGTTTGAGACCGGCCTTGGCTTTAACCGGACGCCTCCGAAGCTTGGCCACAATTTTTTGCAGCCCCAGGACCAGCATTTATAGTTGGCGGAATCACGTAGCCCTCCCATATGCATCTTCAGCGTTGACAATCACAACAGTACCTCTCTCCCTCCATTGACACTTGGAAAGGCTCCATTTTGGGCATATGAACATGCTTTGTGGAGCCCCGAGAGGAACACCAAGGAAAAGGGAATTCTCTTGCAAGAAAATCTATCTTGTAACATCAACAAGCTTGTTTATCATATTTCATATGATCACAATGAAGAAAAGAACACCAGGCACAACAAATCTTCATACAGCATCATGTACATCTCCCACGGTTTTTAATAGAATCAACCATATTCTTCAACATCTTCACAAAATCCATCAATAGAACAAAGAAAGCAAAGAAATACACCATCCTTGAATGGAAATACATCACATAGTATTCATCTTCAATATCTTCATAGTCTTCTCTCTCAATCTCTCATATACAATCACTCTGTTTTAGTAGAATTGGCTATCTCTGACTCTCTCTATCACACTCCATCAATAATACATCATATCCTCACTACAATCTCTCAAAAATTACTCTCAATAATCACTCTTAGGTCGTGGATACCCCTCCCAAGAGGTATGTCTGATATGAAGGGTCACCAGAGCCACTACAGTGTCTCTTCACAGCTCACTACTGTCACTTCACTCTAGTCTTCTCTTGAGTCTTCAGCAGCTACTTCTTCCACTTCTTTCAGCTCTTTTGCACTTGTATTCACCTCTTTCCAAGGCTAGAAAACTTTCCCCAAAGTCACACATACATTCCACAAAACACTTACAGAAGCATACAGAACAATCTACAGAACAGTACCAGAACAGCTACAGTACAGAACAGAACAGAAACAGAACAGAAACAAAAGCTCTATAGAAGACCTACAGAAGGTTACAGAAGGTCATCAAAACCACATAACTCATTCTCAAACCATTTCAAACTCTCACAAACCATTCAATAAACTTTCACAATATCTCACTCTTCATCAATCAATACTTCATCCCTCCTTACAGAAGACAATCAGAACAAAACAGACCAAAACATAACAAAACAGAAGGTATACAGAACCATTCAGAACCTATCAGAATATCACAGAACCATCAACAAACATCATGATCTTCCAAAACACAATCATTATCATTCAAAACACTCTCAATCCACTTCTAAATCAACCAATCATCCCATAAAATCAATCATTCAGCTCTCAAAAACAACAAAAATCAGCCAAAAAACAAGTCATTTCAACACTCAACATATCCCCACACTTAATAAGGAAGCGTCCTCGCGACCCAGGAAAAAGGGAATACAAGTTCATAGAAAAGCTCAACTTTGATCTTCAATATCTTTTCAAAAAGAATCCATCCACCACGACCCCAACTTATAACCTGTTTCTGATATAAAAATACAAAGAAAGGAAAACTCTTTATACATTAACTCCTCTTATCAAACTAAAAATCACAACAAATTTGTAAAGGATATAAGAGTTTGCTTCTTCTTTATCAGCATCAGCTTCAACTCTCCAACCACGACCCCATCTCTACAAATCTCCAAAACATAGCTCGTACACAAAATCCAATAGGAAACCACCACGTTCGTTTGACATAAATGAACTCACAACACAAACACTAATACACAACACAACCATCTGAATGACTTCTTCAAAAAAGAAAGATTTTCATTAAAAGCTTCCACCATACATTGGAAAGGTATCAATGAAGATGATCCCTCTTAAAAGATTGATGCTGTCGGAATCGATCCATAGATAAGGATTCATCTACAAAGTTTTTAGGAGGATTTTGAAAAAATTGGAGACAGCACATCCTTTCCAACAGGACCAAGTATCTGCTAGGCAGACAGAGGGTATGAAAATACAGTATCTCCAGCTGCTGGGAATCAATGCTAACATTGACATTCATACACAACTTTGGAATAGGCTTTGAATCAGTATGAGAGTGCCTATGCATATACGCCAGGTACCAAGCAAAGTGAGCAGTTAATCTCACTGAGGGATCTGCAGACTGGGAATACTGTTGGGCAAAATGAACATAGTTTTGATAAGCTTGACTTGAAGCTGTCCATTCCCCTGGAATTACTGGCCAATTAATCTGCGGTCCTGTAAGGCAATCATCCGAACTCCATCCCCTTCTTCTGGAAATCTGATTATCAAAACCGTCACAGTCACTAACCAACTGAGGTGGTTGAGATATGGAAGTGTTAGGAGAGGGTAATGGAATAAGAGAAAGTGGATGTAGGAAAGGATAGGAAAAATCATAAAAGGAAGAAAAGGTTAAAGAAGGAGTGGCAGAAATTTGTAAGGAATCACTAAGGAACGGTGTTAACTGATAAATAGGAAATGTAGAGGGTACATTAATGAGGGGTGAAGGACAGGGTGGAGAAGGGGAAAATACCCTATCCTCAATAAAGGAACAGTAAGTGAAAATAGGAATTTGAGGGAAAGATGAAGGTTGGAAAAGAAGTGGTAAAATTACTGTGGAATTAGTTTGACAAAGGGAAATATATATAGCATAGCGGTGAGCCAATTGTTGGTAATAGAGGAGGGTAGGAACAGAAGGTCCTAAAAGAGATCGTCTATGATAGGCATCAAAGAAAATAGCATCAAATGGATTATGTTTTGAAAGATAGGTTAAGAGATCCATCCTCAGTTGGTTAGTACTCTGGGCAAAGATAGGAGCTGTGTTTTGTCTTTGATTGAGGACCACCGAATCAATCATGGGATGCCACGAACTATCTTGACAATCAGCTACTTTGGAGGAATAACTCTGAAACATATCAGCTATGCGCAACTCCAAATGATTGACATATAGAACAGCCTGTAAGACCACATCCCCCACATACCATGCCATATCTACCTCATCTGGAATTAACAAGTCTCCTCGGAGATACATGTATGACATCAACATGGTGTCTGGCGTGACAGAATCTTCAAAGAGCATTCTAACTACCTCTGTCAACAACTCAGCAGGGAATTAAGTGCAGTGAGGGGGGAATTAATTTAATGAAGGGTTGATTTTAATCAATTATTAAAAATGGGTGAATTTTTATTAGGTGATAAACCTTAACAAGAAAACGGCGGTTCCTTATTATAAATTTAATTACCAATTATTAGGTTAAGCGGTGCAGTTATTCGATTCCCGGACTTTGATTCCCGACTGGGTCTCTAAATGCAATTTATTGATTATAAATTAAGGTGATGTGGAGCGCTTTTTTGCCAGCGCGTGCTCATGTGACGGCTGGTTTATTTTAATTTAAAATTTAAAGTGCCTCTTTAGCGCACGTAGCGCGTGCTAAGTGAACGGCTGGTTGATTTTAATTTAAAAAAATGTGTGTTTAGCGCGAATGCGCGTGCCATGGTGGTAGTTAGGTTTGATTTAGGTTAAATATTGGTTTGTTGGTTTGTGTGTTTGTTTTTTCTCTTGTTGTTTTGTTTTTTTTTTTAAAATTTAAATAATAGTAACTGTGGGTTTTGGGGTAGCTTGTGTGTATGTTTTATTTTGGTTTTTATTTTTAAACAAATAAAAAGGGCAATACCTAGTAGTGGGTGTATGAAAATGCAAAGAATGCGCTTCTCCGCTATCCAAAAATATCTGGATGTTTGCTCTAGACGGTTAGTTGGTGTGTTGAAGGAAAAATGTTTGACTGATTATTGTATTGTATTTGTAAGGAATTTAGGGGGAAAATTAAATATTATGATAGCTAAGAAACAGATACCAAAAAATAAATAAAAATGTGAAGGGAAGTGTTAGGAATTTTTCAGAAATTAATTTGAAATTTTTTAGCATGTTAAATGAATTTTTAGCATATTTTTGGGTATTTTGAAAGATTTTGGAATTTAAAAATAGGCAAAAATATTTTTGTTGAAATTTATAGGTTGAGAAAAAGAGGGCCATGGATTGCAAAAATAAAAGGAAAGGTTTCTAGATTTTCTGTAATTTTTCAGAATATAAAGTGGTTTTTTAAATGATTTATTTATATTTTTCAATGTTTTTGTGTGTGTTTTATTTGTTATTTAAATGGAAAAAAGAATGTACGGGTATGTTAATGAAAAATGTGGGAAAAATACCCAGCAACAGGCCGCGTGGCAGCTGCGTGGTCAGCAACCAATGATCAAAATCCGGCAGCCACGTACAATCAATCACGAACAGTCTCCAGCTCCCACACGTGCGTACACACTGGCGCGTGTGTCGACGTCGCGAGGGAGAACGGGGGTGTATGGGGATGTCTGCGGGGGGGACGGGGGTGGTAGTGTGATAGGGAGTTCTGCAGTTTTGCAGGGGGGAACAAGGGCCTATGTAGGTGTCCGCGGTTATGCAGGGGGAACAGGGGTTTAAGAAGGGTGGTTTCTGCTGTGGTGCAGGTGTGCGGGGGGAAGAATAGGGCTTAGGGGGGGATTTAGTGTGTCTTCGGGCCTTGGGGGGGGTAGGGAAGGTGTCTAAATGGGGGTTTGTGAGGTGGGAAGGGTTGTGTGTGTGGGAATGGGGTATTGTGGAGGGGGTGTTTGTGACGGGGGGGGAACAAGGGTTTAGGGTGGGGGCGGGAATGGGGCAGGAAGGGGGGCTTGTAGGGGGTAGTGGGAAGGGGTTAGAGTGGAATGTGCAGGTGGGCACGTGGCAGGCGGGGCAGGCGGTCAACGGGCGCAGAGCGGGCAGGTGGGAGGAGACCACCGTGGTGCCAGGCGAGGACGGCGGGGGACACGGACGATGTCGGCGGCGACAACGGGGCGCGAACGGCGGTGGCCAAGGCGACGGCAGGCGACAGGCCGGGCGTGATGGCGTCGAAGGCGGGGACGGTTGCAGGCGAGGCGTGAGGGCTGGAGACAGGGCGGGAGGCCCAGGACGAACGGGAGGCAGGGCAACGTCGTCCGGGCACGACGGGCTAGAGGCAGGGTGGGCTGGAACCAGGGGCGGGGGGCGGTGTCGCGGGCGGGAGCTGCAGAGGCGGCGCGACGGCGGAGAAGGAGGCGGCCGACGAGGCATCTAGGAGGCGGGCCGACGACGACAATGTTGCAGTGTAGGAGGGAGAGGAAGGAAAGGAGCAGGACGAGGGGAAGAAGATGAAGGAAGGAAGGCGGGAGAGGAGGGAGGGAGGAGAGGAAGGGAAGAAAGGGAGTACGCAGGGAAAGGAGAGGGAGAGAGGGGGGGATGCGGTTAGGGAGGAAACGGGTCGAGGTAGGGGGGGGATAGGGAAGGGTAGGGGTAGGGTGGGTAGGGGTAGGGGTAGGGGTAGTGTGGGCGGGAGGGGTAGTGGGCGGGAGGGGCAGGGGGTAGGGTACCCCCGTCCCACGCACATGCGCGGGGCGGGGTAAAAAAATTTGCTGTGACGGGATTGAAATGGCACCGGGATGACGGGACGGGTCATGCGGGCACGACCGGGGCGCGTGGAGATACGTAAAATCGAAAAAGAGCGCGTTCACGCGCAAAACGGGCGCGAGAAAAAACGTAAAAATAAAGAAAAATTAATAACTCCCAATCCGGACGTCAAAACGAAATATCGTAAAAACAAAAAGTGGGCAGGACGACAGGGGGGAAACAAGAAAAATATGGGACGAGGGTTCCGGGAGGAATAAAGGGCAGTCACGTGCAAAAAACACAAAAAACGAATAAAAAACGCAATTTAAAAATTAATATCGAAAGATCCGTGCATCGGAATGAAGTGCAGAAAAAAGGAAAACTGTGCAAAAAGATGTGCCCAACAATCCTATCACGTCAAAATATAATTCCAACTGAGATAAGACACGTTCACATGGGAAAAACCCAAAAAACAAACCCGAAAATGGGATCGAAAATTAATATCTGACAAACCGTTCACCGGAATGACGTGCAGTAAGAAGGAAAAATGTCCGCAGAAAGGAGTGGGGTTATCACGTTAAACCGCAGTTCCGGCGGAAGTAGGAGGGGTTCACATGTGAAAAACTCCAAAAATACTCCCGAAAACTCATTTAAAAATTAATAAGTACAAATCCATAAGTCGAAAAAGGGTGGAGGAAAAAGGAAAAAGGTAGGGGAAGACACGAGGGACACGGTTGTCAAATCAAATTGGAATTCCGATGCAAATAGGGCAGGTTCACATGGAAAGATGTCAAAAATACACACGAAAAAGTCTTAAAAAACCGAAAAATTAATAACGGACAAACCATGTAGCGGAATGAGGCGGAATAAAAAGGAAAAATGTCAGGGGAAAAGCGGTTGTCAGGGCTATGACGTCAGAGCATGATTCGGAAGCAAGAAAAGTGTGTTCACATGGAAAACCGACGAAATTGCGCAAAATGTTTCAAAAATTAATAACTCGAAAACCGTGCACCGGAACAGGGGTAGGTAAAAAGGAAAAATGAGCAGTTCGAAGGGAGGAACAGGGCTATAAGGTTGGATTTGGATTTTAGTGAACGTAGGATGCATTCACAGGACAGGACCGCAAAATCAGGGAATGAAGGAAAACTGCAAGGGAATAGCCCCAAGGGTGGGTGGAACATAACCGGGTGGGTGGGAAGGGACCCCAGGAGGGTAAAAGCAAGGCAAGGCATTCATGCATGAGCAAGATAAGGCATATGCAGAGGATATGCAATGTAGACGCACAGGGACGCGTCCCCACACTTAAGACCTTAACGGATAGGCTTAACCGAGCAACAAGGACCTAGGACCATACCACAGACCATCCACTAACTTCCCCACACTTAAAACATGACCGGCACGAAGAAACCAAAGTGTAGGGTTAGAAAAACTTGGCCCGTTTCGTCCAGAATCAAGGTTGAGTGTCGACGGCACATCCAATGTGGTTGTCGGCGCTGGAGGAACCAAGGCATCTCTACAGCACACGTTCGTCATGGCAGGGACCACGCGGCCGTACCCAGGGAGGTAGCTGATGGAAGGAATCGTAGGAAATTCGTCGATGATGAGGGATATTGCACTCAACTCACAGTCACTCAATTGAAATGAAAGAACAGTCACTCGCCCCATGACTAATATCACTCGAGGAAGCATGATTAAAACCCATATCTCATACCTGGTTGAGGAATCGACAAGGGGGGAATGGTGCAGAAGCATGCCAGGGTGCACAGTTGATGGTGCATTAGTGCATCCAACCCATCTGGCATAAGTGCAAGGAGGAAGGCAAGGGAGCCTTACGGTGCAGTACACCGAACAGGGTGATGTGTTTTGTGATGACGGTAAAAACCCATCTCGTGGGTGCATAGGGAAACGGGAACATACCTGACTCCAAGTGTCGTAACGTCCCTCAATCTCACCTCTCGGTAATTGATTGAAGAAACTCCAGTCACACTCAACCCACCCTCTTTCTCACGCTCTGTTGATAGATACAGGAGGGCAGCCTTTTCCTGAAACCCATTGATGTAATCCTCACAATCACTTGTGCAAAGGTTGTATGCCTTGTGCGCATTTGATGGTGTACTTGTGCATCCCGCCCGGTGCCGGCATACGGTGCAAGAAGGAAGGCCAGGGAGCCTTATGGTGTAGTGCACATAAACAAATTGTGCTTTGTGCTTTGAGAGGCCCATCCCGTGCGTGCAACACTTCATTCACACTTCTCACCTCTCATTCAATTTGAAGGAAAAAGACTGGTCTCTCGCCCCACCCCCTGTCTCACTCGTTGTTGATAGATACAGAGGGCAACCATACTCACTTCCCCATCCGGTTAGGATGAAAACTCACATCACTCAATTGTTTGTCGATGAAGATCGCGTCATCAGTTGTTGAAGAGGAGTACCCAGGGAGGTAGCCATCAAATCGAACGTTGTATTGGACAGGAACATAGAGTCTGCTAGAGGACAGTTAGTCGCTTTGCAAAGAGACCCAGGACACAGCGTACCAAGGGAGGCAGCTTTGGAATTGGATCCTGGGGATATCAATCAATGAATCCACTTCTGGACTGCTGGGTGTTACCACCTTTTCCACAGCCAGCTTCTCGCCCAAGGGTGTTTATCACCTTTTCTTGGAACGAGGCCTGCTATGACAGGGAATTGCTTCCTTTTCTCTCATAACAGATTTGTTTGTTTGTTTTTTTCTTTCTTTCTTTTTTTCTTCTTTTCTTTTTTCCCTATTCCCGAGGGTGTTTCCACCTTTTCTCGAAGAATAGGTCGGCATGACAGGGACCTAAGTCCTTTTCTCCCATGACCGATATGTTTTGTTTTTTTTTTTTCCTTTTTCTTTCTTTCTGCAAAATGAGCAAGGGAATGGTAGAAAGACCATGTGTCAGAACCCACCTCGCCACTGTCGTTGGTGGACAATAGAGGATAAGAGATCAAGGCTAGAAGGGGGGTTTGAGGGGACAGAGGGTTGCGTCCACTTCATCAGGAGTGATTGAAGAACGGCTATCAGAAGTAGCATCATAAGAAGTACAATGCCGCGCCAACGAGGGAAAGGATCAAGTGTCCGTAATTGTCAAGATTCCCAAGGAGGGAAGTACTTCTTCAGGCGATATCCATTGATCAGAAAGGGATCATCAGAGGCATCCACGGTCTGTACTTGGACAGAGCCATTAGGGTTGACTGCAAGTACCTTATAGGGGCCCATCCATCGCTGTTGAAGCTTGCCAGGAAACTTGCCAAAGCGTGAATCATAGGCTAGGACCAAATCACCTTCTTTGAACTCCTTGTGCTTGATGAAGCTGTCATGGTAAGCCTTGCGTCGAGCTTGCGTGGCTTCCATGCACTGTAGAGCCATCCGACGAATTTCGTCCAAACATTCCAAATGCAGGAGACGGCGTTGTAGTGAATCATCATCCCCCAAACGCTCTTTGATCGCCACTCTCAAAGAGGGTAGTTCCAGTTCAACAGGAAAAACTGCTTCTGTACCATACACCAGCTGGAAAGGTGTATGTCCCGTTGCTGCTTTATGAGAGGTTCTGTATGCCCAGAGGGCCTCTGTAAGTTGATCGTCCCAATCACGACGATGTGCAGCAATTGTTCTTGTCAGAATCGAGCAGAGGATGCGATTCGTGACTTCGACTTGGCCGTTGGCTCTGGGGTAATAAGGAGTGGACTTGCGATGGCGGATCTTATACAACTCTGTCAACTCTTCCATGACTTTGTTAAGGAAATGAGTACCTCTGTCACTTACCAGCTCTAAGGGACTGCCAAAACGGGTGATGATATTCTCATACATGAACAGGGCCACGCTGTTACCATCGTCCCGCTTTAGGGCTTTAGCTTCGCACCACTTTGTGACATAATCCGTACATACGAGGATGTATCGGTTCTGTTTCCTTCTGGTAGGAGGATCGATTGGACCTACGAAGTCAATGCCCCACTTCTCGAACAGCTTCAACGGAAGGATAGGTTGCAATGGCATGGCACTTGTCTTGGTGGGTTTCCCCATTCTTTGACAAGCATCACATCTTTTACAGTAATCATAGGCATCCTTATGAATGGTAGGCCACCAATATCCTGCTAGCAGAGTCTTTCTGGCCGTAGCTTCTCCTGCAAAGTGACCTCCACATGGCTCGTCGTGGCAAGCCTTCAGAACGATCCCAATCTCTTCTCCTGCAACACATCTTCGGAGCACTTCATCTTTGCCCTTCTTGTACAGTGCACCGCCGAGCAGGGTGTAGGGGGCTGATTCTAGCATGAGCTTCTTCCTTTCCCGACTAGAAATACCAGGAGGGTACTGTTGGGTTGCCAACAGATTGGCAATGTCCGCATACCAGGGACTTACAGTTTCTACCAAGAATAAGGAAGCATCAGGGAGGTCTGGATCATCTTGCTCCTCGTCTGCAGTTTGTGGGATACGCGACAGATGATCAGCCAGAACATGGGAACGACCGGGCTTAGTAACCACCTCAAAGTCGAACTCCTGGAATAGAAGGAGCCATCTCATCATTCGTCCTTTCACATCTGCTTTGTTCATTAAGAAGGACAGGGCCTCATGATCCACATAAAATTTAAAGTGGGTAGATAGGAGGTAATAGCGAAACTTCTCCAGGGCAAACACCATTGCCAAGCACTCCAGCTCTGTCACTGTATAGTTTCGTTCCCTATCAGTGACTTTTCGGCTTGGATAATAGATTGGTTGATCCAGCTTCGACGAGCCCTTCTGGCATAGGACTGCGCCTAAGCCTTCAATTGATGCATCAGTGTGTACATGGAACTCTTTCGTCCAATCAGGAGGTTGCAGAATGGGTGCCTCAATCAGACACTGCTTCAGAGTGTGGAAGGCTTTGTCACATTCTTCTGTCCAAGTAAACTCTGCATCTTTCCTCAGGAGCTTGTGCAAGGAGGTTGCCTTTGTCGCAAAATGGGCTATGAACCTTCTGTAGTAACCCACATGGCCTAGGAATCCCCTCAACTGTTTGAGGTTGGTGGGTGCTGTCAGAGCGGCGATCTTTTCGATCTTTGCAGGGTCTATTGATATCCCTTGTGCTGAGACAATGTGGCCCAACAGAACTCCAGAAGAAACCCCAAAGATGCATTTGTCGGGGTTGAGGGAAATCCCATACTCCCGGCATCGGTCAAAGCATTGTTCCAGGTGTTCCCAGTGTTCACTGATCAAACTGTAGACACAGAAGTCATCCAAATATACTTCAATAAAGTCATGCAGATGATTTTGAAATGCGGCCATCATAACTCGTTGGAAAGTAGCAGGGGCATTGCAGAGCCCAAATGGCATCACTCGGTAAGCGTAGGTCCCCCATTCTGTGGTGAAGGTTGTTTTGGATTGGTCTTCTTCTGCGATTTGGACTTGGTTGTATCCACTGAATCCATCCAGAAGAGAATAAAGTTCATGTCCTGCCACTGTGTCCAATAGTTGGTCTGTGAAAGGGATTGGAAAGTGATCCTTCTTTGTTTTGGAATTAAGCTTTCGAAAATCCACACATATTCACAATTTGCCATTCTTCTTGGGTACAACCACGATGGGTGAAACCCATTCACTATTTGCCACTGGATAAATGAACTCGGCTTCCAGAAGCTTCAACAACTCCGCTTTCACCAATGTGGAATAATTCGGGTTCATTCGCCTCTGTCGTTGCCGTACTGGCTTGGCATCAGGCTCCAAGTCAATATGATGTTGACATATTGTGGGATCAATCCCCTTTAGGTCTTTGTAAGACCATGCAAACACGTCCAAATTTTCTTTCAACAAGTTGTACAAGGTTGACAACTCCTCTTCTGGGAGACTGCTACCCACCTTCAAGTGGCGTTCAGTGCCTTTAGCATCCAAAAGGTTAACTGCCTTTCACCTTCTACTTCACGGATAAAGGTCCCGCGGGCTGCTTCTGGGTAGAGATCCGACTCCTTCAAGGGAATGGTATCCTCTTCTGATATCCCACTAGAACCAACTTCTTCTTTTGGTGGAGACTTAGGTTGCTCCTTAAGATGTTGAAATGGAATAAGAGCCGTTTCGGGTTTGGTTTCAAAATTAATTACCTCTTGACTTGAAGACTCCTCTTCTGAAGATGACACATCCAATAACGTCACATAACAGGGACCCTCTGATTTCTGTTGGGTTTGTCGGATTGGTGCTTGTTGGCACGGTGCATCATCATCATCTTTCTTTGGCAAGGATGGGTTAGGACGGCATGAGCCATTGCTGAAAGACGGCTTGCTCTTCTTAATCCATTTCTTATAAAGGTTTTGCATAGAAGATCCATTTACCAGACCAAATGGTACCATCGCCATTCTGTCCCATAGCATGAGCTCATCGGCTTCTGATACTTCTGGAACTTCTTCCTCAAATGTATCCTCTTCAGGTGGGATAGACTCTGCTGGCTCACTTTCATAATCTTCTTTGTCCATATCATATCCATTCTCTTCTGTCTCTGTCTCTGTCTCTGCTTCTGCTTCTGTTCCTGTTTCTGCTTTTGTTTCTGCTTTTGCTTCTGCTTCTGTAGGAGCTCTGTAACAGAAGAACAGATTCTCTGTTTCCTCTCCTGCCTCTGTCTCGGCTTCTGCTTCTGCTTCTGCTGTGGCCATGTAGCAGGGAGAGCAGTACATCCATGCTTCTATCTCACTGTCAGAAGTGATTTCAGAAGGCATTCCTGATTCAAGCAGGAAGTATTCACCCATTGATAATGGCTTTGCATCTTTTGGAAGTCGGCTTACAGTATCCACTGTTAAGGAATGTGCCATTACTTTCTTGGGAAGGATCTGTTTGACAGCATCTTCGTCTGCTGATGTTCCATCCATAACCTCATTAGGGGAGTCAGAAGATAATTCCAAGGAGGTGGATCCATGTCCTTTTTGAGAACCATACAGTTTCAACACCACTTTGTTGGGTCCTCTGCCCAAGGTCAAAGTTCCTTTGAACCAATCTGTCCTTGCTCGGGCTTCAAAAAGCCATGGTCTGCCCAGTAACAGAGGATAGGATGTACCATAAGAGTTTGGCTTCACCACCAAATAGGTTAGCCAATAATCTTTTCCAGCCACTGTAGTCTTCACATATGGAAGAATGCCCAAAGGCTTGATTCTACTCTGATCCGCCAGTCTGATGAGCCATTGGGTTGGTTGCACACCCTGTAAGCCTAGATCCTTCATTGTAACATCCGTCATAATGTTCACTGATGAGCCTCCATCAATCAGTGCATTTGCAATAAAGCAACCTTCTATCCATACGCCAGTCTCTGGAGTACCCCGATCTAGAAAAGCATTAGCCACATCCACTTCTTTTACAGGCTCTGGAGCCTTGTTGGACTTTGTTACTGTTGAGGAAGCAATCCTTAAACCACGTCTTTTTGTCAGTATACTTTTGAATCTTTTCCGGCAACTGGGAGACAACATCAATAATTGTCGAAATGTGAGGTTTGGTCTAAAGGTATCTAGATCTCTGACCAGATCGTATTCCTTAATAGGATCCACTGGCTTCTCTAATCGGTTAGGGAATGGGGCAACACCCATTTTCATTTTCCCTCTTTCTTCCATCAGAGGAATTACAGGAACTTCTTCTGCCACTTGTGGCACGTCCTCCTCTTCTGTATCCTGGACCTCTGGTCCTGTCTCTGTAACTGTCTCTGTAACTCTCTGTGGCATTGTAGGGCTCTGTACGGCACTGTTAGGATCTGTTCTGTTCTGTTCTTCTAGTGGAAGATTGTACTTCACTGTTCTGGCAGGAGGGTTATTTTCTTTCTGGATAGGTGTGTCCTTCTGCTTTGCACGCGTGATGGCAGCAACTTCCAATTCCACTAAATTGGAGGTAGGCTCTTGGGCCTTGGACGGACTATCAGTAGCACTGTTTTTCACTGGGGCTGGGCTTGAACAATCTTTTGCAGTGTGGCCTTCTCCTTTGCATCGACTGCACAAGGGCTTGTAATCCACTGACCTTCGAGGATTTGGACAATTTGGTGAAATGTGTCCCTTTTCTCCGCATCTGTAACACTCCACTTCTGATCTCTGACCACCGCCAGACTTTCTTCCTCTGTAACTTTGGGAAGGAAATCTTCTGGGTCCGAAATTAGGACCAAACTCTCTAGGCTTGGGTCCAATATCTTGTGTGGTCATTTTGGATTCCAGCAAGTTAAATCTTGCGTCTTCTTCCTTTCTTCTCCTATCATGCATCTCCTTCAGAGAGCAAATGTCCTCTGTATGATTCTTCCGCAAACAGTAGGAACAGAAGGCTCCAGGGATGGTTGGTTTCCGTGTACATTCAGTGGCTAAATGGCCTGCTTGATGACACTTACCACACCAAGTATTTGACCGCATCACATCTCTTCCTGCTCCCGCAACATTGGATATGCTTGCGGTATTCACTTTCAACGTCTGTAGTTGTTCTGTAATCACATCCATCAACTCCTTTTTAATGTTTGCAACTGAGTTGGATAAATAATCCTTCAAGCTTTCTCCTCCTGACGTACTAGCAGGAGGGTTTTGATGAGTCTCTGTAATCACTGCATAAACGAGTTGGGCTGGTACAGAGGGGTCTCTGTTTTGGTTCTGATTCAGTGCTCCTGTTTGAACTGTTGGCTGTTGGTTCCAGTTGGTAGGGTTCCACTGTTGCTGTTGATTTGGCATTGAGGAAATTGGTTGAGACCATGGTTGTTGTGGTGGAACCACCATTTGAGGCATGGATTGTGCCACTGTGGATTTGCTGCACTGTACTGTGATACCGGGGGCATCTGTTGGTAAGGGTAGGGAACAGTCCCTGGAACTGCATTTGGTGGGTACATCATTCCTGGCACCAGAGGAGGTAGGACTCCTCTTCCTGTATTCATCGCCAATCTAGCTTCCACTTCATCGTACAGTCTGGCACCTTCTGTTGCAGCTTGCAAGGTGGCTGGTCTTTGTAGCTCCACAAACTTACGGACTTCTAGTTGTAATCCTCTGAGAAACACTCCCTTCTGAATGCCATCATCTAGATTATGGTTAGTCCATCTCTTCAGGATGGATTCCATTCGTGAGACATAGGCTTCCACTCTTTCTCCAGAGGACTGACTTAGGTTCATAAATTCCTCTCTCATCCGCTCTTCAAAACCTTCACGCCTGAATTTAGTAAGGAAAGCCAACTTCAGGTCGTCCCATGTGCCAAAAGTTCCTGCTGCTTGTCTCTCATACCAATGAAACGCCGTGCCCTTGAAAGTGGCGGGGAATATTGCTAACCAATGCTCAGGGGTTCTGGCATTGTTAGCCACACATGCTACCATAAACTCTGCTACATGAAGATCGAGGTCTTCATTGTACTCTCCCTTAAAAATTGGCAATGGGACTACATTCACTGGTCTGTCATCAGTATTTCCAGGACGGATCTTGCTTGGAAGTGGACCTCCAGCAGGAGGAGGAAGGGCTTGATGTGCCATTGGGACTTCTGTAAAGAGTTCCGCAAGGGTGTCAAAGGCGGCTTCTGCTGCGAGCTCGCTCTCAGCCTTGATTTTTGTTTTCTCTCTTCTCACGTACCTCTGGACTCGTTCTAACGCTTGCCTTTTTATTGCGTCATTCATCAGGGGGTTGGCTCCACTATGTTGTTAGTGCTCCACAGAGGGTTAACAGAAGGCTTCAGTCTTTGGAGGACTCTCTTGCCAACATTTCTTCTACTTCTTTCTTTTCAACGTCCCTGAATTCTGCTTTCATGCCACTGCACAGAGGAAGGTATTCGGTTCTGAAGGTGTCAAAATGCATACGTCTGAGCATTGTGGTAGTGCCATCATCATAGTAATGCCAGCTTCTGATGGTTTCAACAGTGTATGTTGTGAAAAGCACTCTGTCTACCAACTTCCAATGGGTTGCTAATTGAACAAACAGAAGATTATCAGTAAACCAAGCATCCCATGTATCTTGCTGTTGAGCATCCACAAACAAATTCCAACTCTTTTCCTTCTTGTCCCTGTGAACCTCTACAGACTAAGACTCCTGAAGCTTCTTCACAATCTCCCACTTGATGTTGTCTCGAAACTTCTCAATGAATGCCAAATCTTCCATGGATGGTCATTCTCTCCGCTTTTGCTCTTCAGTTTGTTCCCAAACAGTTTGCCACCAAGATACAAGTTTCTGCTGCTTCAACAGGAAGAGGAAACTGTCCACTACATAGAGCATGCATCATAATGGTGATGTGTTTCCGCCATTGTGGGATGAGCTTCTTGTGGAAAGTGGCTTTGATTATAAGGAATTCCAACTCTTTAGTGGAAGAAGGAACTTTACAATCATCCATTGAATTCTTCTCTTCTTGGCAATGCCAATTCCTTCATTTTTAGCCTCTTTTGATGCTTGTTGATGGCAAGGTGTTCCCCGGCTGCGCACCAAAAACATGGAGCCCCGAGAGGAACACCAAGGAAAAGGGAATTATCTTGCAAGAAAATCTATCTTGTAACATCAACAAGCTTGTTTATCATATTTCATATGATCACAATGAAGAAAAGAACACCAGGCACAACAAATCTTCATGCAGCATCATGTAAATCTCCCACGGTTTTTAATAGAATCAACCATATTCTTCAACATCTTCACAAAATCCATCAATAGAACAAAGAAAGCAAAGAAATACACCATCCTTGAATGGAAATACATCACATAGTATTCATCTTCAATATCTTCATAGTCTTCTCTCTCAATCTCTCATATACAATCACTCTGTTTTAGTAGAATTGGCTATCTCTGACTCTCTCTATCACACTCCATCAATAATACATCATATCCTCACTACAATCTCTCAAAAATTACTCTCAATAATCACTCTTAGGTCGTGGATACCCCTCCCAAGAGGTATGTCTGATATGAAGGGTCACCAGAGCCACTACAGTGTCTCTTCACAGCTCACTACTGTCACTTCACTCTAGTCTTCTCTTGAGTCTTCAGCAGCTACTTCTTCCACTTCTTTCAGCTCTTTTGCACTTGTATTCACCTCTTTCCAAGGCTAGAAAACTTTCCCCAAAGTCACACATACATTCCACAAAACACTTACAGAAGCATACAGAACAGTCTACAGAACAGTACCAGAACAGCTACAGTACAGAACAGAACAGAAACATAACAGAAACAGAAGCTCTACAGAAGACCTACAGAAGGTTACGGAAGGTCATCAAAACCACATAACTCATTCTCAAACCATTTCAAACTCTCACAAACCATTCAATAAACTTTCACAATATCTCATTCTTCATCAATCAATACTTCATCCCTCCTTACAGAAGACAATCAGAACAAAACAGACCAAAACAGAACAAAACAGAAGGTATACAGAACCATTTAGAACCTATCAGAATATCACAGAACCATCAACAAACATCATGATCTTCCAAAACACAATCATTATCATTCAAAACACTCTCAATCCACTTCTAAATCAACCAATCATCCCATAAAATCAACCATTCAGCTCTCAAAAACAACAAAAATCAGCCAAAAAACAAGTCATTTCAACACTCAACACTTTGATGCTTGGTTTTGATGGTTGATGTGTTGGCATAGCATTTGGACTGATTTAACACTGTTTTGGGACTGTCATAATAGTCTATAGGCAGTTTATGACAGTGTTACATTGATATTTGATGCTACAGCTTGTTTGGCATTGTCATTTGATGCTCGGTTGGTCTCGTTTGATGCTCGGATGCTAGGGGAATTTATGCCTATTTTTTGGCAACCATTTGGAGCAGATTTTGGTGCTGAAATTCTCAGTTTTGAACAATAAATCACTATTGTACACAGTTGGACTGAAGTCATTTTACTCATGTATACTTATGCCTATGCTTTTCGGGCTATGTTTCGAACATATATGGTGATGTATTGACACTTGGGGCTTGACATAGAGCTTGGTTTTGATTCAAGATCATTGGTTGAGCTTGAGCTCGCTTTCAAAGCATTTGGATGCTCCATCTTGGATGTACTTATGGCATGTATGTTGCTTATGTCTGACCGGTCTTGACATGCTTAGCCTATGCCATTACTACATGCTAGTTACATTGTTTGGAGCCTATTGCTACTGGAGCTCAGTCTTGGCCTGACCTTGGATTATCGAATCTTACTTGATCTATTTATTGGCTTGCTAGAGTTGTATCTTCGGATGTACTATATGTCTTACATGCTTATGGATGCTACATACGGATGCTCTACCACCTACATGTTCGAGATGTACTATTGATGTATTGTCTTGGACTTATGTCATTGGCACTATGTCTTGCCTTGGCTTGAGCTCTTGAGATCATACATATGGCTTTTGTGCCAGTGGGAGTATTCTTGAATGCTTATCAGACATTGAGCAAGTGGTACTTTTATGCATTGAGTCGTTACATGCTATTAAGCAGTTATTACAGACACTTGAGACTTTAAGACTTCTTACCTTTTGGGATAACACATCATATGTCTTGGTTCATTGTATGCTTATGATCTAAGTCTTAGTTTTGGATCCGTATCTTTGTGAATTGACACCTACGTGTGTCAAGTTTTGGTAGTGGCAGGAACATTTTGCCCCGTTGCCTGGGGAGTGTGCCTACTCACTGGCAGATGTTTGTATGACATACTTGGGTGTTGGATTCATGCTTATCGACCGTCATATGCTTATGCTATGCCCGCATGATGCCGGCTTTGGTCTTGGCAGTATCTGATTGCCTTGGCATCCGATTTTGGCACTGTTAGCTCTCTTTTACTGAAATCTGAAATTTATTATAGCAAGCATATATGTATGGAATGACATGGATTTTTCATGCTGAAACACTTTGAAATGATGTACTTTCACTAGTACTTGGTGGGAAGTAGCTTTGGTTCTACTTTCTTCACCATTTTCCCCCGATTTTGGTGATTTTTTGGTCATTTTCTATACTAAACAGCAAGCAGTTTTGAACTATCTAAAGTCTTACAGCCTGCATTATGGCGAGTTCGTCCACTAATCATGCTATTTTCAACATCACTAAGCTTGATGGTACGAATTACTCTTATTGGAAGAGCCAGATTTGGCAGGTGTTGGTGCAAAAATCGCAGATCCAACCTTTGAGGTTAAGCGGACATCCGCCTGCAACTATGCCAGATGAGGAATGGCTTGAGCTTGATGAGTTATGCAAGTCCACTATTTTATTGTTTGACACAGAACATGTTCACTATAATGTCTTTGAGGAAGAACAGAGTGCATGGCAATTGTGGGAAAAGATAAAAAATCCCTATGACAAGAAAAGTCTAGTGAGTCAGATGTATTGGTTGAAGCAGCTTATGGATCTGCGCATGAAGGAGAATGTGACTATGTCTGCTCACTTCAGCCAATTCCATGCTATACTCAAGAACTTGGCTTCGCACGACATCACTTTTGCAGAGGATGTCACTCCTCTTTTCTTGCTTGGTACTCTTAATGAGTTATGGGATGTATTCCGCACTACATTATGTGCCTCTACTGCTACCTTGAAATTATCTAATGTTGAGAGTGCTCTTCTGCAGGAAGAGGTTATGCGTAAGAATTTGGATGCCTCTCTGTGTCTCATGCTATAACAGTTAGAGGCATGAATGATGGATATGGCAGTGGTAGTGGCCGTGGACGGGATTCTCAGAAAACTCAGTCCAAGTCTCGTGGGAAGTCACGTAGCAAATCTTGTGGCAGAAATGCAGATGTTACTTGTCACCATTGTGGGAAAAAGGGCCATATTAGGCCACACTGCCATGAATTGTGCAATGAAAGGCGCAAAGATAAGGGGAAAGACAAAGTGCAGGATAAGTCTTCTGATCGCAACATAGTGCCTGCAAAGTCCAGTGTTAAAATTGAAGAGATCAATGTTATGCAACCTTAGGATATTGATGATGATGATTATATCCTTGTAGCTTCTTCTAGTGCTTCGCAGATGACAGACATACACTCTATGTATGCACAGTGTTGGCTCTTGGACTCAAGTGCGTCCTTTCATGTTACACCTTGCTGAGAGTGGTTTCATTCATACCATACTATTTCGAGTTCTGTGCGCTTGGGTGATGACAGCTCTCTTGATATTGTGGGCATTGGTGATGTTAGGCTGCAGCTTCCTTCTGGTAGCAATTTTGTTATGCAAGATGTACATCATGTACCTACTTTAACATGCAGTCTCATGTTAGCTGGATAGCTTGATGACGTAGGATATCATGTATGTTTTGGAGATTCTGCATGGAAGATCACTCGTGGTAGACTTGTGATTGTGAGAGGTGCCAAGGCTGGTAGTCTCTACCCCTTGATTATATTAGCTTCTTCCCTTGATCATGTTTTGTCTGTGGGTTCTATCCCACATGTATCTCTTTGGCATGCCCGTTTGGGCCATATGTCTTTGAATGGAATGAAAATTCTTTCTGGTTTGCAGTACTTACCACCCCTTGATTATGCATGTTTTGATTCATGTGAGCATTGTCTTTATGGCAAGTAAACTAGGTCTACACATAAGAAGTCTGGTAGGCCGCGCATGAGTGAGCCCTTGGCATTGGTACATTCGGATATCTGTGGGCCCATGCCTTGTCAGTCTATGGGTGGTACAAAGTATTTTGTTATGTTCATAGATGATTTTTCATGGAAAGTTTGGGCTTATCCCATTAAGCTGAAATCCGATGTCTTGGCTATGTTTCAGAGATGGCTTGCATTGGTTGAGAACCAGTCTGGGTATAGGCTAAAATGCCTAAGGACAGATAATGGGGGTGAGTATGCCTCAAGTGCTTTTGAGCAGTTATGTGATGAGAGGGGTATTGACCGCCCCCTACACCTCCCCCAGAATGGTTTGGCTAAGTGGATAAATAGAACCATCTAGGAGCATGTACGCAGTATGCTTAGCCATGCAGACCTACCATAGAGCTTTTGGGCTGAGGCAGTTAGTACACCTATGTATGTCATAAACAGATCACCTTCTAGTGGTTTGGATTTCCAGATTGTAGAGGAGGTATGGACTGGAAAACCCCCCTCTTATGCGCATCTCTGTGTCTTTCGATGTGAGGCATTTTGCCATGTGCCAGGGACAAGAGAAGTAAGTTGGATCCCAAGAGTGTCAAATGCATTTTCCTTGGTTATGGAGATGCAGGCAAGATGGGTTATCGTCTCGGGGATCCGCAGGCATGGAAATTCATCCGTAGTCATGATGTAGTCTTCCATGAAGACAAAATGTATAGGCAGCCTGAGAGAGTTGTTCGGGTCATATTTCAAGAGGAGCCAAGAGCTCCTGCACAGCCAGTTGGACAGCCTACAACTACAATAGATACTCATGGTCAGGGTGTTGGACATGTAGTTGGGCAAGCACCAGAGCCTACCATGAGACGGTCTAGTAGAGATAGAAGATCTTGGTTATAGATGTAGGAGAGCCTTTCACCTATGATGAGGCTATGTGCAGGGGTGACAATCACTCCTAGGAGAGGGCTATGCAGTCTAAGATAGACTCTCTACATAAGAATGACACTTGGGATTTGGTTTCCTTGCCTACGGGCAAGAAGGCTTTGCCAAGCAAGTGGGTGTACAAGCTAAAAAGTACCCCTGGATACCCCAAGCCGGCATACAAGGCTAGATTGGTAGCAAAGGGTTTTAAGCAGGAGCATGGTGTGGACTTTGACGAGATCTTTTCTCCCGTGGTTAAGATGACCACCTTGCGCTTAGTCTTGGCTTTGGTTGCTTAGCTTGACTTGGATTTATACTAGATGGATGTCAAGACGGCTTTCTTACATGGGGATTTGCATGGTGAGATTTATATGGAGCAGCCTAAGGGCTTTGCAGAGCCTGGTAGGGAGCACCTAGTGTGCAAATTGAAGAAAAGTCTTTATGGCTTGAAACAGGCACCTAGGGAGTGGTATCATACGTTTAATGCCTTTATGCAGTCACATGGCTACAGTCGGAGTGCTATGGATACATGTCTTTACACGAAGAAAGCCTATGATGTTTCTTTATTGATTTTGGTACTCTATGTGAATGATATGCTGATAACAGGGAAAGCTCATGATGAGCTAGATGCTCTTAAGGCTCAGCTCAAGAAGAGCTTTGAGATGAAAGATCTGGGACAAGCCGCTCACATACTTGGTATGCGCATTAGACGTGATAGGCATCAGGGACTCCTCTACTTGTCACAGAGGGAGTACATTCATAAAGTCCTTGAGCACTACCCCATGTCAGACGTAAAGCCTATTGGCTATCCATTTCCTTCTTATGTGAAGGTATCACAAGCTGATTGCAGAGGCAGTATGGATTGGACATGCTGTCCAAATTTGGGATGACAGGTTGTAAGCCTATTTCAGTTCCTTTGGAGCAGAATGTGAAGCTGAGCACAGATGCATGTGAGCTTCTAGAAGACCCTACTATGTACAGACGCATAGTAGGAAGTTTGATTTATATGACTATTACCAGGCCAGATTTGAGCTATGCTGTTGGATTGGTAAGTCAGTTTATGCAGGCTCCAAGAAAACCACATTTGGATGCAGCTAGACGCATACTCAGGTATGTGAAGTCCACATTGCAGTATGGACTATTTTATGAGACTAGGGTTCAGATACAGTTACATGGATACACTGATGTTGATTGGGCTGGTAGTATTTCTGATAGACGATCTACCAGTGGATATGTGTTCTCTTTTGGGAGTGCTTGAGTCACTTGGAGCAGCAAGAAACAGCCTACATTTGCCTTGTCGAGCACAGAGGCTAAGTATAGGGGTGCAGCAATGGCTGCATGTGAGGTAGCTTGGTTGCATAAGCTACTTTATGATATGCATCAGCCTACAGATGGGCTAGTTGTCATTTATTGTGACAACATGAGTAGTATAAACCTGGCAAATAACCCAGTCTATCATGCTAGAACAAAGCACATTGAGGTGCATTATCACTATGTGCGGGAGAGGGTTTTACTAGGTCTTATTGATCTAGTTTATGTCAGCACAGACAATCAGGTAGCTGACATATTCACGAAGGCATTGGGCATAGAGAAGCTGCGCAAGTTCAGAGACCTGCTTGGTGTGCAGGAATTGGGATTGAGCTCGAGGGGGAGTGTTGAGATATCGAGCTCCACTCGTGATACGCCAGGGTAACCGTTATGTATTTATGTCACCGACTTGTCAGTTGCAGACGCGGTTGGTATACCGCCCATGAATAATAGCTACATGATAGCTATCCTTATCTACTCTAGTTCGTGGCTCAGTTAGTATGCCACCTTAGTTAGTTGAGTTTGGTTTGAGACCCATATATAGGGTTCTTCTATTTCTTTGTACTAGAGTTCTTTTGGCTTACACAACTAAGAAGAGGAAAACTGTTTTCAGCCTCCACCCTTGTGTGTATTCCCCCATTGTGCAAGCAAGAAAGCTACAAGTGAGACTCCTTCCTTCTCTCCCACAATCTTGACAAGAATTCCTCGCCAGGGAGATGCAAGCGGCTGTCAGCCCAGCCCGGCAGCCCTTCACGATTGGCGGCAGCTCTTCTGTAGCATGGTAGTGGCTCAACTTCCCTCTCCTCCCACGTAGCACTCGACCTTCAGCATAGCAACCACCTGCTAATCTCCCCCTTTCCTCCCCACTAGGGGGTTTATATATTCCAGGGGGGAGAGGGGACTTCCCCCCACGCGGCCCTTTGCATGGCTCTCTCCCCCCCTCCTCATGCAGTCCCTACTAGCCCATTCCCCCACACTCCCTGTCCTCCAACCGTGCATCGGTTGGGGAAGAAGGGATAATAATTTTTTTTGAAATTGATTGCACAATTATCCTCTTAACCTCCTTTCAAGAGGATGTTTCCCCGCCGCTATGCAAGTTTGAATCCCTGGCCTTACTTTGCTAAGACGAAGTTCTCCGTTTCTCGCTTGCAGTTATAGATTAACTACCGGCACTGAACGAGTTTAGGTGTGTGGGAGGTTGGTTTAGTAATATTTTTCAAACGGGAATATTACCATGTATGTCAAGAAAGCCTTCTTGAATGGCTATCTGGAGGAGGAGGAAGTCTATATGAAACATCAACTAGGATTTCCTTCTGCAAACATGAGGGATAAGGTATTTTTCTTGCAAAAAGCTCTTTATGGGGTGAAGTAAGCACCATGGTCTTGGCTCCATAGGATGGACGAGTTCTTATAGAATCATGAATACCATCCTACCCCTTATGACCTGAAATTATATGCTTGATCTACTACAAAGGGGGTGAGCTACATCCTAATGTACATTGATGACTTACTCATTACAAGCTTAGATTCTGCTACCATAGCAAAAATCAAGGTAAATCTTAGTGCTATATGTGAGATGATAGACCTCAACTTGCTGTCTTACTTCTTGAGGATGGAGATAGTTTGATCTAAGGATTGTATTTTTGTGTCATAGCAGAAGTATGCACTTCAGTGTTGGTGGAACAGTTCAATATGGAGCAAACACGGCTAGTGTGGCCACACCTCTCGATCCTACTATCCACTTATCCAAGGATACCCTAGGTTAGCCCTCTAATGTGGTAAGGAAAATCTTTGCTTAGTTCATACTAAGCTAGACTTCGCTTACCCAGTCAGCATTCTCCCTGCATATTTCATAGCACCTAGGATGACACATTATTAAATCAGCATCCTAAGTGCGATACTAGGCAGAATTTTAACATAACTTAACCTAACCCAGCACATTGAGGTGTTCGTCATACACTAACTATTCACGCCTTTATGAATCTCATGTGAGTTACACAATTACACGTGATTTACCTAATTGATCTAATTGTCTTACGATTAAAGGTGATCCTTCCCTTAGAGATGCAAATACTTTCTTCTAAACTTGCAAGTACTTTCCCTAAAAGATGTAAGTAACTGCAAGATCTATGAGATGTATCATTCCATGCGAATATGCAATTTCAAGACCATAGACCTTTTGCCTTTATGCAACTATAGAATCTATAGTGATCTTTCTTTTCCTTGCCCTATGCGATATTGATTGACATTCAGAGCTATTCTTATAAACCCTATGTTTTATGCATCAAATTCAAGCTTTAGTATTTTAATGAAGATGCATCCTTTCCCAAATTCGAACTTTGATAAAAGAACTCCATGCATGGATGTATCATTCTTCCATGATCAGATGCCAACAAATACATCATTGATTTAATCCTTCCTTTATCACTTAACCCAACCTAGAATGTAACTATCATCGCATGCGATTTGCATACTATATGTTTTTTTTTTTGGTCAAGTTCATAAATCTTTTCCCTACATTGCAACTATTTAGACATCATTTAATGACCATCTACGATTATCTTATACACGAGTCACAACCAGGAATTTATTATGTAAGTGCATTATGTGTTATATGCCCTATCCTTTGCGTGACGCAACAAGGATGCCTTCGCACAATTTCGTATTTTAACTTATGCTTCATACGTTCAAAAATGCAACTACCCTTGACCATGGAAGTGCAAGCAAATGGAAGTACTCGTCATGCAACTAAACTTTGTAAATTGAACGAGTATATAAATTTTCCAATGCATTTAAGTTTCCCATGTGAATTAAAATATGCTTTATGCATCCTTTTCATGCGGGAATAATTTTTCAAAACCTGGGTATTCAATATTGGGGGGTTGTCCACTTTTGTACTTTGGGTGGAAGCTCCCATGTGCGCTCCTCTCGACTTTTGCTTAGGAGCCATAAACGAAGTAAATTTTGACTCAACGAACTCCCCCCTTGGCACCCCTTACGAGTTTCGAAGTTGCTACTGCCCGAGATGTCCCTTCCTGCATAGGAATTGGGCCTTGCAAGACACGGTAAAAAAAAATTAGGAGGCACAGGTGAACTTGGCCTAGAGAAGCTTCTCAAGCTTCTGGAAGAAACATAGATGACATGTGTTGGTGAAGATGATTGGAGTGATGATGGTGAGGATAACGATGGTGAGAATGACAATGAGGATGATGATGACGATGGCGATGGCAGCGGTAGCCTGGCAATGACGGCGACATTCCTGGTGGCGCAACGCGGGCAGTTTGACAGTGGGCAGCTCCCTCATGATGCCCCTCTCCCTTTGAAGCTTGGGAGGGGGGTTCATATATAAGGTGGGGGTGGGGGGGTTGGCCACACAGGTGGCAGGTTGCATGCCCTCCTCCCCATGCCCCCCACAACACCTACTCATACTCTCTCTCCCCGCCATGCAACGGGTGAAGGGGAGGGAGTTTATAAAAAAATTTGCAAATAATTCATTATCCTTTTTCCCTTGAGGGGGAGTTCCCGTGGTGGGTTACGATTTTGAGTCACGATTTCCTATACACAACGCAGGGCTAGTGTTTGTTAGTATACGAGCATGGAGCACTTAGGCCAAAGTTTTTTTTTGTTGCAGGAGATTACTTTGAATTTCTTTTGCGCGGGATCTATCATCTTTAATATTTTGTTGTAGAAATATTACATAAATCATGTTTATAGGCTGAATTCAGAGTCAAAGACCTTGGTGAACTAAAGTATTTTCTTGGGATTGAGGTAGTCTCTATGCCTCAAGGTATATGGCTACTACAGAAGCAGTATGCTCATGACATGTTACAAAAGTATGGTATGGCTGAATGCAAGCCTATGGAGACACCTCTTAATCAGAATGTCAAGCTGCAGATTGATGTTGGAAATTACATAGAGAATGTGACCATGTATCGACAGATGGTGGGCAGCTTGATATACACCATCCTAACTGATGTTATGCAGTGGGGTTGATTAGTGAGTTCAGGCAGAAGCCTCGCAAACCACATTTTAGATGCAGTCATGAGGATCATGAGATATGTAAAGGGTGCTATAGATTATGGGTTGTTTTATGCATATGGAAAATCCCTTACCTTGACTGGGTTTACTAATGTTGATTGGGCTAGTTGTGCCTATGACAGGAGGTCAACCACTGGTTATGCATTTGGATTGGGCAACAGTATGATCAGTTGGCAGAGTAAGAAACAACTTATTTTTGCATTGTCTAGTATAGAAGCTGAGTACAGAGGAGCTGCCTTAGCGGCTTGCGAAGCAGTTTGGTTAATGAAACTATTGAAAGACTTGGGAATACAGCTGGAAAGTAGAATGAGATTGCATTGTGATAACCTTAGCAATGTTATGTTGGCTAACAATCCTGTCTACCATGCTACATCCAAACATATTGAGGTTCACTACCATTTCATAAGAGAAATGGTTCTTACAAGGCAAATTGACTTGATTCATGTGAAGACTGAAGACTGGGTAGCATATATATTTACCAAGTCTCTTGGTAAAGAAAATTTCATATATTTTAGACAGCTGCTTGGAGTTTATCAAATGGTTTGAGCTTGAGGGGGGGAGTGTTAGAATATCAAGCTCCCGTTACTCTTCAATCAATCTATCTTTATATGTGTGACTTACATTAGCTGGATACAGCTGTACACGTGTGAGACATTCTATAAGTCGATGTAGTTAGTGACTTAACCACAATTAGTCTTGGTTAGTCATACCTATGTGTGTAAGTCTCTTTCAATTGGTAATGATGGAAGAATAATGGAAGAACAACAACAATGAGCTGAGGCTCATCTTCTCCTCCACTTTGTCTCTCTCCCTCTCTTCCAACAGGTTTTTCTCATCAAGAGAGATGTAATCTTTACTCATTGGTATTACATAGAAGATGTTTCTATTTTACTTGTAGGAAGACATGAAGTTGGCTACACTCAAGTATAATCAATGTTTCCATTTAAATATTTTGAAGACATTTCAACTACCTTGCTCATCATGCAAATGTCAAAAATGGCAATATCTTTGCTTGAGGGGGACATGAAGATTAATGCAAGCAAAGTCAATGACGACCATAATGAAGAAAAAGACCAAACAGACCAAAAAGAAAAAGAAGGCCATGAAGACAAAAAGAGCATCAAAGAAAGCAAAATGGACTACGTCAAAGAAGCGAACAAAGAAAAGAAGATCTACTATGCCTATCATAGTATATCTAATGAAGAAAATCACAAGGGTTTGTTGGTCCTTGTCTCTACTTTTCATTAGAACTTTGTATTGAATGTACTTTCCATTAATGCTCCTAACATATGCCTTGTAAAACTCCTCATGTAAACCTATGCATAACAACCTCTACACACTTGGTGAGGCCTTGTAGCACCCCCTGAATGTTAGCCATGTTTTTTGGTACCCACACTTAGCCTTTTCTGTGATAGCCTTTGGTGTTTACCATGTTTGTGGCATACCTACACTTAGCAAGGTTCTACTCCTCATAGCAACCTTTGTACACTTAGTGCCTTTTTCACAGTTGTGATTGAGGAGGGGTGTTGAGAAATATGCAATCACACTCATGTGACAACCTATTTGTATGGAGCAATAGGGCAAGACATGATAAATTTGCTAAAAAGGATGCCTGAAATACAGGATGCCTGAATCCCATAAGCACAGTGGAGAAAAAGGGAACCATCATGAGCCAGATTCTAGATTTTGTAATAATTTTTGGATTACACTGTTTGCAAATCTAGGCACAAAGATTGATTTCTCATCTGCATTTCATCCAGAAACAAATGGACAAACAGAAGCCACAAATAGCACTATTCTAGATCTTTTACGTGCATACACTATCTCTAAACCTCAGACATGGGATACTCATTTGCATTTATTACAGTTTGCTTACAATAATACACCGCACACATCTACAAAGAAAGCACCTTTTGAAGTTATTTATGGATATAGATTATCTACACCTGTTGCCTCTTTGTCTAATAGAATACAAAGTGCCGATGATATTGCTGTTATGCATAACACTATTTTTGATGAAGTAAAGGATATGATTGCTAAAGCCCAACAATCATATACCAAACAAGCCAACAAGAAAAGACAAGCCATGAATTTCAAAGTTGATGATTATGTTTGGCTTAGAATACTATTATACTTTTTCCTTTTAGTCATAGTCTGTGTCATACTCAAGATTGTGTTTATGAGTCCAAGCTTCCATATTTGAAACTAATTCACTTGAGTAATAGTTGGTCTCTCCAGTCTATGTCATCATGAACATTGTTTTTGTGTTCCATCCACCATAGCCATGCTCTAAATCCATGCATTTTCAACATGTGCAATAGTCCTCACCACAACAGCAAGCACTCTCTTAGCCAATACAAGCATCCAAGCTCAGAGAGTCCAAGTGTTTGAGGTTCTTAACAAATGTCATGGACAAATGTCAAACCCGCAAACAAATGAGCAGAGGGTCGACATGGCCAAGATTTCCTATGCATCCACAGTGGGCAGTCTTATGTATGCCAAGATAGCCACTTGTCCAGATATTGCCTTTGCAGTTGGTGTTGTGGCATGCTATATGGCTACACCTGGCAAGAAGCATTGGGATGCCGTGAAGGGTATCATGAGGTACCTGAAGGGCACTGCAGATATGTGCATATGCTATGGCAGCTAGGATACAGGAGTCGTGGGGTACACTGACTTCGATTATGCAGGACATGCAGATAGTAGGAAGTCCACTTCCAGCTATGTATTCACATATGCTGGATTTGTTGTTTCTTGGATGCCCAGGGTGCACAAATGCACGGCCCTTTCTACTACAAAGGCCGAGTATGTTGCAGCCACCACTGAGGCTGTTGAGTGTTGAAATGACTTGTTTTTTGGCTGATTTTTGTTGTTTTTGAGAGCTGAATGGTTGATTTTATGAGATGGTTGATTAGTTTGGAAGTGGTTTGAGAGTGTTTTGGATGGTAATGATGATGTTTTGGAAGTTCATGATGATTGTTGGTGGTTCTGTGATGTTCTGATAGGTTTTGATTGGTTCTGTATACCTTCTATTTTGTTCTGTTTTGGTCTGTTTTGTTCTGATTGTCTTCTGTAAGGAGGGATGGAGTATTGATTGATGAAGATTGAGATCTTGTGAAAGCTTATTAAATAGTTTGTGAGAGTTTGGAATGATTTGAGAATGAGTTATGTGGTTTTGATGATCTTCTGTAGGTCTTCTGTAGAGCTTCTGTTTCTGTTTCTGTTCTGTTCTATTCTGTACTGTAGCTGTTCTGGTACTGTTCTGTGACTGTTCTGTATGCTTCTGTATGTGTTCTGATGGATGAGAGTGTAGCTTAGGAAAGTTTTCTAGCCTTGGAAGGAGGTGAATACAAGTACAAAAGAGCTTAAAGAAGTGGAAGAAGTAGCTACCAAAGACTCAAGTGAAGACTAGAGTGAAGTGACAGTAGTGAGCTATGAAAGGACATTGTAGTGGCTCTGGTGACTCTTCATATCAGACATACCTCTTGGGAGGGGCATCCACGACCTAAGAAGGATTATTGAGAGTGATTTTGAGAGATTGTAGTGAGGATATGATGTATTATTGATGGAGAGAGAGAGAGAGAGTCAGAGATAGCCAATTCTACTGAAACAGAGTGATTGTATATGAGAGATTGAGATAGAAGACTATGAAGATATTGAAGATGAATACTATGTGATGTATTTCCATTCAAAGATAGTGTATTCCTTTGCTTTCTTTGTTCTATTGATGGATATTGTGAAGATATTGAAGAATATGGTTGATTCTATCAAAACCGTGGGAGATCTACATGATGCTGTATGAAGATTTGTTGTGCCTAGTGTTCTTTTCTTCACTGTGATCATATGAAACATGATAAACAAGCTTGTTGATGTTACAAGATAGATTTTCTTGCAAGATAATTCCCTTTTCCTTGGTGTTCCTCTTGGGGCTCCATGTTTTTGGTGCGCAGCCGAGGAAACTTGCCATCAACAAGCACCAGAAGAGGCTGAAAATGAAGGAAATGGCATTGCCAAGAAGAGAAGAATTCAATGGATGTTTGTAAAGTTCCTTCTTCTACTGAAGAGTTGGAGTTTCTCATAATCAAAGCCACTTTCCACAAGAAGTTCATCCCACAACGGCGGAAACACATCACCATCATGATGCATGCTCTATGTGGTGGACAGTTTCCTCTTCCTGTTGAAGCAGCAGAAACTTGCATCTTGGTGGCAAACTGTTTGGGAACAAAATGAAGAGCAGAAATAGAGAGAATGACCATCCATGGAAGATTTGGCATTCATTGAAAAGTTTCCAGACAACATCAAGTGGGAGATTGTGAAGAAGCTTCAGGAGTCTTGGTCTGTAGAGGTTCACAGGGACAAGAAGGAAAAGAGTTGGAATTTGTTCATGGACCCTCAACAGCAAGATACATGGGATGCTTGGTGTATTGATAATCTTCTATTTGTTCAATTAGCAACCCACTGGAAGTTGGTAGACAGAGTGTTTTTCACAACATACACTATTGAGACCATCAGAAGTTGGCATTACTATGATGATGGCACCACCACAATGCTCAGACGTATGCATTTTGACACCTTCCGAACCGAATACCTTCCCCTGTGCAGTGGCATGAAAGCAGAATTCAGGGACGTTGAAAAGAAAGAAGTAGAAGAAATGTTGGCAAGAGAGTTCTCCAAAGACTAAAGTCTTCTGTTAACCCTTTGTGGAGCACTAATAACCTAGTGGAGCCACACCCCTGATGAATGATGCAATAAAAAGGCAAGCGTTAGAACAAGTCCAGAGGTACGTGAGAAGAGAGAAAGTAAAAATCAAGGCTGAGAACGAGCTAGCAGCAGAAGCCGCCTTTGACGCCCTCGCGGAACTCTTTACAGAAGTCCCAATGGCACATCAAGCCCTTCCTCCTGTTGGAGGTCCACTTCCAAGCCAGATCCGTCCTGGAAATATTGATGACAGACCAGCAAATGTAGTCCCATTGCCAGTTTTTAAGGAAGAGTACAATGAAGACCCCGATCTTCATGTAGCAGAGTTTATGGTAGCATGTGTGGCTAACAATGCCAGAACCCCTGAGCATTGGTTAGCGATATTCCCCGCTACTTTCAAGGGCGCAGCGTTTCAGTGGTATGAGAGACAAGCAGCATGAACTTTTGGCACATGGGACGACCTGAAGTTGGCCTTTCTCACTAAATTTAGGTGTGAAGGTTTTGAAGAGCGGATGAGAGAGGAATTTATGAACCTAAGTCAATCCTCTGGAGAAAGAGTAGAAGCTTATGTCTCACGAATGGAATCCATCCTGAAGAGATGGACTAATCATAATCTAGATGATGGCATTCAGAAGGGGGTGTTTCTCAGAGGATTACAACCAGAAGTCCGTAAGTTTGTGGAGCTGCAAAGATCAGCCACACTGCAAGCTGCAACAGAAGGAGCAAGACTGTACGATGAAGTGGAAGCTCGATTAGCGATGAATACAGGAAGAGGAGTCCTACCTCCTCTAATGCCAGAAATGATGTATCCACCAAATGCAGTTCCAGGGACTGTTCCCTACCCCTACCAACAGATGTCCCCGGTATCACAGTACAGTGCACCAAATTCACAGTGGCCACAATCCATGCCTCAAATGGTGGTTCAACCACAACAACAATGGTCCCAACCAATTTCCTCAATGCCAAATCAACAGCAACAGTGGAATCCTACCAACTGGAGCCAACAGCCAACAGTTCAAACAAGAGCACTGAATCAGAACTAGAACAAAGATCCCTCTGTACCAGCCCAACCAGTTTATGCAGTGATTACTGAGACTCCTCAAAACCCTTCTGCCAGTACATCCGGAGGAGAAAGCTTGAAGGATTATTTATCCAACTGAGTTGCAAACATAAAAAAGGAGTTGATGGATGTGATCACAGAGCAACTACAGACGTTGAAAGTGAATACCGCTAGCATATCCAACGTTGCAGGAGCAGGAAGAGATGTGATGCGGTCAAATACTTGGTGTGGTAAGTGTCATCAAGCAGGCCATTTAGCCACCGAATGTACACGAAAACCAACCATCCCTGGAGCCTTCTATTCCTACTGTTTGCGGAAAAACCATACCGAGGGCATTTGCTCTCTAAAGGAGATGCATGATAGGAGAAGGAAGGAAGAAGATGCAAGATTTAACTTGCTGGAATCCAAAATGACAACACAAGATATTGGAACCAAGCCTAGAGAGTTTGGTCCTAATTTCGGACCCAGAAGATTTCCTTCCCAAAGTTACAGAGGAAGACAGTCTGGCGGTGATACATCTATTAGTAGGGGTAGGGACATCTCACCAAATTGTCCAAATCCTCGAAGGTCAGTGGATTACAAGCCCTTATGCAGTCGATGCAAAGGAGAAGGCCACACTGCAAAAGACTGTCCAAGCCCAGCCCCAATGAAAAACAGTGCTACTGATAATCCGGCCAAAGCCCAAGAGCCTACCTCTAATTTAGTGGAATTGGAAGTGACTGCCATCACGCGTGCAAAGCAGAAGGAACCACCTATCCAGAAAGAAAATAACCCTCCTGCCAGAACAGTGAAGTTCAATCTTCCACCAGAAGAACAGAACATAACAAAACCTAACAATGCCGTACAGAGCACTACAGTGCCACAGAGAGTTACAGAGACAGTTACAGAGACAGGACCAGAGGTCCAGGATACAGAAGAGGAGGAAGTGCCACAAATGAAAGAAGAAGTTTCCATGATGCCTCTGTTGGAAAAAAGAGGGAAAATGAAAATGGGTGTTGCCCCATTCCCTAACCGGTTAGAGAAGCCAGTGGATCCTATTAAGGAATATGATCTGGTCAGAGATCTAGATACCTTTAAACCAAACCTCACATTCCGACAATTATTGATGTTGTCTCCCAGTTGCCGGAAAAGGTTCAAAAGTATACTGACAAGAAGACGTGGTTTAAGAATTGCTCCCTCAATAGCAACAAAGTCCAACAAGGCTCCAAAGCCTGTAAAAGAAGTGGATGTGGCTAACGCTTTCCTAGATCCGGGTACTCCAGAGACTGGCGTGTGGATTGAAGGCTGCTTTATTGCAAATGCACTGATTGATGGAGGTTCATCAGTGAACATTAAGACGGATGTTACAATGAAGGATCTAGGCTTACAGGGTGTGCAACCCACCCAATGACTCATCAGACTGGCAGATCAGAGTAGAATCAAGCCTTTGGGCATTCTCCCATATGTGAAGATTACAGTGGCTGGAAAAGATTATTGGCTAACCTATTTGGTGGTGAAGCCAAACTCTTATGGTACATCCTATCCTCTGCTACTGGGCAGACCATGGCTTTTTGAAGCCCGAGCACGGACGGATTGGTTCAAAGGAATCTTGACCTTGGGTAGAGGACCCAACAAAGTGGTGCTGAAACTGTATGGTTCTCAAAAAGGACATGGATCCACCTCCTTGGAATTATCTTCTGACTCCCCTAATGAGGCTACAGATGGAACATCAGCAGACGAAGATGCTGTCAAACAGATCCTTCCCAAGAAAACAGTGGCACATTCCTTAACAGTGGATACTGTAAGCCGACTTCCAAAAGATGCAAAGCCATTATCAATGGGTGAATACTTCCTGCCTGAACCAGGAATGACTTCTGAAATCACTTCTGACAGTGAGATAGAAGCATGGATGTATTGCTCTCCCTGTTACATGGCCATAGCAGAGCCAGAGACAGAGGTAGAAGATGAAACAGAGAATCTGTTCTTCTGTTACAGAGCGCCTACAGAGATAGAAGCAGAGACAGAGACAGAGACAGAAGCAGAAGCAGAAGCAGAGATAGAGACAGAAGAGGATGGATATGATATGGACGAAGAAGATTATGAAAGTAAAATGGAAGAATCTATCCCACCTGAAGAGGATACATTTGAGGAAGAAGTTCCAGAAGCATCAGAAGCTGACGAGCTCATGCTATGGGACAGAATGGTGATGGTACCATTTGGTCTAGTAAATGGATCTTCTCGTATGCAAAATTGTTATAAGGAATGGATTAAGAAGAATAAGCCGTCTTTCAGCAGTGGCTCATGCCGTCCTAACCCATTTTTGCCGAAGAAAGATGATGATGATGCACCGTGCCAACAAGCACCAGTCCTACAAACCCAACATAAATCAGAGGGTCCCTGTTATGTGACGTTCCTGGATGTGTCGTCATCAGAAGATGAGTCTTCAAGCCAAGAGGTAATTAATCTTGAAACCAAAACCGAAATGGCTCTAATCCCATTCCAACATCTTAAGGAGCAACCTAAGTCTCCACCAAAAGAAGAAATTGGTTCTAGTGGGACATCAGAAGAGGACACCACTCCCTTGAAGGAGTCAGATCTATATCCAGAAGCAACCCACGGGACCTTCATCCGTGAAGTAGAAGGTGAAAGGCAGTTAACCTTTGTGGATGCAGAAGACACTGAACGTCACTTGAAGGTGGGTAGAAGTCTCCCAGAAGATGAGTTGTCAACCTTGTACAACTTGTTGAAAGAAAATTTGGACGTGTTTGCGTGGTCCTACAAAGACCTAAAGGGGATTGATCCCACAATATGTCAACATCATATTGACTTGGAGCCTGATGCCAAGCCAGTACGGCAACGACAGAGGCAAATGAACCCGAATTATTCCACATTGGTGAAAGCGGAGCTGCTGAAGCGTCTGGAAGCAGAGTTCATCTATCCAGTGGCAAATAGTGAATGGGTTTCACCCATCGTGGTTGTACCCAAGAAGAATGGCAAATTGCGAATATGTGTTGATTTTCGAAAGCTTAATTCTAAAACAAAGAAGGATCATTTTCCTATCCCTTTCACAGACCAACTGTTGGACACAGTGGCAGGACATGAGCTTTATTCCCTTTTGGATGGATTCAGTGGATATAACCAAGTCCAAATCGCGGAAGAAGACCAATCCAAGACAACCTTCACCACAAAATGGGCAACCTACGCTTACTGAGTGATGCCGTTTGGACTCTACAATGCCCCTGCTACTTTCCAGCGAGTCATTGTGGTCGCATTTCAAAATCATCTGCACGACTTTATTGAGGTATATTTAGATGACTTCTGTGTCTATAGTTTGATCCGTGAACACTGGGAACACCTGGAGCAATGTTTTGACCGATGCCGGGGGTATGGGATTTCCCTCAACCTCGACAAATGCATCTTTGGGGTCTCTTCTGGAGTTCTATTGAGCCACATTGTCTCTGCACAAGGGATATCAACAGACCCTGCAAAGATCGAAAAGATTGCAGCTCTGGTAGCACCCACCAACCTCAAACAATTGAGGGGATTCCTAGGCCATGTGGGATACTACAGAAGGTTTATAGCCCATTTTGCGACAAAGGCAACTTCCTTGCATAAGCTTTTGAGGAAAGATGCAGAGTTTACTTGGACGAAAGAATGTGACAGAGCCTTCCACACTCTGAAGCAGTGTCTAATTGAGGCACTCATTCTGCAACCTCCTGATTGGACGAAAGAGTTCCATGTACACACGGATGCATCAATTGAAGGCTTAGGTGCTGTCCTCTACCAAAAGGGCTCCTCGAAGTTGGATCAACCGATCTATTATGCAAGCCGAAAAGTCACTAATAGGGAACGGAACTATACAGTGACCGAGCTGGAGTGCTTGGGAATGGTGTTTGCCTTGGAAAAATTTCGCCATTACCTCCTATCTACCCACTTTAAATTTTATGTGGATCATGAGGCCCTGTCCTTCTTGATGAACAAAGCAGATGTGAAAGGACGAATGATGAGATGGCTCCTTTTATTCCAGGAGTTTGACTTTGAGGTGATTACTAAGCCTGGTCGTTCCCATGTTCTGGCTAACCATTTGTCGCGTATCCCACAAACTGCAGACGAGGAGCAAGATGATCCAGACCTCCTTGATGCTTCCCTATTCTTGGTAGAAACTGTAACTTCCTGGTATGCAGACATTGCCAATCTGCTGGCAACCCAACAGTATCCTCCTGGTATCTCTAGTCGGGAAAGGAAGAAGCTTATGCTAGAATCAACCCCCTACACCCTGTTAGGCGGTGCACTGTACAAGAAAGGCAAAGATGAAGTGCTCAGAAGATGTGTTGTAGGAGAAGAGATTGGGATTGTTCTGAAGGCTTGCCATGACGAGCCATGTGGAGGTGACTTTGCAGGAGAAGCTACAGCCAGGAAGGCTCTGCTAGCAGAATATTGGTGGCCTACCATTCACAAGGATGCCTATGATTACTGTAAAAGGTGTGATGCTTGTCAAAGAATGGGGAAACCCACCAAGACAAGTGCCATGCCACTGCAACCTATCCTTCCTTTGAAGCCGTTTGAGAAGTGGGGCATCGACTTCGTAGGTCCGATCGATCCTCCCACCAGAAGGAAACAGAACCAATACATCCTTGTATTTACGGATTATGTCACAAAGTGGTGTGAAGCTAAAGCCCTAAAGCGGGACGATGGTAACAGCGTGGCCATGTTCATGTATGAGAATATCATCACCCGTTTTGGCAGTCCCTTAGAGCTGGTAAGTGACAGAGGTACTCATTTCCTTAACAAAGTCATGGAAGAGTTGACAGAGTTGTATAAGATCCGCCATCGCAAGTCCACTCCCTATTACCCCAGAGCCAACGGCCAAGTCGAAGTCACTAATCGCATCCTCTGCTCGATTCTGACAAGAACAATTGCCGCACATCGTCGTGATTGGGACGATCGACTTACAAAGGTCCTCTGGGCATACAGAACCTCCCATAAAGCAGCAACAGGACTGACACCCTTCCAGCTGGTGTATGGTACAGAAGCTGTTTTTCCTGTTGAACTGGAACTACCCTCTTTGAGAGTGGCTATCAAAGAGCGTTTAGGGGATGATGATTCACTACAACGCCGTCTCCTGCACTTTGAATGTTTGGACGAAATTCGTAGGATGGCTCTACAGTGCATGGAAGCCATGCAAGCTCGACGTAAGGCTTACCATGACAGCTTCATCAAGCACAAGGAGTTCAAAGAAGGTGATTTGGTCCTAGCCTATGATTCACGCTTTGGCAAGTTTCCTGGCAAGCTTCACCAGCGGTGGATGGGCCCCTATAAGGTACTTGCCGTCAACCCTAATGGCTCTGTCCAAGTGCAGACCGTTGATGCCTCTGATGATCCCTTTCTGATCAATGGATATCGCCTGAAGAAGTACTTCCCTCCTTGGGGATCTTGACAATTACGGACACTTGATCTTTTTCCTCGTTGGTGCGGCATTGTACTTCTTATGATGCTACTTCTGATAGCCGTTCTTCAGTCACTCTTGATGAAGTGGACGCAACCCTCTGTCCCCTCAACTCCACCCTCCAGCCTTGATCTCTTATCCTCTATTTCCCACTAGCATCAGTGGCGAGGTTGGTCTTGATACATGGTCTTTCTACCATTCCCTTACTCAATTTGAAAAAGAAAAAAAAAGAAAAAAAAACAAAACATATCGGTTATGGGAGAAAACGACTTAGGTCCCTGTCATGCCGACCTATTCTTCGAGAAAAGGTGGAAACACCCTCGGGAATAGGGGAAAACAAGAAAAAGAAGAAGAAAAAAAAGAAAACAAACAAACAAATCTATTATGAGAGAAAAGGAAGCAATTCCCTGTCATAGTAGGCCTCGTTCCAAGAAAAGGTGGTAAACACCCTTGGGCGAGAAGCTGGCTGTGGAAAAGGTGGTAACACCCAGCAGTCCAGAAAGTGGATTCATTAATTGATATTCCTAGGATCCAATTCCGAAGCTACCTCCCTTGGTACGCTGTGTCCTGGGTCCCTCTGCAAAGTGTCTAACTGTCCTCTAGCAGACGACATGTTCCTGTCCAACACAACGTTCGATTTAATGGCTACCTCCCTGGGTACGCCTCTTCAACAACTGATGATGCGATCTTCATCGACAAACAATCGAGTGATGTGAGCTTTCATCCTAACCGGATGGGGAAGTGAGTATGGGTTGCCCTCTGTATCTATCAACAAAGAGTGAGACAGAGGGTGGGGCGAGAGACCAGTCTTTTCCCTTCAAATCAAATGAGAGGTGAGAAGTGTGAATGAAGTGTTGCACGCACGGGATGGGCCTCTCAATGCACAAAGCACAATTTGTTTCTGTGCACTGCACCATAAGGCTCCCTGGCCTTCCTTCTCGCACCGTATGCCGGCACAGGGGGGGATGCACAGTTGCACCATCCAATGTGCACAAGGCATACAACCTTTGGACAAGTGATCGTGAGGATTACCTCAATGGGTTTCAGGAAAAGGCTGCCCTTCGGTATCTATCAACAGAGAGTGAGACAGAGGGTGGGACGAGTGTGACTGGAGTTTCTTCAATCAATTACCGAGAGGTGAGATTGAGGGACGTTACGACACTTGGAGTCAGGTATGTTCCCGTTTCCCTATGCACCCACGGGATGGGTCTTTCCCGTCATCACAAGACACGCCACCCTGTTCTGTACATTGCACTGTAAGGCTCCCTTGCCTTCCTCCTTGCACTTATGCAAGACGGGTTGGACGCACTAATGCACCATCAACTGTGCACCCTGGCATACTCTTTCTGCACCATTTTCCCTTTGTTGATTCCTCAACCGGGTATGAGATATGGGTTTTAATCATTCTTCCTCGAGTGATATTAGTCATGGGGCGAGTGACTGTTCTTTCATTTCATTTGAGTGACTGCGAGTTGAGTGTAGTATCCCTCATCAACAACAAATTTCCTGCGATTCCTTCCACCAGCTACCTCCCTGGCTGCTACCGCGTGGTCCCTGCCATGACAGACGTGTGCCGAGAAGATGCCTTGGTCCCTCCAGAAGCCAACAACCACACTGGACGTGCCATTGACACTCAACCTTGATTCTTAACGAAACGGGCCAAGTTTTTCTAACCCTACACTTTGGTTTCTTCGTGACAGTCATGTTTTAAGTGTGGGGACGTTAGTGGATGGTCTGTGGCGTGGTCCTAGGTCCCTGTTGCTCGGTTCACCTTATCTGTTAAGGTTTTAAGTGAGGGGACACGTCCCGGCGCGTCTATATTGCTTACCCCTCTACATATGCCTCAACCTGCTAATGCCTCCATGTCATGGCTTGTTTTTACCTTGATGGGGTCCCTTCCCACCCAATCGTTCATTTTCCACCCACCCTTGGGGCTGTTCCCTTGCAGTTCTCCTTAATTCCCTGATTTTGCGGTCCTGCCATGTGAATGCACCCTACATTCACCGAAGTCCAAATCCAACCCTATAGCCATGTTCCTCCCTCTGAACTGACCATTTTTCATTTTTACCTACCCCTGTTCCGATGCACGGTTTTCGAGTTATTAATTTTTGAAGCATTTTGTACAAATTAGTCGGTTTTCCATGTGAACGCGCTTTTCTTGCTTTGGAACCGTGATCTCACATCATAGCCCTAGCAACCACTTTTCCCTTGACATTTTTCCTTTTTACTCCGAGTCATTCCGATACATGCTTTGTCTAATATTAATTTTTCAGTTTTTTACGCATTTTTCGTGCGTCTTTTTGACATTTTTCAATGTGACTCTGCCCTATTTGCATCGGAATTTCACTTTGATTTTACAGCCGTGTCCCTTGTGTCTTCCCTCACCTTTTCCTTTTTCCTCCACCCTTTTTCGACTTCTGGATTTTTCCTTATTAATTTTTCAATGCGTTTTTGGGCATATTTTTGGAGTTTTTCGCATGTGAATCCCTCCTACTTCCACCAGAACTGCGGTTTAACGTGATAACCCTGTGCCACTCCTTTGTGCGGACATTTTTCCTTCTTACTGCATGTCATTCCGGTGTACGGTTTGTCCGATATTAATTTCCGATCCCATTTTCGGGTTTATTTTTTGGGGTTTTCTCATGTGAACGCGTCTTATCTCCGTCGGAATTATGTTTTGATGTGATAGGATTGTCGGGCACATCTTTCTGCATAGTTTTCCTTTTTTCTACACCTCATTCCGATGCACGGATTTTTTGATATTAATTTTTAATTGCGTTTTTTGGTTCGTTTTTTGGGGTTTTTGCATGTGACCGCCCTTTACCCCTCCCGGAATCTCCGTCCCTTATTTTTCTTGTTTTCCTCCTATCGTCCTGCCCACTTTTTGTTTTTACGCTATTTCGTTTTGACGTACGGATTGGGAGTTATTAAATTTTCTTTATTTTTACGTGTATTCGCGCGCCCGTTTTGCGCGTGAACACGCCCTTTTTCGATTTTACGCGTCTCCACGTGCCCCGGTCGTGTCCGCATGACCCGTATCGTAATCCTGGCGCCATTTCAATCCCATCACGGTAAAATTTTTTTACCCCGCCCCGCGCACATGCGCGGGACGGGGATACGTACCCCTTTTTTTGACCCTGCCCACCCCCCATGGGCACCTACCACCCTATGACCCTACCCAACCCCTGGACACCCTCCCCCCATGGGCGCCCACCCACCCTGCCCACCCCCTACCCTCTTGACCCCTACCCAACCCATGGCCCCCCTCCCCTATTCCCCCGCCCATTGCCCTTGCCCACCCACCCTGCCCACCCCTTCCCCCCCAACCACCCGACCCCCAACCACCTCCTTCCCCATCTCCCTTCTCCCTTCTCCCTGTGTACCCCCCCCCCCCCCCCTCCTCCTCCACCTCTCCTACCCTTCTCCTCCCCTCCTACCCTTCTTCCCCTCCCGCCGCCACCTGTGGGCCGCCCTGGCCGTCGTGCAGCCACCGTTGCGCCGTCCTCTGCGCCCCTCCCTGCTTCGCCCGTGGTGCCCTATGCCCTGGCGTCCATCCTCTGACGATGCCTTGCCGACGGCGCCGTCCGTGCGCCCTCCTCCTCGCCGCCTGCACGCCGCCCTCTGGCCCGTCACCTCCCCCGTGGGCCACCCGCCGTAGGCCGCCTGACGCCCGCCGCCTCCTGCCCCGCACTGCCGCTGACGTCGCCAATGCATTGCTGCTGACGCCGCCTGGACTACTGTCGACGCCGCTCCATGCCTCCCACCCGATCGACCGCCGCCGCCTCTCGTCGGACAGCGCCTCCCGCTCGATCGGCCGTGTTGCCGCTGGTGCAGCGCCACCGCCGCCCGTCGCCGACCATGCCGTCATATTCTTCCCCCTCCTCCTCTTCCTCCTCTCCCTCCTCCTCCTAACTTACCTAGGTTAGTTCTCCTAACTGGCATGCAATTCATTAACTTCATTAGGTTAATTAACTTTAATTCAATTAAACTAACCCTAGTTAACTAGGTTAAACTAACCCTAACCTAGTTAACTCACCCTAACCCTAGTTAGTTGTCACTAACCCTAACCCTAACCCTAACCCTCACTAGGATCCCACTAACCCTAACCCCACCCCCTAACCCACTAACCCTAGTTAGTTGTCACTAACCCTAACCCTAACCCTAACCCTCACTAGGATCCCACTAACCCTAACCCACCTTAGGTTACCTAACCCCCTTTAGGTTAGTTTCTACTAACTGGACTTATCTGACTTATCCAACCTGACTAACCTGACTTGACTTGACTTTTTGTTACTTACATGACTTACCCAAGACTAACCAGACTTAACTGACTTACTTCTAACTGACTTATCTGATTACCATGATTTATATGATTTAATTAATTTCTAAATTAATTTTTCCATAAAAATAATTTAGAAAACTTTCTAAAAATTCCCTTTTCTTTTTGCCAATTTTTGGGAGTTTGTCCGCTGGAAATTACCCACACCACAATTTCTAAAAATTACACATTTCCTAATTTCACCCCCAAATTGCCCATAAATGTAGAAAATTCATTTAAAAATAGTAAAAAATTCTTAAAAAATTCTAAAAAATTCCCCTCACCTCCCTTGATCATTTTCCATTTATTCAACCATACATAATCACAAATTATAAATATTAAAAAACCCATAAAAACCAAATCCACACATCCGCTAAGGTGTTGTCGTTGTTGTTTCATCAGTGGTCTTTACTTTTCCTTTACTGGATTCACTTCTTTTGGGGGACTCTTCCGTGCGCATTTCTGCATTACATACACACCCCTTCCAGGTATTTATTTTATGTGTTTTATTTATTTTCATTTCCCCCTTATCACAAATTAATTGTTAAAATGAACTCTTTATTCACTCACAGTTTCCACGTACATTCGCGCTAAACACACATACTTTTTAATTAAAATAAACCAACTGTTCACTTAGCACGCGCTAAGTGCGCTCAAGAGGCACTTTAATACTTTTTAATTAAAATAAACCAGTCGTCACAAGAGCACGCGCTGGCCAAAAAGCGCTCCACATCACCTTAATTTGTAATAAATGAATTTGCAATTAGAGACCCAGTCTGGGTATCGAAGTCCGGGATTCGAATAAAAGAACCGTTTTAACCTAATAATTGTTAATTAAATTTATAATAAGGAACCACCGTTTTTTTGCTAAGGTTTATCACCTAATAAAAATTCACCCATTCTTAATAATTTATTAAAATCAACCCTTCATTAAATTAATTCCCCCTCACTGCACTTAATCCCCTTTTTAATGAACCGTTTCGTGGGATGGGTATGCGCAGTCATTAGAGTTGTTTTCCTGGTCCAGTCCTGGTTTATCATCGATGTCGTCTTGAAATGTGTCGGATATGGTATTGTTTTGGTTTACTGTTTTTGTTACGGTTACGGGTACGGTATGCAGTTTTTTTTTTCTTTTATTGCCTGTTACGGGGTTCTGAGTGTTTGTCTGATGCATCGCATGAAGCTTTCGGTCGCATTTGTCTCAAGGTCATGTCGAATTTTTTCTAGGATGTGATTTGCTTGGGGTTAGTTGGTCGAGTCACGTTTTCTTATTTGGTTATTCTCTTATCCTTGGTTTTTTGTTTGTTGCTTTGCAGGCATTCTCCTTGATTGTCTGTGTTTGTGGTGTGTGTGTAACCATCTGAATGGCGCCTTCTCATGCTCCTCCCCCTATCCAGTACGTCCCATTAGTTAGTAGGGATTACTCTTCCCTACTTGCTTTTGAGCCTCTCACGAAGGCGGGACTTGCTGCTTTTGTGGCTACTTCTTTTTCCCTGCTTCCAGAGGATCCGTCGTTATGTGATGAGTTTCTGGCCTCTTACAGCAAGAAGACATGACTAGTCCAGGGCATTTCTATGACTTTGACACCTCGAGGCTTAGGGAAGGCTCTGTCTCTACCCTCCAAAGGTGAACCTTTTGTGACCACTCGTCAGCTTTTCTCTAATGAAGAGATTCTAAAGCTGTTGCAAAAGCAGACAAGGGAAATCCTTGATGTTAAGAAGGTGATCAACTCTTCAGGAGTTTCCTTTTCTATGATCACTGATCCCGTATGGAAGACGATCTATCAGTTTCTTCAGGACAGGTTTATGCCTGCCAAAACGCCATCCCACTATTTGTCCAAAGAGCTTTTTATAGCTTCCAGGATGGTGTTGAAAGGAGTTGCTATTGATTGGAGCACTTACCTCCTCACTAAAATGGATCAGCATTTTGTTAAAGTCACCAGGGGTAATGTTACCAATGTCACATATGGATCATATTTGTCTGCCTTCTTGACCTATTCAGGTTTACAGAAGACTGTGCTTCCACCTCTTCCATTAGATCCAGTACCTCCTCCTCCACCTTCAGATGAGTCCGAACCCATTGACATAGAGGATGATGATTCTCCGCCTCCCTTGGTCATACAGCACAAACGCTTGAAGAGGGTAGCGGATAAAGCTCCTTCAGTACTTCCTTCAGTACCTATTCTTGCTACTTCTGGCAGTGAATTCCCTGGGTATCTCACTTGTAATAACCTATTCAGAGCACATCAAGAAGGATCATTGGAAATCTCAGTTCCCTCCTTGAACAATCTAGTTTCAGGAGATGCGATTCCTTTCCTCTGTAAGGATATTCAAAGTTCCATTGAGTTGTCAGTGACAGCATGTGTTCAACAGCTGTACGCGTCTTTTTATGAAGAGCTCATGCAGTCTAAGGACCAGTTACATAAGACAACATCTGAGTTAGCTTCTGTTAAGGATACCCTGGCAGATTTGTTTAAGCAAATGGAACAACAAACCCAACTGATTGCCACCCAAAGCGATGAGATTTCTTCTTTGAAGACCCAGTTACTAGAGGCTGAATCACAGGTTACTAGCCTTTCAGAAGAGAAGGAGAGGATGTCCCGAGAAGCGAAGGAGTTCCAAGCTATCTTAGATGAAAAACTTTCAGCTTTACAGATTGCTAATGACACAGTGGCAACCCAAGCCTCCCAAATCCAGCAGTTGCACGATCAACTTGCAAAGTCCCGCTTTGTTCCTCCAAGCCCTAATGTTCCCTTGATTCCTTCTCTTTCACAGCAGGACTTGGTTGCTCTTCAGAGACAGGCTACTTTGTGCCCTCTCTTCCAAGATAAAGTGGAAAGATTGCAGTCCAGAATGGACTTGTTATGGTCTACCTTTGAGCAGTTTCAGGAATATGTTCTACCAGACCATTCTTTCTTTGTCCACTACCACTTACAGAAGTTGGTCTTCTACATGAAGCTTTCCACGATGGATTTACCTTTTCCAGAGGATGGCTGGAGTGGGGCTTGGTCTGCTGAGTTGTTGACAGAGGTAGAACAGTAGTGGCATGTTGAGGAAGGCTCCTTATGTTGGGAGGGTAAAGAAATGGCTATGTTTTGTGTTGTGGAAGACTCGCTCAATCATGAGTACAAAGGAATGGCAGTGAGTAGAAGTATGTGTGTGGAAGACTCGTTCAATCATGCATATAAAGGAATGATGGTGACTTTGTTGAGGAAGGCTCCTTGCACCACTGAGAGGGTAAATAAATGGTTGCATGTTGTGTTGAAGGATGTGAAGTGTTGTGTTGGTGTCAAAGAAGGTGGTGAGAAGAGGAAGCCAATGAGAGCTTCCCCAAAAAGAGAATGAAAACGTGGAAACCAGTGAAGCTTGTGTCTATGCACATAGCAAAGGATGAGACCACTGAGTCATACACTACCAAAATCCAAATCTCTTAGTAGGCAAAAATGGGTTAGCTTCAGTAATGAAGTGAGGTCCTACTGCTACAAACCCGATGAGGAGTTAATTTTTTCTTCTCTAATGGCTGATTCATAGGGTGAAAGACCCTCATGCAGCAAGGATACATGTAAAGCAAAGATCAATTCCGAGGGTGCCATACCCTCACACAACAACATGATTGGGAGTGCTAGGGTGCTCCAAGTGTGATCCGATCATAGTGAGTGGATCTTCATGAAATGGAACCCAAGTGGAGGATTTATGGAATGAAGTAGGCACTATACTCAACATGAAGGTGAATTTCAAGGACGTGCATGAACTTATGAAGCTTGCGTGTGGAATTAAGTCCATTCAGGTCTCTAGGCCAAAGGGATACAATTAACTTGGGGAAGTCAAACTGGTTAGATGGCTACATGATTGAACCATGGTAGAGGCAAGGAAGCTTCACCCTCCATGATATTTCAAGTGGATATGGCTCATCATGAAGCAAGCTAAGAAAGAAAGGGTGAGGTATGAAGGGCTAGCCCTAATGAGCACAGTCAAGATGATGCGGGCATGGTGAGACCCATGATTGAAGCAAAGTGAGGTGCGATGACCCCTCCACTAGAGTTGCTTAAAGGCTTGAGTGGCTTCTTGTGCAATCATGCCATTGTGGGCTAGTTTAAAGTAACCATGGTAGGGGACATGGCCCTCGTGTGATCATGCTCAAGTGCTAAGATCGAGGGACCGCTTATTGTTTCAAGTGTTTCAAGCTAAGTGCAATGGCTACCTCTCACATGGCCATGCACACTCTCTAGCCTATGAGTGTAGTGAGCTTATCTTCATGCCTAATCAAGTTGCTTCCTCCCACAGACTCTCTAATAGCTCTAGGATCCAAGGTGCAAGCTCAAGCAAGCTTGATTATCAAGCTCCAAGCTCCATTACTGCCCAACCACAAGAGAAGAGAAGAGAAGAAGGAGGGGAAGATGGAGAGCTTCTCCACCATGATCCCTCACTCTCACACACTCACTCCCTTACACTCCCTCTCTTAAGCATAAGCATATGAAAGAACAAGAAGAGAAAGAAGAAAAGATCTTGTTCTAGCCACATACAAGAATGAGCTTCTTCATTCACTTTTTTTCATGCGCTACCTCCTCCTTGGTCACCCATCCCTTTGTATTTGCATTGTTCTTCTACCCATGCCTCTCTATATTTCAAAATTGCATAAAAGGGATCTTGACACTCTTTTACAAAAATTCAAGATGCTCTTTTATATTTAAAATGTGCCTTTCCCTTTCTACACTCACCTTGGACTTTTAAAGTTGCTCCAATGCTTTTGGCTTTTGTTCTTCTAGTTTTTTTTTGGGCAGTCTTTTTTTGCTTTGCCCTGCATCTTTTGATTTTCTTTCACATTTCTATTTTGCTTATTTTTTGCACCCGGGTTACATTACCCCCCTCCTAGTCAAGTGCTAGTCCCATGGCACTTGTTGATGAGGGCTCGGGTGGTTGAAGGTTTGCCTTGTGGGTCAATGATGGGGACTTGGTGGGGAGATTGGCCATGGAGAAGAGCATTAAAAAATGGATGTAAGGTGGTGGAGGCCAAGAAGATATTGAGTGGGTGTTGGGGGCCTCTAAGGTCCATGGTTGGTCATGGATTATCAAATGTAACTGAAAAGAAAAAGAAAGTGCACAACTTGGGGGTGTACCTACCTCACCATGTAGTGCATGGCATCCATGCCAATGGAATTGGGAGTTGGGTCAAGCAAGCTTGTGGTGTTATCCCACACTTGAGGACCCAAATTGTGCAAGAGGAGGTGTTGTGGGTGTGAACTAGGGAGACATGTCTAACCATAGGCGAGTGTAAACTACCTAGGTGTGCCCTGCCCTTGATGTGCCCTAATTGTGAAGTAAAGGAAAGGGGCTATGGATATAATTGTTCCTTGGTGCAGTGTCTACGGCACTCTGATATTACATGAGAATTCCATTTCTTCCTTTTCTTGTGCTTCATCTTTGTTTTTTCTTTATTTCTCTATTTCTCTCTCCTTTTTTAAAATATTTAATACATTAGATGGAAGCACACTAGATGTCATCTCGATGCTATGCAAGATCTACATTGCATGCTAGGCCTAAGAGACTTGGTAAGGAAGGGTCTAGTCCGTAAGTAGTCTTTTATGTCGATACATATGTTTAGGGGTGTGATTGTGATAGGAAGGGGTGACCGCACATGGTGAAGTGGTTGTTGTTCATATCTTCAAGGACCACCATATAAAAGGAAGGTAGGAGTGTGGCCCTCATCATGAGGAGGGCCATCGTGCAACTATCGATTCTTGCATTGAGATTAAAAAAGAGTGACAGAGACTAGGCCTCTTTCATTATGGGATTTTGCTTGAGCAAAATAATGAGTACCTTGAGGTAAGTAGAGGTAGTGATGAATGTGGGGTCAAGGCTAGGATGAAAATTCATCGAGGAAGTGTGTGATGGATGGGCGATGTCTTGGTTAGTGAACATTAAGCACTCATATGAATTCCCTACATTCACATTATAGATCTTTAAAAAATCATACCTACCATACACATCCGGGTTATAGGATACCCCTATTATTCATGGATATGGCATGTTGGTAGAATCATTACGGTCCTTCGATATGATGCTACAAAAAGCCATCCAAGTATCAAGGTTGGAGTTCCAGACCCATCACCATCATTTTGGTTGGGTTTCATATCTATTGATGGTCTTTGGGATCTCCCAAACCTTGTCTTGCCAGTAGTTTGTAGGCTCGTCTGCAGGCTCTCTCTACCACCTTGTAGGGTATATTTATCTTTCCTTTGTCCATCCATCTCTGGATTGTAGGGCAAGCTTGATTACCTAATCCACCACTCTTAGAGATAGGACCTTTTCTAAGGAGAGAGGGTAGTGGAAGAAGAACTTGAGAGGTTGGTGTTTTTCTCCCAATGGTCCCAGGAAGCTAGTTCCTAGGCCTAGTTTATAAGATAGCATTCTTCTCTCTGCAGGATCTAGACTTCAGGAACTTTGAGCCTTGAGCCTCCTCTGTCCTTACTCCACTATCTCTCTTCTCTTTCTTTTTTCATCCATCACCCTTTCTAGAATGGTGCTCCCCTTGGGATCTTCAAGTGGCATCTCCTTCCATGGTGGGTTAGATTCATGTGGTTGCCCTCTTCTTGCACTCGAGAAAGTTACTATATGTATATCATCTACATCACGGGCATTCAAGGCCTATTTATAAATATCCTTATCTGTGAATTTTTTATGAATAAAACATAACCCTTTTCTATTCAATCTATAAATAATCCTTTTATATTACACCCTTTTGTATGTAAAAAGTGTATAGAAATTGTATTTTAAAAATACATTATTTGAACCCATGTGATGCACACATATATTCATGAGTAAATTACCTGAGTTCCTACACTGCCTCTCTCAACTTTTTAGTGGGGAACTGCATGTATTATGCCTACTCTCTTAATCCTAAGTCCTCCATCTCCTTTGTTAAGAGCCTAGCCTGCCTTAAGTACTACCATTGTTGCTCTACACTTAGGCTAATGATGAGCAAAGGAGTGCACTCCTAGAGATTGTACCTTATGGATCTTCTTGTAAATTTTAACCTCCTTTTTAGCCCTTCTACTGTCCTTGCCCTCAATCTAGGTCACATGCAGCATGGTATTCAAAAGGCTTGCTACTGGACTTCTATACCTGCCTCCACTGCTTTTGTCCTTGCCAGTGTCATGATTCATTCACTTTCCACCAAGGCGAGGTGTTTGGAAAGGTTTGTGAGTCTTCCAACAGTCTTTTCTTCCCAAGTAGTGGCCCTCACCTCCATCCTTCCTATGCCCTAAGTTTGTCATTGAGAAAATATCATTATCATCTGCTTTTTCTTCTTCCAAATCTCTAATATCTTCTCCTTATCTTGTTTGTGGCAGTTCACTTGCTCTTCCAGTCATTCTTGTTCTAGGAGGGCCTCATGGAGTTGGTTTTCCACCTTTGCTAGCTTTTAGCTGATATCTTGTCTTTTTCTGCCTTGGCATCATGTAGCTCTTTGAGAGCAGCCATTCCTTTTGTTTTTTCTCCTTATGAAACTGTGCATAGGCCTAGGTTTTCACTCTTTCTAGCTCCTTAGTGAGCTCATCTCCAATTTTCCTCAGTTGCTTGAGGTGATCCTCCATGTTCTTATTTGTTGTAAGAAGGCTAAGAAATCCACCTTTACCCCTATCTCCTTTCTTATCTTTACCTCATGGGGCTCTTATGCACTTCCTTCTTTCTCCTTTGCTTTGAACTCCTTCTTCAAGTCCTTTATTAGTCTCTGATGGGTGGATACTTGCTTCATATTTTCTAGCTAGTAAGCTAAGAATGCATCTCTTTCCACCACCAACTTTGTCAACACTGCCTTTCTCTCTCCCTACACCTTTTCTAGTTGGGCTCGCAGCTCTTTTATGTATTCATTATAACTCACTGGCATTGGCATAGCCAAGGTATGGATGTCGTCAAGGCTTCTATTCTAGGCTTCTTCGTGTATTTCCTTGTCTCTGCATCTATAGCCACTGGCCTCTTTGTTTGTGGCACTCAAGCTCCTCCACTTGGCATGGGACCAAGCTCTACATTCTATTGACTAGGTATTGTATCCAGGCCACTACATTGTTTTGGTTCACCTTGGTTTTTGTGGTTTCCTATGTGGTGGTAGGCATGGCATCCATGACAACTGGTGGTGGGTGTAATGGAGCCTTCCCCTTGGCTATTAGTATAAGTCCTTGATGTTCAAGATTCAAAGGGAGAGAGAAACAAAAACATGGAGCTCTAACAGAGAGTAGTATACTCTCATTGTTCTCCACTTCTCTCATTATTCCATAATGCTTAGTAAAGTCTAGTCACACATAATTGAAAACACACTAGGTTACTAATAACTGATCATACCACTAACTGTGGATAACTAAGTCTGACCGACTTAGTTATTATTACAACACACATGGAGAGGAGTGACAGCTAAGAGGATAGTTATCTAGATAAGATCCGTCATGTTGGTGATACTAATCACGAGCTTGATTCTCAATACTCCCCCTCTCAAGCTAACTGTTGTACTCCAAGTAGCTCCCTGAAATGCACAAACTTCTCTTTACCAAGTGATTTGGTAAAGATATCTCCTACCTAGTCTTCTGTCTTCACATGGAGTAGATCAATCTTTCTAGCAAGTACCTTCTCTTTGATGAAATGGTAGTGAACTTCTATGTGTTTGGATCTAGCATGATATGGGGGGTTGCTAGCCAACATCACACTATTCAGATTGTCACAATGCAAGGTGACCTTTCTCTCTAACTATATACCCAAGCCATGTAGCAGTTTCAGAAGCCAAATTGCTTTGCATGCCGCTAAGGATGCACCCATGTATTCTGCCTCTGTACTAAATAAAGCAATGATTGACTGCTTCTTACTACTCTAGATGTTCATGTTACTACCCAAGTTGAAGGCAGAACGACTAGTTGACCTTCTCTCATAAGCACAACCAGCCCAATCAACATTCATATAACCTGACAAGTGAAATGACTTTCTGCCCATAATCAGCAACACCCTTCACGTACAGCATAATCCTCATGACTGCATCTAGATGTGGCTTACGAGGCTTTTGCATAAATTGGCTAATCAGCGTGACTACATAACTGAGGTCATGATGGGTGATAGTGAGATAAATTAGGCTACCCATAATCTGTCGATACATAGTGACATTCTCTATTTCATTCCCAACATCAACTACAAGTTTGACATTTTGATCCAATGGTGTTTCCATGGCTTTACACTTCATCATTCCATATTTTAGCAACATATTGTCGGGACCTAAAATGGGCCCGACACTAGCTCTCTAGCACTAGTTAGGACCTCTAAGACACACAAGACACCCCACATAGCCTTGTGGCTAGGAGAGTCTAAGGCTCACACTACACTAAACTCTAATATCGATTTTGTGTTTGTAATAGGACAGAGTCCAACGTTTTCCTTCCCGTACTCCTCAGAGGGAGATCCCATACACATTGGTATAATATACCACATATCATATACACAGGAGGCAACCTCTCGATTGAAACAATGTGGCCTCAGTGCAGCTCTCCTATATCTCAAAAATTGGCCCCTTGATGCGGTGCCTCAACATAAAGAACAAGCGTACAAGCTCTACTCTCTTGTATATTGAACAATCCATGAGTTGATATTTCCTCACTGAACTTACGCCCTCATCTAATCTATAGCAAGGACTTCCTCACACTCTTAGTGTTGGTCAATGTTTGGCATACAAGTGCTATGCATCCAAGATTTTATACCATGTGGCATGCAAAATAAAAAATTGGATGCCTATTGTGCACAAACATTTTATTTTAAAACAAATTAGCAAAGTGGAGTGTAAAACCAGCCCTTCAATGATTTTCAATGTATGCGTTGTTGATGCATTGCTAGATACTAGCATCGAGTTTCCTCGTGCTACTCTTCTCTTTAAATTTAAATGATTATCGCCCTATATGACATGCACAAACAAAAGATCAGACTTTACTTCATTTTTTGCACTTAAATGCTTCCACAACCCTTCTTTTTCCCCTACTGTTTATGTGTTGCATCGTTGCATAGGTGTAGGGTTTTGTTTTTTCTCATTTTCAATGTACAAAGCAATAAAAATACACTAAAACATACAAGCAAGGATGAGTTGAGGCTATACCTTATGCCTCAACCTTGATAAACATTCACGAACCTTAATCATATTTTTTCTTAAGTTTTAAAGCACGCAAACCCATTTTTATCTCATTTTTCCTATTTATTTATTCATAAAAATAGGTTATTTTCTAATCTATGATTATTGACTAATTATGATAACTAAAAGATGTTTTTAATCAAAATTTTATTCCATGTGCATCTCTTTTCCCTACCCGCAACTAACCAAATCTTCATTTTCCCTTAAAAAATACACTTTTTGGGTTGTAATTTAATTATTACGACTATGTATCATTACGTTCTACATTTCTTTTATGTGCAACCCTCAATCATGATGCAAACAAGATCCAAACAAATTTTTGTTCCTTATGAATTTCATTTAGATTATCAATCATTAAAAAAAAGCAAAATTCCTTTGTAAAAATGAGGCATACCACTTATGCGAATACTGCGGGTTTTTTGATAATTAATATGGATTGCCTATGGACCACCAACCAAATATCATTCTTTAGTGCTGAACACCTTCCCTTTGCCTTCTCTTGATCTTGGAGAGATCCGATCACCAGCATCCTTTAGCCCCTCTTCTTCTTGATTTCATTTGTTTGAACTAGAATGGAAGAGAGAGAGGGACGAGAGAGAAATACTGAATCCGGATCGGGGCAGCCAATTCACGCACGAAGCCAAGCATTGGAGAGCGTAGACATCATGCATCTTGTTGTTGTAGTTGATTCATAGGGGTACATTGAGGTGCCATGGGCCCTCTTCCCCCCTCTCTCAAAAACGTCGCCTGCACGTCCCCCTCCATCTTCTTGTTTTCTTTCCATTTAAAAAAAGCCCCCCCCCCCCCCCCCCCCTTCTGCACGTTTCATTTTTGGGGGGTGGGAGGCCCCAAGGATCACCCTCCTTCACCTTAAGGTCCATTTACAATCAACATGACTTTGTCCTTTGCCTCAAGTACCACCTCTTCCACGTCTAGTGTCCGATCAATGATCCAAAAATTTTTGCGTGACCGTCTCAAGGTCCCCCACTGTTGGCCACTTATAGAAGTCTAATTTCACACTCCAAAATTTTAGGAAAATTTTGCAACTACCGCTTGGTGGGTCTTTAAAGCACTTTTGAAACCCGTCTGTTGCTTGCCACTTAAAATCCACCCAACTGACTCCGTCGCCTTCGACGGTGTTCAATTTTCCCTTGAAGTTCAGATTTTTGGGAAACTTTTGAGCACTTTCCTGGGTCAAAAATCCACCGCTCATTGGTAACCATGGGATAGGGTGACTCAGCCCGTCGAATCCCACGAACAAATTTACACATCGACACAACCACAAAGAGCATTAAGCTGATACAGAAAATACACAACAAAACACATCACAACTTTCATCCTTCCCCCTGTCAAAACCAAAGCATGAAATCCACAAGGAGTAGACCTAGCATTAGCTAACAAAAAGCCTAAAGCTAGTCACTAACCAACTGCTCCAACACGGCCAGGCTAAAAAGAACTATCAAAGAGGTGATCCTAAGTGGTGGTCTCAATATCCTTCCTAACTGAGGATAACTCAACCAGGAGCTCCTCCTAGGCGAGGACTCCTATAGCCTGAACAAGAAATATTATCTTTTAGCACATTGTCCTTTTAGCCCTTTATTTTCCATACTTAGGGGTGTAAAAAGGAGAGAGCTCAGGGTAGTGACCCAAGGAGAACAAGGCATAAACCTCAGGTCCTGTCTCGGTATCCAAGAACCTACCAAGCCCTAGCAAGGCAATACTTATTCCTTTTTTAACGCTCACTTTTATTTTCTCTCCAACCTTCTCTTATTCTTATTTTTTCAGCTAAATGCCACCCCTAGGAAGACAAGGCATTGGCCGTGGGCTTTCTCTCATCCCTAGAAACCTACCAAGCCTTCACAAGGGGATGAACAACTGCTCAAGGATTTTTCTTTCTTTCTTTTCCTATTTTTAGAGGGGTTAGAGTCCCTTTTTACACACCTTTGTAATTTTTATTTTTAGATAGATTCAAAACTTGCTCTTCTCTTGATATTTAAGTGTAGGATCCTCTAACTACCTCACACTAACAAAAACTTGAAGAATAACCACCTAGCACGTCAATAGAATAAGGTCACTAGGACTGCCTTCTAAAACACATCTTTCAATGCATGACTATGCTTTTGTAGGAGGCAATAACTACTCAAACCTCCCTCAGACATACCTAACCAATACGTAGGACTTCATGCCTTGATTGCCAATCCCCGACAAATGAAAAGAGAGTAACCCCAACATACACATATATCATTATCTACTTAAGGGAAAACACAGAAGGGGGACGAAACCACTTGAAATGGCACTACAAGGATACAGAGGCATAGCGACGGCACTTTTCAACACAAATTAGCAGTGTGAGCTCAAACTTGAGTGCGTTATTTTGTGCGAACAAACGAAAGAGAGAGCGAAAGGGAGAGTGAAGTCCATCTTGCATTTGAGAGGGAGAGGGAGAGAAAGAGGAAGAAGAAAAGCTTCTCACCGCCACTGCCGTTGTTTGCAAGTGTGCCGAGGGCGAAGAGGAGCCGTCGTCGTCGCTAAGAGGAGCCATCGAATCCATCCTCGGGCCTTTACGGTGAGTGCATTGTTCCCTCTTGCTTTGTTTTTACTTTTTCTCCTTTTATTTTACTTGTTTTTGTTAAAAATCATGTGTATTGAGAGAGAAAGAGAGGAAATGAGAGAGGGAGAGGAAGAGAAAAAATGAAAGAAGGAATGAGAGAGAGAGGGAGAAAACATTAAACATAATAGGGAAAGAGAAAGAGAGGGAGAGGAGGAAGGAAGAGAGAGAGAGAGGGAGGGAGAGGTTGTTGTTGTTGTTGTTTTATTTCTTCTTTTCCTTTTTTCTTGTTTGTTGTTGTTGTGGTAGGCATAGTAGTAGTGGTAGTAGCAGTGGCAGTGGCAGTGGCAATGGCAATGGCAATGGCAATGGCAGTGGTAGTGGTAGTGGTAGTAGTTGTTGTTTAATTTCTTATTTTCTTGTTTGTTGTTGTTAAGGTAGTCATAATAGTAGTAGTGGTAGTGGTAGTGATAGTAGTAGTTGTTGTTTAATTTCTTCTTTTCTTGTTTGTTGTTGTTGTGGTAGTCGTAGTTGTGGTCATATTCGTTGTAGTCTTGATTGTACTAGTAGTACTAATAGTAGTGAGAGCAGAGTTTTGAGCTTGGGATGTGCCTAAAATTTGCCAAAAATTTTGAAATTTAGGGGAAAAATATTCAACATCATCGAAGAGCGCAGCTAGGACGATTTTAAGTATCAAGTGAAATATGAATTTTAAAAGGTGGCCGAGCAATACTTGTTGATTTTTTATAAATTTTCAGATTTCCGTGCGGATTGTCAAGAGTTGCCAGCCAATGCAGGATGTCAAGCCAGATGCCCAGAAATTTACAGCACTCAAATTGGAGCCTAGAGGGGGAAATGGCCACAAAATGGTCAAGATATGAAAAGGTGGTGGATACTTGGGAGGCCCAAATTGGGCATGCCTTTTGAGTTTGGACCCCCCTTCAAAATTTTAAGCATACAAGATGAAAAAACGTGGAGAGAGAAGATGAAGAAGGAGGAGATGGAGGCGCCAACATCATGCCCGATTTTGCGCCCTCTCTCCTCTCTCTCATGATTGGGGGGTTGCATACAACCCATGGAACAGATCTTGGGCCTTGATTCCCCCCTGTGGCCCGATCATATCACCATCCTTCGCTCATCCAATGGTAGCCTGAATGGAGAATTCTGATTTTAGTCTTTCTCTCTCCTCCCTCTCTCTCCCCTAAGGGGCTGTTCTTGTGTGCAAGAGGAAAATGAAGAATGGTGAAGGAAAGCTTGTCCGGATGAGACCGGATTGCTTCCAGATAAATGTAGACATGAACATTGCTGATTGTGAAGATGCTAGACATTGAATGAGGGCTGAACCGTAGTCCCGTAGAAGAACTGAGATCCCGAGACATGAAGCCTAAGTGGTAATTCAATTTTTACGAAGAAAAAATGAGTTTTTATGCTATTTGGTTTATGAAATATTGTTTCCATGGGATGATTATGCATTATGTTGTTGTTTGCTATGAGTTTGATCAGTTTATATTTTAAAAATTAGAAAATCATAAGTGATATGACAGAAATTAATGTTATAAAACCCATAAAACACGCGTTTAAAGGGAAAAACGAGGTTTTTTACAAAATAAATGGGAAATATGAGACATAATGCCTTATAAACCTGAATTTTTTCTCTCAAGAAACCTAAGGGCCATAGCCCACAATCAATCTTAATTTTTAGTCATTTTTTATTGAAGAAATTAGAGGAAAAATACCAAAAAATAGTGAAAAATGGGTTTTAAATGGGAGAAAATTAGGAAACGGTAAAAGAAAAATTCCAAAAAATTACATGTGTGTTTGTGCAATGTATAATGAAGGTAGAGCATGAGGTTGGCCTTGGTTTACCTTTGTTTCTATGTTTTTGTGCGTGTTTATCACTTTCTCTATAAAGAAATACACATAAAACGACTCTTTCACCTATCAACGAATGCAAAACATTAAACGGTAGGGTGAGGGGGGAGGTTGAGCGTCAAAGTACAATCTTAAATCTGATTTATGTGTTGCATCATGCCTATAGGCCGTTGTTTTAAAATAAAGAGGAAAGGCAGCATGAGCGTAAGGCTCGGTGTCTCTCCTCATTCAATACATAAACGCTAGCATGGAAATCATGAAGAGATTGGTTTCACACAATGCACAATGCTTATTTTCTATTGTTTGTGCACTAAACGATTCACATTATGCACTACTCATGGTTCATGGTATCAAAGGAAAAGCTCCTGGACTAGATAGCAATTGTTTTCTTAGGAATTTGACCCACGATTGAGAGTGTAAGGTTATCCCTTGGCGTAGGATAGAAGGTGGGTTTCGTAAGGGACTGTTAAGTGAGGAAACACTATATATCTCCTAGAAATAGGAGAAAAATGAAAGAGAGGAGTTTGTGTTCGATTGTGTTAAATGTTTAGCAGCGCATCAAAGGGCCAATCCTTGTGATGTAGGAGAGCTGCAGTGGGGCCGCGATGTTTCTACTGAGAGGCTGCCTCCATATGTATGTGATCGCGGCATTGCCAATGTGTAAGGGTTCTTCCTCTGAGGAGTTTATAAAAGGGAAACGTTGGACTACAAAACGATAAAAACCATAAACGCATAGATTAGGCTTTAGGGCAGTTAATCCTTTAGCAGTAGATAGACACTCCTGGTCCGTGAGGCCATGAGGGTGTGTTGGTTTGTCATGAGCATGAGGTCCGGCTAGTGCCATAGCTAGTGCCGGCCCATTTTAGGTCCCATCAGTGGTGCGTCTGTCGCGAGCTGCCTATAAGTGGCAATTTTTGAATCTAGGGTTTCAAGGGACACTAAATTATCCTTAAAATGGGGTTTGTTCAAGGATGGAAAAACTTGGCTTTCCCCATACAAAACTTACTAATGGACTTAGTTAGTTATGTAGAGCATGAGTCCTCTACAGAAGATAATTTATGTGATGAAAAGAGTAGCCAATTAGTGGTTACCCCATCCTCTAATATGATGGCATGGGCCGAGGTTCCCCTTGGTGTGGTCTCTATCCAAGAGACATCATGTTTAACCATCTATCAACCTAGAGGGCATGAAACAAGCAAGTTGGAAACTATGGTAGTCATGGCATCAGTAGGTCATCATGCTAAAACCATAGTGCCATGGGAAAGTGTTGATATTGATGCTAGGAGGCATATTCCACGGTGGATTCCGTGAGGTTTTACGGTGGATTCCGTAAACTTAGATGACTGGGGCTCATACGCAAAGAGGATTCTTTGTGCGAGAAGTTGATGGGGACGCCTGTCCTTTTCGGGCGTTTCATTAATTTAGTGTGTACATGGGTGATTCCATAGCGGGTGATTCCGCAAAATGCATATTAAATTAATAAACGTTTATGAGTTTAGAGTGCGCACTCGTAATAAATTAAGGTTAGGATTTATTTCTAACCAGTTGATTTATTTATGTAGCTGAAGACTGCTAGGTATTCACTTTTGTTGGTTTAATTGTGTTATTTTACTAACGATTGTGAATGCTTCAGTTGATGTGTAGAGATAGCAGCAGTGGCGGAGGAAAGCATTGGAGTCTAGCGAGTTTTCGACCTTTGGACTATATTTTGATAGGCGCCACGCCTATATTTTGTTATGTCTATAGAGACATCGATTATTTATTATTATTTTGTATGCGCTTATGCGCCTGGATATGTTATTTTTATTTGGACATTGAGATTGGGCGTGCCAGACACTATGGGCACCGTCCATTAGCTTTATTTTCTTATTTTTGGTAGAAAGCAAACTCAAAAGCTAAAAGCTTGTCATATTTTTGTAATTGGGCTATTTTTGAGCATAAAGATTGGAAATATACATTAAATACATGCTTTGTGAAGTGCTCACACAAGGCATGGGGGAGATTGAACCCAATTTGTCTCTTGTCTCATGTCGTGCTTGCTTTTACATTGGTTTTTGTGCTAAAAAGTAGAGTACTTTGTTCTTGGGGACCTTTGGGAATTCACTACGTGAGCTACCTGCGTCCGATTTGCGCACCAGTGGTATTAGAGCGGAGCAGAGATCAAGGGCTTCCAATCGCTACCAATCTCGGGCGAAGGCGGAGCTCCAGGAACAAACGGCCTCTACAGTCAATCTCGTCGCGAACCGTCGATACAGGCAGACTTCTGGCGATCAAGAACCCCTGTTTCCACTGTCAGATCGCGAAGGACCAATCTCTGTCGGCGGAGAACCACTCCTACATCCTCACATACAAGTCGTGAAGAAACTGTGAGAAAAGCTTTTAATTCTATTAATCAAAAGCTTAATTTTAAAGCTTAAGGGTATTAAAGAAGCTTATTAGCTTCAAATCGTCAAATCGTTGCCAAGAGGAGGGTCCCGAAATTTCCGCGCTGTCAAAAATGGCCCCCCCCCCCCACGATTGAAAAAACGGCGGCATGTTTCTATTCTTAAGCTTATTAAGCTTAAGCTTAACTAATTAAGCTTAAGTCCCTCCAGACTCTGCAAGTCAATTAAGACAAACAAAGTCAGTAACTCCAGGTCCTGCGCAGCAGAAGACAAGTTCAGTAAGTCACTTGGAATCAAGTCCTACAAGTTCTGCAAATCGGCTAAGTTCAGCAAGTCAAAAACCCTGCAAGTCTGTTAAGTTTGCAACTCTGCAAGTCAGACTAAATCAGAACTGACTAACGCTCGAAACTCCTAGAAGACTTGTTCGTATGCAAAAACTCAGAACTGGAAAGTTGTTCGCAGCAAGCTGTTTTACCTATCTGCAAGTTTGTTGAAGTACTTTCAGCAAACAGAGACATAAATATTTCAGAATTTCTGAAAATTGAAGAAGAAAATACCCAAAAAATACATAGCCTTGTAACCCCAAATTTGAGCTACGCTCATCCCGCTAACTAATTTTGAGTGAGAAAGGTTTGTTGAGTTTTACAGGATGACTACCCCACATATGGATGATCCTATGGCTGAAGACGATCTACCCGAGCCTACCATGGAACAAAAGCTGGATCTTATCATGTTACAATTGGACGAAGAGCGAAGAGCTAGGCAAGCCTTGCAAGCGCAATTGACAAAGCTACAAGGAGCGTCCACTGATAAAGAAGAACCTCAAGCTGAAGATCTGATTCGCCGTACCATTGACGCCACTCTTGAAGCACAAACCATTCGCAAGGAATCCAAGATAAGTAAACGAAGTTTCAAGTTTCGCACTTTCAATGGCATAAGAGAAGGAAAGACTGTTTTATCATTCATTAGCCAGTTTGATGACTATTTCCATGATGAAACTTATCCTGAGAAAGATAAAATCAAGTGTGTTACTAATCATCTGATAGATAGAGCATCACTTTGGTGGACTGTAGTCCGCAAGAGTATAGAATGTCCTGCTACATGGGAAGATTTTAAGAAGAAGTTCATGCAAAATTTCCTTCCACCGCAATTTCATGAGAAGGCTATCAAGCAATGGGATTTACTTCAACAACGCGACCGTGAGCCTATACCACAGTATACAGAGCGTTTTTGGAATGCACTTTTACAGCTACGCATGCTTGAAGACGTACCAGAGACGACACATAAGCGGAAGTATATGTCTGGACTTCTTGGACATTACTACGCTGAGGTGAATATGTTCAAGCCTGCTACCCTTGAAGATGCTATCTCCTTAGCTCACGACACTGAAGATAAGTTATGTGGAAGAGATCGACGACCACAGTCATTCCAAGCAAACGGTAATTATGGATCTAAACAATTCAATTCCAATTTCAGAAGGTTTAATCCAGGTCGTTTTTCATCACCATCTTTCCGCAAGAATTGGCCTAAACCACCTGCATTACCATCCACTGTCAATCCAAATCCTAAGCCTATTCAACAAGCAAATCCAAATATACCCACACTCCCAGCCATTGCAAATAATGTGACCAAAGCCAAGCCCATCGTATGCTACAAGTGTCACCAGCCAGGCCATCTCGCAGCAAATTGTCATTCAAAGAAGCCATCAGCACATATCAACTACCTTGGAGCTATGGACGAGGACGAGCATGAGGATATGCCGGACTTCACTGAAGAAGAAGATGATCCTACTACTACTTCCGACACTTTACCAGGTATGCCTACTTTACATTCATTGTTGACTATGAAATGTATGGTACATGGAAAAGAAAGAACTTTATTGCATGATAACGGTAGTACGCATGATTTTATTTCAGCAAAATTGGTAAAGGAATTGAAATTGCATACAGTACCTACGCACTATCGCATAAAAGCTGCATTCTTAGGCACTAGGTACAATGGCACACAAGAAGTTCAAGATTTAGAAATTCAAATTGGTCCATATATTGAAAGAAGAAATTTCTTAGTTGTCCCATTAGAGTCTAGCGACATTATTCTAGGAATGCCATGGAGACACCAATATAATCCCAATATAGATTATTCCACACACACAATGCATATTAATTTTCAAGGAAAATCTATTACATTATTTGGTATGCATGCATCTCATATGTTTCCACTGCTTTCGCATACTCAAGCAAAACGTGCACTACGCAAGAATACTAAATCATATCTCATTTGGGTGAATGAATTACACGCAATAGAAACTCATATGCACCCTAGGCATAAGGAATTTCTTGCATATTTTAAGGATTGTTTTGCAGAAGACCTACCACCAGGTTTACCACCATCACGTCCAGAACACCATAAGATTGACCTAATACCTGGCACACAACCACCTTACAAAGCCCCATATAGGCACAATCAAATAGAGCAAAAAGAAATCCAGACTCAAGTAGAAGAATTACTAAATAGAGGTTTAATTCGACCTAGCAGTTCTCCATTCGGTGCACCTGTGCTCTTAGTCAAGAAAAAGAATAATTATTATCGGATGTGTATTGACTACCGAGCATTAAACAAGATCACTGTAAAGAATAGGTATCCTATACCTAGAGTTGACGACCTTATGGACAAACTGCAAGGATCTTCTATATTTAGTAAAATTGACCTTAAATCTGGATATCATCAGGTGAGGCTTGATAGATCCGACATATTTAAGACTGCATTCAGGACACAGTTTGGCCATTACGAATTCTTAGTTATGCCATTCGGATTAACTAATGCACCTGCCACTTTCAGTAGAATGATGAACCGTATTTTTCTAAAATATCAATATTGTGTGATTGTTTTCTTTGATGATATTTTAGTATTCAGTCAAAGTGAAAAAGAGCATTATGAGCATTTATCATTAGTTTTTCAATTACTGAAAGAAAATCAATTGTTTGCAAACCCTGACAAGAGTGAATTCTTTAAGACAGAAATAGAATATTTAGGTCATATTGTATCAGAAGAAGGAATAAAAGTTGATCCTAAGAAAATTGACGCAATATTGCATTGGCCTGTTCCTAAAAATGTACATGAATTACGCTCATTCCTTGGTCTTGCTAGTTTCTATAGGAAGTTTGTACGTAATTTCTTATTACTTGCTTTACCACTGACCAAACTTCTTAAGAAAGGCATTGTTTATCAATGGACTGAAAACCAGCAGAAATCCTTTGATTTACTCAAACGTGCATTGACTAATGCCCCTGTCCTACAATTGCCTGACTTTAATAGACCATTCTTTTTAGTTGTGACTGATGCTAGCGGATCAGGAATAGGAGCCGTGCTAATGCAAGACAACCATCCAATAGCATATTCTAGTTCTAAGCTGAAACCCTCTGAGCTTAAATATTCCACTTATGACAAGGAACTCTTAGCAGTTGTTCAAGCATTAAAACAATGGAAGCATTATTTAATGGGTTCAGAATTCATGATAAAGACCGACCAGCAAAGCATTAGACATCTACTTAGCCAACCCCAAATTTCTGACCGTCATATCAAATGGGCTTCATTCATTCAAAGTTTCCATCCTATCATTCAATACCAACCTGGAAAAGAAAATGTAGTTGCTGATGCATTGAGTAGAAGACCTGCAATTCATAACATTTCTATCATATCTTTTGATTCTTTGATTGCTATGAAAGACACATATCACCAGGATATTACTTTTCATTCTGATTGGCAAAAATTAGTTCAAAATAATTTCATTCCTGTTGATTCATTGTCATATAATGATGGATTCATGTTCTTTGAAAAGAGACTGTGTGTTACTATTCCATTCCGATCTTTTGTTTTGAATGAAATTCATTGTCCCCCATATCAAGGTCATAGAGGTATCATTTCTACATTACGCATGTTAACTGAAGATTTTTATTGGCCGCATATGGATGCAGATGTGTCTAATTTTGTTTCTGAATGTCTGATTTGTCAAAGAATAAAAAGACATCATGGTAAACAGTATGGACTATTAATGCCTTTATCTATTCCATCTAAACCTTGGGAACATATATCTATGGATTTCATTACTGGCTTACCAAATACTAAATCTAACCATGACATGATTTGGACAATTGTAGATAGATTTAGTAAGCAAGCATATTTCATTGCATGTAAGAAAACTTTAACAACATCACAAGCAGCACAGTTATTTTTGAAAACTGTTTTTATTAACCATGGATTGCCGAAAGTGATTATTTCAGATAGAAAAGCGTAGACTGCAAAGTGTAGATAGACATCTAGTTGTCAAATTAGCCCCTAGATTCTACGGACCATTTAGAATCATTCATAAGATTAATGACAATGCATTCAAGTTAGAATTGCCATCCCATTGGAAAATTCATAATACATTTCATATTAGTTTATTGAGACCATTTAGAGGATAATTACCTATCCACCCTGTCTATGAAAACCCACCTTTACTAGAAGAAGAGACTGAAATCCTTGAACCAGAAGCCATCATAGACACTGATTACATGACCACTAGAACTGGCCGAAGGTACTCTAGATATCTCGTGAAATTTAAGAACCATCCTGTAGAGGAAGCACAATGGATGCACCCTAGAGACCTAAATGCTTTCCCCACTCTGTTAGCTCCACATTGAGCTAATAGCAATTGAGGTCAATTGCTATCCCACCCCGGGGGTATGATGCCAGGAGGCATATTCCACGGTGGATTCCGTGAGGTTTTACGGTGGATTACGTAAACTTAGATGACCGGGGCTCATACGCAAAGAGGATTCTTTGTGCGAGAAGTTGATGGGGACGCCTGTCCTTTTCAGGCGTTTCATTAATTTAGTGTGTACATGGGTGATTCCATAGCGGGTGATTTCGCAAAATGCATATTAAATTAATAAGCGTTTATGAGTTTAGAGTGCGCACTCGTAATAAATTAAGGTTAGGATTTATTTCTAACCAGTTGATTTATTTATATAGTTGAAGACTGCTAGGTATTCACTTTTGTCGGTTTAATTGTGTTATTTTACTAAGATTGTGAATGCTTCAGTTGATGTGTAGAGATAGCAGCAGTGGCGGAGGAAAGCATTGGAGTCTAGAGGGTTTTCGACCTTTGGACTATATTTTGATAGGCGCCACGCCTATATTTTGTTATGTCTATAGAGACATTGATTATTTATTATTATTTTGTATGCGCTTATGCGCCTGGATATGTTATTTTTATTTGGACATTGAGATTGGGCGTGCCAGACACTATGGGCACCGTCCATTAGCTTTATTTTCTTATTTTTGGTAGAAAGCAAACTCAAAAGCTAAAAGCTTGTCATATTTTTGTAATTGGGCTATTTTTGAGCATAAAGATTGGAAATATACATTAAATACATGCTTTGTGAAGCGCTCACACAAGGCATGGGGGAGATTCAACCCAATTTGTCTCTTGTCTCATGTCGTGCTTGCTTTTACATTGGTTTTTGTGCTAAAAAGTAGAGTACTTTGTTCTTGGGGACCTTTGGGAATTCACTACGTGAGCTACCTGCGTCCGATCTGCGCACCAGTGGACTAGGGCTCATACGCAAAGAGGATTCTTTGTGCGACAAGTTGATGGGGACGCCTGTCCTTTTCGGGCGTTTCATTAATTTAGTGTGTACATGGGTGATTCCATAGCGGGTGATTCCGCAAAATGCATATTAAATTAATAAGCGTTTATGAGTTTAGAGTGCGCACTCGTAATAAATTAAGGTTAGGATTTATTTCTAACTAGTTGATTTATTTATATAGCTGAAGATTGCTAGGTATTCACTTTTGTCGGTTTAATTGTGTTATTTTACTAACGATTGTGAATGCTTCAGTTGATGTGTAGAGATAGCAGCAGTGGCGGAGGAAAGCATTGGAGTCTAGCGGGTTTTCGACCTTTGGACTATATTTTGATAGGCGCCACGCCTATATTTTGTTATGTCTATAGAGACATTGATTATTTATTATTATTTTGTATGCGCTTATGCGCCTGGATATGTTATTTTTATTTGGACATTGAGATTGGGCTTGCCAGACACTATGGGCACCGTCCATTAGCTTTATTTTCTTATTTTTGGTAGAAAGCAAACTCAAAAGCTAAAAGCTTGTCATATTTTTGTAATTGGGCTATTTTTGAGCATAAAGATTGGAAATATACATTAAATACATGCTTTGTGAAGCGCTCACACAAGGCATGGGGGAGATTCAACCCAATTTGTCTCTTGTCTCATGTCGTGCTTGCTTTTACATTGGTTTTTGTGCTAAAAAGTAGAGTACTTTGTTCTTGGGGACCTTTGGGAATTCACTACGTGAGCTACCTGCGTCCGATCTGCGCACCAGTGGACTGGAGCTCATACGCAAAGAGGATTCTTTGTGCGAGAAGTTGATGGGGACGCCTGTCCTTTTCGGGCGTTTCATTAATTTAGTGTGTACATGGGTGATTCCATAGCGGGTGATTCCGCAAAATGCATATTAAATTAATAAACGTTTATGAGTTTAGAGTGCGCACTCGTAATAAATTAAGGTTAGGATTTATTTCTAACCAGTTGATTTATTTATGTAGCTGAAGACTGCTAGGTATTCACTTTTGTCGGTTTAATTGTGTTATTTTACTAACGATTGTGAATGCTTCAGTTGATGTGTAGAGATAGCAGCAGTGGCGGAGGAAAGGATTGGAGTCTAGCGGGTTTTCAACCTTTGGACTATATTTTGATAGGCGCCACGCCTATATTTTGTTATGTCTATAGAGACATCGATTATTTATTATTATTTTGTATGCGCTTATGCGCCTGGATATGTTATTTTTATTTGGACATTGAGATTGGGCGTGCCAGACACTATGGGCACCGTCCATTAGCTTTATTTTCTTATTTTTGGTAGAAAGCAAACTCAAAAGCTAAAAGCTTGTCATATTTTTGTAATTGGGCTATTTTTGAGCATAAAGATTGGAAATATACATTAAATACATGCTTTGTGAAGCGCTCACACAAGGCATGGGGGAGATTCAACCCAATTTGTCTCTTGTCTCATGTCGTGCTTGCTTTTACATTGGTTTTTGTGCTAAAAAGTAGAGTACTTTGTTCTTGGGGACCTTTGGGAATTCACTACGTGAGCTACCTGCGTCCGATCTGCGCACCAGTGGACTGGAGCTCATACGCAAAGAGGATTCTTTGTGCGAGAAGTTGATGGGGACGCCTGTCCTTTTCGGGCGTTTCATTAATTTAGTGTGTACATGGGTGATTCCATAGCGGGTGATTCCGCAAAATGCATATTAAATTAATAAACGTTTATGAGTTTAGAGTGCGCACTCGTAATAAATTAAGGTTAGGATTTATTTCTAACCAGTTGATTTATTTATATAGCTGAAGACTGCTAGGTATTCACTTTTGTCGGTTTAATTGTGTTATTTTACTAACGATTGTGAATGCTTCAGTTGATGTGTAGAGATAGCAGCAGTGGCGGAGGAAAGCATTGGAGTCTAGCGGGTTTTCGACCTTTGGACTATATTTTGATAGGCGCCACGCCTATATTTTGTTATGTCTATAGAGACATTGATTATTTATTATTATTTTGTATGCGCTTATGCGCCTGGATATGTTATTTTTATTTGGACATTGAGATTGGGCTTGCCAGACACTATGGGCACCGTCCATTAGCTTTATTTTCTTATTTTTGGTAGAAAGCAAACTCAAAAGCTAAAAGCTTGTCATATTTTTGTAATTGGGCTATTTTTGAGCATAAAGATTGGAAATATACATTAAATACATGCTTTGTGAAGCGCTCACACAAGGCATGGGGGAGATTCAACCCAATTTGTCTCTTGTCTCATGTCGTGCTTGCTTTTACATTGGTTTTTGTGCTAAAAAGTAGAGTACTTTGTTCTTGGGGACCTTTGGGAATTCACTACGTGAGCTACCTGCGTCCGATCTGCGTACCAGTGGACTGGAGCTCATACGCAAAGAGGATTCTTTGTGCGAGAATTTGATGGGGACGCCTGTCCTTTTCGGGCGTTTCATTAATTTAGTGTGTACATGGGTGATTCCATAGCGGGTGATTCCGCAAAATGCATATTAAATTAATAAACGTTTATGAGTTTAGAGTGCGCACTCGTAATAAATTAAGGTTAGGATTTATTTCTAACCAGTTGATTTATTTATGTAGCTGAAGACTGCTAGGTATTCACTTTTGTCGGTTTAATTGTGTTATTTTACTAACGATTGTGAATGCTTCAGTTGATGTGTAGAGATAGCAGCAGTGGCGGAGGAAAGGATTGGAGTCTAGCCAGTTTTCGACCTTTGGACTATATTTTGATAGGCGCCACGCCTATATTTTGTTATGTCTATAGAGACATCGATTATTTATTATTATTTTGTATGCGCTTATGCGCCTGGATATGTTATTTTTATTTGGACATTGAGATTGGGCGTGCCAGACACTATGGGCACCGTCCATTAGCTTTATTTTCTTATTTTTGGTAGAAAGCAAACTCAAAAGCTAAAAGCTTGTCATATTTTTGTAATTGGGCTATTTTTGAGCATAAAGATTGGAAATATACATTAAATACATGCTTTGTGAAGCGCTCACACAAGGCATGGGGGAGATTGAACCCAATTTCTCTCTTGTCTCATGTCGTGCTTGCTTTTACATTGGTTTTTGTGCTAAAAAGTAGAGTACTTTGTTCTTAGGGACCTTTGGGAATTCACTACGTGAGCTACCTGCGTCCGATCTGCGCACCAGATATACGATGGAATATGCTTGTGATTGAAACATCCCATGTAATGAGCCACCATGGCGACATAGTAGGCATCACAAGGATGTTAGAAGCCCTAGCTGTCAGGGGAAACCCGTTGCTTAAAAGGCATGGTTCCCAAGTTTTAAGAAGTGGTAATGATAAATTTGCTTTAGATAAGGACCAAAAGCTCTTATATAAACCCGTTATGGACTTTCCTTTTAAAGGGAAAGGTATGGAAGACCCTCAAAGAGGGAATCAAAAGGACATGTTAAAATTTATAGGACTCCCTAGACCACTCAGTGAGTTGGCAGAAAGGGATGTCAGTGAGGGTAATAACCTCCCTACACCGAAAAGGGTGGGGATGGAAGTGTCAAGATTGTGGGAGAGAAGGAAGGAGTCTCACTTGAAGCTTTCTTGCTTGCACAATGGGGGAATACACACAGAGATGGAGGCTGAAAACAGTTTTCCTCTTCTTAGTTGTGTAAGCCAAAAAGAATTCTCGTACATAGAAATAGAAGAACCCTATATATGGGTCTCAAACCAAACTCAACTAACTAAGGTGGCATATTAACTGAGCCATGAACTAGAGTAGATAAGGATAGCTATCATCTAGCTATTATTCATGGGCGGTGTACCAACCGCATCTACAACTGACAAGTCGGTGACATAAATACACAACAGTCACCCTGGCGTATCACGAGTGGAGCTCGATATCTCAACACTCCCCCTCGAGCTCAATCCCAAATCTTGCACACCAAGCAGGTCTCTGAACTTGCACAGCTTCTTTGCGCCCAATGCCTTCGTGAATATGTTAGCTACCTGATCCTCTGTGCTGACATAAACTAGATCAATAAGACCTAGTAAAACCCTCTCCCGCACATAGTGATAATGCACCTCAATGTGCTTTGTTCTAGCATGATATACTGGGTTATTTGCCAAGTGTATACTACTCATGTTGTCACAATAAATGACAACTGGCCCATCTGTAGGCTGATGCATATCATAAAGTAGCTTATGCAACCAAGCTACCTGACATGCAGCCATTGCTGCACCCCTGTACTCAGCCTCTGTGCTCGACAAGGCAACTGTAGGATGTTTCTTGCTGCTCCAAGTGACTGCAGCACTCCCAAAAGAGAACACATATCCACTGGTAGATTGTCTATCACAAATGCTACCAGCCCAATCAGCATCAGTGTATCCATGCAACTGTATTTGAACCCGAGTCTCATAAAATAGTCCATACTGCAATGTGGACTTCACATACCTGAGTATGCGTCTAGCCACATCCAAATGCGGTTTCCTTGGAGCCTGCATAAACTGACTTACCAATCCAACAACATAGCTCAAATATGGCCTGGTAATAGTCATATAAATCAAGCTTCCTACTATGCACCTGTACATAGTAGGGTCTTCCAGAAGCTCACCTGCATCTGCGCTCAGCTTCACATTCTGCTCCAAAGGAACTGAAATAGGCTTACAGCCTGTCATCCCATATTTGGATAGCATGTCCAATCCATACTGCCTCTGCAAGAGCTGTATCCCACTTGGTGATCTAATCACCTCAATGCCCAAGAAATAATGCAGCTCTTCCAAATCCTTCATTTCAAACTTCTACTTCAATAGCATTTTTACATGAAGGATATCTTCATCACTATCACCTGTCATAATCAAATCATCAACATAAATGACAAGTAGCATAATACCTTTCTCTGTTTTTCTCACATAAAGTGAGAAATCTGCCTTGGAAATCTGAAAGCCAATAGTGACAAGATACTGTCCTATCTTGTCAAACCATGCTCTAGGTGCTTGCTTCAAGCCATACAAGGCTTTCTTCAACCTACAAACAAACTCAGGATGAGCAACATGCACATAACCTGGTGGCTGCTCCATATAGACCTCTTCTTGCAAATCACCATGCAAGAAGGCATTCTTTACATCCATCTGATGTAAAGACCATCCCTTTGATGTAGCCATAGAAAAGACTGCTCTTATGGTTGCCATCCTTGCAACTCGACTGAATGTTTCTTCATAGTCAATGCCATATGTTTGTGCATACCCCTTGACTACTAATCTTGCCTTGTATCTATTCACAGAATCATCTGCATTGTGCTTCACCTTATAAACCCACTTACAACCAATTGCATTCTTACCTTTAGGCAAAGGTACCAATTCCCATGTAGCATTTGCTTCCAAGGCATCCATTTCTTCATCCATGGCTTTCTCCCATTTTTCTTTTCCCATGGCTTGCTCAAAAGAAGTGGGTTCTGGTTCCTATATCACTTTTACCATATATGCATAGTGAATGGCTGTAAATCCATCATATTTCAGCCTATCCACAGGATACCTAGCTCTCGTAGACCTGCGCAAAATAGGTTCACTCCCAAGTGCTCTCAAAACATCCCTGGTCTTCCTTACTCCAGGTGTAACAATAGAAGGAATACCCAACTCATCATCAATGCTCTATTCTGAGCCACTGGATTCACCATCGACATAAGAGTGACCTGCATTCACATCAAACATGGGCTGATCAATCTTCTCTTTTCCTTTTCGTGATACCTGCATACCACTATCTGCATTGCTTTGAGAAGATTCTCCTGATCTCAATCTGCCTGTCCATGGCGAAGAATGTGAACCATTGCTAGAGGACGCTCCAGGTCCACTAATATTTTGTGACTGCTGCTGTGAATTTTGTGCAACATTACCATTTTGTGCATCTACATCATCAATCACATTTACTAGTTTATACCAGCTACTCATCTCATCAAAAACAACATCTCTGCTCACTGTAAACTTACGAGTAGAAGGGTTATAGCATCTATACCCTTTTTGCTGCAGAGAGTAACCAATAAAGATGCACTTCTCAGCTTTTGGATCCAACTTGGATCTCAACTCATCTGACACATGTACATAGGCAATGCAACCAAAAATTTTCAAATGAGAAATATCTGGTTTCCTACCAGTATATCTCTCCTCTGGAGTCATCCCATGTATTGCTGCAGTGGGAGTCCTATTCATTATGTAGACTGTTGTAGCAACTGCCTCAGCCCAATAAAAATCTCACAAGTCTTTTTCATTGAGCATGGCCCGAGATACCTCTCCAATATGCCCGTTTTTCCTTTTTGAAATTCCATTTTGTTGTGGGGTATGACTGCATGAATATTGCTGCTTTATGCCATGCTCCTGCAGGAACCTTGCAAACTCATTTGAGAGGTACTCTTCCCCTCCATCTGACCTTAGGCATTTTATTTGCAGACCTATTTCTTTTTCAGCCATAGCTTTATGAGTTTTGAAATGCCCAAAAACTTCACTTTTCTTTTTCATAAAATACACCCAAACTTTTCTGCTATAATCATCAATAAAAGTGACAAAATAATGATAGCCTCCAAGAGATGCAGCTTTAGTAGTCCACACATCAGAGTGGATTAATTCCAATGGCTTCTTACTCTCTTGAACATGTCTAGGAAATGGTTTCCTTGCCTGTTTTCCAAATTGGCAGGCTTCACATACCTTATGCATTTCTGCAACCTTGAATTTAGGCAATCCTGCAACAATATTTTGGGCCTGCATTGATTTAAGTCACTGTACGTTAACATGACCAATGCGTTTATGCCAGATATCAATATCTGCAACTACATCGGTCCCATGTGCAAACATTACTGCACTCAATTCAGGCATGTCTGCATCCAACGTAAACATTCTTCCCTTCTTCTTTCCTTTTGCTATCAAGGGACCTTTATTTTTCATATCCTCAACAAAGCATCCATGAGGATTAAATCTTACCTACAAGCCCTGCTCAACCATTTGACCAACAGAAACCAGATTCTTGGTAATATTCGGGACATGAAATACATCGGACATGTATTTCTTTTTCCCATCCTGCATAGACAAAGGAATTTTTCCAATTTGCACAATAGGATGTGCAGTATCATTACCAGTCTCCGCAAATCCTGATTTTTCCATTTTCCTTGCATCCTCCATCCATTCTGCATGACCTGTCATGTGGTTTGATGCACCTGAGTCAACATACCATACATCGTTGCTTTCTTCTACACTTGTCACAGAATTGTTCTTGTGCTGCACCATAAACAAATGCTCATTTCTGTCATCACCCTGTCTACTAGAAGATGCATAATTCCCTTGTTGCAATTTCCTATTCATGATGTCATTCTGCTTTTTATAGCAGTCTTTAGCCATATGACCCATTTTACCACAGTAGTAGCATTCAACATTGCTGTTTGCATTTTTCCCTCTTTGCCATCCACCACGACCTCTTTGGCTCCCCCTGCCTCTAGAGTTACCACGTCCTTGTTGAGATATCGAGCTCCACTCGTGATACGCCAGGGTGACTGTTGTGTATTTATGTCACCGACTTGTCAGTTGCAGACGCGGTTGGTACACCGCCCATGAATAATAGCTACATGATAGCTATCCTTATCTACTCTAGTTCGTGGCTCAGTTAGTATGCCACCTTAGTTAGTTGAGTTTGGTTTGAGACCCATATATAGGGTTCTTCTATTTCTTTGTACTAGAGTTCTTTTGGCTTACACAACTAAGAAGAGGAAAACTATTTTCAGCCTCCACCCTTGTGTGTCTTCCCCCATTGTGCAAGCAAGAAAGTTTCAAGTGAGACTCCTTCCTTCTCTCCCACAATCTTGACATGGTATCAGAGCCTTGTTCGTGGTAAGGAGCTCAAGAAAGCAAGCTAAGCTCACGGTGTTCTGGTGAGAGGAGCAGTGTTGCTTTCATTTTCTGTTTTGGGAGCAGATCTCTGCAGATAGCACAGTCGGAAAGTGTAGGAGTGCATTGTCTCAGGTTGAGACGCCCTTCGCGGTGAAGCAAGAGGGCAGTATATGCTGCAGGAAAGGGATTTAGCCCTTGGTGACCTTGTTTTTTTGATTTGAGGCCATTTCGGGGCCTATTTTGGAGGCGGAAGTTTTCTGCACGCACTCAGGAAAAGGCCCAGTTTTATGCTGTGCTACCACTGTTCTACAGGTCGGTGAAAAGTTACTGTAGAAATTGCATCGTATGCTTGTGTGCAGAGACATTGGGAGTTACAAAATCATCCTTGTTGCCTGTTGATGCAAAATCGTCACTAGGAAGTGACTGTGTGGTCAAACACCACTCTCGTCAGTTTTGCAGATTAGCCCTTGTGAGGCTAAAGTTGTGTTCTTTGCAGTGAGAGAACTTTTTGCAGTATTCTGTAATGGCGTCTGATTCTCTCTCACAAATTGTTACTGAAAAGCTTGACAAGAACAACTTCCAAGCATGGAAGTTTAGAATGACGAATTTCCTTATGGGAAAAGGATATTGGGAATTTGTTGCAGAAAATAAAGAAGAACCAGTTCTTCCTGATGTTCCCAATCAACAGCAAATGCAGGCATTTAAAGCATGGCATGAGAGAGCCAGTAAAGTTATGTACTGGCTGTCTATCAGCATTTCAGACTCTATGATTGTGCATATTCAAGATGCAAGTACGCCAAAGGAGGCATGGGATACTTTGTCAAAAATGTATAGCACAAATACGCAAGCCAGGAAAATGCAGCTCAAGCAAGAGTTGCATAATGTGCAAAGAGAAAATATGAGCATCAATGACTACCACATGAAGGTGAAGAAGATTGCAGATGCACTTGCTTCCATTGGGTCGCTAGTGGAAGATGATGATTTAGTTTCTGTGACCTTGAATGGTCTAGGAAACGATTATGCATAGTTTCGGACATCCATTTCAGTTCGTGAAAGATTTCCTGATTTTGAGGAGCTGATTGCTCTTCTAATTTCTGAGGAGCAAAGAAATGGTGGTGCATCTTCTTTAGGAGGAACTTCAAAAGAAGCTGTCTTCTACTCAAATGCTGGAAGAGGTAGAGGAGGACGATTTGGAGGCCGTGGTAGAAATCAGAGTATGCAGCAAACTCAAGAAAACCAGTCCTATGGAGGAGGACGTGGTAACTCTAGAGGCAGGGGGAGCCAAAGAGGTCGTGGTGGATGGCAAAGAGGCCAAAATGCAAACAGTAATGTTGAATGCTACTATTGTGGTAAAATGGGTCATATGGCTAAAGACTGCTATAAAAAGCAGAATGACATCATGAATGGAAAACTGCAACAAGGAAATTATGCATCCTCTAGTAGACATGGTGATGACAGAAATGAGCATTTGTTTATGGTGCAGCACATGAACAATTCTGTGACAAGTGTAGAAGAAAGCAACGATGTATGGTATGTTGACTCAGGTGCATCAAACCGTATGACAGGTCATGCAGAATGGATGGAGGATGCAAGGAAAATGGAAAAACTAGGATTTGTGGAGACTTGTGATGATACTGCACATCCTATTGTGCAGATTGGAAAATTTCCTTTGTCTATGCAGGATGGGAAAAAGAAATACCTGTGTGATGTATTTCATGTCCCGAATATCACCAAGAATCTGGTTTCTGTTGGTCAAATGGTTGAGCAGGGCTTGCAGGTCAGATTTAATCCTCATGGATGCTTTGTTGAGGATATGAAAAATAAAGGTCGCTTGATAGCAAAAGGAAAGAAGAAGGGCGGAATGTTTACATTGGATGCAGACATGTCTGAATTGAGTGCAGCAATGTTTGCACATGGGACCGGTGTAGTTGCAGATATTGATATCTGGCATAAACGCATTGGTCATGTTAATGTACAGCGACTTAAATCAATGCAGGCCCAAAATATTATTGCAGGTTTTCCTAAATTCAAGGTTGCAGAAATGCATAAGGTATGTGAAGCTTGTCAGTTTGGAAAACAGACAAGGAAACCATTTCCTAGACATGTTCAAGAGAGTGAGAAGCCATTGGAATTAATCCACTCTGATGTGTGGACTACTAAAGCTGCATCTCTTGGAGGCTATCATTATTTTGTCACTTTTATTGATGACTATAGCAGAAAAGTTTGGGTGTATTTTATGAAAAAGAAAAGTGAAGTTTTTGGGCATTTCAAAACTCTTAAAGCTATGGTTGAAAAAGAAACAGGCCTGTAGATAAAATGCCTAAGGTCAGATGGAGGGGGAGAGTACCTCTCAAATGAGTTTGCAAGGTTCCTGCAGGAGCATGGCATAAAGCAGCAATATTCATGCAGTCATACCCCACAACAAAATGGAATTGCAGAAATAAAAAATAGGCATATATGGAGAGGTATCTCGTGCCATGCTCAATGAAAAAGACTTGCCAGATTTTTATTGGGCTGAAGGAGTTGCTACAGCAGTCTACATAATGAACAGGACTCCCACTGCAGCAATACATGGAATGACTCCAGAGGAGAGGTATACTGGTAGGAAACCAGATATTTCTCATTTGAAAATTTTTGGTTGCATTGCCTATGTACATGTGCCAGATGAGTTGAGATCCAAGTTGGATCCAAAAGCTGAGAAGTGCATCTTTATTGGTTACTCTCTGTAGCAAAAAGGGTATAGATGCTATAACCCTTCTACTCGTAAGTTTACAGTGAGCAGAGATGTTGTTTTTGATGAGATGAGTAGCTGGTAGAAACCAATAAATATGATTGATGATGTAGATGCACAAAATGGTAATGTTGCACAGAATTCACAGCAGCAGTCACAAAATATTAGTGGACATGGAGCGTCCTCTAGCAGTGGTTCACATTCTTTGCCATGGACAGGCAGATTGAGATCAGGAGAATCTTCTCAAAGCAATGCAGATAGTGGTATGCAGGTATCACGAAAAGGAAAAGAGAAGGTTGATCAGCCCATGTTTGATGTGAATGCAGGTCACTTATATGTGGATGGTGAATCGAGTGGCTCAGAACAGAGCATTGATGATGAATTGGTTATTCCTTCTATTGTTACACCTGGAGTAAGGAAGACTAGGGATGTTTTGAGAGCACCTGGGAGTGAACCTACTTTGCGCAGGTCTACGAGAGCTAGGTATCTTGTGGATAGGCTAAAATATGATGGATTTACAGCCATTCACTATGCATATATGGTCAAAGTGATACAGGAACCAAAACCCACTTCTTTTGAGCAAGCCATGGGAAAAGAAAAATGGGAGAAAGCCATGGATGAAGAAATGGATGCCTTCGAAGCAAATGCTACATGGGAATTGGTACCTTTGCCTAAAGGTAAAAATGCAATTGGCTGTAAGTGGGTTTATAAGGTGAAGCACAATGCAGATGGTTCTGTGAATAGATACAAGGAAAGATTAGTAGTCAAGGGGTATGCACAAACATATGGCATTGACTATGAAGAAACATTCAGTCCGGTTGCAAGGATGGCAACCGTAAGAGCAGTCATTGCTATGGCTGCATCAAAGGGATGGTCTTTACATCAGATGGATGTAAAGAATGCCTTCTTGCATGGTGATTTGCAAGAAGAGGACTATATGGAGCAGCCACCAGGTTATGTGCATGCTATTCATCCTGAGTTTGTTTGCAGGTTGAAAAAAGCCTTGTATGGCTTGAAGCAAGCACCTAGAGCATGGTTTGACAAGATAGGACAGTATCTTGTCACTATTGGCTTTCAGATTTCCAAGGTAGATTTCTCACTTTATGTGAGAAAAACAGAGAAAGGTATTATGCTACTTGTCATTTATGTTGATGATTTGATTATGACAGGTGACAGTGATGAAGATATCCTTCATGTGAAAATGCTATTGAAGCAAAAGTTTGAGATGAAGGATTTGGGAGAGCTGCGTTATTTCTTGGGCATTGAGGTGATTAGATCACCAAGTGGGATACAGCTCTTGCAGAGGCAGTATGGATTGGACATGTTGTCCAAATATGGGATGACAGGCTGTAAGCCTATTTCAGTTCCTTTGGAGCAGAATGTGAAGCTAAGCACAGATGCAGGTGAGCTTCTAGAAGACCCTATTATGTACAGATGCATAGTAGGAAGTTTGATTTATATGACTATTACCAGGCCAGATTTGAGCTATGCTGTTGGATTGGTAAGTCAGTTTATGCAGGCTCCAAGGAAACCACATTTGGATGTGGCTAGACGCATACTCAGGTATGTGAAGTCCCGCAGTATGGACTATTTTATGAGACTGGGGTTCGGATACAGTTGCATGGATACACTGATGCTGATTGGGTTGGTAGTATTTCTGATAGACGATCTACCAGTGGATATGTGTTCTCTTTTGGGAGTGCTGTAGTCACTTGGAGTAGCAAGAAACAGCCTACAGTTGCCTTGTCGAGCACAGAGGCTGAGTACAGGGGTGCAGCAATGGCTGCATGTGAGGTAGCTTGGTTGCATAAGCTACTTTATGATACGCATCAGTCTACAGATGGGCCAGTTTTCATTTATTGTGACAACATGAGTAGTATACACTTGGCAAATAACCCAATCTATCATGCTAGAACAAAGCACATTGAGGTGCATTATCACTATGTGCGAGAGAGGGTTTTACTAGGTCTTATTGATCTAGTTTATGTCAGCAGAGAGGATCAGGTAGCTGACATATTCACGAAGGCATTGGGCACAGAGAAGCTGCGCAAGTTCAGAGACCTGCTTGGTGTGCAGGAACTGGGATTGAGCTCGAGGGGGAGTGTTGAGATATCGAGCTCCACTCGTGATACGCTAGGGTGACCGTTGTGTATTTATGTCACCGACTTATCAGTTGCAGACGCGGTTGGTACACCGCCCATGAATAATAGCTACATGATAGCTATCCTTATCTACTCTAGTTCGTGGCTCAGTTAGTATGCCACCTTAGTTAGTTGAGTTTGGTTTGAGACCCATGTATAGGGTTCTTCTATTTCTTTGTACTAGAGTTCTTTTGGCTTACACAACTAAGAAGAGGAAAACTGTTTTCAGCCTCCACGCTTGTGTGTCTTCCCCCATTGTGCAAGCAAGAAAGCTTCAAGTGAGACTCCTTCCTTCTCTCCCACAATCTTGACAGTCCTCCTCCATAGGACTGGTTTTCTTGAGTTTGCGGCATATTCTGATTTCTACCATGGCCTCCAAATCGGCCTCCTCTACCTCTGCCTCTACCTCTTCCAGCATTTGAGTAGAAGACAACTTCTTTTGAAGTTCCTCCTGAAGAAGATACACCACCATTTCTCTGCTCCTCAGAAATTAGAAGAGCAATCAACTCCTCAAAATCAGGAAATCTTTCACGAACTGAAATGGATGTCTGAAACTGCGCATAATCCTTTCCTAGACCATTCAAGGGCACAGAAACTAAATCATCATCTTCCACTGGTGACCCAATGGAAGCAAGTGCATCTGCAATCTTCTTCACCTTCATGTGGTAGTCGTTGATGCTCATATTTTCTCTTTGCACATTGTGCAACTCTTGCTTGAGCTGCATTTTTCTGACTTGCGTATTTGTGTTATACATTTTTGACAAAGTATCCCATGCCTCCTTTGGCGTACTTGCATCTTGAATATGCACAATCATAGATTCTGAAATGCTGATAGACAGCCAGTACATAACTTTCCTGGCTCTCTCATGCCATGCTTTAAATGCCTGCATTTGTTGTTGATTGGGAACATCAAGAAGAACTGGTTCTTCTTCATTTCCTGCAACAAATTCCCAATATCCTTTTCCCATAAGGAAATTCGTCATTCTAAACTTCCATGCTTGGAAGTTGTTCTTGTCAAGCTTTTCAGTGATAATCTGTGAAAGAGAATCAGACGCCATTACAAAACACTGCAAAAAATTCTGTCACTGCAAAGAACACGGCAAATTTGCAAAACTGGTGAAAGTGGTATTTGACCACATAGTCACTTCCTAGTGAAAATTTTGCATATACAGGAACCAAGGATGATTCTGTAACTCCCAATGCCTCTGCACACGAGCATACGATGCAATATCTGTGGTAACTTTTCACCGACCTGTAGAACAGTGGTCGCACAGCATAAAACATGGCTTTTTCCTGAGTGCGTGCAGAAAACTTCTGCCTCCAAAACATGCCCCGAAATGGCCTCAAATCGTTCCCTCTTGCTTCACCGCGAAGGGCGTCTCAACTTGAGACAATGCACTCTTGCGATTTCCGGCTGTGCTGCATGGCAAATATCTGCTCCCAAAACAGAAAATGAAAGCAACACTGCTCCTCTTACCAGAACACCACGAGCTTGGCTTGCTTTCTTGAGCTCCTTACCATGAACAAGGCTCTGATACCATATCAAGATTGTGGGAGAGAAGGAAGGAGTCTCACTTGAAGCTTTCTTGCTTGCACAATGGGGGAATACACACAGAGATGGAGGCTGAAAACAATTTTCCTCTTCTTAGTTGTGTAAGCCAAAAAGAACTCTCGTACATAGAAATAGAAGAACCCTATATATGGGTCTCAAACCAAACTCAACTAACTAAGGGGCATACTAACTGAGCCACGAACTAGAGTAGATAAGGATAGCTATCATCTAGCTATTATTCATGGGCAGTGTACTAACCGCATCTACAACTGACAAGTCGGTGACATAAATACGCAACGGTCACCCTGGCGTATCACGAGTGGAGCTCAATATCTCAACAGGAAGAGGTTAAAGATCCTAAGAGGCTAGACCCAGATCATGATGAATATGAAGATTTTAATGACCCGGTGTTGATCCCAAAAGGGAGGACTGAATGTCCTCCTCTTTATAGGGATCTCCCAGTGTTTTATGGGTTGCCAAATGAGGATCCGATGATTCATTTAAGAGAATATGATCTAACTTGCATTGCAAGTGGGTTTGATGATATACATCGGATGCTTGTATTCCCAAGTACCCTAAAGGAAGAGGCAAGAAAATGGTACTGGAGCCTCTCAAGAGGGTCGATCAGATCATTTGAGGAGTCTTGTGATAGATTTCTAGATGAGTATGAAAAGCAGCTCCCTATGATTCAGGTCTTAGGGCAGCTTATGCAGTTTAGACAGGAGTCTTATCTTTATGTTAAAGAGTATGCTAGAGCCTTTGATAATACTCTTAAGCTTTGGCCAAGAAGATCCAATGCACTACCAGATGATGTGCTACGTGAGCTCTTTCTGAATGGCTTAGAGATTAATACGCAAATCCAAGTGGAACTATGAAATCCTAAGTCATTAAGGAAAGAAAAACTGCATGCCATTGATTATGAGAGTCATATTTAGAGATGTTGGGAAAACTTTTGGAGTTTTCCCCACTCAGTACAAGTGTATCCTAGCTTCCAATCATTTCTAAAAGAAGACAACTCACTTGTTGATACCAAGACATCCTATGAGGGGAAGCTTGGTGGCCAAAATCTCAAAGCAGAAAATGGTCATCCTATGAGTAGTAATGATATGCCTCTCAGTGAACAGGTGCTAAACCATGTAAGTCCCATTAGGGCTTGCAACACTTCCACGAGAGGTAGTTGTGATGGCAACATGGATAGAACCAATGGGCATATGAGTGTTGATAAGCATTCTGTGTGTTGTTCTAATTTTGTTGCTAATAAGGCTCTTGAGAGACCTTTGGTGTTGGAATCATGCTTCTGGGTGGATGTTGTTCCCTTCAGTGAAAGCATGGTTCTTATGGGGAAAAATTTACAGTATGGACATAAAAAAATAAAGGCATCTTTTGTAAAGAGGATGAAAAATGCTAAAAGTCCACTTGTGCTTCCCAAAGGTCATAAGGATGTGAGGCCATTTGGCCATAGGGATAATTTTGCATCGAGTTTGTTAGACCAGTGCAACAAATTGAGGGAATGCAAGAATATTAAGGGAAATGTGGGATGGGTTTGGAGACCCAAAATCTCCAAAAGTGTGGTAGGAGTGTCAAATGCAAGGCCAAGGATCACATCCAGATATATTTTGGCAAACCCCCAAGAGGATGAGACTGGATATACATTTGACAATATACACTGTCTTGGGATATACCCATGTGATGTACCTAGGCTTGAAGCTCTACCTAGTTTGGGTCGCAGCACTGATTTATGTGAAAACCCAAATAGGGAAGGTTCGAATGAGTACAAAGCTATGATTCTTTCTCCCAAAGGAGCCACTGAGCCACTTGAATGATCTGTTTATTCGGATTACAATAAATGTAGGACATGTGAGCCCACTGAGGTTCATTCAACTCATAGTGCCCAAGAAGGGATCGGCCTTATTGATGAGTTATTTGTGGCAAGGCTTGGACTTGTAGCTCTACAAAAGAAACCTAAGATAAAAAAATACAAGATCAATCTTTTAGCCAACTTGCATGAGTAGCATGGGGCTAGTCGACCTGTGATATGCTATCCTGGGCACCCTGGGTACTCTGTTAGGGTGTGATGTATATGCCAAGGACATCAGCATTACGTGGACTAAAATGACTTATCAAGTTTTAAGCTAGGAAGGCTAGCTGCTTTGGATATTATGTCCAGATTTTGTCAGGCCAAGCGGGCTGATTAGCTTTTGTAGTGAAGTGCTTTATTTCATTAGGCCAAGAGGGCCAGTTGTCTGTTTAGTATAGGTGTGGTTAATGGTTTCTTGTTTTGGTCTTGTGCTAGACAAGTTCGAAGAAGAGCTTGGAAGGAGCCTTTGTTGCGCGGAAGCTTCTCGTGGCCCTATCCAGGTGATATTTCTCCTTTATGAGTATCGTGTTTTATGCTATATGTGTTTGTGTACTTGTTGGGGGATTTTCTTTTCTTGTTGGGGACTGGCGTCCAAGGCATGAACTCCCAGGTTTAGGTTACGTATGTCTGAGGGAGGTCTGAGTAGTTGTTGCCTCCTGTAAAGACATTGCCAGGCATCGAAAGACCTGTTTTAGAAGGTAGTCCTAGTGACCCTGTTCTGCTAGCCTGCTAGTAGGCGGCCATTCTAGGAGTTCTTGTTAGTTGTGAGGTAGTTAGAGAAGCGTGCCAGACAAAAAATGATGCCAATAGAGAGAAACAAAACCCTGAATATCTTAAAGACAATAAATATATACAAAGATGTGTAAAAATGGGTTCTAACCCCCTATAAAAGTAGAAAAGAAAAGAAAGGAAAATCTGTGAGCAGTTGATCATCGCCTTGCAAAGGCCTGGTAGGTTCCTGGGGAGGAGTCAGACTCGGGGCCGATGCCTTGTCTTCCTAGGGGTGGCGTCTCGTTAGAAAAGAAGAAAGTAAGGAAGGTTGGAGCGAAAATAAAAGTGAGCGTCAAAAAAGGATTAAGTGTCGCCTTGCGAGGGCTTGGTAGGTTCTTGGGTACCGAGATAGGACCTGAGGTCGATGCCCTGTTCTCCTTGGGTCACTACGCTCAGCTCCCTCCTTTTTACATGCCTGAGTGAAGAGACTAAAAACCTAAGAAGAAATGTGCTAAAATAAAATACTTCTTGATCAGGCTACAGGAGTTCTCACCTAGTAGGAGTTCCTAGTTGTGTTGTCCTTAGTTAGGTAGGTAGTTCAGACCACCACTTAGGGCGACTTCTTTGATAGTCCTTTCTAAGTTTGGCCGTGTTGGAACAGTTGGTTAGTGACTTGCTTCGGACCTTCTATCAGATTATCCTAGGCCTACTCCTTGTGGATTTCATGCCTTGGTTTTCTCAGGGGGTAAGGTGAGCATTGTGCTGTGTTTTAGTATGTATCTATTTTGTATCAGCTTGATGCTTTCTTTGGTTGTTTTGTGTAGATCTATTGTGGGATTCGACGAATTGAGTCGCCCTATCCCGTGGTTGCCAATGAGAGTATAGTTTTGAGCTCGGGATGTGCCTAAAATTTGCCAAAATTTTTGAAATATAGGCGAAAAATATTCAACATCAAAGGCAGCGGCTCTAGCTAGGACGATTTTAAGCACCAAGTGAAATATGCCTTTTAAAAGGCACTCGAGCGACACTTGTTGATTTTTGATAAATTTTCAGATTGCTGTGCAGGTTATTAGAAGTTGCTAGCCAATGCAGGATGTCAAGCCGGACGCCCAAAAATTTACAGCACTCAAATCGGAGCCCGGAGGGGGAAATGGCCACAAAATGGTCAAGATATGAAAATGTGGACACTTGGGACGCCAAAATTGGGCATGCCTTTTGAGTTTGGACCCCCTCCTCCCCCCCCCCCCCTCCCCCTTCAAAATTTTAAGCATACAAGATAAAAAAACGTGGAGAGAGAAGATGAAGAAGGAGGAGATGGAGGCGCCAACATCACGCCGGATTTTGCGCCCTCTCTCCTCTCTCTCATGATTGGGGGGTTGCATACAACCCATGGAACGGATCTTGGGCCTTGATTCCCCCTTGTGGGCTGAGCATATCACCATCCTTTGCTTGTCCAATGGTGACCTAAATGGAAAATTCTGATTTTAGTCTTTCTCTCTCCTCTCTCTCTCTCCCCTAAGGGGATGTTCTTGTGTGCAAGAGAAAAATGAAGAATGGTGAAGGAAAGCTTGTCCGGATGAGACCGGATTGCTTCCCGATTGATATAGACATGAAGATTGATGATTGTGAAGATGCTGGACATTGAATAAGGGCTGACCCGTAGTCCCGTAGAAAAACCAAGATCCCGAGACATGAAGCCTAAGCGGTAATTCAAATTTTATGAAGAAAAAATGAGTTTTTATGCTATTTGGTTATATTCTGAAAATCTGAAAATCATAAGTGATATGATTGAAATTAATGTTATAAAACCCGTAAAACACGCGTTTAAGGGAAAAAACGGGGTTTTTTACAAAATAAATGGGAAATATGAGACATAATGCCTACAAAACCTGAAATTTTGCTGTCAAGGAACCTAAGGGCCACAGCCCATAATCAATCTTAAATTTTAGTCATTTTTTATTGAAGAAAATAGAGGAAAAATGCCAAAAAATAGTGAAAAATGGGTTTTAAATGGGAGAAAATTAGGAAACAGTAAAAGGAAAATTCCAAAAAATTACATGTGTGTTTGTGCAATGTATAATGAAGGTAGAGCATGAGGTTAGTATCGGTTTACCCTCGTTTCTATGTTTTTGTTCGTGTTTATCGCTTTCTCTATTAAGAAATACACATAAAACGATTCTTTCACCTATCAACGAATGCAAAACATTAAATGGTAGGGTGAGGGGGAAGGTTGAGCGTCAAAGTACAATCTTAAATCTGATTTATGTGTTGTATCATGTCTTTAGGCTGTTGTTTTAAAATAAAGAGGAAATGCAGCATGAGCGTAAGGCTCGGTGTCTCTTCTCGTTCAATATATAAACGCTAGCATGGAAATCATGAAAAGATTGGTTTCTCACGATGCACAATGCTGATTTTCTGTTGTTTGTGCACTAAACAATTCACATTATGCACTACTCATGGTTCATGGTATCAAAGGAAAAGCTCCTGGACTATATAGCAATTGTTTTCTTAGGAATTCGATCCACGATTGAGAGTATAAGGGTATCCCTTGCCATAGGATCGAAGGTGGGTTTCCTAAGGGACTGTTAAGTGAGGAAACATGGTATATCTCCTGGAAATATGAGAAATATGAAAGAGAGGAGTTTGTGTTCGATTGTGTTAAATGTTTAGCAGCGCATCAAAGGGACAATCCCTGCGATGTAGGAGAGTTGCAGTGGGGCCGTGGTGTTTCTACCGAGAGGTTGCCTCCATATGTATGTGATCATGCAATTTCCAATGTGTAAGGGTTCTTGCTCTGAGAAGTTTATAAAAGGGAAAAGTTGGACTACAAAATGATAAAAACCATAAACACATAGATTAGGCTTTAGGGCAGTTAGTCCTTTAGCAGTAGATAGACGCTCCTGGTCCGCGAGGCTGTGAGAGTGTGTTTGTCTGTCATAAACATGAGGTCCGACTAGTGCCATAGCCAGTGCCGGCCCGTTTCAGGTCCCATCAAGTAGTAATAGTAGTTTTCTTGTTTGTTGTTGTTGTTGTTGTAGTTTTTTTTCTTTTCTTGTTTATTGTTGTTTAGTTTTCTTGTTTGTTGTTGTTGTTGTTGTTGTACTAGTAGTTGTTTTTGTTGTTATTTTTTCTTCTTTTCTTGTTTACTGTAGTGGTAGTGGTAGTGGTAGTGGTTTGTTGTTGTGGTAGTGGTAGTGGTAGTGGTAGTGGTAGTCATCGTAGTCGTAGTTGTAGTCGTGGTCGTGGTCATGGTAGTGGTCATGGTAGTGGTAGTGGTAGTGGTAGTGGTAGTGGTAGTGGTAGTGGTAGTGGTAGTGGTAGTTTTCTTGTTTGTTGTAGTAGTAGTAGTAGTTTTTTTTCTTTTCTTATTTATTGTTGTTTAGTTTTCTTGTTTATTGTTGTTGTTGTAGTAATGATAGTAGGATTAGTTTTTTCTTCTTTTCTTGTTTGTTATTGTTGTTGTAGTAGTAGTTATTGTTGTTTTTTCTTATTTTCTTGTTTATTGTAGTGGTAGTGGTAGTGGTAGAGAGAGAGAGATGTTTTGTTAAAGGAAATTGGTAGTAGAGAGAGAGAGAGATGTTTTGTTAAAAGAAATGAGAGAGAGAGAGAAAGAGAAAAAGAAAGAAGGAACGAGAGAAAGGGAATAAACATACAACATAATAAAGAAAGAGAAAAAGAGAGAGAGATAGAAGGAGAGAAGAGAATGAATGGATAAAAAACAAAGAGAGAGTGGTGGTGAGGTCCGGTGCAATACCACGAGATGGGAAACACTCCCACATACATTAATTGTGGGTGGGTGGAGACTTTACATACATTATTTTTGTTGAGTTAGAAGAGAAGAAATCCCTTCTCAAACAATTTAAGAAAGAAAAAAAGAATGATAACAAAAACAAATTTTTTGTCATAACGTAGACCAAATGGAAAACGATGAAGGCCGTGATGTTCAAGATCGCGAGCGTATCCTAATCAGCATGTCCGATGTCTTTGCTCTTAATGTAAGCTGGCAATTAGAAGAAAATGTTGATTGTCTATAGAACACATATGATGCTTCGGTGAGATGGCATATCAAGGACACGTCGCTTTCTTGCCAAAGGGTCATGAACTCAGGGAAGGTTTTCTTGGATGACCTCCAGCACGTATGAATACCCAAAGCTAGTACGAGCTGAAAATGGTCCACAGGAAGTCACATCCAAATGGAATGCAATGGTTCTCAATTTTTTATGAGTTGCCATATTGGACCCACTTACAAATCAACGACTTGTTGGATCCCATGCATATTTTCAAGAACGTGGGTAGCTTGCTATGGGATCACATCACAAGAATGAGAGACACTGTAGGGGCACGGATGGATTTGAAGGAGGTAGGCAAGATGGAGGCACTTTGGCCGTAGTCGAGTGCTGATGGTCGCTTGCAGCTACCTCGCGCTCCTTGGGTTTTTTCCACTAAAGAAGAGTGCATTGTGAAGTAAAGAGTCAATTCTATCCGCACTCCAACGTGTATGATGTGTTCTCTCAGGTTGCGTTTTCTAAAGATGACCAATTATCAGGGCTAAAATCCCATGATAAGCATGAGATATGTTAGGTTTGTACTACGAATGGATTGTAAGTAGCGTGCATATTTTGCTATTTTGAGTGTAGTCATTGTACATAATGCATCCTCATTTATGGCAGTTTGTACTACCGATTGTGATCGTAGGATGCCTTACTCCAGAAATACACAGGGCGATTTACAAGTCGTTGACTTTAGTGCAATGGATCTCACAAAAGGAGATTAATACGTCCTCTATTGAATCCACAATGTTAACCAGTCCAAAAAAGCTAAAGCAAAAGACAAAGGCCAAGGCAAAGTGAAACAAGAGAAAGGCGCACAAGGAAAAGTGCAAGTCAACACTTTGGTAAAAGAGCGCAAGCGCATCATGATTTAATTTAAGGAGTGTCAGGCTCTCTCCCCTGGAATTTGTAAAGGTAGATGGGCGGTAGGAAGGAAGCTAGGAAGATAAGAGGACAATGGGAAAAAGGGCCTAGGCCACGGGCAGCCATGTAAAAGAGGGGATAAGGGAATGACTATTTAAAAGGGCTTTAGGGTTTTGTATATAAAGTTGAAAAGTGAATGAGAAGCTCATTCTTGTGTGTAGCCAAAAGTGGCTCTCCTCTTGTTCTTGTTCTTCTTCTTGTTGCTTGCTTGAGGTTGTGCTTGAGAGAGAGTGTGTGAGAGTGTGAGGGAGTGAGTGTGTGAGGGTGAGGGACTGGGGAGGAGAAGCTCTCCATCTTCTCCTCTCTTCTTCTATTCTATTCTCTTCTCTTCTCTTGCTCACGGCTATGGAGCTTGGAGTGTGGAGCTTGAGGATGGAGCTTGCTTGAAGCTTGCACTTGGATCGTGGAGCTACCGGAGTACGCGGGAGAGGAGGTAACTTGATCAGCATGGAGGTAAGCTCACTATACCTGTAGATATGGATGGCGCATCGCCTATGTGAGAGGTAGCCATTAGTGCTCGGCTTGGAATGCTTGAAACAATAAGCGGTCCATGGGTCTTGGCGGTTGAGTGAAAACTCCCACATTTTGGTTCCATTGTTGCCGAGACTAATGAATTCAAGCCTTGATCAATTGCACGCTTCCAATCGAGCATTGAAGTAGGGTTTTTCCCAAACCAGTGCTTGAGGTAGATAGGCAGGAAGCGAGGGAGTTTGAAGAGGTATTCGATCTCCTTAGCAAGTAGGTTTTTGTTGTTTTGGACTTGGGAAAGAATGATGCAGTAGTGTATGTATTTCTTAAATAATTTTTTCTTGCATTTAGGAAGGATAGGAGCAAAACATTGGAGCGAATAGTAGGGTTTTCTGTTGCTATATAACAGGCTGAAACAGGGAAATAGGGACACAGATTCAGATTTCTGGCTGGAAGAGTATGAGGGACTAACTTCTAAGGTCACATCAGGCTAGGATGGGGCAGTAAGAGGCCTAGGTAACCAGGAAAGACCACATTTGACATCTTGCCTTCTGAGAAGAGAGTGAGCTTGAGAGCCAAGGAGAGAGCGAGAGAGAGAGAGCAGCGGGGAGACCCCTAAAGTACCGATCAATTCAAGCACCATAGTGATTCCAGGTAAGTCTGGCATTTCATTGTATTGCTTTGCATCTATTTGGAAGGCCCGACACGATTCCATGGACTAGGCATTGAACTTGAGGCATTGCGTGCAACTTGCACGCCATTGTCGGCACTATCGGACCAGTTTGTCGTGTAAGTCCCAGACTAGGACTATCCGACTTCTGGAGTCGAACCGTTCGACTTTGAAAATCATACCACTTTTCCAATCTGATTCCCAGAATTGGACCATCTTTGCCTGTCTAATCGTACACTTGACCGTCTGATTTTGAAAATCCGACACTCAGAGCCTGGAAATTGGACACAAGGAATCAGACGGCTCAGAATCGGACGCCGGTCAAAATCGAACGTTCGATTCCAAAAATCGGACGTGATCAAAATCGGACCATTGGGCTGATCAGACCAACCGAAAATTGGATGTCCAATTCTGATAATTGGACTCCTAATAATCGAACATTTGAGAATTGGATAGAAAATTGTCAAAATCGGACAGGTATCTAGAACACAAATTTTGACACATCTAAACCATGAAATTGACCCCAAAGGCTACGTAGAGCTAAAGGCACACCACAGATCCATCACTAGGCTGAAACTTAGAGCAAGTAGTTCAAAATTTGGCTATAAATGGTCCTCAAAATTGCTCATGGTGTTTATCGTAACGGCCTTGCGGGCTGGGGGGAACTACCCCCCCCCTCCGACCTCCCCAAGTAGATTGGAGAGAAAACATGCGTCGTGATAGATCCTCCAAATTGGACCCTAGTGTAGTAATTGCTCTACACGAGCATGGATTCTCACTTGCAAAAGAGCAACCAAAAGCCCCTACCCAAACAGAGAGAAACAGAGACCCTAGAACATCAATGGGCCAATCTAGCCAACAAGGGCAAAAAGGCCACACTGAAAAAACACATATGTATTGCATACGGATTGCATCTATTCAAAGCAGAAATCAATAACATCAAGCTACAACAGCAAGAATGACTAGATATGACAGTCCTGACAATAGATGCTCCTTGAATAGCACTGCATTGACGATCCAAGACATTAGTGGAGAATCCACATCTGGTCATGCAGTTTGGGAATCAAGGGCATTTGTCAGAAGGCTTAAATTTACAAGCTAAGGCCGGCAAGACGAATACATAGTACCACCTGCTTATCTTAGGGTCAAACTCACCACAAAAAGAGAGCATACTATTGATGCTCTGATTTGATAAAGGTGCATATTTTAATATCTTGACCTATGAATCATGGACCCTACTAGGCCAATCGGAGCTCACACCGACTAATGCAATTCTTAGTCCTTACGGGGAACACCCACAAGCAATCGTAGGGAAGTGCAAAATCCTTGCGACAATTGAAATTGAAAGCTTGCCTATGCTATTCCATGTTCCTCCAAATAGTGCTAATTACGGGAAGGAAACCCTCCTTGGAAGACCCTTCAAAAGGGCAACTGTGTGAGGTCGACAATGTAGCACAGAGGATACAATTGATACTACCAAGTGTGAGGATAGTCACAACCTTTAGCAAGGGTGACCTCATCGAACCTTGAGGGAAAGTCAAAGAGGGTGTTGACATAACAGTCAAGCCTACTAACGAGAGCAAAAACCTGTTGGAAAAGTTGATACAAGCACAGGTCTAACAACGAGAACTAGTGAGTGAAGCCATGACTAAAACAAGAACGAGAGACAAGGCCAGGGATGGGCTTTGGACTTACAAATATTGTAGAAGACCCCAAAAGAAGCCCAAGACTTATAAACAAAGTCATCAATCGAGGGTCAACACAACACCATGATGGATATCCAAAGCGTTGCTACGTGCTCAAGGGTATTACACAGGTAATCGATGGATTTGAATGCCAACACCCCCTGCTAAACCTACTTTGTCGATTGAAGGCCAGATCATATCAAGAGCAAAGAAGAATAGGAGAAGATCTAAACAAAAAACTAAGTCTTGAGTCAAAAACATTGGAGTGATCGAGCCCCTCACGGTTGAAATCAAAAAACCAAATGGGACCAATCGAAGGGTAGATCCTCAGCCTAGCAAGCTTGCCAAGAAGATATCAGTTGTAATCATTGAGGATACGCAAAAGCCACTAGTGCCCAAGGTGCCTTTGATTCCCCAAGAGGATAGTAGGCATCATAGGCACAACATTGCTCATGGCAAGGTTAAATGCTCAATAAAGAAAATGGTAAAATCATCTAACAACCATAAGCAAATCTTCCAGCCAGTGTTAGAGTCACTTAAGAGTCCCAAGTCTCCTACACCTCTTTCCCTAAATGGACACAAGAAGCACAATAGCAGTCATCAAGTGCAGCTACTCAATCCCAATCTCTATCTCCATCTAAGATTCCAAATGTCCAAGAGGGGGGACATGACACCATCCGTAGCTCTCGGCCCAAGGATATGCCTGTGCAACCTATTGTGACTAGCTCAACTCATGCTCGATCTACACAGGTGAATTCTCAAAGGGCAACAAAAGACATGACCACTTCCGATCGCCCTAGGGACTTGACACCGCAATCCACCAAGAGTAGCCAGCCCACTGGACTAGCCGCTACTACTTCCAATAAGGAATCACAGCAGTTACAACCCTTGGTCGTGACAACGCCCCTTGCAAAACGTGTCCTTAGTAGTTTACTTGTGGAGAAGGTGTCGCAACCAACTTCCCTAACAACTCCAGCACTTCCAAAGTGCCTAAAGCCTAGGTCGGAGGAGTTAAACACAAAGGAATTGGCTGAAGAGCTAGACTCTCCAAAAAGGGAGGTAGTTGTACCCTCACAACCTAGCGAGGCTATTCAGCAGGCCATGGCTATGTCCCATGAGAACACACTAGAGAAAGAAAATGCTGAGGCCCAACCAAACACATCAACGGTTGAGCTAGTCCAAGGTCCTGAGTCATTGAGAGATGCACCTTCACTGACCAAGAAAAAGAGGAGAAAATAGCGAAAACAACAACAGCTACTATAGGTGGTTGTGGACCCCAAGAACATCGAGACCAAGAGCACTGGAGAGCTAAGGAATAAAGCATCGAGACCATCCACCAATGAACCCATTGATGTCTCTCCTAATAGTGGTGAAACCTCAGACACATCCGTGTACTCTGAAAAATCAAAGCAACCATTACCATCAATGGTTGCTTCTAACACTCAATCCACCGACAATAGAACTCGCATTGACCAATCAAGAGTGGATACAACGTTGTCACAATAGGGTGACAAATTTATACTAGTCACATCCAAGGAGAACCATGATGCAATAACAAAGCCTCAGGAGAAACATGGAAACCCCAAGAGCATAAGAAATCCTAGTGTTGGCCAATCTTGCTCATCTAGGCCTGAGCCCCCAGCTATGCTAAAGGCTAGGCAAACTCCTAGAACCTTGCATGAGATAGCAACCGAGCAAGCCCTTGTTGAATATAGAAGTTTCATAGAATGCTTAACTGAGTTGGATGCTAAGCTCAAAGTTTTTGCACGTGTCTATGTCCTCGCAAACATGGGCGCATTCCCTAAGGAACAGCTTGTAGAATACTTGCCATTTCACTTATCTTGGGAAGAGCAAGAAACATCTTGATGAGCACTATACCAAGATCCTACATGAACACATGCGACTCATCTCTAACAAGGAAGCTGACGAACTACGCTTAACTGTAACATTCAATTATGTGCTCTACCAACCAAATCTCTTAGAGATAGAGCAACTAAAGCGACTACCAGAGGGTCAAAGTCAATTTAAACAAAGTTGATGTGAAAACCATGTTGCAATGGCCCAACTGGGAGCCCAAATCATGACACTCTCAGAGGAGCAATTAGCCAAATGGAGGTCTCAAAGAGACCCAACCTATGTGGCACCAACTTCCTTTTGAGTGCTGACTGCCATTCAGGGCATGGACTTAGTTGAAACTAGCCAAGAGAACTCTTTGTCTGATAAGGTTCTCACTGAGGAGGAGTTACATGCTGCTAGTAGACTTGGACAAGGTTCCATGCTACTCGATGTTGCAAAATATCTATCTGTATTGAGTAAGCTGCCACGAGTACTAGATACGTGTGCCACGCTCCAGTACAATCCAGAGTTCTACAATTGGCTTTTATCCTCGTGAAGTGACATGGATTCGTAGATATGTATATAAATAAACAATGACTTTTGTGACCCTGTATAGACAATGTCAACACACATAAGCAATGATAGTCAAGCGCAGGGAGAACAGTTGGGTTCAACAGGCCAAGCTCCTCATGTCCTCCTCTCACCACACATTTAGAAGTTTTGTGATCATTCCCGCCTCTAGGTGGAAGGCATGCAACCCTCATCACCACCATAGGAAGCTCTGACCAACATCTCTGAGGGTGTAGATAGGGTACCGTCCCTTTCTATACACCTTTCCCCTTTCCGGTCTATCCTTCCAAAGATGAGCCCTACCCCACTCCCTGGCAACAAGTCCATGCAACTTAGCATAAGCAAAGATCTGCTAATGGCTAGAGGCTAAATGAACATCATTATAGGGGCCATCACTCTGCAACAAACACTGCATGCCTCACCTCTCCCCTTCTCAGCATATGTGCTTGATAACCCACTGTATAATTCCTTCCATGTGAGTGGTTTTATCCTGTCTCAAGGCCTAATCCTTGGTTTGCATTTTGCAGGTTCCCCCTACTATAGCAGGCATGGAGCACCCAGTGCAGTTGGCTTGCAAAAACGCTATCCACCGTCAAAGGGAGCATGCAACACAAGCTCCTTTGTCGGAATGTTGCGTGCCTAGCCTCACAAGGTATGCAAAGAACGAGGCCCCAAGCGACACCACCCTGGACGTAGGCTAAAAAATCCCCAGGCCAGGGGAATAGAAGCTCGAGGGAGCATGCAAGGTGTGGCAACACCGGTTGTGCGGGCCCCTAATGGACACTCGGGCACCAGGTGCTCGAAAGAGGAGAGGGCAGCTCGAGACAAGGAAGAATTTGATGCATTGTTCAAAAGCATTTTGGAAACAGTTGCGGCCAGGGACTACACCATTCAAGTCCCGGCCGACATCTTCCTTGCCCAACCTCACAGGAGCCCCTCACTAGTAGAGCCTCAGTCGCTTGACCACCCAGACTCACCCCGCCTCGTGCAAATAGAGTAGCCCCTATGATATATAAGAAACTTAACAAAGGCCATCCTGCCATAACTTTTTGTCTTTAAAAGGTTAAAGGGGAAAACTCCCCACCTGTACACACTTCCCTTACCTATTGCTAATATATGCCACGTCTTTAACAAGCAATAGAATAGGCATCGCACTCAGCATCATAGGATTTTGAAAAAGTAATATCTTGACATGATTGCATTTGTTCGTTGTACTTGATGCATGAGACTTGAATATACTCTCATGAAGTGACAAGTGGATGCAGGTTGACACAGGTCTTCGTGCAAACGTGTTCAATGCCTAAGTCATCGCAAGACCACCAACCTCACAAACAACTGCAACAAAACCATGCTGCCAAAAGCAAAAATCACCCTTGTGAGTGCCCACATGGCATGGCCCAAGGCATAGTCGTGGGCTACGCTCTCTTTCTGGGTCAAGCTCTACAATTTTCTCACGATAGTTGTTACCTCAATTGTACTGACATCGCGTGTCGCAAAGAGGTTTGTAATATCTCAAGTGTATCTCCCCATCTCAACAACTACTACTCTAACAATGAGGCTAGGGCACAATCATCACTATAATATCTATTTCCTGAGCCTTCAAAGCTTGACATTTCCCAAACCATTGAAAGGCTGATAGCCTCAACATATTGCAATGGTTGTACTCAGGCAAGCCAAAAAAAAAAAAAGAGAAAAGAGAAGAGAAAGAAAGAAATAAAGAAAAAAGTAGAAGAAAAAGAAACAAAAAAGAAAACAAAAGAAAACAAAAGAACGAAAGGATACAAAGCATCCACAATCACAACAGAGCACTTAGGGGTTTTCAAATTAGGTACATCCGGGGACCTTGATTGGATGGCTCAGTCCCTAGTCCCCTAGCCCTTTAGCATTACCCACAATTGTTCAGGGCACATCAAGGGCAGAACATACCTAGGGAGCTCGTCTCGCCTATGATTAGACCTCTCACCTTGACCCATTCGCACGATTCCCTCTTACACTTTGCCTTAAGACCATTGCAATCAATTGTGGCAAGCACCGCACAAATGGCCATGAAAACTACACTGTCCTCATCACGCAGGTCCAATAGCTACCAACTACCGACAGTGCAGTGTCCCCATGTTCAATTATGCTATCTTGTGCAGTCACAACGCAAAGGATGTCTCATACACCTTCACATGTACTTCTTCTCAACATGGAAAACTTTGCTTCATCTACACCTTGTTACGAGAAACCAGCCCGCATCTTCTAACTACGTAATATCTAAGTATGCATGAGCACTCACATAATATCTGCACCAAAATATATACACATTTTGGGTCCTCAAGTGCAAAACAATACTCTCAGCTTGCTTAGAGTTCGACTTGTCTCCCAAAATAATTGAATTATGTCTTGTGCACGATAGAGAAGACTAGCACTACCCCTAGGGAGACACCACCTATGAGAGGCTTTCAATTGCAGGTATTGAAGACTACAATGAAAGTTTCATTCACTCTTCATCGACATCCAACTCTGAATTCTTATCCTTTATCATCCTACAAGCCCGCAAAGAATCGTCATGTGCAGAATCCCCAACAAACCAACACTTGTGCTGGCTATGAATGCAATCCTCCACAAAGAATAGCCCTACCACCAACTCCAACAACCCTTCCACTAGTCACCTAGGCCACCAATGTGCCCCCAAGGACCTTCCTTCACACCACCACCAACACTCCTCCACAGCTACCATCTATGTCCCTTTCACCCACGTCTTTAGTGCATGCCAAAGCTTGCCACGTACGACAATGAGTGCCATGGGACTGGCACTCATCTAAGAGGGGGGTAATGTTAACCGGTAGACGAACAAGGTGGAAAATCTAGAAAAGCTAAAGTAGAAAACAAAGGACAAGGCAAAGGGAAATGGGAGAAAGCTGGACAAGGAAAAGTGCAAGTCAACACTTTGGTAAAAGAGCACAAGCGCATCATGATTTAATTCAAGAATCTTTGGGCTCTCACCCGTGAAATTTGTAAAGGTAGATGGGCGGTAGGAAGGAAGCTAGGAAGATAAAAGGACAATGGGGAAAAGGGCCTAGGCCATGGCCAGCCATGTAAAAAAGGGGATAAGAGGATGACCGCCCAAAAGGGATTTAGGATTTTGTATATAAAGTTGAAAAGTGAATGAGAATCTCCTTCTTACGTGTGGCCAAAAGTGGCTCTCCTCTTCTTCTTCTTCTTCTTGCTTGCTTGAGCTTGTGCTTGAGAGAGAGTGTGTGAGAGTGTGAGGGAGTGAGTGTGTGAGGGTGAGGGACCGGGGAGGAGAAGCTCTTCATCTTCTCCTCTCGTCTTCTCTTATCTTCTCTTGTCTTCTCTTGCTCACAGCTATGGAGCTTGGAGCATGGAGCTTGAGGATGGAGCTTGCTTGAAGCTTGCACTTGGATCGTGGAGCTACCAGACTGCGCAGGAGAGGAGGCAACTCGATCGGCATAGAGGTAATCTCACTACACCCGTAGATATAGATGGTGCGTCGGCTATGTGAGAGGTAGCCATTAGTGCTTGGATTGGAACTCTTGAAACAATAAGCGGTCCGTGGGTCTTGGCGGTTGAGTGAAAAATTCCACACACAAGGTGGGGAATAGTGGAGACGGTTTATCTCTTTGAGAAATACCTGCCTATCAGCATGCTCACAATACAAATCCACCTCCTTGTGTATCTTGTAGATGAAGTGGAGATTGCTAGACCTCTCCATATGTGATGGATGTTCTTCTTGGAGTGCTTCATGAAAACCTTGAAAGTCTTTGTGTGACAACGAGCTCGGCTAGAAGGTATCATGGCTAAAGGTTGGTTCGTGTCTGAGGTGTTAGTGCATATTTCACAATGGCTACCAACGGTGGATTTAGACAATAGTATGCTATGGTTGCTGAAGGATGATGATAGACTGACCAGAGATTTGGTCGTTGAAAATGGGGTAGAAAAAAAATTGGATGTTGCAATGGAGGAGAAAGTGAATCACTTTTGTATGTTGCACCATGCCCCTATGGAGACGTGGCTTGCTAAGTACTAGCAAGCTAGGAAAGATTGAGAGAAAGCATGATCTGAATTTCAATGTATTACGTGCCATTGACCGATTTGATATCCCAAGGGCATGGAGGAGATGTTGTGGTTTATGTCAAAGCGATGGTTGCATGGAGCTGTGATCGCAACGTCTCGCGAAGGGGTGGAGGTCTCAATCGAGGAGTGGAAATTGTCGAGGGGATGTAGTCCAAAGGTGATGACATGTTTAGGGTTTGTCGTATCTATATTTTATATGTGAAAACTAATTGAGTGTTTCAATGTACAATACAAAATATACAGTGCAACGTGGTCACGTGGACGGCATTTTCACGTGGAGTGTATTGACAAAATGCGCTCCACAACAAATTGTGGTATCATGGTAGGGTTCGAGCAAGAGAGCTAACGATGAGTAGCTGATCCAAACATGATTATAGATGAGATGGAGTATTTTGGAAACTTGCACAGAGTATTGTTACGGTGGATTATCATAGCTTCTCCATGATCCTATTCAATGTGCAATGGTTTAAAGTGGTACTTGAAGGGGCTAGAGCAACAATTCAACAAAGTCCATCTGGATTTCTCAAAATAGATTCCGAAAAAAAATGGATGGATTTGCGTGACACATTTGTGTTGCTAGCCCATTGTGAACATGTGCATGAACTCATGTGTTTTTAAATTGTATTACGACATGGTACATGTCACAATAGTTAAATCTCTCTTGTACGTGATTTTGAACATGTAATTTTCTATCCAAACCCCTGACAACCTCGATGGTGGTATGTTATACCTTTAGCTCCCCAAAGTGCAAGAGTATATGATAAAAGTAATGTTCCGAGCATAGATCATGACAATATGCAAATATAGGGGTCGATATTGCAAGGGGTGGAGGCCATCGAAAGCTTGGAGCATGTAGAGGAGCCAACATCAGCTAACAATGATGGAAATGGAGAAGTCCAAGAATTCTTTGTGAATGAGGTGGACTCATCCTTTTGTGGTGACACGTCTATCAACATTCCAGTGTATGCAGAGTTGTGTCTGGAGATTGACATAAGACCATAGGGTACTTCATTCTTGGAGCATCCACCTACTCAATTCATTGATGAATTGCTTATAAGGGTACATAAGATATGCATTTTAAGTAAGATCATTTTTTAAAGATTTATATTATTGTGCTTTTTATGATTTATATTGATTATTCTAACATCAATTTTTGTCTATGTAGTGACCTTTGTGGATATTTAGATCATCAAGATGAGTCAAGGGATGAGCGATGAGAAGCTACAAGAGATCTTCACGCGTATGTCTCTAGATCAGATGGCGAGATTCAGAGATATGGTGGACCAAGAGCTATCTCGGACACCATCAGGTCGTTCTATTAGATCTACTTTGGTATACTCTGATGCTTCAATTTCTAGAAGACAAGGTCGACACTCCAGAATTGGGCCAAATGGAGGGAGTGGTTTAGGGGATACAAGTGCTAATCCTTACTCTCATGGCAGTTTGAGAGAGCGTGGTTCATGTGGTTGTTGTGGAGGTACCGACGCAGTTTCTCCGTCTCGTCGTTCTACGAGAGTTGTGTCACCTCCAGCCTTTTTCACACTTGTGGGGATGTCTACTCCAGTCACTCCCGCTTTTGCTCAGCCATTTGCAGGTGGCACCCCTATGGATGCTACTCCAAGAGATACTATCCCCGTAGGTACACCAGATGTACAGGGTCTCCTCAATATGCCCAGTAGCGTGGCCGCAGGTGGGAGAGGACCCATCCTAGACATACCCCAAAGGGGTATGCCTACCTTGTAGATGATAGGACAAGAGCCATAATCATGAATGATGAGGGGAGGAGGGTGATGGCTCGTATGAGAGAGTTGTGCCAATAAGTTTTTCGGTACAATGTCTTGGATAATTGGAAGAACATACTAGAGGGGAGCAAGGACTACATAGTAGCATCCTTGCATGAGGAATTTCTGGTACCAGCCACATCAAATAGGTTTTCTATGGACTGGATGATGGAGTACATGCGTGCATACATGTCACACATATGATCGGATGCATGCAAGGCACTCAAGAGTGGGGCTTCAAAGCCCAAGTTGCTAGACACGGATGACTAGCGTTGACTCAAGGAGGAGGCTACAGATTCTCCAGGACGTTGGAGACAACAATGCAAGGTGGCGAGGGCACGACTAGAGGCCGGAGTGGTCCATCATCTTGGGAGTGGCAGCCATAGGACATATCTTGAGGACTTTGTAAGTTTTTCTTTTGTTCTGCTTGCTTATGTTTTTGCAAAATCCTTTGTACTGACAATCATGTTTCTAATAGTTGTATTTTGTTTTCTTGGCAGCACATCCCTTACAAACCGCAATCCCACCAGCCTTGAGGCTCAATATGCAAAGAGGCACGGTCTCACTGCATTGATCGACCGATTGTATGGATGTCGCAGCCTTGTAAGTCACTCATCTTTCTTGTCCGTAGTTACTAAGTTTAATTAAAATGTATTATTGTATGGTGGACTGATGTATAGTTGTTTCTTTCTTTGCAAAGTCCATTCGATGCTCGTTTTCGGCGGGACGAGGTTTCAAATGGCAAGGATTTATAGCTCGCCCTTGGATCCATGGAGCTCACATACTCTTCTTTTTTGGTCACGTGATCTATGTAGACATTTTCTATGTAGTAGTAGTATCTTGCCATGATTGTACCGGTCGCTTTCATTACACGATCATGCATTTATTTCATGTATCAGTGTATCTCTTCATGCCTCACCTCCTCATGACTCACCTCTTCTTTCATTTCAAACACACAAGAAGTTAAAAAGGAAAGCCAAGGAGAGGAAGAAAGAGAGAACAAGAGAGAGGAGAACAAGAAGAAGCAGCAAGCAAGCAAGCAAGCATCAAGGGAGGGTAACTTACCAAGGAGAGGAAGAAAGAGAAGGAAGAAGGACCACCACCCGCCACACCAAACACCCAAGGTGAGTCTCTCTCTCTCTCTCTCTCTCTCTCTCTCTTTGTTTCTCTCTTCGTCTCTCTGCTCTGTCTTTGTATTTAGGATTTGTGATTCCATTATGTATTGCATTTTGTAAATCATCAATGGCAGTTGTCGGCCTAAAATCAGTCGACCGAGCGCGTTTGATAATGCGTCTACATCTCAGTGTAGATATAGATATAGATGCGAAAATTTTTTCTCTGAGGGTGCGTCTTTGAGCGCGTGTGCTTTGTAGTGTACACGCGATGATACACATGCTAAAAGACGTCCACAGAGATGCAGGTATAGACGCACATAGAGACACAGGTATAGACGCTGTATGTAATATGTTTTATCTACATAGAGTAATATGATTTTTCTTGTGTAGATGTGGAATCCTGGATCCTCCAGCACCCCATTCAACAAGGAGCAATTCATGGGGGAGATGACCAATTATCTTGGTCTTCCTCCCACTGCAGATGAGGTTTTTAGTGTGATGTCTGGGACACCTATCACATCTTTGCCTACACTAGGATCAGCTGAGGTACATGGATCAGCCGAAGCACATACATCTGCAGAAGCACGTGTATTGAGTGAGGTAGAGGGTAGTGCACATTGAGGGAGGATGGAGAGCGGTGCGGGAGGACGAGGAGGTCGAGGGCTTTGTGGGGGTTGCCTAGGTGGTGGCTCTCGATCACCCTCACCAAAAAATAAGAGAGGTGAGCCTCCACAAATGTACTACTCTATCACTGATGTTGGTGGTATCTTGCATGACTTTGAGGGGAGGGAAGTGATAGCCTACTTGAGGAGTGTCGTGCATGCCACATACAAAGATTGCATGATTCCCTTAAAGCATCAAAAAAATGGTTTGTGGCAAGAGGTGCTACGGGCAGTACATAAAAGGTACCCTAATCTCGAGAATTCACAATTCTCAGATGATTGGGGACGGTCAAAGGTGAGAGACGCGCTTCATAACAAGAGGTTTCACCTTATGACACACGCCAAGGAGTCATTGCGGAGACAAGAGCAGGGGCGCCATGGATATGGCCAACCACCCAATTGCCACCGCAAGGAGTGGAAAGAGGCCAAGAAGAGAGTAGCGGAGAAAATGACAAGTTGCCAGCATGCAGAGGCGCGACGTATCCAGATGGCAACCATGGGATCGTCGCATTATGGATCGGGTGGCAGGGAGTCATGGGAGGTTGAGTTTGTAAGTATTATTTGATTTCTTTTTTTAAATTAAATTTTGTAATTTGTTTCACTTCATTATGTAGTGTGTTTTAATACGTTGTATGTTCAAATTGTTTTGTAGTATCATATCGTTGGTAGGATGCCTACTCCTAGAGAGGTAGGCTACCATTGAGGTCATATCCGGGCATCCACTTGGCAGCATTTCTACGAGGAGGGACTCATCACGGAGGAGCAATATAATTGCACCATGAGGATTCCACCACCAAAAGAGGTATGTTTTATTTTTTACATGAAAAGTATAGATAACTCTAATTTATTGTTTGTAATGGTATTTATATACCTTAATCCTTTGTGTAGGCAAACCCTGATGCAGTTGAGGATAGCAAAGGGGGGACTAGCAGTAGCGGTGGCGGCAACGGCAACGACACAAGCAATGGTGGTGGTAGCGATGATGATGCCTCTTCTAAGGAGATATAGAGGAGCCCCATGCATGCATGCCTCCCCTTGGCTTGTAATTTTCATTTTTGATAGGTATTACTTTCAACTAGTGCTTGCGACCATGACATCACAAGCACTAGAACTCATAATGTAAAAACGTTTCATCTATATATATGAAATTTCGTGTGCTACATACATTGTTTTGTTTTCAGTATCCAATCTTCGAAATAATCTTTCTCTGTTTTTCCTAAGCATACAATTTGATGTTGATGGGGGGGAAAAACCAGAGAGCACAAAGCCACATGCTCTCTGGTTTTTTTTCATACCTCTGTTTTGCGCGTCTATAGCACGTCTAAATTGCAGGATAAATGTGTGTCTATTCTCGTCAAAAAATTTCAGAGTAAATGCGGTTTTAGACATGTAGATAACCCTTGTATAGACGCACAATATGAATATGTCTACTTTTTTATAAATATGATTATATATTTACGTAGTGCGTTTATACGTGCATCTATAGGCGCGTCTAAGTGTGTATGTAACTCTGATAATAAGCGCACTTTTAGACACGATTTTGTAGATGCGCAAATAGATGCATTAATTCAAATATTGCGTCTACAAGCGTGTCTATGAACCCTTTTTGTTGTAGTGATAGTATGGATTGGGGTCATGGATTTTTAGGTGTCGATAGGTCATAGGAAGCTTAGGGTATCCTTTCCTTTGATACCGTTCTTCTCATAACGTCCCAACTCCTTGATTCTGTCGGCAGGGATTACTCGAGTCACTTTCTCATACACATACTTGTTTTGCTTAACCTTTCGACCGCCGACATGTAGGGTTGCCTTTGTGTGAGCCTCAACAAAGATGAACAGCTTCACGATCTTTAAGTCCTCCATCCACTTGATTCTCTTCAAGTTGGTTCGAAGGTACGCAAGTCGGTGGGTAGATATATGATAAATTCTTGAATCACCCGTCCATCTCCGTTCCACGTATAGGGGTGAAGGATTATAGATGCGGTCTAGGATATTCATCATACCTAGCCTTCGTTGATAGTCCGAAGCACGCATCGCGGTCATAAACATAACCTCGAACACCAAGAATTTGTTCCATGCTTCGCGACTCTGCAAGTCAGCATCGATAAGTAAGTAAGAAAATGTTCTTAACAGCAACATTTGCTCTACTTCTCCTCATTAAGTTTTGCTGAAATTATTAGATTCTCATTGGTTTACTCTGATACCAACTATAACGTGTCCACCTGTTCACTCATAGGACACGTCTTAGCAGCCCAATGGGAAGAGAGTCCAGAAAGTGCCGCCCGGCACTCCCACGAAATGTCACGGGGTTTGCAATGTCCTTCCCGAGTCTACCACGAAGCAGAAGCATTCGAGCAGTTCCCACTTAGGACCGACTTGAATTACGGTTTTCCTAGTGGTCAAATTTCTAGAACGGTAGCTAGCGTCGAGCCCCAAGCGAACTACTTTATGCAAAAACATCAGGGTCGAAGTGGATCCATGCTGCACTTGGTTCAAGGAGAATGGGAAACGAGAGGGATGCAAAGCTCGACCTCTCTACCGTAAGGCATAGTCCCATTTCATTCCCCTGAAACAACATAAATCGGGACTCTAGTACTCTAGATTCTAGGTCATCGTTCCTTGCTGTCAATTTCCTTCGAGAAAGGTTCCCGGCCAACCGGGACCACCCTGCCGTAGAACGGACCCATGTCCACATCCATCACACTTTCCTCAAGGTTGCTTTAGTTGTCTAATTACCTATCGTATTTAGTTTGACACCCAAAAACAGCTTCCTTAATTAGCAAATTAATCACCGGTTCCTTCACGTAACTTGAGCACTGACATAGAAAAACAATGTGAAACAAGTTCATTTTCAACAATTGATCTTATTTATCAATCTTTTGAATACATCATATAATCCAGCCCAAAGGCTAATCCATAATCTGCCCGAAGGTTAATCCAGCAATCCTCACAGGGTTTGATAATCCAAGTTTCTGCCCGTAGACTAGTATGTGGGCCTTGAGATCCAATCTTCAAGTCATGTTGGCCTCTTGTGTAGGACCCGGAGGCAAGGTATTTACAGCCAGAGCTCCCCTTGGCACCCAAGCGTCCTCCTGCTCCAAGTAGCACCCACGGAGAGACCTCTCACGATGTGTTTGGTCCACGTACTTGATGCGACTAACAACCCCTTTGGATAGGGTTAGGTAGACAATCAAGGGTAACTGGTGCTGCCTCTCCCTTCAGGCCTGGAACCTGAAGCATTAATTATTTTCCATCTTTAGTTCATTGAGCAAAGAAGTACAAACAATGCTCCTAATTGTACAGACACAATCAATCCAGTGGCTGTTTGATTTGGCCAACTACTAAGGTGTGAATCCTTCTCTCCAAATGCATCCAACATTCGATCCGGGATCAATTGCGACTTGGCAAGTTCCCCAAGGGTTTTTGTTGTTTGTTTACCCTTTTATCCTTGGGTTAGGATTTATACCCTGTTAACCCAAATTAACAAACACCTTAGGTTCCTTAAACTAACACAGTAAATCCTGGGCAACCTTGTCGTTCTAACATGATTTGTCAATTGCTTGCTAGATGACATACAACTTCCCTAATTTTGCAAATCGGCCTCACAAAAGGGTGATGTAATAGGATGACTATTCATCCTCTTACAAATTAAACTTGTACTTGGATCCTGCCTACCTTGTTCCAAGGAGTGGCAAATCTATCTTGTGATTTAGACACAAAGCCATGCGACATTGCAATTTCGCACCTAACTTGTGGGATCATTTCCCCCATCAAATGGCGTTCCTTGGTCAAGAAATACGTTTGGTCAAGATGTAGGGTTTGGGATGTCCTCTTGACCCAACCCAACCCTAACCATACTAGGCTGACAATGTTTGGCCCTAGGGTTTCTAAACTCAATCGGAAGTCTAGTATTAGGCCAATTTACCCTAGGGTAAAAACCCTAGATCGTTATTGTATGGGCATCCAATTAACCCTAACATTGCGTGAATGTGGGTAGGACCTTTAAGATCGAAAGTCTTGGCTTGGCATCCCAAGTGCGATACTAAGCAGAATTTTATCGCGACTTAACTCTATCTAGCACATTGAGGTGATCATCGCTTGAGTTACACCTTTGCAAGCAAATTACCTAATCGATCTAATGTCTTGCGAGAAGAGGTGATCTCTTCTTAGAGATGCAATTACTTTTTCCCAAAAAGACGTAAATAATTTCAAAATGCAACATTCCATGCAAATATGCAGTTCATGGACTTTTTCCTTCTATGCAACTATGAGATTTACAATGGCCATTTCTTTTCTTTGCCTAAACTATAAAGATTGACAATTTATGGCTATCTCTATAAACCCTACGTTGAATTTCAACAAGAACTATGCTTATAAGGCTTCGCCTAATGTATTGAATTCAAGCTTTAATATGAAAAATGCATCCTTTCTAAATACAAACATTAATGGAAACACTCTGTGCATGAACGAATATCATGAGACCATTATTGATTTAATTCGTCCTTCGATACTTAACCCCAACCTAGGACGTAATTTTCACCGCATGCAAATTTGTAAGGTACGTAAATCCCCTTTTACGCAATGCAACTACTTGGACAACATCCAATTGAGAGCGGAGTTTTGATGCTGAGAAGTGCTTAAAAATAGATAAAAATTACAAATATCAAGGGAAAAATATTCAACGTCGTAGGCGGTGGCTTGACCTAGGACGATTTTAAGCGTCAAAGTGCTTTAAAGGTGCCCGAGAAACACTTGTTGATTTTTGATAATTTTTCAAACTGTCGTGCGGATTTTTAGGAGTTTCTCGCCAATGCGGGATGTTAAGCCGGATGCCCATGATTTTTCAGAGCTCGATTCGGAGTCCGGACGGAGAAATGGCCACAAGTTGGGCAAGATTTGAAAGGGTGGACATTAGAGAGGCCAAATGAGATGTGCCTTTTGGAGGTTGGGGGCTAAAATTTTAATGTAACATCAAAAGATGGAAAAAAAAAACGTGGAGAGAGGAGAAGAACATGGCGCCATCAGGCGGCTGAAATTTGCGCCTCATCCTTCCATGATCATCATTGTTGGCTGTAAACACCCCCCCCCCCAATGATCATTGGCAGTGATTCCCCTCTGTATGCTGACTCTATCACCGTGCTTCACCCGTCAAATGGTGGCCTCAATGGAGATCTCTGATTTCAGTCTTTCTCTCTCCTCCCTCTCTCTCCCTTAAGGGGTTGTTCTTGTGTTGAAGAAGACAATGAGCAATGATGGAGGAAAGCTTGTCCGGATGAGACCAGATTGCTTCTGGACGGATGAGGACATGAAGAGTGCTATTCCTGAAGATGCTAGACATTGAATGAGGGCTGACACGCAGTCCCATAGCAAAGCCGAGATCCCGAGACACAAAGCCTAAGCGGTAATTCAATTTTTATGAAGAGAAAATGAGTTTTTATGCTATTTGGTTGATGAAATATTGTTCCCATCGACTGATTATGCATTATGTTATTGTTTGCTATGAGTTTGATCAGTTTATGCTCAGAAAATCAGAAAATCATAAGGATGACTGAAATTAATGGTATAAAACCCGTAAAACACGTGTTTAAGGGGCAAAATGGGGTTTTTTTTGCAAAATAAAGGGGAAACATGAGATGTAACATCAATAAAACCTGAAATTTTGCTGTCAAGGACGGAAGGGCCATAGCCCATAATCAATCTTAATTTCTAGTCATTTTTATTGGAAAAAATAGAGGAAAAATACAAAAAATGGTGGAAAATGGGTTTTAAATGGGAGAAAATTAGGAAACGATAAAAGAAAAATTCCAAAAAATTACATAAGTGTTTGTGCAATGTATAATGAAGGTAGAGCATGAGGTTAGCCTCAGTTTACCCTCATTTCCATGTTGTTGTCCGTATTTATTGCTTTCTCTATAAATAAATACACATAAAATGACTCTTACACCTATCAATGATTGCAAAACATTAAACGGTAGGGTGAGAGGGGAGTTTGAGCGTTAAAGTACAATATTAAAACTGATTTATGTGTTGCATCATGGTTATAGGACGTTTTTTTAAAATAAAGGAAAAGGCAACATGAGCGTAAGGCCTGGTATATCTCCTCGTTTCAATACATAAACGTTAGCATGGAAATCATGAAAAGATTGGTTATGCACAATACACAATGCTGATTTTCTATTGTTTGTGTACTAAACCATTCACATTATGCACTATGCATGGTTCATGGTATCGAAGGAAAATCTCCTAGACTGCATAGCAATTGTTTTCTTAGGACTGTGACCCATGATTGAGAGTGTGAGGTTATCCCTTGCCGTAGGATAGAGGGTCGGTTTCCTAAGGGACTGTGAAGTGAGGAAGCATGGTATATCTCTTGGAAATACGAGAAATATAAAAGAGAGGAGTTTGTGCTCGTTTGTATTATATGTTTAGCAGCGCATCAAAGGGCCAATCCCTGAGATATAGGAGAGCTGCAGTGGGGCTCCGACTATTAGTCAATGGAGTGCCTCCTATGTGTGTGTGATCATGGTATTGCCTATGTACTAAGGGTTCTCCCTTTGAGGAGTTTAAGAGAAATGTTGGACTATAAACTATAAACGCAGAAATTAAGCTTTAGGGTAGTTTGTCCTTAAGCATTAGATTAACGCTCCTGGTCCGCGAGGCCATGAGGGTGTTTGTGTGTCATGAGCATGAGGTCCAGCTAGTGCCATAGCCAATGCCGGCCCATTTCAGGTCCCATCAGCGGTGCATCTTCCGAGAGCCACTTATAAGTGGTGGCTTTCGGATCTAGGGTGTCTCGGGACCAAAAGGAAGTTGGTTTATGTCTTCTGACAAGGACTGTCAAGCCGAAATCTAGAAAGTAGAATATGCTGAGAGGGCTAGACGGCGGTTAGAGATCGTAAGCCGTTATTCTCCTCAAAGGAGTAGCCCAGTACATATAAGAAGCAGTGGTCTTAGTCACTCAACTTCTCCATATATTTCGCTAGGTGCAGGAGGAAGCGTAAGTTCTTCCTCTCCTCCACTAAGTCTACCCACTTCAAGTGGGGGTGTGAATCCGTCAGTTCAAGCTCCTATTGCTAATCCGATTACCACCATGGCATAGCCTATTGCAATCCCTGCAGGAACACCGGATTTACCAGCCTTAGGAGTTCCCTTACCCATTTTCAATGGGTTAGTGGAAGAGGATGCAGAATTTCACATTTGTGAGTTTCAGAGATTGATGTTCAAATATCGCATCCAAGACGATTGATGTTCAAATATCGCATCCAAGATTGATGTTCAAATATCGCATCCATGACGTTAAAAGGAAGGGCTGCGGTATGGTATCACAGCATAGAGTCTGGAACCATAACCACCATTGATCAATTCTATGCAGCTTTCCGAGCGGAATATGCCCCTGAAAGAGGTGGCCAATATTGGTTGCGGGTTTTGAATGTAACGTGCCAAGATCCTCACAAGAACGTGAAAGCATATGCCAAGAAGTTGAAGTATTCCGTAAGTTGCAAACTTACATTCCCATTCCACCAGCTGCCCAATTGCAATACTTTTTGCATGGGTTAGATTTTAATATTCAAGTACAATTGAGTAGTGTGACCTTGGCAGATATAGACACTGCTATTACGCGGGCAAAGGGAGTGGAAGCACGATTACAAACGGCCTTCTCCTCTTGAATGATTGTTAATGGGGGTTTAGTACCTGGCGGCAATCCATCATTGCCAAATGGAAGTCAAGGGATGCCTACAACTAACCCTATCGGGAGAGAGAGTGTGGTTTCAAATATACCTTTACTACCGGCTCCTCCCAATGTGACTATGCCTATGGCAAGTCAGTTGGCTCCACCAAATGTTGGAGGCCAAGTTTCAAATTCTAATGTTGTTCTTGTGGGTCAACAGCCAGTGCCAAATCAGATTGTCAGTCCAATGGAACAACGGGTTGACAATCGAGGCTACGAGTCGAGTGCATCTAATGTCCTTGGCGAAGTTAAGGACATGATGAAGCATTATGCCGATATGATTTCCGAACAATATCGACAAATAGCCGTCGATGTTAATGTTTTGAAGAAGCAACAAAACCTGATAGGGAGTCGACGCCCTGAAGAGGGTGGACCCTCTAGATTTAGTTGTAAATGGTGTGGTGGATAACACTTCCCTAGAAACTGTCCAAATGTGAAATGTGACATTTGTGGGAAGTCAAGCCATTTAGCTGCTACCTGTTGGAGTAAGATTAGTTCTCTCCAAAAAGGGAGTAAACAACCGGGCCCAGTGAATCATAGAGCACAAGGAAATAACTTGCAGCATAATGATGCACCAAGAAAAATATTGCAGAGGGGAAAAACAAATATAGAAGAGTTACCACAAGGCAATGCTGTCAACCTTATTGAGGCTATACGAGTTAATGATGCTGAAACCTCTAACTTAAGAGCCGTGACAAGAGGCCAAAAGACTAAAGAGATTGGCAAAGATAATGCAAAACCGGTTGAGGCAAACCCTAAACAAGGGGATAAGGGGATGCAAGTCTAGAATTCTAGCATAGAAGGGGGACCGCTAAGGCCGGCTGACAAGAAAGTTGACTAAGAAGGATGAGGCACTGTCAAGAAAGAAGGAAAGAGCTAAGAAAGAAGCACCGAAACTAGTCCAAAGACCAAAAGAGAGGATGGTTGGTGAGAAAAGAGAGCTTTGGCTACTTATCATGACTTTGATTTAGCAAGTTATCTTTGCGAAGTTAAACCAGACGTAAACCTTCTACAGTTGATAAAATTATCTCCAAGAGTACTCAAGGAATTTAAGAAGATCCTGCGTATTGGGTATATTGTAGAACCCTTGGGCATAGCACGAGTAGGGGAGGATTGGTTTGACCATGCTGAAAAGAACCACCCTAGGGTTCCAGCTTATGTGGATGGAATACTAGTGGAACATGCCATTGTAGACACGGGATCCTTTGTCAATATCATGAGTTCAGAGTTGATGGAGAGGTTGGGTCTAGGCATTCAGAAAGACAGCTCCACCCTTCTAAGAATGACTGATGATAGTCTAAGACAACCAGAAGGTTGCGTTACTAAGGTCCATGTTACAATTGCAAGTGTAGAATGCTTCTTGGACTTTAGGGTGATAAGATTTGCAGGACGTCCTAGCTATCAAGTTTTGCTAGGTAGGCCTTGGATCTTATGAACACGCTGTCAAGTAGATATACCCGCTGGTCGAGTGGTTCTAGGTCAAGGTGCTAATTGAGTAATAGTTGACGCTTATCCTAAGTCTCCTCAAAGTGAGAGAGCTCCTTTATCTTCTACTGAATTAGAAACATTAGACAATCCATTTGGTAGTGAGACATCGTCCAGTGATGAATCTAAAGAGGGGTCCACTATAGAGGATATCTATCAGATAACTCTAAATGAGCCGATAGAGCCTCAAGATAGGATAAGAGACGCGGATGTGATTGAGTTGGACCTTAGCACGCCGAATGATTCACGGCCAATTAAATTAGGATCCATGCTCAGTTCAGCAAAAAGGGAGGGCTATGTGTCCTTGATTCAAGAATTCCGCAATATATTTGCTTGAAGTTATGATGAGCTGAGAGGCATTCCTCCTAGCCTAGCTGTTCATACTATTCTTGTAAAAGATAGCAGTCGTCCTGTGCATTAGAAGGTAAGGCGTATGCCTTTTGAATTGAGGGACGGTCTATTTGAGGAGTTACAAAAGTTACGGAAAGCTGGTTTAATCTTCCCTGGACAACACACAGAATGGTGTTCACCAGTTGTTATCAGGAAGAAGAAAAATAACCAGATTCAATTATGTGTAAATTTTAGAGAGCTGAATAAGCAGACAATTAAGGATTACTACCCGTTGCCATTTATTGATCAGATTTTGGATCAATTAGCGGGTAGGGAGATATATTCGTTCATGGATTGCTTTGCGGGATATAACCAGATGGCAATTGCAGAAGAGGACAAGTTGAAAACAACTTTTATTACGGTCTTTGGTACTTTTGCATACCATCTGATGGCCTTTGGTTTATGCAATGCACCTGGATCATGGAAACAAACACTTGACAAGACCTTTGGTGACATCTCCCCAGATGAGTTGAAAGTATTTATTGATGACCTAGGGGCAGTCACTGTAAGGGAAAGGATGTTGATTATTTTGAGAAAGTGCTTTGAGCGCTGCAGACAATTTTATATCGCTCTTAACCCACGTAAGCGTGTCTTTGGAGTACCTTATGGACTATTGCTAGGCCATGTGGTGAGTTCAGTAGAGATAGCAACTGACCCTTAAAAGATCAAGGTCATAGTTGCTATGAGTCCACCACGCACTCCGAAGGAGGTTCATAGCTTTCTGTCGTCGATAGGGTACTATCGGAGGTTTATAAATGCCTTGGCAGAAAGGACGTTGCCATTAACGAATTTATTATCTTTCAGCTATTTATTTAAGTGGAGCGACCCTTATAAGGTAGCTTTTGAGGATGTGAAACAGGAGCTAGTAAAAGCACCCGTTTTAAAAGCATCTAAAAGAGGTGAGGTGCTCTATATATTTTTCAGCAGCCACCATGCATAGTATAAGCTGTTGTTTAGCCCAAATTTGGGAGGAAAAGTGGTATCATCCGATAGCTTTTACTAGTCGAAAATTGGGCATTTCAGAGATTAACTATACCTACATGGAGAAGTTGTGTCTTGCGATGGTCTTTGGGACTAAGAAATTCAGGCACTACATCCTCTATGAAAAGATAGTGTTCTATACGAAGGCGGAAGGACTTAGATTGCTTATGAACAAGCTGCAGCCGCCTGATCATTTGGCAAAGTGGTTAATCACTTTGTAGGAGTTCGATTATGATATCAAGAGTAAGCCACTGAGGTTGCAGGGTATTGTGGAATGCCTTGTGGATTTCAGAGAGCCGAAAGAGACTTTGGCTGAAGGAAGTGATATTGAGGAAATGTTTAAAATTGATACAACTTCTATTCCATCTTGGTATGCTGCTATTACACACTATCTATCAACAGGAGAGACGGGACCTGGTTTGTCAAAGTCTAAAAAGAGGAAAAATCAAACAATAGGCATTGAAGTTTTCCTTGATCGAGGGACACTATATCGGCAGGGTGTTGATAATATCTACTGCCGATGTGTGATGCCTGACGAGGTTCCTTTTATCTTGGAGGAGTGTCATGACTCTGCATGTGGAGGGCACTTTGCGGGACGGTTGATAGCACAGAAAGCTTTTTGAGCTGGATATTGGTGGCCGTCTATATTCCAAGATTCCTTTGAGTATGTTAAGAGATGTGATACCTGTCAAAGACAAGACAGTAGAGAGAATAGGAAACGCCCACTTACGCCCATCATAGCTATTCTTCCATTTGAGAAGTGGGGCATTGATTTTGTGGGTCCTATCACCCCATCGTCTACTACCCAGAAGAGGTACATTATAGTAGCCACTGATTATTTTACAAAATGGTCAGAAGCACAGGCAACTAGGCAGGACAATGCAAAAGAGACTGCAAGTTTCCTTTTAGAGCAAATTATCTGTTGTTTCATTCCACCGAAGGAATTAGTGTCGGACCGTGGAACCCATTTTTTGAATAAGGTGTGATCAAAAGCCTGACAGAAGCTTGGCAAATCAAGCATAATAAAACGACTCCTTATAATCTGCAAGCAAATGGGCAGGTGGAAAGTACTAATAAACAGCTTGTAGGTATCTTGTCTAAGATAGTCTCTGAGAAGAAACGAGACTAGGACAGGAAGCTGTATGTGGCAGTATAGGGGTACAATACTACGTTCAAGCGAGCTACCGGCCATACTCCATTTAAATTGGTTTATGGGGAAGAGTGTGTGTTACCCCTCGAGATCGAATTGCCAACCATATGGTTTGCAATGAACCACTCTTTGGGAGATGAGGATTCCCTTTTTGAATGTTTCACGACCATAGCCCACCTGGATGAGCTGAAGTTGCAGAGTTTATTACACCAGGAGGTAGCTAAACGTCGGATGAAGCAGTTGCATGACCTTAGAGTGAATAAATATACTTTTAAAAAAGGGAAATTAGTCCTCTATTATGATGCATATAGGGAGTTGTTTCCAGGGAAGCTGGAACCTAAATGGGATGGTCCCTACAAGATTGTCAGGCTAGGGAAAAATAGGTCTACGACCCTATTAGCTCATCTACAGGGAGTAGAGTTTAAGAATAAGGTTAATCGTAATAATATTAAACCTTATTATTTCTAAGTATGCTAATACAGAGAAATGCATTGCAGGTCCATATGATGGGGATAATTTGAGACCTGCAAAAGAGTTTAAAAGTCGGTTGATGGGGCGGTTAATCCCTTATTTGGAGCATCCATATCTGGAACAGAGATACCATCATGGGAAACTTATCTAGTGGAGCAAAGGATACAAAATGATTGAGCAAGAAGATGGAACATTTGTGTGTTAGATTAAAGTCTTCTTCCATCATTGTTTACGACTGTTGACAAGTATCCCTGTTGAGTTCAATGAAGAAGGTAGGATGTAGCCGTCAGTTCATCCTCTCAACATGCTAAACTTTGATTACCATAATTACGAATAGAGGAGTTCGTAATGGCCGACTGTGTAAACCCATTGTGGATATATACATTTTATTTTGATGGAGTGTCCAGGGGCCCTAATAAAAAGGGGAGTGTTGGAGTAGTAATCCGAGATCCCCCACGTAGAGTTACGATGAAGTTAGCTGTTTATCTCAGGGTAGGATTCACTAACAATATGGCGGAGTATAAAGCCTTGATTATGGGATTGCATATTGCCAAACAAGGTGGTATTCGTCGGTTGTTAGTAAAAGGGAATTCCCAGTTGATCCTGAATTAACTAGATGGGACATACACAGTGCGGAATCCCATTCTTTGTATGTATCATCGGACTGCTATGACCTTGCTTGAGGAGTTTGAGAGAGTGTCTTTTCAGCTGATTCCATGTTACAGGAATCAATTTGCAGATTCATTGGAAAATCTTGCTCATGACGAAGACCTCTTCTTTACTGTGGTCCTAGTTTGGATATTGTGATGAATGATGAAATAGGGCCCAGTCGCTTGTGGGGAATGTTATCAGAGCATGCAATATATGGCAGACGATGGTTGATATGGGTGATGCAAAGAGTAGCCAAGACCAATCTACCGTTGTTATCTTGGACCCATAGGTTGATTAGACAACATATTATGCATATGTCTCTTGCTATCTATGCAGGAGGGATGGGTCATAACCTTATGCATTTAGTTTAGGGCCACGAGCCTGTTTTTCCTCCTTGGGAAGGAGCCTATTATTGTATATCTATATTATTTTAGGGAGGGAAGTGTAGGTGCTATTCTCTTTGATCTCGTTAGGCCAAGAGGGCCCATTTGCGAGGTTTTGAATGGTTTATTTTGTTAGGCCAAGAGGGCAGATTAAGTTTTGTGGTGAAGTGTTTTATTTCATTAGGCCAAGAGGGCCAGTTGTCTGTTTAGTGCAGGTGCGGTTAATGGTTTCTTGTTTTAGTTTTTTGCTAGACAGGTTTGGAAGAAGAACTTAGAAGGAGCCTTTGTTGCGCAGAAGCTTCTTGTGGCCCTATCCAGGTGGTATCTCTCCTTTATGAGTACTGTGGTTGTTGTGCTATATGTGTTTATGTGCTTGTAAGGGATTTTTCTTTTCTTGTTGGTGACCGGAGTCCAAGGCATGAAGTCTCGAGGTTTAGGTTCACTATGTCTGAGGGAGGTTTGAGTAGTCGTTGCCTCCTGTAAAGCCATTGCCAGACATCAAAAGACCTGTTTTAGAAGGGCATCCTGGTGACCCTGTTCTGCTAGCCTGCTAGGCAGCCGTTCCAGGAGTTCTTGTTAGTTGTGAAGCAGTTAGAGAAGCCTGCCGGAAGAAGAAAATAATAATGATGATAAAGGGAAAGAAACACTAAATATCTTAAAGAAAATAAAAATATACAGAGGTGTGTAAAAGGGGGTTCTAACCCCTATAAAAATAGAAAAGAAAAGAAATGAAAATTTATGAGCAGTTGATCATTGCCTTGTGAAGACCTGGTGGGTTCCTGGGAACGAGTAAGACCCAGGGCCGATGCCTTGTCTTTCTAGGGGTGGCATCTTGCTCGAAAAGAAGAAAATAAGGAAGGTTGGAGCGGAAATAAAAGTGAGCGTTAGAAAAGGATTAAGTGTTTCCTTGTGAGGGCTTGGTAGGTTCTTGGATACCGAGACAGGACCTGAGGCCGATGCCCTGTTCTCCTTGGGTCACTACGCTCAGCTCCCTCCTTTTTACATGCCCGAGTATGGAAATCATAAAAACCCTAAAAGAAGAAATGTGCTAAAAGAAAATACTTCTTGATCAGGCTATAGGAGTCCTCGCCTAATAGGAGCTCCTAGTTGTGTTGTCCTTAGTTAGGTAGGTAGTTCAGACCACCACTTAGAGAAACCTCTTTGATAGTTCTTTTTAGTTTGGCCGTGTTAGAGCAGTTGGTTAGTGACTAGCTTCGGACCTTTTATCAGATTATGCTAGGCCTACTCCTTATGGATGTCATGCCTTGGTTTTGTCAGGGGTTAGGGTGAGCATTGTGATGTGTTTAGTATGTATCTATTTTGTATTAGCTTGATGCTTCCTTTGGTTGTTTTGTGCAGATCTATTGTGGGATTTGATGGGCTGAGTCGCCCTATCCCATGGTCGCCAATGAGAGCAGAGTTTTGATGCCAAGAAGTGCTTAAAAATAGCTAAAAATTGCGAATATCAAGGGAAAAATATTCAACGTCATAGGCGGCGGCTCAACCTAGGACGATTTGAAGTGTCAAAGTGCTTTAAAGGCGCCTGAGCGACACTTGTTGATTTTTAATAATTTTTCAGACTGCTGTGCGGGTTGTCAGGAGTTGCCAGCCAATGTGAGATGTCAAGTTGGACGCCTAGGATTTTTCAGAGCTCGATTCGAAGTCTGGACGGAGAAATGGCCACAAGTTGGGCAAGATTTGAAAGGGTGGACATTAGAGAGGCCAAATGAGATGTGCCTTTTGGAGGTTGGGGGCCAAAATTTTAATGTAACATCAAAATATGGGAAAAAAAATTTGGAGAGAGGAGAAGAACATGGTGCCATCAGGCGACCGATATTTGCGCCTCATCCCTCCATGATCATCATTGCTGGCTGTAAACAACCCCCCCCAATGATCATTGGCAGTGATTCCCCTATGTATGCTGACTCTATCACTGTGCTTCACCCGTCAAATGGTGGCCTCAATGGAGATCTCTGATTTCAGTCTTTCTCTCTCCTCCCTCTCTCTCCCTTAAGGGATTGTTCTTGTGTGGAAGGAGACAATGAGGAATGATGGAGGAAAGCTTGTCCGGATGAGACTCGATTGCTTCCAGGTGGATGAAGACATGAAGAGTGCTGTTCTTGAAGATTCTAGACATTTAATGAGGGCTAACACGTAGTCCCATAGTAAAACTGAGATCCCGAGATACAAAGCCTAAGCGGTAATTCAATTTTTATGAAGAAAAAATGAGTTTTTATGCTATTTGGTTGAGGAAATATTGTTCCCATGGGCTGATTATGCATTACGTTATTTTTTGCTATGATTTTGATCAGTTTATGCTCAGAAAATCAAAAAATCATAAGTGTTATGACTGAAATTAATGGTATAAAACCCGTAAAACACGTGTTTAAGGGGCAAAATGGGGTTTTTTTACAAAATAAAGGGGAAACATGAGAAATAACATCAATAAAACCTGAAGTTTTTCTGTCAAGGAACCTAAGGGCCATAGCCCATAATCAATCTTAATTTCTAGTCATTTTTATTGGGAAGAATAGAGGAAAAATACCAAAAAATGGTGGAAAATGGATTTTAAATGGGAGAAAATTAGGAAACGATAAAATGAAAATTCTAGAAAATTACATAAATGTTTGTGAAATCTATAATGAAGGTAGAGCACGAGGTTAGCCTCAGTTTACCCTCATTTCCATGTTGTTGTCCGTATTTATTGCTTTCTCTATAAAGAAATACACATAAAATGACTCGTACACCTATCAACGATTGCAAAACATTAAACGGTAGGCTGAGAGGGGAGTTTGAGCATTAAAGTACAATATTAATCCAATTTATGTATTTCATCATGGCTATAGGACGTTGTTTTAAAATAAAGGAAAAGGCAGCATGAGCGTAAGGCTCGGTGTCTCTCCTCGTTTCAATACATAAACATTAGCATGGAAATAATGAAAAGATTGGTTGCGCACGATACACAATGCTGATTTTCTATTGTTTGTGCACTAAACCATTCACATTATGCACTATGCATGGTTCATGATATCGAAGGAAAATCTCTTGGACTGCACAGCAATGGTTTTCTAAGGACTTTGACCCACGATTGAGAGTGTGAGGTTATCCCTTGCCGCAGGGTAGAGGGTCGGTTTCCTAAGGGATTGTGAAGTGAGGAAGCATGGTATATCTCCTGGAAATATGAGAAATATAAAAGAGAGGAGTTTGTGCTCATTTGTGTTATATATTTAGCAGCGCATCAAAGGCCAATCCGTGAGATGTAGGAGAGCTGTAGTGGGGCTCGGACTATTAGTCGGTGGAGTGCCTCCTATGTGTGGAGAGCTTTAGGGCATTTTGTCCTTTAGCATTAGATTAACGCTCCTGGTCCGCGAGGCCGTGAGGGTGTTTGTGTGTCATGAGCATGAGGTCCGGCTAGTGCTCATTTGTGTTATATAAAAGAGAGGAGTTTGTGCTCATTTGTGTTATATGTTTATCAGCGCATCAAAGGGCCAATCCCTGAGATGTAGGAGAGTTGTAGTGGGGCTCCGACTATTAGTCGGTGGAGTGTCTCCTATGTGTGGAGAGCTTTAGGGAAGTTTGTCCTTTAGCATTAGATTAACGCTCCTGGTCCGCGAGTCCGTGAGGGTGTTTGTGTGTCATGAGCATGAGGTCCGGCTAGTGCCATAGCCAGTGCCGGCCCATTTCAGGTCCCATCACCAATGGACGACAACGATTATCTCATATGAATCTACAACTAGAATATTATTACCTAAATGTATTATGCGCTTTTCTTTTTTGCGGCCAATCAAGGATGCATTTAAACAAATCCACCTTTTATGCAATATGCGATTAGGATTGCAACTTGGAAGTGCAAGCAATGTGCAACATATATGCATACATGTAATATTTCTGCTTGAAAAATATTACGAGCGGCGTGAGTCTCACGCAATGACAATTCCAGCATCGAAGTTAGGGATGGTGCAAATTTTAATGGTGCATGACATATCACGAGTCTCCACTGGCCAAACGAGACCAAGGACTAAGATACCCGCATATCTACGTGTGAATCTCCTCTTGGGAGAAGGTCAAGAGGATAATGTAGTATTTATTGCAAATTTTTTTATTACCTTACCCCAACCGAAGTGTGGCTGAGGGAAGGGGATGGGCTGAAATAGGGAACTTGAGAGGTGGAGGGGAGAAGAGCCATGCATGCCACCACGTGGGAGGAAGCCCTCAGCCCCCCTCTTCCTATAAATACCCCCCTCCAAGGGGTGAAGAGAGAAAGTCATGAGGCTCTCAGAGAGGAAGGGAAGCTGAGGAAATTTGAGCGTGAGGAGGGAGTCCTGAAGTATAGTTACAACAGGCTGCCGCAATCGTGTGAGGAGGGGAGCTGAGGTAGTCGTGAGAAAGAACAGAGAATAGGCTAACAAAAACGTGAGAAGAGGGAGGAAGGACGTCGCCAGCCTAGGAATGGTTGATGCTGCCGCAATCCGTGGAGCCGCCCGCTAACAGAATTGCCGCCGCCTGGCTCGTGAGGTCGCCACACCTGAAGCCAGACACCGCCATGCCAAATCGGCTGGTCTTCCCCGTCGTCCACGTGGTCTTGCATCACGTCCAAAAGCTTCCTGGAAGCTTCTAAGGGGCTCTTTTAAAGCCCCCCTTCCTGTGGACTTTTATAAGCCCTTTCCAAGGGGTCTTTATAACCCTTGGGATTTAAGCACCCTTTCTCCCCTTACATCCCCCATAAAGCTCACACTAGCCGGGTTTTCAACCCCATTCCTTAGCATTTCCACAAAGCCTTTTAATCCCCCCCGGTTTCCTTTTAAAGCCTCCCACTGCAATCCCCACACAAGTTCATTTTAAACCCCCGGGTTTCTTTTTAAAACCCTTCCCACACAAGTCTTTTACATCCATTGTATCCCTTTTCGTGAAGGCCCTATTATATCCGGAATTTCCAAGTCCCCTTTCCCTTACATTCCCCAAAAGCCATTTTGCCAGTCGTAAAGTCCTTTCCGTGGACTCACGTAAGCCCATTATAACCAGGATTTAAAGTCTTTCCCATTGTACCCATCATAAGCCCAAACTATTTTCCGGGTTTAAGGGCTCTCCCATTGAACCCTCCTAAACTTAACTTCTTTTTCCTCCGAGCTTTGAGGAGGAAGCCTATAAGTCCTTCCAAAGCCCAATTCCACAAGACGGTGCATCGGTCAAGGAAGCTGAATCTCAAAAGAAATTGCGCGTGTGAGGGAGACGGGCCAAGATCATAAGTCTGTGGCCAAGGCAAGGAGGTCGAATTCACGATGGTCCCTAAAAAGGCACAAGGCACAACCGCATGAGGATCATCTCCTAACATTCATGTGGACATTTCATCGAATCCACAAGTCCAGGTTTTCTTTCTATTTCTTGAATTATGTCGAAGTATTACAAACATGCATGGTTAATTCATGGAATTAGGTTGCGCTTATGCTTGTCAAATCCACCTAGTTTGATAAGATGCACTTTTGCGATTGAAATACATTGATTATTTTAAAGGAAATAACTCACAAGTGAAGATTGGTCAATTTTAATTTTATTTTTTTTGAAATGAACGAAAGATGTTTATGCAATTTTTAGCAAGTGGCTTCTGTGCATTGCAAAGTAACGAATCTAGAACAACAATGATTATCATTACAAAGTCGGAATTATTGTAGCACACCTTCGACTATGCATGGAAAGATTAAATCGCATGTCACATTATTAGATGAATCTTTCTTAGTGATGATTCATTAAAGAAGGTTGCTAACAACCGTAGGAATTTGCAAGGCCTAGAAATGATTCTAGGGCTGCATGAAGTAGATTAAACTCTAGTCAATTGGCATAAATCTCAATCAACTACGTAAGTAGTTACAAAAGGTTGTGTAGTGCTCATTCAGCATTTGAATAATTCATTCAGAAATGAAATTAGGAAAAGGCTGCATGGTTCGTTTTAACATAAACCCTAAAAGCTTAGCAGCATGAATCGTGAATGCATCAATGGAAATTATGACGTAACTTAACATATGCTTTGATCTTAACGAGAAAAGTTAAGGGTTGTAAATCTAATCATATGTAGATAGTGAATCGTGTATGGTATCGTAATGCAACTAGTTTTTCTTCTCTTTGATCAAGACAATATCTTCATAAATAGAAAAGTATATTGGTTTACCCTAAACACTTGAACCACAAAGGACTCACTTAGGAATGGTTAAATCGATGCAACATATCCCAAGTGCTAACTAGGGTTTAGCACGTTGAGGACGTGACCTAGTCACACTTATTGCCAAGTTGAAACTCTCATACCCTAAAGACCTGTCCACATTCACGAAATGTAGGGACAACAGGACATACTTATGAGAAACGATCTAGGGTTTCTACCCTAAGGATCGCTCGCTAAAAAGATGAAACTCGGTTTGAGTTAGAACCCTAGGACCGACGATGTTGACCTAGTGCAATCAAGAACGGATTGGATATGAAGACTGTCAAGATTGTGGGAGAGAAGGAAGGAGTCTCACTTGTAGCTTTCTTGCTTGCACAATGGGGGAATACACACAAAGGTGGAGGCTGAAAACAGTTTTCCTCTTCTTAGTTGTGTAAGCCAAAAGAACTCTAGTACATAGAAATAGAAGAACCCTATATATGGGTCTCAAACCAAACTCAACTAACTAAGGTGGCATACTAACTGAGCCACGAACTAGAGTAGATAAGGATAACTTTCATCTAGCTATTATTCATGGACGGTGTACCAACCGCATCTGCAACTGACAAGTCGGTGACATAAATGCACAACGGTCACCCTGGCATATCACGAGTGGAGCTCGATATCTCAACACTCCCCCTCGAGCTCAATCCCAATTCCTGCACACCAAGCAGGTCTCTGAACTTGTGCAGCTTCTCCGTGCCCAATGCCTTCGTGAATATGTCAGCTACCTGATCCTCTGTGCTGACATAAACTAGATCAATAAGACCTAGTAAAACCCTCTCCCACACATAGTGATAATGCACCTCAATGTGCTTTGTTCTAGCATGACAAACTGGGTTATTTTCCAAGTGTATACTACTCATGTTGTCACAATAAATGACAACTGGCCCATCTGTAGGTTGATGCATATCATAAAGTAGCTTATGCAACCAAGCTACCTCACATGCAGCCATTGCTGCACCCCTGTACTTAGCCTCTTTGCTTGACAAGGTGATTGTAGGCTGTTTCTTGCTGCTCCAAGTGACTGCAGCACTCCCAAAAGAAAACACATATCCACTGGTAGATCATCTATCAGAAATACCACCAACCCAATCAACATCAGTGTATCCATGCAACTTTATCTGAACCCCATTCTCATAAAATAGTCCATACTGCAATGTGGACTTCACATATCTGAGTATGCCTCTAGCGGCATCCAAATGTGGTTTCCTTGGAGCCTGCATAAACTGACTTACTAATCCAATAGCATAGCTCAAATCTGGCCTGGTAATAGTAATATAAATCAAACTTCCTACTATGTGTCTGTACATAGTAGGGTCTTCGAGAAGCTCACATGCATCTGCGCTCAACTTCACATTCTGCTCCAAAGGAATTGAAATAGGCTTACAGCGTGTCATCCCATATTTCGACAGCATATCCAATCCATACTACCTCTGTAAGAGCCATATCCCACTTGGTGATCTAATCACCTCAATGCCCAAGAAATAACGCAGCTCTCCCAAATCCTTCATCTCAAACTTCTGTTCACATGAAGGATATCTTCATCACTGTCACCTGTCATAATCAAATCATCAACATAAATGACAAGTAACATAATACCTTTCTTTGTTTTTCTCACATAAAGTGAGAAATCTGCCTTGGAAATCTAAAAGCCAATAGTGACAAGATATTGTCCTATCTTTTCAGACCATGCTCTAGGTGCTTGCTTCAATCCATACAAGGATTTCTTCAACCTACAAACAAACTTACGATGAACAGCATACACATAACCTGGTGGCTGCTCCATATAGACCTCTTCTTGCAAATCACCATGCAAGAAGGCATTCTTTACATCCATTTGATGTAAAGACCATCCCTTTGATGCAGCCATAGCAATGACTGCTCTTATGGTTGCCATCCTTGCAACCGGACTGAATGTTTCTTCATAATCAATGCCATATGTTTGTGCATACCCCTTGACTACTAATCTTGCCTTGTATCTATTCACAGAACCATCTGCATTGTGTTTCACCTTATAAACCCACTTACAACCAATTGCATTCTTATCTTTAGGCAAAGGTACCAATTCCCATGTAGCATTTTCTTCCAAGGCATCCATTTCTTCATCCATGACTTTCTCCCATTTTTCTTTTCCCATGGCTTGCTCAAAAGAAGTGGGTTCTGGTTCCTATATCACTTTGACCATATATGCATAGTGAATGGCTGTAAATCCATCATATTTTATCCTATCCACAAGATACCTAGCTCTGGTAGACCTGCGCAAAGTAGGTTCACTCCCAGGTGCTCTCAAAACGTCCTTGGTCTTCTTTACTCCAGGTGTAACAGTATAAGGAATATCAACTCATCATCAATGCTCTCTTCTGAGCCACTGGATTCACCATCCACATAAGAGTGACCTGCATTCACATCAAACATGGGTTGATCTACCTTCTCTTTTCCTTTTCGTGATACCTGAATACCACTATCTGCATTGCTTTGAGAAGATTATCCTAATCTCAATCTGCCTGTCCATGGCGAAGAATGTGAACCACTACTAGAGGATGCTCCAGGTCCACTAATATTTTGTGACTGCTGTTGTGAATTCTGTGCAGCATTACCATTTTGTGCATCTACATCATCAATTACATTTACTGGTTTATACCAGCTACTCATCTCATCAAAAACAACATCTCTGCTCACTGTAAACTTATGAGTAGAAGGGTTATTGCATCTATACCCTTTTTGCCTACAAAGAGTAACCAATAAAGATGCACTTCTCAACTTTTGGATACAACTTGGATCTCAACTCATCTGGCACATGAACATAGGCAATGCAACCAAAAGTTTTCAAATGAGAAATATCTGGTTTCCTACCAGTATACCTCTCCTCTAGAGTCATCCCATGTATTGCTGCAGTGGAAGTCCTGTTCATTATGTAGACTGATGTAGCAACTGTTTCAGCCCAGTAAAAATCTGGCAAGTCTTTTTCATTGAGCATGGCACGAGATACCTCTCCAATATGCCTATTTTTCCTTTTTGCAATTCCATTTTGTTGTGGGGTATGACTGCATGAATATTGCTGCTTTATGCCATGCTCCTGCAAGAACCTTGCAAACTCATTTGAGAGGTACTCTCCCCCTCCATCTGACCTTAGGCATTTTATTTGCAGGCCTGTTTCTTTTTCAACCATAGCTTTAAGAGTTTTGAAATGCCCAAAACTTCACTTTTCTTTTTCATAAAATACACCCAAACTTTTCTACTATAGTCATCAATAAAAGTGACAAAATAATGACAGCCTCCAAGAGATGCAGCTTTAGTAGTCCACATATCAGAATGGATTAATTCCAATGGCTTCTTACTCTCTTGAACATGTCTAGGAAATGGTTTTCTTGCCTGTTTTCCAAATTGATAGGCTTCACATACCTTATGCATTTCTGCAACCTTGAATTTAGGCAATCCTACAACAATATTTTGGGTCTGCATTGATTTAAGTCGATGTACATTAACATGACCAATGCGTTTATGCCAGATATCAATATCTGCAACTACACCGGTCCCATGTGCAAACATTGATGCACTCAATTCAAGCATGTCTGCATCCAATGTAAACATTCTGCCCTTCTTCTTTTCTTTTGGTATCAAGTGACCTTTATTTTTCATATCCTCAACAAAGCATCCATGAGGATTAAATCTGACCTGCAAGCCCTGCTCAACCATTTGACCAACAGAAACCAAATTCTTGGTGATATTCGGGACATGAAATACATCTGACAGGTATTTCTTTTTCCCATCGTGCATAGACAAATGAATTTTTTCAATCTGCACAATAGGATGTGCAGTATCATCACCAATCTCCACAAATCCTGGTTTTTCCATTTTTCTTGCATCCTCCATCCATTCTCCATGACCTGTCCTGTGGTTTGATGCACCTGAGTCAACATACCATACATCGTTGCTTTCTTCTTCACTTGTCACAGAATTGTTCATGTACTGCACCATAAACAAATGCTCATTTCTGTCATCACCCTGTCTACTAGAAGATGCATAATTCCCTTGTTGCAATTTTCCATTCATGATGTCATTCTCCTTTTTATAGCAGTCTTTAGCCATATGACCCATTTTACCACAGTAGTAGCATTCAACATTGTTGTTTGTATTTTGGCCTCTTTGCCATCCACCATGACCTCTTTAGCTCCCCCTGCCTCTAGAGTTACCACGTCCTCCTCCATAGGACTGGTTTTCTTGAGTTTGCTGCATATTTTGATTTCTACCATGGCCTCTAGATCGGCCTCCTCTACCTCTGCCTCTACCTCTTCCGACATTTGAGTAGAAGACAACTTCTTTTGAAGTTCCTCTTGAAGAAGATGCACCACCATTTCTCTGCTCCTCAGAAATTAGAAGAGCAATCAACTCCTCACAATCAAGAAATCTTTCACGGACGGAAATGAATGTTCAGAACTGTGCATAATCCTTTCCTAGACCATTCAAGGTCACAGAAAATAAATCATCATCTTCCACTGGCGACCCAATGGAAGCAAGTGCATCTGCAATCTTCTTCACCTTCATGTGGTAGTCATTGATGCTCATATTTTCTCTTTGCACATTGTGCAACTCTTTCTTGAGCTACATTTTCCTGGCTTGCGTATTTGTGCTATACATTTTTGACAAAGTATCCCATGCCTCCTTTGGCGTACTTGCATCCTGAATATGCACAATCATAGAGTCTGAAATACTGATAGACAGCCAGTACATAACTTTCTTGTCTCTATCATGCCATGCTTTAAATGCTTGCATTTGCTGTTGATTGGGAACATCAGGAAGGACTGGTTCTTCTTCATTTCCTGCAACAAATTCCCAATATCCTTTTCCCATAAGGAAATTCATCATTCTAAACTTCCATGCTTGGAAGTTGTTCTTGTCAAGCTTTTCAGTGACAATCTGTGAAAGAGAATCAGACGCCATTATAGAACACTGCAAAAAATTATGTCACTGCCAAAAACACAGCTTCACCCTCACAAGGGCAAATCTGTAAAACTGGAGAAAGTGGTATTTGACCACACAGTCACTTCCTAGTGACGATTTTGTATAAACAGGAAACAAGGATGATTCTGTAACTTCCAATGTCTCTACACACAAGCATACGATGCAATTTCTGTGGTAACTTTTCACTGACCTGTAGAACATTGGTCGCACAGCATAAAACAGGGCCTTTTTCTGAATGCGTGCATAAAACTTCCGCCTCCAAAATAGGCCCCGAAATGACCTCAAATAAAAAAACAGGGTCACTAAGGGCTAAAGCCCACTCCCGTAGCATATACTGCCCTCTTGCTGCACCGCGAATGGTATCTCAATATGAGACAATGCACTCCTGCACTTTCTGGCTGTGGTACCTGCAGAGACTTGCTCCCAAAAAAGAAAAATGAAAGCAACACTGGTCCTCTTACCAGAACACCGCGAGCTTGGCTTGCTTTCTTGAGCTCCTTACCACGAACAAGGCTCTGATACCATGTCAAGATTGTGGGAGAGAAGGAAGGAGTCTCACTTGTAGCTTTCTTGCTTGCACAATGGGGGAATACACATAAAGGTGGAGGCTGAAAATAGTTTTCCTCTTCTTAGTTGTGTAAGCCAAAAGAACTCTAGTACATATAAATAGAAGAACCCTATATATGGGTCTCAAACCAAACTCAACTAACTAAGGTGGCATACTAACTGAGCCATGAACTAGAGTAGATAATGATAACTATCATCTAGCTATTATTCATGGGCGGTTTACCAACCGCATCTGCAACAACTGACAAGTCAGTGACATAAATGCACAACGGTCACCCTGGCATATCACGAGTGGAGCTCGATATCTCAACAAAGACACCCTAACCTTGTTTCCTGTCTAGTCATGATTCCATGATTAGAAGATGCCATTCAATGGGTAAAATCATCCCATGGATTAGGTGTGACACTTGTGCAACAAGTTGCAGTCGCATGATCTTGTGGTTTGGCCACAAGAGAATGGCCAATTCCTCGGAATAAGATTGGTAGATTCTTGCGTAAGTTTATCTTGCAAGAGGATGAGTAGTCATCCTGATATAGCATCTTTTTTGGGAAAAGTGACCAAGATAAGGGGATTAGATATTTGCTTGGAAGCAAAAGACCAATCAATAATTTGGAGCAACATATTTTCTGTTAATAGAACTTAAGGTATTGGTTATGTTGGGATAATAGGGTATTGCCCTAAGCCAAGAACATAAGGGTTAACAAACAATCTCTTGGGGATCTTGCCAAGTTGCAATTGATCCCGAATCAAATGCTGGATGCATTCAGAGAGAAGGATTCACTCCTTAGCAGTTGGCCAAATAACGACCACTAGAAATGATAGTGCTTGTAACAGTTTAGAGAGCATTGTTTGCTTTGTTCGCTCAAGGAATTAAAGGATGAAAAGATATCTAATGCTTCAGGTTGAAGGCCTGAAGGGAGAGGCAGCCTCAATTACCCCTGACTATCTTGGCCGCAGTCTTATGATCTTGGCCCATCTCCCTCGTAAGCACAATTCCCTTTGAGATACGACTTCCTTGATCGATGCACCGTCTTGCGGAATTGGGCTTTGGAAGGCCTTAGGGTTCGGAGCTTGGGCCTTCTTTCTTTAAAAATCTCGAAAGTTTAAGGAAATCCTCTCCAATGGCCTTATGGGGAAAATCGAGTGGGAAGGGCTTTGTAGCTCCCTCTCCTTCAGAGCCTTGGAAGGGTGTATTAGGGAACTAATGGGAAGACCTTATAGGCTTCCAGTATGAAGCTTAATAGGGAAAAGAAAATTGGGCTTTCGAAGGGTTCAAAAGGGAAGGGCCTTTTAACTGGCTAGAAAAATAGGCTTGTGGGAGTTGCAATAGGAAGGATGGTTTTAAATTCGGAGGGTAGAGTGGACTTAAAGAGATTCAATGGAAAAGGGGGTTTAAAACCTGCTAATATAGCTTGTGTGGGAATGCAATGGGAGGCTTTAAAGGACTTGTGCGGGAATCCACAGGAAGGGGTAAAATGGCTTTAAAGGACTTGTGTGGGGGGAATCCACGGCAAGGGGTAAAATGATTTTGTGGAATGCAAGGGGGGAAAGGGGGCTTAAATCCCGGGGTTGTAAAAACCGCTTTATAGGGAGCAATGGAAAAAGGGGCTTAAATCCCGGGGTTGTAAAAACCGCTTTATAGGGAGCAATGGAAAAGGGGGCTTAGAGAGCCCCCTTAGAAGCTTCCAAGAAGCTTCTTGGAAGCTTCTGGACTGCAGTATGTGGCATGGAGGGAAGAGGATGGGAGCTTGATGGCGGCCACAATCTTCAGGCGGCATCGAATCTAGACGGTGCTAGCGGCGTACTTAGGCTTCACACAGTGGTAGCTAGCGCAGCACGACACTCGGTGCCTTCTTCAGCTCCCTCCTCTCACGTCAATGGCAGCCTCTTGCAGCTGTACTTCTCACCTCTCTCCTTCCCTTACCCCCCCCCCCCCCATAGGGGGTTTTTATAGGATAAGGGGGAGGAGACCTCTCTCCCCCACGTGGCCTTTTGCATGGCCATATTCCCCCCATGACCTCTAGCAATGGTGCTTATACATCCCGCCTCACTCCCTCTCCTCCAGCACGGCCTTAGGCTGGGGGAAAAGAAGGGGTAATATAATATAAAAAGAATTTGAATTTTTATCCCCACATTATCCTTTTAACCTCTCCCAAGAGGAGGTTCACATGCAGATATGTGGGTTTTTAAACCTTGGTCTCGTTTGGCTAGTGGGGAGTCATGATACATCGTGTATTGTCAGTAACTTCAATGCTGAAATTTGTCATTTTCTTGAGTCTCACGCGGGCTAGTAATATTTTTCAACAGAAATATTACATTATCTTCCCCTTGGAGAAATCGAGATGTCCTCATCTCAAGATAAACTGGGGATATTGATGGTTGAGAGTGCTTTCATCCATCCACGTGGCATCCTCCTCAGGATAATCTTTCCACTAGATGAGGCATTCTCTCAAGGTTCTGGATCTCAGTTGTCTCTCCCTAACATCTAAGATCCTGTCACGCCGTAGCTCAAGGACTCCTTGAGTAGGCATTACAACTTGTTGGTCATCAAGTACATGACTAGGATTAGGTACATACTTCTTCAGTAGGCTGATATGGAATACATTATGAACCTTTAGGTTCTCAGGGAGTTGCAGTCTATAAGCATTAGGTCCTAGGCACTTGAGGATCTTGTATGGTCCACAATACCTTGGACTTAGCTTCTTGCAGTCTCCTAAGGATAGGGAACTCTTCTTTGGACGTACGCAAATGAAGACCATGTCTCCTTCCTCGAAGATTCTATCTTGCCGCTTCAAATCCGTGTATGCTTTATGTCTATCCTTGGTGGCTTGGATATCCTATCTTATTGACTTTACTTGGTCATCCATCTCTTTGAGCATCTACTTTGAAGCTTCAACCCTCAAGGTTGGATTTGAGAAGTTTAGGGGACTTTGACAGTCATGACCATACAATGCTTAAAAAGGGGTCATCTGAATGCTTTGTTGGTAAGAAGCATTGTAGGCAAACTCAACCAAGGGCAAGTATTGAATCCACCTTTTTGGTTCACGGCAATAGTGTGCCCTTAGCATATCCTCGATGAATTGATTGAATCGTTCTGTTTGGCCATCGGTTTGGGGATGGCAAGCTGTACTAGAACAGAGTTGAGTCCCAATGGCTTCAAAGATAGCTCTCCAGAAGTGTGATGTGAAGAGAGAATCACGATCACTAATGATTCTTCTGGGTAACCCATGTAGCTTGAATATATCCTTGATAAAAAACCTTGCAATGCTTGAGGCTTTATAGTTTGTCTTTACTGGAATAAGGTGTGCAACCTTAGTATGGCGGCTTGCAAATCGCCGCCCCCCCTCCACAAGGTGACGTATTTTCCTTGGAGGCCCATGGGGGCTAAAAAACAACAGATCAAACAGAGATCACCCATGAATTTTTGCAACCTTTCACTCTCCAATGCCTGGCCTTGCATGAGAGATAGCTGCCCCATTGCTAAGATCCTAATCGAGTATTTCTTTCTCCTCCTTCTCTCTCTTCCAAACCGTGATTCACACAAAGGAAATCAAGAAGAAGAGGGGCTGAAGGATGCTTGTCTGATTGCTCCAAGATCAAGGAGGCTGAGGGAAGGTGTTTAGAATTGGAGAATGGTTTCTATTTAGGGTCCATTGGCTGCCCATATTAATTATAAAAAAACCCGCAACACTCGAATAAGTAGTACGCTTCATTTTTATAAACAAAATTTGCTTCTTTTTTATGTTTGATGGTTGAAAAGGTGTGCATATGGAACGAAAATTTGTTTGAATCTTATTCACATCATGATTTAGGGTTGCACATTAAAAAATGCAGAAGCGTAATGATACATAGTCGTAATAATTAAATTACAACCCAAAAAGTGCATTTTTAGAGGAAAAATGAACTTTTTGTTGGTTTCAGGTGGGAAAACGAAATTCAAGTGGGATAAAATTTTGATTAAAACTATCTTTCAGCTATCGTAATTAATCAAGAATCATGGATTAAAAAATACCCTTTTTTTATGAATAAATAAATAGGTAAAAATAAGAGAAAAATGGATTTTTTGTGCTTTAAAATTAAGGAAAAATATGATTAATATTTGAGAATGTTTAACAAGGTTGAGGCATAAGGATTAATGCCCATTTCATCATTTTTTGTATGTTTTAGTGCATTTTTAGTGCTTTTCATATGAAAAAATGACATAAAAATGAACCTTGAACCTATGCAACATTGCAAAACCTAAACTGTAGGGAGGAGAGAGCATTTGTGAATGTGCTTAGTTGCTAGAAATACATGAAAGTATAATTTATTTGGTTTATGCATAGCATATAGGCCCATAATCATTTAAGTTTAAGGAGACTAGTAGCACGAGGAAACAAGTAGATCAAAAATCATTAAAATTTTATCTTTGCACACCATGTGGCTTATTTCTAATCATAAAATGCTTTTGCACAATAGTCATAAACTTCTGGATTTTGCATGCCACATGGTACAAAACTTGGATGCATAGTACTTAATTGCTAAATAAATGACCAACGTAGAGTGTGAGGATTCCTACGCTGCTATAGGATAGACGAGCGGTTCCTTCGGGTAAGTCTAGTGAGGAAATATCAATTCCTGGATCGTTCAAAATCAATGAGTGGAGCTTGTATATTTGTTCTTTATGTTGGAGCAGTGCATCAAGGGGCCAATCTCTGAGATGTAGGAGAGCTATAGTGGGGCCATGGCACTCAGTCAAAAGGTTACCTCCTATGCATGTGATACATGGTATATTATACCTATGTGTATGGGATCTTCCTCTAAGGAGTAAGGGAGGGAAAATGTTGGACTATGTTGTCCTATTATAAATGCAGGATCAATATTAGAGTTTAGTATAATGTGTCCCTTAGATTCTCTTGGCGGGCGCAAGGCTATGTGGGGTATCTTGTGTGTCTTAGAGGTCCCGGCTAGTGCTTATCACCAGTGTCGGGTCTATTTTAGGCCCCGACAATGAGTCCTAGGCCAAAGGCTAAAGAAAAGGAAGAACTATCACCTAGAGGCTCTTATGGAGATCCGCAAGTACTAGAAGAGCATGGACCTAATGTTTAAGAAAGTGCCCTTTGCATGCTTAGTGAAGAAAATCCTTCACTCTTATGGATATTGATTTCACATGCAAAGGATTTCAGTGGAGGCTACCCACAAAATTGTAGAAGCATACATTGTCACCCTTTTAAAGGATGTATATGTCTATGCAATTCATGCCCAACTAGGTGACTATCGTATAGAGAGACATGCTATTAGTTGGAGGGATAAGAAAAAAGAGAGATTAAAGTTGTCAAGGGTCTACAGTTTTTGTTACACATTGTAGTGCAATATACTTTGTGAAGTTCAACATATAATAAAAAACATTTTCTTTTTATTGTAACTTGAATGTCTCATATTGTATTTGTGCATGATAGTAATGAATACCATATTATAGAATTTGGAAATTTTCCAAGTCTCAATTTCAAATAAGTGATAAATATTTGATCACATGGCTAAACCTTGATCCATATTTGAAAGTGGAATTTGGGAGGGTAAATTATATAGCATTTAGGGTAGACTCCACCTTTAAGTAAGACAACAAGATTTGACCATGTGGTCGAATAATAGAAGTATTGGGGATTCCCAAACTGCATGGAAATTTCCACATTCTCTAATATAATATTAATGTTTAAATTTGTAACATCAATTGAAAACTTCACAATTAAGTAGAACAAGAAATCAATTATCAAGCCAATGATCTTACATTTCTAATTTGCCAAATGATAAGTAAGCATGTATCATACAAGCAACAAAGAACATGGAAATTCTTATAAATTTGTCAATAAAATTTTTGTGGCTCGATAAGCCAATTGACTTAGTTTTGGCCTGAAATACCCAAAAATGCATTAAAAAATCAACTTGAGATGCTCAAGAAGCCTCAAATGGTACGATGCATGAATGGGCAAGACATCAATGTCGTCCTGTCCATTCATGCTCCATTCCATGGAGGGCTTCTTGGATAGCTCAGATCAAAATTTTAATGCTATTTCTAGGCATTTTGGGCCAAAACTAGGCATATTGGCATGTTAAACCATAAATTTTCAATTCTATTTTGCACCTATGTCATACTCTGAAAATATGCACACTGTTATCATGTAATGTCAATTCATAAAATCTATTAATCTTATTAGAGTTGCATGCTAAAAAATAGACAATATGCTCGAGAGATAGATTGCAATAAAAATATATTTTATGATAGTTCAAAGTATATAGGACTTTTCCTTTATAGGGCTATGCTTAGAATACTAGAACTCAATACAAGTTTCAAGCCATCTTTAGAAACTTGATTTTCTCATGGGCTTGCTTTCCTCTCTTCTTGGCTTTGGTAGCAACCCTACCTTGACACTCTCTTGCATGGCGACCTAATTGGGACCATGCAAATAGGGATCTCATAGGGATGATGCAAGATTTGTACATCTGTTGGTTTGGATCTAAATTTTAATTGGAGGGATTGATAGCCTAACACAATTTTAGTAAGTATATGCAATGATAAATCTCTTGATTGACGTGTAAAATGTAGGCCAATGATCATTGGTGGTACCTTAGAGGATTTTGCATCTATAGATGTTGGAGCTAGAGGAGGAGATGCCCTCTACCAATTTCTTAGATAGGATGAGGCCCATGTGCAATAGAGCTATAGTAGAAAAAACAATAATTGCATAAAGACAAGGTCTTTTGTTTGAGCATTGAGAGTGAAGGAAGCAATTGTAGGAGGGTAGTGCTAGTCTTGGTTGTGGGTGAGGTTCTTAGCAATATTTGGCTCCTAATGAACAATTTTGGGTTATTATACACCTCCAATATAGGATATCTCAAGAAAGCACATGAGAGGTCATTTGAGACCATATACTCAATTGCATTGAAGGTTTTATCCACATTGGATTCTTTGAAAGTGGATTGAGTGCCTTCAAATTCGTAATGAGTGTATGATAGTGGGGGTTAGTTAGAGTTTTCCACTTAACAATATGAGAAGTGAGTTGTCTTAGAGGTAATCTAATTAATGAAAATAGTTAATACACATGTGTTTACATATGCATTAGGCACCACATTTGTTAGCCTAGCCTACGAGGCAAGGGCAAGTGTGAGAGAAGGATCTATGGGTAGGAAGGGATGTCTTCTCTACGCAACCTCACGACATGGAACCCACGATGCAACTCTATTTCTACATGAGACACATTGTAAGTATGTGCTTGTGAATTGATGAAAGTAGTGATAGAAGTAGGCAAAGCATCTCATTGTTTACGTAACACATTTTTTAAATCAAGGGTTGGGGGAACCTAAAACTAGATTTCTTCCTCTTGTTCATATTCATGATGGAAAAGCTAACTCTATGCTCATGCGCATTAGAAAGCTAGTAGATGAAATGCAATTAGATGAGAATAAAATGATAGGGCTCATAGCAAATGGACCTACTGTCATGGTAGGGATATACAAAGGAGTGGTTACTAAGTTAAGAAGTACCATTTCTCATCTTATAGGTGTTCATTGTATCACTCATTAAGAAAATTTAGTTGTTAAGGATGCTTGCAAACATTTTGTAGAGTTTGTATTTCTAGACAAGTTTGCCTACAATTAAAAGAAAACACTATGAAGTACTTTGTATTCATGGCATCAGGTGGTTGTCTAAAAGAGTTGGCTTAATAGATTTGTAGTAATGATGCCTACTTTACTTTGTAATGGAAAGATAAAAGTGAAGCATTGTATACTTTAGCAACCAATAGTCAGCTTCAACTTCTTCATCATTTCTTAGCTAATGATCTAATGGAAGCAGACTTGTTGAATAATAAGTTTCAAGTAGAACATGCAGACATCACCACTATAGGAAGAGATATAAATGCCTTATTAATATTTCAATACATAGATATTTAGGATATTATTTTGGTGGAGCCTCTAAATTTCTCTAGCAATTTCTCAGAAAATCAAGAGATGGATTTTATAAGGTTGAGAACAATGATGTGAGATAATATAACATATCTTGAAGTATGAAAGTTTACCAGATAGTGTAAATTTCAATTATATTAGCAGATGTATCTTTTAGCTAAGGAGTTCATTACAAAAATAATTGAAAGATTTATTGAACATTTCATTGATTAGGTAAACTATTTCCATCGAAGCATTATCCAACCGAGAGATGTGATTGTAATGTGTCCACCTGTTCGCTTGTAGGACACGTCTTAGCAGCCCATAGGGAAGAGGGTCTAGAAAGCTTCGCCCGGCACTCCTATGGAATGTTATAGGGTTATCCAGGTCTTTCTGCGTCTGCCGTGTAGCGTAAGTATTCAGACCGTTCCCACTTAGGACGACCTGAATTAGGGGTTCCTCTAGTGGTTGAATTCCTAGAGAGTGACTAGCATCAAACCCGAGGCGAACTGCTTTACGCAGAAACGTCAGGGTCGAAGCGGATTCATGCTGCACTTGGCTCAAGGAGAATGGGAAACTAGAGGGACGCAAAGCTCGATCTCTATGCTCATAAGGCATAGTCGAATTCTATTCCCCTGAAAAAGCATAAATCGGGGGTTCTAGTATCCTAGACTCTAGGTCAAGGTTCCTTGTTGTTCATTTCCTTCACGAAAAATTCCTTACTATCGATTTCATTTGAGAAAAGTTCCCAGCCAACTGGGACCACCCATCCATAAGACGAACCCATGGCCACATCCACCACACTTTCCTCTGGTTGTTTTAGTTGTCTAATTACCTACCACATTTAGTTGGACACGCATAAAACAGCTTCCTTAATTAGCCAATTAGACACGGATTCCTTCACGTAATCTTAGCACTGACATAGAAAATCAGTTTCAACCAAGTTCCTTTTCCACTGGTTATCTTATTTATCTTTGGAATACATCCATATAATCCAGCCCGTAGGCTAATACATAATCTGCCCGAAGGCAATCCATAATCCGCCCGAAGGCTACCCAGCAATCCACAGGGATTACTAATCCAAGATTCCGCCCATAGACTAGTATGTGGGCCTCGATGTCCAATCCCAAGTCGCATTGGCCTCTTATGCAGGGCCCAGAAGGTAAGGGATTTACGTCCAAATCCCCCTTGGCACCCAAGCATCCTCTTGCTCCAAGTAGTGCCCAACAGAGAGACTCTCACGAAGGGTTTGGTCCACATTCTTGGTGTGGATAACAACCCCCTTGGTTAGGGTCAGGCAGACAATCACAGGTAACTGATGCTGCCTCTTCCTTCAGGCCTTCAACCTGAAGCATTAATTATCTTTTCATCTTTAGTTCCTTGAGCAAACAATGCAAACAGTGCTCCTAAATTGTTATAAACACAATCAATCCAATGGTCGTTTATTTTGGCCAACTGCTAAGGAGTGAATCCTTCTCTACGAATGCATCCAACATTCAATCTAGGATCAATTGTGACTTGGCAAGATCCCCAAGGGTTTGTTTGTTTACCCCTTTTGTCCTTGGGTTAGGGTCATACCCTATCAACCTAATTAACCACACCTTAGGTTTCTTTAAGTTAAGACAGTGAATCCTGGCAACCACATCGCTCTTAACTTGTTTGATCCTTTGCTTACTAGGCAAAACATAACTTCCCTTTACTTGGCAAGTCAACCCAAGAAAGGTGATGTAACAGGATGTCTACTCATTCTCTTGCAAGTTAGACTTGCACTAGAACCTTCCAACCTCATTCCAAGGAATGGCAAATCTCTCTTGTGATTAAACCACAAGGCCATGAGACATTGCAACTTCTTGCACAAGTGCCAAACCTAACTCATGGGATCAATTTACCCATTGAATGGCGTTTCCTGGTCAAGGAATTTTGTTTAGATAAGTTGCAAGGTTTAGGGTGTCTTCTTACCCAACCTAACCCTAATTGTACTAGGCCGACAACGTTCGGTCCTAGGGTTTCCAAACTCAATCTGAGTTTTAACATTAGGTCGGTCGATCCTTGGGGTAGAACCCTAGATCGTTATTTGCATGGGCATCTAATTGATCCAAACATTCCGTGAATAAGGGTAGGACCTTTGGGTTTGAGGGTTTCAACTTGGCGTTCCAAGTGTGATATTAGGCAGCACTTCCAACGTGCCAAGCCCTAGCTAGTACTTGAGGTATTTATCGTATCGACTAGTTATGCCTATACGAATCCCTTGCGGGTTAGGTGATTTAGATAAATTGATCTACTTGTCTTGCGACAAGGACGATCCCTTCCGAGAGATGGTAAACTTGTTCTAAAGGTGTAAATAGTTGCAACATGTGATTCATTACTTTTAGGTAGCAAAAAGGTTTTGCAATAACTGCTTCTTTCCTTGCTAAAGTCATGACGAATGTCAATTTGAAGATTATCTTGCATAGAACCTACAAGAGTCACATCAAGGAACTATGCCAACAACCTCTCGTTTAATGCAATGGGATTTCATGCTTTGATAAGCCATGCAATATTTTCTAAATGCAACTCAATGAAATGAAATTTACGCATGAGGAATATGTAACTGCATGCGACCCTTGGATACAACATCGTAAATGAAGTTCATGCAAGAGTAAGGCTAGTGTCGACTTAATCCACTTCCAAGCATCTTTTTCATGCAACTTACAAGTCTGTGGTTCCATTCCCATACTATGCAATTATCTAGGGTTTCATTTTCATGCCGTGTAATGGACGTTAACAACTCTTTCCATGTGAGACATAACAAGGAAGTTATTAACTAAACTCAAAATACACTTATTCTTTCATGGCCAATCAAGGATGCACTTAACAATTTCAACCTTTTAATGCTAGGCAATATGCATTTTATGCTTGTAGCTTTGAAATTCATGACAAGGCAACATGCTACTAAACTCGTAAAATGGATAGGTAATTTACATTCATAACATTGGAAATGCAAATAACCTAATTGCATGACATGCATTAATTTTGGTAAATCGTTCGAGTAGGCAATTTTCCCCAAATGCATTTTAACTATGCTAGGTGAATTAGAACATGCATAAGTGCTTCCCTTCCATGAAAGTTATCGTGCTCAATGTATTTCTATCACATGGAATTAAAATCGTGGAACTTGGGCTTGTGGGCTCGTGGGGATGTTCACATGTATTTTTGGGGAAGAACCTCCCGCAGGTGCGCCTTGCGTCTTCTTGGGAGCCATCGTTGATGACTTGAACTCCGTGGATTCCTCCTAGCTTTGGCAAAATAGCCTCCAAGCCCGCATGCTTTCTCCCTTGCATAGAAATTACCCTTTTATAGGGTGTGGATATTAAGACCGGGAATTAGACGCGTGCATAAGGCTTAAGAGGATCTCCTTTAGAAGCTTCTAGTAAGCTTGTGCTTCCTAGGGCCACATGGATAGAGGCCAATGATTGGGAAATGATATTTTGATGACGAAGGGGGGCGGTAGTGATCGATGGCGATGGTGGCGGGAGTATGAGCAGCAGCCGGTGTTGTAGGCGGTCTGTGGCACAGTAGGGCGGTGGATTTGGGCGTGGTGGCAGTCACGGCAGCCTCTTTTTCTTCTCTTTGATCCTCCCCAGCGTGGCAACCTCCTCACTTCACCCCCTCCCTTTGTCCACAGGGGGGGTTCATACAGCCTAAGGGGGGGAGATGGTGGCCACCACCTGGCTGGTGCATGCCTCCCCCCCTCATACACCGCACTCCACCTCTCTTACTTCTTCTCACACTCCCTCTCCTCCAGCCATGCATCGGCTAGGGGAAAGGCATAATAGAAATTTTTTTCCTAATTTTTAACCACTATCCATTTTGCCCCTTCAAAAAGGGTGTTTCCCCATGGCTTTGCAGTCTTAAACCCCGGCCTCAATTGCACAATGTGGATGGCCTCATTGTTGTGCATGCGGGGTAAGGATTTTGCTGCCAATGCTTAGTCGACACGGGAGATGACTTTGCATGCCTTTTGCACAGGCGTGCGATGACCCAAGCTCTTTAATATTCAGAGCAAAAATATTACATTCTCTCCCCCTTAGAGGAATCGAGATGTCCTCATCTCGAGAAGAACTAGGGGTATTGTTGGTTGAGAGTACTTTCATCTATCCAAGTGGCATCCTCCTCGGGATAATCTTTCCACTTGAGGAGACATTCTCTCAAGGTTCTAGATCTCAATTGTCTTTCCCTAACATCTAAGATCCTGTCAGGTCATAGCTCAAGGACTCCTTGGCTAGGCATTACAGCTTGTTGATCATCAAGTACATGGCTAGGATTAGGTACATACTTCTTCAGTAGAATAATGTGAAATACATTATGAACCTTTAGGTTCTCCAGGAGTTGCAGTCTATAAGCATGGGGTCCTAGGCACTTGAGGATCTTGCAGGGTCCACAATACCTTGGACTTAGCTTCTTGCATTCTCCTAAGGATAGGAAACTCTTCTTTGGGCATACGCGAATGAAGACCATGTCTCCTTCAGCGAAGGTTCTATCTTGACGTTTCAAATCCATGTATGCCTTCTCTCTATCCTTGGCGTCGTGGATGTCGTGTCTTATTGACTTCATTTGGTCATCCATATCTTCCAGCATCTGCCTTGAAGCTTCAACCCTCAAGGTTGTATCTGAGAAGTTTAAAGGACTTCGACAGTCATGCCTATACAATGCCTGAAAAGGGGTCATCTGAATGCTTCTGTTGATAAGAATCATTGTAGGAAAACTCAACCAGTGCCAAGTGTTGAATCCACCTTTTTGGTTCATAGCAGTAGTGTGCCCTTAGCATATCCTCAATGACTTGTTTGACTTGCTCCATTTGACCACATCGGTCTAGGGATGGTAAGTTGTACTAAAATAGAGTTGAGTCCCAATGGCTTCAAAGATATCTCTCCAGAAGTGTGATGTGAAGAGAGAATCACGATCACTAATGATTATTTTGGGCAACCCATGTAGTTGAATATCTCCTTGATGAACAACCTTGCAATGTCAAAGGCTTTATAGTTTGTCTTAACAAGAATAAGATGTGCAATCTTGGTAAGCGTATCAACCACAACTATAATGTATTTGTATCCTCCTTGAACTTGTGGTAGGCCAACAAAAAATTCCATACTGATGAATTTCCATTTCATTTGGGGACTGTCAAGTGGTTGCAACTTTCCTGGCATTTTGACATGTTCGGCCTTAATACATTGACAAGACAAACACTCAGTGACATATTTGAGAATGTCACCTTTAAGCCTCTCCCAATAGTAGCTCTTCCTGACTACATTGAGGGTCTTGGCATAGCTAGGATGTCCTGAAAAAGGGGATTCATGAGCTTCCTAAAGTATCTTTTCCTTGAGTGACTGGCTTGCCGGTATACATAATCTTGTTCTATAGTAGACAAGTCCACTATTGATAGAGAATTCTTGATACTTATCCTGTAGCTTCGGGTCTTGATCCTTGATAGGGATCTCCCTTAGCATCTTTTGATAGGTTGGATCATGGAAAGCTTCTTCTCTAGCCAGCTCAAGTATTGGGTTGTTTGGCATGGAAACCTTTGTGGCTAGAGATCTAGCTGTTGATGGATTTTGCAAGATTAGAGAATTAAGGAATGCCTTGCAACTAAGTGCATCGGCAACTACATTCTCCTTTCCAGGCCGGTATTTGATTTCAAAATCATACTCCTCCAGCACTTCAATCCATCGACGTTGCCTCAAGTTGAGCTCGTTTTGGGTAAAGATCCACTTGAGACTTTTATGATCCGTCACTGGGGTAAACTTGTTACCCAACAGGTAGTGTCTCCAAAGCTTGAGAGCATGGATGATAGTTAACAACTCTAGATCGTGTGTGGCATAATTATTCTCATGGCTCTTCAGTTTCCTTGAAGAGTATGCTATAGGATGACCTTCTTGCATAAACACACATCCTAGGGCAAGTGTGCTAGCATCAGTTATTACTTCGAACCCCTTACTAAGGTCTGGAAGTTTCAGGATAGGTGCTGATACCAAACTTTTCTTTAATCTATCAAAGCTAGATTGTTTGGCAGTTGACAATGCAATTGATGTTTGCTTCTTCAGTAGATCCATCAGGGACGCTACAATCAAAGCATAGTTTTTGATAAAGACCCTATGCCATCCTGTCAAACCAAGAAAACTGCGTATTTCTTTGACAGTTGTTGGTATTGGCCATTCTAGAACATCTTTGACTTTGGTTATCCACTGCATATTTCTTTGACAGTTGTTGGTATTGGCCATTCTAGAACACCTCTGACTTTGGTCGGATCCATTGAGATTCCTTCCACTGACACGATGAATCCTAGATATTCAATCTGATGTTTGAAGAATGCACACTTCTTCATCTTGGCATAAAGCTTGTGTGCCCTCATTGTCTCAAGGAATATCCAAAGCTCGGGTTCATGATCTTCTTCCTGTTTGGAGTAGACTAGGGTATCGTCGAAGAAGACGAGTACAAATTCATCAAGATATGGCCTAAATATATCCTGCATTAACCTATTGAAGGTGGTAGGTGCATTTGTTAGTCCGAATGACATGACTAGGAACTCAAACTGCCCATACCTTGTGCTGAATGTCCTCTTTGGGATATCTTTTTCCTTGATCCTTATCTGATAATATCCAAACCTAAGATCAATCTTGGAGAAGATCTTTGCACCTTGAAGACGGTCAAGAAGTTCATCTATCCTTGGAATGGGATATTTGTTCTTAATGGTTGATTGATTCAACCCTTTGTAGTCAATACATAGCCGAAGCGTTCCATATTTCTTCTTCTGGAACACCATTGGAGCTCCCCATGGTGAACTACTAGGATATATGCAGCCTTGGTCTAGCAGTTGCTTGAGTTGCTCCTTCAGCTCAATTGCTTCTGGGATTGACATTCTATATGGTCTCTTTGCAATTGGTGCAGCTCCTGGTGCTAGCTTGATTTCATGATTAACTTCCCTTTGAGGAGGAAGTTATGTTAGCTCTTCAAGAAATATGTCTGCGTATTCCTTTAGCCATGAAGGTTCTTCCCTAGACTCTTGATTTTGATCTAGCTTATTTAGCTTGATCAAATAGACAAGTAGCCCTTTTCTAACTCCTTTTATTATCTAAGATGCTTTGGCCAGTTAAATTTTTAGCTTCCCAGCCTCTCCTTGAGTTGTAACCAATTCCTCTTCAGAATTGCGAAAGGAAACTTGGCCCTTTCCACAGTGAATGTGGGCATCGTTAGGTTTAAGCCAATCCATTCTGAGAAAACACTCATGGGATACCTAGGTTCATGACTCTGAATCTGACGGAAGTCAACTTTCCTCCTAGAAAGAATTCCACCTTAGCAATTTGCCTGGTACAAGTGACCTCACGACCATTTGCTAATTCCACAAGCAAGGTAGGTGCTTCTATTGTGGCTATTCCTAATCTTCTTGCACAAGCTGGTGAGATAAAGGAATGTGTACTCCCACAATCAACCAAGGTTTTGAAGCCTTTACCTTGATAATGCGATGGTGTTTGAATCACCAAAAAATAGCGATTCGAGCCTCTCTTGTGAAGGGCGACATGGACTGTTGCCATCTCAAAGTCTACTTCCATAGTCGGGTCTTCTTCTTTGCACATCTCCCTGTTGGCAACATAGGCAGTTCTTCCTCTACCGTGGGTGGCAGCTCCTTGGCCACGATTGATTCCTTGGAATGGTCCTTGACGTTGTTCTATGTCAAGTTTGTGACATTGCCTTTTGAAATGACTGGGCTTGTTGCAATGGAAGAAACAGAGATTGCGGCCATTACTTTGGATAGGAACAAAGTTATTGACATTGTTGGTCCTTGCTTTCTTCCTTTGTCTCTGGTTTTGACCTTGAACTCTCTTTGCTTGGGACCTATACACACCTTTGTTTTGATCATTATAAGACTGAGTCTTGTTATTTCTTGGCCTGGTCTGCACCTCCTGAATTATGGGCGCAGCTTGAATGAGTGCACCTTGAAGGTCTGTTGGGCGCATTGATTCAAGGTGGGTGTTTACAGGTGGGTTTAATCCGGGATAAAATTTTGACACCTATTGTGTCATATCTATCTGTGGCACATACTTCAAAAGAAAGACGAACTTTGAGTAGTATGAATTAAGGGTCAGACCAAGTTGTTTCAGCTCATAGAACTCATTCATCTTTTGCGTGCAGTACACAAGTGGTAAGTATCTTCCTTGCACAGATTTTTTCATCTTTTCCCAGGTAATGGACCCTTTCGAGATCCCTTGGTCTCTGTGCCATTGCTTTTACCAAAGTCTAGCTTCACTAGTGAGCTTTAGCTTGGTGAGCATTGCTTCAAAGTAATCTTCCATGGACTTGATCCAAATCTCAGCATCAGCTTGGACAGTCCTTCCTTTGTCGTCAAATTCTGGTGGCTTGATCTGCTTGAGAAGAAACTTCTTCTCCTGAATCATGGCTGTACTTGGTGTAGGGATCGGACTAGGAATCTGTATCTGGGGTTGTGCTTGAGCATTGAGATTCTTAACGTTAACAACTTGCTAAACGTTTCTTACATTACATTTCATACCCAATTCAGCTTTTAGCCAAGAGACCCAATCACTTAACTTTTTATCAATACTCATAGTCAAGAAAAAAAAAGTCATATTTCATTCATATGGGCATAGCCCTTTCGGAGTTCAATATTTCTTGGGATGGTAGATCAAGTTGATACATCAATTCGGGGAGAATAAGGTTGTGTTACATTCAGCTACGGGAACTGGGTAATAATATAGACTTGGGTCATGGATCTTCAGGAATCAATAAGTCATTGGAAGATTAGGGTATCCTTTCCTTTGGTACCCATTCTTCTTGTAGTGTCCCAACACCTTGATCATGTCGGCATGCAGGGGATTATGTGGGTCACTTCCTCGTACACATACGTGTTTATCTTGACCTTTCGAACTTCGATATGTAAATTTGTGTTTACATGAGCCTCAATAAAGATGAACAGCTTCATGATCTTCAGGTCCTCCAACTTGATTCTCTTTAGGTTGTTTCGAAGGTACACAAATCGGTGGGCAGTTATGTAATAGATTCATGAATCACCCATCCATCTTCGTTCCACGTACAGAGGCGATGGATTGTAAATGCGGTCTAGGATATTCATCATATCGATCCTTTGTCGATAATCCAAGGCATGCATCGTGGTCATAAACACAACCTGGAACACCATGAACCTGTTCCATGCTTCATGACTCTGCAAGACAATATCGATAAGTAAGGAGATGTTCTTTACACCAACATTTACTTTACTTCTTCTTATTAAGTTTTCTTATAAAGACAAATCCTTCATTGGTTCACTCTGATACCAACTGTAACGTGTCCACCTATTCGCTTGCAGGACACGTCTTAGCAGTCCATCGGGAAGAGGGTCTAGAAAGCTCCACCCGGCACTCCCATGGAATGTTATGGGGTTTGCAATCTAGGTCTTTCTGCGTCTACCACGTAGCAGAAGTATTCCGGCCGTTTCCACTTAGGACCGACCTAAATCAGGGGTTCCTCTAGTGGTCAAATTCCTAGAGAGTGACTAGTGTCAAACCCCAGGCAAACTACTTTACGCAGAAACGTCAGGGTCAAAGCGGATTCATGCTACACTTGGTTCAAGAAGAATGGGAAACGAGAGGGATGCAAAGCTCGACCTCTTTGCCCATAAGGCATAGTTCCATTCCGTTCCCCTAAAACATCATAAATCACGGGTTCTAGTATTGTAGACTCTAGGTCAATGTTCCTTGCTGTTCATTTCCTTCGTGAAAAGTTTCTTGTTGTCGATTTTGTTTGAGAAAAGTTCCTGGCCAACTGAAACCACCCATCCATAGGACGGACCCATGGCCACATCCACTGCACTTTCCTCAAGTTGTTTTAGTTGTCTAATTACCTACCACATTTAGTTGGACACGCATAAAACAACTTCCTTGATTAGCCAATTAGACACCGATTCCTTCACATAATCTTAGCACTGACATAGAAAAGTAGTGTCTTCAACAGGTTATCTTATTTATCTTTGGAATATATCCATATAATCTAGCCTATAGGCTAATCCATAATCTGCCCGAAGGCAATCCATAATTCGCCGCTCAAAGGCTATCCAGCAATCCACAGGGATTACTAATCCATAATCCGCTCAAAGGCAATCCATAATCTGCTCGAAGGCTATCCAGCAATCCACAGGGATTACTAATCCAAGATTCCGCATGTAGACTAGTATGCAGGCCTCGAGATCCAATCCCGAGTCGCATTGGCCTCTTGTGCAGGGCCCATAAGGCAAGGGATTTACGGCCAGAGCCCCCCTGGCACCCAAGTGTCCTCCTCCTCCAAGTAGTGCCCAACGAAGAGACCTCTCACAGTGGGTTTGGTCCATGTTCCCGGCGTGGCTAACAACCCCCTTGGTAAAGGTTAGGCAGATAGTCGGGGGTAACTGATGCTGCCTCTCCCTTCAGGCCTTCAACGCGAAGCATTAATTATCTCTCCATCTTTAGTTCCTTGAGCAAAAAATGCAAACAATGCTCCTAAACTATTACAAACACAATCAATCCAGTGGTTGTTTATTTTGGCCAACTGCTAAGGAGTGAATCCTTCTCTCCGAATGCATCCAACATTTGATTTGAGATCAATTGCGACTTGGCAAGATCCCCAAGGGTTTGTTTGTTTACCCCTTTTGTCCTTGGGTTAGGGTCATACCCTGTCAACCCTAATTAACCACACCTTAGGTTTCTTTAAGTTAAGACATTGAATCCTGGCAACCACATCGCTTTTAACTTGTTTGATCCTTTGCTTACTAGGCAAAACATAACTTCCCTTAACTTGGCAAGTCAGCCCAAGAAAGGTGATGTAACAGGATGTCTACTCATCCTCTTGCAAGTTAGACTTGCGCTAGAACCTTCCAACCTCATTCCAAGGAATGGCAAATCTCTCTTGTGATTAAACCACAAGTCCATGCAATGTTGCAACTTGTTGCACGTATCACACCTAACTCATGGGATTTTCACCCATTGAACGGCATTTCTTGGTCAAGGAATTTCATTTAGACAAGATGCAAGGTTTAGGGTGCCTTCTTACCCAACCCAACCCTAATTTTACCTGGCCGACAACAGGTCCTAGGGTTTCCAAACTCAATCCAAGTTTTAAAATTAGGTCAGTCGATCCTTAGGGTAGAACCCTAGATTGTTATTTGCATGGGCATCCAATTGACCCAAACATTCCGTTAATGTGGGTAGGACCTTTGGGTTTGAGGGTTTTGACTTGGCGTTCCAAGTGCGATATTAGGCAAGACTTCCAACGTGCCAAGCCCTAGCTAGTACTTGAGGTATTTATCGTATCGACGAGTTATGCCTATAGGAATCCCTTGCGGGTTAGGTGATTTAGATAAATTTATCTACTTGTCTTACGACAACGACAATCCCTTCCTAGAGAAGGTAAACTTGTTCTAAAGGTGTAAATAGTTGCAACATTCAACTCATTACTTTTAGGCAGCAAAAATGTTTTGCAATAATTACTTCTTTCCTTGCTAAAGTCATGACGAATGTCAATTTGGAGATTATCTTGCATAGAACCTACAAGATTCACATCAAGGAACTATGCCAACAACCTCTTGTTTAATGCAATGGGATTTCGTGCTTTGATAAGCCATGCAATCTTTTCCAAATGCAACTCAATGAAATGAAATTTACGCACGACGAATATGTAACATGTGACCCTTAGATACAACATCGTAAATGAAGTTCATACAAGACTAAGGCTAGTGTTGACTTAATCAACTTCCAAGCATATTTTTCATGCAACTTACAAGTCTGTGGTTCCATTCCCATACTATGCAATTATCTAGGGTTTCATTTTCATGCCGTGCAATGGACGTTAAGAACTCTTTCCATGCGAGACATAAGAAGGCAGTTAATAACTAAACTCAAAATACACTTATTCCTTCATGGCCAATCAAGGATGCACTTAACAATTTCAACCTTTTAATGCTAGGCAATATGCATTTTATGCTTGTAACTTTGAAATTCATGACAAGGCAACATGCTACTAAACTCGTAAAATGGATAGGTAATTTACATTCATAACATTGGAAATGCAAATAACCCAATTGCATGACATGCATTAATTTTGGTAAATCGTTCGAGTAGGCAATTTTCCCCAAATGCATTTTAACTATGCTAGGTGAGTTAGAACATGCATAAGTGCTTCCCTTCCATGAAATTTATCGTGCTCAACGTATTTCTTTAACATGGAATTAAAATCATGGAACCTAGGCTTGTGGGCTCGTGGGATGTCCACGTGTATGTTTGGGGAAGAACCTCCCACGGGTGCGCCTTGCGTCTTCTTGGGAGCCATCGTTGATGACTTGAACTCCACGGATTCCTCCTAGCTTTGGAAAAATAGCCTCCAAGCCCGGCATGCTTTCTCCCTTGCACAGGAATTACCCTTTTACAGGGTGTGGATATTAAGACAGGGAATTAGATGCGTGCACAAGGTTTAAGAGGATCTCCTTTAGAAGCTTCTACTTCCCAGGACCATGTGGATAGAGGCCAATGATTGGAAAAGAAGATTTTGATGACAAAGGGGGGTGTAGTGATCGATGGCAATGGTGGCGGGAGTATGAGCAGCAGCCGGCGCTATAGGCAGCCTGTGGCACAACAGGGCGGCGGATTTGGGCATGGCGGCCATCACGGCAGCCTCTTTTTCTTCTTTGATCCTCCCTAGCGCAGCAGCCTCCTCACTTCACCCCCTCCCTTTGTCCACAAGGGGGGGTTCATATAGCCTAAGGGGGGGAGATGGTGGCCACCACATGGCTGGTGCATGCCTCCCCCCCCTCATACACAACACTCCACCTCTCTTACTTCTTCTCACACTCCCTCTCCTCTAGCCATGCATTGGCTGGGGGGGAAGGGATAAGAATTTTTTTTCCCTAATTTTTAACCACTATCCATTTTGCCCCTTCAAAAAGGGTGTTTCCCCGCCGTGGCTTTGAGGTCTTAAACCCCGGCCTCAATTGCACAATGTGGATGGCTTCATTGTTGCGCGTGCGGGGTAAGGATTTAGCTACCAATACTTAGTCGATGCGGGAGATGACTTTGCGTGGCTTTTGCAAGGGCGTGAGGTGACCCAAGCTCTTTAATATTCCGAGAAAAAATATTACAATGATAGGGGACCGATTGCAAGATAGTTTATGGGATGGTTATGCGATAGATTTGTAGAGAGAGCCACACCACATGCCAATCATGAATCATGTGAAATGGAGCTTGGAAAATTCATGACCATTTTGGTGAAAATTTATCCAACCAAAGGTTTATTTGATACATGGGCACAATGTGGAAAAGTGGAGTGGCAGATATTTCTAGAAATGTTCAAATTGTGGCAAATCATTCTTGTACTATGAGCAAGTATTATCACATGCAAAAGGGGTTTCTCAAAGTAAAACTTTACAACATAGGACATCTCTTTGCCTAGAAACCTTGGACTGGCTAATGTTTTCAACTATCTATGTGATGAAGAACTTTCATGATGGGGAAAAATCTTTGATGCATGGAAGTCCCATGAAAGATAGATGCCCTCAAAACTTGAGTGGCTAATCATTCTTTGTAATCCTAATCTATAATTCAATACGGTTTTAATCATAAAAGCTACTTATCTTAAAATATATAATAGCTTTCTTTTGGGAAAGGCATAATCTCCGTACAATTATTAAGAATATCTATAAACAAGGTCATGTAGTCATCACAAGGGCATGCCTACATAAAGTCTTATACAAGAAGAATATATTATATGTATTCAAAAAGTAGGAAAGTAATGTATTGAAGTTTATATATACCCCATTTTAAGGATAATGAACATGCTACGCTACAAACAATATTCTCAAGTTTTGGGATTATTGAACCAATGTATATTATAGGAAGGTCAATACTTGAAAAAAAGCCTTAGTCATTGTTTGGGAAGACATTTGTTAAGTATCCAATTCAATGATGAAGGGTATAGAAACTTGTCTTATGGAAAGTTCTCATTCCTCTCATGGCAAATCTAACCATGATGATCATGACCATCTTGAAGCTGTGACCCCAAATTGATAAAATGTTAATAGTCTAATCATTTGTATAAATATTCAATAACCAACAAAGTAATGTACTGAAGTTTACTTGTTACCATTCTTAAGGATAATAAACATGTTAAGATATGAACAAGAATCTCAAAGTTTGGGATCTATTGAACTAATATATTTTGAAGAAAGGTTAGTATATTAAATAAGGGCTAAGTGATTACTTGGGAAGACACCAAGTGGCCGTCCAATTCAATGATGATGGATATAGAAACTCATATTGCACAAAGGGACTCATTATGGGCTCATTACTCTCATGGCTAGTAACCATAATGATCATGACCACCATCTAGGAGAGCTGACATCTTTATTGCAACCTAATCAATTAGTAGCATATAAATACAAACTATCAATAAGTGTAAAATTGATTTGATATACATAGAAATATACACCACAAGGATAAATCAAAACTCTCACTAGCATTTCAAATCCAACCCCTTGAACCCGATTCCCATGATAGTATACCACTTAAGCAATACTCTATAGACCATTTTATCAATGTCGCAAAAGAGACAAAAATCTTTGCAAGGGACATCACTTGTGGGAGCTTCTCACTCGACTTCTAAGACCCAAAGACCGCTTATTGTTTCAAGCGTTTCAAGCCAAGTGCAATGGCTACCTCTCACATAGCCATACATACTCAAACACCTACAATTGTAGTGAGCTTACCTCCATGCTCGATTGAGTTCATCCTCCCTCAAGCACTTGGGTAGCTCAACGATCCAAGGTGCAAGCTCAAGCAAGCTCAATCCTCAAGCTCCAAGCTCCATGCTCCATTTCCACGCGCGAGACAAGAAAATATAGTAGAAGAAGAAGAAGAGAGGAGAAGAAGGAGAGCTTCTCCACCACAGTCCCTCACCCTTACACGCTCACTCCCTCACACTCCCTCTCAAGCACAAGCTCAAGCAAAAAAGAACAAGAAGAAAAAGAGAAGAGGATAGCTAGATTGGACCACACACAAGAATGAGCTTCTTCATTCACTTTTTCTCTTTTATACAAAACCCTAACCCTAATCCCATTTGGGCACCCATTCTTTTTTTACATGCCTGGCCATTTTAGCCTAGTTTCGCTTTTCCTATTTCCTTCCTATTTGCATTATGCCTTCACCCATACCCATCTACATTTAAAATTGCATAGGAGGGAACCTAGTGCTCTTTTACAAGGATTTAGAGTTTGCTTTTATATTTAAAATGTGCCTTTTCTCTTTTGCATTTGCCTTGAACTTTTAAGGTTTTCCTTGAGCTTTTGGCCTTTTTTCCTCCTATTTTTTCATTTGGGCTACCTTTTTTCGCTTTTCCCTATGTCTTTCTAATTTTCTTTTTACTTTCTTTACAGTGGGGCTAACATTATCCCCCTCCTAGCTAAGTTCCACTCCCATGGCACTTGTTGCACTTGTTGATGAGGGCTCCGGTGGTTGAAGGCTTTCCCATGTGGATCAGAGATGGGGCTTTGTGGAGATTGGATGGGGAGAAGAAGCATCAAAAAATTGGATGAGAGATTGCAGAGGCTGAGAATAGATTTGATTGGATAGCGGGAGTCTGATGGGACTTGAAATGGGCCGGCACTGGCTATGGCACTAGCCGAACCTCATGCTCATAACAGACAAACACACCCTCACGGCCTCGCGGACCAGGAGCGTCTATCAACTACTAAAGGACCAACTGTCCTAAAGCCTAATCTATGCATTTATAGTTTTATAGTTTTGTAGTCCAACATTCCCTTTCTATAAACTCCTCAGAGGGAGAACCCATATACATTGGCAATCAATACCACGATAATCACATACATGGGAGGAAACCTCTCGGTAGAATCACTGCAGCCCCACTGCAGCTCTCCTACATCACAAGGATTAGCCCCTTGATGCGCTGCTCAACATATAGAACAAACAAAAAAACTCCACTCTTCATTTCGAAAGTACTCCAAGAGATACCATGTGTCCTCACTAAATAATCCCCCAAGAAATGAACGTCTATCCTAAAGCTTAGGATGCCTTTTCACACTCAAACGTGGGTTATTGTCATTGAAAACAAGTGCTATGCATCCAGCTTTTTTATTCTGACACCATGGTTTACATGCACATGCAAAGATGGATGATCCTAAAGTGCTCAAACATCATTTTCAAATCAGAAATGTGGTGTGCACAACTAGGCTTTCAAATGCTTATTCCCTAACGCATTGCGGTGATGCAAGGATAGCACTGAGACACCACTCATGCTACTATCCTCTTAATTAAAATAGCACGGCATCTGTGTCATGAATTGCATCATAAAATCAGCAACAATGAGCATGCAAACCACATCATTCAAACCTCCCAACCCCCTACGTTTAGGTATTGCTTTCGTTGCATAGGTGTAGAGGTTCATTTTGTCATGTTTTGATGTATAAAAAGCGGTAAATCACAAACTTTGACAAAGAGATAGGGCAAACTAAAGCTAAACTTCATGATTTGCCACTACCACATATCCAAAAACAATCATTATATTTTTCCTTATTTTTCCAAGTCGTATTTGTATTTTTTCCCTTATTTTTCCCATTTTCTTGATTTATTTGACAATAAAATATACTATTTTTTGGTTTTTCTTGTTATAATCACTTCAGCATACTAAAATTCAATTTATCTTTCATTTTCTCCCCATGGGAACACTTTTTACCCACCCGAAACGGAAAAACTACAATTTTACCACTAAAAGACCGCATTTCTGATTCATGGGAATTAAATTAAGCATGTAAATCATTGCAAAACCAAGATTTTCTAATACACAACAATTAATCATGATGGAAACAACACACAAATAAATTTTCATCCAATAAGAACATAATTATCATCATAAACTATAAAAAATCCTTCATTTTCTTCATAAAAATGGACATACCATGCTTTTACGTAACCCGAGACGCCTTGAATGACTGCATAACCAGCAGACGAAGCCTCTATTGCTCTCAAACCAATGTTGTGCTTCACTCTTTTGCATCTCCATCAATCTCCATCATCATCTCCTTCATTGTCCTTCCCCGGTTCCTCCTTCATGATGGTACACATGAACAATCCATAGAGAAGAGAGAGAGGAAGGAGAGAGAAAGAATAGAATTTGTTCTCATCCAGACAGCCATTTCTTGTGGGAAGACCAATGATAGAACCATCCAAGAGGGAGAGTTTGAGGGGTATCATCTGTTCTATGGCTTCTTCACAGCCTAACACCATGATAAGAGACGATCATGGTGCATTTTTCAGTGCATCCTGATCACGCTTCCTTCTCCACGCCTTCACGTTTTTTTCTCATGCCTCTTGCATAAAATTTTAGGGGGGGTTAAAATTCCCAAAGGGCACCCCCCCTTTGGTCCTCAAAGTTGTCCACCTCTTCAAATCTTGCCCATTTTGTGGCCTCTTCCTCGTCCGGGCTCCGTTTCAACCTCTGAAAAATCCTGTGCATCCGTCTTGACATCCCACACTGATTGGCAGCTCCTGGCATCCTACATGACAGTCGGAAAAATTATCAAAAATCCACAAGTGTCGCTCGGGTGACTTTTAAAAGCCGTCTTTCACTTGGTGCTTAAAATTGTCCTAGCTGCAGCCGCCGCCTTCAATGTTAAATATTTTTCCCCTAAATTTCAGATTTTTTGGCAAATTTTAGGCACATCCCGGGCTCAAATCTCCGCTCTTAGGGTCTTCAATGTTGGTGATTGATAGAAATTGTTGAGGGTACCTTTAAGAAAAAAGGAAGTGCACTACCTAGGGGTGTGTCCACCTCACTCTGCAATGCATGGTGTTCATTCCAATGAAACTGGGAGTTAGGTAACATGTGGTGTTGTCCCACACTTGACAACTGAGTTTGTGTATAGGGGAGTTGTTGTGGGTTTGACTTAGGAAGATAGGTCTCATCATAAACTCCCTAGGTGTGTCCTGTCCACTTGGTGTGCTCTAAGTGTGAACTGGGGGGATAGGAAGGGCTAGGGGCTCCCTAGGTGTGTCCTGTCCACTTGGTGTGCTCTAAGTGTGAAGTGGGGGATAGGAGGGGCTAGGGGGGTTAGGCATGGAGCTGCTGGATCGAGGCCACAGAATGCAGGGGATCTTTAATGACCACACCAACACTCACATGTTTAGTGGGTCCTCTAGAAGCTCCACCACTTGAGAACCCCTAGGTGCAGTACTTGTGGCACTCTGATATTACATAGGAAAGCTCATTGTTCCTTTCTTTCTGCTTTGTGTGGGTCTTTTCTTTGTTTTCACCTTTCTTTTTCTTTTTTTTCTCTCTCTCCCTTTTCTTTTGGAGATGCATTGGGAGGAAGCATGCTAGACATCATCTTGTTGCTTTGCAAAAGTTACAATTTGAGGGGACCTAAGAGATTTGCCAAGATATACATGGCTTGGCGTGTAGCCCTTTTCTCTTTTGACTGTACTTCTGACCATAGAGGAGGCTTGGTTCTTGCACTCACTCTTTCTTTTGTTGATCAGATGATTCCAAATCGGGCTTTTCTTATTGAACCTAATGCTAGGAGGCATATTCCACAATGGATTTTGTGAGATTTTTTGATGGATTTTGTAAAACTATTTATTTTTCAGAACTCGTACACAAGGAGGATTCGTTGTGCGAGAATTTGACGAGGATGCCTATCATTTTCAGACATCAAATTAATTTAATATGCACGTGGGTGATTCCACAACAGGTGATTCCACGAAATGCATATCAAATTAATGGATGTTTATGAGTTTAGAGTGCACACTCGAATTAAATTAAGGTTAGGACAATGTTCCAACCTATTTTAATTATTTGTAGAGCTGAAGACTGCTAGGTATTCACTTTTGTTTGTTTATTTTATTTATAAACAATTGTGAATGCTTCAGTTGATGTGTTGCACATGTAGTAGTGGCTTTGGGTAGCACTAGGCATTAGCGTAAGTCCAAGCATAAATTTTATAATTATGATTAGTTATCTTAAGTATAATATATAATATTATGTATTTATATGATATTGTACTATTAAAATTATCACTCTATTTGTAAGTTATAAGTTTAAACTTCTTTAGTAATAATTAGATCATTGTCCTTCGTACTATTAATTTATTTTTTTTAAAAAGATTATTTTAGAATATGAGATTTGTCAAGAATCGTGTGGTGGGGAGACTTGCTTGAGATGCTGCGCTGAACACACACAAAATGCACGAGGAGAAGCTCACTCAAGAGACAAGAAGAGAGATGGAGGCCAAAATGTTTTCTTGCTGGTTTCTACTTCTTCTTCCATACACTTTACAATGTACACAAAGTATAGATAAGATACAACATAAAGGAAAGTGGCCTACTAAGTCAAACAATGCATAACCGACTACACTAGTCAACTGGCGCTATAACTATGCCAGCTGTAAATAGGTGTAACAACCTGAATATAATAAGTAATGATTCAGTGGCCATGTGAGAGTCATAATGACCACCGATATGCTAAGTATAGACGTGCAGATCCATCTAACCAGCTGGTCCATCATCAATGTCCGCATGTGTTGAGCTTGTCATCTCAACACTCCTCCTCGAGCTCAACTGCATCTCTGCAACTCCAAGTAAGCTCTGAAAATTCTGAAGCTTCTCTGTACCCAATGCCTTCATGAAGATATCAGCTATCTGATCATGTGTGCTGACATACACCAAGTCAATCTCACCTACTAGTACCTTCTCTCTCACAAAGTGGTAGTGTACCTCAATATGTTTTGTCCTGGCATGGAACACAGGGTTCCTAGCCAACTGTATACTGCTCATGTTATCACAATAAATGACAACTGGACCTTCCACCTGCACATCTAAATCAGCCAATAACTTTTGAGGCCATACTACCACACATGCTGCAATAGCAGCACCTCTATACTCAGTCTCTGTACTCGACAAAGCAACTGTAGATTGCCTTTTGTTGCTCCAAGTAACTGCTGCACTACCAAGAGAGAACATATATCCACTGGTAGATCTTCTATCAGACATACTACCAGCCCAATCTGCATCTGTGTATCCAAACACCTATACATCTATACCTGCCTCATTGAAAAGTCCATAATGTAATGTGGACTTCACATATCTCAATATGCGTCTGACTGCATCCAAATGTGGCTTTTTAGGTACTTGCATAAACTGACTCACAAGACCAACAGTGTAGCTCACGTCTAGCCTTGTAATGGTCATGTAGATCAAACTCCCCACTATCCTCCTGAACATAGTAGGGTCTTCTATCTCATTCCCAACATCAGCACTCAACTTTACATTCTGCTCTAACGGGACTGAAAGTGGTTTGCATGATGTCATACCATACTTGGACAACATATCCAAGCCATATTGTCTTTGGGACAGCCATATACCATCATCACATCTGATCACCTCAATGCCAAGGAAGTACCTTAGCTCACCTAAATCCTTCATCTCAAACTTCTTCTTCAAAAAGTCCTTGACTTTAGCAGTCCCGCTATCACTATCACATGTAATAATCAAGTCATCCACATAGATGACTATAATGACCAAACCTACATCTCTCTTTCTCACATAAAGTGAGTGATCAACATTAGAAACATAAAAGCCAATATTGACAAGATACTCTCTGATCTTGTCAGACCATGCTCTAGGTGCTTGCTTGAGCCCATAGCGTGCCTTCTTCAACCTGCACATATACGTGAGATGCTCTAAATATTCATAACATGCTGACTAATCCATATATACTTCTTCCTACAAATCACCATGCAAACATCCATTCTTCACATCCATTTGCTGCAATCTCCAACCTTTGGCAAAGCAATCACACATCTGACAATTGCCATCCTAGAAATTGGACTGAAGGTTTCTTCATAATCTATGCCATATGTCTGGACAAAGCCTTTTGCAACCAGCCTAGCTTTGTACCTACTAATAGAACCATCTACATTGTGCTTAATCTTATAAACCCACTTACATCCAATAGCTTTCTTGCCCTTTGGCAATGATACTAGATCCCAAGTCTAATTGGCCTCTAATGCATCCATCTCCTCATTCATTGCTGCATCCCAATGAGTATGACCAACAGTATCCTCAAAGCAAGTGGGCTCAACATCCTCAACTAGTTTCACCATATAAGCATAATGGTGAGCTGCATAACCTTCAAAACCAAATCTTTTAACAGGGTATCTGACCTTGCTAGATCTGTGTATCACCGGATCACTCAATGGAGCCTTTACATTACTATGAGCTCTCTGTACACCTGGTGTCCTAACAGAAGGAATACCAAGCTCATCATCCAAGCTCTCTGAGCCACTGGAGTCTCCATCAAGAACTGCATCAATGCCATCTGACATTTTATTCTTTCCTTTGTCTTTACCTGTAGTGCTACTAGATGCACCTGAAGATGTAAAGCTACTCCTTAGTCTCCCAGACTATGGACTACCAGATGATGTCTCTGGTCCACTAAGAGTCTATGATTCTTGCTTTTCAGCCTGCATATGAGTGTCATGATCATCATCATCATCCAATGCATCACCACTAGATGCATACCAATTGCTCATTGGATCAAAGATGACATCCTCGCTCACTCTGAACTTACATGTGACAAGGTTATAACAACGATACCCTTTCTGCTCTAAAGAGTATCCAATAAAGACACATTTTTCTGCCTTTGGATCAAGCTTCTTCCGTAGCTCATCTGGCACATGAATATATGCAACATATCCAAATACCTTCAAGTGTGATGCATCAGGCTTCTTTCCAGTAAAGCATTCTTCAGGAGTCATCCAATGAACTGCAACTGTGGGAGTTCTATTCATAATATAAACAGCAGTATGAACAACCTCAGACAAAAAATGCTTAGGCATATTTTTTTTAGCCATCAAGGCGCGTGCAACTTTTGCAATATGCATGTTCTTCCTTTCTGCAACCCCATTTTGCTATGGGGTATACCTGCATGTGAACTGTCTCTTTATCCCATGAGACCTCAGAAAATCATTGAACTCATTCGAGAGGTACTCTCCCCCTCCATCTGACCTCAAGCCCTTTACTTTCAAGCCTGTTTCTCTTTCAATTGTAGCCTTGAAAGTTCTAAAGTGCTCAAACGCTTCACTCTTTTCCTTCATAAAATATGCCCATAGCTTTCTAGAACAATCATCAATGAATGTGACAAAGTATGAAGTGCCTCCAAGAGACACATTTTGTGTAGGCCCCCAAATATCTGTATGCACCACATCAAGGATATTTCTGCTTACATCTTTGTCATGTAAAAAGGGTTGTCTTGCCTACTTACCAAACTGACATGCTTCGCATACCTTATGAAATTCTGCAACTCTAAATGTAGGCAAACCTATAACCAACCCTTTGGACTACATTAATTTCAACCTTTGTACATTTGCATGTCCAATGTATTTGTGCCAAATTTCAATATCTGCAACAACACCTTTTCCTTTAGCATACATAGCAGTATTCATAGTAGGAATTCCAGCATCCAGAGTAAAAATACGTCCAACTCTACTTTCCTTTGCAACCAACCTGCACTTGTCATTGAAGTTTTCTACAAAGCAGCCCTTTGCATTAAATCTGACTTGCAACCCTTGCTCTTACATCTGACCGACTGACACCAAGTTCTTTGTAATAGATGGCACATGTAATATGTCTGAAAGACTCTTTGTCTTACCATCATGCAAGGATAAGGGAACTTTTCCAATATGTGAAATTGGGTGGCATGAATCATCACCCATCTGCACATAACCTGTATTTTACAAATCTTACATCTCTCTAAACCATTTTGTATGGCTGGTCATATGATTGGATGCACCTGAATCAACATACCAAATATCATTATGTGTTTCCTTTTCTGTAACAGCATTCAGCATATGCTGCATAACAAACAAACGTTGATTTTTGTCTTCATTCTGTCATGAAGACGATGCATAGTTTCCTTGTTGCAACTTACCACTGCGAATATCATCTTTCTTAGCATAACATTGGGTTGTAATATGACCTGTTTTTCCAGAGTATTGACACACAATACCAAAGTTGTTAGAACCTTTATTCTGCCATCCACCTCTTCCTCTAAAACTCCCCCTTCCTCTAAAGTTACCACGACCTCCTAGAACTTGCATATCGCCAAATTGTTGATTCAATCTGTTTTGCTGGTTGTCACTACCATGTCCTGTACCATGGCCTCTTGAAGAGAACTTGCCATGTCCCCTTCCTGAACTAGAATAGAAAGCTTGAACCTGTTCACCACTTTTTTCAGATGTCTCACTCTGCATCTTAATCTCTTCAGTGATCATAAGGGAGACCAACTCATCGAAATCTGGAAATGGCTTTTTGACATATACGGAAGTTACAAAAGACTTCCAAGCCTTTTCATTGTTAAGTCCACCCAAGGTAGACGACACCAAATCATCATCATCGGGCATTGCATCAATCGCTACCAAGGCATCTGCAATGCTCCTTACCTTCAGTGGATACTCATTGATAGACATCTTCCCTTTCTTCAATGTATTCAACTCTTGCTTGAGTTGAATCTTTCGTGCCTTTGTATTTATGGAAAACATACTTTCAAGTATGGTCCAAGCTGCATATGAATTCTCTGCATTTCTAATATGTCCCAGTATATTATTGTCAATTACTGGAGACAGCCAATACATAACCTGTTTTTCTTTTGCATTCCAATTCTTTTGCATTCCATTCCTTCTGTGCCTTTGTCTCTTCTGTAGTTGGTGGTTCACTCACCTCTAGCTCCTTTTCTTCACCTGAAACAAACTTGTAGAGGCCTTTTCCAATAAGGAAGTTCGTGACACGGAACTTCCATGAAGGGTAGTTATTCTTGTCGAGCTTCTCAATGATGGGGTTTTCACTATTCTCTGCCATTATCACAAAACTAATACCAAACAACAAGAAAATCTTTTGTAACCCTCGACCTGTAGTGCACAGCAATACAGCAAACAGCCTTTTTCACTATCTGCTCAACAATACATGCAATCTACAACCAGTTTGCACATAAACCTTGTGTTTATTCGCTGGTAAACACCTTTAAACTTACAGATCTGAAATCTATAACCTGTGCACTCACTTTCTATCAATACAGTCGAAGTCACAGTGTACCCTGAAACTGCTGTTCGCAACCTTGCGGGTCTAAAACGGGGCTTGAAACGACCTCAAATGCCCAAAATAAGTGCGGGCAAGCCCTAATGGGCTTATCTGCAGAATACACAGCGCTCTTTACGCACACCAAATCTCACTGCAATCTGAGATTTTTTGCTATGCCCTGCTTTTGGTGCCTCCACAGGCACTGTCCAAGAGAAAGGCTGAAGTGAAGGAGAAGAAACAAGGTTCGAGCAAGCAAGCCATAGGTAAGAAGCTCTCCCATTACCCGTGGTTTGCTTGGTCGAACCTTGCTTCTTCTCCTTCACTTCAGCCTTCGAAATAAGCCTCTCTCAGTGGCGTGACTTTGATACCATGTCAAGAATCGTGTGGTGGAGAGACTTGCTCGAGATGCTGCGTTGAACACACACAGAATGCACAAGGAGAAGCTCACTCAAGAGACAAGAAGAGAAATGGAGGCCAAAACGTTTTCTTGCTGGTTTCTATTTTTTCTTCCACACACTTTACAATGTACACAAAGTATAGATAAGATACAACATAAAGGAAAGTGGCCTACTAAGTCAAACAATGCATAACCGACTACACTAGTCAACTGGCACTATAACTATGCTAGCTGTAAATAGGTGTAACAACCTGAATATAATAAGTAATGAGTCAGTGGCCATGTGAGAGTCATAATGACCATCGACGTGCTCAGTGTAGACGTGTGGACCCATCTAACCAGGCAGTCCATCATCAATGTCTGCATGTATTGAGCTTGTCATCTCAACAAGATGATTTGAGATATGCTTTTATTGAAATAAGCTTTCTTTATGGAATATCTTGCTATTTTCTTAATGTGGTTAAGTTTTAGAAGGCTTTTATAGCTTTCTTTATAAAAGCAATAGGATTGCACGTAAAATGGAAGAACATGGTGAAAACTGAGTTTTTTCATTTGTCCCTAATCAGGAATCAGAATTTAGAGCTTAAGAGTCGTTTTACGGGTTTTGGCATGTTGGGACATGATAGTGATGTCAAAATTTCAAGATTCAAAGCACAAAATTTGATGCAGTAATTGCAGCATGTTACATGATACCTCTTGACTCTTAAAACCCTGCATTTCAATTGATATTTGTACTTTCTTTGTAATGATATGTAAGATATGAATGCAAATATCTATGTAAAACTATAATATATAATTAAGGATGGCAAACCATGGCTTTTTCCATGGGGGAGGTTGGGCCCAATCGTTGGTTTTTCTCTTGTTTTTCTCAATCTATTGAGTTATTCAAATCTTCTTATGTATTATAATGTTGTTTGTATTTAATAGTCGAGAAGTTCAATTTGTTACATTTTTTCACTAAGTTCTATTATGTGTGTCATAAAGTTGTTAATGATTGGGATTTGCTTTGCTAGATTTTCCACATGCTCCACTTCATAACATTGGTATCAGAGCTTGGCTACGTTTCGAGTTTTCAATTGTATAATATTAGTGTATAAAGGTGAACACCATGGAACAATCGCAATCTTCAAGATAAATCACTACAGATGAATATTGCAGCTGTATTTCTCATGTTTTGGACAATGTTATATCCATAGTTGATTGACTTGAATTGATCCAATTTGTCTTCTCTGAATTCGAATTATAGCATGGACTTGGCTATGTAAATAGGATGTTATAGCCAAAAAGCTTTTGAAGTTTATTTCATAGTAAATCATAGCTTTGTTTTATTTGATAAAAGTCTCAAGTTTAAGCATATTAAGTCTTTATTTATGTAACATGCTATATAGAAGAGGCACATGAAAGTAGTCTAGCTATTGCATATGCTTCATCATAAAAATCCTCTCGAACAACTATTTTTCAGGTAGTGTAACTTTTTACTGGTTCATATTTTGAGGATGGTGTGAAAACAAAAGTTTTAGCCCTAAAAAATATCTACAATTGTTATTAGACACATATTTTACAAATTCTGAATATTTAGCGAGTTATTTGAGTCCTAAAGTGAGCCCTACTTTTTATGACCTTACCTTCAGATTTGGTAATCTATCATAGAGACATGAATTGTAGACCATTTTGTTATCTACAACTCTCTAGTTATCATCATGCCCTGATTCTATCTACAAAGAAAGTTATTTATCTTCAATGTAGGTATCATAGTTAACCTACACTTAGTGAAATTTGTAAATTTCAACCTATATAGTCATCTAATTTCCTAGTAGGATAGCTTTTAATCTATTTGGAATTTGAGTATACTCTCAAAAGAAAATTTTTAAGCTTGTACAAAGGTCTAAAACTTATATTAGATATGGTTTTGTCTAAATATATATATATTAAAAGACAATCATATCTAAATGTGCCATAGAACTTGAATATTACTATTTTTTACCAAGAGACTAGTATTTTATCTAACTTTAGCCTTATCTTTACTATGTTTCTTTTTAAATTTTAGTCTTAGTCACAAGTAAATAGTTTGTAAAATTCCTTATAAGCTCCAACTCTCTAGTTATAGACTAACTTGATTCACAAGAAGATATAAGTTGTTTTTATTCAAAGTAGGCATTCAATATGATTCTCACTCTAATTTTTGATGATTATAGTATGCCTATAATGTTGTTATCTTTTGATTTGATAAACATTGAGACTAATAAATTTTTCTTAAAAATACTTTGGAAAATTCTTTAACTTCTTAATTCTATTGCGAATTCACGCTTTCTAGTAAAGATAGAGATCTCCAATCAAGGTAAGATAGGTAAGTCTTTTACTATTTTTTTTCTACAATTCGTAATTAAATTTTTACTTATTACTAAACTAGAATAAAAATTTTATTTGTTATTGTCGATGCTTTGAGTATAAGACTTAGCATTCATAATATTTCTCTCTTATTTTTTGACTCTCTGACTCCCATGAAAGACATCTATGCCACTAACACTACCTTTTAATCTTATTAGAATCAATTATTTGCTAATAATTAGACTCCGATTGATTCATTGTCCTATACTAGATACTTCGTTTAAAAAATAAAAAATAAACTCATTCAGTTGAATACATGCAACGGATGACCGCCTACGTCCTTAGTGCTTATCTTATATTGCTAGCTCTATATTGAGCAGTTAATAGTAATTGTGGACAATTGCTATCCCACCTTGAGGATATGATGCTAGGAAGCCTATTCCATGGTGGATTCCATACGGTTTTTTCGTGGATTTCGTAAAACTATTTATTTACCGAAACTCGTACACAAGGTGGATTCCTTGTACGAGAAGTTGACGTGGACGCTTGTATTTTTCAAGTGTCAAATCAATTTAATGTGCACGTGGGTGATTCCACATCGGGCGATTTCGTAAAATACATATCAAATTAATGGATGTTTATGAGTTTAGAGTGCGTACTCGAATTAAGGTTAGGACAGTGTTCTAACCTATTTTAATTATTTGTAGTTGAAGACTGCTAGGTATTCACTATTGTTTGTTTATTTTATTTATAAACAATTGTGAATGCTTTAGTTGATTTGTAGAGCAGGTAATGGTGACTTTACAAGAGGAGGTAATGCATTAGTGTAAGTCCAAGCATAAATTTCATAATTATGATTAGTTATCTTAAGTATAATATATAATATTATATACTTATATGAAATATATTATTAACTATATTACTCTATTTGTAAGTTATAAGTTTAAACTTCTTTAGTAATAATTAGATCATTTTCCTTAGTAATATTAATTTATTTGTTTGTAATATAGATTATTTTAAATAATGAGATTTAAGATATGTTTTTATTGAAATAAGCTTTCTTTATGGAATACCTTGCTATTTTGTTAATATGGTTAAGTTTTAAAGGCTTTTCTAGCTTTCTTTATAAAAGCAACAGGATCGCGCATAAAATGGAAGAACATGGTGAAAACCGAGTTCTTTCGTTTGTCCCTCATCCAGAAATGGAATTCAGAGTTTCAAAAGTCATTGGTATCAGAGCTTGGTTATTAGTGTATAAAGGCGAACACTGTGGAATAATCGCAATCTACAAGATATTCACTACATATGAATATTGCAGCTGCATTTCCCATGTTTTTGACAGTGTTATATCCATAGTTAATTGACTCAAATTAATCCAATTTGTTCTTCTCTGAATTTGGATTATAGCATGGACTTGGCTATGCAAATAGGATGTTATAGCCAAAAAGCTTTTGAAGCTTATTTTATAGTAAATCATAGCTTTGTTTTATTTTATAAAAGTTTCAAGTTTAAGCATATTAAGTCTTTTTTTATGTAACATGCTATATAGAAGAGGCACTTGAAAGTAGTATAGCTCTTGTATACGCTTCACCATAAAAATCCTCTCGAAAAACTATTTTCCAAGTAGTGTAACTGGTGCGCAGATCGGTCGCAGATAGCTCACGTGGTGAATCCCGGAAGGTCCCCAAGAACAAAGTACTCTACCTTTTGCACAAAAACCCATGTAAAAGCATGCACGACAAGAGGCAAGAGACAAATTGGGTTCAATCTCCCCCATGCCTTGTGTGAGCGCTTCACAAAGCATGTATTTTATGTATATTTCCAATCTTCATGCTCAATAATAGCCCAATTACAAAAATATGACAAGCTTTTTAGCTTTTGAGTTTGCTTTCTACAAAAATAGGAAAATAAAGCTAATGGACGGTGCCCATAGAGTCTGGCACGCCCAATCTCAATGTCCAAATAGAAATAACATAACTGGGCGCATAAGCGCATACAAAATAATAATAAATAATCGATGTCTCAATAGACATAACAAAATATAGGCGTGGCGCCTATCAAAATCTAGTCCAAAGGTCGAAAATCCGCTAGACTCCAATGCTTTCCTCCGCCACTGCTGCTATCTCTACACATCAACTGAAGCATTCACAATCGTTAGTAAAATAATACAATTAAACCGACAAAAGTGAATACCTAGCAGTCTTCAGCTACATAAATAAATCAACTGGTTAGAAATAAATCCTAACCTTAATTTATTACGAGTGCGCACTCTAAACTCATAAACGTTTATTAATTTAATATGCATTTTGCGGAATCACCCGCTATGGAATCACCCATGTACACACTAAATTAATGAAATGCCCGAAAAGGACAGGCGTCCCCATCAACTTCTCGCACAAAGAATCCTCTTTGTGTATGAGCCCCGGTCATCTAAGTTTACGGAATCCACCGTAAAACCTCACGGAATCCACCGTGGAATATGCCTCCTGGCATCAGTAACTTTTTACTGGTTCATATTTTAAGGATGGTGTAAAAACAAAAGCTTTAGCCCTCAAAAAGATCTATAATTGTTATTAGACACATATTTTACAAATTTTGAATATTTAGTGAGTTATTTGAGTCCTAAAGTGACCTTGAATGCTAATTTCACACCAATATGCAGAAAACTGTGTAGTAGTCAACTTTGAGCCCTATGTTTTATGACCTTACCTTCCGACTTGGTAATCCATCATAGGGTCATGAATTGTAGACCTTTTTGCTATCTAAACCTCTCTAGTTATCATCATGACCTAACTCTATCTACAAAGAAAGTTATTTATCTTGAATGTAGATCTTGCAATGAACCCAGACTTAGTGAAATTTGTAAATTTCAACCTATACAGACATCTAATTTCCTAGTAGGATAGCTTTTAATCTATTTGGAATTTGAGTATACTCCTAAAAGCAAAAGTTTTAGCTTGTACAAAGGTCTAAAACTTATATTAAACATGGTTTTTCCTACATATGCATATATTAAAAGATAATCATATCTAAATGTGCGATAGAACTTGAATATTACTATTTTTTACCAAGAGACTAGTATTTTATCCAACTTTAGCCTTATCTTTACTATGTTTCTTTTTAAATTTTAGTCTTAGTCATGAGTAAATATTTTGTGAAATTCCTTAGAAGCTCCAACTTTCTAGTTATAGACTAACTTGATTCACAAGAAGATATAAGTTGTTTTTATTTAAAGTAGGTGTTCAATATGATTCTCACTCTAATTTTTGACGATTATAGTATGCTTTTAATGCTTTTATCTTTTGATTTGATAAACATTCAGACTAACAAAATTTTCTCAAAAGTACTTTGGAAAATTCTTCAACTTCCTAATTCTATTGTGAATTCATGCTTTCTAGTAATGATAGATATCTCCAATCAAGGTAAGATAGGTAAGTCTTTTACTATCTTTTTTTTTCTAGAATTCATAGTTAAATTTTTACTTACTACTAAACTAGAATAAAAATTTTATTTGTTATTTTCGATGCTTTGAGTATAAGACCTAGCATTCATAATATTTCTCTCTTATCTTTTGACTCTCTTACTTCCTTGAAAGACATCTATGGCACTAACACTAGCTTTTAATCTTATTAGAATCAAATTTTTGCTAATAATTAAACTCTGATTGATTCATAGTCCTATACTAGATACTTGGTAGAATTTAAAAAAAAAACTCATTCAATTGAAGACGTGCAACAGATGACTGCCCGTGCCCTTAGTGCTTACCCTACAATGCTAGCTCTACATCGAGCAGCTAATTGCAATTGTGGACAATTGCTATCCCACCTAGGGGTATGATGCCAGAAGGCCTATTCCATGGTAGATTCCGTGAGGTTTTTCAGTGGATTCCATAAAACTATTTATTTACTAGGACTCGTACACAAGGTGAATTCCTTATGCGAGAAGTTGAGGGGGACACTTGTCCTTTTCGGGTGTTAGATTAATTTAATGTGCACATGGATGATTCCACAATGGGTGATTCTGTGAAATACATATCAAATTAATGCACATTTATGAGTTTAGAGTGCGTGCTCAAATTAAATTAAGGTTAGGAAAGTGTTTCAACCTATTTTAATTATTTATAGTTGAAAATTGTCAGGTATTCACTATTGTTTGTTTATTTTATTTATAAAAAATTGTGAATGCTTCAGTTGATTTGTAGAGCACGTAATTGTGGCTTTGGGTAGCACTGGGTGTTAGCGTAAGTCCAAGTGTAAATTTCATCATTATGATTAATTATCTTAAATATAATACATAATATTATGTATTTATATGATATTATATTATGAAAATTATTATTCTATTTGTAAGTTATAAGTTTAAACTTCTTTAGTAATAATTAGATCATTGTCGTTAGTACTTTTTAAAAAAATATAGATTATTTTAGAATATGAGATTTAAGATATGCTTTTACTGAAATAAGCTTTCTTTATGGAATACCTTGCTATTTTCTTAATGTGGTTAAGTTTTAGAAGGCCGTCTAGCTTTCTTTATAAAAGCAATACGATCGTGCACAAAACAGACGAACAGGGTGAAAACTGAGTTTTTTCGTTTGTCCTTCATCTAGAATAGAAATTCAGAGCTTCAAGAGTCATTTTGGGGGTATTAGCATGCTCCGAATGCGATGGTGATGTGAAAACGTCAAGATTCAGAGTAGAGAATTTTCTACAACAATTGCAACATGTTACAAGATACCTTTTGACTCTTAAAACTTTGTATTTCAATTGATATTTATACTTTCTTTGTAACTATATGTAAGACATGAATGCAAATATCCATGTAAAACTATAATATATAATTAAGTGTGGTAAACCATGGCTTTTTGTCACATAGGATTGTCTTTTTATGGGAGGATAAATATGTCTACATGCATATGTGTGTGTGTGTGTGTGTAGAGAGAGAGAGAGAGAGAGAGAGAGAGAGAGAGTAGAGGGGAAACAAAATGAGGGTGTAATATTATTTCTCAAAAAAACTTTGATCTATCTTTTAGTAATTAATTTGCAATGGTGTATCTAGTCTTAAGTATTAAAATTTATAATATTAAGTGTTAAGAAATATATTTATATAATTTGCATTTGAAAAGTATTAGGACACATTAGAGTATATATATAAAACATTTGGATAAGAGAGAATTTTAAAAACAATGTTTGATGAGAGAGAAACAATATAAAAATAATTACTAGCTAAGATTGTCATATTATGTATTTATGATATTTTTAAATGTGAGATGTAGTAAATTGAGACTTTGTGAATGAAGTATATTGAAATTTTTGGACCTTATAAAAAGAAAAATTAGCCCTTTGTTTTGAAAAAAAAAATCTAACTTAGAAAACTAGCAATTGCTATATCATATAATGGCTATTGTCTTGAGATTGTGTGTTTGAGAGAATGAAGACCTTATCAAAGATTTAAAAGGTCTTCTAGTATGAAAATAATATTTAAAATATGACTTTTTAATCGCATTATGTCTAGATAAAAAATTGAGAGAGAGAGAGAGAGAGAGAGAGAGAGAGAGAGAGAGAGAGAGTGTGTGTGTGTGTGTGTGTGTTGATAGAAGTCCAAAGTTATTAATGTAGGAAAAGCCCAAAGGTAGTATTGGAATATTATAGGAGAGAGTTGCTAGAATTGGAGGGAGAGAGAGAGAGAGAGAGAGTGTGTGTGTGTGTGTATGTGTGTGTGTGTGTGTGTAGGTATATGTTTTAATAAATATCCAAAGATACTAACATAGAAAAGGCCCAAAGGTGATATTGTAGTATTATTAGAGAAAATTGCTAGATTTTTTAAAATTTACAAAGAGAGAGAGAGAGAGTATGTGTGTGTGTATCTATGTATGTGTGTGTTTTGATAAAGGTCAAAATCTACTAATGTAGGAGAGGGTCTTAGATAGTATTATAGGAAAGATTTGCTAGAATTTTTTACTTAAAGAAAGGGGTGATGGTGCCCCCTTCTTTGCCTAAAATAATTTCTAGCAACTCTTTCTTATAATACTACAACATTACTTTTGGGGCCTCTCGTACATCAATTTCAAAAAGACCCCTCTCTATCTAAAATACTTTTCATATTTCTTTGTCTTCTCTCGTATCAATAATTTTTTTAAAACATACATCTCTCTTGACTCTCAATTTGAAAAAGACCTCTCTCTATGTGAAATACTTTTCACACTTTTTTTCTCTTCTCTCTTAGCACACACACACACATTCAATAATTATTTTTATCTCTCTCTTCTCCATTTCTTTTCCATTGAATCTTAATACCCTTTCAATTGAAATTCCTCAAATTCAAAGTATCCAAGAATATGTTTTTGATTTTAGAGACTAAGAAACCCATTGATGAATTGCTTACTTGAGGTGGATTAGAGTTCTTATGAGCAATAATATTTAAAGCTTATCTTTAGTCCTCTGATATATACTAGAGAAATAGATCTTGATTGTATTCTCTTTGTGCACACACACACACATGTTTGTGTATCTCATTAAGCACTTGTTTCTATCTCTCTCACTTATTCAAAAACTATTATCACTAAAATCTTTCTCTTACTATCTCTCTCTCTCTCTCTCTCATTAATCGATATATACATATGTGTACATATATGTGTATATATCTATGTGTGTATATTGAAATTCCTAACACACACACACACACGAATACACACATGATTGGTTCAAAGAAGTCTAACTTTATTTTATAGCCTATGAATATTAATATTACAACAACATGATGTCAAGTTAGCAAAGGCATGCACAATGAGAGATCAAGAAGATGACCTCTCTCTCTCTCTCTCTCTCTCTCTCTCTCTCTCTCTCTCTCTCTCTCTCTCTCTCTCTCTCTCTCTCTCTCTCTCTCTCTCTGTCTCTCTCTCTGTGAGCATATAATTCATGCTTGTTTTCACAAATCAATATCCCTTCTTGCTAACACAATAAATAATCAACAAAGATGCAAGATTTAATCATAGATTTTTTTAAAAAAACTAATATTTTAGTGAGGTTACTAAAGCCATTTATAAATAGGAATTCTAAGTTACTAAGATGGATGATCTTGTATGGTCCTCACTTTCACAAAAAATGTCACCAAACTCATATGCTAGCTAAATAGTTATGTGGATGTAGTTAATTTCATGGTGAATGATAAAAGCATACAAAGGAAACTAAGGAGAAAAAAAACACTCATATGGAGAATAACAATGGAGAAAAAATCTATTCATATGGAGATTACAGTTTTCCTTCTAAATGGAGGTTTTGACATCCTTAATGAGAAAAGAGATGCGAATTGAAAGCGGAATAATAATTTAGCAAATTTGATGAAGTTTAGATTCCCTAAAAAATGACTAGGGTTTAGTTAGAAGACTTAATTGTAAATGAAATTCACAATGAAGAGATTTTTTTGGTTATAAAAGCTCTCAAATTGAATTTTTTTTCTATCAATTGACATCCCTTCATAATAAATAATCAAAAAATTACATATGCATACATAAGAAACTTTACCCATTTTGGCCTAAAGTTTATCCAAAAATAGCTTTAAAATGGATTTTTCTCATAATGTTTGCCCAATCTTCTAAAGTCCACCTTTGAGATCAACCAAATATTTGCCCACCTATCTATGAGCTGAAAATCATAGGGATATCTTATTTTTCACCCTAGTGCATATATACACATGCAAAAAAAGTTAATTTAGTTACCTATAAATATTACAATAAGGTAACCAATAGTTAAAAGACCATGTTTTGAAAATTTTCATAAAGGGATCACAATTGTTTTGAAAGTATGTAAATAAATTTATAGAAGATGAATATGCAAAGAGAGAGAGAGAGAGAGAGAGAGAGAGAGAGAGAGAGAGAGGTAGGTGCTAGTGATGGTCATTAGGGCCAAAAACACTTCAAAAAATGCACTTTTGTTAATCACGGGATTAAGGAAAGGGCCAAAGAGAGTTCGCCACGTGTGCAAGAATATGGTATTCTTGTCTCCTCTTTTTAGAGATAGTGAAGTCCATTTCGTGATTCTCTCTTCTTTTTTATCCAAAACCCCTAAAGTCTGACATGTTTTGGAGTCCCAAAGACGTTATTTACTTACAAATCTGACAAAATACATGACAGAGATGTGATGAAATTAATAATGAGTTTTTTGAAAGTCGGGAGATCTTTCAATATTGTTTTTGGCGCCCAATACATACTCATTTGGGTTCTTGGCGCTACTTTTTAGTTCATTCACCCCTCTTTGAGCTTCTTTCTCTGCGCTTTCATTCTTTTCATGGCTTCCTCCAGGCGCCCTTCTCGTTTAATACACTCTTGCACAGTCTATAGCCAGGGAGTAGATGGAAATTTTGAGCCCAAAACCTTTGCTGTAAATGATTGGGTTACCATGCTGCCATCTTGCAAGGGCTCCCATAAGGTGAAAAGAAGAAAACGAGAAGATATAAAACATCACTGGAAGGGGCGTATCATTGCCTTCAAAATTATGCCTGAAGGCTGGTTTGTCAAGGTGCAACATGTTTACATGGCCAAGGATATGCACTTACCTCCAAACGAACGTGTTCCCCAACAAACACATTGTAAGTTATAAGTTGAATAACGTATATAATTCTTTTCCATTTATGCAAGTTCTAACAAACGGTTCGTCATTGTAGATATCTTTCCGTCAACAAGTATTGAATGGCAACCTGTGGAAAGCCTAAGTGGGACTTTCCATGCCATTCATAAGGTATTGGCAGACATTATTTATGCCGATCAAACTGTGTCTTTTTATAGTGAATGCAAGGTTTTTATATATTATGCACAATATGTGGTTCCCTCTAAAGCAGATAGGTATGGGAATATCGAAGATTTGCCAATGCCAAGTCTTTCATCTCTAAATTGGGAGATTCCTGACAAGGTAACAGTGTAGAGTTTCAAATTCAAAATATCTCAAGATATTAAAAAGTCCATGACAGCTGGAAGGATCTCAAGAAGAATACGTTTATCATGGTTTGTACCCCTCCATATCTTCGTGGCTTGCTTCAAAACAGCAAATTTACAAAGAACGAAGGTATCCTGGTTAAGTAGAAACTTTTCGGAAGAGGATTTGGACAACACTATAGGGACGCATTGGAAATCTAGAGAGTGCGATCACAAAGGTGATATCTTGAGGTGCAGTGCATGCCCTCAATCCTTGGCTTTGGCTTACAGTATCCCTCACCAAACTCTTGCTTTGGGCTTTGATTACAGGCGATACAAACTAAGATTGGGTATTTGGGTTCCCTTGGATTCTGATACAGATAACACACCATATAAACTTGTGGTGCACGTTTTTCCGCATGAAGTAAAGAAGGTGAATGTTACTTCCAATTGGAGTTTGAAAGATGTGAGGGATACCTTGGAATTGCTAGACAATACATCCCCTAGATATAAGTTCAAAGTGAATGGTGTAACAATTGGTAAAAGAGCCGAGCGCTCTTTCTTTTGTACGAGTTGTTTGTCTCCCACAATTGTGAGTTTGGGGCCTTGAGAATGAAAACTTGGTAGGAATTTATCTTAATAGACAGTCCTTAAGATATTCTTTAATGGGAACTTCATAAGCTATCGTGAAGCAAGTCGCCTTTCGAATGTGTATAAATAAAATGTACATTGCATCCGATTTATAAGTGAAAATTTTCATTATTTATCTTAATAGACTGTCCTTAAGATATTTTTTAATGGGAACTTCATAAGCTATCATGAAGCAAGTCGCCTTTCGAATGTGTATAAATAAAATGTACATTGCATCCGATTTATAAGTGAAAATTTTCATTACACAATGAGGTACAAAAATTGCATAAAAATGTACAAAGCCAAAATAATAAGGCTCGTGTATAAAATGTACATTACATTCGATTTACAAGTGAAAATTTTCATTACACAATGAGGTACAAAAATTGCATAAAAATGTACAAAGCCAAGATAAAAAGGCTTGTGTATGCTTATGTTTGCTATTTTCATTCTTTATCGATTTCTTCAAAGATATTTTTTCTCAGAGGGCCTTTCTTTGATTGTTGAAAAAATTTGACCTTTACAGGTAGTCTCTTTTCTTGGGGCTTAAGAGGGGATGGATCAAATTTAAGAGGAGAGAGCACTGGCATTCCTTTTTTCTTAGACTCTGCAGCAGTGGTCCCATTGCCTTTTCCCTTGCCCTTGTCTTTACCATTGCCATTGTCCTTACCCTTTCCCTTGACCTTTCCCTTGCTTGTGCCCTTGGCCATTGAAGTTTTGGGAGGAAGAGGGGAGTCAGGATCATACGATGTGATTGCTTTGTCTAGAATCAGCTCGATGCATCTCTCCCTTATCCACCAAACATATGATTCAGGATAGTCTCTACACTGTAAGAATAAATATTATAAGGTAGTGAAAAGACATCATGATAAGGGTTACACAAACATCAAATGAAATAAACTTACATTCACTCCTTCTATTTGCAACAGCTTTGAATCCACTGTTCTGCAAATGTTTGAGATAACTCTCCATCCACAAGAATGCGCATCGCTTTGCAATGGAACTTCTTGTAGAAGAAAAGTATACGGCCTTTGAGGATCAGCAAGATCCTCGTATGTTGTATCCAAAAATGTAGAAATGAGTCTAGCAGCACTGCAAAAGGAAGCTTTGTAAGTTCAAAATATTATTTATAAAAGAAATCAAAGTAAGTAATTTTCTTCCAACATACATTCGTGCTTGACCGTGAACACCGCTGAGAGAATTCATAAAGATAATTTCCCTTGAAAGACAATTAATGTAGATGAGACTCCAATGCCCTCTGCAAATTCATAAAAGAGGTGAGTAGAAGGGTGAAAGCAAATGAACATAAATTTTCCTCTACAGAAAAAGAAAAATACCTTTCTACATAAGGGAAAAAGATGTGGTAATTTCTCACACTATCGAAGCTACGCAAAAATGGTGACATATTAGAACCAGATTTTGCAAAAAGTCCCACAGAGAGAAGTGGATCAACAATGTATATGGTTCTTCGGATATCGAGAGTGAGAGAGGAGACCAATGCCCTGTAGATAATAGCAAAAGCTATTCAATACCAATTTCATCCAAAATATAATTGAACCTATAAGACTTAACTTATGCAACAAAAAACCTTACCTTATGCAACAAAATACCACAGAGTCAGATAGTTGGAGATCCCTTTTTTCCAACATGGGCTTGTCCTCGGGAGATATACTAAGATATTCCTCCTCAGGTTCCCCAGCAACATTCACAAGAATCTGCCCATACACTTTGCCCATCCTCTCGCTGTTGACGGGAGCAAGTGATGCGGCTTTCCTCTTGTAAACATCGTCTTCAGTTTCAAACACCTCCTGATTTTCTTCACTAAAGAAAGCCTCCTGCTGGGTGGCACCCCTTGTAGGGTAAAGGTGACTAGCATCCTCAACATTTAGCTTTTTCTCTTTCCTGGACAATTTTGGGGGAACGTTAAGGATTTCAAAGGCTTTTTGATCATTGGAAGGCAAGGGCCTCAGGACTTTGTCAAACCTATACCTCACTCTGCTGATGATGCTGAAATCTTTATTCATAAGGGTGATCCTATGAGCATGGGCGGCAGCAATGTAAGCGTCATTCATGAAATCAATAACAAAATCTTCTGCGGCCTCTTGCAGGGCAAGAATGGCTGAGAGTTGCCACTTCTTATTTAGACCAGAGACAGTTGCCTCTTGAGACAATCTATTAGAGATCTCTTTAACCACCCTTATAAAAGCAGCTTTTGGAATGACATGCTGTGTAGCTCTCTGGGCTTTCCTGATCTCACTGAAACATCTCTGCATATAGAAGAACCTGAACTTCCTCTTTCTCTTTTGTGGCTTGGGGTGTTCAGTGGCTTCAGCAGATGTGGGCTCAGGTACCATTGTAGGGAATGAATCTTTCACAGGATAAGCCTCATCCTTTGCTTCCTCAACTTTAGGTGAAGAAACATTTATAGAAGATGTAAGGACAACACCTGGTGTAGGGGGGATTTCTGTTGTAAAATGCTCTGGAGCTTGTGATGGACCAGCTTCTTCTACCCCCTTAGATTCATCAAATTTTAACTTTCTTCTACTCCCACTGCCCTTCCCATCTAGATACACTCTTCTTGCAGTTTGCTTTGTCCTTGCCATCCAGAAAAGCAAAAATAACAACCAGAAGGACAATAACTGAAAGACAAATTGGCGAGGAAAAAGATGAAATGAGCAATTCCAATACGGCGCGATATGAACAAAGCGTGCAGAATGAAACAGCGCCTTCGCTCCGTATTGGAGATCAGATGCCGATACGGCACGATAGGGAGGAAACGAGCACACCGTTTGGACGCCCTCGCTCCGTATTGGAGATCATATGCCGAGACGACGCGATAGGGAGGAAACGAGCACACCGTTTGGATGCCCGCGCTCCGTATTGAAGATCAGATGCCGAGACGGCGCTATAGGGAGGAAATGAGCACACCGTTTGGACACCCTCGCTCCGTATTGGAGATCAGATGCCGATACGGCGCGATACGGAGGAAACAAGCACACCGTTTGGATGCCCTCGCTCCATATTGGAGATCAGATGCCGATACGGTGCGATACGGAGGAAACGAGCACACCGTTTGGATGCCCTCGCTCCGTATCGGCACACCTCTTTTTGCTAGCGAAAGAAGGACTTGTATTGCACCGTATCGGCAAGCAATGCGGGAAGAGCTCGAGAAATGAAAAGTGTACACGTCGGAAAAATGACCACTTATATACCCATGTAAATCATGACACGTGTCAGACACGTGTCCGATACTGATTGTGCCACGTATCTGCATTTATGGTCTGTATGCTACGTGTCAAGTAATGACCGGTCCACTTGTTCGCCACGTGGTTATCGGCCACGTGTTGCCCAATGGCTACTGCCACGTGTATGAGACTAACGGATACTGCCAGGTGGCATAATCCGCGCCTACATAAGGGTGTGTTTCTTATCTGTACGGCTTTTTTTGGTTTCCGACCTCTGTTTCTATTGCTGATACGGCGCGAGAGCGACTGTTGGTTTTCTTCGCTCTCCTCTCTTCGCTTCGTTTTGGAGGTTCTCTAGATCTAGTCTTCTTTCAGCGTTCCTCAAGCTCGTATGACCACCTTTTTTGTGGCTCTAGCGCTTCTTACTGGGATCACCGATATGGCGCGAGGGGGCCTTTCCGTCTGAATCGTTTCTCTCTTATCGCGCCGTATCGTCAGAAGTTGGAAACATGTCTGAACCCATAGAATCCAAGGTTTCTTCAGGAACTGGTAAAAGAAGAAGGCTTTCAAAAGGCTCAAGTGCATCAACATCTGATCAGCCTGTGTATTCTTTTTCCTCTCCATCCTCTGCCACCAGTGTGAGAAAGCCAAGTACATCTCCAGGGAAGCGAACGTCAGTAGTGAGAGGTCAAGGAGTATCAGAGCTCATTGATATCACTCCATCAGAGAGGCTACTTGATTTTATGCTTCAGAATGGAATGGATCTCTCATTCTATGGAGTTGTGAAAAATATTTTTAATCCTGATTGGGAACTTGAAAAAGTTCTGAAATCTTGTGAAAAATATATAATGGAGGACTTTTTGGAGTTTGAAACTCTTGCAGGTCCTTCTGTTGAAGTTGGCACAATTGAATATGTCCATGTTCCCATTGGGTCAACAGGAAATGAAAAGGCAGTATTTACTAGAAAGTGCAGGGCCCACTCTCTGGAGAGGTTTCATTCAACAGACATATTTTGCTGCACTCATTCCAAAAACTGCAAGATGATGAGAAAATCTGCTGCTTTTATTATTTTCAGCCTTGTCAAATACCCTGTGAAAGCTGAGGAGCAACAGTTGGAAGGAGCAAATACTGCCAGCTTTTGCATGTTGGATGATCTAGCAGATGAAAGGGAAACAGAGGAGGTTGTAGATACAGATTTTGAGGCTTCCATTGCTGAGAATTTGGATGTTGCTCACTTCAAAGCTGAGACTATCATTAAGGAGAGCCAAGGAGATACAAACCCTCAACCTGATGAGAGTTCTCACCATATTGTTCCTTCCCTGCCATGTATACCTTTCAAGGACAAGGAGTACATTTTACTATCAGATATTCAAAAACTTTTTAATCTCAGGGAAGATTATTGTCTTGCAATTATTGCAGAGGCTTCTGATGCTGCAAATGGGATAATTGACACAGAAAATGAATCAAAGGAAGAGATTCTGAAACTTGATAAAGAAACTCTAGATGATAAGTTTATTGATGCTGGTGAGGCATTCTCTCTTTGTTTTGAAAAGGCCAAAGAAGTTGAGAAAGAGTTGAGGATCATTGATGAGGACTTTGATCGCATTCAAAGCGAGCTCGGCATTTCCAATTTTGGAAGAGAGGAGTCTGAATATGTTAAAGAATTGACTAACACCAATGAGACAGCATCATCAATTAATTTATGGAATCCGTTTAAATTGGAGTACGATGAAAATCAAGTGGTAAGATAATTTTGAATTTGCTTTTACACATTGGTAGGTTTACATTTCATGCTCATTCAGTATGGGTTTTATTTGCAGTTGGAGATTGCCGATACAGATAACTTCTTGGGGCGTGGCAAAGGATCGAGAGCTGCTAGTAACACCACCAAAGACATTGCACTCGGCCACTACTTGGCTAGGATTGACCCTGAATCCTTTTTTGTACTTCATAGTAGTTTCTCAGAGGACGTAGCATGGCCGATACTTTGTATTAAAGCTCTTACAAGGCTTCTAGGTTTCTCAGGATTACAATATAATGCCCACAAAATAATGTTTTTGGAAAAGACTGCAGCAATTAGGATTTTTGGCTACGGTCCAAGTTACTCTGCTTCTAGAGCAAGATACTTTTTGGCGTTTTCATCCTACGCTTAGCTGCAGACAGAACTGATGTAAAATCTATAACTGGCTACAAGATAAAAAAATTTCTACGTTATAGAGGAAAGATTCCTGAGGAGGAAGAGAATGTGAGAGTTTTGGAAAACTAGCTTTGTATATATTCTTTCTTATATATAAAAGTGCGATTGCTCATGTGTCATTGCCGTCTTTTATTTGCATTCTTTGAAGTTGTCGTCGAAAAAACTAGTTGAATAGCTCCTCCAAAGCATTGCTTTTTGTAACTCCTTCCCCATGCCTTGTGCTTCGAAAATAACTTGTGCGTGCTTGGTAGTGGGATTTTTCCATGCCTTGGTTGCTATAAGTTGCTAAGGGGCCATGCTCCTCCACAAAGAAAGGTCCATGAATATGAAGAATATGCTGCAATACAAAGTAACACAAATTTTATACCAATTGAAAAACCTATCAAAATAAGCCCATATTAAATAATTATTACTTTACCAGATAAAAAGTGATATATTTTTCTCCCCATGCCTCTTTTATCGCCTGAACAAGCTTTGTGATTGATCTTTTGAACTCTTCCGCATATGTATATGTTGTCTTATGTTGCTTGAGGAGTTTCAGAAAAACATCAAGGTGTATCCAGACCTCCATTCTAAGAAACGCAAGCCTCGGCGTGCTTGCAACATTTGTTGTGATCTCACATAGCTCTCTCCAACACTCCCAAGCCACATTCACCTGCTTTCCTGAATGATTTCCTAAGAATCGTCTAGCTTTTGAGCCTCCCATAGAGACATCGGCCAAGATATCTCTTGTTTTTCCTGAAAGTATTGGATCCTTTCTCAAGTGAACTTGGCCCCCATGAAATCCCATTTTCGATAGCAATGCCTCGCACTTATCAATACACTCATCTGATAAAGATAATGGCTTAATGGAATATGCGTAGTCAAGATGCAACCTGAGAAGCTTATCGATTATTCTAATCTCTGCATGCAAAGTACAAATATGAACATTCTTAAGAGAGATGGAAAGAATGGGATCCCAGATGTCTTCTATGTTTTTAAATTTACTCAAATCTATAGAGTCTCTATTTGGGGCTCTTCTTACTGGTCGCAAACTACTCCAATCTTTGGATCCAATACTTTCCATGCAATAAATGCAAGGATATTTTGCATTTGCACCATTACATATTCCAAGCATACATTTGATAGTTTTCAAATCAGCACTCATATGCCATTCCACATTAAATTTACCAACCCCATCAACTACCAACATTTCGCCTTCACTTTGAGACTTAATGATATTTGGAATACCTGTATGGTTGAATAACCATTTCAACGTTTGATGATTTTCAATTGGTACCTGGGCTGCACCAATCCACCAAATCTCCATCTCGGATTGGATCTTATGCAATGGAGCTTTGCCCTCGCCATTGCCATGGTCCAATGCCATGTTCATGAGGCAAATGCTAATTCTTTCCATCTTCTGTCCCTTTTGAATCTGTGCTTCATCCAACTTCAAGGCAAACTTTAGAACACCATAACTTTCTTCTACTGTGATTTTATACATGTGAACCATTGCAATTTGCACCTTTTTTAGATCAACCCATATATTGTTAAACTCATTGTAATAAAAATTTGCCTGTTTTTTTTGTTTTTCATAGGACATAGACCTTTCGATGTGAAAGTAATCTCCAAAAACATGTGGAATCTTGCGATTCATGGAAATTCTTGCAGTGGAAACTGCAAGGGCTCGGGGCAATCCAAATATAGTTACCCTATTGCGTTTAAGATTTTTAAACCATAATCCAGAGATAGCACGGTAACCTTTTTGACTTATACCCACAGTATCGCATGTCTCTATGATTTCATTTGCTTTCACTGTGCCTTTTAAATCCTTCACTAACTCTCTCAGAGTTGGACCTCTCAAATCCACATTTTCTGGTGACTTAAGAATCCTCAAAATGTCTTTCTTATTCATGGTTTCCTTCAAAAGTTTGATTCTTTCCTCATTCTCTCGGATATTTATGCCTAATATGTTAGAGACATATTTCTTTGTAAGATTTAGTCTCCTTTTCTTTGCTCTCTCACACAAGCTGGTTATATTTTTTAATGTCTCTTCCTCTCTCTAAATCCTACTGGAGTTTCTCTCAAGCGTATTAGCTTATTCTGCAATGAATTGTTAACATTTTTCAAAATATCAATCTGACTTGTCAACTCTAAAATTTTTGTTTGTGTAGTTTCTAGTGCTTTTTTCATTTCGTGCACTTGAGCTATATATGTGTAAGATGCAGAGTATAACCTCATACAGTAGCCAAGCATTCCATTGTAACCTTCTCCAGCATATCTTATATAGTCATGGACATTCAAAAAAGGAGGTGGTTTACCTGTAGAAGGATCCCTGGGATAGATATTTCCATCCACCCACAAATCTATATGCTTCATTCCTTGTGTTCGCAACCTGTTGGCTTCAATCTCATCTATCAATACTCGATGATGTATACTTCTCCAAGATGTGTAAGTCGGATCTAGCTGAATAGATAGCTTGTATTTACGTGTGCTTGCGCCTGTGTTATTTGAAGTAGTATTGCTAGACATTCTAGCAAATGAACCGAGCAAGAATCTCATAGTGATAGAAAGCAAGTGCAGCAAAAGGAATGGTAAAAGAGAATAGTGTATAGAAAGAAAACGCGGGAGCAAACAAATGCGAAGTTCGTACGAAAATCTCGAAAATACAAAATCTCTCGAGTTCCAAGACAATAAACGGCCGAAAAGGTGACCCTTGACCTGGATTAAAAGATGAGGGCAATTAATGGCCGACCTCTTCAATGAACCAAATATTCTCTCATTAATCACATATGGACAACCAAATTTAGAGGTTTTATTCTTCCTAAACCTCAACTAATTAGCAACTTAATCACTTTCTTACAAGTGCCATTTTTGAAGCGTTTTTGGCCCTAATGGGTGGAGTTAGTGTTGATAATGTGGTAGTGGTAGAAGTGGTGGTGGTGGTGGTCGTTGTTGTTGCACCAACAAGTGGAACAAGTGTACTATGTGGAATAATAATAGGGATTCACTTAAAAAAGCTTACTCAAAAGCTCGCTCCAAAAGCTCACTCCTTACTCTTCCTCATATAGAGCTTTGCCTTAAACTCTTAATCTAACATCTATCTAGATTACTGTCTAGGCTTTACAATGGAAGTGCATCGGTAGATAGAGCCACATTCATATCAATCTATTTCAAATTGAATAACTTTTTTCACTTCACTTATGTATTGCATATTCTCTATTTCTTACTCTAATTCTATACATGAAGCAGTGTATTTTTTTAAAAATCTCTCAATTAACATGAGTTTTATGCATTTCTTCACTTTGGTGGCTGGTCCAACATGCTATCTTTAACACCACATACCATCGACTTGACTCTCACCTTGCAAAGAGGTCAAATTAATCCAAAAAGACACCATTTACAAGCCAAAGAAAGACCTCGCCAAAGGCAATCAAAATGAGGTGAATAAGATTCAATGGAGGATAATAGCCATCAAAGAAGATAAGTGGCCCTAAGATGAAATTAAAAGGAAGGAAAAGTAGCTACAAAGTGATAGCATACTTTTTTAAAATGATCTTATTTATGGTGATTCTTAGGATATTCCAATCACCTCTTTGTATCCTATAGTAGATGGAATGTTTTTTGGAAAAATGGAGAGCCGCGCTCTCTCTTTTTGCACATTAATTCTATTTTGGATGAGAATTTTAATTCATGTATATGCAAAAATTCCAGCAAAAGAATGTTGTGAGAAAATCAACTAAAAGTCCATAAATCTAGTAAAATGTACTAATCTCCTATGGGCAATTCACAAAGCTTGAAGGGAATTGTAAGGGCAAGATGACTAGACTAGACAAAGAAAAAGAGTTGATTACTCTACCCTTGGGGAGGTCAGTTATAATATATATGTATGTATCACATGGGTTTAACATAAGATATTTTTAAAATACCATTTTTACACATTTTTCACACTTAGAAGGGTCCCATATAAAGGGTTTATTTACAAATTGCATAGAAAAGGGTTATGTTTTATTAAGGGAAATTTCACAGATAATAATATTTATAAATAATCCTTGAACTCGAGGAGTTCAATCATAAATATGTGTATGTATCACATGGCTTTACAAAAGGGTCCCATATAAAAAGGTTACTTACATATTGAATAGAAAATAGTTATGTTTTATTAATTAAAAAAATCATAGATAAGGATATTTTTAAGTAGGCATCCAACACACAAGATATAGAGGGTAAACATATAGTGAATTACCCTAGGCCTTGAATGCATCTGATATAGAGGGTGTACATATACTGAATTACCCTAGAGTCTACCTACTTGTGTAGCCTATATATTAAAGTTTAAAGTTGACAAAATCCCTCATTCTTGAAGGTAACTTTGTGAACCCTTAGTTCTCTATCTTCTTCTTCACCTTGTTGCTTCTATAACATGGTATCAGAGCTATCACGATCGACTACAACCAAGGACTACAACCAATTCCTTAAAGAAGACAATTAGGAAGTATACCTATGTAGCATCTCTTCAATTATTAATTCATGTTCTTTTCATGCTTAAATTTGATGTATTGTGTATGTTATGAGTATCTTATGTTATGAATTTTAAGCATAGAAGGAGTTCACTCGATCATCATCAATCATCATTTAGATGTTGTAAATTTTCTTGGACAACATCTTAGTTCTCCATGCCTTAAAAATTGGACTGCACCTAAATGAGTTTTGAAGTATTTGAAAGGCATTAAAGATTTTGGGTTGGTTTATCGGTGACAACAAAACTCTGATTCTCTACGTTCACTTCAACTTTTGGGTTATATAGATGCAGATTGGTGGGCAGTCTCTCACTTATCCATGTGTTCTCTACAAGTGAAAAATGTTCATTTATCAATGGTTGCCTTGTTTCTTAGATTAGCAAGAAACAATGTTGTGTTGTTGTTTCCACTATAGAGGCTGAATATGTAGCTGTATCTTTAGCAGCTCGAGGGTTAGTATGGCTTTGACAATTTCTATCAGATATTGGCCATCCTCCTCTCTCTAGCACACCATTTTGATGTGATAATCAAAGTGCTATTAGTCTTGCTAAATACTATGTTCAATGTAACAAGTCTAAACATATTGTAGTGCATTATCATTATATTTTATATGAAGTAAAGAAAGACAGGATCATGATTGAACATTGTCCAAGTGATCATATGACTGTAGATATATTCACCAAAGGACTCAATGAAGCATGCTTCACTCTACTATGCTAAGAACTTGGAGTTGTCTCAACTTCAATCTTTGGGAATTAATCTACTATGACATTGTAGTGCCATTATACATACTCCTTATAGGCACCATAGACTTCACATATGCGCATACACCTCAGACCATTTGGTTATCTTTGTACATACATATTCAATTTCACTTCACATGCAAAAACTCACTTTACATGCACATAATAATATTCTTGATCATTTTTGTACATTTGTATATAGGAGCTTGGGTTTTTCCCTTGTGCTCCCCAAGGGCTTTTTCATCCACAACTAGAGACCCTTGTTTGAGTGGGGGTGTTGGAGCTATATATAGCCCACCCTATCTAGACTAGGTCTCACTTATATATATGTAGATTGTGATCAATATCATATAGTCTTTGGGAGTGTACACGGTGTGTCTCTTCTCTCCTCTCTTGCATCTCTAAATATCTTCTCTCTCTACATCTCAAAAAAATATAACAATAGGGAGGTAAGCTCTAGTGAGTCTACTACACCCTTTGAGCTTGCAATTGCACATTCTTGGGATAGAGTAGTGAAATATTTTCCCATTTGGAGCTATAGTACAAGCCAAGTATGTGAGAGATAACTTGAGCTATACTACAGAGAGTGGAAGATCTTCAACAAGAATAAGAGTAAGACCAAAAGTTTACCCTTGTATTGATGCTACAAGGAAGTTGGAGTATACAATAATATGAAGGATAAGCCCATACATTTACCTTAGAGAGCTTTGAGTATTAACCATAGGGGCATATGACATACTTGAGGGAGTTCGTTGATCATAATTCAAAGACTATGCTTGGACCTACCTTCATTCTTCAAACTTGCAACATCTTATATAGTCTAGTGCTTTATTGCCATGGGTGAGCTTTACATTAGGTAGTGGATTGCATTTTTCCTTAGCCTTCTAAGAGAACACCCTTTTTGCTCATTGATATTTGATAGCCCTTACTACCAATATAAGTCCTATTAATAAGAATTTCCCCTAGGAGTGAGTACCTTCATCCCTTCAATTTAGAGTTCTATTTACCTTCCCAAGTTTCTCGATAGCTTTTTACATTCCTTCATAATTAATGGGTGTGGCTTAGTTTTTTTATACGAAAGAAAAATGTAGTGTATTGGTATAGCCACCATTGATAACAACAAGCTAGAACGTATGGTGCTAGTGTAGCTATCTTGGATGTCACAATGTATTGTGAATTAACAAGAAGAGAAAAATGAAACACTAATTTTGGAGTGATAGCATTAATAATATGTGGGTTCCCATTTGGTAATCTACCATAATTGTCACCGTCATGAAACAAATCATGCAACTATAGCATATACATCATGAGCATGCTTTATCACTCATCCTAATGTCTTGGTAAGTGAGTTGATGAGTTGCAGTGGACTAATGGGATTCGATGGGTTGATGAGGTTCTAGAAATGTTTAGAGCCTACGAACCTTGATTGACCCTTTGAAGAAGTGGAGACAAGAGACATTGACAAATATTATAGGTGATTTCCTTTATGAGAGAGAGAGAGAGAGAGAGAGAGAGAGAGAGAGAGAGAGAGAGAGAGAGAGAGATAGAGAGAGAGAGAGATTGTCAATTTTGAACTAGCTCTAATGGCACTGTAACAACTAAATTGTGAGCTAAGTTGTGCACAAGCTTCTAAAATTTGGAAGGTCAATATCACTTGTTGGAACCCGACTCAAAGAGTATTGTTCATCTCAACATGATTGCTATATTTGGTATTCAAATCTTTAAATTTTGACATTGTGCTTCTCCATGTCCATATACTATCTACATGCCTCTCACAAGGAAACTACTCTATGGGAAACTATTCATGCATATCTATTCTTCTAGAGTAGAGATTTAAAAAACTTGTTCTATACTTTATGATTAATGTCATTGTGCACAAGCTTCTAAACTTTGGAAGATCAATATCACTTCTTGGAACTTGACTCGAAGAGTATTTGTAACGTGTCCCCTTGTCCACTTGTAGGACATGTCTTAGCAACCCATCGGGAAGAGAGTCTAGAAAGCACCGCCTAACACTCCCAAGGAATGTCACGGGGTTTGCGGTCTAGGTCTTCCCGAGTCTACCACAAAGTGAAAGCATTCCGGCTGTTCCAACTTAGGACCCGACCTGAATCAGGGCTTTCCTAATGGTCAAGTTCTTAAAAGGTAACTAGAGTCGAACTAGTTGTGCAGAAACATCAGGATCGAAGCAGATTTATATTGCACTTGGTTTAAGGAGAATGGGAAATGAGAGGGATGCGAAGCTTGACCTCTCTACCCCTAAGGCATAGTCCCATTTCGTTCCCCTAAAATAGCACAAATCGGGACTCTAGTTCTAAAGATTCTAGGTCATCGTTCACCTTGCTGTCAATTTCTTTGAGAAAAGTTTCTGGCCAATCGGGACCACCCTTCCTTAGGACGGACCCAGGGTCACATCCACTGCACTTTCCTCAAGTTGCTTTAGTTATCTAAACTTGTTGATTGTAACTGTTTGTTTTAGTGAATCTAGCCCACACTTCAAGGCATCAATCCTTTATGTGTGTGAGTCTAACCCTGATATGCGTGAGTTCTGGTCACAAGCGCCCAATCGGGCCATATAGGTGGAAGTATGAACTATCTTTTCTTTAACCCACCGCGTGGGTCCACCATAACCTGTGACCACTCATCAGTGGCCAGCTTCAATGCGCTTTTCTTTATATCTAATTAGTGCAAGGCATCAATCCTTTATGTGTGCGAGTCTAACCCTGATATGCGTGAGTTCTGGTCATACCTACACAATTAATTTAACAAGCAAAAACAACTTCCTTAATTAACCAATTAATCATTGGTTCATTCACGTAACTTAGGCAGTGGCATGGAAAAACAATGTCAAGCAAGTTCCTTTACAACATTTGATCTTTATTTATCAGTCTTTGCAATACATCATATAGTCCGCCCGAAGGCTAATCCCAGGAATCCTCAGGGATCGCTATTCCAAGTTTTCGCCCGTTGACTAGTATGCGGGCCTCGAGATCCTATCTCGAGTCACGTCGCCCTCTTTTCCAGGATCCGAAGGCAAGGGATTTACGGCCAGAGCCTCCCCTAGCACCCAAGTATCCTCCTGTTCCAAGTAGCACCCATGGAGAGACCTCTCGCGGCGGGTTTGGTCCATGTACCTAACGCGGTTAACAACCCCCTTGGATAGGGTCAGGCAGACAGTCAGAAGTAACTAGTACTGCCTCTCCATCCAGGCTTTCAACCTAAAGCATTAGTTATTTTTCTGGCATTAGTTCCTTGAGCAAAGAACTACAAAAAGTGCTCCTAAGTGTACAATCACGAGCATTCCAGTGGTCGTTTGTACGGCCAGCTACTAAGGTGTGAATCCTTCTCTCCGAATACATCTAGCATTCAATCCGGGATCAATCACGACTTGGCAAGATCCCAAGGGTTTCGTAAGCTAAGTTGCTTGTTTACCCCTTTATCCTTGGATTAAGGTTTATACCCTGTTAACCCAAATTGTCAATACCTTAGGTTTCCTTAAGGTCAATAAATCCTGGACAACTCCTTTGTCCTCACTTAATTGATCAATTACTTACTAGACAATTCATAATTTCCCTAACTTGGCAAATCAGCCCAAGGAAGGGTGATGTAGCAGGATGACTACTCATCCTCTAGAAAATTATACTTGTACTTAGAACTCACCAATCTTGTTCTAAGGAGTGGCAATACTATTTTGTGATTTAGGCACGAAACCATGCGACATTGCAACTTGTTGCACAAGATAGGTGTTGCACTGAACTTGTGGGATTATTTCTTCCACCACATGGTATTCCTTGGTCAAGAATACCTTTGGTCAAGATGTAGGCTTTGGGAGTCCTCTTGACCCAATCCAACCCTAACCCTACTAGGCCAATAACACTTTGGCCCTAGGGTTCTTAAATTCATAGGGAAGTCTAGTATTTGGTCAATTGATCCTTAGGGTGAGAAACCTAGATCATTCTTGCATGGGCGTTCAGATAATCCTAACATTTTCGAGAATGTGGGTAGGATCTTTGGGATCGGAAATATTAGGTTGGCATCCTAAGTGCGATACTAGGTGGAATTTTAATGTAAGTTAACCTTACCTAGCACTTTGAGGTGATCGTCATATGCAATCTAATCTTACCTTTATGATTTTCATGTGAGCAACTCAACTATACGCGAATCACTTAGTTGATTTAACTAACCCACGATTAGAGACGATCATCTCTTTTAAAGATGCAAATACTTTCTTCTAGATTAGCAAGTACTTTTCCCTAAAAGTTGCAAGAAACTGCAAGATGTATGCGATGTATCATTCCATGCAAATTTGCAATTTCAAGACTATAGACCTTTTCCTTCTATGTAGCTATAAGATTTACAATGATCTTTTCTTTTCCTTGCCCTAAACTATAATGATGCAACGAAATCAAAGCTTTAATATTTATAATGAAGATGCATTCAAACTTTGATAAAGAACTCCATGCATGAGCGAATGCCATGAGTCCATCATTGACTTAATCCTTCATTTGGCACTTAACCCAACCTAGGATGTAATTATCATTGCATGCGATTCGCAAAGTACATAAATCCTTTCCATGCATTGCAACTATTCGGACATCATTTAATGGGCATCTACGATTATTTTATACGCGAATCACAACTATGTATTATGTGTTATCTGCCCTGTCCTATGCGTGATGCAACAAAGATGCCTTTGCACAATTCCATCTTTTTACTTATGCATCATGCGTTTAGAATTTGCAGTTACCCTTGACCATGGAAATGCAAGCAATTGCAAATACTTGACATGCAACTAATTTTTGCAGATCAAACGAGCAAATAAATTTCCCAATGTGTTTAAACTTGCCTACAAGAATTAAACATGCCTAATGCATCCTTTTTATGCGGAATTAATTTTAGAAACCTGGGCATTAGGAATCGGGGCTTTGTCCACCTATGTACTTGAGGTGGAAGCCCCCGCGTGTGCTCCGCTCGCCTTTTGCTTAGGAGCCATTGGGCGCAGTGAACTTGGACTCCACGAACTCTCCTTGCCCTTTTTTCCGATCTCCAAAACTGCCTACTAGGCCGATAATTTCTTTCCCCCCATCCAGAACTTGGGCCTTGCAAGACTGGTTTTTAAAAACTGGGGAAAGCACGGGAGAACAAGGCTTATGTAAGCTTTAATGGAAGCTTCCAAATTAAAAGCTTCCTAGCTTCTGTCAGGAAGATGACGTGGAGAGAGAAAATGATTGGGAGGAAGAAGATGATGATGCTGAAGAAGAAGAAGATGATGATGGTAATGATGATGAAGATGATGGTGATGATGGTGGTGAAGGCGATGGCGGCAGCAGCGTGGTGGTAGCATGGCAGTCCTGGCGATGGCGTGGCAGCGTGGCGGCCTACACGATGCATGATCCTCTTCTCCCCTCCCTCTCAAGCTTGAGAGGGAGGTCATATAGTTTGAAGGGGGGGGGATAGCCACACAAGTGGCAAGTTGCATGCCTCCTCCCCATGCTCTCCTACTCCACACTCAAGCTCCTCTCACACTCCCTCTCCCCCGTCATGCAACGGCTGAAGGGGAGGGGATTTTATCCATTAAAAAATTTGCAAAAATTTTATCCATTATCCCTTTTCCTCTTTGTAGGGGTGTTCCCATGTAGGCCTACGGTGGCTCCCAGTTTTCAAGCTACGGCTTCCTATATGCGACACAGAGTTGGAGTTTACTATTGTGCAAGGGTGGAGCACTTAGCCCAGGATATCTTCATTGCGGGAGATTACTTTGAACCGCTTTTGCACAAGATTTAGGATCTTCAATATTTTGTTGTGAAAATATTACATTCTCTCCCCCTTAGAGGAATCGAGATGTCCTCATCTCAAGAAGAACTGGGGGTATTGTTGGTTGAGAGTACTTTCATCCATCCAGGTGGCATCCTCTTTGTGGTAATCTTTCCACTGGATGAGGTATTCTCTCAAGGTCCTGGATTTCAAATGCCTCTCCCTAATATTTGAGATCCTGTCAAGCCGTAGCTCAAGGACTCCTTGGCTAGGCATTACAACTTGTTGGTCATCAAGCACATGACTGGGGTTAGGCACATACTTTTTCCATAGATTGATATGGAATACATTATGAACTTTTAGGTTTTTAGTGAGTTGTAATCTATAAGCATTAGGTATTAGGCACTTGAGAATCTTGTAGGGTCCACAATACCTTGGACTTAGCTTTTTGCATTCACCCAAGGATAGGGAACTCTTCTTTGGGCATAGGCAAATGAAGACCATATCACCCTCAACGAAGGATCTATCTTGCCATTTCAGGTCTGCGTAAGCCTTCTGTCTGTCCTTGGTGGCTTGTATGTCCTATCTTATTGACTTGATTTGGTCATCCATGTCTTTCAACATCTGCTTTGAGGCTTCAACCCTCACGGTTGGATCCGAAAAGCTTAAAGGAGTATGACAATCGTGCCCATACAATGCTTGAAAAGGGGTCATCTGAATGATTTGTTGATAGGAAGCATTATAGTAAAACTCAACCAGTGGCAAATAATGAATCCACTTTTTGGGTTCGCGACAGCAGTGTGCCCTAAGCATATCCTCAATGACTTGGTTAACTCGTTCCGTTTGACCATCAGTTTGGGGATGATAAGCTGTATTGAAACAGAGTTGAGTCCCAACGGCCTCGAAGATAGCCCTCCAAAAGTGTGATGTGAAGAGAGAGTCATGATCACTAATGATTCTTTTGGGTAACCCATGTAGTTTGAATATTTCCTTGATGAATAATATTGCGATGTCTATTCAGCAGGTGACCATACAATTGATACTTGCTTCTTTAGTAGATCAATCAACGGTGCTATAATCAAAGCATAGTTTTTGATAAAGACCCTGTACCATCCTATCAATCCAAGAAAACTACTGAAATTCCTTCTGCTGATACAATGAATCCTAGATATTCGATCTGTTGCTTGAAAAATGCACACTTCTTCTTCTTGGTATAAAGCTTGTGGGCCCTCATTGTCTCAAGGACGATGTAAAGCTGAGGTTCATGATCTTCTTCCTGCTTGGAGTAAACTAGGGTATCGTCAAAGAAGATGAGTATGAAGTCATCAAGATAGGGCCTAAAGATACCCTTCATTAGCCTGTTGAAGGTAGCAGGAGTATTTGTCAGCCCGAATGACATGATCAGGAACTCAAAGTGTCCATACCTTGTGCTGAATGTTGTCTTTAAGATATCTTCTTCCTTGATCCTTATCTGATAATATCCAGACTTGAGATCAATCTTAGAGAAGATCTTCGCATACCTTGAAGACGGTCAAGATGTTCATTTATTCTTGGAATGGGATATTTGTTTTTAATGGTTGATTGATTCAACCCTCTGTAGTCAATGCATAGTCAAAGTGTTCCATGTTTCTTCTTCTGGAACAACACTGGAGCTCCCCATGGTGAATTGCTAGGATGGATGTAGCCTTGGTCTAATAGTTGCTTGAGTTGCTCCTTTAGCTCAATCGCTTCCAGGATGGACATCCTATATGGTCTCTTTGCGATTGGTGCAGCTCCTGGCGCTAGCTTGATTTCGTGAACGACTTCCCTTTGAGGAGGAATTTTAGTCAGCTCTTCAAAAAATACGTCTGCGTATTCCTTTAACCATGAAGGTTCTTCCCTAGATTCTTGATTCTGATCTATCTTATTTAGCTTAATCAAATAGACAGGTTGCCCTTTTCTAACTCCTTTAATTATCTGTGTTGCTTTGGCCAGTTGAATTTTTGGCTTCCCAGCCTCTCCTTGAGTTGTGACTAGTTCCCCTTCAAAATTTCAAAAGGAGACTTGGCCCTTTCCACAGTGAATGTGGGCGTCACTAGGTATTAGCCAATCCATTCTGAGCAAACATTCGTGGACACCTAGGTTCATTACCTTGAATCTGACTGAAGTCGACTTTCCACCTAGTAGGAATTTCACCTTAGCAGTTTTGCCTGGTACAAGAGACCTCACGACCATTTGCTAATTCCACAAGTAAGATAGGTGCATCTTTTGTGGCTATTCCTAATCTTTTTGCACAGACTGGTGAAATAAAGGAATGTGTACTGCCACAATCAATGAATGTTTTGAAGCCTTTACCTTGATAATCCGATGGAGTTTGAATCACCGAGAATTGGCGATTCGGACCTTTCTTGTGAAGAGCGGCATGAACCGTTGCCCTCTCAATGTCTGCTTCCACGATTGGATCTTCTTCATCACCCAACTCCTTGTTGGCAACGCTAGAGGTTCTCCCTCTGGCCATGACAGTGGCTCCTTGTCCATGGGCGGCTCCTTGGAATGGCCCTTGACATTGTCCTCTACTAAGCTTGGGACATTGCCTTTTAAAGTGACCAAGCTCGTTGCAATGGAAGCAACGGAGATTGCGGCCATTACTTTGGGTAGAAATGAAATTGTTGACAGTGTTGGCCATAGCTTTCTTCCTTTGTGCTTGATTTTGGCCCTACGCTCTCTTAGTCTGAGACCTATACACTCCCTTTTTTCTATCCTTGTAAGACCAAGTCCTATTATTTCTTGGCTTGGATTGCACCTCCTGTATTATCGGTGCACCTTGAATGAGCACGTCTTGAAGGTGTGTTGGGTGCATTGATTCCATGCGGGTGTTTATGACTGGGTTTAATCCGGCACAGAACTTTGATACGTGTTGTGTCATATCCATTTGTGATGCGTACTTTAAGAGAGAGAGGAATTTTGAATAGTATGCATCTAGGGATATTCCAAGCTGCTTTAATTCATAGAATTTGTTCATCTTGTGTGTGCAATAGGCAGGTAGTAGATATCTCCCTTGCACAGCTCTTTTAAGCTTCTCCCAAGTAACTGACCCTTCTGAGATCCCTTGGTCTCTACACCATTGCTTCCACCAAAGTCTTGCATCACCGGTAAGCTTCAGTTTGGCGAGCATCGCTTGGTTAGAGGGTGCAGTTCCTGCTGCTTCGAAGTAATCCTCCATGGATTCGATCCAGACTTCGGCATCAGTTTGAACGGTCCTTCCCTTGCTATCGAATTCTGGTGGCTTGATTTGTTTGAGAAGAAACTTCTTCTCCTGAATTACAGCTCTACTTGGTGCAGGGGTCATACTAGAAATCTGCACTTGAGGTTGCGCTTAGGCAATAAAATTATTTACGTTAATTACTTGCTAAACATTTCTCACATTACATTAATAAGCCCAGTTCAGCTTTTAGCCAAGTGACCTAATCACTTAACTCCTTTACCAACACTTATAGCCATTACAGATAGTGATAAAAAGTCTATTTCATTCATATCGACATAGCCCTTTCAAGTACATTTATTTAGGAAGGTAGAACAAGTTGATGAGCACATCAATTTGGGAAAAACAAGATTGTGTTACATTCGGCTACGGAAATTGAGTAATAATATGGAGTGGGGTCATGGATTTTGAGGAATCGATAGGTCATAGGAAGCTTGGGGTATCCCTTCCTTTGATACCCATTCTTCTCATAACGTCCCAACACCTTGATTCTGTCGCAACAAGGATTATTCGAGTCACTTCCTCGTACACGTACTTGTTCTGCTTGACCTTTCGACTGCCAACATGTAGGGTTACGTTTGCGTGAGCCTCGACAAAGATGTACGGCTTCGCGATCTTTAAGTCCTCCATCGACTTGATTCTCTTCAAGTTAGTCTGAAGGTACGCAAGTCAGTGGGGGCAGCTATGTAATAAATTCCTGAATCACCCATCCATCTCCGTTCCACATACAGGCATCTCCATTCCACGTATAGGGATAAAGGATCGTAGATGCGGTCTAGGATATTCATCATACCTAGCCTCGTTCGATAATCCGAAGCACGCATTGCAGTCATAAACATAACCTGGAACACCAAGAATTTATTCCATGCTTTGCGACTCTGCAGTCGAGCATCCATAGGTAAATAAGGAAATGTTCTTAACGGCAACATTTCTCTACTTCCCCTCATTAAGTTTTCTTGTAAATATTATATTCCGTTGGTTCGCTCTAATACCAACTGTAACGTGTCCCCTTGTCCACTTGTAAGACATGTCTTAGCAGCCCATCTAGAAGAGAGTCTAGAAAGCGTCGCTCGGCACTCCCAAGGAATATCACGAGGTTTGCGATCTAGGTCTTCCCGAGTCTGCCACCACGAAGTGGAAGCATTCCGGCCGATCCCACTTAGGACTGACCTGAATCAGGGCTTTCCTAATGGTCAAGTTCCTAAAAGGTAACTAGCATTGAGCCCCATACGAACTACTTGTGTAAAAACATCAGGGTCGAAGTGGATTTATACTGCACTTGGTTCAAGGAGAATGGGAAATGAGAGGGATGCAAAGCTCAACCTCTTTGCCCGTAAGGCATAATCCCATTCCATTCCCCTAAAACAGCACAAATCGAGACTCTAGCTCTAAAGATTCTAGGTCATTGTTTACCTTGCTGTCAATTCCTTTGAGAAAAGTTCCCGACCAACCGGGACCACCCTTCCTTAGGACAGACCCACGGTTACATCCACCGCACTTTCCTTAGGTTGCTTTAGTTATCTAATTACCTACCATGTTTAATTTAACAAGCAAAAACAGCTTCCTTAATTAACCAATTAATCACTGGTTCCTTCACGTAACTTAGGCACTGACATGGAAAAACAATGTCAAGCAAGTTCCTTTTCAACATTTGATCTTTATTTATCAGTCTTTGGAATATATCATATAATCTGCCCGAACGCTAATCCCACGAATCCTCAGGGATCGCTATTCCAAGTTTTCGCCTATTGACTAGTATGTGGGCCTCGATATCCTATCGGCCTCTTGTGTAGGATCCAGAGGCAAGTGATTTACGGCCAAAGCCTCCCCTGGCATCCAAGCATCCTCCTGCTCCAACTAGCACCCACAGAGAGACCTCTCATGGTGGGTTTGATCCACGTATCCGGCACGGTTAACAACCCCCTTGGATAGGGTCAGGCAGATAGTCAGAGGTAACTGGTACTGCCTCTCCCTCCAGGCTTTCAACCTGAAGCATTATTTATTTTTCCGGCATTAGTTCCTTGAGCAAAGAAGTAAAAACAATGCTCCTAAGTGTTAAGATTGTGGGAGAGAAGGAAGGAGTCTCACTTGTAACTTTCTTGCTTGCACAATGGGGGAATACACACAAGGGTGGAGGCTGAAAATAGTTTTCCTCTTCTTAGTTGTGTAAGCCAAAAGAACTCAAGTACATAGAAATAGAAGAACCCTATATATGGGTCTCAAACCAAACTCAACTTACTAAGGTGGCATACTAACTGAGCCACGAACTAGAGTAGATAAGGATAGCTGTCATGTAGCTATTATTCATGGGCGATGTACCAACCGCATCTGCAACTGACACGTCGGTGACATAAATGCACAACGGTCACCCTGGCATACCACGAGTAGAGCTCGATATCTCAACACTAAGTGTACAATCACGAGCATTCTAGTGGTCGTTTGTACGGCCAACTGCTAAGGTGTGAATCTTTCTCCCCGAATACATTCAGCATTCGATCCGGGATCAATTGCGACTTGGCAAGATCCCAAGGGTTTCGTAAGCTAGCTTTCTTGTTTACCCCTTTATCCTTGGGTTAGGGTTTATACCTTGTTAACCCAAATTGTCAATACCTTAGGTTTCTGTAAGGTCAATAAATCCTGGACAACTCCGTTGTCCTTACTTGATTGATCAATTACTTGCTAGGCAATTCATAATTTTCCTAACTTGGCAAATCAGCCCAAGGAAGGGTGATGTAGCAGGATGACTACTCATCCTCTAGAAAATTAGACTTGTACTTAGAACTCGCCAACCTTGTTCTAAGGAGTGGCAATACTATTTTATGATTTAGGCACAAAACCATGCGACGTTACAACTTGTTGCACAAGATAGGTATCGCACTTAACTTGTGGGATTATTTCTCCCATCACACAGTATTCCTTGATCAAGAATACCTTTGGTCAAGATGTAGGCTTTGGGAGTCCTCTTGACCCAATCCAACCCTAACCCTACTAGGCCAATAACACTTTGGCCCTAGGGTTCCTAAATTCATATAGAAGTCTAGCATTTGGTCAATTGATCCTTAGGGTGAGAACCCTAGATCATTCTTGCATGGGCGTTCAGATAATTCTAACATTTTCAAGAATGTGGGTAGGATCTTTGGGATCCGAAATATTAGGTTGGCATCCTAAGTGCGATAGTAGGTAGAATTTTAACGTAAGTTAACCCTATCTAGCACTTTGATGTGATCGTCATATGCAATCTAATCATACCTTTATGATTTTCATGTGAGCAACTCAACAATACGTGAATTACTTAGTTGATTTAACTAACCCACGATTAGAGACGATCATCTCTTTTAAAAATGCAAATACTTTCTTCTAGATTAGCAAGTACTTTTCCCTAAAAGATGCAAGGAACTACAAGATGTATGCGATGTATCATTCTATGCAAATTTGCGATTTCCAGACTATAGACCTTTTCCTTCTATGCAGCTATAAGATTTACAATGATCTTTTCTTTTCCTTGCCCTAAACTATAATGATGCAACGAAATCAAAGCTTTAATATTTTTAATGAAGATGCATTCAAACTTTGATAAAGAACTCCACACATGAGCGAATGCCATGAGTCCATCATTTACTTAATCCTTTCTTTAGCACTTAACCCAACCTAGGATGTAATTTAAATCGCATGCGATTCGCAAAGTACATAAATCCTTTCCATGCATTGTAACTATTCGGACATCATTTAATGGGAGTCTACGATTATTTTATACGCGAATCACAACTATGCATTATGTGTTATATGCCCTGTCCTATGTGTGATGCAACAATTATGCCTTTGCACAATTCCGTCTTTTTACTTATGCATCATGCGTTTAGAATTTGTAGTTACCCTTGACCATGGAAATGCAAGCAATTGCAAATACTCGGCATGCAACTAATTTTTGCAGATCGAATGAGCAAATAAATTTCCCAATGTGTTCAAAATTTCCTACGAGAATTAAACATGCCTAATGCATCCTTTTCATGTGGAATTAATTTTAGGAACATGGGCATTAGGAATCGGGGCATTGTCCACTCGCATACTTGGGTTGGAAGCCCCCGTGTAGGCTCTTCTCGCCTTTTGCTTAGGAGCCATTGGTGCAGTGGACTTGGACTTCACGAACTCTCCTTGCCCTTTTTCCCGATCTCCAAAACTGTCTACTAGGCCGATAATTTCTCTCCCCTGCGCAGAACTTGGGCCTTGCAAGACCGGTTTTTAAAAACCGGGGAAGGCATGGGAGAACAAGGCTTATTGAATCCTTAATGGAAGCTTCCAAATACGAAGCTTCCTAGCTTCTGTCAGGTAGATGATGTGGAGAGAGAAAATGATTGGGAGGAAGAAGACGACGATACTGAAGAAGAAGAAGATGATGATGGTAATGATGATGAAGATGATGGTGGTGATGGTGGTGAAGGCGATGGCGGCAACAACGTGGCGGTAGCACGACAGTTCTGGCGATGGCGTGGTAGCGTGGTGGCCTACACGATGCACAATCCTCTTCTCCCCTCCCTCTCATATAGTTTGAAGGGGGGGGGATAGCCACACACGTGGCAAGTTGCATGCCTCCTCCCCCCCATGCTCTCTTACTCCACACTCAAGCTCCTCTCACACTCCCTCTCCCCCGCCATGCAACGACTGAAGGGGAGGGGAGTTTATCCATAAAAAAAATTGCGAAAAATTTATCCATTATCCCTTTTCCCCTTTGAAGGGGTGTTCCCGTGTAGGCCTGCAGTGGCTCGCGGTTTTCAAGCCACGGCTTCCAATACGCGACACGGAGTTGGAGTTTGCTATTGCGCGAGGGTGAAGCACTTAGCCCAGGATATCTTCATTGTGGGAGATTACTTTGAACCGCTTTTGGGCGAGATTTAGGATCTTCAATATTTCGTTGTGGAAATATTACACTATTGTTCATCTCAACATAACAACTCCAAGTCGTGTTCAAAACTTCAAATCCTGACATTGGGCTTCTCCATGTTCGTCTACTTATAGCATGCCTCTCATGATGAAACTACTCTCTAGGAAACTATTCACGCATATTTGTTCTAAAGTAGAGAGTTAAGAAGCTCGTTCTATACTTTGTGATTAATCTCATTGTCCACTAAAAGGATGCAATGACTATTATTAAGGTCCATGATAGCTTTTCGAGAGGCAAAAACCTACGTCCATAATGTAAACCAACAGGGGTTGGTGTTGGATTAGCCATGCCATGATCCATCCATTGTGTTCTAAACGAGGGAGGAACTACTGGTGTTTCTTGGAGACACATCTAGATCCTCATCTCGAGTGCAAATATGTCGTGGTATGTCACGTGTCTAGAGCCTTTGCATCGGGATGTTCACACGTATTTGGAGACGAGCCTTGTGCTGTTAGAAGTTTGAAGACTCCCCACCATACACACTCTTCTGTAGAGCTCGAATGTACATTGCATGTATATAGTAGTTGGCGAACTACTTCTCCACTCTCTTTCCATCATCTCTTTTAGCTCGAATGTACATTGCACGTCTGTAGCCGTCAACTCCTTTGCAGTGGGAAATGATCGCGTCATCAGTACACCTAAACAAGTATTGAGGAAGCCTTGGTTGTTAACTCCTGTGCGGTGGGAAATGATAGCATGTAGTAATTGCCTAACTAGATGTGCCTGGACACTTGTTGATTAAAATGACCGTGTTTGTTTATGATTAATCTTGCTCCGGTCAAAGACATGACGTCCACCAGATTCGTTGGTGAGCTTGTATTTGCGGGAGCTCTGAAGGTGCAAGTTGCGACTGTGACATTGAAAGACTTTCATTAATTATGCAAGGGGATTGCACGCGAGCACAGTCCTGCGGGCTCACAAATGCTTATAAATTCTATGTTTCCAGCTGCAGAGGTTTCGTTTCGTGGCGTTGCGATTGCGTGCTGCAGCTGAATGGGGAGCGCGCCCACAGCAAAGGTGGCGGGCGTTGTAGTTTATAAGAAGCGCCACCACTCTAGCGTCACAACAACCACTCAGGAGTCAGAGTACTCAGAATTAGGTACATAATAGCTAATTATAGCCCTCGCTGATCTCTCTCTCTCTCTCTCTCTCTCTCTCTCTCTCTCTGTCTGTAGCATTCGACAGACAACCTTGATCAAGTTTCAGATTAAGCTGCATGTCGAAGTGCTCCTTTAATTCTCAGCATTGGCCGGCGCCCCCAGCAGCAGCGGCGCGAGCTCCCGCAATGGCCAATCCTGCGCCCTTGGGACTATTCAGCTTCGCCGTCACGACGCTGGTGCTGTCCTTCTACAGCGCGGGGATCTTCGGCGTCCGCGCTTCCGATCCCATCAATGCGGTGGTGGGCCTGGCCACCTTCTACGCCGGCACCGCGCAGGCAGTGGCAGGCGTCCTGGAGTTCTGGTACGGGGATACCTTCGCGGCCACGGCGTTCGCCTCCTACGGGGCCTTCTGGATCTCCTTCGCCTGCTTCCTCCTGCCGTCCTTCGGCATCGACTCCGCCTACAAAGCTAATACAGCGGCGCTCTCCCACGCCAAGGCCATCTACCTACTGGGCTGGACTCTTTTCACCTTCTTGATACTGGTAGCAAGTGCGAAGACCAACCGGGCCCTCTTCTCGCTCTTCTGTGGCGCGACAGCCACCTTCGTGTTGCTCACCTCCGGCGAGTTCACCGACTCCGTCCGCCTCCACAGGGCCGGGGGTTTCATGGGCCTGTTCACGGGCGTGGTGGCCTTTTACAACGGCCTGGCGGAGCTCCTGGAGGCGCAAGCGCAGCCACTGCTCCGCCTTCCTCTTGGCAGGTTCGTCAACAGCCCACCTCCCCCGCCCCGCATCGCTCCGCACGCTGCCGACGACCTGGAGTCGCAATACCCCCCACCACAACCGTGTAAATAGTAATGGAACTCGTTATTATCAACAATTACGTAGGTTTTATTGTCAACGACCACGTAAATTTAGACAAATTCGTCCTTCTAAGAACGCCTTAAAAATCCTGCTCCTCGATTGGCCTCCAATTCGAACGCCTGAACGCCTCCCGAGCTTTTCATTTTTTACGACGATAAAGCAGTTTCGAAGGTCCCTTCTCTACCTTGTACTAACATCAATATCTATTACTCACTACAAAATACCTGTTATTCTTGTAACCTTCCTCTTGAAGGATAAAACTCATTCCAAGGGTGTTGTAGCCTTGACAATTTTGGGTTTGCTCCCCAAATTCCCCCCTCATGCGAACTTGAGTAGGCACCCTCTAAGAAAGTCAATGCATCGTGAAGCCTACTCTTGATTTCACGGGAATCTTCCAATTACCTGATATTGTACACATCATTTTCTCTTTGTGAATTGCAATTCCTACCCTAGCTACAAGGAAGAACAATGACTATTACGCACACTTCTTGCCAAACATACAAAGAAGACATTGTCTTGTTGACACAATCATCTTCCTAAGAAAAACATTAATGAAGCATTAATATGCTTCTGTAGAGCCTACAACAACTTGGAGGGCGATTGTATGTATTGCTCTTATTCACAAGCACATAGTTACTTAACATGTATCTAATGTAGAACAAAGTCAAATCTATGGAAAGTAACCTTGGATTAGGTTATGTCAAGAACACAATATCCCTTTCTACTCACATGTTTTTCTCTCCACACTTGCCCTAGCCTATGCTTTAATAGTGTTGTGCATAATGTGTATGTATGCAAACACATGTGCATTCATTACATTACATCCAAGTTTACACATTACTTGCCTCTCATATTATTGAGGGGAAAACTCCACACTAACCCTCGCTTTCATACACTCATAATAACAAACATTAAGGCATGCAATTTACTTACCAAGTATCCAATGTGAATCAAACCTTCAATGACCTCCCATGTCTAGCCTCAAGCCACTTCTCATGCTCTTTCATAAGATTTCCAATATTGGGGGTGTATGACAATCCATGAGTGTGTGTTACATAGTGAGATTGGATTGCTCTTCACTCTCACTACTCATACAAAAAACCTCAACTCCATACAACTATTGTGATGGCTCTATTGGACATGGGCCTCATCCTATCTAAGAAGTTAGTAGAGTGATTTTCCTCCTCTTGCTCCAACATTTGCAGATGCAACTCCTCTAATGTACCTCCAGTCCTTGACCTACACTAAAAGCCTATATTTTATGTGCCAAACAATCCCTACATTTGCTAGGATTTAGAGGCAACTTATAGGAGACTTACAAAGCTTTTATAATCCCTATCTTCATGATCGCCATACCTTCTAAATTCAATTCCAACTAAAATTCTACAAATATGACTAACTTATTGCTTACGATCCAAGTTTGACATGCATCGACATTCAAAACATGAAAAACATGAGAAAGAGTAAGGGATCCTTAGATATCTCTATTTGCAACATAGATGCATGCAATCTTTATCATTAGTCAATTGCCTACACCTGTTTCAAAATTAGTAAATGTCAAGGCACTTGAACTACCTTAGAGATAAACCATATGGCTCAGACCATGAAATAAGACACATGTATACAAATGCTTGCAAGGATAGTAGTAACTAATACCCCTTAGCCTTGAACATGCAATTCATCGACACATGGAAAGACACACATTACAACTCAGAGTATTAGTCATTGTATTTCTCAAAAGTCTCATAAAAACAAGATTACATCAAAGTGGGAATATTTGGAAGGAAGAGAAGCTTCTTAGTTGTCTACACTACGCAGATATTAACAAAAACATGCTTAGATGTTGATATAATCGATATATTAGAATGGATTGAAAAATTGGAGATCATGAGAAAGATTAAAGCAAGATCTTGAGAAGCTATAACACAATTTTTCTTTGTTATATGGATCACTATAATCAAGCATACACATATCATCAAAATACTACATAGCCAAACATTTATACCTATGACACAGAGTGCGGCATGATTATTCATATTGCACACGATCCTAGTTAGTGACAAAGAGGGATTCAGAAGAACACACTATAGAGTATAGAGAGACTTACAAGCCTCATGAAGTACATGATGCAACTAATTTTCATCCTTCCTAACACATATTGGCAGGTGAATCAATGAAGACTTGCCTCTAATAGTTGTGAAGCCAACTCCAAAGGATGAAAACCAGAAGATCTCCTAGCTAATAAACAATCTAAATAGACATCATAGTAAACACATCATGAACCTTCCTGCATCGCCTACTCTATATAATTATTTTAAAAAGTATTTAACATTCAATTTCACAATTTTACAAAATTTAAGGATGTCAAAGTTTGTAGGATTGCAAGTTTTACAGATTTTTTTCTAAAGATAGTGTTAAATAGCCTTGGAATTTAGACTTGTATTCTTATAATAAATATTACATACTACAACAAGCTATTTTCCATTTAAACCACTACAAAAAATGGTAGCCAAAAGCTTTGCAATTATCAAGATATCATTTCTTTCATTGTCTTACTCATAGCCTCAAGAAAATATACATCATACACTACCTGCAACTCGAAAACACAACTTCTTCCCTACCATTTCAATTGTTGCTAGAAACAATGCAATGAAGAAGCCTCCACAACTTGATGCTGTGATTCCATTATGTATTGCGTTATCAACCGACCGAGTGCGTCTGATAGCGCTGTCGAAGGGTTTGTGAAAGCAAAGTCGCGTCTTCAGAAGACCTTGATATATGTCAAGATGGAAGATCAATCAAATGAATAATCCAATGTCATAATAGCCATACAACAATTCCAGAACTCAATCAATAAATTCTGATTAGGCTTCAGCATGTCATACACGTAGATAAGTGATATTTGTATAAGGAACGGCTTTCCAAGGGAGCTTGCAACACTTGTATTTGTCTGAAGTAAATTCAACACCAGAGGAAAAGGCAAGCTAAAGTACCCTGTTTTGCAAATTTTCCTTTTCAGACAGATTTCAATATATGTTCCAGGATAATAAAAAGGGGAAAGAGATTGGATACAAAGCTTAGCTGTTATTAAGAAAACTTCCCACGAGGTTATTATTTCACAAGTCCAGTTTGAGGAGGTTTGGGAGATTCTCAAAAGATGAGGGGATGATTCCCTGCAAGCTATTGACATGTAGATCCCATGATCTGAAATTCACTCTACAGACGATGATATTTGCTCCTAATGAAGGCGAATTTTTGCTGATGTTGCAGAGCCTGATGAGTGCCAACAAAACCCCCTCAAGGCAATCCCAACCAGTCCAAAAGGTAGAAAGAAAGAAGACCATGGGTGCAATGGCATCTCCCTGTAACGAGTCACCTGTTAACAACAGCAACACATGAAAACTAATCTGCTATGGCAATCACTCTACCCTATTCCACAACTCGTGAAGCAACCATGGCAGATGATCACGATTTGGAAAATCCCGAAACCACTCTGCGAACAGGTGAAGGAGGGGCTGCATGCGCTGTTGACACGTGGCCAGAGTCTACAATTACACCACGTCTGTTCTACAGGTACACAATTGCTATATACACTGTTGTCCAGATCAGAAAATTCCCCCATATGCACTACCAGTTCCCTTGATCACAGAAGCTGCATAAGAGTTCCCAATTCGGAGACTAAAAGAGCGATTTTCTGTTTACGGTTCCAATCATACTGTTTTAGACCAGTTGCAGGTACGAATTCCAAGTTCACCACCCAGTCTGGTAGCCTGATCTTGTGATGATACCAACCAACGCCACATAGATGGTGATGACGCCGCTGTTTTGTTTTTCTATTCCCCAAATTCGATTACACCAAAACATCTCCCTGGTTGATCGCTCCCATCCACGGGAATCCCAAAAGCAGGTCGAAAGCCTTCTCTTCTAGAAGGAGTATTGAACTGAGGATGTTATGATGGCATAAGAGCAGGTATGGATTGTTGTGTATGCCGTTCGTCATGGCGATAGGGCTGTACTCGCTGTTGCTTGTCTAGTTAGAAGCTTTGCTTCTGATGATGATGCTACGGTTGATGTTGCTGTTTATAATGAAGGGCCGTCTGTGCATTCATCGCAGACATATCAATTCCACACCCCTTTTCAGCTTCTGAAATGCCATGTCTTTCATCTGTCCCCTCCTCAGTGTTCCGATTCCAAAACGCTCAAAAAAAACTTCGTGTTTTTCTTTCCACAGTCGATCTTCCCCCCAAATTAGATTGAACAAAACTCTCCTCCTCTTTTTCGTAGATCCCCTGTTCTTCCCCTATTCGATCTCTCATCCTTTTCGAATCTTCTTTTTCCCTCCCAAAATTAGCCTTTTGCTTTTCTTCCCTTTACTATTCTCAATCCCCTTCCACTTATTCAAGCGGTCCTTCAATTCCATCAGTTGACCCAGATTCAGCATTGCCAAGGATACCTTGAGATTAGAGTATTCCAAGAAACAATAATTCTTCTGTTTTTACGAATACACCACACTTAGCATACATGCTCATCAATCCATTACCTAGCACAATAGCATGAGCTCCCATTAGCCCCAGCCTCCGTCTCAGCATATCAAACAAGTTTCCAAAATAGTATGAACCTTTAGTACCCTTCCTTTAATACAAAAAAAAATCCACTTATTCCATATATAAGAGTCTTATTTGCTGATTGTAATATAGTTGAAACTCATGTCCAATGGCTGACAAGCTCTAGACAGACACCCTCTAATTACATGTGATGATAAAAAGCAAGTGCCTTGATAAACGATCCATGTGCAACATAACCTTTTTGGTGGATTCCACATCTCGAATGCGCAGCAATACGACATCCACCCCCTCTAATCTTGCGCATCCTCCGGATGGGCCAACTACCCATGATCGTTGTCATCAAGATCCACAAACAGATCAATCTCTTCATTATGCATTTCCGGTAGATCAACAAGATTATCTGTCATATCATCTGTCTCTTCCATTGGAATTTCTTCTCGTTGCTCTTTTCTTGAAGATTCTTCCAATGCATAATCCTCATCATCTCTTTTCTTGAAAATCTTGATTATTTTTCCAGCAATAGGCACTCTAAGCACTGTCGCATCCAATTCTGTCAGCTCATATGTTGCATTATCAAAGACATGTCTGACTATGTACGGCCCAAACCATCTTTTCACCATCTTCCAAAGTGCAGTATGCTGATTTTCAAGGCTGCTATCAAACACCAATACCCAATCTCCCTCTTCTATTGCTCTTGGCCGCAAGCGATGCTTGCTGTCAAACCTGTCCTTATTTCTTAGTTTAGCAACCTTCAACCTGTCAATAGCTAGCTCAATATTCTCTCGTCTCCTCTCCAACTGTCAAATCCGAAGAGCTAAAAGCTCTTCTCTCGTCAAATCCTCATGCCAAGGTAAAGCTGACCAAGTCAAAGCACAAGTCTCAATCGGCATAACAGGTTTCTGACCATACATCAACTCTGCAGGCATATATCCTGTGGTAACACTATGAGTCGTATGATCATCCCACAAAGCAAATGGTAGAAGTCTTGGCCATTCTCCAATCCATCCTCTGCATGCTTTGGTTAATGCTTTCACTATCGGCGGATGCCCTCTTTCACTCTTCCCATTTCCCTCTGGATTATATGCTGTGGTTAGAGCCAACTTGATTCCTAGCTGAGAGAAAAACTCCCTAGCTTCATCTGCATCCAATTCACCACGATCTGTAGTGATCTTACCCACACAACCATACCTGCAGAAAATTTCCTCTAATAAGAACTTACACACTGCACTAGTGGTCTTCGTTCTCAAAGATCTGCCCTCAACATGATTGGTAAGATCCTCTCTAGCCAAAACAATGTATCTCATCTGCCATAGACCCATAGGCATGGTAACCAAATCAATTACCCACTTATAATGAATGCATAGCGGATAGGTCGGATGAAGCTCATCTCGATGACGCACTACTGAATACATCTGGCACTCTCTGCAAGTCTCAACAAAGTGAGAAACATCTCTCTACATGCCTTTCCACCAATATTTCTCCTTGATTTTCTCATAAGTAGCCCACACTCCTCTATGACCAGCCCAAGGACTCTCATGAAACTCCCTCATCACCTGTAACTGTGTCTCTCTATCGCAGATAACCCGCAAAGGTAATCCGCCTCTTTTCTTAGGATGCTTCCAAAGAAATCCATCCTTGAGAAAATAACCATAGGCTTTCCTTCTGATCTTCTTAAACTCTTCATCCGTCCATTCATCTCTTTTGTTTAGTATACTAAGGTACCTACCAATCTGCAACCAATCTCCAACATAGAGTTCTTCTGTGAAAGCCACAATATCATAGACATGACAAACATGATCAACCATAGTGGCTGAAATTTCTGCATCATCCTCTTCTGCAAGTAGAGTCTCCTCATCATCATATCTGGCTCTAGACAACATATCTGCTACTGGATTATCCTTCCCTGCTATGTGTTTAAATTGTGGATTTAATGACTTGATGTATGCAATCCATCTCAACATGGCTATATCCGGAGTAGCGCAACTCGTAATCATTCCAATCAATGGCAAGCAATCTGTCTCTACCACAACTGAAGCTCCAATAAAGTACTCCTTGTCACATTTGAGAGCCGTGACAATCCCCAATAACTCCCTCTTGATTTGCAGATATCTCCTCTGTCTCTCGTTTAGGACTTTCGCCCCAAACCGTATAGCATACCTATTTCCATCTGCATCATCTTGACCCACAGCCCAACCTATGCCAATTGGACTAGTGTCAACTGTCAATACAATAGGCCTTGCACAATTATAATCCACTTTCCTAAGAGTAGGAGCATTCTGCAATAACTTCTTCAATTTCTGCATGGCTCTAGTGTGGCTCTCATCCCAATAGAATTTCATCCCCTTTCGAAGCAACTGATACAAACAATCTGCTATGTGTGCAAAATGAGGTATCCAAATCATATAAAACACACAAGCACCAATGAATCTCCATACCTCTAAAGTGGTAGAACAATACTCCGCAATCTTGCCTATAGCATTCACCTTATCAGGTGAGGGTTTTCTGCCATAATATCCACACATATGCCCAACAATGACAACCTCATTCACTCCAAAAACAGATTTTTGCCCTGAAAGTGTCAAGTTCACTTCTTCTAACCTGGCCAAAATCTTCTCACATGCTGAAATATGATCAGCCACAAAGTATCTGCATCCCTACTCATTTAGACTCTCATTTTTCTCTTCTTCTGCACACCCCTTAATGGGCACATCATCCAAGAAAGGCATGGTAAGCTGAGGTATGTAATCACGAAGGGCCTTATGCATGGCATTCATCATATGCGCAACAGAATTAGTGGCACCTTGAGGCAAGGTACACATCCTAACAAGCCCAATAGGAGTTCTCATGGTGGTTATGTCCTTGCTTTCCAAAGCCAGATGAAACTGATCATATCCTGAATACAAATCACCCAAAGAATAGATGGCACGTCCAACAAATGCCTCTGCAAACTCATCCACAACTGGACCTATACCAACATTCCTCATAGTAACTCTGTTCACTGGCTGCATGTCCTGAATAAATCGGAGAGTACCATTCTTCTTTGGAACTGTAAACCATCTGTTTGAGTATGGTGCAGATGAAGGCTCAAGAATTCCCATCCTGATTTTCTCATTCAATAAATCAATCAGCTTTGGCAAGTGTGCTTTAGGCACTGGAATAGGTCGGAGATTCCATGGGATATGAGGAATAGTAAAAATGACCATAGGAGCAACAATATCAGGATTCACACATCCAATCTCATGCGAGAAAAAAGCAAATCCCCTTCCATGTCGCTCAAGCATATCTTGAAAGCATTGCTTCTCTATGGGTAACAAGAAATCACCATTTCCAATTTTAAATTCAGCAAGAGTCTCTCCTAAAAATTTATGACCAATATGCTCCGGATTCCTCAAAATTTGCTGTTTAGCAGCCCTCTCTATTTGCTGATCACTGTTAGGTGGAAGCGGTACAGCAACCGGCTTCACCTTCTTATCCACAGTTTTGTATTTCGTGTCAACCCTGGCTTCATTATGCTCTTCTGCATTACATAAACCTTGCTGTAAATCAGCAATTCTGCACTCCAATGGCTGAATATCCTCAGCCCTCTGCTCTATGGACTGCATAGGGACAGCCCCAAACTCTGAATGCTGAATAATTTCAGCAGTAAACTCTGTTGGCTGAAAATTTTCAGCCCTCTGTCTCTCTGAAGGCTGATCATAACCAGCTGGAAACTTTGTTTACTGATTTTCTTCAGCACTCAACACTCTTTGCTGAGTTACCTCAGCCTCTGACTCAATTTGTGACACAAAATCTGCAATTTCATGAAACATGTCCAGGGACTGCACTAATACATTACTGTGACAATTCTGCATATCAGTTTTCAGCATATCTCCCATCTCTGTCATCGTATCTGCACAAATCACACTGTCGTACATCCCATCTATGTGCTCATCATCCTCCAAAATTCCTGCATTTTTCAAATTTTTCTCCTTCTTACATATATACTGCCTGGCAGCTCTAGGCAACCTAGAAGTCTTCTGATAACTCATTGAACTATTTGCTGAAATCCCAACAAAATCGGAGGAGAAAACACTGCTGCCAGGAGGCGAGAACTCCAATCTCCTCTCCTCTGTACCACCATCGTCTCGCGAAACGGCGGTACCTAATGAAAACCCGAATCCCTCACAGTGGGCAAAAGTGCATCTCTGAGAGTATCTATGTTTCTAACATGGTTCACACATACAGTTATAAACTGAACTGCTCTCATACCATCTTTACTGCGAATCCGTGCATAAGCAGATCCATCATCCATGACCTTTGTTTCCATGCGCATCTCTGTGATGAATGGATGACCAAGAATTATAGGATAAGAGCATGAATCCTGCACAAAGAAATGAAAATCCTCCTCTACATCACCAATAGAAACCCTGACACTAGGACAGGCAGCATACAAATCACCTGCAGTGTTATTGGCAGCTCTCATACGCCACCCATGCTCTACATCCATAGGCCATCTGTTACTCTCATAAACTCCACGAACTATGAGATTAATCTCTGAACCATGATCAACCAATGCAACATAAGGCACCTGTTTCTCTCCAATCTTTACCATCGTCTCTGTAGTTGTCCTAGCCCAATGGCTCCGCGAAAAGTGACTACGCGGTATCATGACAGGCTCATCAATTTCAACATAATGCATAGGCTAAAGCCTCTTCTCTACCTGCGAAAAAACAGAAGCATTTTCAACCATAACCTCATCCTCATCTTCATCCAACTCTCCAATCAAAACTCCCTGTGTATCAGTGGTAGACAATGCATGTCTTTTCCTCTTTAAAACCTCCTGAAACTGATCCTGAAACTCTCTTTTTGAGATGCCCAAAATCTCAGAAATAGTGAAAGTCACCTCGCTGCCAAGTATCTTATCATTCAAGATTTTCCTCATGTCTGTAGATGTCTCAATATCGGACATCAATCTGAACCCTGGCTGCTTTCTCTCTCTAGGCTCTTGCCTCTTTTCTCTCTTTTGAGCATCTTCCATCTGTCGATCTGGCCCTGATCGTGAAGACGGTCCTGCTGTAGGTGGAGTAACAAACTCACCCCCTCTAGTCTTCTTAGCTGCACTTGGATTTTCTTCATCCCTCTTACGCTTCTCCTCAACAAGTACATCTGCACCATGAGATTTAGCCAAATAAGCATAAATAGAGTACTTGTCAACAGGCGAGTCCCAGCCTGTCTCTGATCTGATGCTAGAGCCTGCACTAGTCAAAATAGTTTGCTGAATTTTCCCCTTGTTTGCAGTCTCCATAGCATAAGTCCATAGCGCGGATTGAGTCTCTGATCCCTTCTCAATCTGTACTCCATATGCAGAAGCATCACCTCTAGCTGTCACATAAGAAGAACGCGCAGCCATGTCATCCACTAACTTCTTCATTCCACCTTTACCAAAGTTGGTAGCAAGAGGAGCTCCTGTCTCAGTCAACCAAATCTTACCATCTTGCCCCCAATATACCAAATTCTTCCTCCTTGCATCCTGAAAAGATTCACAATCCCTGCAATGCTGATGGTCCGTACTATCGCACCAAATACATCTCCGATCTCTCCTAGGTGCACTAGGAGCACTCCTAGATGCAGTAGGAGCACTAGAAGAAGTAGTAGGCACAGTCGAAGCAAACTGCTCCTTCAACTTTCCCACCAACTCCGCTTTGACTGACTCCAATGTCAAATCTGTTATGCCTTTGATTATGTCATCAAGAGAGGTAGGCACTGATGGAGTGGATGGTTTTGGAGCAGAAGGTGTAGGCATCGGTCGTGGAATAGGAGGAATAGGTGGAATGGAAACAATAGGCACTAGCATAGGCCAAGAAACTGGCTGAGGGGGAGAAGAAATAACATGGATAGAAGTAGACATAGGAGCAGATGATGGTGTAGATGTCATGGAACCATTCTGTAGGCGAGTCTTCCATATCCTCCTCTTGGTCAAAGTCGAGACTGCATCCTGAGCATCCTGCCAATCAGTTTTAAGACCCATAGGCTTCGTGCGATCCTCAAGAAGGTCACCCAATTCTTCTTGAAGAGCACGATCTGCAGCTTGCAACAAAAGCTCAACTTTTTCAACATCCAATGCTCTTTGTTCAATGGCATCAAGCTGACTATACCTTTCCTCAAATTCTCGAATCAACTCCGAAGCAGCTAGACCTTTGTTTGGCATGTAGACCCACTCTCGGAATGACCGCCGAGTAGCCATACCAAAGTCCTTAAGGAAGTATTCTTCTTTCAAGGCCTTCTTAAAATCTTGCCAAAGTGTATTTTGAATAAAAAGATCAGTCACTTTTGCCCTCAAAGCGGGTGTGACAAGACGAAGGAAGTACTTACTCATAAGTCCAGCAGGAACTCCAAAAAACCCCAACTTGATCTCATATGTCTTCAAATATGCTGAAACATTACGGCCATCAAATAGCTTCTTCTCATTCTCAACTACTTCAATAGCCTTAGTCGCGCTGTTTGCATTCTCCTGCTCCGAATAGAGTTGCCTTTGCTGAGACAACTGTTGTTGATGCAATTGTTGTTGCTGCTGCATACACAATTGTGTTTGCTGATTTTGGAGCTGCATATACATGGACATATTCTGCAAAATCTGCTTTAGATCCTCCGTTGAAGTACTTGACGTCGCAGTCATTGATGGAGCTGAAGTAGACGCAGTTGGAATTATAGAAGAAGCTGAAATAGAGGCTGAAAAATCTCCCATCCTGAAATTTCTGCGACGTTTTCATGTCAGGTTCACCAAAGATGTCGAAGGGTTTGTGAAAGCAAAGTCGCGTCTTCAGAAGACCTTGATATATGTCAAGATGGAAGATCAATCAAATGAATAATCCAATGTCATAATAGCCATACAACAATTCCAGAACTCAATCAATAAATTCTGATTAGGCTTCAGCATGTCATACAGGTAGATAAGTGATATTTGTATAAGGAACGGCTTTCCAAGGGAGCTTGCAACACTTGTATTTGTCTGAAGTAAATTCAACACCAGAGGAAAAGGCAAGCTAAAGTACCCTGTTTTGCAAATTTTCCTTTTCAGACAGATTTCAGTATATGTTCGAGGATAATAAAAAGGGGAAAGAGATTGGATACAAAGCTTAGCTGTTATTAAGAAAACTTCCCACGAGGTTATTATTTCACAAGTCCAGTTTGAGGAGGTTTGGGAGATTCTCAAAAGATGAGGGGATGATTCCCTGCAAGTTATTGACATGTAGATCCCATGATCTGAAATTCACTCTGCAGACGATGATATTTGCTCCTAATGAAGGTGAATTTTTGCTGATGTTGCAAAGCTTGATGAGTGCCAACAAAACCCCCTCAAGGCAATCCCAACCAGTCCAAAAGGTAGAAAGAAAGAAGACCATGGGTGCAATGGCATCTCCCTGTAACGAGTCACCTGTTAACAACAGTAACACATGAAAACTAATATGCTATGGCAATCACTCTACCCTGTTCCACAACTCGTGAAGCAACCATGGCAAATGATCACGATTTGGAAAATACCGAAACCACTCTGCGAACAGGCGAAGGAGGGGCTGCATGCGCTATTGACACGTGGCCAGAGTCTACAATTACACCACGTCTGTTCTACAGGTACACAATTGCTGTATACATTGTTGTCCAGATCAAAAAATTCCCCCATATGCACTACCAGTTCCCTTGATCACAGAAGCTGCATAAGAGTTCCCAATTCGGAGACTAAAAGAGCGATTTTCTGTTTACGGTTCCAATCATACTGTTTTAGACCAGTTGCAGGTACGAATTCCAAGTTCACTACCCAGTCTGGTAGCCTGATCTTGTGATGATACCAACCAACGCCACATAGATGGTGATGACGCCGCTGTTTTGTTTTTCTATTCCCCAAATTCGATTACACCAAAACATCTCCCTGGTTGATCGCTCCCATCCACGGGAATCCCAAAAGCAGGTCGAAAGCCTTCTCTTCTAGAAGGAGTATTGAACTGAGGATGTTATGATGGCATAAGATAAATTCAGACTTAATAACTTGAAGGAACCCACCAATAGGAGGAGACCCCAAAACATAGTCGGGTACCCGAGAGCCCCATCAATAGGACCTTCAGAGATGGTAGTAGGATTGAAAGGATATCAAGATTGAGGGCAAAGCATTACCAGAGCTACTCAGACTAATCAACAACCTTGTGGAGTGAGAAGCATGAATGATGCTAGGAGCAAACACAAACTAAGGAAATGATCAACTGGACTTCTCAATTGTAGCTCAGGACATGGTCTAGGAGTACGACCTACTAACCAGGACAATAATCTATGGTAGGCCAGTAAAGGAGGTAGTGGCAAGCCTAGAGTAAGAGAGTAAAGTGGTTAGGAAAGTGTTGCAGGGCATAGCTGCCTACAACCGCGAGCAAAGAGGTAGGAATCTGTAGTAGGACATAGATATGCAGCATGAAGCCGACTAGAGGTAGACCTCATGCTGAGGGAGCTTGTGATCAAGTGGCTCATGGACATCACAACTGCCGAACAGAGTGCAATAGTGCTAGCAACCTTGCTACTCTTAGGCCTAGGAATTACTGAGGGGGCAAGAGCCAATAAAAAATTCTTGTAGTGGTGAAGTAGCCTGTACAACTTCGTACAGAAGTTTGAGTAAGTTTGCAAGAACAACAGTCTCACGACCCTGAATAATGCTCCTAGGCATTTGGGCTCTACTTAGGCAATAAAGGTAGGACATGGTACACCAACTTAGACATGGCAAAGTGAGCAAACTTTGCCTGACTAAAAGATCTCTTAATTAAGAGATTCTTAGAAGCATGATACTCCGACAACCTCATCATCTGCTGCTGAGACTGATGAGTGTTAGTCAAAAGGACAAGGAGGACATAAGAGACTACGTTACTCATGTGCATATCCTCTTGAAGAGAATCCCTACAAATGAGCCACCCAATGAAAGAGCTGTCTCCACCATGTTCTTAAACTAAATCCATAGCGAGGAGTTGTACAAGGCTTTACCAAGTAACTCTAGCTTGCAGCGAGATGTGTTAGCTAAGGTCTTTGATGAGGAAATTAGGGTGGATGACTAGCTGAGAGAGAGAAGCTCTCAAAGTTTGAACCACGACAACTCCAATTAGAGGACCTAAGAGAGGACCGCAACCTCTAGCGAGGGATCAGCCCCTAGCACACATGACCAGGGGAAGAGCGTAGATCAAGGCCAGGAGCTAGCCGAGGTGAGAATGGAGCTAGCACGACTGTAGGAATTCGTGAGGAAACCTACGTGACAACATGTCCATTGTGTGCATTCTAGCAGCAACCACCTCTTAGCCAAGTGCTAGGATCCTAGATCTAGGCCTTGCACAAATTGTGGTAGGTTTGGCCACAATGCCATGCACTGTAGGTTGCCCATGAGATTCCCCTATGTCTAGTGGTACAATCTGTAGTACCCAGGGAATAAGCTTCCAAATTTCTTTGGAAGATGAGCCCAGCTGGCACTCCTAGCACTAAATGACGTGAAACCAACTATCCCTAGGATGGAGATCAACATGATAGGCATACCCATGCTACTAGGACTCTACGTAACCCATCCACCAAGCGATGGTCTAGTCCATTACATGGAGTAGCCTAATGAAGACAAATCCTATGTGAACCCTTACGTCTCATAGAACAAAGAGGGAAATAAAATCCTAATGGACTATCGACCCGTACCTATGATGGCGTTAGGTAGAGGTAGGGGCGGCAGAAGATTCCCAGGGCCTTGGATTTGCGGTCACCCAGGCCACATCTTATCACGATGTCTAGAGAGAGAACAAGAAAATAGAAAAAAACTAAACTTAGATGTGTTGATTGTGGCATCACTCATCTATTTTCCGATTGCCCTAGATGGAAGCCATCCTCTAGCTTGGAAATCATGCCATCAATGCCATTGGGGTTGTTCAGAGTCAAAACATTTGACATTGAGGACACACCCATTCCACTACATGTCATGACTAGAGTATAGATGAATCAGGCACGCATATCACTACCAAGGCCCAACAATTTAGATGCAACCTCAATAGGAAAGAAGAGCCAAAGGAGAAGGAAGAAAAATATTGACACAAAGGTAACACTTAAGACTTAGGATGCGACAATGCTAGTGACTAGCAAGAAGGTCATGGATACAGAGGCAGAGACCACCACTCCAAAGACAACAAAGAAAGGGAGTGCCAAGATAGGGGAGTATCCTCACCCTGGGCGCCAACTCGAGGCGATAGCCAAAGTCAAGGAGTGGGTAAGGGAAGGCTAAGAGCACCTTAAGGACACTTTGCCTATCTTAGAGGAAGAGATTTAGGATCTCTCTAGCATGAGCACGCCAATCTCACCTGCATGACTAAGGTTAAGAGACATACCCATGCCAAAGGGGGTGCCACCTAGGACAAGTTTAGATGCTACATGCCAGCTAGTCAATCAAGACCAATGGCCAAGAAGCACAAACCTAGGAGAGAGGCAAGCAACTAGCAACCTCCTTGCAACGTTAGGGACCACCCCAGTGACTCTAAGTTTGGGAGACTTGCTCAAATAGCACCCAATGCTATGGCAGGAGTTTAAACACTGGGTGGAAGAATTGATGGAGAATGCTACCGGTGACTTATAAGATCACCATGCACTCATGTAGATACCCAGCTTGATGTTGCACTCAGTGCAAAAGTCACTACATGTCAATGCCTTTTGGGAAGACATTGAGACACATGCAATGTTGCCTATCCTAGCCCTAAGAGACGTAACATAGAATGGGATCATCGATACTAGGGCAGGAGTGAGTGTGTTGAGCCATATTGTGCTACAAACTTGGGGAAACCTGCCTATCAAAACCGCTAGGTTCAACATCACTCTAGCTAACGGAATGAAACTTAGGCCATTTGGAGTCTTGAATAGTTGGCTAGTGAAGATCACAGGTGTCTAGTTCTCTGTGAACTTCATTGTCATGAAGGGAGTGGACTATGACATTCTGCTAGGCCAACCTTGGATGAGGAACGCTCAAGTCATTGAAGACTGGGGAAATGGTCTAATCTTCCTAGGAAACCGAACGGAAGCAGTAAAGATCAAGATAGACACATGGAAGACAACCCCTTTTGACCTAGATGCCATCTTTGCCATGCTTAGAGGTGACACACTAGTAAGAAAGTCATACGGGTCACAAACCAAGTACATCCCTTGCCTTGAGGATGAGTGAGATTGGATGCATATCCTAGTGACCATCGATCTCCCATTCTCAAACGAAGAGGAGACATACAAAAACAGGCTACAAAAATTGCGAGTGTGTTGAAGAAGGAGCCCATAGTGCCACTTTGCATGATGGCGAGGAGCTCAAGCAATTGACCAAGTCCTATCTCTTTCCATGTTTCACGAGATCCTTGAGTATATGACATGCAAATTGACCAACAACCCCGCTGCGAATCTCAAGCCTCTCAAGGACCTCTTGGACAGACCTAAGTGGAAATGGACTAAGGTGCATGACCTGAACTTGGTGTATAATTGGGCATTAGTCACCAATGAGGGAGAAGCTAGAGATGAGAGTCTAGGAGATGATGAACAGTTAGAAGGTGATGGTTTCAACAATGAGTACGAGGACTACCTCTCTGTTATTAGTGAGGAAATCGAAGGAGAGATAGACACCGTAGAATATGAAACTGAGGGAAGAGTGATAGATCAGATAAGAGAAAACTCCAAGCCTTAGAAAGGGAGTGCTTACAAGATTGATAGAGGAGCCACGCAGATGGAGTGTGATGGAGCATGTGGGAGCAATAGATTATGAACAAGCAAGGATAGCCCTACCAACAACCCACTACACCCTTGCTTAGGACAAACCTACTGAGATACGACTACCAAGGGAAACTCCTTCCTCTAGTAGGGATTTCTAGTTTAATTCCAAATCGGAGGTTAATATGGAGAGTGACCCAGAGATACCCTAACCTCTTAGGACCAAACACACCAAAGGGGACCTGCCATTTCACCTGAGGCGCAAATGATTGAAGGAAGAAAGGAGAGGACTGATGAAGAAATCAGAGGCAGAACAATAGAAGAAATAGTAGAACCTACGAAAATGTTTCAAGAAGCTTAAGAAAGGTGATAGGGTAGTGGTCCTGCTAGGGGTTGTAAAGAAAAGGACCAACAAGTGAGCCGATTGAGGAACCCGCCAAGGTCAAGGAAACTAACTTGGCAGGGGAAGGCAAGAAGCCTCAACATGTGTTTATATCTAATGAGCTGACTAATGAGAAAGAGGCCAATCTCATTGCACTCTTGCAAGAGTATGTGGACATGTTCACCTAGTCCTTAGATGAGCTCAAAGGAGTGGAACCTAGAGTGGTGACACATAATATACCAATGGCCCCTAATGCGGTGCTTGTAAAACAATGACGGTACCTTATGAATCCAAAATATGCCTAAGATGTGAAGGAGGAAATTCATAAGCTAATGAGGGCAGGATTCATCTATGAAATAGACCACACCGACTAGGTATCACCAATCATGATAGTCATGAAGAAGAACTGGAAGATTCAAGTGTGAGTGAACTATAAGAAGGTTTAGGCTACGACAAAAAGGGATAATTACCTGTTACCATACACTGAGAACTTGCTCAAAAGGGTAGTAAGTGAAGAGGCCTACAATTTTCTGAACGGCTTCTTAGGATACAACCAGGTGCAAGTACATCTTGATGACAGGAACCAGACCGTGTTTACCACCACTGAGTGGGGTGTCTTTGCTTATATGGTAATGCCCATTGGGTTAATGAATGCACTTGCAACCTTTCAACATCTAATGTGCACCATCTTCAAAGATATTCTTAGACAAGATCTAGAGGTATTTGTAGACAACCTATGCATGCACTCTAGTTGGGCAGAACACTTGGAAAAGCTGTAAGAAGTCTTTGAACGATGCTAGCTTTACAACCTATCATTGAACCCCTTCAAGTGCCAATTCTGGGTCAAGTACAGATGTATTCTAGGGCACTTGGTGACCAATAATGGCATAGCCATGGACTTTTCGAAAGTCAGTTGTCGACTTGCCACCACCCAAGGATTATAAGGGAGTTCAGTGCTTCTTAGGTCACACTAGATACTATCGACACTTTAGGTTGAATTACACATTGATTGCAAGACCATTGCAGAAGTTGTTGATCATGTTCAAGTGGACTGATGAGTGCCAACGAGCATATGAGGAGCTGAAGAAGGCTAAGTTGTTGATCGTGTTTGAGTGGACTGGTGAGTGCCAACGAGCATATGAGGAGCTGAAGAAGGCTCTTACAACTAACCAATCTTACGAGCCCCAGACTGGAACATCACCTTCCATGCGCATATAGACGGGTCTACATTTTCTATTGGAGCTATCTTGTGCCATGCTATCGATGAACATAATTTGGACTACCCGTCATTACTTGCAACCCTGTTTCTCCCATTGGAGACGTAGGTTAAGAATGATGAGTCAGAGTCAGCGAGGTGAGTGAGTTCCTCAATCTCAATGATTGACACATGTCTTTGGGGTTTGTGGTATGATGTTATTAGACATCTGATGAGTGCGTGATCTTTTAAGATTTCACCATTATCAATCAACTCCTTTGAGACCTTGGGGGATTTTATGATCATGAACTCATATTCTTTCCAAGTGTAAGATAAGGAACGAATATAAGAAGCAAGGGGCTCATCAAGCAAGCTGAGGTCAAGTCTTTCATAGCTCTTAGCAAACGTGGTGAAAGTGTTGTCCAAGATCTTCATGGAAGTCACCAAGTCATTTCCTGTGTTCTCAACAAGGTCCTTGGCGACCGATAGAAACGAACATCAGTCATAGAAAGGCGTAATACTTGCTGGTGGTTGGGGTGGAATTGAGCTAGACAGTGATGGTGCAATGGACTTGATAGTGGTGTTTCTAAGGACAACTTTGTAGTTTGATATGTGTGTCCAGTGCTGCTTTGAGGTACTAAGGGTGGCTCCAATGGTATAGATGGTATGTTGTCTTCCTCTTGCGCAGCCCACTAGAGTACCAAGCTCTTTGCACTCGGATGATTCTGGGGTACCAAGCTATTGTTTTGGTGAAAATTTTGGTTGGGGTTTGATGATCGCAATCGTTGCAGGTTTTGTAGGCTTTGCAGCTTGGGTTTCATGGGTGTTCACTACCTTAGCAGGAGTGTGGCTTCCTGGAGATGGGTTGCAAGTGATGGTCATGGTTTGGCTATGCCTCTAGGATTTCCCCTATTGGGCACCCATATCTAGGTTTTTCCTTCGTAATATCCTTGGGCTTGCAATAGATCTTTGGGGATCCATTGCAGCTTGATTGTGTGCCTATGTCAATAGAGTTGGGTTGGTCTCTTAGGTTTCGAATAATAGTTGTTAGCCTTACGAGGATGTGTGTGCTTGCTACGAGTAGGTTGCTTTTGGTGCCTTGGCACCCATTTAAGTGTGGGCTTTGTGGCTTTGGGGATGGCCTTAGTTGGTAGTGTTTCTGTAGTCTAGGTGGGTTGTGATGACTCACGACCCCCCTCCTTAGGCTTGGTCCTATAGGTAGCTCTATCAATGGCATAGCAAGCTTTGGTGGAGCCTTGCTTTCCTTGCTGAAAGTGTCATGATTTGAACATTACCAATGGAAAAGTGAATACTCTACAAATTGTATTCTACGTTGCAATGTGCTTGCTTCTTGAAAGTGCGTCCTAACATCAATTCTTGACCTGCATTCCTTGTATATGGCAATACATAGTAGATGACTGATAGACTCTCAAACTCGATAGAGATTGTGATCACGCACTTCTCTAAGAGTGCATATGACTTGCCCCCAAATGGGCTGAGATTAGCATTGGTGGGTTGTAATTATGGTTGACCAATGAGGTTCCAATGAGCATGAGTCAAGACATTGAAGTTAGCTCCGTCATCGATCAAGGCATCAAATGGGTGCATGCACTGGGCGGTCACTCTGATGCATAGGTATGCTAGTGCTACTACCTCCTCATCCTCGTCCTCTAATTTGGTGATGGTGGCTATGTGAACATTGACAAGGGTTTCTAGGATAGGGGGACTCATGCAATGGATGTGTGGAAGGATAATACTTCTTCATGCGCTTACCATTGGAGAAGAATATGCCCTCACCTTCAAGGGTTTCAAGTTCTACATTTCTCGTCCTATTAATGGTGCACACTTGGAAAGGTCCTGATTGTTGGAATTTAATTTTTTTCTTGTGGCCCTTTATCAAGTAGGGCAAAACAAGGTCTTCCTTCTCAAAGGCTTTTTGTTTGACATGCTTGTTGAACCACATCTTTTGTCGTGCTTTCTAAATTAGGACGTGAGTGGCTAGGAGCTGAGTCTCAGTGAGTCATTCCAATTCCATGAGACGGTAGTCGATGGTCCAAGCTTCCTTCCCTTTCCATCTCTCCTGTACTACTTTACTAAAGCTAGTGACGAAGAATTGTAATGGCAAGATGACCTTTGTCCCATAGGTCCATAGTGCTACCATAAGTTTTTTGTCCCAATCACTTCATGAGGTGGAAACTACCTTTGTAAGGACATTGACTAAGATCTTTTTCATGGATTCTACTTGGCCATTAGCTTGAGGGTACTAGGGTGAGGATTTCTTGTGAATGACTAAGAAGATTGAGAGTAGGTGGGCAATCACCCCATTGATGAAGTGAGTGCCTTGGTTGCTTACTAATTCGATAGGGCAACAAATTTGTGAGATAACCTACTCCCACAAGAACTTCGCCATGGTCCTAGTGTTGTTCTTCCAGGTGGCTCATGCCTTGGCCCATTTTGTAAGATACTCAGTTGCTAAGATGATGTATCTAGCCCTGTGAGTATTGTATTGCGGGATTGATGGGTCCAATGAAGTCGATATCCCACTTCTCAAAGGATTGTTGTGCAATGACAGGCGTCAACTCCATTTTATCCTTTTGTGCAAGAACTTTAGCCAGTTGGCACTCATCACAATGCTTTATGAACTTAGTACATCATGGAATAGGGTGGGCCACCACAATTGAGATTGCAGTACCTTGCGGGTTGTCATATCCCCACTGAAGTGCCCTCTAGTAATCCCACCACATGTGCTTCGCTCAACACATCATGCATATCATGCTTGCACATACATCGTCGTAGCAACCCGTCTTTCCCTAACCTATAAAGTTGACCAGCTATCAACTGGTAAGGTTAGATTTTTAGAATAGGTCTCCAAAGCCTGGCCTTCTCAATAGGTCTCTCGGGCAAGCCGCGCTCTAGCACTTGGACTATATCATCCACCCAGTATGGCATTAGATTGGCTTTGAACAAATATTTCTCGCTAGTCAAGTTGAAAATATGAGCGTCCAACAAATCTTCAGCTATGTCTTGTCCAACAACTTCTCTTGTGGGTATTCGAGACATGTGATCAACCATGTAGTGCTGCTTTCCCTTGTGTACCACCACAAAGAAATCAAATTCTACACAAAGAAGTGAGAGTGGAGTTTTGATGCTGAGAAGTGCTTAAAAATAGCCAAAAATTACGAATATCAAGGGAAAAATATTCAACGTCGAAGGCGGCGACTCCAGCTAGGATGATTTTAAGCACCAAGTGAAATACGACTCTTAAAAGGTGCCCGAGCGATGCTTGTTGATTTTTGATAATTTTTTAGAATTCCGTGAGGGTTGTTAGAAGTTTCCAGCTAATGCAAGATGTCAAGCTGGATGCGTAGAAATTTACAGCACTCGATTTGGACACCGGACGGGGAAACAGGGAAATGGCCAACAAATGGGCAAGATGCGAAAGGGTGGACTTCTTTTTGGCCAAATGAGTGGTGACCTTTGGGAGCGCAAGACAACTCATGCCACATGAAATGTGGAATGCAAATCGTGGAGAGAGGAGGGATGAAGAAAACATGGCCAGAGAGGCACCGAAATTTGCGCCCGCTTCTTGGAGATCCATCATGCAGCCTCAATGCAACCCCCTTGACCGACATTGGCCCTTGATTCCCTTCTGTATGCTGATGCTATCACTGCCTCTCGCTCGCACAATGATGGCCTGGATGAAGATCTCTGATTTTAGTCTTTCTCTCTCCTCCCTCTCTCTCCCTTAAGGGACTGTTCTTGTGTGGAAGAAGACAATGAAGAATGATGAAGGAAAGCTTGTCCGGATGAGATAGGATTGCTTCTGGATGGATGAAGACATGAAGAGTGATGTTCTTGAAGATGCTGAACATTAAATGCATGCTAGAAATCAGTCCCATAATCAAGACCAAGAAACCGAGACCTAAAAATAAGCGGTAATGCTATTTTTATAAAGAAAAATGATCTTTTTATGCTATTTGCTTTATGAAACCTTGTTCATATGTGATCAAAGTTCATTATGATATTGTTTGCCATGAGTTTCAACTTTTTGCAACCTGAAAATCAGAAAATATAAGGTTACATGGCCGGAATTAGTGTCAAAATACATGAAAGCACGCGTTTTAAGGGTAAAATTGGGGGTTTTGCTATATAAATGAGAAATATGATATGTCACACCAACTAAATCTGATTTTTTGCTTTCAATGAACCTAAGGGCCACATCCCACAATCAATTTTCATTTTCAGTCATTATTTATTAAAGAAAAATAGGAAAAAATGCCCAAAAATGAGAAAAATGGGTTTAAAATTAGGGAAAAATAGGAAACAGGCTGAGAAAAATTAGGGAAAATTATATCTATATTTGCGCAATGTATAACGATGGAAAAGCACGAGGTTGGCCTCGGTTTGTCCTCGTTTCTATGTTTTGTGTGTATTTATCGGGTTTTTAAAAGGGAGAAATGCATAGAAACCCTATCTAACCGATCAATGATATAAAATGCTAAGCATTGGATGAAGAGGGACTGAAACACTAAAAGATAAAGAAAAGATTTGATTTATGCATTGCAGTTGGCATATAGGAAACGGTTTAAATAAAGAGGATGGTAGCATGATCATATGGCTCGGTGCCTCCTTTCAACGCAGCATGCACTAGTAAAATTCATGGAAATAATATTTTATGCACCATATACGATGGTGACCTTTCTTTTGTCTGAGCACATAGCCATACACGATTTGCATTAAGCATAATAATTAAAAGGTATCAGAAAAACCTCTTGGATGCATGGCACCTGTCCTCCTTAGGTTGTGACCAACGATGAGCCTGAGAGGATGTCCTAAGCTGTAGGTTAGTCGTTGGGTCCTAAGGGGAAATTGTAGTGAGGAATGGTACATCCTGGAACGTAAAATATTGGTAGCTTGAGAGGAGTTTGTGCTCGTTTGTGTTATATGTTTAGCAGTGCATCAAAGGTCCAATCCCTGCGATGTAGGAGAGCTGTAGTGGAGCTCCAACTATTTCTCGTTGGAGTGCCTCCATATGTGTGTGATCATTGCATTGCCAATGCATAAGGGTTCTCCCTCTGAGGAGTTTAAGGGAAATGTTGGACTATAGACTTTAAACGCAAGAATTAAGCTTTAGGGCAGTTTGTCATTTGGCATTAGATTGATACTCCTCGTCCGCGAGGCCGTGAGGGTGTTTGTGTGTCATGAGCATGAGGTCCGGCTAGTGCTATAGCCTGTGCCGGCACATTTTAGGTCCCATCAAGAAGCAACCATCTAGCAATGCATCCCATAGCATATGATTATTCACAAGATACAAAAAGGCTTAATGGTCTACAAAAAATATGAAAGGCGTGGCCAGGAGGTAGTGTCAAAACTTCTTTATATTGAATACCATGGCCAACCCCTCCCTTTCTTTGGTGGAGTAGTTCACCTCTGTGTCAATGAGTTGCTTACTAGTCCTGGTCACGAAAGTACAAGAGATGGTGCCAGGGGTAGGAGCCAAAAGGCCACTGCAGTAGTAGACGTAGAGTCTAGGAAAGACCCAAAAAGCAAAGGTTGGAAGCATCCACCACCTACTGTGCCCCCAGCTGTCGATTACGATGCCTATGTTGCTGAACTCCTAGCCCAGCTAGAGAAGGTTAAGAAAGAGAAGAAGGCCATGGTTGTAGCACTAGAGGTCAAAAGAGAATTTTTTGCAGTGTTAAGGCTAGAGATAACATGGAAAGCCACAGAACATTAGAAAGAAATTAGAAACCTGAAATAATAGCTCAGTGCCCAAAGAAAAGGAGGCGCAAGAGAATGAAGATCGCCTAAGGCAAACACTAGAGGATGAAGCCCAAGACATACTGGCAAAGCAGCGGGACCACAATTTGCTCATCCAATAATACACATAGATCCAGCAACGAATGGCATGGGTGGAAGAGATGAATGTAGAACTATGGGAGAGCTAACAGGAAGAAGACCAGGCACATCAGAAGAACAATGCCAAGAACAAGAGGATGTTATGGTATTCAGGTTTTGGTTAGCAATGGAGGGGCAAGGAAGGATAGAGAGAGAGGTAGAAGTTGTGGCGGAAGAGAAGGAAGAGGCCATAGATGGATCTACCAGAAGCTTGCAAGACAACTTGGAAAATGTCCGCCAGGAGGTGGAGGCACTAATGGCCATGGCCATGACCGAAAGAAAATTGCACTTGGCGAGGCTAGAAAGCTATGCACAAATTATTGAAGATCTATCAAAATGATGCCAGGAGGCATATTCCACGGTGGATTCCGTGAGGATTTACGGTGGATTCTGTAAACTTAGATGACCGGGGCTCATACACAAAGAGGATTCTTTGTGTGAGAAGTTGATGGGGACGCCTGTCCTTTTCGGGCGTTTCATTAATTTAGTGTGTACATGGGTGATTCCATAGCGGGTGATTCCGCAAAATGCATATTAAATTAATAAACGTTTATGAGTTGAGAGTGCGCACTTGTAATAAATTAAGGTTAGGATTTATTTCTAACCAGTTGATTTATTTATGTAGCTGAAGACTGCTAGGTATTCACTTTTGTCAGTTTAATTGTTTTATTTTACTAACGATTGTGAATGCTTCAGTTGATGTGTAGAGATAGTAGTAGTGGCGGAGGAAAGCATTGGAGTTTAGCGGGTATTCGACCTTTGGATTATATTTTGATAGGCGCCACGCCTATATTTTGTTATGTTTATTGAGACATTGATTATTTATTATTATTTTGTATGCGCCTATGCGCACGAATATGTTATTTCTATTTGGACATTGAGATTGGGCGTGCTAGACTCTATGGGCACCGTCCATTAGCTTTATTTTCCTATTTTTGTAGAAAGAAAACTCAAAAGCTAAAAGCTTGTCATATTTTTGTAAATTGGGCTATTATTGAGCATAAAGATTGAAATATACATAAAATACATGCTTTGTGAAGCGCTCACACAAGGCATGGGGGAGATTGAACCCAATTTGTCTCTTGCCTCTTGTCGTGCATGCTTTTACATTGTTTTTTGTGCAAAAAAGGTAGAGTTCATTGTTCTTGGGGACCTTCCGGGATTCACCACGTGAGCATTCTGCGACCGGTCTGTGCACCACCAGGAGGCATATTCCACGGTGGATTCCGTGCCACGATGGATTCCGTGCCACGGTGGATTCCGTGAGGATATACGGTGGATTCCGTAAACTTAGATGACCGGGGCTCATACACAAAGAGGATTCTTTGTGCGAGAAGTTGATGGGGACACCTGTCCTTTTCGGGCGTTTCATTAATTTAGTGTGTACACGGGTGATTCCATAGCGGGTGATTCCGCAAAATGCATATTAAATTAATAAACGTTTATGAGTTGAGAGTGCGCACTCGTAATAAATTAAGGTTAGGATTTATTTCTAACCAGTTGATTTATTTATGTAGCTGAAGACTGCTAGGTATTCACTTTTGTCGGTTTAATTGTTTTATTTTACTAACGATTGTGAATGCTTCAGTTGATGTGTAGAGATAGCAGCAGTGGCGGAGGAAAGCATTGGAGTTTAGCGGGTATTCAACCTTTGGATTATATTTTGATAGGCGCCACGCCTCTATTTTGTTATGTCTATTGAGACATTGATTATTTATTATTATTTTGTATGTGCCTATGCGCATGCATATGTTATTTCTATTTGGACATTGAGATTGGGCATGCTAGACTCTATGGGCACCGTCCATTAGCTTTATTTTCCTATTTTTGTAGAAAGCAAACTCAAAAGCTAAAAGCTTGTCATATTTTTGTAAATTGGGCTATTATTGAGCATAAAGATTGAAATATACATAAAATACATGCTTTGTGAAGTGCTCACACAAGGCATGGGGGAGATTCAACCCAATTTGTCTTCTCTTGCCTCTTGTTGTGCATGCTTTTACATTGTTTTTTGTGCAAAAAAGGTAGAGTTCATTGTTCTTGGGGACCTTCCGGGATTCACCACATGAGCATTCTGCGACCGGTCTGCGCACCACCAGGAGGCATATTCCACGATGGATTTCGTGCCACGGTGGATTTCGTAAGGATTTACGGTGGATTTCGTAAACTTAGATGACCGGGGCTCATACACAAAGAGGATTCTTTGTGCGAGAAGTTGATGGGGACACCTGTCCTTTTCGGGCGTTTCATTAATTTAGTGTGTACACGGGTGATTCCATAGCGGGTGATTCCGCAAAATGCATATTAAATTAATAAACGTTTATGAGTTGAGAGTGCGCACTCGTAATAAATTAAGATTAGGATTTATTTCTAACCAGTTGATTTATTTATGTAGCTGAAGACTGCTAGGTATTCACTTTTGTCGGTTTAATTATTTTATTTTACTAACGATTGTGAATGCTTCAGTTGATGTGTAGAGATAGCAGCAGTGGCGGAGGAAAGCATTGGAGTTTAGCGCGTATTCAACCTTTGGATTATATTTTGATAGGCGCCACGCCTATATTTTGTTATGTCTATTGAGACATTGATTATTTATTATTATTTTGTATGCGTCTATGCGCACGAATATGTTATTTCTATTTGGACATTGAGATTGGGCGTGCTAGACTCTATGGGCACCGTCCATTAGCTTTATTTTCCTATTTTTGTAGAAAGAAAACTCAAAAGCTAAAAGCTTGTCATATTTTTGTAAATTGGGCTATTATTGAGCATGAAGATTGAAATATACATAAAATACATGCTTTGTGAAGCGCTCACACAAGGCATGGGGGAGATTGAACCCAATTTGTCTCTTGCCTCTTGTCGTGCATGCTTTTACATTGTTTTTTGTGCAAAAAAGGTAGAGTTCATTGTTCTTGGGGACCTTCCGGGATTCACCACGTGAGCATTCTGCGACCGGTCTGTGCACCACCAGGAGGCATATTCCACGGTGGATTCCGTGCCACGATGGATTCCGTGCCACGGTGGATTCCGTGAGGATATACGGTGGATTCCGTAAACTTAGATGACCGGGGCTCATACACAAAGAGGATTCTTTGTGCGAGAAGTTGATGGGGACACCTGTCCTTTTCGGGCGTTTCATTAATTTAGTGTGTACACGGGTGATTCCATAGCGGGTGATTCCGCAAAATGCATATTAAATTAATAAACGTTTATGAGTTGAGAGTGCGCACTCGTAATAAATTAAGGTTAGGATTTATTTCTAACCAGTTGATTTATTTATGTAGCTGAAGACTGCTAGGTATTCACTTTTGTCGGTTTAATTGTTTTATTTTACTAACGATTGTGAATGCTTCAGTTGATGTGTAGAGATAGCAGCAGTGGCGGAGGAAAGCATTGGAGTTTAGCGGGTATTCAACCTTTGGATTATATTTTGATAGGCGCCACGCCTCTATTTTGTTATGTCTATTGAGACATTGATTATTTATTATTATTTTGTATGTGCCTATGCGCATGCATATGTTATTTCTATTTGGACATTGAGATTGGGCATGCTAGACTCTATGGGCACCGTCCATTAGCTTTATTTTCCTATTTTTGTAGAAAGCAAACTCAAAAGCTAAAAGCTTGTCATATTTTTGTAAATTGGGCTATTATTGAGCATAAAGATTGAAATATACATAAAATACATGCTTTGTGAAGTGCTCACACAAGGCATGGGGGAGATTCAACCCAATTTGTCTTCTCTTGCCTCTTGTTGTGCATGCTTTTACATTGTTTTTTGTGCAAAAAAGGTAGAGTTCATTGTTCTTGGGGACCTTCCGGGATTCACCACATGAGCATTCTGCGACCGGTCTGCGCACCACCAGGAGGCATATTCCACGATGGATTTCGTGCCACGGTGGATTTCGTAAGGATTTACGGTGGATTTCGTAAACTTAGATGACCGGGGCTCATACACAAAGAGGATTCTTTGTGCGAGAAGTTGATGGGGACACCTGTCCTTTTCGGGCGTTTCATTAATTTAGTGTGTACACGGGTGATTCCATAGCGGGTGATTCCGCAAAATGCATATTAAATTAATAAACGTTTATGAGTTGAGAGTGCGCACTCGTAATAAATTAAGATTAGGATTTATTTCTAACCAGTTGATTTATTTATGTAGCTGAAGACTGCTAGGTATTCACTTTTGTCGGTTTAATTATTTTATTTTACTAACGATTGTGAATGCTTCAGTTGATGTGTAGAGATAGCAGCAGTGGCGGAGGAAAGCATTGGAGTTTAGCGCGTATTCAACCTTTGGATTATATTTTGATAGGCGCCACGCCTATATTTTGTTATGTCTATTGAGACATTGATTATTTATTATTATTTTGTATGCGTCTATGCGCACGAATATGTTATTTCTATTTGGACATTGAGATTGGGCGTGCTAGACTCTATGGGCACCGTCCATTAGCTTTATTTTCCTATTTTTGTAGAAAGAAAACTCAAAAGCTAAAAGCTTGTCATATTTTTGTAAATTGGGCTATTATTGAGCATGAAGATTGAAATATACATAAAATACATGCTTTGTGAAGCGCTCACACAAGGCATGGGGGAGATTGAACCCAATTTGTCTCTTGCCTCTTGTCGTGCATGCTTTTACATTGTTTTTTGTGCAAAAAAGGTAGAGTTCATTGTTCTTGGGGACCTTCCGGGATTCACCACGTGAGCATTCTGCAACCGGTCTGCGCACCACCAGGAGGCATATTCCACGGTGGATTCCGTGCCACGATGGATTCCGTGCCACGGTGGATTCCGTGAGGATATACGGTGGATTCCGTAAACTTAGATGACCGGGGCTCATACACAAAGAGGATTCTTTGTGCGAGAAGTTGATGGGGACGCCTGTTCTTTTCGGGCGTTTCATTAATTTAGTTTGTACACGGGTGATTCCATAGCGGGTAATTCCGCAAAATGCATATTAAATTAATAAACGTTTATGAGTTGAGAGTGCGCACTCGTAATAAATTAAGGTTAGGATTTATTTCTAACCAGTTGATTTATTTATGTAGCTGAAGACTGCTAGGTATTCACTTTTGTCGGTTTAATTGTTTTATTTTACTAACGATTGTGAATGCTTCAGTTGATGTGTAGAGATAGCAGCAGTGGCGGAGGAAAGCATTGGAGTTTAGCGGGTATTCAACCTTTGGATTATATTTTGATAGGCGCCACGCCTCTATTTTGTTATGTCTATTGAGACATTGATTATTTATTATTATTTTGTATGTGCCTATGCGCATGCATATGTTATTTCTATTTGGACATTGAGATTGGGCATGCTAGACTCTATGGGCACCGTCCATTAGCTTTATTTTCCTATTTTTGTAGAAAGCAAACTCAAAAGCTAAAAGCTTGTCATATTTTTGTAAATTGGGCTATTATTGAGCATAAAGATTGAAATATACATAAAATACATGCTTTGTGAAGTGCTCACACAAGGCATGGGGGAGATTCAACCCAATTTGTCTTCTCTTGCCTCTTGTCGTGCATGCTTTTACATTGTTTTTTGTGAAAAAAAGGTAGAGTTCATTGTTCTTGGGGACCTTCCGGGATTCACCACGTGAGCATTCTGCGACCGGTCTGCGCACCACCAGGAGGCATATTCCACGGTGGATTTCGTGCCACGGTGGATTTCGTGAGGATTTACGATGGATTTCGTAAACTTAGATGACCGGGGCTCATACACAGAGGATTCTTTGTGCGAGAAGTTGATGGGGACACCTGTCCTTTTCGGGCGTTTCATTAATTTAGTGTGTACACGGGTGATTCCATAGCGGGTGATTCCGCAAAATGCATATTAAATTAATAAACGTTTATGAGTTGAGAGTGCGCACTCGTAATAAATTAAGATTAGGATTTATTTCTAACCAGTTGATTTATTTATGTAGCTGAAGACTGCTAGGTATTCACTTTTGTCGGTTTAATTATTTTATTTTACTAACGATTGTGAATGCTTCAGTTGATGTGTAGAGATAGCAGCAGTGGCGGAGGAAAGCATTGGAGTTTAGCGCGTATTCAACCTTTGGATTATATTTTGATAGGCGCCACGCCTATATTTTGTTATGTCTATTGAGACATTGATTATTTATTATTATTTTGTATGCGTCTATGCGCACGAATATGTTATTTCTATTTGGACATTGAGATTGGGCGTGCTAGACTCTATGGGCACCGTCCATTAGCTTTATTTTCCTATTTTTGTAGAAAGAAAACTCAAAAGCTAAAAGCTTGTCATATTTTTGTAAATTGGGCTATTATTGAGCATGAAGATTGAAATATACATAAAATACATGCTTTGTGAAGCGCTCACACAAGGCATGGGGGAGATTGAACCCAATTTGTCTCTTGCCTCTTGTCGTGCATGATTTTACATTGTTTTTTGTGCAAAAAAGGTAGAGTTCATTGTTCTTGGGGACCTTCCGGGATTCACCACGTGAGCATTCTGCGACCGGTCTGTGCACCACCAGGAGGCATATTCCACGGTGGATTCCGTGCCACGATGGATTCCGTGCCACGGTGGATTCCGTGAGGATATACGGTGGATTCCGTAAACTTAGATGACCGGGGCTCATACACAAAGAGGATTCTTTGTGCGAGAAGTTGATGGGGACACCTGTCCTTTTCGGGCGTTTCATTAATTTAGTGTGTACACGGGTGATTCCATAGCGGGTGATTCCGCAAAATGCATATTAAATTAATAAACGTTTATGAGTTGAGAGTGCGCACTCGTAATAAATTAAGGTTAGGATTTATTTCTAACCAGTTGATTTATTTATGTAGCTGAAGACTGCTAGGTATTCACTTTTGTCGGTTTAATTGTTTTATTTTACTAACGATTGTGAATGCTTCAGTTGATGTGTAGAGATAGCAGCAGTGGCGGAGGAAAGCATTGGAGTTTAGCGGGTATTCAACCTTTGGATTATATTTTGATAGGCGCCACGCCTCTATTTTGTTATGTCTATTGAGACATTGATTATTTATTATTATTTTGTATGTGCCTATGCGCATGCATATGTTATTTCTATTTGGACATTGAGATTGGGCATGCTAGACTCTATGGGCACCGTCCATTAGCTTTATTTTCCTATTTTTGTAGAAAGCAAACTCAAAAGCTAAAAGCTTGTCATATTTTTGTAAATTGGGCTATTATTGAGCATGAAGATTGAAATATACATAAAATACATGCTTTGTGAAGCGCTCACACAAGGCATGGGGGAGATTGAACCCAATTTGTCTCTTGCCTCTTGTCGTGCATGCTTTTACATTGTTTTTTGTGCAAAAAGGGTAAAGTTCATTGTTCTTGGGGACCTTCCGGGATTCACCACGTGAGCATTCTGCGACCGGTCTGCGCACCACCAGGAGGCATATTCCACGGTGGATTCCGTGAGGATATATGGTGGATTCCGTAAACTTAGATGACCGGGGCTGATACACAAAGAGGATTCTTTGTGCGAGAAGTTGATGGGGACGCCTGTCCTTTTCGGGCGTTTCATTAATTTAGTGTGTACAGGGGTGATTCCATAGCGGGTGATTCCGCAAAATGCATATTACATTAATAAACGTTTATGAGTTGAGAGTGCGCACTCGTAATAAATTAAGGTTAGGATTTATTTCTAACCAGTTGATTTATTTATGTAGCTGAAGACTGCTAGGTATTCACTTTTGTCGGTTTAATTGTTTTATTTTACTAACGATTGTGAATGCTTCAGTTGATGTGTAGAGATAGCAGCAGTGGCGGAGGAAAGCATTGGAGTTTAGCGGGTATTCAACCTTTGGATTATATTTTGATAGGCACCACGCCTCTATTTTGTTATGTCTATTGAGACATTGATTATTTATTATTATTTTGTATGCGCCTATGTGCACGAATATGTTATTTCTATTTGGACATTGAGATTGGGCATGCTAGACTCTATGGGCACCGTCCATTAGCTTTATTTTCCTATTTTTGTAGAAAGCAAACTCAAAAGCTAAAAGCTTGTCATATTTTTGTAAATTGGGCTATTATTGAGCATGAAGATTGAAATATACATAAAATACATGCTTTGTGAAGCGCTCACACAAGGCATGGGGGAGATTGAACCCAATTTGTCTCTTGCCTCTTATCGTGCATGCTTTTACATTGTTTTTTGTGCAAAAAAGATAGAGTTCATTGTTCTTGGGGACCTTCCGGGATTCACCACGTGAGCATTCTGCGACCGGTATGCATACCACAAAAAGGCTTGCAGAGGCCCACCAGTAGTTCTCTGTGGTTGAGCAAGGTAGGAGGATAGTAGAAGAGTAGCTAAACCTTTGAGATGAGCAACCCAAATGCTAGAAGTGTGGAATGAGCAACAATAGGTGGTAATGATGCTATCTCAGGAGATGAAAAGGGATGAGGAAGATCTATAAGAGAAGGCACAGTAGTGGGAGAGATGCAATTTCGAAAGAGTACGAGGATTGACAGAGCACATGGTAGTGATGGATGGTAGCGGCGGAGTGCGAGAGGGTGCTCACAGAATCCAGAGCTGAGGCCGCTGAAGTATTTTCTAACACACAAAGGCAATCCTCTTTTAGCACAGTCCTTCATGTCAAACAAGTTGAAGGCGAGGATTCAGTGGAGAGAATGAAAAGGAAGTTAGAGTTGACAACTAGAGCCTTAAGGTATGGCCTCCAATAACATATACTCTTGATCGACACATGTATAGCCCAAGAACCGCAACACAACTACTTGTGACAGGCCGGGCTTTCCACTGATGAGGTCAGGGAACTTGGATTTGAAGAACAAGAGCAGCCCCATCCCCAACCCATGATGAAACAAGACATCGAGGGACTTTGAGCAAGAATTCAAAGAAGAATCGCAAACCAGAGAGCATAGTCTACCCTTTTTTTGTAATATTTCCATGCAATAAAAGTTAGTTGGCTAGTTCTAAAGTTAGTTAGTCAGTTAATAAGTTAGTAAGATTACTAACGAAAGACTAACTAAGGTAAAAAAACTAATGTTAATAGCTATTAATTTTTATTTAATTAAAAAATATTTAAAAAATTTGAGGTCATAAATTTGATATTTTTCTCACATTGATAGGGACTGTAGCCACCCTTCACTGAAGTCACAACGTGAATGAGACTTATGAGCCATATTAATCACTAGTATTAATGTATGTAGTTTGGATGGTCCAAAAATATTAGATTTTTGGGAAAAAAAAGTAATATATTTTAGATATTATCCTAAAAAGATAGAATTGAAAGTCATTTAGGAGAAAAGACAAGTGATGTTTTAGTTAGTTTTGGAGATTTTATAAAAAGAAAAAAATAAAGAAAAGTGACTGGTGAAATCGTGCGTGCGGCGATCACAGTCTATAGGCAGACAACACTTGGAACAGAGAGAAGAAGAAGGAGTGAGCAGAGAGCTTTCTAATCAAGTTTCTTGGAGTTTTACCGCCCTTTTAGATCCAATGCAACCATCATATTTATGATTTGAGCATCAGATCACTGATTCTTCCAAGAGCCCCTCCACTCTTGTTCTCAGCTTATCCCCTCCTCTCTAATTCATTATAAATATGAGGTATGGGGAGGCACAAGGGAGCATAAGGAGACCCTGAGAGGCTGCGAGAGAGAGGTAGAGAGAAGGATACCCCTCCAAGAAATTGTGAGATCAGAGAGCTTGAGAGAGAGAGAGAGAGAGAGAGAGAGAGAGAGAGAGAGAGAGAGAGAGAGAGAGAGAGAGAGAGAGAGAGGAGCTACCCCTAGAGGCTGCACAATTCCCTCTATCTTGATCCTCGACTTAGCCATCTTCTCATACCCTCTCCCATCTGAAATCTATTGTGCCTTCTTAATCTCTTGAGTGTACTTGCGGATGATGGCCAAAGAATGTTGCGTGTGGATATGGCAATCCTACAACCAGCAACGTATTTTTGGGCAAAGGCATCATTGTCAATCCAATTGTGGTGCTGATCGTAAGTCATGTATTTTCAAATTGATAGATGCTTGTTTTGATTCTCGCATGAGATACATTAGACTCCGTACTACGATGGACCAGAATAGGTCATGGGATCATAGAGATCTAGGAGTTCCTAAAGGTTATTTACAATGATCCTTATTGTTGGGTTTTGGACCACTAACTAGGGATGGAATAGGTTGCATGTCATATTTTATTGTATTACCTCCATGCAAAGAAGACATGGATCAAGAATCTATTGCCATAGGTGCTTCGTCATAGTTGGAAGCCTTTTCAAGAAACATACTTGTGACTATAAGATATAGTTATTTTGTTGCCATAGGTGTGACACCACTTGCATTTGGAGGAAGCCTAGCCCAAGTTTAGTATTCTCTTCCAATGTAGCAACATGGACACTACAAACCTAGTAGAGAGACTATGGTAATATGTAAAGTATATGCTGCTTGATTGCCACACCAATTGCCCTACCTTGAATCTAATCCATGCCCTCATCTCCAAGACTCAAAATCTAGATCTTAGATAGGGGGGAACATTGCTAGAGTTCTTCAAACAGGAGTAGGACATTAGTAATATCTAGTTACACTATGTGCCTTTGGCTTTTTTGAATGTGTATATTGTGCTAACAAGCCTTTTTTATGTAGCTAGTAATACAACACCCACGAGTCTAGCAATGCATACATCAAAATTTTGGCACAATGAAAGTGAATTCTAGAGAAATACGATAATGGTCCCACATCCATATAGATCTTGAAGAAGTCTATATTGTTGTTCAAGATGCACAGTGCCTCTTGTAGCATCAAGGTAGTATTAAAGCAGGAGAAAGAGTAAAGATGCATGCATGAATTATTAAACTCCTACTCAAAACTCAAATATGGGCTAGTCTTTTGAATCAATGGATTGAAAATCTTTTAGTAATAGGCTCATAAGTGAGGTGGATTAAACTAATTGGGGAGAACTTCTTCTATTTTCTTCTTTTTTTTCCTTCTTCTTCTTCCTCTTTTCTTCTTTCTTCCTTCTCTCTTTTTTTCCCTCTTCTTTTTCCTTCTTCTCCTCCTTTATTTTTTTCTAAAATTAACCTAGAAAACTAGCCCCATTTTTAGAAAAGTAAAAAATGAGAATTAATCATGAATATTGACTATCCTATCCTCTTTTAGTTCTATCTTATCAACAAAAATCTTATTTATTTACCAACCAATTCCATATCAACCAAAAGGAAATGAAATCCTATCTCAACATATGTGTTTGAGAGTTGGCATTTGCACAGTCTCCTATTCTACAATGTGCAATATGTATGACTTCGTGGCCAATGTGTCCTTATTCTTGGTAATGGAATATGACACACATTATTCAACATCTTGCAACCATTGGGCACACTCCTATTATTTCAAGAGCTTCGATGTATGAAATGCTTAGGCTAGCCCTCACCTAGCCTTTCAGACATCACAAGAAATATGAAACCATTGTGGTGATCACTACCCTTGGCCCTCCTTCAAGAATAAAGCTGGCTCTTAGAAGGATCCACAACTCACAGATGTACCCACTCTCTCTTTTCACCCTCTATGGCCTTCATGGGTAAAGAGGGAGCATGGGGATATGTGTGAGAGAGCACTCATAGAAGAGATGGGAGCTTTATCATTACTCTCTCTCTCTCTCTCTCTCTCTCTCTCTCTCTCTCTCTCTCTCTCTCAAAAATAAGAAAGGAGCACATATATATGAATAGCCTTTTCCAAAATTATATTTCATCCTTATTATACAAAATTTTAGGGTTATAGTTTCCACATTCCCCTTGGGTATCCAATCTACTTTTCGGATGTTCATATGCGAAGTACTACTAGATTTAATTACAATTTGCACGAGAAGGAGTCCATGTTAACCCCGATGCAAGGTGGGAATTTAAAAATATATATATGGAATAATGTAAAAAAAATGCAGCCAGGCAAAGAAATAAGAGAAAAAAGGAAAAAAGCACAAGGGTGACCTCAAATGCAATATTGAAGACAAAGGTGCATCTTAAAATGCAAGGGCACCACTAAAATTTTGTAAAAGAGTGCCACGCTCACTCCTGTGCAAATTGTAAAGTCTAAACGGGCATAGGTGAAGGGATAAGGCAACTAGAAGGGAATAGGGAAAGAGGACCTTGGCAATATGCCCGATCATGTAAAAAAGGGGATGGGTGCCCAAGGGATTTAGGGCTTGTATATAAACTCAAAAAAGTGAATAAGAAGCTCATTCTTTGGTGTGTGGAAAAAGTGGTCTCTTCTTCTTCTCTCCTTCTTGCTTACTTGTGTGTTCTTGAGAGAGGGAGTGTGAGAGTGTGAGAGAGTGAGTGTGTGAGGGCAAGGGATCTTGGAGAAGAAACTCTCCATCATCATCTCTCTTCTTCTTCTCTTCTCTTGTCTTGCACAAGGATATGGAGGATGGAAGCTTTGGGTTGCTTGAGCTCGCATCTTGAATCATGGAGCTACTAGTTTGCTTCAGGGAGGATGCAACTCATTCTAGCATCAAGGTGAGCTCACTACACCCCCATATGATTGAAGGTGCATCGGCTAGGTGAGAGATAGCCATTTGTGCTTAGTTGAAATGCTTGAAGCAATAAACAGTCCATGGGTCTTGGCAGATGAGTGTGAGCTCCCACTTCATTTTGGTTCCATTGTTAGGACCATGGATTCTTGAGCACTTGCACATCTCAAATTGAGCGTTAAAGTAGGGTTTCATCCCTGAAATGGTGCTTGATATAGGTAGGATATTTGGGGTCTTTAAATTTTAAAAAAAGTAAGTATTTTGGGTTTTTGATGAGTAGGCAAGTATAATAAATCATTTCAATATTTGGGTTTTCATTTTTGTTGCACTCAGAGTAGGATAAGATCGAGAGATCAAAGTGAAATGCTTTAGGGTTATTGCTATAAAACAAGCCCAAATAGTGCACAAACAAAGGAAAAAATGGAAAAAAGAGTTCCTAAATGTGTTAATGCCACAAGAGGAATGATCGAAGAGGTGAAGGCTGAGTGGAACAAGGGTTTAAGACCCAAGAGAGCAAGGGGGGAAGCTCAATTTCACCTTCAGCTTGAGTGAGAGAGAGAGCTTGAGAGAGAGAGATACCTTGAGCTTCGGGTGGATCAATTGTCTTCCATAGGCATTGTTTACACATACCATACATATAGAAGCCTTCCTGTGTGTCCATTCTTGTATTTTGGAGCTCATTGCATGCTTGTGTGTTCAAAATCATCACTTCGAATTGATTTTTTGTTGTCTTGCTACCTTCACACTGGCGGAATCGAAGAGAGATCACATGGTTTAATTGCTAGAATTATACATTTAGACGTTCAATTTTGGGAAATCTGATGCTCTGACTACCTTGGCATGTCCAATTGGATGCTCCCCATTTGATTCCAAAAATTAGATGTGGATGATCAAACGGTGGACACCTCCAAAATCAGAATTGGATGCTCGACCATTAGCCACTTGGAAAAACAATAATCGTTCCTGTCTAAATCAGACACATCACAATCGAACACCAGAATTGGACAAGTCCAAATCAGATGCACAAAAATTGAACAATTAAAAATTAGATATTTGATTCTAGAGATCGGACACTCCAAAATCAAACAAAAAATCAAACAGGAGAAAAGCAAATAAATTTAGTGCATCTTGGATGAAGCAGAACACCTCTTGTAAACTAAGACAGATCGAAAATCCTTATAGATGCAATTGACCTTAGAAATCGTAGCTGGATGGCTAGACATGACGATTGACATAGTCACGTCAACTTTTACCCCTCCTAGAGCCATAAACTGACCTGCAAGCTCTAATCGAGCTAAATAATGTAGCACAAGCCCTAGAGACCAATGAGAGAATGACCAATGTGACTGAGCCTAAAGCCCTATTCATACAAGAACACAGACTAGAGTACGAAAGTATTTATCATCTCATGTTCACATCCACATTATTTTTAACACTTGAAGTGCACTTGAAAAAATTGAAAGCTTGATTTTGCACAGTATAAAGAAAAGAGGACCACACACACACACACACAACACACACACACACACACACAACACACACACACACACACACAATGTAAATTGAGGATTATCAATAAATAAAAAGGAATACACTCAAACTTAATAAATAGAATGAACTCACCAATAGGAGACGACCCTCAAACCTAGATGTGTGATCAAGAACCCCAATTGTTAAGACCAAGTGAGAGACACACCACGAAAAGCTAGACACATAGAAGGATGGACACCATTGGGAGTGTGACATTGCTTGACTTGATCAACCTCATTGACAACTTGGTGGAGCAAGGGAGAAAGATATGGCAGAAACTAGTACAAACTATAGAAACAAATAGCTTGACTTGGGGGATTTCCTAGTTAAAATCTAGCAGGTGGTGAATGAATACAATGCATAGACTAGGTTGGACCACCATGGAAAACTGTCACAAGACATAATAGAGAACCTTGTGGAGGAAAGGAAGCTAGCACAAAAGGCTTTGCAAGAAGCATAGCGGCATAGAGGACCTTGCAGAGGAAAGGAAGCTAGCACAAAAGGCTTTGCAAGAAGCATAGCGGCATACAACCAACAACAATAGACTAGGAGATTGCAACAAGATATAGAAATATGAGAAGTCTAGCCCTAGCAATATAGAAATCAAACATGACAAAATGAAGAGAGGAAAAGAGTGCTAGAGGCAGATTTGACACTGAGAGTGAGCTTCTCACAAAGTGACTAGTAGACAACATGTTGGCAGAACAATGTGCAACAACACTAGCAACATCATTGCTTGCAGGATTATGAGTTACTTAGGGCTCCAAAGAGCTAATAAAAAATCCCCACAGTTATGAAATAGCTACATAAATATCAGGTGAGCAGTGACCCATATAGTTTTGTAGAGAAATTCAAGCAGGTCTATGAGGCTAACGGCCTCACTGATCTCACTCAGCACGCTTGTAAGCTTTCGGCCTATGCTTGGGTGATAAGGGTAGGACATGGTATACAAGCTTAGATTCTATGGAGTGCAACAATTTCAATCACCTCACGAATCTCTTCATTAAGAGATTCTTGGGGGTTGGATACTCAGATAATCTTATAGTATGGCTTATGAATGTCAAGCAAAGGGACAAAGAGGACATCAAGGAATGTGTCACTCATGTGTAGAGTCTCTATAAGAGAATACCAACCCAAAATGACCACTGAGAGAGCGGTGTCCATGGTGCTCATCATCAACGGAATACACAGTGAGGAACTCTACAAGGCCTTGGAAGGCAACTCAAGCTTGTAGAGAGATGCACTAGCTAGGGTCTTTGAAGAGACCATACGAATGGACAATTAGCTCAAGGAGAGAAGCTCCAAGAGCTCAAATCAAAACAAAGGCAACTCTAGAACCTCAGAAAGGGAAACAACATCTAGAGAAAAATCAAGCCTAAGAAACCAAGATGAAGGGAAGGGCGCTGACCCAAGCCAAGAGCTATCAGAGATGAAAATGGAGCTAGCTTGACTATAAGAGATGATAAGAAGACCTATGCTCCCACATTTCCAATGTGTGTATTGTGGCAAAAACCACCTCCCAGCTAAGTGCTAGGATCCTAGGTCCCGACTTTGGGCCGATTGCAGTAGGTTCGACCATTATGCCATGCACTATAGACTACCAATGAGCCTCCCATACTCATGGCCTTACAACTAACCTTATCTAGGGAATAGGCCTCCTAATTTCTTAGGAAGAGGAGCCCTAGGTGGAAACCACCCTCTAGTTTGGAAATTGTACCATTGATTCCATTGGGACTGTTCGGTGTTGAAAGACTTGAGGGGAGGCCATGCCCATCCTGTTGCATGTTACAACTCGCGTGCAAAAAAAGCAGGTCGACATATCATTGCCCAGGCCTATTAAGCTAGATGTAGACTTAATCAGAAGGAAAATTCATAGGTGAAGAAAGAAGAGAAGGAAAGAAAAGGTCACACTAAAAATCGAGAGTGTAACAACACTACCTGTTGGAAAGAAAGTCATGGAAGTTGAGGCAGAAACATCTGCTCCAAAGACTACTGAGAAAGGGAGTGCTAAGGTAGGGGAGTACCCCAACCCAAAGCCCCAACTCAAAGCCATATAAAAGATCGAGGAGTGGATAAGAGAAGCCTATGAATACCTAAAGGATGTTGAGCCCATCTTGGAGGATGAGATTGATGATCTCTTTTGCATAAGCACGTTAATGCCCAAGTCCTTGCATGTTGATGCTTTCTGGGAAGGCATAGAGATGCATGTAGTCTTGCCGATCCTAGTTCTAGGTGATACCACCAGCGAGGAAGGGGATTGTAGATATGGGGGCATGAGTCAGTGTGCTTAGCCATGCAATACTCTAGGCTTGGGGTAACCCACCTGTCATGGAGGATGCTAGGTTCAACATCACACTGGCTAACAAAACAAAAGTAAAGCCATTCGGAGTGCTAAAAATTTCACCATTAAATATCGGAGGAGTTTGGTTCTCTATGGACTTCATAGTCATGAAAAGAGTGGACTACCATATCCTATTAGGCCGACCCTTGATGCGCAACAATGCATGAGTTATAGAAGATTGGGGAAACAATCTAATCTTCTTAGGCAATTGAACGGAAGCAGTAAGAGTGAAGACAAATGCTTGGAAGACTACACTAGTCAACCTAGACACCATCTCAGCTATGCTAAATGGCAACACTTAGATTAGAAAATCTTATAGGCCGTTGACCAAGTATATCCCTTGCCCTAAGGGTGAGTGAGATTGGATACATGTGCTAGCCACAATCAATCTGCCATTCTCGGATAATGAGGCATATGAGCAAGCTACTAAGGTGATTGTGAGCCTAGAGACATGCCCTTACTACCAGTCTACATGATGGCCAAAAGCTCGCTTGGGTGACCCATCTTTGTCACATTCCATGTCCCAAACAACAAAAAAGACCTCCACGAGATCTTAGAGCACCCGATAGACAAACATGATGGTAACCTAGCTGCAAATCTTAAACCACTCAAGGATCTCTTGGATGAACCCAAGTGGCAATGGACCAAGGTGCATGATCTTAACTTGATGTACAATTAGGCCTTAGTCACCGATGTCAAGGAAATGCAGTATCAAGACCTAGGAGATGAAAAGTGGAAGACTATTGTTCCTCCAATGATGAGAGCAAAGAAGAGATTGATATGATAGAGTATGAAATTGAGGGGCATGTGATTGAACAAATACAGACAGACTCCAAACTGCAAAAGAAGAGAATCTTTGGAATCAACAAAGGAGTCATGCGAATGGATTGCGATCACAGCTGGTTAGAGCACATAGGAGCGATTGATTATAAATGAGTGAGTCTTGCCCAACCAAGTGCTACATCATTATTCAAAATGGAATCACCATCTGAGCTGTGGCCTCCAGGAGAGACCCCCTCTTCTAGCAAAGATGGAGAGTTTGATTGTGAGACAAAAGTAAGACCAGACAGTGATCCTGAGATACCTCGGCCACCTAAGACCAAATGCACCAAAGTTGACTTACCAGTCCACCTAAGGCGCTGAAGATTGAAGGAGAAAAGAAGGAAACAACCTAGGGATCTGCAAGCTAAGGAAGCCACAAGACCTACTGAAATGATTCACGCTATTTAAGAAAGGTGATAGGGTAGTGATCTTGCTAGGAGCCAAAATACAAGGGCAAGCGAGTGAGCCTATAGAAGGACCCGCCAAAGTTAAGGATGCCAATCTAGCTAAGGAAGGGGAGACACTTCGATCTGTTTTTATGGCCGACGACTTGACCAAGAAAGAGGAGGCAACTCTTATTGCTCTCTTGCGAGAGTACATAGATGTATTGGTCCCTTGATGAGCTCAAAGGGGTAGATCCGAGTGTAGTGACTTATAACATCCCAATGACACCCGATGCAATGCCGGTCACAAGCAGTGACCGTATCTAATGAATCCAAAATATGCTCATGCTATCAAAGGAAAATTGATAAGTTTTTAAGACTATGAAATTGAGCACACTGATTAGGTCTCACCCATAGTGATTGTAATGAAGAAGAATGAAAAGATCAGGGGGTGTGCATCAATTATAATAAGGTGAACGCTACTACGAAGAGAGATAATAGTGCCATACTTTTCCTGGATAGGTTCTTTGAATATAATTAGCTGCAAGTGCATCCTAATGATAGGCGCAAGATTGCATTCGCTATCGAGTGGGGCATCTTTTCCTACATAGTCATGCCCTTTGGGTTGATGAATGCATCAACCACATTCTAGAGACTCATGTGCGCCATTTTCAAAGATATTCTTAGGCAAGAGTTAGAGGTATTCATTGACGAGTTATGTGTTCACTCTAATTGGAACGAACAACTAGACAAACTCTGAGTAGTCTATGAAAGATGTAGATTGTATGGTCTGTTGTTGAACCCCTTGAAGTTCCAGTTTTGGGTAAACATGGATGCATCCTAGGGCACATGGTGTCAAAGAATGGCATTGTCATTGACTTCTTGAAAGTTAGGGTTATCATCAATCTTCCACCACCAAGATTCATGCGGGGGTTCATGAATATCAATCATCACAAGGGTGCTAAGCAAGATGGGAATAATGATGAAGAGTACTTGATTTAAGGTAATTACATAGAATAAGAAGTCTGGATACAAGGAATATCTCAAAGCAAGATCATGGATTAAGGGTATGGTCAAGATATATGAACAATAGACACATGGATAAGGTAAGGTAAAGTGGAGTTAGCACTCATAACATAAGAGTTCAGGATTGGAATTGCACTCAAGGTTTGATGGTGTTGCTTCTGTGGCTTGACAGAATGAAGTGTACAAAGATGATGGTTCATGCAACCAAGACCATTAAGTTCCTAACGCTCTGATTAATCTTTACATAGACTGAGATCTTTATGTTGCTTTTACGCCTTGCACTCTTTAGCTTGATAATTTAGCAAGGATATCTTAGTTCTACTCATCATGTTGGATCTTTGCACTTTAAGTTGGTGACTTCTTGCACAGGCATAGACTTGCCACCTTGGCGTTAGACTTACACTTTCTTCAAGTGTCAACTATCGTCCCACTTAAGCATGTAAGATTTTTCTTCTTCATCCTATTCAAAGGATGAAGGTGTCATAATCCTACAACACTATATAACAATCATCATAAAAAACCCGTCTCTGCAGCAGTCGGTGCCTTTGGCCTCTACTTTCCCCTCTTCAATGTCTGCATGACTATAAGTTGGTTGATAAGCCCAAAGCTTCAATATCAATAACTTTCACGTATTATTCCACGATCCCCTTACGTTTCGTATGATATATAGTTACATCAGGTAAACTTGGTGTAGAAGTAACGCAAAACCCCCATCACCAACTTGCAGTAATTGTTTTTGGAGGTGCGCACTTAGTAGTTGCAGATTTTGGTGAAGAGACGGACGAATAATACCATAGAAAATGGCAGTCAGCTATTGATGTCATCTCTTATTCCTTTGTCTTCACTTTGTCTTCTGTACGTCAATCCTTCTTCTCTGCTTGACTATCGTCTTTGTCTTCTGCACCATCATCGACTTCGTCTTCAGCACGTTCTTTAACTTCATCTTCAACACGTTCTTCTTCTGTTGTGTCGTCTCGTTCTTCTTCTACAGCATCTTCTTCGTGCATCTTCTTCGTCTCGTTCTTCTTCTACAGTGTCTTCAGAATTTTCCCTCCTCTCGTCACCTTTGTCTAGATCCCTGCGATGCTTCATTTTCCTGCCTCTCGTCGTCCCTGATGATCCCCTCATCACCTTTTTATAATTGTTCACCACCTTGAAAAAGCTTTAGAAAGCTTTAAAAAAGTATTATTCGTATCATCAATTATGGCGATGTATGAATGCTTCTTTTGAGGCATCAAAAGAAAGCATCCTCTATAGATGTAAGAGATTACAAAAGTTGTTGGTTCTAAGTTGAATCTTTGTTTATCGTAGGGTTAAAAATACGCTTGTGAAGTCCATCCTTACGACACAAAAAGTAATCATGTATGTATTTCTAGAATACTAAATCTTTCATCATCTTCATAAAGTATCATTATTTCTACCAAGCCATCCCATCTTACAAAATCAAAATAGAAAGAGTATATTTCATGTGTGCACCAATTATAATGTGTTCTTTTTACTCCACCTGGACACTTCAAGAATAGAAGAAGGCTATAGAAAATAAAGAGGAATCATCATAGGATTTTCCAATGGTTCATAAGCAAGAAAGTTTTCTAAATATGAGGCACACGATTCCCATGTTAAGAAAACTCAATATATTCTGAGTGTGAAGGACGGATTGTTGTGCAGATGCATTTTTGTACATTGCATTCATTGTATGCCATGAACATAAAAGGTCTCCTATGTGGGTAGAGCTACATGAATCTTTTTTGGTAGTTCTTGACATGCTCTAGAAGATGATGCCCCTTTTCAAACATCACTTGGAATGACTTGGGCAGCTAAAGCATCTGATTTTGCTTTGTAAATTGAATTCTGGCAGACTTGCTATCCATGGGCCTTTCGGTTTGAGTGTCACATGCCTTCTGCTGCAACATATCACAACTAGCTTCTAAATAGTAGTCCCAAGAAAATCCTTCAATATTTGAACTATCTTCATTGTATGTTGGAGATGCCTCCACATTCTCTTTTCCTTCTTGACAATCTTCTCATCATAGTGGCAATATACATTGGTGATGCATGGGGCAATTTCACTTTCCAAGTCAATCCATACATTATTCTGATACTGGATTCCTGAAGTCCTTTCATGAAAGCTTGAACTCATGAGATTTGTGCTTAGCTTAACATCATTCTTGATTTCATTCCCCAAGAATCCATGCAATCAATCAAGTGATGCTTACAAAAATTATGAATGCATTGAAAAAAGTGCACCTAGTCTAACTACAGGTGCTCGTGCGTCATGCAAACACAAAAGATACACACAACGGAAAATTAAATTCCTAATTACACTGACTAATGTGATCAATTTCTTGCCAAAAAACTCTGCCCTTAGATTTGTAGTGGTGGACACGCAACGTCACGACAATGCATTGCTTAATGGTTACTTCTGCTTCTAGAGTTCTCTTTGGTTGTATGCAAAGGGAAGCAATACTATGTTGAGATAAATGCAATCACACCTATTTTAGTCTCTTTAGATGGAGCAGTGAGGGCTCAAGACAAGAATCGCATAAGCACAGTAGGAGGATGTCCTGCCTAGACTTTCCTATAAAGCATTGTACTTGCTTGTCACTTTTAAATATGATGAATGCAATATCATGATACTTTTCCATTTCACTTAGTGTCTTATTTATTGTCACTCTTATACACAAGATTGTGTTTATGAGTCCAAGCTTCCATCTTGGAACCTAATTCACTTGTGTAATAGATCAAGTCTTTATCTCTGTCATCATGATCTTAATCTTGATCTTCCATCCACCATAGCATCTGCCATACTCTGATACCATTTAAAAATATGCGTACCGCGATCTTGCCCAGGATCATATGGCTTTGGAAGCCCATAACCAAGCTTCATTCTCATATAAAAAATTATGGAAATGGTTGAGTGTACACTGCACACAAAGTAAAAAACCATGCTGCTCTTTGAAACCCTAATATAGTCCTCCATAGCCAAGAATACTCAAGCTTTTTCCTCTTCTTCATTTTATCTCTCCTACCACTTGGATGAAGACATTGCCACTCTGGTTTGCTAACCCACTAAAGACTCCAGAAAGATTTATCCTCAACTCATTGAGGGAAGATTTTGAAGTTTTTCTTGCAAATCTTTTGAAGCATAGCCCTTCTCAATATTTTCTTTTTATTTTAACCTTGTCACTTGAGTCTACTACCAAACTAGACTAGCATCAAATCAAGGAGGGGATTTGGAAGACTTGCAGTAGATTGGAGCACATTTCTGAAGGTTCTTGAAGACCTCAAGTCCAACAAGGCAAGCAACACTTAGTTTGTCATAACTAGTATCTCTTAATACTACTCATCTAGTGTCTCTTGACACTTGTGCACACTCACAAGATCAACTTTTGAGCTAGAAACTGAGAATTCTTGGAGTTGATTTGTTGCTGCCTTTGCAACTTCAACATGGGAAAAGAATCTCCAACCATCAGGTTCAAAGGGGTTTGGTTTCACACGTAGCAGGCCTGCATCAAGCTTATCCTAATGAAGAAGGGTCTCTAGGTCATCACAAGTGGCAAAGAAAAGAAGCCTCGTGATGCGGACCTGGTAGTCACTTGGCAAAAGAATGATGATAATGCTCAGGCCATTATCAAATTGAAGCTAGATGATAACTATATCCACCATGTGGATAATTGTGATACTTCACAGGATACATGGAAGAGACTTGAAATTTTTTTTGGTGCACAGTCTAAGTCATCAAAGTATGGTCTCTTGATTGAATTTTTCAGGCTTGACATGAAGTCCAGCACATCACTTGCTACACATCTAAATTACATGGAAGGACTTGAAACTTTGTTTGGTGCACAGTTTAAGTCATCAAAGTAAGGTCTCTTGATTGAATTTTTCAGGCTTGACATGAAGTCTAGCACATCATCTGCTACACATCTAAATTACATGGAAGGACTTCTAACCTAGCTTACATGAATCAACATTAGAATGGAATAAGATCTTTGCATTGGTGTTCTCCTTAATAGTTTGCCTCCTAAATATGATAATGTATCAAAAATATTAATCAATATGTCAAACCCTCCAAGGATCACTATTAGAGGAGGAAAAGAAGCTAGAAAATAAGGAAGAACCAAGCACCTCTAGAGATGAACAAGCATCATATGTTGGCAATAGGTACAAAGGCAAGAAGGAAGAGATTTTTTGTGATTTACCAGACACACTGATAAGTTTTACCATGCCAAAAAAATATCCTAGAAGGCCTATCTTGATGCAGTTAAAGAAGAAGAAGACCATGGAGCAAAGGAAGAAGAAGAAAAAGAAGATCACTAGGAGAAGGATAAGCCTCATCAGTCCTTCTATTTTGATAGACTTATTTAGCCTTGTATTGCCTAGCCCTAATGCTTCTGATATAAGCTTGTAAATTGCTCATGTAGCCTTGTACTAAAATCTCTATACACTTTGTGAGGCCTCTGTTAAGTCTCTAGATGTCCACCATGTTTGTGGTACCCACACTTAGCTATAGCCACTGGTGTGCCCACACTTTGCACGTGTTGCTTTCACTAAAGTCTCCACACACTTTGTACTTCCGGTTGTGATTGAGGAGGGGTGTTGAGATATTTGCAATCACACCTACTTCAGCCTCTTTAGATGGAGCAATGAGAGCTCAAGACAAGAATCCCATAAGCATAGTAGGAGGATGTGTTGCCTAGACTTTCCTATAGAGCATTGTACTTGCTTGTCACTTTCAAACATGATGAATGAAATATCATGATACTTTCCCATTTCAATTAGTGTCTTGTTCATTGTCAGTCTTATACACAAGATTTTGTTTATGAGTCCAAGCTTCCATCTTGGAGCCTAATTCACTTGCGTAATAGGTCAAGTCTTTGTCTACATCATCATGATCTTAATCTTCATCTTGTGCAATAGGTCAAGTCTTTGTCTACATCATCATGATCTTAATCTTCATCTTCCATCCACCATTGCATCTGCCATGCTCCAAATCCCACATCTTTTTACACACTACATGGACAACCATATGTCTTGCATACCCATAGGAAGCCGCTAGATAGGGCATCACAGACGACTTGCCTGATGCACATCTGTTGAAACATGTCTAGCGAAAGGGACTTGTTTAGAGCTGACTTGATGCTATACTAGGCAAACAGCATAGTCCAAGTGCTTGAGCACAAACTACTAGAAAGACCCATTGAGAGGGCCCCAACTTAGGCAACTCATTCTTAAAATACAAACATATTAGTTGATAGCAGGAAAACTCTATAGGTTAGATTAAGACAACTTGCTATGTAGATGTGTGTGCAAATATGAGATGCATGATGTACTTGTAGAAGCACACGACAAAATTGTAGGAGGGCACTTCAGCAAAGACACGATAGCTTGCAAGGTGCTACAATCTCAACTGTGGTGGCCTACTCTTTTTGGAGATGCAACAGGATTTGTAAAGTACTGTAATGAGTGCCAATGGACCAAGGTACCCATTCATAACGACAAAATGGAGCTAAGTCTAATCATTGCAAGACAACCATTCAAGAAATAGAAAATTGACTTATTGGACTGATTAGTGCTACCATAGACTATCTCACAAAGTGGGTAGAAGCACAAGGCATGAAGAAAAATGATGCTAGAATCACTGATAAGTTTCCTTCGGAGTAGGTGATCTCATGATTCAGCTATCCCATTGAACTAGTTAATGATCAAGGTACATAGTTCATTAATGAACTGATCACTCTCCTCCTGTCGACCTTTCTGATCATCCATTGAGAATCCCCATGCTACTACCCTCAGGTGAATGGCTAGGTTGAGTCTTCTAATAAGATCTTAGTGAACGTCTTGACCAAAGTAGTATTTTCCTCGAGCAGTGATGACTGGGACAACAAACTGATGGCATACTTATGGGCCTATCGAACATCCTTTAATACAGTAGTAGGAAAAACTCCCTTTAAGTTAACCTACGGGACTGAAGCCATTCTACCTATAGAGTTCTTTGTCTTGAGCCTGAGAATAGCCATCCAAGAGAGATGGGATGGAAAGGAGGCATGGACAGAGCACCTAATTGAACTAGAACGCCTATCAGGACTTCTAGCCACCCATGCATTGATTTGCGAAAAGAAACACCACAAGATTTGGTTTGACAAGCACATCAAGTAGCAAGAATTCGAGCAATCATAGTCTCTATCAAGTTTGAAAGCATGCACATACTTTTTTATGTGTTTCCAAATACAAAAGATGTTGGTAAGGAATGATTGTTAGGATGCTCATTTAAAAAGCAAGCACATTGTAATATTGACTACGAGTCTTAGCATTTTGACCTTACTATTGGCAATGTACAAATGGTCTCATGGCTTTCAACAAAAGGGCAACATGGTTCCATCATTAGAGCCCACAAGGCCACTGGTAGAGAAACCCACCACCAAGCCTAAGGAGGGGGGTCGAGACTTTCACAATCCACCAAGCCAAACTACCACATCAAACCGCTTAGATCAGAGCTGAAGCCCCTGAACCACAGTTCAATGGGTGCCTAAACATCAAGGACTGCCTAGGAGCATACAATCATAATCTTGCAAGCCTAGAAACTCATACACTCAAAACTTGGGAGGCAACAAAGAAACTATAAACATCAACAAACAGTCAATTCAAGATGGGTCTTCAAGGCCCTATTGCAAGTGCAAGACTATTACGAGGGCAATTCCTTGATATGGGTGCCTATAATCAAGAGGGCTAGTGGCACTATTCAAATGCCAAACTCGACCACACAAAGCCCCACGATAGATTTTTCACTAAAGCTGCAAAAGCCTCAAGCTGCAAGGCCCATGGAGCCCAACACCGTTAAGCTTGTAGCACCTCAATGAGTCCATTGACCAAAACCATAACTTTCGGACTCCAAATTGACCCAACCTACCACTGCTAGTGCCCCTAAATCCTCACAAACATCCAGTAGCACAATGTCAGAATCTCAAACCATGCTTAATGCACAAGAGACTAAACCAAAAACTCAAGAGCAACCACGCAATCACAGACGTTAGCCATTGAGCTGTCAAGTACAGCCAAACCCTAGCCTCTAGCAAGTCTTAAACCCTCTTATGAAAAATGATCGATTTTTACCTTGGCCTCAAACTTAGCTGAAAATACAAGGGATGACTTGGTTGGTTGCCTTTGACATTTGGATGCCATGTTTACCACACTTGATAAAATTTATGACCGATTAGACCTAGGTCTTTTAGATGAGCCTTTAGCAATGGAGGTATACATGATGCCTTGATCATGGGAAGAATCAAAATTTGTATTCATTAAGGCTCCGCCACCGAGATTTCCCACGAACAAGCACACAAGAAATGACTTATTACATCGTATGACAAGGGCATGGTCCTTGCTACCAACTAAGAAATTGGGGAGTTAAAATAGTTGGCTGCCAATGATTCCTCTTTCTAGTGACAATGGTATGCTCTCTAACTTCAATGGGAGCAAGAGGGATACCAAATCATCGCCAATGTTGAGAGCAGAATTTTGGTGCCGGAAATTGCTTAAAAATATCTAAAAATTATAAATATCAAGGGAAAAATATTCACCGTCAAAGGCGGCGGCTCGATCTAGGACGATTTTAAGCACCAAAGTGCTTTAAAGGTGCTCGAGCGACACTTGTTGATTTTTCATAATTTTTCAGAAAGTCGTGCGGGTTGACACGAGCTACTGGCCAATGCGGGATGCTAAGCCGGACGCCCAGGATTTTTCAGAGCTCAATTCCGAGTCCGGACGGGGAAATGGCCAAGAAGTTGGGCAAGATTTGAAGAGGTGGACATTGGAGTGGCCAAAGTGGGCATGACCTTTGGGAGCCCAATAAATTTTATGCCACATGAAAAGTTAGATGAAGAAATCGTGGAGAGAGAGAGAAGAAGACCACGCCTGCATCACGCCGAAAAATGTGCCATCATGGTGGGAGATCAAGCATGCTGCCTGCACACAACCCCCCCATCAGACATTGGCCCTTGCTTCCCTCATGAATGCTGACTCTATCGTCGTCCTTCACTCCTCAATTGATGGCCTGAATGTTGAGATGGAAATCTAGTCTTTCTCTCTCCTCGCTCTCTCTCTTTTAAAGGCAAGTTCATGTGGGAAGAGGAAGGAAGAATAAAGAATGGTGGAGGCTTGTTCGACATGGATCGGATTGCTCCACGGGCTGGAAATGGTGATTTGTGATCATCATGAGCATGAAGTGCTGCTGATTTTCAGATTTGCAGCCATGGACATGAAACCCAAAACACGCAAATAAGCGGTAATTCAATTTTTTCAAAGGAAATTTGAGATTTCATGGCTTTTGATCGATAAAATGTTGTTCATGTGGGCTAAAAATTGTTTATGTTACTGTTTTCCATGAGTACTTGCTGTTCATTATTAGAAAAGCAGAAAAACATGCATCTTGTGACTCAAAATAATACACTAAAACACGTAAAATATGGAAAATCAAGGGAAAATGATGGTTTTTGGGCATAAAAATGGAAGAATAAATAGGAACACCAACTAAATTTTCGTTTTTGTTGCAAGAAGGAACTAAGGGACAAAACCCATAACCTATTTTGAATTTTCAGTAATAAAACAATGCAAAAAATAAGGGAAAATACAAGGAAAATAGAGAAAAACCACAAAAAAAGGGAAAAATTGCATTTTGGGTGTGAAAAATTAGTGAAAATTAAGAACAATGTGTGTGAATGTTTGTGGGGACTAAAGCATGAGGATTTGCCTCAGTTCAGCCCCACATTCTTATTCTAGTGTGTTTTTCTCACTTTTTACACATAAAATGATGGCCAAATGCCTTATAAATCTATACAACAATGCAACATTTGATCGATGGGAGGGTAGAGTGGTTAAAATGTGTCTAAATGCGGAGAAATGATGAAAAGATTGCTGGCCTTGGGTTGCATGCCATATAGGTTGGTGAATAATTATAAAATAAGGGCCTAGTAGCACGAGGGTTTCCTTGGTGCTAGGTTCGTGCAACGCCGCATAAGAACGGTAGTTGAAAATCATTGAAAGGATGTTTTCCACATGTGCACAATATTGATTTTATAATTGTTTGAGCACTTAGCATCCACAATATGCATAATCATGGTAATATTTAAAGGTATCAGAAATCCTGGATGCACAGCAATTGCTTTCATTAGGACCTTGACCTACGTTGAGTGAGAGACAGGACACCCTAAGCCATAGGCTAGTCGTGGGGTCTAGGGGAAAGAGAGTTAAGGACAATGGTACATTGCTGTATATGATTAAATGGTACCTTGAGTGGGTTTTGTGAGAAATGTTTATATGTTGAGCGACGCATCGAGGGGCCAATCCCCAAGGTGTAGGAGAGTTGCAGAGGGGTGGCAGCATTCAGCCGTTGGAGGACCCCCTATGTCTGTGCTTCGTGCCATTAGGCAATGTGTAAGGGACTCCCTTTGAGGAGTAGTGGGTGAGAGAAGAGTGGACTACAAACGACGTAATACAAACGCAAGATGTCTAGGAAGGAGATGTATGTGTCATCAACGCTCTTGGCCATGAGGCCATGGGGTTGTTGAGCGCGTGAGATAGAGGTCCGGCTAGTGTACGATCGGCCCGTTCTAGGTTCCATTAGTGGTGCGTCTGCCGGGAGCCGCTTAAAAGTGGTGGTCCGCGAATCCTGGTTGTCTAGGGACCAATTAGCAGTTTATGCCAAAGGATACTGTGATTGATCCGTTATTTATTGATAAGCATCGTCTAGCAGAAATCCAAAAGCAAGAAAGAGACGAAAGAGCTAGGCGACGTGCTGAAATTTTTAGGAGATATTCCCCTAAGCGTAGCGGTGCTGAACCCTTACGAGGGAGTGGATCTAGTGGTCTTGGGGCCACAAGAAGTAAGTTAGGAGAAGGTGGAAGCTCTAGTGCTCCCCTTTCTTCCATAAGCTAGTCTACATCAAGTGTAGGAGGTGTAACCCCACTGCCCCCTATTCCTAGTGCAAATCCAATCCTCGTCATGGCGCAGCCTATTGCAATCCTAGCAGGAACGACGGATTTTCCAGCTCTAGGTTACCCGCTACCCATTTTTAATGGGTTAGTGGAGGAAGATGCGGAACTCCACATCATGGAGTTTCAAAAGCTGATGTTTAACTGTTGCATTCAAGAAGAAGGACATTTAATGATGTTCTTCAACATGACTCTCAAAGGAAGAGCCGCTATATGGTATCATGGTTTAGAAGCCGGAACCATATTGAATATTGATTCATTTTATGGAGCTTTTCGAAGGGAGTTTGCCCCTAAAAGGGGTGGGCAATATTGGTTGCGTGTACTCAACGTGACCCGCCAAGAACCACATGAGGATATTCGTGCTTATGCGAAGAAGATAAAAGAGGTTTTCCGTAAGTTGGACACCTCTAATCCTATCCCCGCAGCTGCCCAATTGCAATATTTCCTACATGGTTTGGACTTTAATATCCAATTGCAGTTGAGTAGTGTCCCCTTGGGGGATATAGACACTGCCATTACACGAGCACAAGAAGTGGAATCCCGACTACAAGGAGCCTATGCTTCTCGAGGTAATTCGAATATGGGTTTAGTATTGGGAAACAATATGGCGATGGCCAATGGCAGTAGTGGCCAAGGGATAGCGATGGCTAACCCTAATGGGAGAGGGAACATGATGCAGAATGTCCCTTTATTACCAGCTCCCCCTAGCATGTCGATGCCTACAGGTAGTCAAATGGCTCCAAATGGTGGAGGCCAGGCGGTCAATTCTAATACCATGCCTGTGGCTCAACAACCACTGCCTAATCGAATTGTTAGGCTGATGGAACAACATGGTAATGACCAAGGCTATGAGTCGAGCGCTTCCAATGTTCTTGGCGAGGTTAAGGACATGATGAAGCATTATACCGACATGATTATGGAGTAGTATCGGCAAATAGCCATTGATGTCAACTTCCTTAAAAAACAAAAAAATTTGATAGGAAGTAGATACCTAGATGAGGGTGCACCTTCGAGGTTTAGTTGCAAATGGTGTGGTGGGCAACACTGTCTAAGAAATTTCCCAAATGTTAAGTGCGACATCTGTGGAAAATCCGGTCATTTAGCAGCTACTTGCTGGAGTAAGATCAGTTCCCTCCAGCGAGGTAGTCGGCAACCAGGGCCTGTTAATCATCGTGCCCAAGGAAATGATTCCCAGCAAGAAGACGGGCCTAAATAAATACTTCAACGACCAAAGACTACAGTGGAGGAGCTACCCAGTGGGAGTGGGGTTAGTTTGATTGAGGCTGTATGCGTTAATGATGCTGAAACCTCTAATCTGCGAGCTGTTCTTACAAGAGGTCAAAGGGTAGAGAGGCCAACAAGGATAAGCCTCTCGACGGAAACCCTAAACAAGGCGACAAAGGAATGCAAGTTTTGGATCCTGCCATGGAAGGGGACCTTTGAAGCCCGTAGAAAGTAAAGCTGATAAGGAACCACCAAAGAAGAAGGTGAAAGTTAAAAAAGAGGCAATAAAGCCGGTTCAGCGACCTAAAGAGCAGATGGTTTGGCGCGAAAAGTGAACTCTATCGAACTATCATGAAATCGATTTGGCGAGCTCTCTTTGTGAAGTCAAGCCAGATGTGAATCTTTTACAGCTTATTAAGCTTTCCCCGGGAGTACGTAAGGAATTTAGAAAGATCCTACGTACCGAGTATATCGTAGAACCTTTGGGTATTGCGGGAGTTGGTGATGACTGGTTCGAGCATGCTGAGAAGCATTGCCCAAGGGTTGTAGCCTATGTCGATGGGATATTCGTAGATTATGCCATTGTCGACACAGGATCATCTATTAACATTATGAGTTCTGAACTGATGGAAAGGTTGGGTCTTGCGATCCAGAAAGATACCTCCACAATTCTCAGAATGGCAGATGATAGTTTGAGACAGCTGGAAGGCTGCATTACTAAGGTCCATGTCACTATTGCAAATGTAGAATGCATGTTGGACTTTAGGGTGATACATTTTGCAAGCCCTCCAAGTTACCAAGTATTACTCGGACGACCTTGGATCTTGCAAGCACACTGCCAAGTAGATATACCCGCTGGTCGGCTGATATTCGGCAGAGGTGCCCAGTGTGTGGTGGTTGATGCTTATCTTGAGTCCTCGCAGAGTGAGAGAGCTCCTCTATCCTCCACAGAATTGGAGACATTAGAAGATTTATATGCCAGTGAGACATCATCGAGTGATGAGTCCAAAGAGGGATCCACCACGGAAGACATCTATCAAATCACTTTGAACGAGCCGATAGAGGGCCAAGATCGTATAAGAGATGTAGATGTTACTGAGCTAGATCTTGGTACGCCTGATGATTTGCGGCCAATCAAATTAGGTTCTATGCTCAGCACAGCAGAAAGGGAGGACTATGTGGCCTTGATTCAAGAATTCCGTGATATCTTTGCCTGGAGTTATGATGAGCTGAGAGGCATTCCTCCTAGTCTTGCTGTTCATACAATTTTGTTGAAAGAGGGCAGTTGTCCTGTACGACAGAAAGTAAGGCGTATGCCTTTCGAACTAAGGGACGGGCTGTTTGAAGAGTTACAGAAGCTTTGAAAAGCGGGTTTGATTTTTCCTATGCAACACACGGAATGGTGTTCGCCAGTTGTGATAAAAAAGAAGAAGAATAATCAAATCCGATTATGTGTAGACTTTAGGGAGCTGAATAAGCAGACAGTTAAGGACTACTACTTGTTGCCATTTATTGACCAGATTTTGGACCAATTAGCGGGTAGGGAAATATATTCGTTTATGGATTGCTTTGTAGGATATAACCAGATGGCAATTACAGAAGAGGACAAGTTGAAAACAACTTTTATTACAGTATTTGGTACTTTTGCGTACCATGTGATGGCCTTTGGTTTATGCAATGCGCCTGGTTCGTGGCAACGAACAGCAGATAAGACATTCGGTGACATATCCCCTGAAGAGTTGGAGGTGTTTATTGATGAATTAGGGGCTGCCACCGTGAGAGGAAGGCAGTTGATCATTTTAAGAAAATGTTTTGAGTGCTGTAGACAATTTTGCATCGCCCTAAACCCACGAAAGTGTGTTTTTGGAGTACCTTATGGGCTATTGCTGGGTCATGTGGTCAGTTCGGTAGGAATTGCGACAGACCCCGAGAAGGTCAAAGTTATAGTTGCCATGGGTCCACCACGCACTCTGAAGGAAGTTCATAGCTTTCTGTCTTTGGTTGGTTACTACCATAGATTCATAAACACTTGGCAGAAAGAACGTAGCCGCTTACGAATTTATTGTCCTTTAGCTGTTCGTTTGTATGGGGTGACCCTTGTAAGGTAGCATTCGAGGATGTGAAAGAAGAGCTAGCAAGAGCGCCCGTTTTAAAAGCACCTAAAAGAGGTGAGGTGTTCTATATATTCTCAGCAGCCACCATGTATAGTATCAGCTGCTGCTGTTTAGCCCAAACTTGGGAAGAGAAGTGGTATCATCCGATAGCCTTTGCTAGTCGAAAACTGGGCATTTCAGAGATCAATTATACCTACATGGAGAAGTTGTGTCTAGCGATGGTCTTTGGGACCAAGAAATTCATGCATTATATTCCCTATGAGAAAGTCTGCTTTATATGAAGGCGGAGGGACTTCGATTATTGATGAATAAGCTACAGCCACCTGATCGTCTAGCAAAGTGGTTGATCACTTTGCAGGAATTTGATTATGAAATCCATAGTAAGCCACCAAGGTTGCAAGGCATCGTGGAATGTCTTGTGAACTTTGGGGAGCCGAAAGAATCTGTGGCTAAAGGTAGTGACATGGAGTTGTTATTTAGAATAGATACGGCATCTATTCCCTCTTGGTATGCTTCAATAACGCATTATTTATCGACGAGAGAGGCGGGATCCGAATTATCTAAAGCGGAGAGAAGGAAAATTAAGCAGCAAGTGTTAAAGTTTGCCTTGATCGCAGGTACATTATATCGGCAAGGGGTTGATGACATCTATCGCCGATGTGTGATGCCTAACAAGGTGCCATTCATTTTGGAAGAGTGCCATGATTCTGCTTGCGACGGCCATTTTGCTGGACGGCTTACATCACAAAAGGCTTTAAGAGTAGGTTATTGGTGGCCTACCATCTTCCAGGATGCGTTTGCGTATATTAAGAGATGTGATATTTATCAATGACATGATAGTCAAGAGAATAGAAAACGACCACTTACCCCTATTATGGCGATACTTCCATTTGAGAAGTGGGGAATAGACTTTGTGGGTCCTATTACTCTGTCGTCAACTGCGCAAAAGAGGTATATCATTGTAGCAACTGACTACTTCACAAAGTGGTCAGAAGCATGTGCAACAAGGAAAGATGATGCTAAAGAAACTGCTAGTTTCCTTTTAGAGCAGATAATATGCCGTTTTGGTCCGCGGAAAGATTTAGTGTCGGACCATGGAACCCATTTCCTGAATAAGGTGATCAAAGGTTTGACAGAGACTTGGCAAATCAAGCATAACAAGACAACCCCATATAACCCGCAAGCCAATGGGCAAGTTGAAAGCACCAACAAGCAGCTTGTGGGCATCCTGTCCAAAATTGTAAACAGGATTGGGATAAAAAGTTATACGTGGCAGTGTGGACCTATAATATGACCTTCAAACGAGCCACTGGCCATACCCCGTTCAAGTTAGTATAAGGGGAGGAGTGTGTCTTGCCTTTAGAGATTGAGCTGCCGACTATTCGGTTTACCATCAATCATTCTTTGAGTGATGAAGATGCACTTTTTGAGCGCTTGACGACACTGGCACATTTAGATGAGCTTAAGCTACAGAGCTTGTTGCATCAAGAAGTGGCGAAGCGCCGAATGAAGCAGCTACATGACATCAAAGCCGAGAAATACACCTTCAAGAAAGGACAGTTTGTTCTGTATTATGACGCACGGCGTAAATTAATTCCAGGCAAGCTAGAGCCCAAATGGGACGGGCCCTATAGGATCGTTAGAATAGGAAAGAATAAATCCACAATGTTGTTTGCTGACCTTGAGGGGATATAATTTAAAAATAAGGTTAATCTTAATAAGATTAAACATTATTATTTCTGATTGCACTAATACTATGACTGCCTTGCAGGTCTAGGAGAGATCGATCAAATATCTGTAAGGAAATCGTGATAGAGGTTGATGGGTCGTCTAATCCCTTATTTAGAACACCCATATTTAGAACAGAGGTATCATCAGGGAAAGCTTATTTGGTGGAGCAAAGGATATAAGGTGACTGAGCAAGAAGGCGGGACATTTATTTGGGAAATCAAGGTCTTCTGCCATCACTGCCTACAAATTTTGACGAGCATCCCTGTTGAATTCAATAATGATGGAGGGATGGAGCCTACAGTCCACCCGTTGAATATGCTGAATTTCGATTACCATAATTACGAATAGAGTTCAGGATGGTGGGATATGTAAACCCTTTATGGATGTACACCTTGTACTTTGATGGGGCGTCCAAGGGTGCATGCAAAAAAGAAAGTGTAGGAGTTGTCATTCGAGACCCCCGACGACGGATTGTCATGAAGTTAGCCGCTTATCTTGAGGTGAAGTTTACCAATAATATGGCAAAATACAAAGCCCTGATTATGGGTTTGAACATTGCAAAGAAGGGTGGTATCCGCCAGTTATTGGTGAAAGGGGACTCTCAGTTGGTTTTAAATCAACTCAATGGGACGTACATGGTACGGAACCCCATCCTTTACATGTACCATCATACTACCATAGCCCTGCTAGACGAATTTGATAGAGTGTCTTTTCAGCTGATTCCACGAAACTGGAATCATTTTGCTGATTCATTGGCTAATTTTGCGTATGAAGAAGACCTCTTCTTTAATTGTGGCCCTTGTCCCGATATATCTATTGATGGTGAGATAAGACCTGGTCGTTTATGGGGTATGCTTTCTGAACATGCCCTCTTTGGCAGACGATGGTTGATCTGGGTGATGCAGAGGGTAAGCGAGACTCATCTGCCTTTATTATCTTGGACCCACAGACTAATTAGACGACATGTGATGCGAACACCTCTTGCGATATACGCAGGAGGGATGGGTCATAATTTAATGCACCTAGTTTAGGGCTACGAGCCTCTGTTCCCCTGGGAATGGTATGCTTTGATGTCTATCATAGCTGTTTCCAGGAGGATGCTATGCGTAGTAGTGTTTTATTTCATTAGGCCAAGAGGGCCGATTTAGTTTTGTAGTGAAGTGTTTTATTTCATTAGGCCAAGAGGGCCGATTCAGTTTTGTAGTGAAGTGTTTTATTTCATTAGGCCAAGAGGGCCATTTCCCTGTCTAGTGCGGGTGCGTTTAATTGGGTTTTTGTTTTAAGTGTTGTGCTGGACATGTTTTGTGATTTGTGGAATTTGGTGGAGCCGGAGGAGCCTTTGCTACGATGGAAGCTTCTTGTGGCCAATCCAGGTGATACCTCTCCTTTACGAGTACCTTTCTTTCCTGTTATATGTGTATTTGTACTTGTCGAGGGGATACATTTTTGTTGGGGACCGGCAACCAAGGCATGAAGTCCCAGGTTTAGGGTAAGTATGTTTGAGGGAGGTCGGAGTAGTCATTGCCTCTTGTAAAGACATTCTCAGGCATCGAAAGACCTGTTTTAGAAGGAAGCCCTAGTGGCCCTGTTCTGCTAGCCTGCTAGACAGCCGTTCTAGGAGTTCTTCTTAGTAGTGAGGTAGTTAGAGAAGCTTGCCAGAAGATAATAATGATGATGCCAAGAAACCCTGAACATCCCAAAATATGAATATAAATACGAAGGTGTGTAAAAAGGGGTTCTAACCCCTATCAAAGAAAAGAAAAGGAATGAAAATGTATAGGCAGTTGATCATCGCCTTGCAAAGGCCTGGTAGGTTCCTAGGGACGAGTCAGAGCCGAGGCCGATACCTTGTCTTCCTAGAGGTGGCTTCTTGCTGGAAAAAAAAAAAGAAAAGAATAACAAAACAAGGAAGGTTGGAGCGAAAATAGAAGTGAGCGCTAGAAAAGGATTAAGTGTCGCCTTGCGAGGGCTTGGTAGGTTCTTGGGTGCCGAAACAGGTCCTGAGGCCGATGCCCTGTTCTCCTTGGGTCACTATGCTCAACTCCCTCCTTTTTACATGCCCAAGTATGTTCATAAAATAAACACCCTAAAAGAAGAGATGTACTGAAAGAAAATATTCCTTGATCAGGCTATAGGAGTCCTCGCCTAGTAGGAGCTCCTAGTTGTGTTGTTTTTAGTTGGTAAGTAGTTCAGACTCCCACTTAGGGCAACCTCTTTGGTAGGTTTTTTAGTTTGGTTGTGTTGGAACAGTTGGTTACTGACTCACTTCGGATCTTCTATAAGATGATGCTAGGCCTACTCCTTGTGGATGTCATGCCTTGGTTCTGTCCAGGGGTAGGGGGAGCATTGTGCTGAGTTTTATCGTATATTTGTTTTGTATCAGTTTGATGCTTCTTTGGTTGTTTATGTGCAGATATGTTCGTGGATTCGACGGGCTAAGTTTCCCTATCCCGTGATCACCAATGAGAGAGGAATTTTGGTGCCGAAAATTGCTTAAAAATAGCTAAAAATTATGAATATCAAGGGAAAAATATTCATCGTCAAAGGCGGCGGCTCGATCTAGGACGATTTTAAGCACCAAAGTACTTTAAAGGTGCCCGAGCGACACTTGTTGATTTTTCATAATTTTTCAGACAGTCATGCGGGTCGACATGAGCTACTAGCCAATGCGGGATGCTAAGCCGGACGCCCAGGATTTTTCAGAGCTCAATTCCGAGTCCGGACGGGGAAATGGCCAAGAAGTTGGGCAAGATTTGAAGAGGTGGACATTGGAGTGGCCAAAGTGGGCATGACCTTTGGGAGCCCAAGAAATTTTATGCCACATGAAAAGTTAGATGAAGAAATCGTGGAGAGAGAGAGAAGAAGACCACGCCTACATCATGCCGAAAAATGCGCCATCATGGTGGGAGATCAAGCATGCTGCCTGCACACAACCCCCCCATCAGACATTGGCCCTTGCTTCCCTCCTGAATGTTGATTCTATCGCCGTCCTTCGCTCCTCAATTGATGGCCTGAATGCTGAGATGGAAATCTAGTCTTTCTCTCTCCTCCCTCTCTCTCTTCTAAAGGCAAGTTCATGTGGGAAGAGGAAGGAAGAAGAAAGAATGGTGGAGGCTTGTCCAGCATGGATCAGATTGCTCTACGGGCTGGAAATGGTGATTTGTGATCGTCATGAGCATGAAGTGCTGTTGATTTTCAGATTTACAGCCATGGACATGAAACCCAAAACACTCAAATAAGCGATAATTCAATTTATTCAAAGGAAATTTGAGATTTCATGGCTTTTGATTGATAAAATGTTGTTCATGTGGGCTAAAAATTGTTTATGTTGCTGTTTTCCATGAGTACTTGTTGTTCATAATCAGAAAAGCAGAAAAACATGCATCTTGTGGCTCAAAATAATACACAAACACGTAAAATATGGAAAATCAAGGGAAAATGATGATTTTTGGGCATAAAAATGGAAGAATAAATAGGAACACCAACTAAATTTTCATTTTTGTTGCAAGAAGGAACTAAGGGCCACAACCCATAACCTATTTTGAATTGTTAGTAATAAAATAATGCAGAAAATAAGGGAAAATACAAGGAAAATAGAGAAAAACCACAAAAAATAGGGGAAAAATGCATTTTGGGTGCGGAAAATTAGTTAAAATTAAGAACAATGCGTGTGAATGTTTGTGGGGACTGAAGCATGAGGATTTGCCTCAGTTCAGCCCCACCTTCTTGTTCTAGTGTGTTTTTCTCGGCTTTTACACATAAAATGATGGCCAAATGCCTTATAAATCTATACAACAATACAACATTTGATCGATGGGAGGGAAGAGTGGTTAAAATGTGTCTAAATGCGGAGAAATGATGAAAATATTGCTGGCCTTGGGTTGCATGCCATATAGGTTGGTGAATAACTATAAAATAAGGGCCTAGTAGCACGAGGGTTTCCTTGGTGCTAGGTTCGTGCAATGCCGCATAAGAACGGTAGTTGAAAATCATTGAAAGGATGTTTTCCACATGTGCCCAATATTGATTTTATAATTGTTTGAGCACTTAGCATCCACAATATGTATAAATCATGGTAATATTTAAAGGTATAAAAAATCCTGGATGCACAGCAATTGCTTTCATTAGGACCTTGACCTACGTTGAGTGAGAGACAGGACACCCTAGGCCATAGGCTAGTCATGGGGTCTAGGGGAAAGAGAGTAAAGGACAATGGTACATTCCTGTATATGATTAAATGGTACCTTGAGTGGATTTTGTGTGAAATGTTTATATGTTGAGCGATGCATCGAGGGGCCAATCCCCAAGGTGTAGGAGAGTCGCAGAGGGGTGGCGGCATTCAGCCGTTGGAGGACCCCCTATGTCTGTGCTTCGTGCCATTAGGCAATGTGTAAGGGACTCCCTTTGAGGAGTAGTGGGTGAGAGAAGAGTGGACTACAAATGACGTAATATAAATGCAAGATGTCTAGGAAGGCGATGTATGTGTCAACAACGCTTCTGGCCGTGAGGCCGTGGGGTTGTTGAGCACGTGAGATAGAGGTCCGACTAGTGTACGAGCGAGTGCCGGACCATTCTAGGTTCCATCAAATGTTGAGAAAACACATGTAATCAAGACCTCAAAATACGACCAAACTTACATAGCCCCACTCTTCTATAGGGTGTTGACCACCATTCACAACAACCAGCCCCTCAAAGAGCACATTATGACACACCCCTACCTAGATCACATTTTGACAGAGGAGGAGTTACACACTGCCAGTAGAATAGACTCCAGCGATTTCCTAATGAATGCCCTCACCTACATCACTCATGTAAGCATTCGACATGTCAAAATGGATCACTATACTCACATGGAGTACAACCTGAACTTCTACTCTTGGCTCATCCAAAAGTGTTCAAACACTATGAGCATGCATTGAATGGACATAAACCTTCAAACTCTAATCCTAGGAAGGATTTTTCTCATTCCAAAGGGGGAGGGGGTAAGGTGGAAAAACATAATTTAAGAAAATTATAGTGGACTTTCATTGGATTGTGTGAGTTCTAAAGAAAAATTCCCTTTCTCTACTTAAGCTTTTCATTTTTCTATACGCGCACAATCACTCTCTACTCATTATCTTAAGAAAACTAATGGTGAGCTGTGGTGTTGTGACAGGGACCCATAATGGAAGGTTAGGAGAAGAGTGGCAAACTTTCATTCTTGGAAGAGGAACAAGCTAAATATGGCCTCTTAGTGGAGATGAGGGCCTTCAACCAATTTAAGTTTAGGCATGTCCTAAACTTGGAGGATGTGGCCATGGAAGAACATGCCATAAAATAGATTGTAAACAAATGCAATTTGCAGAAGCATCTGGAGACCGTGGACTATGAGAAGTGCATGGAATTCCTCTAAACCTTCAATAAGAGCCGTGGCACCATAACGGTGTGTCAAGAAAAGGAAACCCACTAGGTGGAGGTCGAGTTGAGCCCCATGTTGGTGTAGAGAGCATTGGGCCTACCCAACAAAGTTGAGATGACCCAAAAGAGATGTATATGATATGCTAGGAATGGACAAGATCCTGGTCCCCACCAATCATGGCATTAGTCTCACCAACATTCTGGATCCAGAAGTCTAGTTGCAAGCAAAGATGGTTCATGCCTTGTTCTCTAGTCATAGGTATAATGCAGTGATGAGCCAAATCAATGTACCTATGTTGGAAAGCATTGTAGCCCAATCCCTGGATGAAGTCAATCTGAATGGCTTTGTGTGAGAGATGATTGAAACTTTAGCAAAAGCACTAGCCACAAGTGGAAGACTAGCATGTGAGAGGTGAGTCTTTGGCCTCCAAGGTAAGGAAGAAGTCATCATCGAAGGCCTTGATCATTAGGTTTAGAGGGGTATTGATGGCCATCATTAGAGAGGCTTTGGGGGAAGCACAAGAATACAAGGGAGTTGGTGAAACACTAGACAGGTCCATTCTCCACCAAGAACATGAACAATCGAGTGAGAGGAAGGAGAGTGACAAAGAAGAGAGTAGGAAATGAGAGAAAGTAGACTTGCAAAGAGCCCGAAGAGAGTCCAAAAATGCCAAAGACAAAAGAAAGAGAAAAGGAAAGGAGGAGGAAAAAAGGATAAAAGAGGAATCCAAGAGGCAAGAAGAGAAGAGGAGGAAAGCGAAGGAAGAAGTCGAGGAGCTAAGGAGGAGAGAAGAAGAAGTCATAGCCATGGCCATTCGCCTATCAGTGGAGAATCTCTTAAGGAAAGAAGAGCTAGCTACCATGAGCCCACCTAGATATGAAGGCCCAAGTTCTAGCACCCAAGTACTAGAAGCTGTAGCACCATCAATTATGGAGGGCAAGGGTAAAGGTCTGTTGCACCCACTTCTAGCCAGCCTACTGGCTCTAGCATCAGATCTGAGGCAGGTTGGGATTTGCCTGTTGACAGGTACTCTATTTATGCCTACTTGGCTAAGTCTCAGGGAGTAGATGTACTTGTTGAGGAGAAGCGTAAGAGGGATGAAGAAAATCCAAGTGCAGCTAAAAAGACTAGAGGGGGTGAGTTTGTTACTCCACCTACTGTAGGACCGTCTTTGAGACCAGGGCCAGAACGACAGATGGAAGATGCTCAAAAGAGAGAAAAGAGGCAAGAGCCTAGAGAGAGAAAGCAGCCAGGATTTAGATTGATGTCTGATATTGAGACATCTACAGACATGAAGAAAATCTTTAATGACAAGATACTTGGCAGTGAGGTGACTTTTACTATTTCTGAGGTTTTGGGCATCTCGAAAAGAGAGTTTCAAGATCACTTTCAAGAGGTCTTGAAGAGGAAAAGACATGCATTGCCTACTACTGATACACAGGGAGTTTTGATTCGAGGATTATAACTTGACAAAGGGCTTTGAGTCTATATATCAAGGATATGAGATTTATGAACCTTTAGTTTATGTGTTTAGGTTTTATCTTGTCTTGGTCTCTTTTTTATAATTGGTTCCTTTACATCTTCAAGGATATATTTCTATAGTTGTACACTTTTGTTGTTTTTCTAAAGGTCGTCTAGGGTGGGCCGTGTGGACATATAGATCCAAAAGGGAAAACGAAATTAGGACCATGTAGGAAAATGATCATGTTGAGAAAAAGGTAATGTTGAGAAAAAAATATGGATGGGAGTCTGTGTTAAGGAAGTGAAAGTAACGTAGACGTACTTTGTGGGACTTTTATTCAGTTGTATAAGGGAAATAAAATAGCACGGGAACAAGCTTTAATAAAAAGGGTGGTTGGTTAAAGTCAATGTTTATATGAAAAATTTTAAAATAAAAACGACCCAACAACCACAACCACCCAAGGATCTACACCAAAAGTAGATGCTAGAAACATCATGGTCTAGGAGAAGTTTTTGGTTAATAAAGAAATATCCCAGGAGGGAGGTGAAGGAGTTCTAATGTGATAGGGACAAAGATACTGGTAGAGCAGATGCCAAGTTGAGACAGGATCCCAAAAGACAGAGAATTCAAACATCCACAACCACTACCCCCACCACACTGCCATTGTCCATGGACTATGATGACTATGTTAATTAAGGAACTTTTGTCATAGCTTGAAAGAGAAAAAGAAGAAAGTAAAATAGTTGTTGCTGAGTTAGAAGCTAAAAAAGGAGACTATGGCAGGCTTTCAACTAGAGAAAACCCACCAAATGGCCATGTGTCAAAGAGAAATAAATAAGCTAAAGGAGGAGCTCAAGGCCAATAAAGGAGGAGAGGAAAGGTGACAAGCAAAGCTTGCTAAAGAAACACAGGATCTCATGAGCATGCAACAACTGAATGAAGAGCTAGTAGTGCTATATGAAGAGGTGCAAGGGGAGATGAAAAATGTCCAGGATGCCATGGACTTGTTGGAAGTAGCGAGAGAAGAGAGGGCCCGAAGGTATCAATAAGATATAGAGAATTTGAAGAAGAAGGTCGCCACCCCTAGCCCATTTTGATTCCCTACATCATGCATAGGGCACATCAAGCCTGGCAAGACATACCTAGGGAGGTTACCCTTGCCCATGGCTAGACCTATCTCCCTAAGCCAGACTCACTGCACCACTTAGGCAAGAACTAGGTCCAAAAGTGTGGGACAATACTGAAGCTTGTTCAGCCCAACTGCCAGTTCCATTGGCACGAGCACAATGCACCACATGGTAAGGTAGACACACCTCCCAGGTAGTGCACCTTCTTTTCTCCACAGGTAAATACAAATGCTACAAACCACCAACTTTGGAGACCCCGTCATCCACTCAATCCACTCTCGACCTCCACCTCCTTAATCATGTGATTAGCTTCTCCCCATGACCACCCTTTAAATCATGGAACCCTCATCAACACAAACCCGCAAGTGCCACAAGACTGGCACTTGTCTAGGAGGGGGTAATGTTAGCCCAAATGCAAGGCAAGAAATAAAGAAAATTTCAAAAATATAGAATAATATAGAAAAAGACAACCAAGGAAAGGAAGAAGATAAGAAAGGCCAAAAGGGCAAAGGCGACCTCAATGCCAAGTTGAAGACAAAGGCGCATCTTAAATGCAAGGGCGCTACTAAAATTTTGTAAAAGAGCACCAAGCTCCCTCCTATGCAAATTGTAAAGTCTAAATGGAATAGGTGAAGGGATGGCAACTAGAAGGGAATAGGGAAAGAGGACCTTCGCAAGATGCCCAGTCATGTAAAAAAGGGGATGGGTTCCCAAGGGATTCAAGGCTTGTATATAAACTCAAAAAAGTGAATGAGAAGGTCATTTTTTGGTGTGTGGCAAAATTGGTCTCTTCTTCTTCTCTTCTTATCTCCTTCTTGCTTGCTTGTGTGTGCTTAAGAGAGGGAGTGTGAGAGTGTTAGGTAGTGAGTGTGTGAGGGCGAGGGATCTTGGAGAAGAAGCTCTCCATCATCTCCTCTCTTCTTCTTTTCTTCTCTTCTCTTCTCTTGTCTTGCACATGGCTATGGAGGATGGAGCTTGGAGGTAGAGGCTTGAGGTTGCTTGAGCTTACATCTCAAATCCTGGAGCTACCAGTTTAGTTGAGGGAGGAGGCAACTCATTTGGGCATCAAGATGGGATCACTTCACCCTCCTAGGATCAAAGGTGTGTTGGCTAGGTGAGAAATAGCCATTTGTGCTTAAAACACTTGAAGCAATAAGCGGTCCGTAGGTCTTGGTGGATGAGTGTGAGCTCCCACTTCAGTCCATGGCCCTCCTTTACAATAGTTTATTTATTTTCTAAGGCCTAGTAATTTCAAATTTTTTTGTGCCTCTCATGTTCCCCTTTCTCTTGAATTCTTGTTTCTTCAAACAACTGACATTTATTCCTTTCCTATTTGAGTGCCAATCCCATGGAACTCACTCTAGTCAGAGCAAAATGAGGCATTCCTCTCTTGATGAGGACCAAGTTGGTCACTCCATGTTGGCTCATGACTATGAATATGGAGAGAAGTGATCTTTGTATGGTTCAAATGCTCTACAAAATTCTCAAAATATTAATTTTCCTTATTCTAACCCATTGTATATATGTTAATCTTATGATGTATTTAATAATGAGTAGCTAGATTTAATTAAGATCTAAATTTAACTTGTGATTCAATAATGTCCTACTTACTTATTCAAGCAAGATACATCATGTTGTAATTCATTTAATGAAACTTGAGATTTTTAGTTCCATTGAATGATAATGGAGTCTAACTATTTTGGGAGCATTTTTGAGTTGGCACAAGCACATCTCTTCTATTCCACTAGGTTAATATCATGAATGACCACATGGTTGATGTTTCCTTTGTCTCGACAATAATGGAACCAAATTTTTTAGCTATGAAAGCTCATGGATGGGATGTTGGAAACCCTCTTATTTTTTTAAGAGGTTCAATCCACAAAGTACAATGACCATCTCTCACCTAGCCTATCACATGATCTATGAATACAATGATTTGCTTGCAATGAGTTTGCAAGGCATTCCATTTAGTCATGATGGTTGCACATGGCAAACTCCACAATCCATGTCTGTACCCTTCAATCCTTGGCTCTCTACGGTCTCCACATGTATGAGAGAAGCATGTACTTGGCAAGAGAGATTGTGGGAAAGAGATGAATAACTTCATTTGATTGGTCCCTCACTCTCTCTCTCTCTCTCCCCCTCTCTCTCTCTCTCTCTCTCTATATATATATATATATATATATATATATATATAATGGAAACAAGAGGACAAATAGAACAAGTAGGCACACACATGAAAAGCCTCTTGCATTCTTTTTTTAGCTTTAAATACACAAGGATTAGGGTTAGGGTTTCTCTATCCTCCTTTGGGCATGCTTTCCTTTTTGTAGCCTTTCCTAGTTAGTCACAAGCTTTCTTACATGCAACTTCACTCTTGCCTTGTCAAATTAATAAATTGGATACAATGTGGTGGGTTGCCAAGTCCAATTTGCAAAAGGGGATCCCTAATCTCATAAAATAAAGGAAAAAGTGTTACAAAACAACTGATATTATTTCAGATTTGCATAAAAGTAACTAATATATTGCAATATTTGCATAAAAATTTATATGGCTTACTTTTCTTGTCTTGCTTGTTGATCTTCTTGTGTTAACATGATCTCCCTCTCCCTTTTCCCCCATGCATTGCGATGGTCTAGATTCCACACAATGCAACAATGGAAAATCTGGATTTTTCACTAGACAAAATAGTGTCATTTCAGGGATATTATACAATCCTATCTTTTATACATTTTATACATACAAAATAGTATCATTTCAAGGATATTATAGATTTAATAGAAGGGTGTGTGTTACTCATTGAAAATTCATAGATAAGGGGTCTTAAAGTAGGCCTTTAATCAACTCACACACTAGGAGGGTTTATATATAGCAAACCCAACAAGCAAAAAATAAAAAAATAAGAGCAAAAACAAACACAAAAAGAATTTTGACGCATGCAATTTTTGTGCACTTATAGTCTTTTGAATAGCTTTTTTGCAAATTATTTTTTGAGAGTGCTAGTCTCATTCTCTTGCAAATTGTAATATATTTTAGAGTGAGAGATTATAGGCATGGAGGTTCAACTCATTAAAGCTAGAAAGGCCAATTCAAATTTGAAAGCATGCATGAAACAAGAGAAATCCAATTTTACACCAAACATAGGGTAGAACACCCAAAAATCAAGCCCATATATAAAAATCAACAATGAATAAATAAGCTCATTCACATGATGTGCAATCTTGGAGACTTTCTCTTGCTTTTTACATTTATTTTGTTGCTTATGTGAAGAGTGAGGGGAAGAGAGGAACAGTGAGGGATTGTTGTGTAAAGCTCTTCACCTCTTCATTCTTCTTCTTCTTTCTCTTCCTTTTCTTCATATAGTGGGCTTGGAGCAATCAAAGTTGTCAAGCTAGAGTATACATGACAAGCATCATTCGAATAATGGAGCCATTGACAAGCCTTTAAGGATAGAATACAATAAAGAGGAATATTAATGAGTTCACTATGGTGTTCATGAGACCATGCAATGGTGAGAGGTGAACATGGCCATATTGTTGGAAGCACTTGAATCAATAAATGTGTTCTGTCAAGTTCACCTTCAAGTTTATAAGTGCCCCAACATTTTGGTTGTATTGATGTTGAAATAAAATCAATCCACTAGGTGTATACTCTTTATGTTGAGTAGTAGACTTGGAACTAGCACTCTGAAATACCTCATGAACTAGTCTAGGATGAGTGAATCATATACTCTCTTACTTTGGCTTATTTTTCCTATTTTCCCTAGATTTGTTGGAAAGACATTTTTTCCTATGATGTAGACTTTAGCTTTGGCTAGAGGCTTTTGAGCACTCATACTTTCTTCCTAGATATTATAAAAGTAAAAAATTATACATAATATACAAATGAGTTTTCCTCTTTCTCAAAAAATATATGACATGTTCACTCCCCTCTTCTTTAAGCTAGAGTATAACTATGCTCAACAACATCAAACAAAGTAGCAATGTCATTAGTCTCATTTGAGCTCTCAACACATACCTCTTAAACTCTAGTCATCATCATGTTCCTCTACTAGAGCCATCATATGGGGAAAATATTTCTAACTTTGTAACCATTGGCACTTCTCTAATGAATTTTTCCATCAATATCCTTCAATTCATAAGTATTGTTTGCAAGTCTTGTTAGATATGCTCAATGCCCCACCCTCATAAGGTGCCACCAATGATCCATGGTGCTCAAAGTCGTAAGGCCCCCATTATGAGGAGAAGCCAAATGTGAGCCCTGACATTGGTTGAGTCCTGACTTGTATATCAAATGAGGTCTATGTGACCGGATGGCAAAAACTTGACCATTGTGGGTCTAATCTTTGGGTTGGACTGAGTAGTTAAGCTGGTAGCAACTCGAGGCACATTGCATTGAGTTGTTGGTTATATTCCCTGGAATATTTCCTGGCCGGCTAGTGAAGGCTCATATGCATGCTAAAGGGCAAGGGATTGCCTAACCATTTTTGGGAAGAAGCTGTTAATACTGCAATCTATATTTTAAATCGGAGCTACACAAAGGTTCTCAAGGGAAAAACACCTCATTAGGCTTACATTGGTAAGAAACCATTTGTCTCACACCAAAATTTTTGGAGTGAATGTTATGCACATATTCCAAATAAGAAGAGAACCAAGTTACAACCAAAACACAGAAAATGTATCTTCTTGGGTTATAGTGATGAGCAGAAGGCTTACAAATTATATGACCAAGAGGCAAAGAAGATCATCATGAGCCATGATGCGGTGTTCAAGGAGCAGCTACATACAGTGGAGAAGGTAAGTTCTTCCACTTTATCATCAAGCAAAGAAGTAGTCCACTATGAACCTGTCCCGAGAGCTGTCCCTATCCTTAAGGAGGAGGAAGCATCATCTTCAGATGATGAGTAAAAATTTCACCAACCTGACATCACCCCACCGAAAATTCCATTACCGCGTTGTGTGAAGCAACTCTATGACCACAATAATCCTATGCCCACATCTATTGAGGAGAAGGCAGATGGACCAAGGAGGTCTCATAGAATAGAGGAGCAAAGGAGGGCTTTTGCTCACATAGTCAATATGGCCTTGAGACTGAGATTATGAGAGAAGTAAAGGAGCCAATTGACTTAGAAGAAGCACTTGTAAATCCAGCATGGAAGTCAGATATGCAAGTTGAGTATGACAGCATAATGAAGAATGACACTTGAGAGCTAATAGATTGACCAACAAAGCAGAAGGCTATTGGAACCAAGTGGATCTGGAAGGTAAAGTACAAGGCTGATGGTACCTTAGAAAAGTACAAAGCTAGATTGGTTGCATAGGTATTTTCGCAGGTTGAAGGGTTTGATTTTCAAGAGTCATTTATCCCAATTGCTAGAATGACCACTATTCACACAGTACTTGCACTGGCTGCCCACAAGTAGTGGCTAGTTTACCCAATGGATATTAAGTCAGCGTTCTTAAATGGTGACCTTAAGGAGGAGGTGTACATGGCTCAGCCACCAGGGTTTGAGGCCCCCCATTTTGAGAGCAAAGTGTGTAAGCTGAAGAAGGCATTGTATGGGTTGAAACAAGTCCCCCAGAGCATAATACCAGTGGGGATAGATAAGTTTTTTTAAAACTTAAACTTCAAAAGATGTGCCTCAGATGCTAATTTGTATGTTTACAGGGATGGTGAAAAGTCTATAGTGATTGTCCTATATGTGGATGACCTTCTTATTACAGGTGACTATGAAGATATGATCAAGCAAACTCGAAAGGCTTTGAGTTTTGAGTTTGAAATGATAGACTTTGGCTTGCTGTACTATTGCTTGGGAATTGAAGTCTAGCAAGAGCCATGAAAGATCTTCATCTCTCAGAAGAAGTATGCATGGGAGATCTTGAAGGCATTTGGCATGACCGAGTGCAAGGAGACAGCTACACCTATGGAGGTGAATGCAAAGTTATCCGTTGAGGATACATTAGCACTGGCAGACATTGGGAGAGGTACAAGAGGATGGTCAGAAGTCTAATCTACTTTTGTAATACTAGACCAGATATCAGCTTTGTTGTTGGTGTTTTGAGTAGGTTCTCAAACAAACCTCATGAGAGTCATTGGAAGGCTGGGATGTGGGTGCTCAGATACTTGAAGGAAACTCTTGATTATGGTATCACATACAATTCCAGAACTTCTCTTGTGGGGAATTGTGACTCAGATTAGGCAGGAGATAGCAACTCCAAGAAAGCAATTTCTAGTTATTGTTTCTATTTGGGTTCAGGAATTTTCTCTTGGATTAGTAAGAAGTAGCCAATAGTGGCATTGTCTTCTACCAAAGCCGAGTATAAGGTAGCTTGTTTTGCTGTATGTGATGCAGTATGGTTGAGAAGGATCCTATGGAATATGGGAGTGCAGGATGAAGAACCAACTGTGCTGAGATGTGACAGTTAGAGTTACATCGCCCTTGCCAAAAATCCAGTGTTTCATGTATGCACCAAACATATAGAGATCCAATATCACTATGTGCATGATTTGATGGAGGATGGGATAATGGAACTAGTCTATTGCCCAACAGAGGAGAACGGAGTGCTTCAAGTTCACCTTTAGAGACTCAGCATTGGGCCGAGGAGATAGTTCACCTATGGGTGGACATTGAGGGGGGCTGTTAGGTATGCTCAATGCCCCACCCTCATAAGGTGCCACCAATGATCCATGGTACTCAAAGTTGTAAGGTCCCCATTATGAGAAGAAGCCAAAAGTGAGCCCTGACATTGGTTGAGTCCTAACTTGTATATCAAATGAGGTCTATGTGATCGGATGGCAAAAAGGTGACCATTGTGGGTCTAATCTTTGGGTTGGACTGAGTAGTTAACCTGGTAGCAACTTGAGGCACATTGCATCGAGCTGCGGGGTAAGGGAGTTAAAAAAGGGGCCCCTATTTTGGGGTCAAGGGGCCGTGGAAGTGACCCTTGGCTAGGGGGTCCAAGGGAAGCACCCTCGGCCCGATGGTAAAGGGAATATTTCCTAGAATATTCCCTGGCCAACTAGTGGAGGCTCATATGGCAGGTCAACCATACCGACCTAACCACCTTCATGTGCTATAAAAGCTAAACCCCTTCATAGTCATCGATCATCCATCTTTGACCGAGTCAGAGTTTTTCCAGCTAGCCTTAAGGTCTTCACCTATCTTCTATCTAGATTGCCATCTTTGCTTCACTGTGGAAGTGCATGGGTGGACAAAGCCATCTTTATATCAGTTGTTTGGAGCTAAATAAATTTTCTAATTCTCCTATTATCTATTGTGTACTCTCTATTTCTATCTCTTTCTCAGATTCTGTTTGCTACGCCATGTAATCTTTACAAATCTATGGTGAGCTTAAACAAGTTATTGCTAGTTTAATTGGAATTCAGTTTGAAAAGTATTGTACAAGCCACTATTACTTCTTAACATAAGAAGTGATTTCTTGATCCTCTTTTGTGAGATGAGGATTCCCTTTTTGAACGTTTTACGACCATAGCCCACCTGGATGAGCTGAAATTGTAGAGCTTATTACACCAGGAGGTAGCTAAACGTCGGATGAAGCAATTGCATGACCTTAAAGCGAAGAAGTATACCTTTAAGAAAGGGCAATTAGTTCTGTACTATGATGCGCGTAGGGAGCTGTTTCTAGGGAAGCTGGAACCTAAATGGGATGGCCCTTACAAGATTGTTAGGATAGGGAAAAATAGGACTATGGTTCTATTAGCTGATTTGCAAGGGACTAGAGTTTAAAAATAAGATTAATCTTAATAAGATTAAACCTTATTATTTCTAAGTATGCTAATACAGGAAAATGCATTGTAGGTCCATGTTGGGAATGATTTGAGACCTGCAAAAGAGCTTAAAAGCTGGTTGATGGATCGGTTAATCCCTTATTTAGAGCACCCATATCTGGAGCAGAGATACCATTAGGGGAAACTTATCTGGTGGAGCAAAGGATACAAAGTGATTGAGCAAGAAGACGGAACATTTGTGTAGGAGATCAAAGTCTTCTACCATCATTGCTTACGACTGTTGACAAGTATCCCTGTTGAGCTCAATGAAGAAGGTGGGATGGAGCCATCAGTTCATCCTCTCAATATGCTAAACTTTGACTATCATAATTACGAATAGAGGAGTTCGTGATGGCATGCTGTGTAAACCCATTGTGGACGTACACATTATATTTTGATGGAGCGTCCAGGGGCCCTAATAAAAAAGGGTGTGTTGGAGTAGTAATCTGAGATCCCCAACGTAGAGTTACGATGAAGTTAGATGCTTATCTCGGGGCAGGATTCACTAACAATATGGCGGAGTATAAAGCCTTGATTATGGGACTGCATATTGCCAAACAAGGCGGTATTCATCGGTTGTTAGTAAAAGGGGATTGCTAGTTGATCCTGAATCAGCTAGATGGGACATACACAGTGCAGAATCCCATTCTTTGTATGCATCATCGAACTGCGATGACCCTACTTGAGGAGTTTAAGAGAGTGTCTTTTCAGTTGATTCCACGTTACTGGAATCAATTTGCAGATTCACTGGTAAATCTTGCTTATGAAGAAGACCTTTTCTTTAACTGTGGTCCTAGTCTGGATATTGTTATCAATGATGAAACAGGACCCGAGCGCTTGTGGGGAATGTTATCAGAGTATGCTATATATGGCAGATGATGGTTGATATGGGTGATGCAAAGAGTAGCCGAGACCAATCTACCATTATATGTACGCCTCTTACTATATATGCAGGAGGGATGGGTCATAACCTTATGCATTTAGTTTAGGGCTGCGAGCTCTGTGGTTTTCCTCCTTGGAAAGGAGCCTATTATTGTATATCTTTATTCTTCCAGGGAGGGATGCGTAGGTGCTATTCTGTTTTATCTCGTTAGGCCAAGATGGCAAGTTTTGCGAGGTTTTGAATGTTTTATTTTGTAAGGCCAAGAGGGTCGATCAAGTTTTTATAGTGAAGTGCTTTATTTCATTAGGCCAACAGGGCCAGTTGTCTGTTTAGTGTAGATACGGTTAACGGTTTCTTGTTTTAGTTTTGTGCTAGATAGGTTTGAAGAAGAGCTTGGAAGGAGCCTTTTGTTGCGTGGAAGCTTCTCCTGGCCCTATCAAGGTGATATCTTTCCTTTATGAGTACCGTGGATTTTATGCTATATATGTCTGTGTACTTGTAGGGGATTTTCTTTTCTTGTTGGGGACCGGCAAACCAAGGCATGAAGTCCCAGGTTTAGGTTCAGTATGTTTGAGGGAGGTCTGAGTAGTTGTTACCTCCTGTAACGACATTGTCAGCAGGCATCAAAAGACTTGTTTCAGAAAGTAGTCCTAGTGACCATGTTCTGCTAGCCTGCTAGGCAGCCATTCTAGGAGTTCTTGTTAGTTGTGAGGCAGTAAGAGAAACCTACCGAAGAAGAAAATAATGATGATAAAGGAAAAGAAACCCTGAATATCTTAAAGAAAATAAATATATACAAAGGTGTGTAAAAAGGGGTTCTAACCCCTATAAAAATAGAAAAGAAAAGAAAGGAAAATTTATCAATAGTTGATTATTGCCTAGTGAAGGCCTGGTAGGTTCCTAGGGACGAGTTAGACCTGGGGCCGATGCCTTGTCTTCCTAGGGGTGGCTTCTTGCTAGAAAAGAAGAAAATAAGGAAGGTTGGAGCGAAAATGAAAGTGAGTGTCAGAAAAGGAATAAGTGTTACCTTGCGAGGGCTTGGTAGGTTCTTGGGTACCGAGATAGTACCTGAGGCCGATGCCCTGTTCTCCTTGGGTCACTACACTCAGATCCTCGCCTAAAAGAAAAACCCTAAAAGAAGAAATGTGCTGAAAGAAAATACTTCTTGATCAAGCTATAGGAGTCCTCGCCTAGTAGAAGCTCCTAGTTGTATTGTCCTTAGTTAGGTAAGTAGTTCAGACCACCACTTAGGGCAACCTCTTTTATAGTTCTTTCTTGTTTGGCCGTGTTGGAGCAGTCGGTTAGTGACTAGCTTCAGCCCTTCTATCAGATTATGCTAGGCCTACTCCTTGTGGATTTCATGCCTTGGTACGCTTAACTCTTTTCCTTCATAAAATATACCCACAGCTTTCTAGAACAATCATCAATGAATGTGACAAAGTATGAACTGCCTCCAAGAGATACATTTTGTATAGGCCCCCAAATTTCTGTATGCACAACATCAAGGATATTTCTGCTTACATCTCTGTCATGTGAAAAGGGTTGTCTTGCATGCTTACGAAACTGACATGCTTCGCATACCTTATGAAATTCTGCAACTCTAAATGTAGGCAAACCTGTAACCAACCTTTTGTCAGGGGGTAGGGTGAGCATTGTGCTGTGTTTTAGTATGTATCTATTTTGTATCAGCTTGATGCTTCCTTTGGTTGTTTTGTGCAGATCTGTTGTGGGATTTGATGGGCTGAGTCGCCCTATCTCATGGTCGCCAATGAGAGTGGAGTTTTGAGCTCGAGATGTGCCTAAAATTTGCTAAAAAATCCGGAATTTTGGGGAAAAATATTCAACATCGAAGGCGGCGGCTCCAACTAGGATGATTTTAAGCACCAAGTGAAATATTCAACAAGTCCACTACTAATGGAGAATTCTTGATACTTCATCTTTAGCTTTGGGTCTTGATCCTTGATGGGGATCTCCCTTAGCATTTTCTGATAGACTGGGTCATGATATGCCTCTTCTTTTGCTAGATCAAGAATCGGGTTGTTTGACATTGATACCTTTGTGGCTAGAGACCTTGCTGTTAATGGATCTTGTAAAATGAGAGAATTTAGAAATGCCTTGTGACTGAGTGCATCGGCAACTACATTCTCTTTTCCAGGCCTATATTTGATTTCAAAATCACATTCTTCCAACACTTCAATCCATCGACGTTGCCTCATATTGAGCTCATTCTGAGTGCAAATCCATTTAAGACTCTTGTGGTCCATTACTAAGAAGATTTTGTTACCTAGGAAGTAATGTCTCCAAAGTTTGAGAGCATGGATGATAGCCAACAGCTCGAGGTTGTGGGTAGAATAATTCCTTTCATGGCTCTTCAATTTTCTTGAAGAATACGCTACGGGATGACCTTCTTGCATAAGTACACATCCTAAAGTAAGTATGCTAGCATCAGTTACCACTTCAAACTCCTTACTAAGATCAAGAAGTTTCAGGATGGGTGCCAATACTAAGCTCTGCTTTAGTTTGTCAAATCTAGTATGTTCAGCAGGTGACCATACAATTGCTACTTGCTTCTTTAGTAGATCAATCTCAGGTGTTGCAATCAAAGCATAATCTTTCATGAAAATTCTGTACCACCCTGTCAACCCAAGAAAACTACATATTTCTTTGACAGAAGTTGGTGTTGGCCATTCCAAAACGTCTCTGATGTTAGCTGGATCTACTTAAATTCATTCTACTGATACAATGAATCCCAGATATTCAATCTGTCGCTTGAAAAATGCACAATTCTTCTTCGCGTAACGCTTGTGTGCTCTCATTGTTTCAAGAACAATGCAAAGCTGGGGTTCATGATCCTTTCCCTGTTTTGAGTAGACTAGGGTATCGTCAAAAAAGACGAGTACGAATTCATCAAGATAGGGTCTAAAGATATCTTGCATTAACTTGTTGGAGGTAGCAGGAGCATTCATCAGCTCGAATGACATCACTAGGAATTCGAAGTGTCCATACCTTGTACTGAATGCAGTCTTCAGAATATCTTCTTCTTTGATCCTTATTTGATAATATCCAGATCTGAGATCTATCTTTGAGAAGATCTTCGCCCCTTGAAGACGGTCAAGTAATTCATCTATTCTTGGAATGGGGTATTTATTTTTTATGGTAGCTTGATTCAACCCTCTGTAGTCAATGCATAGGCGAAGCATTCCATCTTTCTTCTTTTGGAACAACACTAGAGCTCCCCATGGAGAATTGCTAGGACGGATGTAGCCTTTGTCTAACAGTTGCTTGAGTTGCTCTTTCAGTTTGGTAGCTTTCAGGATGGACATTTTATATGGCCTCTTTGAGACCAGTGCAACTCCTGGCACAAGTTTGATTTCATGGTTGACTTCCCTTTGGGGAGGAAGTTCCATCAGATCTTAAGGAAATACGTCTGGATATTTCTTTAACCATGAAGGTTCTTCTTCAGATTCTTGATTCTAATCTAGTTTATTTAGTTTAATCAGATAGACAAGTAGACCCTTTTGAACCCCATTTATTATTTGTGTTGCTTTTGCCAACTGTATTTTTGGCTTACCAACCTCACCTTGAGTCGTAACTAGTTCCCCTTCAGAATTTCAGAAGGAGACTTGGCCCTTCCGACAATAGATGTAGGCATCATTGGGTATTAGCCAATCCATTCCAAGTAAACATTCCTGGACACCTTGGTTCATTACCCTGAATCTCATAGAAGTTGCCTTCCCACCCAATAGGAATTTCACCTTAGCAGTTTGCCTAGTACAAGTGACCTCATGACCATTTGCTAATTCCACAAGTAAAGTAGGTGCATCTATTGTGGCTATCCCTAATGTTTTTGCACAAATTGGTGAAATGAAGGAATGTGTACTGTCACAGTCAATCAAGGTTTTGCAGCTTTTACCTTGATATTCTTATGGACTTTAAATCACCGAGAATTGGCGATTCGAACCCTTCTTGTGAAGAGTGGCATGAACTGTTACTCTCTCAATGTTAGCATCTATGGATGGATCTTCTTCATTGTCCAGCTCCTTGTTGAAAACACTGGAGGTTCTCCCTCTGGTCATAACAGTGGTTCCTTGGCCATGAGTGGCTTTGTTTTGACCTTGGAATTGCCCTTGGCATTGCCCTTTGCCAAGCTTGGGACACTCCCTCTTAAAGTGTTCGGGCTCATCGCAATGGAAGCAACATGGGTTGCGATCATTGCTTTGTGTTGGAACAAAGTTGTTGACAGCATTGACTCTAGCTTTCTTTCTTTGGCCCTGATTGTGACCTTGTGCTCTCTTAGTCTGAGCCTTAGACATGGCCTTATTCTGATCTTTGTAAGGCCAAATCCTGTTGTTCCTTGGTTTGCTCTCCACCTCCTATATTAATGGAGCAGCTCGAATGAGTGTGTCCTTTGAGAAAAGTTTTCACGTATCGTTTTCACATCTTTTGAGAAAAGTTTCCAGCTAACCAAGACCACCCTTCCATAGACGGACCCAAGTCATGTCCACTGCACTTTCCTTGGGTCGCTTAGTTATCTAATTACCTAGCACATTATGTTTGACATGCAAAGGAAGCTTCCTTAACTAATCAATTTAAACACAGGTTCCTTCACGTAACTTAGGCACTAACACAAAAATAATGTCAAGAAAGTTCCTTTTTCAAATATCTGATCTTTATTTATTATAGTCTCAGAATACATCAAGTATCATGCCCGAAGGCTATCCCAACAATCAATAGGATTACTGCTTCAACTTTCGCCCGTAGACTAGTACACGGGCCTCGAGATCCTATCTCGAGTCACGTCGGCCTCTTATGTGGGACCCGGAGGCAAGGAATTTATGGCAAGAGCCTCCCCTAGCACCCGAGTGTCCTCCCTCTCCAAGTAGCACCCACGAAGAGACCTCTCGCAGCGGGTTGGGTCCCTGTACCCGGCGCGGCTAACAACCCCCTTGGATAGGGCTAGGCAGGCAGTTGGAGGTAACTAAACATACCTCTCCCTCCAGGATTTTGACCTAAAGCATTAAGTGTTTTGCCTTGAATTAGTTCCTTGAGCAAAGACGTTCAAACAATATACCTAAGTGTACAATCACGATCATTTCAATGGTCGTTCGTATGACCGACTGCTAAGGTGTGATTCCTTCTTTCTGAATACTCCTAGCATTCGATCTTGGATCGTTCACGAATTGGAGAGATTCCAAGGGCTGGCAAGCTTGGTTGCTTGTTTCCCCTTTTTCTTTGGGTTAGGGTTTGTAGGTAGTTCAAGATTTGAAGTAGTCTAAGCTAAGGGCAAATAATCCATAGTGTCCTACTTGATTGAGGAGTCTCTTTCAAGTCGAGAGGCCTACATGGTGAGAAGAACCACCAAAAAGTGTGCCTTCAAGATAGTCCCAAATAAATATGGGTAAGCAAGAATAGAGATCATATATGAAAGCATACATGTTGGTTGTGTACCCAGAAGAGATGAACTCCCTTCAATTAGTTATTGACTCCTCCTAGGTCTTCTTTTCCTCCTTCAGTGTGAACAACAACTAGCCTACTACTTCACTCTTCTCCTCTCCTCTCTCTCCTCTCTATTCTCCTCTTGTATGCAACTGGGTCATCAATTTGTGGTTTAAGGATCTATTCAACAACATTGATATTATAGTAGAGGTTTAATTGGTGGAGTCATCATTATTAGTCCATGGGTTCCATACATGCATAAGAATCATCATCATCAAAAATTCCTTCTTTTATCTATGAATTTAAGTCTTTATCCCTCACTTTGAGGTTCCAAACTTCTCTCTCATATTTAACTCGAGATTGCACTCCTCTTCCCAAGACAAACAAAAATCCTTTACATTCATAAAATCAAAGGCTTATCTCAAGCCTAGTAATCAAGCTTATATGGGGGGATTGATTTCATATCTATCCACATAGAAGGGGGAGGTATAAAGTCCATTTCAACTTTAAATTTTTTTTTAAAAAAGTGAGAGCAACCAACATAGATGTACTCTATGTGATTTAGCCAAATAGGGAGGGGTTTATCATTTTCAAACCCTCTCCTACAACCATCAATACTCGTGCCATCAAACTATTTCTAAATACACAACCTTTCACATAGAGGGTGTGGGAATTATAAGTACCGTGTAATGCGATTCAAAACTTTCACGAATATTCCTATGGTCTTTTTAAAACAAAGCATTCAATCATAGTAAATTTTCAATACAATTAAGACTACCCTATCCGAGTTTATACTTATTGCACCCATATCATGCGAAAATGGAGAAGGTGAATTTTATGGAACTTGAAATTCCACAAGAGGGGTATTATCGGCTTTCGTGCTTAGGGTGGGGAATCCTACATGTGCTCCTCTTACTCCCGCGTGTGCTCCTCTTGTGTGGCGCTTTGGGGCCATTGCAATCGGAACTTGGAAATAAGTTGGGGAGATGGAGGGTGTGCGGAAATTTTCTACAAGTTAGTAGCTTTCCCTTCGTGCAAGGAACTCCCTTCACAGACAATCTGTGCCCCTTTATACGATCCACAGATGAAGCACCCTTAAGAAGGCACTTTGAGGAAGCTTCTTTCTTTCTGACAGTCGTCTGCATCTCCTCCTCCTTACCCATGTATATGATGGTGGAAGGATTGGGGGGGGGGGGGGGGGTATGGTGGCGTTTGGCCCTGGTAGAGTGATGGTGGAGTAGGGCGCATGGCACATAGGCGGAGTAGGGGGCAGCATTGCTACAAGTTACCGGGGGGGGGGGGGGGGGCAGCGTTTTCGTGACAACGAAGAGGGGGCGCTTCCTTTTATAGAGAGGGAGGAGGTGGTTTATGGGGGGGGGGGGGGAAGATGGCCATTTAACGGCCACCACCCCTCCACGTGGGGGGGTGCATGCCCCCTTTCTCTCTCTTTATTCCCTCTCTCTCTCTCTCTCCCTGACATGTTGTCGGCGAGGAGAGAGAGGGAGAGGTAAAAAATTTGAATTAAATTTAAAAAAAATTAAAGGAGGGGGGGTTCTCATGGGGGAGACATGGGGGGGATATTACACACGGGCTAGCAAACTAGCGAGGGCCCTTGGCCAAGAAGCACAAAATTAGACAAAAAGCAAGCAGATGCGACAACCTTCTTATGACACTAGTGACAACCCTTGGGACTTTATGCTTAGAAGACATGCTTAGGAGACGTGCTTAGGCAACTCCCAACTATGGCAAGAGTTGAAGCAGTGGGTGGAAGGACCAATTAAGCTAGGGGCAGCTGACTTACATGACCACAATGCAGTGACTCAGATACCAAGCTTGATGCTGCACTTAATGCCTAAGTCCTTACATGTTAATGCTTTCTAGGAAGGCAAAGAGATACATGTAGTCTTACCAATCTTAACACTAGGAGATGTTACGAGAAAAGGGATTGTGGACATAGGAGTTGTAGTCACCATACTTAGCCACATAGTACTCTAAGCTTGGGGTAACCTGATCATGGTGAGAATGCTAGATTTAATGTCACACTAGCAAATGGGAGGAAAGTTAGGCCATTCAGATTGTTAAAGAATCCACCGTTTTGAAGATAGTAGGTGTCTAGTTTTCAATGGACTTCATTGTCATGAAGGGATAGACTACGACATCTTGCTAGGCCAACCCAAGATTATGAGGAATGCACAAGTTATGGAGGATTGGGACCATGGTCTGATCTTCTTGAGCAACTAAATGGAAGTAGTAAGAGTAGAGATTGGACACCTGGAAGACAATTCCATTCAACCTAAATGTCATCTTTGTTATTTTAAAGGGTGACGCTCAAGCTAGAAAATATTACTACTTTTCTAATAAAGTATATCCCAAGCCTTGAGGATAAGCAAGATTAGATGTACCTGCTAGCTATTAGAATGTTAGATCTAGAGCATGGCTATGGAGGTTGAAAGAGGAAGAGTTAGCTCATGAGGTAATAGACATCAAGACCAACTGTCACACAAGTGAATTAGATTCCAAGATGGAATCTTGGACTCAGGAGAGAGAAGAATGAGCTAAAGAGAGAGAAAGAGAGAAGGAAGAAGAAAAAGAAAGACCAAAAGAGGAGAGAGAAATATGGGAGAAAGAAGGAGGAAGCCATAGAAGCTAGAGATGAAGATGAAGAGTATATTCTTACCAATATCTGGATGTCCTAAACTTGGTCTCTTACACCTTATATACCCTAATTAGTGTGACTAGGTATCTAATGTTGAGATATCCAGCTCCACTCATGATATGCCAGGGTGACCGTTGTGCATTTATATCACCGACGTGTCAGTTGTTGCAGATGCGGTTGGTATATCGCTCATGAATAATAGCTAGATGATAGCTATCCTTATCTACTCTAGTTCGTGGCTCAATTAGTATGCCACCTTAGTTAGTTGAGTTTGGTTTGAGACCCATATATAGGGTTCTTCTATTTTCTATGTACTAGAGTTCTTTTTGGCTTACACAACTAAGAAGAGGAAAACTGTTTTCAGCCTCCACCTCTGTGTGTATTCCCCCATTGTGCAAGCAAGAAAGCTACAAGTGAGACTCCTTCCTTCTCTCCCACAATCTTGACATGGTATCAGAGCCTTGTTCGTGGTAAGGAGCTCAAGAAAGCAATCCAAGCTCGTGGTGTTCTGGTAAGAGGAGCAGTGTTGCTTTCATTTTCTGTTTTGGGAGCAGATCTCTACAGGCAGCACATCCCGAAATTGCAAGAGTGCATTGTCTTAGGTTGAGATGCCCTTCGCGGTGAAGCAAGAGGGCAGTATATGCTGTGGATAAGGGCTTTAGCCCTTGGTGACCCTGTTTTTTTTATTTGAGGCCATTTGGGGGCCTGTTTTGGAGGCAGAAGTTTTCTGCACGCACTCAGGAAAAGGCCCAGTTTTATGCTGTGCGACCACTGTTCTACAGGTCGGTGAAAAGTTACTGTAGAAATTGCATTGTATGCCTATGCGCAGAGACATTGGGAGTTACAGAATCATCCTTGTTGCCTGTTGATGCAAAATCGTCACTAGGAAGTGACTGTGTGGTCAAATACCACTTTCGTCAGTTTTGCAGATTTGCCCTTGTGAGGCTGAAGCTGTATTCTTTGCAGTGACTAAATTTTTTGCAGTGTTCTGTAATGGCGTCTGATTCTCTTTCACAGATTGTCACTGAAAAGCTTGACAAGAACAACTTCCAAGCATGAAAGTTTAGAATGACAAATTTCCTTATGGGAAAAGGATATTGGGACTTTGTTGCAGGAAATGAAGAAGAACCAGTTCTTCCTGATGTTCCCAATCAACAGCAAATGCAAGCATTCAAAGCATGGCATGAGAGAGCCAGGAAAGTTTTGTACTGGTTGTCTATCAGTATTTCAAACTCTATGATTGTGCATATTCAGGATGCAAGCACGCCAAAGGAGGCATGGAATACTTTGTCAAAAATGTATAGCACAAATATGCAAGCCAGGAAAATGCAGCTCAAGCAAGAGTTGCATAAAGTGCAAAGAGAAAGTATGAGCATCAATGACTACCACTTGAAGGTGAAGAAGATTGCAGATGCACTTGCTTCCATTGGGTCGCCAGTGGAAGATGATGATTTAGTTTCTGTGACCTTGAATGGTCTAGGAAAGGATTATGCACAGTTTCGGACATCCATTTCAGTTCATGAAAGATTTCCTAATTTTGAGGAGTTGATTGCTCTTCTAATTTCTGAGGAGCAGAGAAATGGTGGTGCATCTTCTTTAGGAGGAACTTCAAAAGAAGTTGTCTTCTACTCAAATGCTGGAAGAGGTAGAGGCAGAGGTAGAGGAGGCCGATTTGGAGGCCGTGGTAGAAATCAAAATATGCAGCAAACTCAAGAAAACCAGTCCTATGGAGGAGGACGTGGTAATTCTAGAGGCAGGGGAAGCCAAAGAGGTCGTGGTGGATGGCAAAGAGGCCAAAATGCAAACAGCAATGTTGAATGCTACTATTGTGGTAAAATGGGTCATATGGCTAAAGACTATAAAAAGTAGAATGACATCATGAATGGAAAATTGCAACAAGGGAATTATACATCTTCTAGTAGACAGGGTGATGTCAGAAATGAGCATTTGTTTATGGTGTAGCACATGAACAATTCTGTGACAAGTGCAGAAGAAAGCAATGATGTATGGTATGTTGACTCAGGTGCATCAAACCACATGACAGGTCATGCAGAATGGATGGAGAATGCAAGGAAAATGGAAAAACCAGGATTTGTGGAGACTGGTGATGATACTGCACATCCTATTGTGCAGATTGGAAAAATTCCTTTGTCTATGCAGGATGGGAAAAAGAAATACCTGTCTGATGTATTTCATGTCCCGAATATCACCAAGAATCTGGTTTCTGTTGGTCAAATGGTTGAGCAGGGCTTGCAGGTTAGATTTAATCCTCATGGATGCTTTGTTGAGGATATGAAAAATAAAGGTCGCTTGATAGAAAAAGGAAAGAAGAAGGGCAGAATGTTTACATTGGATGCAGACATGTCTAAATTGAGTGCAGCAATGTTTGCACATGGGACCGGTGTAGTTGCAGATATTGATATCTGGCATAAACACATTGGTCATGTTAATGTACAATGACTTAAATCAATGTAGGCCCAAAATATTGTTGCAGGATTGCCTAAATTCAAGGTTGCAGAAATGCATAAGGTATGTGAAGCCTATTAGTTTGGAAAACAAGCAAGGAAACCATTTCCTAAACATGTTCAAGAGAGTAAGAAGCCATTGGAATTAATCCACTCTGATGTGTGGACTACTAAAGTTGCATCTCTTGGAGGCTGTCATTATTTTGTTACTTTTATTGATGACTATAGCAGAAAAGTTTGGGTGTATTTTATGAAAAAGAAAAGTGAAGTTTTTGGGCATTTCAAAAATCTTAAAGCTATGGTTGAAAAAGAAACAGGCCTGCAAATAAAATGCCTAAGGTCAGATGGAGGGGGAGAGTACCTCTCAAATGAGTTTGCAAGGTTCCTATAGGAGCATGGCATAAAGCAGCAATATTCATGCAGTCATACCCCACAACAAAATGGAATTGCAGAAAGGAAAAACAGGCATATTGGAGATGTATCTCGTGCCATGCTCAATGAAAAAGACTTGCCAGATTTTTATTGGGCTGAAGTAGTTGCTACAGCAGTCTATATAATGAACAGGACTCCCACTGCAGCAATACATGGGATGACCCCAGAGGAGAGGTATACTAGTAGGAAACTAGATATTTCTCATTTGAAAATTTTTGGTTGCATTGCCTATGTACATGTGCCAGATGAGTTGAGATCCAAGTTGGATCCGAAAGCTGAGAAGTGCATATTTATTGATTACTCTCTGCAGCAAAAAGGGTATAGATGCTATAACCCTTCTACTCGTAAGTTTACAGTGAGCAGAGATGTTGTTTTTGATGAGATGAGTAGCTGGTATAAACCAATAAATGTGATTGATGATGTAGATGCACAAAATGGTAATGCTGCACAGAATTCACAGCAGCAGTCACAAAATATTAGTGGACCTAGAGCGTCCTCTAGCAGTGGTTCACATTCTTTGCCATGGACAAGTAGATTGAGATCAGGAGAATCTTATCAAAGCAATGCAGATAGTGGTATGTAGGTATCACTAAAAGGAAAAGAGAAGGTTGATCAGCCCATGTTTGATGTGAATGCAGGTCACTCTTATGTGGATGGTGAATCCAGTGGCTCAGAACAGAGCATTGATGATGAGTTGGGTATTCCTTCTATTGTTACACCTGGAGTAAGGAAGACCAGGGATGTTTTGAGAGCACCTGGGAGTGAACCTATTTTGCGCAGGTCTACGAGAGCTAGGTATCCTGTGGATAGGCTGAAATATGATGGATTTATAGCCATTCACTATGCATATATGGTCAAAGTGATACAGGAACCAGAACCCACTTATTTTGAGCAAGCCATGGCAAAAGAAAAATGGGAGAAAGCCATGGATGAAGAAATGGATGCCTTGGAAGCAAATGCTACATGGGAATTAGTACCTTTGCCTAAAGGTAAGAATGCAATTGGCTGTAAGTGGGTTTATAAGGTGAAGCACAATGTAGATGGTTCTGTGAATAGATACAAGGCAAGATTAGTAGTCAAGGGGTATGCACAAACATATGGCATTGACTATGAAGAAACATTCGGTCCAGTTGCAAGGATGGCAACCGTAAGAGCAATCATTGCTATGGCTGCATCAAAGGGATGGTCTTTACATTAGATGGATGTAAAGAATGCCTTCTTGCATGGTGATTTGCAAGAAGAGGTATATATGGAGTAGCCACCAGGTTATGTGCATGCTGTTCATCTTGAGTTTGTTTGCAGGTTGAAGAAAGCATTGTATGGCTTGAAGCAAGCACCTAGAGCATGGTCTGACAAGATAGGATAGTATCTTGTCACTATTGGCTTTCAGATTTCCAAGGTAGATTTCTCACTTTATGTGAGAAAAACAGAGAAATGTATTATGCTACTTGTCATTTATGTTGATGATTTGATTATGACAGGTGACAATGATGAAGATATCCTTCATGTGAAAATGCTATTGAAGCAGAAGTTTGAGATGAAGGATTTGGGAGAGCTGCGTTATTTCTTGGGCATTGAGGTGATTAGATCACCAAGTGGGATACAGCTCTTGCAGAGGCAGTATGGATTGGACATGCTGTCCAAATATGGGATGACAGGCTATAAGCCTATTTCAGTTCCTTTGGAGCAGAATGTGAAGCTGAGGCGCAGATGCAGGTGAGCTTCTAAAAGACCCTACTATGTACAGACGCATAGTAGGAAGTTTGATTTATATGACTATTACCAGGCCAGATTTGAGCTATGCTGTTGGATTGGTAAGTCAGTTTATGTAGGTTTCAAGGAAACCACATTTGGATGCGGCTAGACGCATACTCAGGTATGTGAAGTCCACATTGCAGTATGGACTATTTTATGAGACTGGGGTTCAGATACAGTTGCATGGATACACTGATGCTGATTGGGCTCGTAGTATTTCTGATAGACGATCTACCAGTGGATATGTGTTCTCTTTTGGGAGTGCTGCAGTCACTTGGAGCAGCAAGAAACAGCCTACAGTTGCCTTGTCGAGCACAGAGGTTGAGTACAGGGGTGCATCAATGGCTGCATGTGAGGTAGCTTGGTTGGATAAGCTACTTTATGATATGTATCAGCCTATAGATGGGCCAGTTGTCATTTATTGTGACAACATGAGCAGTATACACTTGGCAAATAACCCAGTCTATCATGCTAGAACAAAGCATATTGAGGTGCATTATCACTATGTGCGGGAGAGGGTTTTACTAGGTCTTATTGATCTAGTTTATGACAGCACAGAGGATCAGGTAGCTGACATATTTACGAAGGCATTGGGTGCAGAGAAGCTGCGCAAGTTCAGAGACCTGCTTGGTGTGCAGGAACTGGGATTGAGCTCGAGGGGGAGTGTTGAGATATCGAGCTCCACTCATGATATGCCAGGGTGACCGTTGTGCATTTATGTCACCGATGTGTCAGTTGCAGATGTGGTTGGTACACCGCCCATGAATAATAGCTAGATGACAGCTATCCTTATCTACTCTAGTTCGTGGCTCAATTAGTATGCCACCTTAGTTAGTTGAGTTTGGTTTGAGACCCATATGTAGGGTTCTTCTATTTTCTATGTACTAGAGTTCTTTTTGGCTTACACAACTAAGAAGAGGAAAAATGTTTTCAGCCTCCACCTCTGTGTGTAATCCCCCATTGTGCAAGCAAGAAAGCTACAAGTGAGACTCCTTCCTTCTCTCCCACAATTTTAACAGCTAACCCCTATTTCTCGTATATCCTGCTCCTTACATTCCAACCCCACCCTAAAATTTTTTGCCCGAAAAGAAAAAAGACAAATGGAGGGACGTGAGAGGCAGGCTAAGGAGTGGGATGTAGAGTACTACTCTGATCCACATTATAATGAAAATGGGTGGGTGGAGACTATGGACATCATGCTGTCCACTACATGCCTACAAAGGTAAATTTGCCATAACTTTTGATAGGATACTCCAAATGGGGACTACCAAATATCAAAATGGAGCTTGTGACATGTACTTTCATTGTACATAGGAAGCACATGGCTATAATTTGGGTAGGTTCAACATTGTTCTACCGCAAGCTTCTTCCAAGGGTAGGTCTTGCCATTTGATTAGGTATTTCTTGATGGACCAAGATATTAAGTGTTTATCTCGTTGCCCAATGATTGCCTTAGTGAAGTACTCAATGATACCTTCTTTTTCTTTGGGAGAAAGCTCTTTCACATAGTCCACTAAGGTGCAATGAAGGGCTTCAGCTGGCTAACATGAAACACATTATGAATCTTGGTGGTAGGGGAAAGCTCTAATTGGTAGACTAAGTCACCAAATCTCTTGAGGATCCGGTAGGGGCCATAGAAATGGTGGTCTAGCTTGTTATTGCTACCTTCTTTGAGAGTGGAGTAATGGGACTTAGACACTTTCAATAGAAACATCTCTTCCTCTTGGAATTCCAAATGCTTTCTTTTCCCATTAGCATAGAGCTTCATGTGGGTTTGTGCCTTTTTAAAATTCACTTTGTATTGCTGAAGGAGGGGCTACATGTGATCCAACTCAGCTTTACTTTGAGGGTTTTTCTTATCATTGAATAAGAAGGTAGAGAGGGAAACCTTATACCCATATACTATCTCAAAAAAAAAATCCCAATGTTGGAGTGGGTGGAGTTGTTATATGCAAATTCAACCAAGTGGAGCCATGTATCCTAATCCCGGCATCTTATAGAAACATGTAAGATACCATATGAGTTTAATAGAAATTATATTATATTTAGTAAAATTTACAAGAGTATATTTGCAAAATAAAAATTTTAATTACAATTTGAAAAAAAACTCTAAGTCTCATAAAGTAAAACGGGTTATTTTAAGGCCTTATATTATGTAAAGAAAGGGTATTTGTTAATATATTTTGAACACACGTTATATAGATGATTTCTTATAAGTGGACTCTCCAGGATCCCAACTATATTGTATATCACAACAAAAGTTCCGTAGGCACATCTCAAGCCATTTATTGATCCTTTTTGTCTAGCCATCTATTTGTGGGTGGTATACAATGGATGGAGCAAGCTTGGTGCCCATAGATCTAAAAACTACCTACCAAAAGTTTCTCATAGACTTGGTATCCTGATCATGCACTATGACTTATGATAATCCATGTAACTTGAATACATACTCCATAAACTGAGTGGCCACTTGATAGGCAATGTATTAGATCTTAGTGGGGATAAAGTGGGCAATATTGGTGAGGCAATCAACTATGATATATATACTATTCCATCCTTTCTTGCTAATGAGGAGCCCAATGATAAAGTCCACAGTGATATGTATCCATTTCCCTTCAGGAATAGGTAGGGGATACAAGAGACTAGTGGGTCTAAGCGTGTTATCCTTGTTCTACTAGGATGGGACACTACAAGGGAATGGGCAAATAGTGAAAACACTTTGCAATGTAAAATAGTGGTGTCACTATTTGCATCACAAAATTTATTTTGTGACATTGTGTGTGATGCAAATAGCATGGTCGGTCTAAGAAAAAGAAAGTGACGAAAACTTGAGCACAACATTTCTACAAAATATTTTCAAGAGAAAGCAAGAGAGATCATCACCTTGAGAGGGAGAGAGAGAAAGGAAGAGGGAAAGAGAGAGAAGGAGAGCTTCTCACCACCACTGCCATACTTGAAGAAGAGGGAGAAGTGCACAAGGGAGAAAGAAGGGATGTCATGCCTCTTTTTGTTTTGTTCTTGTGTTTTCTTCTTTTCTTTTGTTTGTTTTTCTTTGTAATGAGATGCATTGAGAGAGAGAGAGAGAGAGAGAGAGAGAGAGAGAGAGAGAGAGAGAGAGAGAGAGAGATGAAATGATAGAGGGAGAAGAAGGAAGGAAGAGAGAGAGAGAGAGAGAGAGAGAGAGGTAACAAAGAAAGAGAGAAAGAAAGAAAGAGAGAAAGGGAGGGAGGGAGAGAGGAGAATGATTGAGAAACAATGAGGGGGAGAGAAACAAAGAAAGATAAAGAGAGAAAGAAAGAGAGGGGGGAGAGAAAAAGAGACGGAGAGTGAAGGAAGAGGTGAATAAAAGTGTGAGGTAAAGAGAGTGAAAAAAAAAGGAAAGAGCTAGAAAGAGAGGGGGAGAAAAAGAGAGATAGAGAGAACAAAAAATATAGAGCAAGAGAGAAGGAAATAGAAAAATAGAAACAATGAGCGAATTAGAGAGAATGGAATGATAAAAAGATAAAGGGAGAGAGGGAAGAGAGACACAAAGAGGGGTGGGGAGAGAGGGTCTTTCAATGTCTTGTTTATGAGTTTTTTAAAAAAAATCTTTGATCTTGATTGTAAAAAGATGCGTTCAATGTGAGTGGAGAGGAAAAGAGAGAAAGACAAAGAAAAGAAGGGAGAGAAAGGAAAAGAGAGAAGAAGTGAGAGTGGGGAGGTAAGATGGGGGAGAGAAAGAAACAGTGAAAGAGAGAGAGAGAGAGAGAGAGAGAGAGAGAGAGAGAGAGAGAGAGAGAGAGATAAAGAAGGATAAAGGGAGGAAAATAAATAAAGAGTAAAGAGAGAATTTGAAAGGTGGAAACAGAAATAAATAAGGATGAAGGGAGGCAAATAAAAAAAGGAAAAATGAATAGAGGGAAATAAAGAGGGGGATAGACAAAGATAGAGAGACATGGAGAGAAACGGAACGGATAAAGAGAGATGGAGGGAGGAAAAAAAATATAGAAAGGAGAGAAAAATAGGAGTAGAGATTTCAAAAAAGGAAGATCATCAATGAGTGGAATAAAAACTTGTTGTTTGCCATAACATAGACCAAATGGAGAACGATGACGGTCATGATGTCCAAGTTTATGAGGCATATCTTACTCAGTGTGTCCCGTGTCCTTGCAATTAATGCAAGTTGGCAATTAAAAAAAACTGATTCTTGTTCATAGAATATATACGATGCTTCGGCAAGTTTCAATCAAAGATCATTGATCAGGTGATCTTAGACTTTGAGGGAATGATAAGAAAAGTGTGTATCCATCATGCTTTACATTCACAAAGTAATTGAATATCATATACAAAAATATTAGACGTGCCCATAAAATTTGTACAAGGAGGTGATGCCTCATCCCAAGGAATGCACCTATTTGATCTAGTAAGAAGAGTTTTTGGGTGTGCAATAGATGGAGTGCTTGAGCCAATACACCAATTGGAGGGCACGACTTAGTCTACATCCTTGATACTAGAAGAGACAATCATCCTGTCAAACCTTCCTCCGAACTTGGAGCCTAAGATGGAGGCAATGATCAATGCATTGATGCCCATGGATGCTGAGTCATTTGATCCACTGAGAGATGAAATTTCCATACCATTATATGATGGATACCCAATATCTCACCTGAAGACACTACTTGTGCTCCTAAGTGTGCAGGCAAAGTACGGGTGGAGCAATGTGAGTGTGACCGAGTTGTTCAAGTACATTCTATGTGCTGTTGAAATTTTTGACTCTATTATAAAAAACACTTATTGTCATTTTTTAAGGCGTCTTTTGATTTTTTTAAGGTTGCTAAATTATCATACATTACCACTTGGAAACACAATGGATGAGTCATGCAATGATGTGTGACTGGTGTTACAAAAGCTTGGCATGGACTACAACCTCATCCATGCAGGTGTCAATGATTCTGTGTTGTTTCAAGGAGCCTACGGGACTATGGAGACATGTCTAAAGTGTGATGTTCAGAGGTATTGACAGGACTTGCAAGGGCAAACCATCACTCAGAAAGTTCTTAGATACTTTTTACTTATATCGTGTATATGTCACATTTTTTGTACGTTGGGCATGGCAAGCTTGACGTGGCATGGAGCCACATTGATTCAACCTTTTTAGGCTTTTCATGAGAGCCAAGAAACCTTTGGCTTGGTCTTGCTATATTGATGTCGTGAATCCATTTGATCTTCGCCGCTCAACTTCTTACAGTGTGTGACCTCTAGTCCTTGTTAACTACAACATCTTGCCATGGCTTTCTACAAATAAAGGACACTTGATCCTTAGCTTTCTTGTTCCTGGATGCTACATGTTGAGAAATAACAAATGATGTATGCTCTAGGAAGAGATGTTTTGAATCCCATATGCACAGTGAGGACAGTGGAGAAGCTCAAAAGCTATAAAGAAATGTACTTCATTCATTTTTCAATGGAATGCTATTTGTACTTTGTACTTCATTTTGTTTCTCTATCATGGTCAGCTCAAGATTGTGTTTATGATTCCAAGCCTACATCTTGGAAGCGAATTCACTTGAGCAATAGTTTGTCTTCTTGTCCATGTCACTATGAGTCTTGTTACTGACTTCCATCCTTCATAGTCACTGCTATGCTCTAGATCCATGTTTTGTCACATGGTATCATAGCTAGTCGAGCATGGCTTAGCTTGAGTCTTTGCTCTTCCATCTTCTCCTCATCTACCCCTATCTTAGTTCAAGTGCTCAACCCCATTTCTTCACTTGAGCTTCACACTGATTGTTTGATAGCCATAGCCAAATAGCGCATACCTCTGTTGGAGCTCTTCAATCTCCTCATCTAAGCCATATCTCCACAAGATCCCTTCTAGACATATCTTCCTTGACTTCTTGCGCTCCCCTTTGGCACCTTAATTGATAACATTGATGCTTCCTAGCATCAGCATTGTCAGAATTCATCATCGCTACCTGAACTAGGCTAACCTCTATTTGTACCGTTGTTGCTACATGCACATGCCCCAATTCTCCGTGTAAGCATAGGGATTTTGAAGCTTACTATGCAAGCCTACTTCCCATCAAATCTCAGCCCAAATCATCAACAGAGTGCGTTGCTAGAAGGGAAAAACCAGTCGGGGGGATGAGAACCGTAATCACAATCCACCATTGCCAAAAGTGACTAGACTTTATTTGTCACTTTATTTGCTTATTGAAAGGATCAAGGGATCCCTTTCAAACTCAATGCCATCGATTAATCAACAAGGAGGACAAGCCTTTGAGGATTTTTGAAAAGTTGGAAGAATCAAGTCAACAACGTCTAGCTCAACAAGGAGATTCAACATCAACAATATCTCTTAATACTCAATGAGTGTCTCTTAGCACTTGCATATTTAGCTCACTCATGAACAAGCCATTCACTAATTTTATCTCAGCTACTCAAACGCCTATTCTCAGTACTTGTAATGATTTAAAGCCCTATTGACCAAATCCATTTGTAAGTTTCAATTTTTGTGTAAAAGGATAGACACTGCCCAAGTGTTCTCATGGTAAGACCTCCTTCTAAGATGACTAAATTGGAGCAGATAAAAAAGTTTAATGGTGAAGGCTTTCACGCCTGGGAAGAGAAAACCATGTATCATCTCATGAGGAAAGACATTTGGGATCTCTTTGAATAAGATGATGCAGAAGTTGCTAAAGAGGAAGATGCTGCAGAAGACTAGCCTAAAACAAAGGCATGGAAGAAGATGAACAACAAAGCTCTAGGTATTATTTCCTGAGGTCTATCATATGATGTATTACCACATCTCTGGCATCAAGGATGGAAAGAAGGCATGGGAATAACTTGAAAAAATATTTGGTATGCAAGCAAAGAACTCAAAGGTAAAATTACTTATGCAGTTTTATAAGTTGAATGTAAAAGATATCTCATCTATGAGTATACATATCAATAAGTTCAAGAGCCTTAAAACTTAGCTAGCAACTCTTAAAAAGACCATTGATGAGGATGATGCAATAGTAGTGCTACTTGCCAGTGTTAATCATGAACCATATGAGAACCTTGTTTCAACACTAAGCAATGTTCCCAGACTCTGACTTAAAGATATTGAACACTCTCTTCTTGATGAAGAGAACAAACAGAAGAACAAGAATGCAAAAGATGGTATTTCATCATTTAGAGAAAATATCTTATACACCAAAGAAGCTGTTGGACCCAAAGGAAGAGATCGAGGATTCAACATCGATAAGAAAATCCAAATGGCATTTCATTATTGTGGTAAGACTAGTCATATTTCTAGTGAATGTTTCCACAAGAAAAGAGCACAGCAAATGTAGAATGACCACCACCAAAGTCAATTCATGAATGAAGAAGAAGAAGAAGATGCTTCTGCTACCATCAACAACTCTGACAGGTTGTTCTAAGGAATGTGTTCCCATAGTGGATTTTCTTTGTAAAAACCCTTGCCAAAGATTTAAAGTCTCAAGCTTTAACTTGACTAGGTTGCCTCCTAGGCCATGTTATCATGTAGGGGGAACAAAAGCCAACAAGTATAGGGACTCATCTTTTGAGGGGGAGAAATAACAAATGATGTACGCTCTAGGAAGAGATATTCTGAATCCCATATGCATAGTGAGGAGAGTGGAGAAGCTGAAAAGCTATAAAGACATGTACTTGGCTCATTTTTCAATGGAATGCTATTTGTACACTGTACTTCATTCTGTGTCTCTATCATGGTTAGCTCAAGATTGTGTTTATGAGTTCAAGCCTACATCTTGGAACCTAACTCACTTGAGCAATAGTTTTTCGTATTGTCCATGTCACTATGAGTCTTGTTATCGACTTCCGTCCTCCATAGTCACTGCTATGCTCTAGATCCATGTTTTGTCACACTACAAAGTAAAGAACACAGACGTCTACCTGTGTCCATTTGTTGATGAGATCAAGATTTTGTGGGAGGAGGGGGTCATTGTGGAAGACATGAGCAAGCATGATGGTTGACGATGCTAGGATACGAGCCATTCCCATGTGGACCATGCATGACTTTTCAAGATTTGGGGAGTGATTAGGTAAGTTGGCTTTTGTTGTCATTGGTGATATCTAACATAGCTCGTTCAAGTTTGTGTTGAGTAGCTAGGGTTGTTGTGAAAATTTTGGTTACCTCTGGTTATCATACATGTCCATTGTGTGGGCCACAATTAGACTCCTAAAGGTCACAGTTCATGAAGAAGATGGTATCAAAAGGACACACCGCTTTCTTACCAAAGGGTCATGAATTGAGCAAATGTTTTCTTGGATGCCCTCCAACATGAATGAATGGCCAAAGCTAGTACGAGTTAAAAGTGGTCCTCAAGGAATCATATCCAAACAGAATGTGATATTTCTTGTTTTTCTACAAGTTGCCATATTAGACCCACTTATAGATCAACTATTTGTTGGATCCCATACATATTTTCAAGAATGTGGGCAACTTATTATGGGACCACATCACAAGAAAGAGAGACATTGCAGGGGCAGGAATGGATTTGAAGGAGGTAGGCAAGAGGGAGGCATTTTGGCCATAGTCGAGCAGCACTGATGGTCGCACCTCATTCTCCTTGGGTCCTGTCTACTAAAGAAGAGCACATTGTGAAGCAAATTATAAGGTCTATCCACACCTCGATGGGTATGATGCATTCCCTTAGGTCCACTTTCTCAAAAAACAATCAGCTATTGGGGTTGAAATCCCATGATTCGCATAAGATATGCTAGGTTTGTCTTCACCCTTGTTACAAGTAGTCTACATATTTTTCTATTTAGTGTATAATTGGTGTTCATAATGCTTGTTCATTTGTGACAATTTGTAATAAACATAATATTAGTGAGTTTGGGAATCTCCTAATTTCCATTTTTTGAATATTAAAAAGGTGGCACTCAGACAACATGCCCATATTTTTTGTAACGTGTCGTTTGTCCGCTTGTGGGACATGTCTTAACAGCCCATCGGGAGGAGGGTCTAGAAGGTTCCGCTTGGTACTCGCATGGAATTACATAGGGTTTGCAATCTAGGTCTTACCAAGTCTTCCCCAAGTGGAAGTGTCTAGCCGTTCCCACTTGAGATCGACCTGAGGTCAGGGTTCCTTTCCTATCAGCAAAGTCTCTAGCGTCGAGCTCTAGTTGTACCACTTTGTATAGGAACAATAGAGTCGATGCGGATTCATGATGTACTTGGTTCATGGAGAATGGGAAACAAGAGGGTTGTGAAGCTCAACCTCTCTACCGAACGCCATAGTCCCATTTCTTTCTCCTAAAACAGAATAAATCGAAAATTCTACATCTACTGATACTAGATCTTCGTTGTCTTATTATCTCATCATTTGAGAAAAGTTCCCAGCTAACCGAGACCACCCTTCTGTAGGACGGGACCTAAGTCGACCTAAGCCACGTCCATGCACTTTCCTCAGTTTTCTTTAGTTATCTAGTTACCTAACACATTACATTTTGACATGCAAAACCAACTTCCTTAATTAGGCAAATTAATCATGGGTTCCTTCACGTAATTTAGCCACTGACACAAAAACAATGCTAAGCAAGTTCCTTTTTTTTATAATAACTACTCTTAATTTATAAAAAATCCCAGAGTACATCCAATATCACACCCGAAGGCTAATTTAGCAATCTAGAGGACTACTGCTCCAAGTTCCACCCGTTGACTAGTATATGGGCGTCAAGATCCCATCTCGAGTCACATCGGCCCCCGGAGGCAAGGGATTTACAGCCAGAGCCTCCCCTCGCACCCAAGTGCCCTCCTGCTCCAAGTAGCACCTACGAAGAGCCCTCTTGCGGTGGGTTAGGTCCATATACTCGGCACGCCTAACAACCCCCTTGGATAGGGCCAGGCAAATAGTTAGAGGTAGCTGTTAGTGCCTCTTCCTCCATGATTTCAACCTGAAGCATTAAGTGTTTTCATTGAATCAGTTCCTTGAGCAAAGAGATCAAATAATGTATCTAACTACATGCACAGACATTTTCGGAGGTCGTTTGTGCAGCCGACTGCTAAGGTGTGACTCCCTTTTTCTCGGATGCTCCCAACACCCGATCTTGGGTCTTTTCGTGACTTGGTGAGATCCCAATAATTTTGAACAAGATATGCAAGTAAATGGTCTTGGTAATTTGACTTATACTTGCCCTTTTCCCTTGGGTTTTACCTTGGGGTATCTTAGTCTCTAACTCAAGCATTAGCTAGACATGCCTTATTCGCAACCCAGCCAAGGGTCTTTTAATCTATAGTTCCAACCAAGCTCAGTTAACACACATGGCAACACATGATTTTTCATTTAGACTTTCAGGATACAATCTAGATACATGCGATCCTTCCAATTTTCTTAGTGCAGTTCTATGTAGGATTTCCCAATCAATCTTAACCATCGTGCACATTGTGTATTTAGTAGAGTTGTACCTCCTAAACGACTTTTATCTCTCCTTATTCCTAGCAACGAATACTTATTTCTAATGCACTGGAACATGTGACTTGGGTCTATAAAAGTCTAGGGTTTTGTCTAACGATGCAAGTATATCTCATGAACAGAAATCAACATTTCATGTGTTTCTTTTAACCATGATTGCGAAACATGAATTCCAAATGACTATTCATGCATTGAATTGGTTGAAAAGCTATCATTTTATGTGAAGTAAGGTGATAACCCTATCATTTTATGTGAGTAAAAGCTATCATTTCATGTGAGATAAGGCGATAACCTTATCATTTTATGTGAATTCCAAACTCTTTCGTTTGCGCATGCAACTTAGTTCTTAGAGTAAGAAAACCCTAAGACTCGTTCTTGTTCTATGCACAAACCATTTCATCTCTTCCACGAGTAATATTACTTAATTAATTTTAAGGCTTGGAACTTGGGCTTGATTCGTGTGTGCTGCGTTGGTCATTCTGCTCGCCCCTCTAGCATTACTGGTGGCTTGGACTCCTACACTTCCCGCGACTTTCTTCTTAGGAGCCATTCGCCTTGCGGAGATTGCGTAGTCCAGACCTTAGCGGTTTTGGTTTGACACGTTCGTGGGAAAGACCACTGGATGGGGTTCGTTGCCCATAGAGTGGTTTGGGTGACTTGTGGCGGTTACTCTCTTTCTCTCTCTTCTCTTTCTTTTTCTCCTCTCCTCCTTCTTTCTTTCTCCCTCTCTTCTTCTTCTACTCTCCTACTCTCCTACTCTCCCTCCCTCTCCTTCTCTTCTTCTCCTTTCCTCTACTCTCTCTCTCCTCTTCTTTTCCTTCTCTCCTATTTCTCTACTCTCTCTCTCTCTCCTTCTCTTCTTTTCCTTCGCTCTTATTTCTCTACTCTCTCTCTCCTTCTATTCTTCTTCTCTTCTTCTACTACTCTCCCCTTCTTTTCTCCTCTTTCTCACTCCTTTTTCTATCTCCTCACTCCTTCTCTCCCACTACTTCCCTTTTCTCTACCACTCCTTCTCCTTCTCTTCTCCCTCTTCCTCCTCTTCTCTCTCTTCTCTCCTCCTCTCCCTCTCTTCCTCCTCTTCTCTCTCTCTCTTCCTCCTCTTGTCTCTCTTCCTTCTTTCTCTTCTCTCTTCTCCTTCTCTCCCTCTCTTCCTCCTCTTCTCTCTCTCTCTTCCTCCTCTTGTCTCTCTTCCTTCTTTCTCTTCTCTCTTCTCCTTCTCTCCCTCTCTTCCTCCTCTTCTCTCTCTCCCTCCTTCTTTCTTTTCCCCCACTACTTCCCTATTTTTCTACCACTCCTTCTCCTCTCCTTCTCCTCCTTCTCTTCTCCTACTTCTCTCCCTCTACTTCTCTCTCCCACTCCTTTTCCTCTCTGCTTCTCCTTCTCTCTCCCACTCCTTCTTCTCACCTCCTCCTTCTCTCTGCCTCTTCCTCCTTCTCTCTCTCCCTTCTTCTTTCTCTTCCCTCACCCTCTCTTTCTTACTATCTCCTTCTTTCTTTTCTCCCCACGGCATGAAGCAATGAGGCAGGAAAAGACGGCTTGTTTAGGAGCCCAGGGAGGGTTCCGCGACATTTTGTAATTGGGGGGGTTGACTAGGATCGAAGGCCCCTGATGGCCCACATAGTGTTGATGGGGGACGTGACACGTGGGAAGCTCAATGGGGGAAGAGCTGGCTACCGGATTAGCAACGTGATGTTGCAGTAGGTCATAGGGGGGGAGAACACTGTTTGGACAGATGGAGTGATATAGCAACAACAGTGGGTGGCTACGGATGAGGGCCCAAGGCCTGTCTCGACAGGATGGCAAGGCGGTAACATACGTGAAATGGGGCGTAGCCTCCATCTCTTCTCGGGGAGGGGAGAAGCCCTCCCCTATATAGGGAGGGGAGGAGATAGGTTGCATGGCCACCCTCCACCTGGAGGTTGCATGCCTCCCCCCCATCATCCACCACTCCCACTCCCTCTCCCCCTCCCCCGACTTCTGTCGGCGGGGAGAGAGGGGGGAAGCAAAAAAAATTTGAACTAAGGCTAATAAAAATTTTCATTTTCTTAAAAATCTTTTGGGGAGGGTTCTTATGGCCCATCACATTCTCTCTCCCTTAGAGGAATCGAGATGTCCTCATCTCGAGAGAACTTGGGGGTATTGTTGGTTGAGATTATCTTCGTCCATCCATGTGGCGTCCTCTTTGGGATAATCTTTCCACTAGACGAGGTATTCTCTCAAGGTCCTTGACCTCAAATGCCTCTCCCTGACATCTAGGACTCTATCAAGCTGTAGTTTAAGGACTCCTTGGCTAGGCATTACAACTTTCCGATCATCAAGTACATGATTTGGATTAGGTAGATACTTTTTCAATAGGCTAACGTGCAATACATTATGAACCTTTAGAGTTGTGGACAATTGTAGTCTGTAAGCATTAGGTCCTAGGCACTTAGTGATCTTATAAGGTCCACAATACCTTGGACTTACCTTCTTATACTCTCCCAAGGATAATGAACTCTTTTTAGGGCATACGTGGATGAAGACCATATCACCTTCAACCAAGGATCTGTCCTGCCATTTCAAGTACGTGAAGCCTTCTGTCTATCCCTGGTGGCTTGGATGTCTTATCTTATTGATGTGATTCGGTCATCCATGTCTTCCAGCATCTACCTCAAAGCTTCTACCCTCAAGGTTGGATCCGTGAAGCTCAAAGGAGTATGACAATCGTGCCCATACAATTCTTGAAAAGGGGTAATTTGAATACTCTATTGGTAAGAAGCATTGTAGGCAAACTCAACTAGTGGCAAATATTGAATCCACTTTTTGGGTTCGCGAAAGCAGTATGCCCTAAGTATATCTTCAATGACTTGGTTGACTCGTTCCGTTTGACCATCAGCTTGGGGATGGTAAGCTGTACTGAAACATAGTTGAGTCCCAATGTCCTCGAAGATAGCCCTCCAGAAGTGTGATATGAAGAGAGAGTCATGATCACTAATGATTCTTCTGGGTAACCCATGCAGTTCGAATATTTCCTTGATGAATAATCTTGTGATGTTTGAGGCCTTATAGTTTGTCTTGACAAGGATGAGATGTGCAACCTTGGTGAGCATATATACTAAAACCATAATAGAGTTGTATCCTCCCTGAACTTGGGTTAGGCTAACAACAAAGTCCATACTAATGAATTTCCATTTCATTTGGGGAATGTCAAGTGGTTGCAATTTCCTTGGCATTTTGACATGTTTTGCCTTAAAGCGTTGACAAGACAAACATTCTGTGACATATTTGAGAACGTCACCTTTGAGCCTATCCCAATAATAGCTCTTCTTGACTACATTAAGGGTCTTGGCATAGCGAGAATGTCTCGACAAAGGGGAGTCATGGGCTTCCCAAAGTATCTTCTACTTAAGAGATTGGCTTGCAGGGATACATAATCTTGTCCTAGAGTAGACAAGTCCACTACTGACACAGAATTATTGATACTTCATCATAAGCTTCTGGTCTCAATCCTTGATGGGGATCTCCCTTAGCAATTTTTGGTAGATTGGGTTATGACATGCCTCTTCTCTAGCTAGCTCAAGGATTGGGTTGTTTGGCATTGATACCTTTGTGGCTAGAGATCTTGCTGTTGATGGATCTGGCAAAATAAGAGAATTCAGAAATGCCTTGTGACTGAGTGCATCAGCAACTACATTCTCTTTTCCAAGCCTATATTTGATCTCAAAATCATATTCTTCCAGCACTTCGATCCATCGGCGTTGCCTCATGTTAAGCTCATTCTGGGTAAAGATCCATTTAAGGCTCTTGTGATCCCTCATTAAGGCAAATTTGTTACCCAGTAAGTAATGTCTCCAAAGTTTGAGAGCATGTATGACAGCCAACAGCTCCAGATTATGGGTAGCATAATTCCTTTCATGGCTCTTGAGTTTCCTTGAAGAGTATGCTACGGGATGACCTTCTTGTATAAGCACACATCCTAAGCAAGTGTGCTAGCATTATTTACCACTTCAAACTCCTTACTAAGATCATGAAGTTTCAGGATGGGTGCTGATACTAAGCTTTGCTTTAGATTGTCAAAGCTGGTCTATTCAGCAGGTGACCATACACTTGCTACTTGCTTCTTTAGTAGATCAGTCATCAGAGGCGCTACAATCAAAGCATAGTTTTTGAGAAAAATCATGTACCATCCTGTCAATCAAGAAAGCTACATATTTCTTTGACAGAAGTTGGTGTTGGCCATTCTAGAACGTCTCTGACCTTGGCTGGATCTACTGAAATTCCTTTTGCTGATACAATGAATCCCAGATATTCAATATGTCGCTTGAAAAATGTACACTTCTTCTTCTTGGCATTAAGCTTGTGTGCTCTCATTGTTTCAAGAACAATGCAAAGTTGGGGTTCATGATCTATTTCTTACTTAGAGTAAACTAGGGTATCGTCAAAGAAGACGAGTACAAAGTCATCAAGATAGGGCCTAAAGATATCCTGCATTAACCTATTGAATGTAGCAGGAGCATTCGTCAGCCCAAATGACATCACTAGGAATTCAAAGTGTCCATACCTTGTGGTGAATGCAGTCTTTGGGATATCCTCTTCCTTGATCCTTATCTGATAATATCCAGATTTGAGATCTATCTTAGAGAAGATCTTTGCACCTTGAAGTCGGTCAGGTAATTCATCTATTCTTGGAATGGGATATTTATTTTTGATGGTTGATTAATTCAACCCTATGTAGTCAATGCATAGCCGAAGCGTTCCATCTTTCTTCTTCTGTAACAGTACTGGAGCTCCCCATGGCAAACTGCTAGGACGGATGTAGCCTTGGTCTAACAGTTGCTTGAGTTGCTCTTTCAGTTCAATCGCTTCCAGGATGGACATCCTATATGGTCTCTTTGCAACTGGTGTAGCTCCTGGCGCCAGCTTGATTTTATGGTCAACTTTCCTTTGAGGAGGAAGTTCTGTTAGCTCCTTATGAAATACATATGTGTATTCCTTTAACCATGAGGGTTCTTCCCTAGATTCCTAATTCTGATCTAGCTTATTCAATTTATTCAGATAGACAGGTAGACCCTTTCTAACTCCTTTTATTATCTGTGTTGCTTTTTCCAACTGTATTTTTGGCTTACCAGTCTCTCCTTGAGTTGTAACTAGTTCCCCTTCAGAATTTTGAAAGGAGACTTGGCCCTTTCCACAGTGAATGTGGGCATCATTGGGTATTAGCCAATCCATTCTGAGCAAACATTCATGGACACCTAGGTTCATTACCTTGAATCTCACCGAAGTCGGATTTCCACCCAGTAGGAATATCACCTTAGCAGTTTGCCTAGTACAAGAGACCTCACGACCATTTTCCAATTCCACAAGTAAAGTAGGTGTGTCTATTGTGGCTATCCCTAGCCTTTTTGCACAGATAGATGGAATGAAGGAATGTGTACTACCACAATCGATTAGGGTTTTGAAGCTTTTACCTTCATAAGTCTATGGAGATTGGATCACTGAGAATTGGCGATTCGAACCCTTCTTGTGAAGAGCGACGTGAACCGTTGCCCTCTTAATGTCACCATCCATGGATGGATCTTCTTCATCGCCCAGCTCCTTATTGGCAATAGTGGAGGTTCTCCCTCTAGCCATGACGGTGGCTCCTTGGCCATGACCAGCTCCTTGGAATGGCCCTTGGTGTTGTCCTCTGCTAAGCTTGGGACACTGCCTCTTGAAGTGTCTAGGCTCGTTGCAATGGAAACAATGGAGATTGCGGTCATTACCTCGTGTAGGAACAAAATTGTTGACAGTATTGGTCCTAGCTTTCTTCCTTTGCCCTTGATTTTGACCCTGCGCTCTCTTAGTCTGAGCCCTATACATTCCCTTATTCTGATCCCTGTAAGGCCAAGTCATGTTGTTCTTTGGCTTGGTTTGCATCTCCTGTATTATTGGTGCAACACAAATGAGTGCACTGTAGGTCTGTTGGGCGCATTGATTCCAAGCGGGTGTTTATGGGTGGCTTTAACCCAGCACAAAACTTTGATACCTGTTGTGTCATATCCATTGGTGGCACGTACTTTAAGAGAAAGAAGAACTTTGAATAATATGCATCAAGGGATAGTCCAAGCTACTTAAATTCATAGAATTCGTTCATCTTCTGTGTGCGGTTGGCAGATGGCAGATACCTCCCTCACACAGCTTCCTTAAGCTTCTCCCAAGTGATTGTCCCTTCCAAGATCCCTTGGTCTCTGCACCATTATTTCCACCAAAGTCTTGCTTTGCCTATAAGCTTAATTTTGGCGATCATAGCTTGGTTAGTAGGTGCAATTCCTGCTACCTCAAAATAGTCCTCCATGGACTCGATCCAGACCTCGGTGTCAGTTTGAATAGTCCTTCGCTTGCCATCGAACTCAGGTGGCTTGATTTGTTTGAGAAGGAACTTTTTCTCTTGAATCACAATTGTACTTAGTGCAGGGGTTGGACTTGGAACTTGCACTTGGGGTTGCGCCTGGGCAATAAGATTCCTTATGTTAAAAACTTATCAAATTTTTCTCATATTACATTAATATGACTAGCACAACTTTTAGCCAAGTGACCTAATCTCTTAGCTCCTTTGCCAACATTTACAATTAGGATAGACAATAGTAAGAAGCCTTATTCATTCATGAGGGTATAGCCCTTTGAGTACATTTATTTTGGGACAGTAGAAATAGCTGATTAGTACATCAGTTTAGGGAAAATAGGATTGTGTTACAACCGGCTACTACAGGGAGGACCGAGTAATAATATGGAGTGGGGTCATGGATTTTTAGGAATCGATAAGTCATAGGAATCTTGGGGTATCCCTTCCATTGATACCCGTCCTTCTTATAATGCCCCAGCACTTTGATTTTGTCGGCAGGGATCACCCGAGTCACTTCTTCATACACATACTTATTCTGCCTGACTTGTCGATCGCCAACATGTAGGGTTGCGTTTGCGTGAGCTTCGACAAAGATGAACAGCTTCACAATCTTTAAATTCTCCATCCACTTGATTCTCTTCAAGTTGGTCTGGAGGTAAGCAAGTCGGTGGGCTGCTATGTAGTATATTCCTGATTCTCCCATCTATCTCCGTTCCGCGTATAGGGGTGGCGGATTGTAGATACGGTCTAGAATATTCATCATGCCTAGCCTCCATCGATAATCCAAAGCACGCATTGCAGTCATAAACATAACCTGAAACACCAAGAATTTGTTCCATTCTTCGTGACTCTACAATTCACCATCCATTAGTGAGTAAGGAAATGTTTTCAATAGAAAACACTGCTCTATTCCACTCACCTTCCCCTTGCTGTCCCCTTATCCCCTTTACTTTCCTCCATTAAGTTCCATTGTAAATCTTAGATTCCATTGGTTTGCTCTAATACCAACTGTAACGTGTCGTTTGTCCACTTACGGGACACGTCTTAGCAGCCCATCGAGAGGAGGGTCTAGAAGGCTCCGCCTGGCACTCGTAGGGAATGATACAGGGTTTGCAATCTAGGTCTTTCCGAGTGTGCCCCGAGCATAAGTATCCAGTTGTTCCCACTTGGGATCGATTTGAGGTCAGGGTTCCTTTCCTATCAGCAAAGTCTCTAGCGTCGAGCTCTAGTTGTACCACTTTGTATAGAAACAACAGACGATGTGGATTCATCTTGTACTTGGTTCATGGAGAATGGGAAATGAGAGGGTTGTGAATCTCGACCTCTTTGCCGAACGACATAGTCCCATTTCTTTCCCCTAAAATAGAATAAACCGAAAATTCTACATCTACTGATACTAGGTCTTCGTTGTCTTATTATCTCATCATTTGAGAAAAAATCCCAGCTAACCCACCCTTCTGTAGGACAGACCTAAGTCACGTCCATTGCACTTTCCTCATTTTGCTTTAGTTATCTAATTACCTAACACATTACGTTTTGGCATGCAAAATCATCTTCCTTAATTAAGCAAATTAATCACGGGTTCCTTCACGTAATTTAGGCACTAACACAAAAACAATGCCAAGCAAGTTTATTTTTTTTCTAAAAAGTGCTCTTAATTTAAAAAAAATCATGGAGTACATCCAATATCACACCCGAAGGCTAATCCAGCAATCTACAGGATTGCTGCTCCAAGTTTCGCTCATTGACTAGTACAGGGCCTCAAGATCCCATCTCAAGTCACGTCGGCCTCTTGTATGGGATCCAAAGGCAAGGGATTTACAACTAGAGCCTCCCCTCGCACCCAAGCACCCTCCCGCTCCAAGTAGCACCTACGGAGAGGCCTCTCGCAGCGGGTTAGGTCCATATACCCGATGTGGCTAACAACCCCCTTGGATAGGGCCAAGCAGAAAGTCAGAGGTAACTATTCATGCCTCTTCCTCCAGGCTTTCAACCTGAAGCATTAAGTGTTTTCCTTGAATTAGTTCCTTGAGAAAAGAGATCAAATAATGTATCTAAGTACAAGCACGCACATTTTCAAAGGTCGTTTGTGCGGCCAAGTGCTAAGGCGTGACTCCCTTTTTCCTGGATACTCCCATCACCCAATCTTGGGTCTTTTCACGACTTGGTGAGATCCCAATAATTTCGAACAAGATACGAAAGTAAATGGTCTTGGTAAGTTGACTTATACTTTCCCTTTTCCCTTGGGTTTAACCTTAGGGTATCTTAGTCCCTAACTTAAGCATTATCTGGACATGCCTTATTCGCAGCCCAACCAAGGGTCTTCTAATCTCTAATTCCAACCAAGATCAGTTAACACACATGGCAACACATGATTTTTCATTTAGACTTTCAGGATACAATCTAGATACATATGATCCTTCCAATTTTCTTAGTGCGGTTCTATGTAGGATTTCCCAATCAACCTTAACCATCGTGCACATTGTGCGTTTAGTATAGTTGTACCTCCTAAATGACTTTTATCTCTCCTTATTCTTGGCAACGAATACTTATTTCTAATGCACCGGAACACATGTGACTTGCGTCTATGAAAGTCTAGGGTTTTGTCTAATGATGCAAGTGCATCTCATGAACAGAAATCAACATTTCATGTGTTTCTTTTAACCATGATTGCGAAACGTGAATTCCAAATGACTATTCATGCACGGAACTGGTTAAAAAGCTATCATTTTATGTGAAGTAAGGTGATAACCCTATCATTTTATGTGAGTAAAAGCTATCATTTCATGTGAGATAAGGTGATAACCTTATCATTTTATGTGAATTCCAAACTCTTCCATTGGTGCATGCAACTTAGTTCTTAGAGTAAGAAAACCCTAAGACTCGTTCTTGTTCCATGCACAAACCATTTCATCTCTTCCACGATTAATATTACTTAATTAATTTTAAGGCTTGGAACTTGGGCTTGGTTCGTGTGTGCTATGTTGGTCATTCCGCTCGCCCCTCCAGCATTACCAGTGGCTTGGACGCCTACGCTTCCTGCGACTTTCTTCTTAGGAGCCATTCACTTTGCGAAGATTGGGCAGTCCAGACCTTAGCGATTTCGGTTTGACATGTTCAGTTGGGAAAGACCACTGGATGGGGTTTGTTTCCAAGAGAGTGGTTTGGGTGACTTGTGGCGGTTACTCTCTTTCTCTCTCTTCTCCTTCTTTTTCTCCTCTTCTCCTTCTTTCTTTCTCCATCTCTTCTTCTTCTACTCTCTTACTCTCTTCTTCTTCTTTCTTACTCTCCTACTCTCTCTCCCTCTCCTTCTCTTCTTCTCCTTTCCTCTACTCTCTCTCTCCTTCTTTTCTTTTCCTTCTCTCTTATTTCTCTACTCTCTCTCTCTCCTTCTCTCTTTTCCTTCTCTCTTATTTCTCTACTCTCTCTCCTTCTCCCTCTTTTTCTTCTCTCTTATTTCTCTACTCTCTCTCTCCTTCTCTTCTTCTTCTCTTCTTCTACTACTCTCCCCTTCTTCTTTTCTCTTTCTCACTCCTTTTTCTATCTCCTCACTCCTCTCCCACTACTTACCTTTTCTCTAACACCCCTTCTTCTTCCCTTCTCCTCTTCTCCCTCTTCCTCCTCTTCTCTCTCTTCCTTCTTTCTCTTCTCTCCTTCTCCTTATCTCCTCTCTTTCTCCTCTTCTCTCTCTCTCTTCCTTCTTTCTCTTCTCTCCTTCTCCCTCTCTTCCTCCTCTTCTCTCTCTCCCTCCTTCTTTCTTTTTCCCCACTACTTCCCTACTTTTCTACCACTCCTTCTCCTCTCCTTCTCCTCCTTCTCTTCTCCTACTTCTCTCCCTCTACTTCTCTCTCCCACTCCTTTTCCTCTCTGCTTCTCCTTCTCTCTCCCTCTTCCCTTCTCTCTCCCACTCCTTCTTCTCACCTCCTCCTTCTCTCTGCCTCTTCCCCCTCTTCTCTCTCTGTCCCTCCTTCTTTCTCTTTCCTCACCATCTCCTTCTTAGCCTCTCCTTCTTTCTTTTCTCCCCACGGTACGAAGCAACAAGGGGGGAAAAGGCGGCTTGTTTGGGGGCCCAAGGAGGGTTTCGTGGCATTTTGTAATTGGGGGGGGGGGAGGGGGGGTTTGACTAGGATCAAAGGCCCTAGATGGCCCGCGCAGTGTTGACGGGGGGAGGTGATACGTGGAAAGTTGGGTGACAGAGAAACTAGCCACCAGACCAGAAGCCTGATGTTGTGGGAGGTCATAAGGGGGGGAGAACACCATTTGGACGGCCGAAGTGATACAACAACAGCAGTGGGGTGGCTATGGACAAGGGCCTAGGGCCTATTTCGGCAGGATGGAGGGGTGGTAACATACGTGAAATGGGGCATAGCCTCTATCTCTTCTCAAGGAGGGGAGAAGCACTGTGCTTATATAGGGGAGGGGAGGAGATAGGTGGCATGGCCACCCTCCACCTGGAGGTTGCATGCCTCCCCCCACATCATCCACCACTCCCACTGCCTCTCCCCCTCCCCCGATTGTTGTCAATGGGGAGAGAGGGGGCGAAAGCAAAAAAAATTTGAACTAGGGCTAATAAAATTTTTCATTTTCTTAAAAATATTTAGGGGAGGGTTCTTATGGCCCATTACAATTTTCTTAAAACCATATGATATGACCTATCATTGGAAAGCACTTGAAAAATGGAATATATTGAGCTATAGAGCACTCGATTTGGAGTTATAGTGTTCAAGTTATGAAAAATCCAAATATTTGACCACGTGTCCCAAACTTATGGGAAATTCCCATATTCCCTAATATGGTGTTAATTTTGATCGCGATCACAAGATGCCTCACTCCAGAAATATGTGAGGCGATTTACAAGTTGTTGAATTTAGTGCAATGGATCTCATAGAAGGAGACCAAGTCCATAGACGAAGTGAATTTGAATGGCTATTTGTGGGAAACCATTGAAGCTTCAGCAAAGGCACTAGCCATAGATGCAAGATCAGCAAGCAAGGAGTCCCAGGCTTTCACAGCATGGGTGTAACGTGTCCACTTGTATCTTCAGGACAGGTCCTAACAGTCCATCGTAAAGGATGTTTAGAAAGCTCCCCCGGCACTCCCATGGAATGTTACGGGGTTTGCGATTTAGGGCTTTCCGCGTCTACCACGTAAAGGAAGCATTCCAGCCATTCCCACTTAGGATCGACTTGAATTCAAGTTTTTCTTATTGGTCATTTCCTAATGGCAACTAGCATCGGACCCAAGCGAATTACTTTATGCAGAAACGCTAGGTCCAAAGCAGATTCACACTGCAGTTGGTTCAAGGAAAATGGGAAACAAGAGGGATGCAAAGCTCAACCTCTCTGCCATAAGGCATAGTCCCATTCTGTTCCCCTAAAACAGCATAAATCGGGCTCAATCATAACTCTAGGTCAACGCTTCTATTGTTCGTGTTCTTTGACAATCTTCCTGCTATCCATCGTGATTTGAGAAAAGTTTCCGGCCAATCGAGACCACCCATCTGTAGGATGGACCTATGGCCCATCCTCCGCACTTTCCTTGGGTTGTTTTAGTTATTTAATTACCTAACACATTAGTTGGACATGTAACAATCAGCTTCTTTAATTAACCCGTTAGGCACTCGTTCTTTCACATAATCATATCACTTGACAAAGAAAAACAATATTAGACAAATTCCTTATTAACAGGTTATCATATTTATCTTTGAAATACAAAAAGTCCAGCCCGTAGGCTTATCCACAATCCGCCCAAAGGTTATCCAGCAATCCACAAGGATCAATAATCCAAGTTTCTGCCTGTAGACTAGTATGCAGGCCTCGAGATCCAATCCCGAGTTACATTAGCCTCTTGTGCAAGGCCCGAACGATGAGGTATTTACGGCCAGAGCCCCCTCTGGCACCAAAGCGTCCTCCTGCTCCAAGTAGTGCTCAACGGAGAGTCCTCTCACAGCGGGTTCGGTCCACATGCCCAGCGCGGTTAACAACCCCCTTGGTTAGGGTCAGGTAGGCAGTCGGGGGTAACTGAAGCTTCCTCTCCCTTCAGGACTTCAACCTAAAGTATAGATATCCACTTATCTTTTAATTCATTGATCAAACAAAGCCAAACAGTGCTCTAAAATCTGTAGCAAGCACAAACATTTCCATTTATCATTTTTTGTTGGCAAACTGCTAAGGAATGAATCCTTCCTTTCGAATGCATCCAGCACTCGATCCGGGATGACTTGCAACTTGGCAAGATCTCCTATATCTTGGGTTAGGGCGTACCCTATTAACTTGACTTGGTCAAACCTTAAGTTCATCAGTTATTTCAGTTTATCATTTGGTCATTAGCTTCTAATCAATCTTCTTTACTCAAGCAAGATACTAAATTGGGATGATTATTCATCCTCTTGCAAGATAACTTACATAAGGACTTGCCATCCTCGTTGCGAGAATTCGGCCATTCCCTTGTGATCCAATCACAAGATCATATGACTCCACACTTGTTGCACAAGTGTCGCATTGAATGGAGTCCGAAAACAATCTATTCCTGATTACATTAGGCTAACCTCGTTAGACCTAGGGTTTCCAAGTTCCATCTTGTAAGATTCTTAGGGACAAACCCTAGCTCACTTTACAATTACATTTCACTATCCCTACATTCATCGAATGTGGGCAAGTATTTAAGGTATAGCAATTTCTTGGAATTTAACTCATTCCAAACGAGTACTCCAGGGTTTACATGTTTTAGGTTTATGCCAATTTGTTTACTCTAGAAAAAAATTTCGAGATCATTTCCACATGATTCATTGTCTATGCGTAAATTGATTTTTCAACCCTAACTTACCGATTTGAGGTCAAGGTTAGGTTAATTCCACTAACCTTCCTATACTTTGCGAACAAAATTCATGCTAAACAAGCAACTTTGTACTTGATAATTTATGCAATTGTCAAACGATAATCTCCTAGAGTTTATGCATCGTAAGAATCATTTCCACTTTGCACTTTCCATGATGATTCATTGCGAAGCGGGTATGGGCTAATAGTGCGATATAGTTTATGCATCTAGGCTTAAAACGAAGTATACTATTTTAATGGACATTAATCTAATTTTTAATTCATTTCAATGCATAAGGCTACTTGCTAGAAATGCATTTATGCTTCCTTTATTTTGCATGTTTTACTAAAAGCATTAATGACTAAGTTCCTTCGTCGTGAGCATTTAGGACAAAAATATATCCTATTCCTAGCAATTAACCTTGCATGATTGAATTAAAACAATATCTAATAAAAATTAGGAAGGAAAACCTAGGCTTGGGGTGAGATGTCCACGTGGATGCTGGGAGATGACCCTCCCACGGCTGCACCTTGGACTTTCTTAGGAGGCATCGCAATTGTAGTCTTTCCATCGTGGAAGTAGCCTTACAACTCCTCTTTGGAATTCCACTGTCGCTTCCTTGCACCGTCCGTTGAAAGTAGTTTAAGGAGGCTCCGTCCTTGAAGTAGGGATTTCGAAAGAAGGGATGTTTCAAACTCTTTTGCGGATAAGACCCATTAAAGCCATGGAAGGGGCTTAATGGCCTTATAATGACTCGCACAAACAGGGAATAAATAAAGTGTGGAATCCCTTATGAGGGTTTTTGAGTGGGAAAGGGATGTGTTAAAAGCCCTCAAACTCTCTTCTCTTTTATGAGTGGGGAAAAAGAACAAAGCTCCAAGGGTATTTTGCATGGGGTTTCAAGAGCACATGAAAGGAAGGGCTTAAGGGGATTTTTTTACGATAGGGGGTTTCAAGCGCAAAGGAAGGGCCTTAAGGAGGATTTAAAAACAAACCGGGGAGATAAGACCTTAAAGGTTAAAACCCTTTTATGGGGGGAAAACCCTAAGGGGGAAACTCCAAGGGAAATAGTAACCTTAAAGGTTATAAGTAAGGGTCTAAGGATGCTTAGGCAAATTTGGAGGAAAGGGTTTCAAGAGGCCATGCAAAGGGGTTTCAAGATGCCTCAAGGGAAGGGGGAAAAAAAAGATTTTTAAACACGGGGGGGGGAGGGGTAATAGAGGAAAAAAAAAGGGGGGCTTGGTAAGCCCAACCTTGGAAGCTTCCAAGGCCTCTTGAGGCTGCACGTGGAAGGGAGGAAGGCATCGACGATGGCAGTGATCTCCCTCTCTGATCATCACAATTTCTTTGTCATCAGTAGGATGGAGACTTCCCTCCCCGCAACACAGTAGGCGGCAGCCTCTACCTCGTCTTTCCCGATCTTTGCCCCCCCGTTTGCTCAACACAGCATTGAGGTGGACCTCCCTCCTTCCTTCTTTACTCGACGGCAGTAGCCTTATCTTCCATCACTCCATCCCTCACAAGTTAAACATGGAGACTTACTCTCTCCTTTCTGCAATAGGGCGGCGCTCAACATCCTCTACCCGGTGTCTGGTGGCCCCCTCAATTATATAGGGGAGGGGATAATATCCTCCTCCCCCTTGCATGTCGACGGGCATGTATCATTGCCCTTGGCAAGCTCCAGCAAGGAGCTTGCCTACTTACTAATCCCCCTCTTCCTCTAGCTCGACTGTGGCTGGAGGAGAATTGAAATTAAAAAAATTTACTTTTATATCATTAAAAGGAATTATCTCTATGATTATCCTACCCTTAAGAGGGTTTCATATGCGAATGGTCTATTTATCCTTTCGGAGTTGTTACATTCTCTCCCCCTTAGAGGAATCGAGATGTCCTCATCTCGAGATAAACTAGGGATATTGATGGTTGAGAGTGCCTTCATCTATCCAAGTGGCATTCTCTTCGGGATAATCTTTCCACTGGACGAGGCATTCTATCAAGGTTCTGGATCTTAATTGTCTCTCCCTAATGTGTAAGATCCTGTCAGGCTTTAGTTCAAGGACTCCTTGACTAGGCATTACAACTTGTTGGTTATTGAGTACATGGTTAGGACTAGGTACATATTTCTTCAATAGGCTGATATGGAATACATTGTGAACCTTTAGGTTCTCAGGGAGTTGCAATCTATAAGAAGTAGGTCCTAGGCATTTGAGGACCTTGTATGGTCCACAATACCTTGAACTTAGCTTCTTGTAATCTCCTAAGGATAGGGAACTCTTCTTAGGGCATACGCGAATGAAGACCATGCTCCTTCTTCGAAGATTCTATCTTGACACTTCAAATCCGCGTATGCCTTCTGTCTATCCTTGGCCGCTTGGATGCCTTGTCCTATTGACTTTATTTGGTCATCCATCTCTTCCAACATCTGCCTTGAAGCTTCAACACTTAAGGTTGGATCTGAGAAGTTTAGGGGACTTTGACAATCATGACCATACAATGCTTGGAAAGGGGTCATCTAAATGCTTTGGTGGTAAGAAGCATTGTAGGAAAATTCAACCAAAGGCAAGTATTGAATCCACCTCTTTGGCTCTCGACAATAGTATGCCCTTAGCATATCCTCGATGACTTGATTTACCCGCTCTGTTTGGCCATCCGTTTTGGGATGGTAAGCAGTGCTAAAACAGAGTTGAGTCCCAATGGCTTCAAAGATAGCTCTCCAGAAGTGTGACGTGAAGAGAGAATCACGATCACTAATGATTCTTCTGGGTAAACCATGTAGCTTGAATATCTCCTTGATAAACAATCTTGCAATGTCTGAGGCTTTATAGTTTGTCTTTACGGGAATAAGGTGTGCAACCTTAGTAAGAAAGTCAACCACAACCATGATGGAGTTGTATCCTCCCTGGACTTGGGGTAGGCCTACAACAAAATCCATACTGTCCCGTTTCATTTGAGGAATGTCAAGTAGTTGTAGTTTCCCTGGCATCTTGACATGTTCGGCTTTGATAGGTTGACAAGACAAACACTCGGTGACATATTTGAGAACGTCATCTTTAAGCCTCTCCCAATGGTAGCTCTTCCTAACTACATTAATAGTCTTGGCATAGCCATGATGTCCTACGAAAGGAGAATCATGAGCTTCCCACAATATCTTCTACTTAAGTGACTGGCTTGCTGGTATACACAGCCTTCTTCTATAGTAGACAAGTCCACTATTAATAGAAAATTCCTGATACTTTGCCTGCAACCTTTGGTTCTGATCCTTGATAGAGATCTCCCTTAGCATTGTTTGGTAGGCCAAATCATGGCATGCATCCTCTCTAGCTAGCTCAAGTATAGGGTTGTTTGGCATAGATATTTTAGTAGCTAGAGATCTAGCTATTGATGGATTCTGTAAGATTAGAGAATTTAGGAATGCCTTTTGACTAAGTGCAATGGCAACTACATTCTCTTTTCCTAGTCGGTACTTGATTTCAAAGTCATACTCCTCCAGTACTTCTATCCACCGACGTTGCCTCATGTTGAGCTCATTTTGGGTAAAGATCCATTTGAGACTCTTATGATCAGTTACTAGGGTAAACTTGTTACCCAATAGGTAGTGTCTCCAAAGATTTAGAGCATGAATGACAGCTAGTAATTCCAAATCATGTGTAGCATAATTCTTCTCATGACTTTTTAATTTCCTTGAAGAGTATGCTACAGGATGACCTTCCTGCATGAGTTCACACCCTAAGGCAAGAATGCTAGCATCAGTTTACTACCTTGAATTCTTTATTGAGGTCTGGAAGTTTTAGAATAGGTGCTGATACCAATCTTTGCTTCAATCTGTCGGGGCTATTTTGTTCGGGAGTTGACCATGCAATGGTTGTTTGCTTCTTTAGTAAGTCTGTTAGAGGTGCTGCAATCAAAGCATAGTTTTTTATGAAGAACCTATACCATCTTGTCAATCCAAGAAATATGTGTATCTCTTTGACAGATATTGGTATTGGCCATTCTAGCATATCTCTGACCTTGGCTGGGTCCACTAAGATTCCTTCTGCTGATACTATGAATCCCAGATATTCAATTTGACGTTTGAAGAATGCACACTTCTTCATCTTAGCATACAGCTTATGTGGCCTCATTGTCTCAAGGACAATCCGAAGTTGGGGCTCATGATCTTCTTCCTATTTGGAATAGACTAAAGTGTCTTCGAAGAAGACAAGCACGAAATCATCAAGATATGGCCTAAAGATTACTTGCATTAACCTGTTGAAGGTGGCAGGTGCATTCGTAAGTCCGAATGACATAACTAGAAACTCAAAGTGCCCATATCTTGTATTGAAGGCAGTCTTGGGGATATCTTCTTCCTTGATCCTTATTTGATAATAGCCTGACCTGAGATCAATCTTGGAGAAGATCTTTGAACCTTGAAGACGATCAAGAAGCTCATCTATTCTAGGAATAGGGTACTTGTTCTTGACCGTTGATTGATTCAATCCTCGGTAATCAATACATAGTCGAAGTGTCCCGTCTTTCTTTTTCTAGAATAGTACTGGAGATCCCTATGGTGAACTGCCATGCAAGATGTAGCTCTGATCTAGTAGTTTCTTGAGTTGTTCGTTCAACTCAATTGCTTCTAGTATGGACATTCTATAAGGTCTCTTTGCAATTGATGCAACTCTTGGTACTAACTTAATCTCATGATATATTTTTCTTTGGGGCGGGAGTTCTGTCAACTCTTCAGGGAATACGTCCGCGTATTCCTTTAGCCAAGAAGGTCCTTCATTAGACTCTTGCTTTTGATCTAACTTGTTGAGTTTGATCAAGTAGACAGGTAATCCTTTTCTGACTCCTTTTATGATCCGAGATACTTTGGCCAATTGGATTCTTGGCACTCTAGCCTCACCTTGGGTTGTGACTAATTCCCTTTTAGAGTTTCAAAAGGAAACTTGACCCTTTCCACAATGGATGTGGGAGTCATTAGGCTTAAGCCAATCTATTCCTAGTAGACACTCATGGATACCTAAATTCATGACTCTGAATTTGACTAAAGTCTTCTTTCCTCCCAGAAAGAATTCCACCTTAGTAGTTTGCCTGGTACATGTAACCTCACGGCCATTTGCCAATTCCACAAGCAAGGTAGGTGCTTCTACTATGGCTATTCCTAATCTTTTTGCACATGATGGTGAGATAAAGGAATGTGTACTGCCACAATCAATCAAGGTCTTGAAACTTTTACCTTGATAGTCCAAGAATCACCGAGAACTGGTGATTTGGGCCTTTCTTATGTAGAGCGGCATGGACTGTCGCCCTTTCAAACTCTGCTTCCATGGTCAGATCTTCTTCTTCTTCACACATTTGCTTATTGGCAATGCAGGCGGTTCTTCCTCTGCCTCAAGTAGCAGCTCCTTGACCATGGCCCGTTCCTTGGAAAGGTACTTGGCAATATCTTCCACCAAGCTTGGGACATTGCCTCTTGAAGTGACTGGTTCGTTGCAGTGGAAACAACGGAGGTTTAGGCCATTACTTTGAGTAGGAACAAAGTTGTTGACATTATTAGTCCTTGCTTTCTTTCTTTGTCCCTGATTATGACCTTGAACTCTCTTCATTTGAGGTCTGAATGCTCCTCTATTTGGGTCATTATAAGACCAAGCTTTGTTACCCCTTCATCTAGACTGCACCTCCTCAATTATAGGCGCCGCTCGAATGAGTGTTTCCTAAAGATCTAATGTACGCATAGATTCGAGACGGGTATTTACTGGTGGATTTAAACCCGCACAAAATTTGGACACCTGCTATGTCATGTCCATCTGTGGTGCATACTTTAAAAGTGAGATGAATTTAGATTAGTATGCGTCAAGATTGAGCCCCAACTGTTTTAGCTTGTAGAACTCATTCATTTTCTATGTGCGATATGTAGATGGTAAGTATCTTCCCTGCACGGCTTTCTTTAGCTTCTCCCAGGTAACGGATCCCTCCGCGATCCCTTGATCCCTGCACCATTGCTTCCACCAAAGCCTGGCTTCGCCAGTGAGCTTTAGCTTGGCGAGCATAGCCTGATTGGCGGGTGCAGTAATGGCTGCTTCGAAGTAATCCTCCATAGATTCAATCCAAATTTCAGCATCAGCTTGGACAGACCTGCCTCTCCTGTCAAACTTAGGCGGCTTAATATGCTTGAGAAGAAACTTCTTCTCCTGGATTACAGCAGTACTTGATGTAGAAGGTGAACCAGGAATCTGTACCTGGGGTTGTGCTTGGATAAAGGTTTCTTAACATTATTATATGATAATCATTATTGATTACATCTTCAATTCTGCTATCACATAAGCAATATAGCTACTTAACTTTTTATCAATTCTCATGCACAATCAGACATTGATAAAAGGAAGTCTTATTTGTATTTATATGGGCATAGCCCTTTCGGAATACAACATTTCTTGCGATGATAAGCCAACTGTTACATTTAGTTTGGGGAGAACAACGTTGTATTACATTTATCTATAGGAACTGTATAATAGTATGGTTTCGGGTCATGGATCTTCAAGAATTGGTAAGTTATTGGAAGTTCAGGGTATCCTTTCCTTTGGAACCCATTCTTTTCATGACTCCCTAACACTTTAATCCTATCGGCAGGGATTACACGGGTTACTTCCTCATATGCATATGAGTTCATCTCAACCCTCAGACCTCAAATATGTAAAGTTGATTTTACGTGAGCTTCCACAAAAATGAACAGTTTCACGACTTTCAGGTCTTCCAACCACTTGATTCTCTTTAGGTTGGTTTGTAGATAAGCAAACTGGTGGGCAGATATATAGTAGATTCCTGAAGCACATGTCCATCTTCATTCCATGTACAAAGGTGATGGATTATATATTTTCTCTAGGATGTTCATCATCTCAACCCTTTGTCAATAATGTAGAGAATGCATTGCAGTCATAAACATGATTCAAAATACTAAGAACTTGTTCCACACTTTGTAATTCTGCAAGACAGCATTGAAGGTGAGGAAATGTTTGGAACATTAACATTTGCTTTACTTCTTCTTATTAAGATTTCATAAAACAATTCCATTGTTGGTTCACTCTGATACCAACTGTAACGTGTCCACTTGTATCTTTAGGACACGTCTTAGCAGTCCATCAGAAAGGATGTTTAGAAAGCTCCCCTAGCACTCCCATGGAATGTTACAGGGTTTGCAATCTAGGGCATTCCACGTCTGCCATGTAGCAGAAGCATTCTGGCCATTCCCACTTAGGATTGACCTGAATTAGGGTTTTTCTTATTAGTCATTTTCTAATGGAAACTAGCGTCAGACCCAAGCAAACTACTTTACGCAGAAACGCCAGGTCCGAAGCGGATTCACGCTGCACTTGGTTCAAGGAGAATGGGAAATAAGAGGGATGCAAAGCTCAACCTCTCTGCCATAAGGCATAGTCCCATTCTATTCCCCTAAAACAACATAAATTGGGTTCAATCATAACTCTAGGTCAACGCTTTTGTTGTTCTGTTCTTTGACGATCTTCCTGCTGTCCATCGTGATTTGAAAAAAGATCCCGACCAACCGGGACCACCCATCCGTAGGACAAACCTATGGCCCATCCTCTGCACTTTCTTCGGGTTGTTTTAGTTCTTTAATTACCTAACACATTAGTTGAACATGTAACAATAAGCTTCTTAAATTAACCCGTTAGGCACTGGTTCTTTCACATAATCATATCACTTGACATAGAAAAAAAATATCAGACGAGTTCCTTATTAATAGGTTATCATATTTAACTTTGAAATATAAAAATTCCAGCCAGTAGGCTTATCCACAATCCGCCCGAAGGCTATCTAGCAATCCACAGGGATCATTAATGCAAGTTTCTGCTCATAGACTAGTATGTGGGCCTTGAGATCCAATCCCGAGTCATGTTAGCCTCTTCTGCAGGGCCTGGAAGGCAAGGGATTTACGGCCAGAGCCCCCTCTGGCACCAAAGCATCCTCCTGCTCCAAGTAGCACTCAACGGAGAGACCTCTCATGGCAGATTCGGTCCACATGCCCGGCACGGTTAACAACCCCCTTGGTTAGGGTCAGGTAGGCAGTCGGGGGTAACTGAAGTTGCCTCTCCCTTCAGGACTTCAACCTGAAGTATAGATATCCACTTATCTTTTAATTCATTGATCAAACAAAGCCAAATAGTGCTCTAAAATCTGTAGCAAGCACAAACATTTCCATTCATCGTTTTTTGTTGGCAAACTGCTAAGGAATGAATCCTTCCTTTCGAATGCATCTAGCACTCTATCCGGGATGACTTGCAACTTGGCAAGATCCTCTATATCCTGGGTTAGGGCATACCCTATTAACCTGACTTGGTCAAACCTTAAGTTCATCAGTTATTCCAGTTTATGGGGTGGTCATTAGCTTCCAATTGATCTTCTTTACTCAAGAAAGATAGTAAATTGGGATGATTATTCATCCTCTTGCGAGATAACTTGCGTAAGGACTTGCCATCCTCATTGCGAGAATTTGGCCATTCCCTTGTGATCCAATCACAAGATCATATGACTCCACACTTGTTGCACAAGTATCGCATTGAATGGAGTCCCGAAACAATCTGTTCCTGATTACATTAGGCTAACCTCGTTAGACCTAGGGTTTCCAAGTTCCATCTTGTAAAATTCTTAGGGACAAACCCTAGCTCACTTTACGATTACATTTCACTATCTCTACATTCAGTGAATGTGGGCAAGTATTTAAGCTATAGGCGTTTCTTGGATTCCAAAGAAGCCCAAAATAGAAACATCAACAATGAGATCCATGCTACTAGCATTGCCACCAGTGACTAATTATGATTAATATGTATAGGAGCTCCAAGAAGATAGCTAGAAAATATGAAAGAGGAAAGAAACGCCGATATGCCGGAGCTATAGATTGAAAAGAGGCATTCATTGCCTATTATCTCAAGAAGATGAATAATGTTGCTATTTATCAAAGGCAGTTCAATGAGTTGAAGAAGGAATTAGAAGCAAAGAAGAAGGTGGAGGTGAGAAAAGAAGAAGAAGGCACATAATAACTTCTATTGCAAGGGATAGAAGGGCAGGCTAGGAAGCTCCAATTGGAGAAGGTAGAAAAGGAAACAAGCTTGGAAATAGATTTTTCAAGCTTCATGCAAGGACACAAAGACATAGAAGAGGTCCTTGAGCAACTAAAGAAGACCATGGATGAGCTCATAGGAGTTGAAAAGAGTGAAGAATCAAGCTTGACATGCACAATATGATAAAGAGAAAAAGAAAAAGAGAGCTACTATTGAAAGAATTGCAAGAGACCAAGGCACAAAAGGACAAGGTGTGTACTCAAAAATTGCTAGAGAGTCACAGAACTGACTCCTCAAGACCCTCCAAGGGTAAGAAAGACTACAAGAAGAGTTGAATTTCCACAAACAAGACAATGTAAAAATGCTTGACATTTGGAAAGAACAAGAAGAAGTGATGGCCAAATTATCAAGACAGGTAGGTGATAGTCAAGGAAGGATGGAAGTGAAGGCCAAGGGTTGGGAAGAGAGAGATATTGGAAGGGTCAGAGACTTGTCCAATCGGCTTGTTGTAGCAGAAAGTGGAAGGATCATGGTAGAGGCAAGGGCTAAAGCAATGGAGGTTGGACTAGAGGTCCAACTATTAACCCTAAGTCGAGATGGCGGAGAAATGAAGGAAAAAGTAGTAAAAATATGGAAAAAGAGCAAAGACATTCAGGCAGCCTTGTAAAAGAGCATTAGGCTCCCTCCTATGCCAATTGTAAACTATTCGATGGGTGTAGGCTAGTGGCATAAGGCTAAAAGAGGGAAATAGAGAAAGGACCTTGCCAAAACTACCGGTCATGTAAAAAAGGGATGGGTGCCCATGGGATTTTGGGGTTTGTATATAAAGTTCAAAAAGTGAATGGAAGCTCATTCTTTTGGTGTGTGGCTAACAAGAGTTCTCTTCTTCTTCTCTTCTCCTTGCTTGTGTGTGCTCTTGAGAGAGGGAGTGTGAGAGTGTGAGGGAGTGAGTGTGTGGGAGTAAGGGATCAAGAGAGTGAAGCTTTTCACCATCTCCTCTTCTCTTTTTTTCTTCTTTTTTCTCGCGCGCGTGGCTATGGTGGATGGAGCTTGGAGATGGAGGAGGCTTGAGGATGCTTGAGCTAGCATCTAGGATTGTGGGGCTACCGGCATGTGCGAGAGAGGAGGAAACTCATTTCGGCATCAAGATAAGCTCAGTACACTCGTAGGATCAACGGCACATCGGCTAGGTGAGAGATAGCCATTAGAGCTCCTTGAAGTGCTTGAAACAATAAGCAGCCAGTTGGTCTTGGCGGTTGAGCATGAGCTCCCTCTACACCAGCAATAGGCCTTCCTAAATACTATGCTTCATGTAACTCAAGAAAGAGATGAGGATGACATAGAGGGCCTAAAGAAGAAATTGGAAAGCACAAGAAGAGCCATAAAGTATGGGCTCCAAGAACACACCCCCAGAACCAGCTCAAGCCTAAGTCTAGAATAACAAAGGCAAATTCTGTTGCAAAGAAGGGCTATCTCGAGAAGACTTAGAGCAACAAGGAATTGGAGACCGTAGACAGAGCCACCGATCACAACCACCCAAGCAGAACCATCAATGGGGAAAGACCTAGATCTTGAGCTGCTTGATGACCCTAAAGGTCAGTTTGCTAAACAAAGCGCACCCTTTCCTCCATCAACAAAAGTAGAAAGGCCAAGAAGAAGACATGACTGCCTTGGACTCCGACCATCCATCACTCACTTGCTAGATGAGTTCATAGCATCCCCTGACCCAGCCTTCCTTACCACCGATAAAATTACATCTATCTCTTGTGAATCCTATTAAAATATAATCCATTACCATCAAAAGAGTGCCTTCCACCTCTCTACTTTGACGTCAGTACCAAAATAGAGAGCTCATGTGTAATTACTCATGTTGAGGGCCACTCTCTTGCCAGCATTTTGCATGAGCCTCTTAGAAGACATGAGTGATAGTAGGTTCTCAAAGGGTAACTATCCTTTCCTCTCTACTACCCTATTCAATTAAAGGATTAATCAGAAGGGATACATGTTAAGCCCTGCATCCATTAGCAAATCGTTTAGGCCCCCTCGTGAAGCTCCTAAAGCACATGAGGATGACACCTAGCTTGTCTCCTCCTACTTGTACCAAAAAGAAAAAAAGAAAAGAAAGGAAACATAAAAAGAAAAAAATGAAATTTTAAGAAAATAAAAGAGAAAATAAAGAAAAAGGGAAAGAATAAACAAAGTCCACTATAACATCAGAGTGCCACAGCCACTGCACCTAGGGGTTCTCAAGTTAGTGTGTCCGATGGCTTCGGTTAGTCAACTCTGTGGCTAACCCCCTAGCCCCTTGTTCTCCCACTTCACACTTAGGGCTCATCAAGGACACGACACATCTAGGAGGTCACACTCGTTAGACTTGTCTTCCTCTTAAGCTACACCCACTGCAACTCCCCTTTACATGAAGTGGGTCCTCAAGTGTGAGACAACACCCCAAGCTTGATCCAACTCCAAGTTCCATTGGCACACACACAATGCACTGCACGAAAAGGTAGACACACCCCCTAGATAGTGCAACGCCTTTTCCTTTTCAGGTAAATTCGACCAACCACGATTACCCATCAACTTCAGCGGCCATATCACCCACTCAATCCACTTTCAACCTCCACAACCTAAAAGATATGCTTCTTCTCGATATCCAATCCCTGCAAGGTCCCATCATGGACCTCCATGACAACCCTTCAACCACGCGAGCCCTCATCAACAAAGCCCACAAGTATCATGGGACTAGCACTCGACTAGGAGGGGGGTAATGTTTACCCTAGTGCAAGAAAGGAAAAAAAATAAAAAATAAGGAATCAAAAGAAAAATTTAAAATATAGGGCAAAAATAAGAGGGAAAAGTTCCAAAAGCACAAAGACACCTTAAAAACCCAAGGTGAGTGCATAAAATGGAAGAGGTGCATTTCAAAATACAAAGGCACCCCTAAATCCTTGTAAAAGAGCACCATGCTCCCTCCTGTGAAATTTCTAAAGAGTAGATGGGCATGGGTGAAGCCACAATGTAAATAGAAGGAAATAGGAAAAGAGGACATAGGCTAAAATACCGGTCATGTAAAAAAGGGGTGGATGCCCAAAAGGGATTAGGGCATTTGTATAAACACCAAAAAGTGAATAGAGAAGCTCATTCTTGTGTGTTATTTCTTGCTTCAGCTTGTGCTTGAGAGAGAGAGTGAGGGAATGAGGGAATGAGTGTGTGAGGGTGAGGGACCGTGGTGGAGAAGCTCTCCATCTTCTCCTCTCTTCTTTTTCTTTTTCTTCTTCTTCTTCTTCTTCTTCTCACATGTAGCAATGGAGCATGGAGCTTGGAGCTAGGGAATTAAGCTTGCTTGATCTTTCATCTTGGATTGTGGAGCTACGGGAGTGCTTGAGGGAGGAGGAAACTTGATCAAGCATGGAGGTAAGCTCACTACACTCATGGGTGAGCGTGTACATCTATGTGAGAGGTAATCATTGCACTTGTCTTGAAACACTTGAAACAACAAGTAGTCAGCGGGTCTTGGCAGTCGAGCATGAGCTCCCACACAACAAACTCTCAATCATTCCTCAAACCACTCATCTACAAGGATAACCTCTCAATAAAAAAGAAAACAAACCAAAATAGTAGCAAAATAGACCCATCAGAACCACACTGTAGAACCAATCAAAACATCATAACTCAACTAAAAACCATTAGAGCTTCTCAAATCTACTCAATCTATTCTAAAACACTTCAAAACACTTCCAAATTATCCAAAAATCAATCAATCAACTAAAAATTAAAAAAAAACCTAAAAATCCAACAAAAACTAGCTAAATATAGAGTAATCTCACCATTCAACAATCACAAAAGGAAGTAGAGTTAGCCACTTGCTTAGTTTAAATGCTGCAATTCCTACTATGAATGCTACTATATATGCTAGAGAAAAAGGAGTGGTTGCAGACATTGAAATATGGTACAAGCGTATTAGACATACAAATGTGTAAATACTAAAATTAATAATTCCAAAGGATTGATTAAAGGGTTGCCTACTTTTAGAGTTGCAAAATTTCATAAAGTGTGTGAAGCATGTCACTTTGGTAAGCAGGCAAGATGACCTTTTTTTACATGATAGAGATATGAGTAGAAATATACTTGATGTTGTATATACATATGTTTAGGGGCCTACACAAAACATATCTCTTGGTGGTACCAAATATTTTTTTATGTTTATTTACGATTGTTCAAGAAAGCTCTCGGCATATTTCAAGAAGGAAAATAGAGCATGGTCAAAAAATATGGGAGAGTATATTATCAACAATGGATTTTATGTTTTTGATACTGATCACTCACTTTATATGAGAAAGGGATATCCAAACCTGGTCATCATAGTCATCTATGCGGATAACTTGATTATTATAACTCATAGTGACAGTGGGATTGCTAAAGCTAAGGACTTTCTGAAGCAGAAGTTTGAGAAAAAGGATGGGTGAGCTAAGTTACTTTATTGGTATTGAGATGATCAGATGTGATGATGGTATATGATTGTCTCCAACATGGCTTGGATATGTTGTCCAAGTATGGTATGATAGCAAAATGTAAAGTTAAATGTTGATGTTGGGGATGAGATAAAAGACCCTACTATGTTCAGGAGGATAGTAGGGAGTCAGATTTACATGACTATCACAAGGTCGGACTCTTGAGTTATTCTATTGGCCTTGTTAGTTAGTTTATGCAAATGCCTAGAAAGCCTTATTTGGATGTAGTTAGATGTATATTGAGGTATGTGAAGTCCACTTTTCATTATGGACTTTTTTATGAAACAAGTAAAAATATACAGATATTTGGATACACAGATGTAGATTGGGATGATAGAAGATCTATCAATGGATTCATTTTTTCCCTTGGTAGTGCAACACTTATATAGAATAGCAAAAAGTAACCTATGGTTGCTTTATTGAGTACAAACGTTGAGTACATAGGTGTTACTATGGAAACATGTGAGGGGATATGGCTACAAAAGTTATTGGGTGATTTAGATGTGCAAGGAGATAGTCCAATTTTCATTCACTATGACAATATGAGTAGCATACACCTAGCTATAAATCTAGTGTTCCATGCTAGGAAAAAACACATTGAGGTGCATTACCACTTTGTGAGAGAAAAGATAGTTGCAATAGAGGTTGACTTGGGATATGTCAGTATACAAGATCGGATTGTTGACATCTTCACAAAGACATTAGATGCAGAGAAGATTTGGAAATTTTTTAAGCTTACTTGGAGTTGTAGAGATGCAATTGAGCTTGAGGGGAAGTATTAAGATGACAAGATTAACATGTGTGGAGATGATAATGGACCACCTATCTAGATAGGTCCACATGTCTACACTTAGAAAATTGGTGGTTATTATAATCCTCACATGGCCAGTAACTTAACACTTATTATATTTTGTTTGTTGCACCTTCCTACAATTGTCATATTTATAGTGCTAGTTGATTAGTATAGTTAGTTATGCATTGTTTGACTTACTAGGCCACTTTCCTTTATGTTGTATCTTATCTATACTTTGTGTACATTGTGTTGTGTGGAAAAGAAGAAGAAGAAACTAGCAAAAAAATGTTTTAATCTCGATCTCTCTTCTTCTGTTCTTGAGTGAGCTTCTTCTTGTATGTATGGTGTGTGTCTTTGGTGCAGTAGCTCAAGCAAGTCCCCCCATCATGTGATTCTTGACGCATGACCCCTCCTTTCTTAGGGATGGATGCCCAGAAATACTAGTTAAGAGGTGAAATAACCTTGAGGGATTGAGAGCCCTCATGGGGGATTAAGATAGCTTTGTGGAAGTTGGGATCCTTGTGGGGATCATAATAAAGAAATTGAATCCTATTTAAAAAAATTCTTCTCTTATAAATTATTTATGTCTTGTACCTAAATTATGTGGAATGAGCATTATGTAGTATGATAATAAAAGAAGTTGTTTTTATATTTTTTTGGTGTATGGTAGCATGTTTTGCTCATTAGATAACTAAAACAAACTTATTGAGAAAAGTGAAAGGCCTCATTCTTAACTATCGAGAGTCTATGATTGAGTGGACTTGATCAATCACAAAACTTTCCTAAAAATTACATAGAGCTATTAGAACATGACCAACCAATTCGATATGATAGATAACCTATTTAAGTCAATTTTAGGGGACTGAAGTGTAGTTGAGTATATATCCTAATGGCCATGAAAGCCCAAAAGGTAGCTCCACTCTTACCTTTGGTCGGTTATAAACTAACCCTTCTTAGATCACATGTGTTCAAGGCCTATTTATAAATATCATTATTTGTGATTTTTTTTTAAATAAAACTCTATTCAACCTATAAGTAACTCCATCATATGGGACCCTTCTATATGTACAAAATGTGTAAAAATGGTATTTTCAAAATCCCTTATGTTGAACCCACATGATGCATACTATTCGAGAAACAAATCCCTAGGACTCAAATTCCATTAGTGACCTTAGTTTCTTACTTTCATATGTGGATATAGTGGTTTAAGATTAGCCTATGTAATTGTGTCTTTAAATGTCATGAGAAAGAATACATGTATGCCAAGCAATAATTCAGTTATGTAGGTGTGGGTATTCCTACTATCAAGGGGTATGGATTCTAATATACAGGGATGGACAGTGCCATGCTTTTATGGTTGTTGTTGGCTATTTTCTTTATTTAAGTCATGTTCTTCAAACATATGAATCTCTATTTCTATATTACGAGATCATACAAGGATTTAAGTTATGAATGTTGAGGTGTAGATAGAGAATATGTTGGTATTTTATGTTCTTTATTCTATGTATTCCTTGTGTTTTTGCTAAGCACGCCTTAAACACCTTGGCGATCTTGCTATTTTCATGGGAAAATTTCTTGTGATTTAGGCTTCAGGCCTAGGAAGAAGGAAAGGGATATGGTTTGCTAATGAAGCAATAAATTGCAAGGGTCAGCCAATGAATGAGGACAATATTGGTAGTTATGTAATTGTTGATCAGAGACAGCCGATATTTTCCAAGAAGATGTATCCCATCATCTTTGCATAAGACACATCTTGTAGTCATGTTGTTTGTAGGAGGACATTTTGAAATTCTTATTCTTGAAGAATTCGATTTCTTCAAAAGTTTTTAATGATGGGGATTCGAGGCTGATCCTATAGGTTTCATATTTCAATTTGTAGATTCTTGCTTCTAATTCACATTGAAACTTTCATATCTCTTATCATTTTGAGAGTTGCAAGAAGAAGCCATCATATTAGGATTTTAGGATGGTATATTCATAAAGAAAGGTTATCGTCAATTCCAATCTGCAATTTTAGCACAACATATTGCTGTGAACAATTATGTCGTGTACTATATGTCTATATGTCATTCTTGTAAATCAAGTGTGATTTGTGTATCTGATCTCAATTCAAGAGAAATAAAGGGGCTCTACTATTCAAGATAGTGTGTTTTCTTGATTAAGGCACATATATGGAATGAATAGTTATTAAATCAAGTGGTTGGAATGCCAATGGCATTGAGACCACCGGCTAAGATGCCTTCTATGGGCAGCCTTTATGTCAGACAAATACCCTTATTTATCCAATCCTATCCTCACTAGGAGAAGATCTCGGGAAATCAGGGAGGCCCTAACAAGACAGCAACAACAGGTTGCAGGGATGAATGATAGGAGTGAATTAGAAGTCTTGGGTAGGCTAGATGAGGAGTAGTTTATTGATGCAGAGGGCAGCCTTTTGTGGAAGGGGGTACCTCTATAGCTTCTTCAATAGCATATCATTCCCCTTAAACTTCAATAGACTCTCCAAATTTATCAGATGATGAGGCACTATTACCTCTTGAATAGTAGGAGACCCCTCCCAAGTAGGCATTTGAAAGGCTATAGCATATAGTGATGGGAACAATAATTTTTTAAAGGAATGCTAGAATCCCAGCTTAGAGGGTGTTGAATTTTAATCCTTTACCACCTCCAAGGAAGCTTATGAAGAAAATCATAATGAATTCGAATCACTTAGTTAATCCAAAGGTTCAAGCATCCAAATTTTAGACAAAAGGAAGGAGGATCGTGACTACCAAGTTGCACAATTTGAGACAAGGTGGACAGCCAGCGGATTTAACTAGATGGATGGGGATCAAGTTAAAAAACAACAGTTTGTTGCTACCTTCCACGGAAAGGCCATGGATTGGTTTTCTAGTTATGGTATGGTAGCATTCAATTCATATGATGATTTAAAAACAACATTCTTGGGTAGGTTCCATAAGGAAAAGCCTCCGAGAGATATTCTTAGGAAGATTAAGAAGATCAAACAAAACACTATGTTGGTGGAGGACTATGCCTAGACGTTTAAGAATCTGTTGAACAGGCTAGATACCGATGATACACCTTCAGTGGAAATGCAGATCACTTATTTTATGAAGGCCCTGAGGGGTAAGATTAGGAACCCCATTGCCAATGTGGAGATGGGTCAAAATGATACTTTGGATACATTGATTAGGGTTGCAATGAACGTGGAAAGGAGACTTGGTACTTCCAGATCTAAGACCAGTAAGGATGAGGACTCTTCGGATTCAGATTCTAATGAAGACTCGGATTCAGATTTAGATATAGATAGTACTGATGGTGAGGAAAACAATGACAATTAAGATCTAGATGATAATTCTAATGACTTTGATGATGAAGAGTCTAGTAGGAAAAAGCATAAGGAGAAAAAGAAGAAATCATGATCAACCAAGACTAAGAAGAAAAATGTAAAGGATAAAGATAAGAAAAAGTTAGAGGATAGCAAGTTGGATAAGATGATTAAACATAAGTTGAAATATTTGGGTCTTTCTAAAACTAAGAAGAAGGAAAAAAATTGCGAGATTTGTCAAAAAAGGGGAAATGAAACTAGGACTTGTTGGTATAATCCTAAAGTTAGGATGGCATAGCAAATGCTTGTGATGTAGCCTAGGCCGAGATCTATTTAGCCAGCTGCAGTGAATCATATTATTACTAATACCATACCACAATGACCCTTTAGAGGACCTAGAAGAATGTAAGCAAGATAGCCTTGCGGAAATTTTGAGCCAATAGCAACAAACCACCCAAAGGGAGCATGCCACTATTGTGGAGGTTAAGGAAACTTTCTTGGACCAAACTATGAACTTTGGGTTAGGCATAGGACTGAGAGAGGAATGCCAGTAGTAGCAAGGTACCGCAATGACAAAAGACTTGCAGGATCATCTCAGCAACAGCATCCATGTGCCCTAGTTGCAACAGTCCTTATAGAGTTACATAATCATCAAGATGAGAAGCGGCAAGTTCCTGACGGTGCAGAAACCGTTGGTTGTAGAAATATTCAATAAAGGTAGGTTCCAAAAGGGGCAAAGGAGGTGTCAGGTAACATTAATGCTACAAGTATGCAATTCATTGTGATTTTTCTAATTGTATTGAAGTAGAGGAATGTCAAGAGGAATCAATGGTCTAAGCAGTAACTAGAAGCTAGGCAAGTGTGAAGCCTGATTGGCAGGAGCAAGAGAAGACAAGGAAAAAGACAACCAAGCAAGTTAGAAAGTTGCAAAAACTTGATGAAAATTTTGAATCTGATCAAGCTGAAAAACCTAAACTGCAAGAGAAATTTCCTGAATGTTAGAAGTATGTCCATGAATAGAAAAATCGGTTTCTCGATAATCAGGAATAGTTTTTTGATAGCACAGTTTGCTGAAAAATTACAGCAAGGAGGTTTAGAAGAGTTATTTCAAGCTTTAGTAAAGTGTTCCTTCCATTTAACCTTGGAGAAAATTTTGGACTTGATACCACAATTTAAAGAGAAATGGCTTATGAAGATTAAGAAAAAGCACTAGGAAGTCCTTGAAAGGACAATAGTTCAAGATCATGCAGTTCTTGACTATCGGGTAGTTATACCAACTCAACAAGAAGATGTGGATTACCAAGTTCCTACTATTCAAGTTGAGTATGCAGGAAGAAAATATGATGATGTCCTATTTGATTGAGGTTCAAGAGTTAATATACTCCTTGAGCATACATATTTCTCAACCAAGCAAGAAGAGTTATCGCCAACTCCATTTCAGGTTAAGATGGTAGATCAGAGAAGGTTACAACCCTTGGGTGTTTTACGGAATTAACAAATTTGAGTGATTGGTTTGCAGTTCAAGGTGAGTTTTGTTGTCTTGAGAATGTTAGAGATTGGAGACTCTCATACAATACTTTTGAGGAGATCGTGGTTCAAATTGGCTAAACTCAAGCAGGATTGGGGAAATGATTATGTGTGCATCCCAAGAGGATGTAAGAAAATTGGGTTATCCACAGTTAATAAGGTTATGTTGAAGAGTTCTTCTAAGCCTGTTGTAGCTCAAACTATTAATCTTGCAAATGAAGTAGAAGATGATGAGGAGGAATTATTTCTTCAAGCAAATCCTTATGTGGTTCCAGTGTTTGAAATAGATGTGGATGGTATCATACAAGAGTATCAAGAGCAACCCAATGTGGCTAGAAATGAGCTTTTGGAGTAGCAAACTATTAGTGACGTGATCGATTCGCCGCTATTAGTGTCGCTATTTGCGTTGCTAAATAGTGACAGTTACAGAGGGGAAAAAATTTAGGTGGCAGGCCATGCAGCCCTGCCACCCTTCTAGCTATATGCACTAAATATTCTTGCATAATTCATTTGTGGATGTCACCTACACCTAATGTCTAAAAATTGTATATCAGTTTTTCAAAAAAAATTTGAATCCTTTGATTGCAAAAGCTAGATATAGTCAATTTGTAATATTCCCACCCGTGAATATTGACTTCCCGCACACTGCGTAAACCTTGTACAAAGGTTATCTCACATATTGAAATTGCCGGCAATGTAACCTGTGACCTGCACGCGAGAAATCGGGACCTCCGCATTGGCAAAGCAAACCCGAGAGTTCAAACCCGCAAGTCACACGTAAACACCCTCTTGGGAGGGGCAAATTGATTGTTATCAAGGCAATTTTTTTTTATTTTATCCCTTTTCCCCAGCCGATGCATGGCTGGAGGAGAGGGAGTGTGGGGGGATGGGACTTGGTAGAATCGTGGGCTGCATGGGGAGGGGGGAACCCATGCAAAGGGGCCACGTGGTGGATCCCTTCTCTTCCCCCCATGCCTATATAAACACCCGCTTACGTGCTGAGGAGAGGAGGAGGAGGAGGAGGCTCTGATACTAGTCGCCGTGCTGAGGAGGAGGAGGCTCTGACACTCATCGCCGTGCAGAGGAGGAGGAGAAGGATTGCGAAGAGGGGCCTGAGGTCACCGCCTGCTCAGGCCGGCAGTCACCGTGCTGCATCTGAGGAGGGATAGGCCGACGTGTTGATGAACGCTGCCGTGCTGCACCAGATTCCGCCAGGCTGCCGCCACGATCATAGGAGTCTTCATCAAGCTTCTTTTTTTTCCCCTGCCGTCGTCAATTTTCCCCCCAATCATTACTTTTCCCACCCACGTTTTCTGAAAAGGATAGAAGCTTCCTAGAAGCTTCTAAAGGGAAGGCCCTAAGCCCTGTGCACGCGGTCTTTACTCAGTGGGCTTAAAATCCCACACCTTGTGACGGGTATTCCGGCGTAAGGGAGAAGCGGACAGACTTGGAGGTTGTTTTGCCAAGGATAGGAGGAATCCGCAGAGTTCAAGTCATCAACGATGGCTCCCAAGAAGACGCAAGGCGCACCTGCGGGAGGTTCTTCCCCGAACTTACACGTGGATATCACCGCAGATCCACAAATCCAGGTTCCGTGAATATATTTCCACATGAAGAGATGTTTTAAATACGCTTAATTCCATAGGGAAATTCATTCTACGTTATCATTAATTCATGGGTAGTGATAATAGTACATTCGATAAATTATAGATAAAGGATCCGTGCATATCATGCATCTACAAAGTTATGAATGAAAAGCACTTATTCTCCCTATGAACTTAGTTGCAAATTGTCTTGTCGTGCATTTTCAAAGTGAAAGCCACATATGGCCTAGGGTTAAAGGGGAAATTGTTAAAGTGCATTGGTCATGTAGGAAAGGAGTATTTTGCATTTAGCCAATAACTCCCTTCGTTATGATTCGCGTGAGGGATTTGTTAACTTCTGTTTCATGGCATGATAAAGAACCCCGATCTTATAAGCTGCATGGAAAAAGATGCTTGCAATTAGATTAAATCGACACTTGCCTTAGTATTGCATGAACTTCATTCACGATGTTGTTGTATCTAAGGGTCGCACTTTTACTTTCGCAAACTTCATTTCATCATGTAACATTTAGGAATGATTGCATGGCTTATAAAAGCATGAAATGCAAATACTTAGACACAAGGTTGTAGGTGTTATTCCTTGATGTAAATCCTAGTAAACCCTTTGTAAGTATCCTTCAAATTATCTTGCCTTTTGACTTTAACATAAAAAAGGGATAGGGCCATTGCGGATCTTATGGTGCGTGGAGGTAATGAATTACATGTTTACATGTATAGTAACATTTTGCAACTATTTTCCTACTTTAAATCAAGTATATCATCTCTAGGAAAGAATTGTCCTCGTCATAAGACAAGTAGGTCAATTTACCCAAGTCATTTGTGGTATCACGACTGCTAGGGTTTCGTATAGGCATAACTAGCCGATTCGATAAAAACCTCAAGTACTAGTTAGGGCTTGGCACGTTAGAGATGTAGCCAAGTAACGTACTTGGACACCAAGTCAAAGTCCTCAAACCCAAAGGTCCTACCCACCTTCCCGGAAAAATTGAGCCAATGGGACGCGCACGCAAATAATGATCTGGGGTTTCTACCCTAAGGATCATTCGACCTAGTGCTAGAACTTGGATTGAGTTGGAATCCCTAGGACCGAACGTTGTCGGTCTAGTGCAATTAGGATTGGGGTGAGTGAGAAGACACCCTAAACCCTACTTCGAGTCTAATCATAATTCTTGACCAGAAAACACCATTCAATAGGTGAAATGATCTCTTGGAATGGAGGCGACACTTGTGCAACAAGTTGCAACGTCGCATAGCCTTGTGGTTTGATCACAAGAAGTTTTGCCATTCCTTGGAATGAGGTTGGCAGGTTCTTGCGCAAGTTTAACTTGCAAGGGGATGGGTAGTCATCCTGTTACTTCGCCCTCATTAGGGGAAATTTGCCAAGTTAAGGGAAGTTAGGTATTTGCTTGGACGCAAATGATTAATCAATAAATTTGAGCGACATGGCCGCCGGGATTTACTATTAATAAAACCTAAGGTATTGATTAAGTTGGGTTAATAGGGTATGACCCTAACCCAAGGACAATAGGAATCTTGCCAAGTTGCAATTGATTCCGGATCGAATGTTGGATGCATTCGGAGAGAAGGATTCACTCCTTAACAGTTTGCCAAATAAACAACCACTGGAATTAATTGTGCTTGTAACAGTTTAGAAAGCACTGTTTGCATTGTTTGCTCAAGGAACTAAAGGATGAAAAGATATATAAATGCTTCAGGTTGAAGGCCTGAAGGGAGAGGCAGCTTGAGTTACCCCCGACTGCCTGCCTGACCCTAACCAAGGGGGTTGTTGACCGTGCCGGGAACGTGGACTGAACCCGCCGCGAGAGGTCTTTCCGTTGAGCTCTACTTGGAGCAGGAGGACGCTTGGGTGCCAGGGGGGGCTCTGGCCGTAAATCCCTCGCCTTCCGGGTCCTGCACAAGAGGCTAACGTGACTCGGGATTGGATCTCGAGGCCCGCATACTAGTCTACGGGTAGAAGCTTGGAATAGTGATCCCTAGCGGATTACTGGATGAGCCTTTGGGCGGATTATGGACAAGCCTACGGGCGGAACTCATTGTATTTCAAAGATAAAATGATGAAATGATAATAAAGAATTCGTCTGATATTGTTTTTCTATGTCACGTGGTAAGATTACGTGAAGGAACTAGTGCTTAACAGGATTAATTAAAGAAGCTGATTGCTATATGTCAAATTAAATGTGTTAGATAATTACATAACTAAAACAAACTGAGGAAAGTGCGGAGGATGGGCCATGGGTCCGTCCTACGGTTGGGTGGTCCCAGTTAGCAGGGAACTTTTCTCAAAAATCTCGAAGAACAGCGGGATGATCATCATTATCAAAGCGAATAATGAGAGCGATAACCTAGAGTTACGTCTTACCCGATTTACGCTGTTTTAGGGGAACGGAATGGGACTATGCCTTATGGCAGAGAGGTTGAGCCTTGCATCCCTCTCGTTTCCCATTCTCCTTGAACCAAGTGCAGCGTGAACCCGCTTCGGACCTGGCGTTTCTGCGTAAAGTAGTTCGCTTGGGTCTGACGCTAGTTGTTGTTAGCTAATGACCAAACAGGAAAACTCTAATTCCGGTCAATCCTAAGTGGGAACGGCCAGGATACTTCTGCTACGTGGCAGACGCGGGAAGACCTAGACTGAAAAACCCGTAACATTCCATGGGAGTGCCAGGGGGAGTTTTCTAGACATCCTTTCCGATGGACTGCCAAGACGTGTCCTAGATGATTCTAGGGGACACGTTACACAATTGGAAAAGGTATTTCGCAAGGATATTCTTCATCACTTGCTTTGGCTCGAGAAGAAAAAGAGCTTGTAATTGCAAAAGCTAGATATAATCAATTCAAAGAAATATTACTCAAGGAGCTTTTTTATCACTTGTTAGGCCCAAGAAGAAGAGCTTCACTTCAAGCTTTCATTATAGTTAGGACCTTGAGGTATGAATAAGTCCCATTGATCTTTTGCTCACTCTAGCTTATTCCAAACTTGTTCAAGTCTTTTTGGGGGAGCAATTGGACATTATCATGGTGTTGGAGCTAGAAACACTTATATAGGGAGTGGTAGTGTTTGTAAGCTCTACTTCTTCCCCCTTGTTTTTACCTACGTCTAAGTCGTCTTCTATCTCTTCTTTCTTGTCTTCACCCTCAATCTCAATGGATGGAGGTGTTTTAAGATCAAAAGAATCAAGCTCATCCTCCCCCTTCTCAAGCTCCATTTCTTGAGCTCAAACTAGTTGTTGTACTCCAAGTAGATCCCTGAAATGAATGAATTTCTCTTTACCAAGTGATTTGGTAAAGATATCTGCTATCAGGTCTTTTATCTTCACATGAAGTAGATCAATATGTCTTGCAAGTACAATTTCTCTGATGAAATTGTAATGAACCTCTATGTGTTTGGATCTAGCATGATAGATGGGGTTGCTAGCCAATATCCATATACACCTCAAGTTGTGTACATAACCCTCACGATGCTCCATATATACCTCTTCAATCAAGTCACCACTCAGGAATGCATTTTTGACATCCATCTGCCATAATTTTTAGTCCTTAGAAGCAACTAATGCAATGACTATTCTCACCATTTCCATCTTGGCAACCGAGCTGAAAGTCTCCTCATAATCTAAGCCGTATTACTGTGCATATCCCTTTGCAAACAACGGGCCTTTATACCTTTCCAACAAACAATGTGACTTGCATTTCTCTTTATAAACCCATTTGCTTAAAGACATCGAGTACCTCATCCTTGTACTTTCGAATGTATAGCCATGTGTATCAATTGAAATCATATATCCAATCGACAGTAGATTCTTGCAAATTATGTTCTGCCATCTGTCCAACCAATAATAGATTATTGATAATAGAAGGTACATGTAGTACATCATGTGGGCTCTTCTTCTCTGGTGGTCGTTGTGCTCTTGGCAATAGTGCTTGGTTTCCATCTCTTCTTCTCTAGTAGTCGTTGTGCTCTATGGGGAGCACCTGTTTGCTGCACTAGAGGAGGCTCCACCTTGTGCTCCAGGTGGCAGGCTTTACCATGAGGCCTTCCCATGGTCGAGAAACAGGGACATGCTTGCTTGGTTCCTGCCATGCAAGCTCGAGGAGGGCAAGATGGAGAAGAGACAAAGGTTGGGGTTGTGAGAATGAAGTAAAGAAAGTAAAATGTGAAAATGAGAAGAAGAAAGAACTTTTAACCCATTTAAACCCCAAAATCAGGTTAATGCAACTTCATACGTGTGATCGAAAATCCATAACCTTTTATCAGAATGCAATGAAACTTCACATACACACTTGTTAGGTGGCCAAGAGCCTTTTTTTTTTGGAAAAAAAAAGGCATAAATACCCTTGATTCAAAGTTTGGTAATTGAAGAATCCTTTCGCACTTCTCTCCTCCTTCTCCTTCACGGGTTTCCTCCTTCTCCTTTGTAGTTGTCCCCTCTCTTTCAGTGGATGCAGTGGCAATGGTAGTGATAGTGGCACACACACACACACTCTCTCTCTCAATCTCCCTTGTGTTGATTTGTCTCCCTTCTTCTCTCTATACATCTCTTCATCAACAAAAAGAAAGAGAGAAGTAAAGAAAAGAGAAAAAAAAAGAGAGAAGAGAGAATGTACTTACCTCAAAGCTTGAAGAAGAATCCTTTCGTGCTTCTCTTCTTCATGGGTTCCCTCCTTCTTCTTTGCAGCTATCCCCTCTCTTTTTATGGTGGTGGATTGGCAGTGGCAGCGGTGCCTCTCTCTCTCTCTCTCTCTCTCTCAATCTCCCTTGCACATGTTGATCTCTTTCATTTCTTCTCTCTATACACTCTTCATCAACAAAAAGAAAAAGAGAAGTAAAGAAAAGAGAAAAACAAAGAGAGAAGAGATAATGCACTTACCTCAAAGCTTGAAGAAGAATCCCTTCATACTTCTCTCCTTTTTTTTCTCCTTCGTGAATTCCTTCCTTCTCCTTTACACTTGTCTCCTCCCTCTTCGTAGATGGCGGCGGTGGGGACGGCCTCTCTCTCTCTCTTGCTTGTTTACAAACTTGTAAAATGCCATGCTTGGGTTTCGACACTTTTTTATGAAGCCCCTCTCTCTCCCGTTTTTTATTTCTCTCCATCTTTCTCTTCCTTCCCCTCCCTTCTTCTCTTTATTTCTCTCCTTCCTTCCCTCCCCACTCTCACTTAACTCATCTCATTGCAAAGACAATCAAAGATAGAAAATAAGAAGCTTAAAAAACAAAGATATTGAAAGAAATGTCACCCCACCTCTCTTTATCTCTCTCTCCCCCCTCTCCCTTTACTTTTCTTTCTTAACCTTCTTTCTCATTCTCTTTTTGTTTTCCTACTTCTCTCTCCCTCTCTCTCGCTCTATTTTTTCTCTCTATCTCTTCTTTTCACTTTCCTTCCTCTCTTTACCTCACTCTTCTTTTCTACCTCCTTCTCCTCTCTTCCTTTCCTCTCACTCTCTCTATTTCTTTCCCCCTCTCTTTCTCTCTCTATTTTCTTTTCTTTGTTTCTACCCCCTCTCTCTCTTGTTGTTTCTCTCACTCATCCTCCTCTCTCCCTTCCTTCATCTCTCATTTCTCTCTTCCTCTTTCTCTTTGTTTCCTTTCTCTCCCTCTTTCTCTCTTTCTCTCCCTTCATTCTTCTCCCTCCCTTCCTCCCTCCCTCTCTTTCCATGTATCTCTTTGAAAATAAAAACAAAAAAAGAAAACAAGAGAACACAAAAATAAAGGAAGAAGAGGCACTACACCTACCTCAAAGGCTTGAAGATGAAACCCTTTTGCCTTCTCTTCGCACCTTCCCTCCCTTCTCCCTTGCATACTTCTCTTTCTTCTTCGTGTATAGTGGCAGCGGCAGTGACGATGGTGATGAGCTCCCTCTCTCTCTCTCTCTCTCTCAAAGCTTTAAGCTCTCTCGCTCTCTCTTTCATTCTTTCTCACAAATGTTTTCTCGACAAAGGTCACGCTCGGGTTTTCGAAACTTTTTTCTTAGACCGACATCGCTATATGCATCACTATTAGCATTTCTATTTTGTCGCTATTAGCATCTGTATTAGCCTCACTATTAGCATCACTGATAGAATTAGCGATGCTAATAGCAATGCAAATAGCGACACTTTTAGCGACACCGCTTTTTTGCATCGCAAATGGCTATCGCTGTTGCCCCATTCCCTTGTAGTGTGAGATTCTTCTTGTAAATTTTTATCATTTTTGAGCAAGTATATGCCTATTTCTGGGCTTTTCTTCATTCCCTCTCAAAGCTTTAGTTTTGTCCGAAATTTTATGTACTCTTTTCCTTCCCTCCACAATACGGTTTTTTGCATACGAATTCTTCTGAAGCAATACTCAGTACTATCTACAATACTCTCTACCATACTACAAGCAATCTCAGGAGTGGTTTTGATAGCATTTGTTGAAATCAAATCATCTCAATCTACAACACTCTTTACCCTGCTACAAGCAATCTCCCTCTTCAATAGTTTGCTATAAGATATCTTCCTCTTCAACACTCTATACTACAAGCAATCAAGTGACAATAGAGATATATTTATTTTTTAAATCTCTGTGATGTTATTATTCTTCATAGTTGTTGTTTAATCCTTAAGTGTCAATTCATAGAGAGAGAGAGAGAGAGAGAGAGGGAAGGGAAAGAGGGAGAAGGGGAGGGAGAGAGAGAACTATCTGAGATGAACTAAGAAAATAAGTGATATAATGAGAGAGAATAAATTAGGGTAGAAGATAAGATGATGTTATTGTTCTCCACCATTAACCAAGCTTTTGTATAAACGTGTTTAAATATCTTTGATCAATTCTGAGAGAGAGAGAGAGAGAGAGAGAGAGAGAGAGAGAGAGAGAGGGAGAGAGAGAGAGAGTATTTTGGATAGAATAGAAGATAAGATTGGATGCTGATTAGAGGTAGATGAAAAGCTAAGATTACAAGTAGATTAGGGGTTGAGTAGAGTCTATCATGATTGAAATCAAGAGAAAGAGACAAGATCCAAGTGGGTAAAAAAACACAGTTATAGTGAATCAAAGGGGTGTAATTGTGTGATTTAAATGTTAATCCAAGTTAAAATTGGTATATATTTTTCGTTACAAGATGCAAGTGCAGGACATACCAAGAGAAAGAGAGATATTTGCTTTCAATTGGAGGATGAATATGCACTAATGTTCAAAAGAATTGTAGAAATGGATGATGCAATAAGATACAAGATGCAACAAGAAAGAAATGCAGGGAAAAAAAACGTGGACCTTTGAATTGATGAGTGCATTTATCCACCCGATCAAGTCCCTCAAAGGCCACACCACAATTTAAATGGCTTATATCATTTGTAAAGTTTGTTTGTAAAGCCAATGAAGGATTGTATGGATACACATGTAGACTTGTCACACAAGGATTAGTAGGGGTTCATCAAGCCTTGACAAATATGCAAACAAGATTACAACTTATTTTTGTTTATTCTCTTGTTATTTGTTTAATTTATGTCTTTGAGTTATCATTACATGCATTCAAATGAATACATGTTGTGTCAAGATTGTGGGAGAGAAGGAAGGAGTCTCACTTGTAGCTTTCTTGCTTGCACAATGGGGGAATACACACAAGGGTGGAGGCTAATAACAGTTTTCCTCTTCTTAGTTGTGTAAGCCAAAAGAACTCTCATACAAAGAAATAGAAGAACCCTATATATGGGTCTCAAACCAAACTCAACTAACTAAGGTGGCATACTAACTGAGCCACGAACTAGAGTAGATAAGGATAGTTGTCATGTAGCTATTATTCATGGGCGGTGTACCAACCGCGTCTGCAACTGACAAGTCAGTGACATAAATACACAATGGTCACCCTGGCGTATGACGAGTGGAGCTCGATATCTCAAAACTCCCCCTCAAGCTCAATCCCAATTTCTGCACACTAAGCAGGTCTCTGAACTTGCGTAGCTTCTCTGCATCCAATGCCTTCGTGAATATGTCAGCTACCTGATCCTCTGTGCTGACATAAACTAGATCAATAAGACCTAGTAAAACCCTCTCTCGCACATAGTGATAATGCACCTCAATGTGCTTTGTTCTAGCTTGATAGACTGGGTTATTTGCCAAGTGTATACTGCTCATGTTGTCACAATAAATAACAACTGGCCCATCTGTAGGCTGATGCATATCATAAAGTAGCTTATGCAACCAAGCTACCTCACATGCAGCCATTGCTGCACCCCTGTACTCAGCGTATGTGCTCGACAAGGCAACTGTAGGCTGTTTCTTGCTGCTCCAAGTGACTACAGCACTCCCAAAAGAGAACACATATCCACTGGTAGATCGTCTATCAGAAATACTACCAGCCCAATCAGCATCAGTGTATCCATGCAACTGTATCTGAACCCCAGTCTCATAAAATAGTCCATACTGCAATGTGGACTTCACATACCTGAGTATGCGTCTAGCCGCATCCAAATGCGGTTTCCTTGGAGCCTGCGTAAACTGACTTACCAATCCAACAGCATAGCTCAAATCTGGCCTGGTAATAATCATATAAATCAAGCTTCCTACTATGCGTCTGTACATAGTAGGGTCTTCCAGAAGCTCACCTGCATCTGCACTTAGCTTCACATTCTACTCCAAAGGAACTGAAATAGGCTTACAGCTTGTCATCCCATATTTGGACAGCATGTCCAATCCATACTGCCTCTGCAAGAGCTGTATTCCACTTGGTGATCTAATCACCTCAATGCCCAAGAAATAACGCAGCTCTCCCAAATCCTTCATCTCAAACTTCTGCTTCAATAGCATTTTCACATGAAGGATATCTTCATCACTGTCACCTGTTATAATCAAATCATCAACATAAATGACAAGTAGCATAATACCTTTCTCTGTTTTTCTCACATAAAGTGAGAAATCTGCCTTGGAAATTTGAAAGCCAAGAGTGACAAGATACTGTTCTATCTTGTCAGACCATGCTCTATGTGCTTTCTTCAAGCCATACAATGCTTTCTTCAACCTGCAAACAAACTCAGGATGAACAGCATGCACATAACCTGGTGGCTGCTCCATATATACCTCTTCTTGCAAATCACCATGCAAGAAGGCATTCTTTACATCCATCTGATGTAAAGACCATTCCTTTCATGCAGCCATAGCAATGACTTGTCTTACGGTTTCCATCCTTGCAATCGGACTGAATGTTTCTTCATAGTCAATGCCATATGTTTGTGCATACCCCTTGACTACTAATCTTGCCTTGTATCTATTCACAGAACAATCTGCATTGTGCTTTACCTTATAAACCCACTTATAGCCAATTGCATTCTTACCTTTAGGCAAAGGTACCAATTCCCATGTAGCATTTGCTTCCAAGGCATCCATTTCTTCATCCATGGCTTTCTCCCATTTTTCTTTTCCCATGGCTTGCTCAAAAGAAGTGGGTTCTGGTTCATGTATCACTTTGACTATATATGCATAGTGAATGGCTATAAATCCATCATATTTCAGCCTATCCACAGGATACCTAACTCTGGTTGACCTGCACAAAGTAGGTTCACTCCCAGGTGCTCTCAAAACATCCCTGGTCTTCCTTACTCCAGGTGTAACAATAGAAGGAATACCCAACTCATCATCAATGCTCTGTTCTGAGCCACTGGAATCACCATCCACATAAGAGTGACCTGCATTCACATCAAACATGGGCTGATCAACCTTTTCTTTTCCTTTTTGTGATACCTGCATACCACTATCTGCATTGCTTTGAGAAGATTCTCCTAATCTCAATCTTCTTGTCCATGGCGAAGAATATGAACCACTGCTAGAGGACACTCCAGGTCCACTAATATTTTGTAACTGCTACTGTGAATTCTGTGTAGCATTACCATTTTGTGGATCTACATCATCAATCACATTTATTGGTTTATACCAACTACTCATCTCATAAAAAATAACATCTCTACTCACTGTAAACTTACGAGTAGAAGGGTTATAGCATCTATACCCTTTTTGCTGCAGAGAGTAACCAATAAAGATGCACTTCTCAGCTTTTGGATCCAACTTGGATCTCAACTCATTTGGCACATGTGCATAGGCAATGCAACCAAAAATTTTCAAATGGGAAATATCTGGTTTCCTACCAGTATACCTCTCCTCTGGAGTCATCCCATGTATTGATGCAGTGGGAGTCTTGTTCATTATGTAGACTTTTGTAGAAACTGCTTTAGCCCAATAAAAATCTGGCAGGTCTTTTTCATTGAGCATGGCATGAGATACCTCTCCAATATGTCTGTTTTTTATTTCTACAATTCCATTTTGCTGTGGGGTATGATTGCATGAATATTGCTGCTTTATGCCATGCTCGTACAAGAACCTTGCAAACTCATTTGAGAGGTACTCTCCCCCTCCATCTGACCTTAGGCATTTTATTTGCAGGCCTGTTTCTTTTTCAACCATAGCTTTAAGAGTTTTGAAATGCTCAAAAACTTCACTTTTCTTTTTCATAAAATACACCCAAACTTTTCTGCTATAGTCATCAATAAAAGTAACAAAATAATGACAGCCTCCAAGAGATGCAGCTTTAGCAGTCCACACATCAGAGTGGATTAATTCCAATGGCTTCTTACTCTCTTGAACATGTCTAGGAAACGGTTTCCTTGCTTGTTTTCCAAACTGACAAGCTTCACATACCTTATGCATTTCTGCAACCTTGAATTTAGGCAATCCTGCAACAATATTTTGGGCCTGCATTGATTTAAGTCGCTGTACATTAACATGACCAATGCGTTTATGCCAGATATCAATATCTGCAACTACATCGGTCCCATGTGCAAACATTGCTGCACTCAATTCAGTCATGTCTGCATCCAACATAAACATTCTGCCCTTCTTCTTTCCTTTTGCTATCAAGCGACCTTCATTTTTCATATCCTCAACAAAGCATCCATGAGGATTAAATCTGACCTGCAAGCCTTGCTCAACCATTTGACCAACAGAAACCAGATTCTTGGTGATATTCGGGACATGAAATACATTGGACATGTATTTCTTTTTCCCATCCTGCATAGACAAAGGAATTTTTCCAATCTGCACAATAGGATGTGCAATATCATCACTAGTCTCCACAAATCCTGGTTTTTCCATTTTCCTTGCATCCTCCATCCATTCTGCATGACCTGTCATGTGGTTTGATGCACCTGAGTCAACATACCATACATCATTGCTTTCTTCTACACTTGTCACAGAATTGTTCATGTGCTGCACCATAAACAAATGCTCATTTCTGTCATCACCCTGTCTACTAGAAGATCCATAGTTCCTTTGTTGCAGTTTTCCATTCATGATGTCATTCTGCTTTTTATAGCAGTCTTTAGCCATATGACCCATTTTACCACAGTAGTAGCATTCAACATTACTGTTTGCATTTTGGCCTCTTTTCCATCCACCACGACCTCTTTGGCTCCCCCTGCCTCTAGAGTTACCACGTCCTCCTCCATAGGACTAGTTTTCTTAAGTTTGCTGCATATTCTGCTTTCTACCACGGCCTCCAAATCGGCCTCCTCTACCTCTGCCTCTACCTCTTCTAGCATTTGAGTAGAAGACAGTTTCTTTTGAAGTTCCTCCTGAAAAAGATGCACCACCATTTCTCTGCTCCTCAGAAATTAGAAGAGCAATCAACTCCTCAAAATCAGGAAATCTTTCACGAACTGAAATGGATGTTCGAAACTGTGCATAATCCTTTCCTAGACCATTCAAGGTCACAGAAACTAAATCATCATCTTCCACTGGCGACCCAATGAAAGCAAGTGCATCTGCAATCTTCTTCACCTTCATGTGGTAGTCATTGATGCTCATACTTTCTCTTTGCACATTATGCAACTCTTGCTTGAGCTGCATTTTCCTGGCTTGCGTATTTGTGCTATGCATTTTTAACAAAGTATCCCATGCCTCCTTTAGCGTACTTGCATCCTGAATATGCACAATCATAGAGTTTGAAATACTGATAGACAGTCAGTACATAACTTTCCTAGCTCTCTCATGCCATGCTTTGAATGCCTGCATTTGCTGTTGATTGGGAACATCAGGAAGAACTAGTTCTTCTTCATTTCCTGCAACAAATTCCCAATATCCTTTTCCCATAAGGAAATTCGTCATTCTAAACTTCCATGCTTGGAAGTTGTTCTTGTCAAGCTTTTCTGTTACAATCTGTGAAAGAGAATCAGACGCCATTATAGAATCCTGCAAAAAATTCTGTCACTGTAGAGAACACAGCTTCAGCCTCACAAGGGTAAATCTGCAAAACTGACGAAAGTGGTATTTAACCACACAGTCACTTCCTAGTGATAATTTTGCATCAACAGGCAACAACGATGATTCTGTAACTCCCAATGTCTCTACGCACAGGCATACGATGCAATTTCTATAGTAACTTTTTACCGACCTGTAGAACAGTGGCTGCACAGCATAAAACTGGGTCTTTTTTTGAGTGCATGCAGAAAACTTCCGCCTCCAAAATAGGCCCCGAAATGGCCTCAAATAAAAAAAACAGGGTCGCCAAGGCTAAAGCCCTTTCCCGCAGCATATATTACCCTCTTGCTTCACCGCGAAGGGCGTCTCAACCTGAGACAATGCACTCTTGCAATTTCCGGCTATGCTACCTACAGAGATCTGCTCCCAAAATAGAAAATGAAAGCAGCACTACTCCTCTTACCAGAACACCGCGAGCTTGGCTTGCTTTTTTGAGCTCCTTACCACGAAAAAGGCTCTGATACCATGTCAAGATTGTGGGAGAGAAGGAAGGAGTCTCACTTGTAGCTTTCTTGCTTGCACAATGGGGGAATACACACAAGGGTGGAGGCTGAAAATAGTTTTCCTCTTCTTAGTTGTGTAAGACAAAAGAACTCTCATGCAAAGAAATAGAAGAACCCTATATATGGGTCTCAAACCAAACTCAACTAACTAAGGTGGCATACTAACTGAGCCACAAACTAGAGTAGATAAGGATAGCTGTCATGTAGCTATTATTCATGGGCGGTGTACCAACCGCGTCTGCAACTGACAAGTCGGTGACATAAATACACAACGGTCACCCTGGCGTATCACGAGTGGAGATCGATATCTCAACATGTTGTACATGAACTCGATAAAGCAATACGTATTAAATTTAGGGTATGATTTGTGTTGCATATAAATCCGATAAATAAACATAATATTCAAGTAAAAACACTAATAAACGATGCGTATGACAAACTACATTACACACAAATCCAGCAAATATTGGTTTTCATTACTTCAAGAGAAGATTACAAATTACATTACATTGGTGATGAGATATCATTTGGCACTAAGTACATCTACTCTCTCCTAGACTTCATTGAGCTAGACTCCCATGGTCAGTCTTAATCATAGGCAGCAACACATTTTGCCCTAGTAGTTCTTGCCTAATGACATTGGAGTCTTCGACACCAGTAACCATACCACTGGCCACCATGGAAAAACGTGGGCCATACCTAGTACTAGAGAATAAGTAGAGGAGCTTCGAACATTGAAGCAACACTACTTTCTCCAAGCTAGAGTTTGTTAGGATGGTCTTGAAGGGCCCAACCTTCGTTAGTGCCCCCCACTTCAAGAAGTTCTCAGCAAAAGTCAGAGATCATGTCTTATGGAATACAATATTGTCGCTCACAAGTTGGCCAATATGCTCCTTCAATGTTGAGTCTTGCGCCCTTCCTTGGCTACCAGATCAGCCACCTTGTCTAGATGAAATTTCATCTATATAGACAATGTCCTACATCACATAAGTTTAGTGTCAAACTCACTATGCATGGAGTGTGCTAAAGATATATACATCAGATTCACATAAAACTTTACCAGTAGGGCCTCTAGGACATTGTGCACATAAATTTTTATAGGGATGATCAAGCCCCTAGAGCTACCTTGGCCGGAGGCTCGTGTTTGGGAGGGCTTGAATTTGCACTCGCGTCTGGGGGCTTGAATCTGCAGATTCAGGTCCCCAGACGCAAGCCTTTGGCTAGGGTAGCTATAGGCGCTCGATCCCAAAAAAAATTATGTGCACACTCCCGATGTCCTAAAGGCCCTATTGGTACCTTTTTACGCGAATCCAATAATATTACCTTCTATGCATCATCTATCTGTTGTTATAATGGAGCATCCATGTCTGATCCTGCACGACTGGGCCACCGTCCTCTCAATCTTGGAAAGCTATTGCGTAGTTGGGGTCGAGGTCCGAAAATTCTTTCTTGCAACCACTTGAACTTCTTATCTAAGATCTCATACTGTGGCACCGCATTCTCAATCTACTCTTGGATGCTCACAATGGCAGAGATGTCATCGACACTCGTGCCATCATATTGAGCTACCTCATCAACATGTGCTGGCGCATCTTGTATATCAAAATCTATAAAATCATTAGATGCATCACACACCATGATACAATATGACTCTTCTTCCCTTAGCTCTAAAATTTCTAGTACATCTTGCATAAGTAAATATTCCATCCCCTTGATGATGATAGTATGGAGAGAATCGAGGTGTGGCTCATCGCTTGTCGGTATCTCAATAGGGAAAGGAGATGTGTGCACAATGGCTAAGATTTATGCCACCTCTACTCTTAGATTGAGTATGATCTCCTTAGGCTCCCTCTTGAAATTCTCTAGCTATGGTCACGAGGGTGTGTCGATGTCTTCCTCACTGTCCTCTTGTACATTAGTGCACAAAACATATATGGAAAATGTTGCACCACGCTCGATGAGATCCATCATGGCATGGTGCTCCGATGAGGTGCGCATTACTCTAGCATGGAGATGTTGCTCCACATGCAGGAGGGCTCAATTTATTATCTTTGCATAGCTTGATCCAGCATGTAAACTATATAAGAAATCTATGGGGACTCATATGAAAGCAGAGTCCGAAATAGAGTAGGAGAGAGGTTTGCTGCATCACAAAATGATGCCAGTATACTGGAGCTAGGGTCTACAATGGAAAGCGAGCTCTCTAGACTCAAGGTCGCGCAAAACCTAGGGTATATTTGGTCTCCTACGTGTGCATAGCGCGTGGAGCTAATCCATGCGAGCGAAGGTGGGAGTGGTAGCCATGGCACACAAAGAGATAAGGAAGGAGATCACAAATGCAAGGAGAGAATGAAAGTGAAAATGAGTTTGGAGTTATAGCTTTTGTGTATCTAGGGTTTTATATAAAGGTTCTTTTTTAACCCTAAAGTTTCAAATTAAAACTCTTGCCTTAGTTTCTTTATTTCAATACTTTAAATTAACCGTTAGAATTATTCATACAGACAAATGCTTCATTCTACATTATTATATCCTCGAATATACTTGGATCATTGAGTATATTCAAGTCCAACTACATAAAATATTTAAATGTTTTAAGAAAAGAAATCTAAAAGACCTTCAAATTTTCTTGGATCCAATTTAATATTTAATTTTAAGAAATAAGTAGAAGAGATGAGCTATAATATATCATTATGCAAATACAATATTACATAGATTATAGAACTATAGCTTGCAATTTAATTATGATTTTAACTAGCATGATTGATTAATAACAATATGTATTATTGCATGCTTGGATCATAGTAAACTAAGACTATCTAAATTGAAAGTACTTAAAAGTTTAAAAAAAGTTTGTATTCATTTTTTATAAAAATAAATTATAAGTATTCTACTATCTCAAGGATATGTGGAGAAACACATTGTTTACATGTCATTGATTGCTCACTACGAATCCTGACATTTCTATTATCTAACTTGACACTACAAGATATAGGCCTTATACCAACATTAAAAGCGACGAAAATATAAAGAACAAAATTTTCCCCCGTCATCGCAAAAAGCATTGTTATTGGCGATGCCATAGAACAGTCGGTATCAGTGTTGTTATTAGCGTCGCTATTTGTGTTGGTATCAACGTTGCTATTTGCTTCTCTACGACACTAATAACGATGTGTGCAAGTAAATTTGTGTCGCTATTAGCATGGGTATTTGCGTCGGTATCAGTGCTGATACTAACGCAAATAACAATGCTTCTCTACGACGCTAATAACAACGCAAATAACGATACGTGCAGGTAAATTTGCGATGCTAATAGCGATGGTAACAGGGGGAAAAAAATTTGTAGCAGGGCAGCAAGTTGCTCTGCCACATATAGCATTGTGTGCTTTATTTGGGCCATACAAAATAGTTTCTGCACTGTGTACAATGCTCCTGTAAACAAAAACAAAGTGTACTTAAATCATAACACTGAGACATGAAATAAATACATGATCACATAATGAAAGCGGCTGGTACAATCATGACAAGATATCACTACTACATAGAAAATGTCTACACAAATCAAGCGACCAAAAAAAAAGGTGTGTGAGCTCTAGGGATCCAAGAACATGGTAACTGCAGACAAGAAAGATGAGTGACTTACAGGCCTGTCGCATCTATACAATCAGTCGATCAATGCAGTGAGACCCTGCCTCTTTGCATATCGAGTCTCACAGCCGGTCGAATCGTGATTTGTAATGGAGTGCTGCAAAGAAAACAAAATACTAATAGTTAGAAGCATGATTGTGAGTACAAAGGATATTGCAAAAAAAAAGCATGCAAAACAAAAGAAAAACTTACAAAGTCCTCCAAGTATGTTCTGTGGCTGCCACTCCCAAGATAATTGACCACTCCAGCCTTTAGTCGTACCCTCGCCACCTAGCGCTGCTAACTCCAACATCCTGGAGAATCTGTAGCCTCCTCCCTCAGTCGACACTAGTCGTCCGAGTCTAGCCACTCGGGCTTTACAGCCCCACTCTTGAGTGCCTTGTGTGTGTTCGATCAACTGTGTGACATATATGTACACATGCAGTCCATCATCCAGCCCGTGGAAAATCTATCTGTTGTGGCTGGAACTAGAAACTCCTCATGCAAGGATGCTACTATGTAGTCCTTGCTCCCCTCTGGTATATTTTTCTAGTGATCTAAGAAGTTGTACCGAAAAACTTATTAGCATAACTCTCTCATGCGAGCCATCACCCTCCTCCCCTCATCATTCATGATAAAGGATCCTGACCTATCATCGACAAGATAGGCATATCCCTCTAGGGTATGCCTAAGATGGGCCCTCTTCCACCTGCGTCCACACTCCTGGGAATATCCAAGAGACCCCTGTACATCCGGTGTACTGACCGAGGTAGTATCTATCGATGTAGCACCCATAGGGGTGCCACCTTCAGATGGTTGAGCAAAAGCCGAAGTAACTGGAGTAGACGTCCCCACAGGTGTGAAAAATCTTGGAGGTGGTGCAACTCCAACAGAACGATGAGATGGAGACACCGCGTCCGTGCCTCCATAGCAACCACCTAAGCCACACTCCCTGGAACTGCCCACGAGAGCGAGGAGTCACACACGTATCCCGTGATGTTCTCGGGCTCACTGCCTTCATATGTCTAGAGCATCCCCTTGACCTTGAAGCACTCCCTTCCTTTGGCCCAAGTCTAGAGCATTGACCTTGTCTGCTTGAAGCTGAAGCATCTGATCGCACCGAAGTAGATCTAATAAGCGGTGTGTCCTTGATATACCATCTTTTACATGATTCATGACCTTCGGGAGTTAACTGTGGCCCACACAATGGACATGCATGATAACCTGAGGTAACCAGACCTATTCCAACACCTCTATCTAGTGAATACAAACTTGAACAAGATAAAATATAGATATTACCAATGAGAACGGAAGCCTATTTACTTGAGCACTCTTCGAATCCCAGAAAGTCATGCATCATCCACATGAGAATGGCTCGGACCATCGACCATCGCGCTTGCTCATATCTTGCACGGTGACCCCCTCCTCCCACAAAATCTTAAGCTCATCGACTAATGGACGAAGATACACGTCTATATTTTTGACTTTGTAGTGGCCAGGGACGAGTAAGCTAAGGATGAGATGTCCTTTCTTCATAGAAAGCCATGGAGGGATATTGTAGTTGACAAGGACTATAGGCCACACACTGTAAGAAGTTAAGTGTAGACCGAATGGGTTCATGCCATCCATTGCAAGATTGAGCCGAAGATTCCTTAGCTCTCGGGCAAAGGCTGGGAAGGTAGAGTCAATGTGGCTCCATGCGCGTGAATCCGCTGATATTCGTTGAACTCCATCTATGGACCTATTCTCCAAATGCCAGGTTGTCAAGCTCGCCATGCTGGAAGTACAAAACATGTGGTTTATGCGGGGGATAAGTGGAAAGTGTCTAAGAACTTTTTGAGGGATGGTTTGCCCTTGCAAGTCTTGTTGATACATGTGAGCACCACACTTTGGACATGTCTCCATAGTCTCATATTCTCCTCAAAACAGTATGCAATTGTTGATACATGCATGGATGTTGTTGTAGTCCATGCAAAGCTTTCATTACACCTTGAAAAAGCACAAATGTTTTTAATGATAGTGCCGAAAAGAAATCAACGAAGTGTACGTACAAGGTACCTGAACAACTCGGTCACACTCACATCACTCCACTTGTATTTTACTTGCATACTTAGGAGTGCAAGCAGTGTCTTCAGGGAAGATACACGACACCCATCATATAATGGTATGGATGCTTTCTCTCTAAGCGGATCTGAATTCTCGACATCCATGGGAATCAATGCATCGATCATTGCCTCCATCTCAGGCTCCAAGATTGTAGGTAGGTTTGCAAGGCTGCATGTCTCCTCTGGTATTAACGGTATAGATTGGGTAGTATCTTCCAAGTGGTGGATTGCCTCAGGCACTCTATCCATCGCACACCCATGAACTCTTCTAATTGGCCGCAAAGGGTGCACTCCTCCTTGGGACGAGACCTCATCTCCTAGATAGAAAATTTGCTAGCCACACCCAATCTTCTTGTATATGGTATTCAATTAGCTTCCGAGTATAATGCATGATTGATATTAATTTTTCTTATCATTTGCTGAAAATCCAAGATCGCCTGATCAATGATCTCAGATTGAAACTTGCCGAAGCGTCGTACGTGTTCTATAGATAATCAACATTTTTTGTCTAATTGCCAGCTTGCATTGAGAGCAAGGACATGGCACACGTTGATTAAGATACACCTTCCAGTCTTAAACAACAAGACCTTCATCGTTTTCCATTTTGTCTACATTACGACAAACAATTTGTTTTTTTAATCATTCTTTTTTTCTTTCTTAAATTATTTGAGAAGGGATTTCTTCTCTTATAACTCAGCAAAAATTAACGTATGTAAAGTCTCCACCCACCCACCCACAGATTAACATATATATGGCAGAGTGTTTCCCGTCTTATGGTATTGCACCGGACCTCGCCACCACTCTCTCTTTGTTTTTTATCCATTCATTATCTCCTCTCCTTCCATCTCTCTCTCTTTTTCTCTTGCTTTATATGATATATGTTTATTCCCTCTCGATCGTTCCTTCTTCTTTTTTCTCTTCCTCCCCCTCTCTCATTTTCTTTAACGATCATGGCTACGACTACAATGAAGACTACAACTACAACTACGACTATGACTACGACCACGACCACAACCACGACCACGACCACGATGACCACGACTATGACTACGACTATGACCACGACCACGACCACGACCACGACTATGACTACGATGACCACGACCACGACTACGACTACCACCACGACCACAACCATGACCATGACCACGACTACGACTACGTACCACTACCACTACCACGACTATGACCATGACTACGACCACCACATCTACCACTACCACTACCACTACCACTACCATCATCATGACTATGACCACTATAATAAACAAGAAAAGAAGAAAAAAAATACAACAACAACAACTACTACTACTACTACAATAAACAAGAAAAGAAGAAAAAACTACTACAAAAAAAAAAAAACTAAACAACAATAAACAAGAAAAGAAAAGAAAAACTACTACTACAACAAACAACAACAATTAATTTCCTTTTCTAGACTTCCTCTCCCTCTCTCATTTCCTCTCCCTCCCTCACCCTCTCCCTCTCTTTCTCTCTTTCCCTATCAGGTTTAATGTTTTTTCTCTCTTTTTCTCTCTCCTCTCCCTCTCTCATTTCCTTTTCTCTCTTTCTCTCCCTCTCTCGTATACACTCCCTCCCTCACCCTCTCCCTCTCTTTCTCTCTTTCCCTATCAGGTTTAATGTTTTTTCTCTCTTTTTCTCTTTTTCTCTCTCATCTCCCTCTCTCATTTTTTTCTCTCTTTCTCTCATTTTTTATCCCTCTCTCATTTTTTTCTCTCTTTCTCTCATTTTTTTCTCTCTTTCTCTCCCTCTCTCATTTCCTCTCCCTCCCTCACCCTCTCCCTCTCTTTCTCTCTTTTCCTACTATGTTTAATGCTTTTTCTCTCTCCTCTCCCTCTCTCATTTCCTTTTCTCTTTTCCTCTCCCTCCCTCACCCTCTCCCTCTCTTTCTCTCTTTCCCTATTAGGTTTAATGTTTTTTCTCTCCCTCTCTCATTTCCTCTCCCTCTCTCACCCTCACCCTCTCTTTCTCTCTTTCCCTATTAGGTTTAATGTTTTTTCTCTCTCCTCTCCCTCTCTCATTTCCTCTCCCTCCCTCACCCTTACCCTCTCCCTCTCTTTCTCTCTTTCCCTATTATGTTTAACATCTTTTCTCTCTTTTTCTCTCTCCTCTCCTTCTCTCATTTTTTCTCTCTCCTCTCCCTCGCTCATTTCCTTTTGCTCTCTTCCTCTCCCTCTCTCATTTCATCTCCCTCCCTCACCCTCTCTCTCTCTTTCTCTCTTTTCCTATTATGTTTAATGTTTTTTCTCTCTTTTACTCTCCCTCCCCCTCTCTTTCTCTCTCTCTACCTCTCCCTCTCCCTCTCCATCTCTTTCTCTCTTTCAATGTTTTCCTCTCCCTCCCTCTCCCTCTTCCTCTCTCATTTCCTCTCTCTCCCTCTCTCTTTCTCTCTCACTCCCTTTCCCTCTCCCTCCCTCATTTCCTCGCCCTCTCATTTCCTCTCCCTCCCTCTCCCTCTCCCTCTCTCATTTCCTCTCCCTCTCTCAATACACACGAATGATACCTCATTTCCTCTCTCTCCCTCTCTTTCTCTCTCATTTCCTCTCCCTCTCTCAATACACACGAATCATACCTCATTTCCTCTCCCTCTCCCTCTCTTTCTCTCTCATTTCCTCTCCCTCTCTCAATACACACGAATTATACCAAAAACAAGTAAAAGAGAGAGAGAAAACTCCCTCTCCCTCTCTCATTTTCTCTCCCTCCCCCTTCCCCTCTCCCTCTCTTTCTCTCTCTCTAACTCCCTTTCCCTCTCCCTCTGTCATTTCCTCTCCCTCCCTCTCCCTCTCTTTCTCTCTCATTTCCTCTCCCTCTCTCAATACACACGAATTATACCTCATTTTCTCTCCCTCTCTCAGTACACACGAATTATACCAAAAACAAGTAAAAGAGAGAGCTCCCTCTCTCATTTTCTCTCCCTCCCCCTCTCCCTCCCCCTCTCTTTCTCTCTCCCTCCCTCTCCCTCTCCCTCCCTCTCCCATTTCCTCCCTCTCCCTCTCCCTCTGTCTTTTCTTCTCCCTCTCCCTCTCTTTCTCTCTCATTTCCTCTCCCTCTCTCAATACACAGGAATTATACCAAAAACAAGTAAAAGAAAGAGAGAAAACACAAAAGCAAAGCAAGAATGGACAATGCACTCATCGTAAAGGCTCGAAGAAGGGTTTGACAGCTCCTCTTCGTGACGGCGGCTCCTCTTTGCCCTCCATACACCTCCTCCTCTTCTTCGCGAATGGCGGCGGGGACAGTGGTGGCGGTGTGAAGCCTTATTTCTCATTCTTTCTCTTTTTCTCTCCCTCTCGGCAAGATGCTCACTCTCCCTTTCGCTCTCTCTTTCTTGAATGCACAAAAAATGACGTGCTCGGGTTTCGGCCCACGTTTTTTTCCTTTGGGTACCATTGCTATTTGCGTCGCTAATGGGCATTGCTATACCCTCATATCCTTGTAGTGTGAAATAGAAGTTGTAGAGGGGCTCATTGGACATTAATTGGATTTCTTGTCTTAGAAAAGAAATGGAAAAATGGCTCTCTACTGACCACAAAAGGATTATGACCATTCCACAAGATAACCACATCTATGAGAGTTGTATGTATCTCATCTTGAGTATCTTAATTCAAGCTAATTCACTCTCCTTGCAAAAGTTGCAATATTCTATATCAAAAGAGAATGCATAGAGTTTTTCTAGCGATGAAATACTTATAATAAAAACAAAAATAATGGTAAGTAAATGTGAATAACATAACAATTCATCTAAGCAAGACCTATGTCTATTAAATCAAGGCATTCAAAGTAGTGAAAAATATTTACCTGAATGTGAGATCAGATTCCTTAACCCTGCACTCAATCGTCCCATCAAAATGTATTCTTTTGACTTGCCAAGACTCACCCAATAGCTAACTTATTCATTTCTTTGCATTGATAAGTAATCTTTGTTTTCTTTAGAACATTACATGAACCAAACAAATGTGCAAACAATGAGAATGGAATAAATCAACTAAGATGCATATCTTTGGAGCTTGTGGTGGGTTTCATAGCACTATTGATGTTAGATTTTATCTTGGACTTACATGCTTCTGATAACTCCAAGCTACCAATCAACCATTCACCACTAGATAGTGGTAGCAATGGGACATGCTACAATCTCTAGCTTTCTACTATATACAATGAATTATAAAAATATATTTTTTGAGGTTGCAAGTTGGCTTGTAGAGTTATTATTATAGATCAAAGAGCCTATGTCTTCATGCCAAACATGTATCTTGCCACTCAAACATTCCACATTCTGCTATTCATTCAAAAGTTGATGGATATAGAGCTTTCAGTAAAACAAGATAGCATTAGAACACTATAAAGATTTTTTAAAAAAAATCTGATGTAAAAGAATAAAAAATGATAGATTTTAAAAACTTACTATTTTGTTTATAATTTGCAATGTAGTTCTTGTCATGTACAAAGATTTGTTTGTGCATATAAACATGTTGGATCAACACTTTTGTTATTGTACTTGTTCCATTAAATACTTTTCTGCACTCTAAATTTCTACCTTTCCAATGTTTGCTAGGGTTTGCAACATCCTTACGCATGACCTTGATACTCCCTCGAGTACTAAGGTGCGTCAAAATCCAATCCAACTTATAGTACTTATCATAAATCCAATTACCGCCACTATCTTTCCTATTAAGGCCTCCACTACAAGTATGTTACTGATATTTTTCCTCTGTGAAGACATCTATGATAAGAAAATAGAAAATTTACCTATCAGCATGTGTATAATTTGCAAATGTTCTCTCCAAATGAAATGAAATTTAAATGAAGCAATTAAAAAAAAAACATTGTACATGTAATTCTTTTCACAAAGAAGCCCAGAGATGTTGAACAAGAAGCTGACTTATAACAAAACCATTGTTCCTTCACTAACAAATTCCTAGAGTACAAAAACAAAAGAAATATCGAGTCAAAGCATATATATAACTTATGCAGGCTTGGTCCAAATGAGTTGAAACTTAACCATGGAGCAACATAAAAAAGTGGCAATATACATGTGGCTCTCTTTACAAAGAAGCCAAAAGATATTGAAGAAGTTGAGTTTTTAAAAAATTATTGTTTTCCACTCTCAAAGACTCTTGGAGTAAACAAACAAAGGAAAACCAAGTATGCATATAGCTTGCATACACTTTTTCCAAACGAGATAAAATTTAACTATGGAGCAGCAAAAAAATATGACAACATACCTGCAACTTTGTTTACAAAGAAACCATAATATGTTGAAGAAGAAGTTGAGTGTTCAAAAGATCATGGTTCTTGACTGTAAGAGACTCCCAGAGTACCAAAACAAAAGAAATTACATGTCAGAGAATGCACATAACTTGCACAAGTTTTGTCCAAATGAGATAAAACTTTACCATAGAACATACATGGAAGAGAACAATATACTTGTAAAGTTTTGTGAAGAAAATCTTAGGTCTTTGGTAGAACAAGCTCTTCTCTCATAAAATGTGTGAAACTCACTCTCTGTTTGTGTAGAGGAAATGAAATTTCACAGGGTTACAGATAGGGCAAGTAGCAATGGGGCTGTAAGATTTTGTGAGGAAAGAAGAAGCGGGGAAAGAGAGATGATAAATTTGAGTTCCGTCTAAGAAAGAGGGAGAAATTAAAAAGGGGAGAAATGAAAAGTCAAACATAAAAAAATAAAAAAATTTGAGTTCCAGGAAGTGTCAGCATTGTATTCCCCACATTTCCCCTTATTTTATTACTGAGGGAAATTTGGGCCAAGATATGGCTAGAAGATTCATGTTACATAAATCTAGAATCCCAACTCCCTCAATGATTGTGTGCTATTTTGAGGAGACTACAAGACTATGGAGACATCTCAAAGTGTAATGCTCAGAGGTATCAAGTGGACTTGAAAGGACAAATCATCTCTCAAAATATTCTCAAACACTTTCCACTTATACTACGTATGTTAGAAGATGGGCATAGAAACCCACTGTAAGCAAGGGAGTATAAGGGTAGATGGGTGTGAATAGCCCTAAGGGCAGGGGAAAACCTAACCCTAGCTGGCAAAGGGCTATATAAACAGCCTATGGGTCACTATCACTTGTGAGAGAGTGTACCCAAGTTGTACTCTATGCAACTTCGTAAGCAAGATTTCATTCTTGTACTTTGAGCTCTTCTCTCCCTCTTGTGCACACATTCTACTGCTGCAAACTCTGATTTTCAACATGGTATCAGAGTCATCTCTGATCTCCTCAGCTTCCCTCAGCATCAGTCATCACTAAGTGCACACTAGCTGTCATTTTCTTCACTCTACCCTTCTTTCCTCCATAGCTGCCTGCAACCTACCTCCATTGGAGGACTTGAGGAGGACAAAGGAGGCCATATTAGCCTAAGATTTCTTCTAGAGACTTCTTCCCCACATCAGGGCGCAGCTCCCTGTCAACTCAAGCACCGACATTGTCCACGTGTGAAGACATCATTGCCAACATTGAAAAAATGGTGCAATCTAGACAGGCGTGAATCTCGGGCTGAATCGTGGGCAGCAAACGGCGCAATCCCAGCAACTATCATGGGGGTTTGATAGTCCCCCCAAGTGGGCTATCCTCAGCCAAGAGGGCTCTGGGAAATTCCTCTTCTGCTGGTTGCTACAAGCCAAACCCTAACTGTGTTTTTTTGGGCAGCCATAGCCAACAAGCTCCAAGCTTGACATTTTGGGATTTTTACACTCTGAGCTTCATTAACAGTGATTCTAATCACTGAATAGAGTCTCTGAATCCTATTCCAGAGTCTAAAGCTCTTGGGCATGATTAACGGACATCACCAAGCATCGGGAAGTCGACTTCAAACCGGGTTCCATTCAAGCACTTCACTAAGCTTGACAATAGTGTTCTCTTAACACTAATCATAAATCATCAGTTGAATAGCTTGCTGGACATTCACTAAAACCAGTGAGTTTTTTTATTCCTCTTCATACATTGTTGTAAGGTTATGTGTAAAATAAACACATAAACCATTATGCACAAGAAGTGTATTGCATACGGTAAGTGACATCGTCTCAAGTACTTTGGTCAGTAAAATCAATAGCATGAGTGTTATCATACTCTCCTTAGAGTCATCAGCAACAAGCATTGAGATCATAGACAAACCGTGTCCAACACAAGCCTCATCCACTAAGCCGTACCACAAGGAGGAGCCTGAAGTCCAGTCTAGGTTTACTTCATTAAAACCTAAAAAGACTATTAAACCACGGAAGAAGTTTGCATATAAGAAAGGACCACCAAAGTCATACCTGGAAATATTACACTTATATGATTTTCAGCCTTTCTCTTCATTACAACTTTGACTTCACTTTGTCTAAATTGCTTCCGCATTCAGTGAAAGGTTTGTAAGGGACTAGACACTGCCCTTGTCCCAACAAGTGGTAAGACCTTCCCAATGACTACAACATATGCTGATGTCCGTCCTCAAATTCGAAAGTTCGATGGTAAGGATTTCCATCCATGGCAAGTACTTATAAAATACAAAATGATGGAGAGAGGGTATTGGCCTCTTATTCAAGGCAATAGAGTTGTAAACTCTGCAAATATGATTGATATAGAGGATGACCAACGGGCTCAAGCAATCATAATGCTACACTTAGATGAATCCTTGATTCATCATGTTGATCAACTAAACACTGCTAAAGAAAAATGGGATGAGCTTGAAAAGCTCTATGGAGCCACTGGGAAGAATACTAAAATCTTCCTTAAAATTGAATTCTTCAGCTTGGAATACCGTTCACGAGAAGATTTGGGAAAATTCATTTCTCATATGAAGGGACTTATGGCACAACTTGCTTCTGTACAAGCTCCAATACTTGAAGAAGATGCCATTGCTATTCTCCTAAAAGCTGTAAAATAGGTGTTCCCTACTCTTGTAACCACTCTCACAAACAATCCAGATCCTACTTTGGCAAGTACCATTCAATCCTGTTTGGATGAAGAAAAGAGGAACCACAAAGAAAGCAACAACAGTCAGGCAACTTCAAATTCCCATGAACAAGTATTGGTTCATACAGTTCTCACTAAATGTTCTTTCTGCAAGAAAAACGGACATCTTGTAAACAACTGCTGGAAGAAGTATCTCGAGAAGATGAAATGTAACAAATGCAAGAAGACAGGGCATATAACAAGTAAATGCCCCAACACTCCTGAAATACCCAAAGAATTGGTGACCAACTATGTCTCCAATTCATCTGAAGATCGACTGTTTTGACTATTTAAATCATCTACCTAGAACAACCTTGTAAGCCTGATTTATAAAGGCATCCAAAAAGGGGGGGATCTTTTACATGTCTTGTAATCCAATGCCACCCTGGCATTGAGGGGGGGTGTTAGAAGATGGGCATAGAAACCCACTGTAAGCAAGGGAGTATAAGGGTAGATGGGTGTGAATAGCCCTAAGGGCAGGGGAAACCCTAACCCTAGCTGGCAAAGGGCTATATAAACAGCCTATGGGTCACTATCACTTGTGAGAGAGTGTACCCAAGTTGTACTCTATGCAACTTAGTAAGCAAGATTTCATTCTTGTACTTTGAGCTCTTCTCTCCCTCTTGTGCACACATTCTACTGCTGCAAACTCTGATTTTCAACAACGTATATGTCACATGTTTTGCATGTCAGGCGGCATGGCAAGCTTGACAATGCGATTAACTCCACCTTTCTAAGCTTTGCACAAGAGCCAAGGAATCTTTAGTTTGATCTTACTATAGATGGTGGGAATCCATTTGGTCTCCACTCAACCTTTTACAGTGTGTGGCCAATAGTCCTTGTCAACTACAATATCTCACCATGAATTTCTATGAAGAAATGACAACTAATCCTTAGCTTGCTCCTTCCTAGATGTTATAAAGTCAAGAATATGAACATCTATCTCCATCCATTAGTTGATGAGCTTAAGATTTTGTGGGAGGAGGGGATTGTTGTCGAAGATATGAGCAAGCATGTTGGCAAGCAGTCCCCTAATATATAAGCCATTATTATGTGGACCATGTAAGAGTTTTCAGGATTCGGGGAGTACTCAAGTAAATGAGCTTCTATTCTCATATCTAATATGGCATGTTTATGTTTGTGGATAGGTATATTTTGACAAGTCTTGGTTACCATAGGTTATCATGCATGTCCATTATGTGGATCATAGTTAGACTTCCGAAGGTCATGGACCATGAAGAAGATGGCATATTAGGGGCACATTGCTTTCTTACTAGAGAGCCATGAATTGAGAGCAAGTTTTCTAGTGGAATATGTTAGCAACATAGATTTTCTATGAAGATTCCAAAAGGACTCAATTTGAAGTCGACATGTCTTACAATGGCAAGAAGGAGGTAACATGTGATAGTTGTGATGCTTTGAACTAAGAAGGGAGACAATAACATGCTAGGAAGGATGTCATGGTTTTTGAATGGTCTTTTAGTATACTCGATTGGTGAATAGTTAGATAAATCCTGTGGTGAAGGAAATAGACGAAAGACAAAGTAAAAATGTTTTAAGGACGTAGTATAGTCATAGCTACTATTGAATCGTATTGGCATGACTGCATGCCAATAAGTTTATAAAGACTTTAGCATGCTGTGAAGAATATCGTTCTTTGGTATGAATGTATTAGAATCACCCATAAAAAAGCTAATGGTTACCAATCAGTAAGGATGTGCTTCCTCTTAAATTATGATAGCATCGTCAACAAGTGTGTATGGAACAACATGTGGTAGGGTTTGATCTGCAGTCCTTTGAATTGTAATCAAAAGGGGCGAGTCCTACCTTCATGTTTTTAGAAACAAGGTTTTCTTGCACAAAGAAGAGTTGGAGTAGACTACCTCTAATAGCAAAACGGTTTGATTGTTCAAGCCACCATGAGTTTACATTATGAGGGAATATGCGACCATTTTGTGGAAGAGAAGCATGAAAAGATTAGAAAATTTCATTAAGGATATTAACAATCGTCTAGATACTTTGCATTGATTTTGTAAAATGGGTCACAAGTGGTGATGGAAGAAATTCATGGAGCTCTATAAAGTGCTAGATGGCTTCTTTGTAGAGTTGACATATTGGTTAGAAACGTCCAAGTTAAAACATGGTTGCTGCAATCAAGACTATGGAGGAGACCGATTTTTTGGATGTCGAGAGCAAGATAGTAGTTTACATAGAAAAAAAAAACTAAAATCATAAAAATCTTTAAGGCTTTAAATTAAACACAAAAAAAGCCTTAGCTTTTTAAACACACACACACCTCATGTGAGAGAGGTGGGCATTTGTCTATATAATGGAAGGAAAAACAAAGAGGATGGGGGGTCTTTTCTTGGTTTTGCAAAAAGACTTAATTGAGAGAAGAGGAGGATCACAACCAAGCTATTGGAGCAAGTTTTGTATATTTCAAACTTCTATAAGCTTGAAGCAAAAGGCTTGGTGTATCACTCCAACAAAAAAATGTATGAAATTTTGAGTAAGAATTTCTTCAAAAACTTTACATATTTCTTTTAAGGTTGTAGAGGCTCTACATTTTGTGTGATCTCAATGTGTTGGTGGTTAAAAAGGACTTGGTTATTGGATAGTGGATTGGATGTGCTAGTGTTTTGGTCATATATTGTCAAAGTTTGTCATCAATTTTAGTAGTCAAATAAAGTCAATTACTTTACTGGCACTTCTTGTCGTCTCGATATTGGGTTATTTGAGAGGATTGTCTTTTGTGAAACAATATAAAGGGATAGAAGTCTCTAGAGAGGAGTGGAAATTCTAGAGGGGATATAGTTTGAAAGTGAATGGATGCTTTCTTTGTTTTTGTAGTTAGATTTTATATGGGACTACTGATCTAGCCATTTTGATGCACAATACAAAATCTACAATGCAACGTGGTAATGTGGGCCACATTTTTGAGTTAAGTGCATTGACCAAAGACACTCCACAATAGATTATGGTATTATGTGAAAGTTTGAGCAAGAGAGTTGACAACAGCAGGCCACATATGCGAATTCTATAGTAGATGAGATGGTATACTTTAGCAACCTACAAAGTATTATTTTAGTAGATTGTCCATGATCATATTTGATGTATAGTGATTTACAGTGGTATTAGAAGTAGTAGGGGAAAGCATTTGATGAGGTCTGTCTAGATTCTTAGAGGTAGATCCTTAGAAAAGATGGAACGATCTATGTGACACGTTTGTCTTACCAGGTCATTGAGAACATGTACATGAACTTTTTGTTAATTTTTCCACAATATGAAATAGTCACAAATGCTAATTTATTCTTTGCAACACACTTGTATGTGATATTGAAGAGGTAATCTTCTATCCAAACCTCTGAGTTCGTGGTATATTGTGCCATCAACATCTCGGAGCACTCGAGTGTATGATAAAAGCAATGTTCTTGGCATAGACAAGGAGTGTATGTAGGTAGAGAAGTTGATATTGTAAGGGGTGGAGGACAAGGAGGGCTTATAGCATGTGGAGGAGCTGCATACGAGTAATGTAAATAAAGAGATGATAGTACAATAATTTTTCGAGAATGAACTTCTCTTTCTATGGAGATCTATGCATAGACCTTTTAGTGTATGCCAAGCTATACCAAGAGCTTGGCATGGGGCTGTAGGACCAAGCACATTTTTGTCTACTTGTCAAATTCATTGATAGTTCACTTTTATTGGTACTTGTATATAATATGCTTTTTAACTAACATCTTTTTTTTTGCAAAGTTATGTTATCGTGTTTTACCTAAGCCGATATATTATTTATGCTAACATCATTTTCTGATTGTGCAGATTACTATTGATGATATCCAAAGAGTAGGATGAGCCAAAAGGGATGATAAATGAGGAGGTACAAGAGATCTTCACATGTATGTCTCTAGATTAGATGGCATGCTTCAAATATGTGGCATACCAAGATGGTCATCGTCTGAGCATTCTGTGTATTGTACCTGAGTTCTTTGATGCTTTGATCTCCAATAGGTGGAATCGATACTCTAGACTAGCTATGGAGGAAAGCTCACAAATGCCTCGCTCAACCGCGACAGCAAAGAGGGTGCAGGTTATTGCATATGCCTAGGAGAGCCACGGACTTCTTCTCCTCATCATTCTAGGGATGGTTTGGGGGGTGCTATAGGGATGCATATGTTGTGATCCCACGGTCAAGTGCTACTCCTCGCTCTTGTAGCGATTCGAGAGAGGGTGGCTCAAGTGGGTGCTATGGAGGCATGGATGTAGTATCCCCATCTCATCGATTTACTGTACACTTATCACCTCCAAGGTTTGCTACACCTATAGGAATATCTACTCTCTTGACTTTAGGTTTCACTCAATTGTCTCTACAGAGCACGTGGTACCCCTATGCATGCTACTTTGAGAGATACTACCCCTACAGATATGCCAGATGGATATAGGAATCTCTTGTTTATGCCCAAGAATGTAGTTCTAAATGGGAGAGGGTGTATCTTAGACGACTCCACTCGGGTATGACTACTTAGTGGACACTACAAGATATAGGCCTTATACCAACGTTTAAAGCGACGAAAATGCAAACAACAAAATTTGCCCTCGTTGTCGCAAAAAGCGTCGTTATTGGTGACGCCATAGAACAGTCAGTATTGGCATCGCTATCAACGTCGGTATTGGCGTCGCTATCAGCGTCGCAAATCGCTGATAGCGACGGTTTGTGACGTGCATAACGACGCTGATAGCAACACGAGCAGTAAAATTTGCGACACTTATAGCGACGGTAACAGGGAAAAAAAAATTGTGGTAGGGCAGAGTTTCTACACTACTTTGTACAATGTGCTTGCAAACAAAAATAATGTATACTGAAATCATAAAACTGATACATGAAATAAATACATGATCGCATAAAAAGCGATTGGTACAATCATGACAGGATATCACTAATACATAGAAAATGTCTACATAAATCAGGCGACTCAAAAATAAAGTTGTGTGAGCTCCATGGATCCAAGGGCGAGCTACAAATCCTCGTCTCCCGAAAGCTCATCCCGCCGCAAAAGAGCATCTAACGGACTTTGCAGAAAAAGAAACAACACATCACTCCACCATACAATAATGCATTCAAATATCTCATGGTAACTACAGACAAGAAAGATGAGTGACTTACAGGGCTGCCGTGTCTATACAATTGGTCGATGAATGCAGTGAGACCGTGCCTCTCTGCATATCGAGTCTTAAGGCCAGTCGGATCGCGATTTATAATGAAGTGTTGTAAAGAAAACAAAATGCTAACTATTAGAAACATGATTGTTAGTACAAAGAATATTTCAAAAAAATAAACAAGCAAAACAAAAGAAAAACTTACAAAGTCCTCCAAATATATCATGCTTAGTTGGTGCCAGTCATCTACATCTAACCACTCGGGCTTTGCAACCCCACTCTTGATTGCCTTGCGTGCGTCGAATCACCTATGTGACATGTATGCACGCATGCAATCCATCATCCAACCCATAGAGAATCTATCTACTATAGCTGGCTCCGAAAACTCCTTGTGCAAGGATGCTACTATGTCCTTTCTCCCCTCCTGTATGTTCTTCCAATGATCCAAGACGTTGTGCCGAAAAACTTGTTGGTACAACTCTCTCATGCGAGCCATCACCCTCCTCCCCTCATCATTCATGATGATGGCTCCTGACCTACTATCCATTAGATATCCATAACCCCTTGGAGTCTACCTAAGATGGGTCCTCTCCCATCTACGTCCACGCTCTTGGGCATATCCAAGAGATCCCCGTGCATCCGGTTTACCGACGGGGGTAATATCTCTTGGAGTGGCACCTAGAGGGGTGCCACCTGCTGACAGCTGCGCAAAAGCCGGAGTAATAGGAGTAGATGTCCCCACAAGTGTGACAAATCTTGGAGGTGACGCTGCTCCAGCTGAATGACGAGAGGGAGACACCGCGTCCGTGTCTCCATAGCATCCACCTGAGCCACGAGAGCGAGGAGTTGCACCTCTATCCCATGTCGACCGTGGGCTCACTACCTCTGTATCTCTGCAACATCCCCTTGATCCCGATGCACTCCCTCCCTCTGGCCCATGTCGTGAGCGTCGAGCTCATCTGCTTGAAGTTGAAGCATCCAATCGCGCTGAAGAAGATCTAGTAGAGCGCCCTGACAAAGACCAAGACAAATCCTGGTTTGCTATCTCTCTGAATCTGGCGATCTGGTCTGGAGACATGCATGCGAAGATGTTCTGTAACTCCTCATCGCTCATCCCTCGACTCATCCTGAAACTGTCACTTGCACAGATAAAAAATGATGTTATAATAATCAATTTAAATCATACAAAGCATAGTAATATAAATCATTAAAAAATATCTCACTTAAAATGCATATCTTATGTACCCTTATAAGCAATTGGTCAACGAATTGAGTAAGTGGATGCTCCAAGTATGAAGTATTCTATGATCCCATGTTCATCTCCTGACACAACTCCTCATACACTGGAAGGTCAATAGACATGTCACGACAAAAGAATGAGAGTGCCTTGTTCTCAAAGAATTCTTGGACTCCTGTATTTCCATCATTGTTAGCCGATGCTGGCTCCAAGCTTTCGACAACCTCCACCCCTTGCAATATCGGCCCCTCTATTTACATATTATCTTCATCTAAGCTCGGAACATCGCTTTGATCATATACTCTCGCACTTTGGAGAGTTGAAAGTATAACATACCACCATCGAGGTTGTCGGGGGTTTGGATAGAAGATTACTTGTTCATAAATAAGCACAAGAGAGTTCAAACCATTGTGACATAAACCATGTCGTAATACAATTAGCAAGCAAATGAGTCCATGCACCTGTTCACAATGGGCCGGTAACACAAAGTTGTCACACAAATCCGTCCATTTTTTTTCAGAATCTATTTCGAGAAATCCAGATGGACCTCGTCGAACTGTTGCTCCAGCTCCTCCAAGTACCACTTTGAACCACTACACATCGAATAGTATCATGGAGAAGCTATGGTAATCCACCGTAACAATACTTTGCAAGTTCCCAAAATACTCAATCTCATCCACAACCGTGTTTGGTTTCGTTGCTCATCGTTGACTCTCTTGCTTGAACCTTGCCATGATACCACAATCCATTGTGGAGTGCATTTTGTCAATACCCTCCACGTAAAAATGTCGTCCGCGTGACCATGCTGCACTATATATTTTGTACTGTACATTGAAACACTCAAATTAGATGTCAGATATAAAATTTAGATACGACCGATTCTAAACCCCTCATCACCTTTGGACTACATCCCCTTGAGAATTCTCACTCCTCCATTGAGACCTCTGTCCCTTCGCGAGACGCTGCGGTCAAAGCTCCATGCAACTATCGCATTGACATAAACCGTGGCATCTCCTCCATGCCATTGGGATATCAAATCGGTCGATGATGCATACTATGTCGGAGTTTAGCTCGCGCTTCCTTTCGATCTTGCCTAGTGATCTGGTACTTAGCGAGCCATGTCTCCATAGAGGCATGGTGCAACATACAAAAGTGATTCACATTCTCTTCCATTGAGGCATCCATTCTTTTTTCTACCCCATTTCCAACCACCACATCTCCAATCACTTTATCATCGTCCTTCAGTGACCATAGCATTTCATTGTCTGGTTCCACCGTTGGTAGCCATTGTGAAATATGCACTAGCGCCTCAGACACCAACCAACCTTCGGCCATGCTACCTTTCGGCCAAGCTCGTTGTCGCACAAAGCCTTTCAAGGTTTTCATGAAGCACTCCAAGAAGAACATCCATCGCGTATGGGCAGGTCCAGAAATCTCCACTTCATCCATAAGATGCACAAGAAGGTGGATTTGTATCGTGAGCATGCTGGTGGGCAGGTATTTCTCAAAGAGATAGACTGTCTCCACTGCTCCCCGCCTCGCGGATTCAATAGAGAACGTCTTAATCTCCTTCTGTGAGATCCATTGTACCAAAGTCGACAACTTGTAAATGGCCCCGTGTATTTCTAGAGTAAGACATCATGCGATCGCGATCGGTAGTACAAACTGCCACAAATGAGAAAGCATTATGAATAATGGCTACATTCCAAATAGCAAAATGCCCATGCTAATTACAATCCATTCATAGTACAAACCTGACATATCTTATGCCAGTCATGGGATTTTAGCCTTGATAGTTGGTTGTCTTTAGAAAATGCGGACCTGAGAGAACGCATCATACCCATCGGAGTGCAGATAGACTTGATTACTTGCTTCACAATGCACTCTTATTTAGTGGACAAAACCCAAGGAGCGCGAGGAAGCTGCACGTGACTATTAGCACTCGACTGCGGCCAACACTACAACAAAAAGGCCTCATAGATGCACATTTAGATGCAATTTTTGAATATAGAGAAATTCTTACGGGCGCGTCTATCTGCTCGTCTATTTGTGCGTCTATCATTTCGTGTCTATAATCGCATGTATCAACGAATTTACACGCACAAATAGATGCACAATAGAGGTACATATACACGCGCATATAGACATGCTGGTAGACGTGCTTTTACAAGCACTGGTAGACGCGAATGGAAAACAAAAAATGTCATTTAAAAAAAAAGATATTTAATTTCTTTTTTAAATTTGAATTATGAAGCGCGTGTATAAGCGCGTGTAGTCTGTATTATAGATGCGCGTATGAACACGAATTATCTGCAATTTAGACGCACGGATAGACGTGCAAAATAGAACTGGAAAAAAAAAACTAGAGAGCATGTGGTTGCTCCCCCCTCCCATACATCAGATTGTGCATTTGGAAAAATGACAATGTATCTTACGGGCACGAGAATTGAAAATAAAAGTCCATGTATTCATTATATATCGAAAGCATTTACAAGGGAAGTTTAAGTGCTTGCGACCTAAAGCGTGGCCGCAAGCAGTAGGCTCAAAGAGATATCATACATATACAAGAAAAAAAGGCCGCATGAGGAGGTATGGTGCTCCTCTACGAATCTGAAGAGGAAACATCTTCGCTAGTACCACCATGGCTACTAGCGTTGCTATCCCCCTCCTTGCTATGCTCCACATCCGGGTTCGCCTACACACACAAAAGATCAGGGTTGCTTACATAGACAAGGTGGAGAAAAAGTTATAATTAGCTATACTTTTAATAGGAAAGTAAGAAAAACATACCTCCTTTGGCTGTCGAATCTTCATGGCCCGGTTATATTGGTCCTCAGTGATGAGACCCTCCTCATAGAAGTGAAGCCATGTCGCTGCGCGGTTATGGTCTCGATGGTAACCTACCTCTCTAGGAGTAGGTGTCCTACCAACAATGGTAGTCTGAAAAACATTTAGATATATACAAACAATTATGAGTCACAATATATTAGAATAAAATATATAAATAATTGAAAGAAATATAAATTTAAAAAACTAGAACTCTCTACCACCCGATCCGTAATGCGACGATCCCATGGTTTCCATTTGGATCCATTGCGCCTCTGCGTGTTGGTGACTCTTCACTTTCTCTACTGCTTTCTTCTTGGCTTTCTTCCACTCTATGCGGTGGCACATAGGTGGTTGGCTATAGGCTCAACGCCCCTCCTCGAGCCTCCGTAGTGAGTCACTAGCCCGTGTCATGAGGTGGGATCTTTTGTTGTGAACCATATCCCTCACTTTTGTGCGTCCCCAATCATCCGAGAATTGCTGACCCTCAGGATTTGGGTACCTCCTATGGACTGCCCTCAATACCTCCTGCCACAGGCCGCTTTTCTGATTTTTGAAGGCAATGAAACAATCTTTATACGTCGCATGCGCGACCCTTCTCATGTACGCCATTACATCCCTTCCCTCTGTTGAGATATCGAGCTCCACTTGTGATATGCCAGGGTGACCGTTGTGCATTTATGTCACCGACTTGTTAGTTGCAGATGCGGTTGGTACACCACCCATGAATAATAGCTAGATGAAACCTATCCTTATCTACTCTAGTTCTTGGCTCGGTTAGTATGCCACCTTAGTTAGTTGAGTTTGGTTTGAGACCCTTATATAGGGTTCTTCTATTTCTATGTACTAGAGTTCTTTTTAGCTTACACAACTAAGAAGAGGAAAATTGTTTTCAGTCTCCACCTTTGTCTGTATTCCCCCATTGTGCAAGTAAGAAAGCTACAAGTGAGACTCCTTCCTTCTCTCCTACAATCTTGACATGGTATCAGAGCCTTGTTTGTGGTAAGGAGCTCAAGAAAGCAAGCCAAGATCATGGTATTCTGGTAAGAGGACCAGTGTTCTGTTTTTTGATTTGAGGCCATTTCGAGGGCTGTTTTGGAGGCGGAAGTTTTCTGCATGCACTCAAGAAAAGGGCTTGTTTTATGCTATGCGACCACTGTTCTACAGGTCGGTGAAAAGTTACCACAGAAATTGCATCGTATGCTTGTGTGCAGAGACATTGGGAGTTACAGAATCATCCTTGTTTCCTATTTATGCAAAATCGTCACTAGGAAGTGACTGTGTGGTCAAATACCACTTTTGCCAGTTTTGCGAATTTGCCCTTGTGAGGGTGAAGCTGTGTTTTTTGCAGTGACAGAATTTTTGGCAGTGTTCTGTAATGGCATCTGATTCACTTTCATAGAGTGTAACTAAAAAGCTTGACAATAACAACTTCCAAGCATGGAAGTTTAGAATGATGAATTTGCTTATGGAAAAATGATACTGGGAATTTGTTGCAGGAAATGAAGAAGAACCGGTTCTTCCTGATGTTCCCAATCAACAGCAAATGCAGGCATTTAAAGCATGGCATGAGAGAGCCAAGAAAGTTATATACTAGCTGTCTATCAGCATTTCAGACTCTATGATTGTGCATATTCAAGATGCAAGTACGCCAAAGGAGGCATGAGATACTTTGTCAAAAATTTATAGCACAAATACACAAGCGAGGAAAATGCAACTCAAGCAAGAGTTGCAAAATGTGCAAAGAGAAAATATGAGCATCAATGACTACCACATGAAGATGAAGAAGATTGCAGATGCACTTGCTTCCATTGGATTGCCAGTGGAAGATGATGATTTAGTTTCTATGATCTTGAATGGTCTAGGAAAGGATTATGCACAGTTCCTAACATCCATTTCCGTCCGTGAAAGATTTCTTGATTTTGAGGAGTTGATTGCTCTTCTAATTTCTGAGGAGAAGAGAAATGGTGGTGCATCTTCTTCAGGAGGAACTTCAAAAGAAGCTGTCTTCTACTCAAATACTGGAAGAGGTAGAGGCAGAGGTAGAGGCAGAGGTAGAGGAGGCCGATCCAGAGGCCGTGGTAGAAATCAGAATATGCAGCAAACTCAAGAAAACCAGTCCTATGGAGGAGGACGTGGTAACTCTAGAGGCAAGGGGAGCCAAAGAGGTCGTGGTGGATGGTAAAGAGGCCAAAATGCAAACAGCAATGTTGAATGCTACTACTGTGGTAAAATGGGTCATATGGCTAAAGACTGCTATAAAAAGCAGAATGACATCATGAATGGAAAATTGCAACAAGGGAATTATGCATCTTCTAGTAGACAGGGTGATGACAGAAATGAGCATTTGTTTATGGTGCAGCACATGAACAATTTTGTGACAAGTGCAGAAGAAAGCAACGAAGTGTGGTATGTTGACTCAGGTGCGTCAAACCACATGACAGGTCATGCAGAATGGATGCAGGTTGCAAGGAAAATGGAAAAGCCAGGACTTGTGGAGACTGGTGATGATACTGCACATCCTATTGTGCAGATTGAAAAATTTTCTTTGTCTATGCAGGATGGGAAAAAGAAATACATGTCAGATATATTTCATGTCCCGAATATCACCAAGAATCTGGTTTCTGTTGGTCAAATGGTTGAGCAGGGCTTGCAGGTCAGATTTAATTCTCATGGATGCTTTGTTGAGGATATGAAAAATAAAGGTCTCTTGATAGCAAAAGGAAATAAGAAGGGAAAAATGTTTACGTTGGATGCAAACATGCCTGAATTGAGTGCAGCAATGTTTGCACATGGGACCGGTGTAGTTGCAGATATTGATATCTGGCATAAATGCATTGGTCATGTTAATGTACAGCGATTTAAATCAATGCAGGCCCAAAATATTGTTGCAGGATTGCCTAAATTCAAGGTTGCAGAAATGCATAAGGTATGTGAAACCTGTCAATTTGGAAAATAGGCAAGGAAACCATTTCCTAGACATGTCCAACAGAGTAAGAAGCCATTGGAATTAATCCACTCTAATGTGTGGACTACTAAAGCTGCATCTCTTGGAGCCTGTCATTATTTTGTCACTTTTATTGATGACTATAACAGAAAAGATTGGGTGTATTTTATGAAAAAAAAAAGTGAAGTTTTTGGGCATTTCAAAACTCTTAAAGCTATGGTTGAAAAAGAAACAGGCCTGCAAATAAAATACCTAAGGTCAGATGGAGGGGGAGAGTACCTCTCAAATGAGTTTGCAAGGTTCCTGCAAGAGCATGGCATAAAGCAGCAATATTCATGCAGTCATACCCCACAACAAAATGGAATTGCAGAAAGGAAAAACAGGCATATTGGAGAGGTATCTTGTGCCATGCTCAATGAAAAAGACTTGCCAGATTTTTAATGGCCTGAAGCAGTTGCTATAGCAGTCTACATAATGAATAGGACTCCCACTGTAGCAATACATGGGATGACTCTAGAGGAGAGGTATACTGGTAGGAAACCAGATATTTCTCATTTGAAGATTTTTGGTTGCATTGCCTATGTTCATGTGCCAAATGAGTTGAGATCCATGTTGGATCCAAAAGCTAAGAAGTGCATCTTTATTGGTTACTCTCTGCAGAGCAGAAAGGGTATAGATGCTATAACCCTTCTACTTGTAAGTTTACAATGAGTAGAGATGTTGTTTTTTATGAGATGAGTAGCTGGTATAAACTAGTAAATGTGATTGATGATGTAGATGCACAAAGTGGTAATGCTGCACAGAATTCACAGCAACAGTCACAAAATATTAGTGGACCTGGAGCATCCTCTAGCAGTGGTTCACATTATTCGCCATGGACAGACAGATTGAGATCAGAAGAATCTTCTCAAAGCATTGCAAATAGTGGTATTCAGGTATTACGAAAAGGAAAAGAGAAGATAGATCAGCCCATGTTTGATGTGAATGCAAGTCACTCTTATGTGGATGGTGAATCCAGTGGCTAAGAACAGAGCATTGATGATGAGTTGGGTATTCCTCCTATTGTTACACCTAGAGTAAGGAAGACCAGGGATGTTTTGAGAGCACGTGGGAGTGAACCTACTTTGCGCACGTCTACCAGAGCTAGGTATCCTGTGGATAGGCTAAAATATGATGGATTTACAGACATTCACTATGCCTATATGGTCAAAGTGATACAGGAACCAGAACCCACTTCTTTTGAGCAAGCCATGGGAAAAGAAAAATGGGAGAAAGCCATGGATGAAGAAATGGATGCCTTGGAAGCAAATGCTACATGGGAATTGGTACCTTTGCCTAAAGGTAAGAATGTAATTTGCTGTAAGTGGGTTTATAAGGTGAAGCACAATGCAGATGGTTCTGTGAACATATACAAGCCAAGATTAGTGGTCAAGGGGTATGCACAAACATATGGCATTGATTATAAAGAAACATTCAGTCCGGTTGCAAGGATGGCAACCGTAAGAGCAGTCATTGCTATGGCTGCATCAAAGGAATGGTCTTTACATCAGTTGGATGTAAAGAATAGCTTCTTGCATGGTGATGTGCAAGAAGAGATATATATGGAGCAGCCACCAGGTTATGTGCATGTTGTTCATCCTGAGTTTGTTTGCAAGTTGAAGAAAGCATTGTATGGCTTGAAACAAGCCTAGAGCATGGTCTGACAAGATAGGACAGTATCTTGTCACTATTGGCTTTCGAATTTCCAAGGCATATTTCTCACTTTATGTGAGAAAAATAGAGAAATGTATTATGCTACTTGTCATTTATGTTGATGATTTGATTATGACAGGTGATAGTGATGAAGATATCCTTCATGTGAAAATGCTATTGAAGCAAAAGTTTGAGATTAAGGATTTGGGAGAGCTGCGTTATTTCTTGGGCGTTGAGGTGATTAGATCACCAAGTGGGATACAGCTCTTGCAGAGGCAGTATGGATTGGACATGCTATCCAAATATGGGATGACAGGCTATAAGCCTATTTCAATTCCTTTGGAGCAGAATGCGAAGCTGAGCGCAGATGCAGGTGAGCTTCTAGAAGACCCTAGTATGTATAGACGCATAGTAGGAAGTTTAATTTATATAACTATTACCAAACCATATTTGAGCTATGCTATTGGATTGGTAAGTCAGTTTATGCAGGCTCCAAGGAAACCACATTTGGATGCGGCTAGATGCATACTCAGATATGTAAAGTCCACATTGCAGTATGGACTATTTTATGAGATTGGGGTTCAGATACAGTTGCATGGATACACTGATGCTGATTGGGCTGGTAGTATTTCTGATAGATGATCTACTAGTGGTGGATATGTGTTCTCTTTTGGGAGTGCTGTAGTCACTTGGAGCAGCAAGAAACAACTACAGTTGCCTTGTCGAGCACAAAGGCTGAGTACAGGGGTGCAGCAATGGCTGCATGTGAGGTAGCTTGGTTGCATAAGCTACTTTATGATATGCATCAGCCTACGATGGGCCAGTTGTCATTTATTGTGACAACATGAGTAGTATACACTTGGCAAATAACCCAGTCTATCTTGCTAGAACAAAGCACATTGAGGTGCATTATCACTATGTGTGGGAGAGGGTTTTACTAGGTCTTATTGATCTAGTTTATGTCAGTACAAAGGATTAAGTAGCTGACATATTCAAGAAGGCATTGGGCGCAGAGAAGCTGCGCAAGTTCACAGACTTGCTTGGTGTGCACGGATTGGGATTGAGCTCGAGGGGGAGTGTTGAGATATCGACCTCCACTCGCGATATGCTAGGGTGACCGTTGTGCATTTATGTCACCGACTTGTTAGTTGCAGATGCGGTTGGTACACCGCCCATGAATAATAGCTAGATGAAAGCTATCCTTATCAACTCTAATTCATGGCTCACTTAGTATGCCACCTTAGTTAGTTGAGTTTGTTTTGAGACCCATATATAGGGTTCCTCTATTTCTATGTACTAGAGTTATTTTTGGCTTACACATCTAAGAAGAGGAAAATTGTTTTCAGCCTCCACCTTTGTGTGTATTCCCCCATTGTGCAAGCAAGAAAGCTACAAATGAGACCCCTTCCTTCTCTCCCACAATCTTGACACCCTCATCATCATGAAAGATGCCACCAGCATCTGTAACTCTATAGTACTAGCGTACAACCTCCTCTACCTGATCTACTAGTGAGGGTGATCGCTTGCCACCTCCTAGACAACCCCCACACAAGCCTCGTCCTCCCCCTTGACTCTCCCTCCTCCCTCTCTATTGACTACCCTCTACCTCGTTGGATGCACGAGCTTCTACAGATGCACGTGCTTCTGTAGATGCTTGTGCTTCAACCGATGCATGTGGAGCACGTGGAGTACCTGCATATGGAATACCTGCATGTGGAGTCTGGGAAGTAGTGCCAGGCAAAGATGTCAGAGGTGTCCCAAACATGACACTGAATACCTCGTCCGTTGTGGGAGAGCAGCCAATGTGTCTGGTCATCTCTCCCATGAAGTCTTTCCTACTAGGAAAACCTCCAAAAAATGCACTGACCCCCCTGCGAAAGGAGGCCAATGTATCATTCATGCGATCCACATCCGAGTCATTGCTAGATGGACCAGGATACGATATCTGCAAAAAAAAACACAGGAAAAAGACAAATTTATTTGCATACAAAAAATCATATATTACCTACATTTTCAAATAGCTTTCTTTAGACATTGAGCATAACACCTAAGTGCTAATGTTTCTCTTAAACAAGAAAACTAATAAACACAAACATGGGATTGGTCACATTCATCATTACAAAAATATATTGTTTACTATCAGAAGTGGGAGACTTGGTGCGTGTATCCCCGCGTCTAAATTGCATGTTAGACGCGCCCTCAAACGCGATCCAGAGTGAACCTTCTGTCCAGTGCATCTATCTGCGTATCTAAGATGCAGCACTGACGCGTTCTCAGACACGCATTCCAGGTCAATGCGCGTGTATAATCACATGTAGAATGTAGGTCAACCTTCTGTGCCGCACGTGTATCATCACGTGTACACTGCAGAGCACATGCGCCAGCACACGTGCACTAAGACGGGCCCTCAGACGCTATGAGAGGAAACATTTTTCGCGTCTATATCTGCATCTACATTGAAATGTAGATGCGCTGTCGTATTGCTGCGCATTCGAGATGTGGAATCCACCAAAAAGGTTATGTTGCACATGGATCGTTTATCAAGGAACTTGCTTTTTATCATCACATGTAATTAGAGGGTGTCTGTCTAGAGCTTGTCAGCCATTGGACATGAGTTTCAACTATATTACAATCAACAAATAAGACTCTTATATATGGAATAAGTGGATTTTTTTTTGTATTAAGTGAAGGGTACTAAAGGTTCATACTATTTTGGAAACTTGTTTGATATGCTGAGACGGAGGCTGGGGCTAATGGGAGCTCATGCTATTGTGCTAGGTAATGGATTGATGAGCATGTATGCTAAGTGTGGTGTATTCGTAAAGACAGAAGAATTGTTGTTTCTTGGAATACTCTAATCTCGGGGTATCCTTGGCAATGCTGAATCTGGGTCAACTGATGGAATTGAAGGACCGCTTGAATAAGTGGAAGGGGATTGAGAATAGTAAAGGGAAGAAAAGCAAAAGGCTAATTTTGGGAGGGAAAAAGCAGATTCGAAAAGGATGAGAGATCGAATAGGGGAAGAACAGGGGATCTACGAAAAAGAGGAGGAGAGTTTTGTTCAATCTAATTTGGGGGGAAGATCGACTATGGAAAGAAAAACACAAAGTTTTTTTTGAGCGTTTTGGAATCGGAACACTGAGGAGGGGACAGAGGAAAGACATGGCATTTCAGAAGCTGAAAAGGGGTGTGGAATTGATAAGTCTACGATGAATGCACAGACGGCCCTTCATTATAAACAACAACAGCTGTAGCATCATCATCAGAAGCAAAGCTTCTAACTAGACAAGCAACAGCCAGTACAGCCCTATTGCCATGACGAACGGCATACACAACAATCCATACCTGCTCTAACTTATGTACACTCAACGTTGGGTACTCTATTGGGCACAGTGAAAAATTAGGTTTTTTGTTCTTTTGGTGCACTTATGTGGAAGAAATCATTGTGGGGTGCACCTGCAAAATGATTGTGCAATTTCAACTATCCTCCTTTCTTGTCTATGACCCGATATGGCTCTAAGCATGGTCTTTGCTTGCTCCTAAGGATTTTTAAGGATCTATGCTGCTCCCTCTACACTCTATTAAGGCTCGGTTACAGTGTAGAGGCCAACTTTGGGCTACAAGTCTAGTGCTTTGTGAGACCGGGCTCCTAGATTTTACCTCTAGGCCATATAGTCATGGTTTTCTCTAGTTTCTAGATTTGGAGAGCCAAGGTGGGTTTCCAAGGGTTTTTTGGTTTCTATCCTGGCTGGCTCTGAGCTATGGAACTGGTCCTGGGTATGTGTTTTATTGTCCTAGTTTGTTGGTTCAATTACCAGAATCAAATTGTTCGATTCCAGGTGAGTCTGGGAATTTAGGAGTGTTGGAAACTACGAGGAAGACGAGAGACGAAAGGAAGAGAGGAGAGAAGATAAATATGAGACACTAGAAGTAGAACCCCAGAAGTGTGTCAATTGAGCACACATGATAGGAATATATAGAGGGGACCTGGGGCATGGGGCGCTATATATAGATAGACTATATATAGCTAACAAGGAGTCTGACGATCGACTAGAGCATCCGATTAAACCGAGCAACTCTAACTCAAAGTTTGGTCCAATTGGCAATTGGGTGTCCAACTAGATAGGTGGTTTGATTGAGGTGGGTCTCCAATGGGACACATGGCCAGGGTCCAATCAAACCACGTGGTTTGACTAATGGGTGGTCCAACTGGACCAATTGGATGGTCTAACTCCGATAGTCAAATGGTCCAACTCTCCCATTTTGGGAGTCACACCAAGACATAGTGGTCGACTGCGAGCTCAACGACACGTCATGATGCGTTTTGGCTAATTTCTCCTAGCGCTCATCATGGCTCCTTATACCTTTGAGATTACATCAAAGGCATATAAAGAGATTCTTACGTACCTAGATCAGCTAAAGATATGAGAATCAAAGTGTGAGATCTTCTATGTGATCAACAGGTCTCTTTGTTTCTCTCTCAAGCTCTCCTTAATCTCTCAAATGCAAAATGAGGTCTCCATTGCCATTCCTAGCCTCTTATTGCCCTATGCAGGTCTGCATTCACCTTAATCTTGCTCCTCTTACTAGCAAAAAAAACCCTATTGTGTGCTCATACTGTTTTGGTCCTATCCTACCTTAATGCAAAAACAAATCACAAAACAATGCTAGGGCTAAATCAACCTACTCATCTACCTATCAAAAATACAAAATACTTACTTGTTTTGAAGATTTACACTCCAAAATCTCCTATCTACCTCAAGCTGGATTCGAATTGCACCGCGCTCAAGGATCGAATCCATTGGTCCTGGAAACGGAACCAAAATGAAGGGATCTCTCTCCCTCAACCCCTAAGACCTACAAACTGCTTATTGGTCAAGCTTTTCAAGCCAAGCGGCCATGGCTACCTCTCACATAGTGGACGCGCTCTCCCTACCCATGGGGTGTAGTGAGCTTACCTTGACACTTGATCAACTGCCCTCCTCTTTCTTACACACCAGTAGCTCCATGATCCTCGATGCAAGCTCAAGAAACCTCAATCCCTCTCTATCATGCTCCATCCTCCATAGCCACACAAGGCAAGAGAAGAGAAGAGAAGAGAAGAGAAGAGAAGAGAAGAGAAGATGATGAAGAGAGGATGGGGAGCTTCTTCTCCTTGATCCCTCACTCTCACATACTCACTCTCTCACGCCCTCACTCAAGCACACCCAAGAAGGAAAGAAGAAGAGAAGAAGAAGAAGAAGCTTGTTGGCACACACCAAGAATGAGAGTTCCCATTAAATTTATGGCTCATATACATGCCATCTTTCCCTTGGGCAGTCATCCCCTGTTTTTACATGGCCGACCATGGCCTAGGCCCTTTTTCCCTTTGCCCTAGCTTCTGAGCTTAGTCCTACTACCCGTTCATGATTACAAATAGGACAGGAGGGAGCCTAGCACTCCTTTACAAAGATTTTGGCTACACCTTTACATTTAAAGGTGTGCCTTTTTTCTTTTGGATTTTTTGCAGCTTCTGTGGTTGTGCCTTGAACTCCTAGTGGTTGTTCCCATGCTCTTAGATTTTTTTTCGAGTCCGCTCTCTTTTGATTCGCCTTTTCCTTTTTTTTTACTCGCACTTTTCCTCTTGATGTCTCTTTTTCCGCTTCCTCTGCTCTGCAGTAAACACCATGCTATAATGGCATATCCTAGTACTTGATATTGGGACAAAAGATCTTGTAAATATCTTATCTCCCAAGGAGTTCTATGCCCTGAAGGAATTGCATGAAACTATTAAGAGTGTGATCCATTGTGGAAGAAGGGGTGAAGAATACAAGTGCAAGGATGCTTTAGAGGAGAAGTAGTTTGAGAGTTGGAAAATGAAAATGAGACTAAATGACTGATTTTTATAGGCCATAGACCTAGAGTTTTAGTTTTGTAAAATCCATTAGGTTCTATCAATACAAATTTGAAAAGTTCTTTAAAAAATCACAAAACAATCTAAAATATATAATGTTAGAGAATCTAAAATATGTATGAAGTATTAAAAAATTAAATCCCATGATCTATTCATCATTAATTTTTGATACATCATACTATAAATAGATTTTTATTTGTTGCAAAGCACTCGATAGCATATAATTCATCTCCATTCTTTTGCCCATCTAAAAGGAAAAAAAACCAAATAAGATTTGAACTACTATATCTCAACCAAAACAAAAAAATCCAATATTAAACAAGCTCACCTTTCTACCACCAATATAGAAGTTGAAGCTCTCTCCCACCATCAACACTAGATGCTCTTGCAAATTTAGGAGACTTCAATAGTGACTCAATGTGATTGACTCGATCATTTCACCTTTTATATGAGTTTGAATATCAAATGCTTGTCCCATGTTTTTAGTGGGGACTCCAAGGAAATCCATTGGCTTGCTTTCTTCATCCACTGTCACTAGTAGAAGCGCATGCACAATGATGAACAAGCAATCAAGTAATGAATTATAACACTAGAGACCATCACTCTGTATGAAAATGTCACCTTTGTGCGTCCCATCCACCTCATTCCATCCTTCTTCAAAATTGAAATTAAGAAAGTCCTATGTTATATTCTTACAAATAAACATGGAGGGGCATTGATGCACATTAGTTTTTTGAAGATATATGCAAAACCATGAAGTGGTACAAACCATGAAAGACCCACTAATCTTGAAGCTCTCCTAAATTTCAATGAGCTATGAATGTCATTTACAATCTTCATTTTTAATTTCTGAAGCATCCACTCATTTGAAATGGGCCATTCCAAAGAATTGAGAGATGGCCAAGGAAATAATTCAAGAGAACCATACGAATCAATTGATGCAGGCACTATATACAAAAATTTATTTAAAAACATATTGCGATGTAAAAGATATTGTGATAACTTTCCAATCATCATTGTCTTTCCCACATCCACATGTAGAGCTTTGTATGTCCTAGACAAGATTCCCAAAACAATGGTTCTCAACAAGATTTGAAGGGAAAATTTTTGATGCTAGGAGAGAAAAAGTAAAAACCTTAAAAACATATGGAAAGTTAAGAACATAAAAGAAATGCATTTTTCATGCCATATGGTATAATATCCTAGATGCATGGCACTTGTATGCTAAACATTGATCAACATTCAGAGTGTAAGGAAGTCTTTTGCTATAGGTTAGACGAGCGGTTCCTTGGGACAAGTTTACTGAGGAAATATAAAGTCTTGGATCATTTGATAAATCAAAGAGTAAACTATGTATCATATGTTTTCTATGTTGAGGCATTGCAGACCAATCCCCTTGATGTAGGAGTTGCAATAAGACCACCATCTCAAGCCTCCTGAAACCCAAGCACTCTACCCTTCTAATGATTTTGTAGTACACCATGACAATGAACTTGATGAGGCCCTATTATTGAAGGTCGCATATAGACCCATGAATCCTTCTTGAACAATGCTCCTTTCCACTTTCCATGTTCATCCTTTGTATTGTGTACACAAAAAGAAATTTTGGAATCATGGGGTTGCCTTGCTGATATGTAGATACTATTGGAACGTTAATGGAAGTAAGGAGGGATATTTAGATACCATTGTATTGTGGGACCATAGAAGAAAGAGAAAAAGTTGGGTATTGTGTGTGGGAGAATATGGGGGTTGTGGCTATGGATATGCTAAAAAGAAAGAGAGAGAATGGGAGTTATGTGGTCATGGCTTGGAGAAGCTTGGGGCTGTGGGGCTTTCGCTATGTGAGGATAGAAAGATAAGAAGATTTATGGAATGGAGGTAAGAGAATGACCATAGAAGGAGAGAAGCTCGGGTGTTGTGTGGAAATGGCTGAGAAGATGGGGTTTTGTGGCTATGGCTAAGAGAAGCTAGGAGCAAAGAAAGTGAGATAAATTCTAGATCCCAAAAAGTGACAAAAATGTGCCAAAATATTTTACTCCAAGGCAAGAATTGTTGGAAGCATCAGAGATGGATTTGCCAATTTTTACTAGCCACGGAAAATGAGATTCGAAAGTGCTTTTAAAGAGCAATTGTAGATTTCTCATAATTTTTCTAGGTACATGGTTAGACTAGTGCAAGTGGCTAGCAATATGGGACCCCAAGTCGATGGGCAAGCAAAAATTTTTGGAACTCGATTTGGAAGCCGAATAGTAGAGATTTGAAAGCCAGGAGATGACAAAGGCCAAAATGGCCAAAATTTAGGAAAATTGGACATGGACTTTGGGGGAGGCCTTGAGTTTTTTTTAAAAATGAAAAATCCTGATCTAGGGGGGGTGGGCATAGTTTGATAGGGCATAGTTCCAGACGTGCCACCCCTGCTCCACAAGGCGACGAAATTCTTGGAGATGGTGATTGTAGGCCTGCAAGCAACCCATACAATAGATCTTATCCATGGATTTCTCCAAATTTTTTCCTCTGATCCTCAGGTCTCAATTTGTGAAATGGCTGCCTAGATGTAGATATCAAAAATTAGTCTTTCTCTCTCCTCCTCCTCTCTCCTCTAAGACGTTGATCACACATAGAGAATCAAGAAGAAAGGGGATGAGGGATGCTTGTCAGACATGGACCGGATTGCCACAAGTTTAAAACGACACTGAGAGACAATATGTAGCACTCTTGGGGAATAGATGGTGGGTCCGATTGGCCCGGTTGCCCCAAAACCATTTTTAATAACACACAACACGTAAATAAACAGTGTGCCCAATTTTTTTCAAAGAAAATTTCATTGTTTTGATGTTTGATGGCTTAAATTATGTGTGCATGGAAAGAAAATTTGTATGAATCACGTTTGAATTATGTTGAGGGTTGCACATGATAAAATGTAGAACCTATAGTCATACATGTTCGTAATAAGTAATTTAAAACCGAAATGTGTCTTTTAAGAGGGAAAATGAGGGTTTCTCTCGTTTCAGGTTTGGGAATGAAGTTCATATAGAATTAAAAACTACAAAAACCATTTTTTAGTTAATATGATTAGTCAAGACATATAAATAAAAAAATACCCCATTTTTATGAACAAATAAATGAGGGAAACTAGAGAAAATAGGAAAATTTTTAGTTTTTGCACCTAAACAATAGGTAAAAATATATATTATATTCATGAACGTATAACAAAGCTAGAGCATGAGGGATAAGCCTCATTGCAATGTTGTTTCTATGTTAGAGGGGGATTTTATTTTTGCGGGCTTTCATTTTCATTCTTTTCTAATCAATCTCTTTTTCTCGAGCTTTTTCGTGCAATATATCCATTCTGCATATAAATATCTCTTTACAGCATCAAGAAAACAAAACCAACGAAAAACTAGTAAAATATACATGTCAAATAGTCGCAAGGTACACTCTCCTAAAAACAAATCAAAGATCCCAATGCATGTAATCTGTTAGACAAAATCATGCATAGTCACATGACGAAGTGTATAATAAACATATAAAAGTAGTAACAAAATGAAATGTCTAGAGTCTCTCGAAAAAAAAACACACTCTCTCTCAGCATGGTACCGGTCCACACACTATGGTGGACAAACACTCCCCATAGAGCACATCATCTATTTGTAGACACATGCAATGTCTCGTCTCCTCTACACTGGCCCACGCCAATCCACCACACCCCGCAAACACATCCAAAACATAGTCGTAGCGCTTTGTAAATGTAGCCAGTAACCACCTAACCATATCACCAATCACATATCACCAATCAAGATACAAAATCTTTGCAGCCATGCAAGTAGAAACAATGAAAATACCATACAAGGTAACCTGAGAGCAAAAACATGCAAGACTACTTATTTACCGATAGAAAAGATGAGACCTCTCTGCTCTGCCTCTAACAATGACACCATCAATGTCCATGGGAAAGACACAATCATCCATCATGTAGCTACAATACACTAGAAACAATCTCTCTAAAATCTTCTCCCCAACCTCTCTGTCGTAGCAAGGCACAACATGACCAGCACGATGCCAAAGACACACAGTAAGATCAAGTACCTATTCACGAGTGGAAATAGAATAAGTGATCCATGTTTTATTTAAAGCATGTAACACAAACTTTATTTAGAACATACAACCATACGTTCAACGTATCCAACTTTGTTATCTTACCGCCTCTCTAGTAACGAGATGTCGATAAGCCTTGGAGTCACACATGAGTGTCCAAGTGCGGTGAAGCACAAGCCCCACTCTTGCCGCATCCGTAATAAACTCACCTATATGCTCTACTAAGCACATAGTTACTAAGAATCCCTGGATGGCCAAATACTCGTGAGCAAGGTCCATACAACCCATAACTAGCTTTGAGAACGTGTTCCACTTGGGAATAGTCATGCCCTCTAAAAACAACATTGGTGTTATCATATATGAGAAGTGAGTTTGATGTAAACCTTGTGTGATAGAAAGCATAACTTACCCAATGGGATGGGACCTAGAGCATCCATAAGCAAGCTCGTAGGAAAATCCGCAAATATCAATCGAGCCACCTCTTGACATGGAACTCAATCTTTGCTATAAAGATGCATCTTTTGTGTTGCAAAAAACCTGTTGATGCTATACACAAAATAAGATAGTCATTAATGCAAAGTAAACGATGATGCAATGCTATATGCAACATGTAAATTGATGTTCTTGCAATATGTAGTTGTCATGTCTACCTATCAAGGGCAAATCTATCAATTTGGGTCACATCCACTAATAGAGCATCGACATATGTTTGATATATGGAACCCTGCAACAATTATTTCAAAGTAATTTATTTTTAATAATCATACATGACTATCTTCATGGGCGACCAATAAAGCACATGAATTTCAAGTTAGTATAAGACTTCTCACCTACTAAACTGGTCATAGGTCGCCTCTTCCAATTCTCTCAACCAAGAGATGACTCTGACAAAGGAGGTGGTGGGCGCCATAGAGGACTCTGGCACATTTTTTCTCCCTGGATCTGTAGAGGTGTCTATTTCTCCCAATAAGCCCTTTTCCTCTCTTGTCATCAACAATGATAGCAAGGGGAGTAGTAGTGGCTTTGGTAGTAGCTTCAATAGCATGTGCATTACCTTGAGTACCTTGGGTGGCATGTGTAGCATCCTTGCTAGCTTCACTAGCCTAAGTACTTCCTTCTGCACCTTTGGTATCCTTGGTTGCTTGCTCCTCTACAGTGGTGGGTGCGGTAAGTGGTTCATGACTATCACCTTCCTCCTTGAATCCTACATAGTATCATTCACCCTTAGATTCCCATACATGAGCACAAAAACTATTGCTACAAAAGTGACGAGATGTTTACATAGATTGAAGTACTTACTCTCATGCATATCTTTCTCTTGCTTAGGGATAACCCCCATAGGGTAATCTAGCCACCAAGGTGTAACGTGTCCACTAGAATCATCTAGGACACGTCTTAGTAGTCCATCGGGAAGAATGTCTAGAAAACTCTGCCCGGCACTCCCTTGGAATGTTACGGGTTTTGCAATCTAGGTCTTCCCGCATCTACCACGTAGCGGAAGTATCCTGACCGTTTCCCACTTAGGATCGACCGGAATTAGGGTTTCCCTGTTAGGTCATTAGCTAGCAGCAACTAGCATCAGACCCGAGCGAACTACTTTACGCAGGAACACCAGGTCCGAAGCGGATTCACGCTGCACTTGGTTCAAGGAGAATGGGAAACGAGAGGGATGCAAGGCTCAACCTCTCTGCCATAAGGCAGAGTCCCATTCCGTTCCCCTAAAACAGCGTAAATCGGGTAGGATGTAACTCTAGGTCATCGTTTTCATTATTAGCTTTGATGATGATGATCATCCGGTTGTTTCAAGATTTTTGAGAAAAGTTCCCGGCTAACCGGGACCACCCATCCATAGGACGGACCCATGGTCCAACCTCCGCACTTTCCTCGGTTTGTTTTAGTTATGTAATTACCTAACACATTAATTTAACATATAACAAACAGCTTCCTTGATTAATCCCGTTAAGCACTGGTTCCTTCACGTAATCTTATCACGTGACATAGAAAAACAATATCAAACAACTTCTTTATTATCATATCATCATTTTATCCTTGAAATACAGAGTTTTCGCCCGTAGGCTTGTTCATAATCCGCCCGAAGGCTATCCAGTAATCCGCTAGGGATCACTATTCCAAGCTTCTGCCCGTAGACTAGTATGCGGGCCTCGAGATCCAATCCCGAGTCACGTCAGCCTCTTGTGCAGGACCCGGAAGGCGAGGGATTTACGGCCAGAGCCCCCCCTGGCACCCAAGCGTCCTCCTGCACCAAGTAGAGCTCAACGGAAAGACCTCTCGCGGCGGGTTCAGTCCACGTTCCCGGCGTGGTCAACAACCCCCTTGGTTAGGGTCAGGCAGGCAGTCGGGGGTAACTGAGCTGCCACTCCCTTCAGGCCTTCAACCTGAAGCATTTATATATCTTTCATCCTTTAATTCCTTGAACAAACAATGCAAACAGTGCTTTCTAAACTGTTACAAGCACAATCAATTCCAGTGGTCGTTTAGTTGGCAAACTGTTAAGGAGTGACTCCTTCTCTCCGAATGCATCCCGCATTCGATCCGGAATCAATTGCAACTTGGCAAGATTCCTATCGTCCTTGGGTTAGGGTCATACCCAACTTAACCAATACCTTAGGTTTTATTAATAGTAGATCCCGGCGACCATGTCGCTTTAATTTATTGACTAATCATTTGCGCCGAGCAATTACTTAACTTCCCTTAACTTGGCAATTTTTCCCTAATGAGGGCGATGTAACAGGATGACTACCCATCCCTTTTCAAGTTAAACTTGCGCAAGAACCTGCCAACCTCATTCCAAGGAATGGCAAAACTTTCTTACGATCAAACCACAAGGCTATGCGACATTGCAACTAGTTGCACAAGTGTCGCCTCCATTCCAAGAGATCATTTCACCTATTGAATGGCATTTTCTGGTCACGGAATTATCTTCAGACGAGAAGCAGGGTTTAGGGTGTCTTTTTACCCGTCCCATCCCTAATTTCACTAGATCGACAACGTTTAGTCCTAGGGTTCCAACTCAATTCGAGTTTCATCATTTTGAGCGATTGGTCCTTAAGGTAGGAACCCTGGATTATTGTTTGCATGAGCACCCAATTGACTCAACATTTTGGGAATATGGTTAGGGCCATTGGGCATGAAGGTTTCGACTTAGCGACAATTGGAAAACTTGGCCGAATCCTTAACGTGCTAATACCTAGTTAGTGTTTGGGGTATCTATCGTGTTGACTGAACCATGCCATACGAATCCCTTGCGGCTAGGTGATTTGGGTAATTCACTATGCTTGTCTCGCGACAAGGATGAATCCTTCCCTAGAGATAATAACTAGATCTAAAAAAGAAAAATAGTTTCGACTATCACCATACATGTAAACATGCGACTCACTCTATCTTTCATTGGTAAAGTAAAAATACATGATAAGCTAGATACCAACTTTCTTAGGACCTACTAGGACTTACTTCAAATAATCATGTCTACTACCTTGTTATCTACACTTTAGAATCTCGTGCTTTGTTTAAATCCTGCAAACTTTCCCAAATGCAACACTTGATGAATGAATTTTATGCACGATGAAAGTGCAACATGCAACCCTTTCATAACTACAACGTGGTTAAATGAGATTATTGTTGAGTTAGTGTTGGTATATTCTTTCTTGCAAGCACATGCCACATGCCAATCCATAGATTCATTTTTGATACACCACCATTACTTTTCGGATAACCTCCTACGGGTGTTAACAACTTTTCCCCCATGAACCATTACAATAAAGATTTTTCCTAAATTGCGACATAAGCTTATTCTTTCCATGTCTAGTCAAAATACACTTAATAACTTCAGCCTTATAATGATAGGCGGTAGGTGTTCTAGGCTCGTCACTTTGAAATCCATGATAAGGCAGCATAATACTAGGGTTGTAAGATGGATAGACAACTCACGTTCATCATATTGAAAATGTTAATAACTCCATTTCATGTCATGAGCTAATTCTAGTAATCGATCAAATAGACAAATTTTCCTCAATTGCCTTTTTAATTCGGCTTGGTAAATTTGAACATGCATATGTGCTTTCTATTCCGTGAGAGTTATTATACCTAATGCATTACTTTTGCGTAGAATCAAAAATCATAAAAAAAACCTGGGTCTGTGGGCTCGGGGAGATGTCCACTTGAATGCTAGGAGATGAACCTCCCGCAGGTGCGCCTTGCGTCTTCTTGGGAGCCATTGTAGACATGAATACGGACTCCGCAGATTCCCTCTAGCCTTTACTCTTGCTCTTCGAGACGGCTAGGAGGTCGATACCTTCTCCTCGTGTAGGAATAGGAGTTTCCCGAACCCGGTTTTTTAGAACTGAGAAGCCACATAGGATCAAGGCCTATGGCCTTAACCTTAGAAGCTTCTAAGAAGCTTCTGGGCAACAACAGCAACGTCGGGGGGTCCCAATGATTGGGAAGGAGGTCGTGGTCAAGAAGAGGATGGGCGGCGGCCTGGGCCTTTCAGCAAGGCGGCGGCGTTCCTGGTCGCGGCAGCAGACGGTGGTCACGGCAGCCTCCTCCTCCTTCGAACCTCCCTCACGCAGCCTTCCGACTAGCATTCCCCTCTTCAGCACGGCGACGTGTATCCCACCTCTCCCCTCAGCACGTAGGGGATGATTTTATAGGCATGGGGGGGGGAGAAGGCCTCCACCATGTGGCCCTTGCATGGGTTCCCCCCCCTCCCATGCAGGCCCACGACTCATCCTTGACCCATTCCTCCACACTCCCTTTTCTCCAGTCGTGCATCGGCTGGGGAAAAAGGGATAAAAATAAAAAAAAATTGCCTTGAATATTCAAATTGCTCCTCCCAAGAGGGTGTTTATGTGAGACTTGCGGTTTCGAACTTTCGGTTTTGATTTACCAATGCGGAGGACCCCATTTCACGCGTGCAGGTCACACATTGCACTGCCGATAATTTCAATACGAGAGATAACCTCTACACAAGGTTTACGTCATGTGCGAGAAGTCAATATTCACGGGTGGGAATATTACATTCTCTCCCCCTTAGAAGAACCGAGATGTCCTCATCTCGAGATAAATTGGGGATATTGAAGGTTGAGAGAGCTTTCATCCATCCAGGTAGCTTCCTCTTCGGGATAATCTTTCCACTGGACGAGGTATTCTTTCAAGGTTCTAGATCTCAACTGTCTCTCCCTAACATCTAAAATCTTTTCCGGTCTTAGTTCAAGGACTCCTTGACTAGGCATTACAATTTGTTGGTCATCAAGTACATGATTAGGGTTGGGCACATATTTTTTTAAGAGACTAATATGGAATACATTGTGAACTTTTAGGTTAGCAGGAAGTTGCAATTTATAAGCATTGGGTCCCAGGCATTTGAGGATTTTATACGGCCCACAATACCTTGGACTTAGCTTCTTGCATTGTCCTAGAGATAGAGAACTCCTCTTTGGGCGTACACGAATGAAAACCATGTCTCCTTCTCCGAAGATCCTCTCTTGGCGCTTCAAATCCGCATATGCCTTTTGTCTATCTTTGGCTGCTTGTATGTCTTGTCTTATTGACCTTATTTGGTCATCCATGTCCTCCAACATTTGTCTTGAAGCTTCAACTCTTAGGGTTGGATCAGAAAAGTTTAGGGGACTTCGACAATCATGACCATACAATGCCTGGAAAGGGGTCATTTGAATGCTCTGCTGGTAAGAAGCATTGTAGGCAAATTCTACTAACGGCAAGTACTGAATCCACCTCTTCGGCTCTCGACAGCAGTAAGCCCTAAGCATATCCTCAATGATTTGATTTACTCGCTCTGTTTGTCCATCTGTTTGGGGATGGTAGGCAGTGCTAAAACAGAGTTGAGTTCCAATAGCTTCAAAGATAGCTCTCTAGAAGTGTGAAGTGAAGAGAGAATCTCGATCGCTAATGATCCTTCTAGGTAACCCATGTAACTTGAATATCTCCTTGATAAACACTCTTGCAATGTCGGAGGCTTTATAGTTTGTCTTTACTGGAATCAGGTGTGCAACCTTAGTAAGCATGTCAACTACAACCATAATGGAGTTGTATCCTCCTTGGACTTGGGGTAAGCCCACCACAAAATCCATACTGATGAATTCCCATTTCATCTGGGGAATATCAAGTGGTTGCAATTTTCCTGGCATCATGACATGTTCAGCCTTGATACGTTGGCAAGACAACCATTTAGTGACATATTTGAGAACGTCACCTTTGAGCCTCTCCCAATGGTAGCTCTTCCTAACTGCATTAAGAGTTTTAGCATAGCCAGGATGTCCTGCGAAAGGGGAATCATGAGCTTCCCATAATATCTTCTGCTTAAGTGACTGGCTTGTTGGTATACATAGCCTTGTTCTATAATAGACAAGTCCATTATCAATGGAAAATTCCCGATACTTAGCTTGTGACTTCAGATTCTGCTCCTTGGTAGATATTTCTTTTATCATGGTTTGGTAGGCCAAATCATGGCATGCTTCCTCTCTAGCTAGTTCGAGTATAGGGTTGCTTGGCATAGATACCTTTGTAGCCAGATATCTGGCCGTTGATGGATTCAACAAGATTAGGGAATTTAGGAATGCCTTGCGACTGAGTGCATCAGCAACTACATTCTCTTTCCCTGGTTGATACTTGATTTCAAAATCATACTCCTCCAATACTTCAATCCATCGACGTTGCCTCATGTTGAGCTCGTTCTGGGTAAAAATCCATTTGAGGCTCTTATGATCGATTACTAGAGTAAACCTGTTACCCAAGAGGTAATGTCTCCAAAGATTTAGAGCATGGATGACAGCTAATAACTCCAGATCATGCGTGGCATAATTCTTTTCATGACTCTTCAATTTCCTTGAAGAATATGCTACTGGATGACCTTCCTGCATAAGTACACACCCCAAGGCAAGAATGTTGGCATCAGTTACTACCTCAAACTCCCTATTGAGGTCAGGAAGTTTCAGAATAGGTGCTGATACCAAACATTGCTTCAATTGGTCGAAGCTATTTTGCTCGGGAGTTGACCATGTAATAGAAGTCTGCTTCTTTAGTAAGTCGGTAAGAGGTGCTGCAATCAAAGCATAGTTTTTGATAAAGACCCTATACCATCCTGTCAAGCCAAGAAAACTGTGTATTTCTTTGACGGATACTGGTATTGGCCATTCAAGCACATCTCTGACTTTGGCTGGATCTACTGATATTCCTTCTGATGATACTATGAATCCTAGATATTCAATCTGACATTTGAAAAATGCACACTTCTTCATTTTTGCATATAGCTTATGAGACCTCATTGTCTCAAGGACAATCCGAAGTTGAGATTCATGATCTTCTTCCTGTTTAGAATAGACTAAAGTGTCATCGAAGAAGATAAGCACGAAATCATCAAGATATGGTCTAAAAATATCCTGCATTAATCTATTGAAGGTGGCAGGTGCATTTGTAAGCCCGAATGACATAACCAAAAATTCAAAGTGCCCATATCTTGTATTGAAGGCTGTTTTTGGAATATCTTCATCCTTGATCCTGATTTGATAGTAACCTGACCTGAGATCAATTTTGGAGAAGATCTTTGCACCTTGAAGGCGATCAAGAAGCTCATCTATTCTAGGAATAGGATACTTATTCTTGATTGTTGATTGATTCAGCCCCCGGTAATCAATACATAGTCGAAGTGTCCCATCTTTCTTTTTCTGGAATAATACTGGAGCTCCCCATGGTGAGTTGCTAGGCCGGATGTAACCCTGATCTAACAGTTGCTTGAGTTGTTCCTTCAACTCAATAGCTTCTGGAATGGACATTCTATAAGGTCTCTTTGCAATTGGCGCAGCTCCAGGTATTAGCCTTATTTCATGATCAACTTCTCTTGGAGGTGGAAGTTCAGTTAATTCCTCAGGGAATACGTCAGCGTATTCTTTTAGCCAAGAGGGTCCCTCATGAAACTCTTGCCTTTGATCTAACTTGTTGAGTTTGATCAAGTAAACAGGTAATCCTTTCCTAACCCCTTTTATGATCCGCGATACTTTGGCTAATTGGATCCTTGGCACTCCTGCCTCACCTTGAGTTGTAACAAACTCTCTTTCAGAGTTTCGAAAGGAAACTTGACCCTTTCCACAGTGGATGTGGGCGTCATTAGGCTTAAGCCAATCCATCCCGAGTAGACACTCATGGATACCTAAATTCATGACTCTGAATTTGACTGAGGTTTTCCTTCCTCCCAGATAGAACTCCTCCTTAGCAGTTTGCCTAGTACAAGTTACCTCACGACCATTTGCCAATTCCACAAGTAGGGTAGGAGCTTCTACTGTGGCTATCCCTAATCTTTTAGCACACGCTGGTGAGATAAAGGAATGTGTACTGCCACAATCAATCAAGGTTTTGAAACCTTTACCTTGATAGTCCGACGGTGTTTGAATCACCGAGAACTGGCGATTCGGCCCCTTCTTGTGTAAAGCGGCATGGACTGTCGCTCTTTCGAACTCTGCTTCCATAGTTGGATCTTCCTCTTCTTCTGCTTCACCTCTTTGCCTATTGGTAATGCAGGTAGTTCTCCCTCTTCCACGGGTGGCGGCTCCCTGACCGCGGCCTGCACCTTGACGGTGTCCCTCGCTGAGCTTGGGACATTGCCTTTTGAAGTGACCGAGTTCATTGCAGTGGAAACATCGGAGGTTTCGGCCATTACTGTGAGTAGGAACAAAGTTATTGACGTTATTTGTCCTTGCCTTCTTCCTTTGTCCCTGATTGTGGCCTTGAACTCTCTTAACTTGGGGTCTGAATGCCCCTCTGTTCGGGTCGCTATAAGACCAATTTTTGTTACCCCTCGGTCTAGCTTGCACTTCCTGAATTATAGGTGCCGCTCGAATGAGTGCATCCTGAAGATCTGATGGACGCATAGATTCGAGATGAGTATTTACAAGTGGATTTAAGCCCGCGCAAAATTTGGACACCTGCTGCGTCATGTCCATTTGTGGCGCATACTTTAAGAGTGAGACAAATTTAGAGGAGTAGTATGCATCAAGGGTGAGTCCTAACTGTTTTAACTCATAGAACTCATTCATCTTCTGTGTGCGATATGCAGGCGGCAAATATCTCCCCTGCACGGCTTGCTTTAACTTCTCCCAGGTAACGGACCCCTCTGAAGTCCCTTGATCCCTACACCATTGTTTCCACCATAATCTAGCTTCACCGGTGAGTTTTAATTTGGCGAGCATGGCCTGATTGGTGGGAGCAGTACCAGCTGCTTCGAAGTAATCCTCCATAGATTCAATCCAAATCTCAGCATCCGACTGGACGAATCTGCCTCTCCCGTCAAACTCGGGTGGCTTTATCTGTTTGAGGAGGAACTTCTTCTCCTGGATCACAGTAGTACTTGATGTAGGGGGCGAATTTGGACCCTGTACCTGGGGTTGTGCCTGAGTAAAAGTTTTCTTAACATTATTATATGATAGTTGACTTTAGCTTATCTTTAGTTCAGCTATCTCATAAGTCATGAAGCTACTTAACTTTTTGTAACAACCCTGATGCACAGTCGGGTATTGATGAAAGAAGTCCTTATTTATATTTACATGGGCGTAGCCTTATACAACATCTCGTGTGATGATAATCCAATCATTACATTTAGTTTGGGGAGAACAACATTGTATTGCATTTGTCTACAGGAACTGTGTAATAGTAGGGTTTTGGGTCATGAATCTTTAGGAATCGATAACTCATTGGAAGTTCAAGATATCCTTTCCGCTGGAATCCATACTTCCCATGGCGGCCCAACACCTTAATCCTATCAGCTGGAATTACACGGGTTACTTCCTCATATACATATGAGTTCAATTCAACCCTCCGACCTCGAATATGCAAAGTCGAATTTACGTGAGCTTCCACAAAAATGAACAGCTTCACGACTTTCAAATCTTCCAACCACTTGATCCTCTTTAGGTTGGTTTGTAAATAAGCGAACCGGTGGGCAGCTATGTAGTAGATTCCTGAAGACCCAGTCAATCTTCGTTCTATATATAAAGGTGATGGATTATAAATCTGCTCCAGGATGTTCATCATTTCAATTCTCTGCCTATAATGCGGAGAATGCATTGCAGTCATAAACATGATCCGGAACACCAAAAACTTGTTCCACGCTTCATAGTTCTGCAAGACAGTATTGAAGATGAGGAAATGTTTGGACAGCAACAATTTCTTTACTTCATTTTAATGAGATCTCACGAAAACAATTCCGTTGTTGGTCGGCTCTGATACCAACTGTAACGTGTCCACTAGAATCATCTAGGACACGTCTTAGTAGTCCATCAGGAAGAATGTCTAGAAAACTCCGCCCGGCACTCCCTTGGAATGTTACGGGTTTTGCAATCTAGGTCTTCCCGCGTCTACCACATAGCGGAAGTATCCTGGCCGTTTCCCACTTAGGATCGACCGGAATTAGGGTTTCCCTGTTAGGTCATTAGCTAGCAGCAACTAGCGTCAGACCCGAGCGAACTACTTTACGCAGGAACACCAGGTCCGAAGCGGATTCACCCTGCACTTGGTTCAAGGAGAATGGGAAACGAGAGGGATGCAAGGCTCAACCTCTCTGCCATAAGGCATAGTCCCATTCCGTTCCCCTAAAACAGCGTAAATCGGGTAGGATGTAACTCTAGGTCATCGTTTTCATTATTAGCTTTGATGATGATGACCATCCGGTTGTTTCAAGATTTTTGAGAAAAGTTCCCGGCTAACCGGGACCACCCATCCATAGGACGGACCCATGGTCCAACCTCCGCACTTTCCTCGGTTTGTTTTAGTTATGTAATTACCTAACACATTAATTTAACATATAACAAACAGCTTCCTTGATTAATCCCGTTAAGCACTGGTTCCTTCACGTAATCTTATCACGTGACATAGAAAAACAATATCAGACAACTTCTTTATTATCATATCATCATTTTATCCTTGAAATACAGAGGTTCCGCCCGTAGGCTTGTTCATAATCCGCCCGAAGGCTATCCAGTAATCCGCTAGGGATCACTATTCCAAGCTTCCGCCCGTAGACTAGTATGCGGGCCTCGAGATCCAATCCCGAGTCACGTCAGCCTCTTATGCAGGACCCGGAAGGCGAGGGATTTACGGCCAGAGCCCCCCCTGGCACCCAAGCGTCCTCCTGCTCCAAGTAGAGCTCAACGGAAAGACCTCTCACGGCAGGTTTGGTCCACGTTCCCGGCGCGGTCAACAACCCCCTTGGTTAGGGTCAGGCAGGCAGTCGAGGGTAACTGAGCTGCCACTCCCTTCAGGCCTTCAACCTGAAGCATTTATATATCTTTCATCCTTTAATTCCTTGAACAAACAATGCAAACAGTGCTTTCTAAACTGTTACAAGCACAATCAATTCCAGTGGTCGTTTAGTTGGAAAACTGTTAAGGAGTGACTCCTTCTCTCCGAATGCATCCCGCATTCGATCCGGAATCAATTGCAACTTGGCAAGATTCCTATCGTCCTTGGGTTAGGGTCATACCCAACTTAACCAATACCTTAGGTTTTATTAATAGTAGATCCCGGCGACCATGTCGCTTTAATTTATTGACTAATCATTTGCGCTGAGCAATTACTTAACTTCCCTTAACTTGGCAATTTTTCCCTAATGAGGGCGATGTAACAGGATGACTACCCATCCCTTTTCAAGTTAAACTTGCGCAAGAACCTGCCAACCTCATTCCAAGGAATGGCAAAACTTTCTTACGATCAAACCACAAGGCTATGCGACGTTGCAACTAGTTGCACAAGTGTCGCCTCCATTCCAAGAGATCATTTCACCTATTGAATGGCATTTTCTGGTCACGGATTAATCTTCAGACGAGAAGCAGGGTTTAGGGTGTCTTTTTACCTGTCCCATCCCTAATTTCACTAGATCGACAACGTTTAGTCCTAGGGTTCCAACTCAATTCGAGTTTCATCATTTTGAGCGATTGGTCCTTAAGGTAGGAACCCTGGATTATTGTTTGCATGAGCACCCAATTGACTCAACATTTTGGGAATATGGTTAGGGCCATTGGGCATGAAGGTTTCGACTTAGCGACAATTGGAAAACTTGGCCGAATCCTTAACGTGCTAATACCTAGTTAGTGTTTGGGGTATCTGTCGTGTTGACTGAACCATGCCATACGAATCCCTTGCGGCTAGGTGATTTGGGTAATTCACTATGCTTGTCTCGCGACAAGGATGAATCCTTCCCTAGAGATAATAACTAGATCTAAAAAAGAAAAATAGTTTCGACTATCACCATACATGTAAACATGCGACTCACTCTATCTTTCATTGGTAAAGTAAAAATACATGATAAGCTAGATACCAACTTTCTTAGGACCTACTAGGACTTACTTCAAATAATCATGTCTACTACCTTGTTATCTACACTTTAGAATCTCGTGCTTTGTTTAAATCCTGCAAACTTTCCCAAATGCAACACTTGATGAATGAATTTTATGCACGATGAAAGTGCAACATGCAACCCTTTCATAACTACAACGTGGTTAAATGAGATTATTGTTGAGTTAGTGTTGGTATATTCTTTCTTGCAAGCACATGCCACATGCCAATCCATAGATTCATTTTTGATACACCACCATTACTTTTCGGATAACCACCTACGGGTGTTAACAACTTTTCCCCCATGAACCATTACAATAAAGATTTTTCCTAAATTGCGACATAAGCTTATTCTTTCCATGTCTAGTCAAAATACACTTAATAACTTCAGCCTTATAATGATAGGCGGTAGGTGTTCTAGGCTCGTCACTTTGAAATGCATGATAAGGCAGCATAATACTAGGGTTGTAAGATGGATAGACAACTCACGTTCATCATATTGAAAATGATAATAACTCCATTTCATGTCATGAGCTAATTCTAGTAATCGATCAAATAGACAAATTTTCCTCAATTGCCTTTTTAATTCGGCTTGGTAAATTTGAACATGCATATGTGCTTTCTATTCCGTGAGAGTTATTATACCTAATGCATTACTTTTGCGTAGAATCAAAAATCATAAAAAAAACCTGGGTCTGTGGGCTCGGGGAGATGTCCACTTGAATGCTAGGAGATGAACCTCCCGCAGGTGCGCCTTGCGTCTTCTTGGGAGCCATTGTAGACGTGAATACGGACTCCGCAGATTCCCTCTAGCCTTTACTCTTGCTCTTCGAGACGGCTAGGAGGTCGATACCTTCTCCTCGCGTAGGAATAGGAGTTTTCCGAACCCGATTTTTTAGAACTGAGAAGCCGCATAAGATCAAGGCCTATGGCCTTAACCTTAGAAGCTTCTTAAAGAAGCTTCTAAGAAGCTTCTGGGCAACAACAACAACGTCGGGGGGTCCCAATGATTGGGAAGGAGGTCGTGGTCAAGAAGAGGATGGGCGGCGGCCTAGGCCTTTCAGCAAGGCGGCGGCGTTCCTGGTCGCGGCAGCAAACGGTGGTCACGGCAGCCTCCTCCTCCTTCGAACCTCCCTCACGCAGCCTTCCGACTAGCATTCCCCTCTTCAGCACGGCGACGTGTATCCCACCTCTCCCCTCAGCACGTAGGGGATGATTTTATAGGCATGGGGGGGGGGAGAAGGCCTCCACCACGTGGCCCTTGCATGGGTTCCCCCCCTCCCATGCAGGCCCACGACTCATCCTTGACCCATTCCCCCACACTCCCTTTTCTCCAGTCGTGCATCGGCTAGGGAAAAAGGGATGAAAATAAAAAAAATTGCCTTGAATATTCAAATTGCTCCTCCCAAGAGGGTGTTTATGTGAGACTTGCAGTTTCGAACTTTCGGTTTTGATTTACCAATGCAGAGGACCCCATTTCACGCGTGCAGGTCACACATTGCACTGCCGATAATTTCAATACGAGAGATAACCTCTACACAAGGTTTACGTCGTGTGCGGGAAGTCAATATTCACGGGTGGGAATATTACACAAGGGCAAACCCTTGCCTCCCATGCCATCAATTTTCTCTCATGTAATGATGGAGAATACATAGTGTTCTCGTCATGAACATCAATCCACTCTCTTGTGAATTGTGGAGCTGCATCCAGCCTCTTCTCTTCTACACATTGTAGTATCCACCCAATCTCCTTTATATAAGACAATAGTTTGCAGAAAAATAGTTTTGATGCTAACCTATAAATCACAAGTTTGGCTAAAAACGTAAGCTCTGGCATCTTCTCTGCAACATCTGAAGATTTCACTCCATCCAAGAGGTGTACAAAAGCCTACACAAGTTTCACAAGCACTTAACATTAGCACATATACATTTTAAGAAAGAACTTAAAAAAGCAATATGAATGCACTGCATTGAGTCAACCTGCATGACATGATTCTTCATGTTAAGCTTAAAGAACTCCTCAAATGAATTTGGTAGCTGTGGACCTTCTGTATCCTTTCAATCTGAAGCAGTGCCTCTGGATGCAAGTGAGCCCAATATTTATCTTTCTTCATGTAAACCCGAAAGAGCTTATAATCACCAAAATGCAGGTATTGGGGGTCTTTGGCCTTTGTGAGACTCATAAGATGCAACAATATTTTTTTCCTATGATGCACAACAATTTACGCAAATAGAAAGCATTGAAGAAAAAAGCATCACATACATACAACTTGCGTTAAATATACAAATTACCTTTCCGTAGGGATTTTTGAGCTTGTGAGACAATACACCTTGTCTCTTGTGATCTTGAGAATGCTTGCATCATCCCACTTTAGCCCAAATAACAACTTAAAGAACTCATCACCATTTTGGGGATTAGCAACGGATAGGTACTTGTAACCCCTATCCTTAAGGTGCTCCTCTTCCACCCTTGTAGCCTTCTCCAAACGTTTCTTCCTCTCTACTTCATCTAGAGCAAGAGCCTCAAGCTTCACAGTTTCTTTTGAGATGAAGACATGAAATTCATCCTATCATTCCAAAAAAAAAAAACTAAATTAGAGATAGAAAAGCACATCTCATAGAAGTGAGCCATAGATAGAAAATCACCTTCAATACAAGTTGAGATATTAAAACACAAGGAGAGTTATACCATGGAGCAACACCATGATAATACCTTGCCTCTATACTTATCTCAACCTCAGCCCACTTCCTCATGGCTGGACTCAATCTATCTAGAATGGAGTCTTTGTTTGCAGTACCAAACTTTTGAAACATATACACCTCATGCGCAATATTTGGAGTAACATGAGCTCTAGAAATACTATTGAAAACAAACAGAAGCATAATATGAGAATGTAAGTGTAACATATTACAAAGAGGAGCATAGTTAAAGGAAGAAGACTTACATGTTGGTGGTGTCTAGTGCGAGTAGTAGCTCTGCTTCCTTCGCCTTTGGCACCTCAACAAATTGGCACCATACACTAACATGGTAGTGAGCATAGTCGGGGTACTCTGTAATTGAAAACCAATTAACATAAGAATGGGATACAAACATTCAATACTTGCATGTATAGTGGACAAATTACTTTCTTTAATGCGTTTCCGCCATGTTTTAAGCCTGTGGTTTCCATCCCAAACCAAGAACTTTTTACCCTTAATGTCTTTCCACTCTCTTCCAAGATCCCTCTCAAAGTCCTCAATTCTTTGACGCCATATTGGACCCCATTCATCTAGATTGCTGGCTGTCACAGACATGGTCTCCCCTCTCGGACCTTCAACTGACACAAGGAAGTGTCCCATAGTCTCAAGATAACCAGTGGAATCAAAGGAAGGAATCAACCACTAGGCATCATCTGTAGCAAATCTGACTGCCTCATGAGCCACCAATCTGCAAAGAGGCACAAGAGGAGGCAACGTCCTCTTTTTTATATAAAATTGACTCAGCACATCCTTCATCATTCCTAGAGAGACTTGCTTGCCTAAGTTCCTTGAGTGCTTCTTTTCTTTTTCATCATCATTCTCCCCTTGATCACTATCACCACTCACCTCTTCTTTGTCATCTAGACTATCATGCTGCACATTAGTCTCTATAGGAGCAAATATTAATAAGTAACAATAAAAAACAGTAGCATTAAACCAATCATACATAATGGGTAGACAATATATACATAGATAAAACAATACATAACAATAAAAAAACAGTTATATGTAAATGGAATGGACATATAAGTGACTATCTGTGTGCTCCGCAACCCCGTCAATTGTATTGGAGTCCCCATCCACTTGTGCTTCGTCATCAATGTAGACACATCCTTTTGGACCACGTCCTTTCTTTGTTGAAGGAGTGTCCCACTGATCTCAAATTCGATGATGCTTCTTGCTCTAAGATCTGCCCAGGAACACATCCTGAACATGGCTTCATACAAACTTCATGGCTATTATGAGGTGACACACATTTATTTCTCTTTCTAAGCACTCTTTTAGGTGCCATAACTTTCTCTGCACTTGCAAATAGATACACAATCAACCTCTGATGGACCTAAAAACGGGCCGGCACTGGCTCATGCACTAGCCGGGCCTCGTCACTACGCATAAGACAACCCCTCGGCCTCGCGGCCAGGAGCGTCTATCAAAATCTCTGCCTTCCTAAACATTGCGTTTGTAATGCGTTTTAGTCCAACTGATCCTAACCCAATATTACTCCTCAGAGGGAGTCCCTTTCACATAGCCAAAAGGCTCGAATCACATGCACATGGGGTTCCTCCTATGGCTGAATGCCGTCAACCCTCTGCGACTCTCCTACACCTTGGGGATTGGCCCCTCGATGCGTCGCTCAACATATAGACATTTCACACAAAATCCACTCAAGGTACCATTTAATCGTATACAGGAATGTACCATTGCCCTTACTTCTCTTTTCCCTAGACCCCAGGACTAGCCTATGGCTTAGGGTGCCCTGTCTCTCACTCAACGTGGGACAATGCCCTAATGAAAACAATTGCTATGCATCCAGGATTTCTGATACCTTTAAATATTTCCATGATTTATGCATAGTGTTGGATGCCTAGTGCTCAAACAGTTATGAAATCAATATCGTGCACATGTGGAAAACATCCTTTTAATGACTTCTAACTACTGTTCTTATGCGGCGTTGCACAAACCTAGCACCGAGGAAACCCTCGTACTACTAGGCCCTTGTTTTATAATTATTCACCGATCTATATGGCATGCAAACCAAAATAGCAATATTTTCATCACTTTAATCCACATTTAGACACACTTTAACCACTCTACCCTCCCATCGATCAAATGTTGCATTGTTGTATAGATTTATAGGGCATTTTGCCATCATTTTATGTATACAAAGCGGAAAAAACACACTAGAACAAGAAGGTGAGGTTGAACTGAGGCAAATCCTCATGCTTCAGTCCCCACAAACATTCACAAACATTGCTCTTAATTTTCATTAATTTCCCGCACCCAAAACGCATTTTTTCCCTATTTTTAGTGATTTTTCTCTATTTTCCTTGTATTTTCCCTTATTTTCTGCATTATTTAATTGCTGAAAATTCAAAATAGGTTATGAGCTGTGGCCCTTAGTTCCTTCTTGCAGCAAAAATGAAAGTTTAGTTAGTGTTCCTATTCATTTTCCCATTTTTATGCCCAAAACCATCATTTTTCCTTGATTTTCCATATTTTACGTGTTTTAGTGTATTATTTTGAACCACAAGATGCATATTTTTCTGATTTTCTGATTATGATCAGCAAGTACTCATGGAAAACAGCAACATAAACAATTTTTAGCCCACATGAATAACATTTTATCAATCAAAAGCCATAAAATCTCAAATTTCCTTTGAAAATTTTGAATTACCGCTTATTTGCGTGTTTCGGGTTTCATGTCCATGGCTGCAAATTTGAAAATCAGCAGCACTTCATGTCCAGCACAATCACAAATCACCATTTCCAGCCCGTGGAGCAATCCGATCCATGCCGGACAAGCCTCCATCATTCTTTCTTCTTCCTTCTTCTTCCCACATGAACTTGCCTTTAGAAGAGAGAGAGGGAGGAGAGAGAAAGACTGAAATCAGAGATCTTCAAAGAGAGCATCATTTGACGGGCAAGAGGCGGCGATAGAGTCAACATTCAGAGGGGAATCAATGCCCAAGATCCATTGGGTGGGTTGCTCACAAGCTGCATGATGCCTCCTCCAAGATTCGGCGCAAAAATCGGGCGCATCCTGACATCTCCCTCCCCACGTTTTTTCTTCATGCAAGACATCAAACTTTCATGTGACATTTAAAATTGGGCTCCCAAGGGTCACTTGCCCATTTTGGCCAAATTTTGTCCACCTCTTCGTATCTTGACCGGTTTCTTGGCCATTTCCCCGTCTGGACTCAGAATTGAGCTCTGAAAAATCCTGGGCATCCGGCTTCACACCCCGCATTGGCCACTAGCTCATGTCAACCCGCACGGCTGTCTGAAAAATTATGAAAAATCAACAAGTGTCACTCGGGCGCCTTTAAAGCACTTTGACGCTTAAAATCGTCCTAGATCGAGCCGCCGCCTTTGACGGTGAATATTTTTCCCTTGATATTCATAATTTTTAGTTATTTTTAAGCACTTTTCGGCACCAAAATTCTGCTCTCATTGACGACCATGGGATAGGGCGACTCAGCCCGTCGAATCCACGAACATATCTGCACAGAAACAACCAAAGAAGCATCAAACTGATACAAAACAATTATATAATAAAACTCAGCACAATGCTTCCTCTACCCGTGGACAGAACCAAGGCATGACATCCACAAGGAGTAGGCCTAGCATCATCTAATAAAAGATGCGAAGTGAGTCACTAACCAGCTGCTCCAACACAGCCAAACTAAAAAACTTATCAAAGAGGTGGCCCTAAGTAGTAGTCTGCACTACTTACCAACTAAAGACAACTCCACTAGGAGCTCCTACAAGGCGAGGACTCCTATAGCCTGATCAAAGAATATTTTATTTCAGTACATTGCTTCTTTTAGGGTTTTTATTTTATCCATCATACTTGGGCATGTAAAAAGGAGGGAGCTGAGCGTAGTGACCCAAGGAGAACAGGGCATCGGCCTCAGGACCTATTTGGCACCCAAGAACCTACCAAGCCCTCGCAAGGCGATACTTAATCCTTTTCTAACGCTCACTTTTATTTTCACTCCAACCTTCCTTGTTTTATCTTTTTTCTTTTTTTTTCAGCAAGAAGCCACCCCTAGGAAGACAAGGTATCGGCCCCGGGTCTGACTCGTCCCCAGGAACCTACCAAGCCCTCGCAAGGCAATGATCAACTGCTTATATATTTTCATTTCTTTTCTTTTCTTGGGATAGGGGTCAGAACCCCTTTTTACACACCTTCGTATTTATATTCATCTTGTAGGATGTTCAGGGTTTCTTGGCATCATTATTATTAGCTCCTGGCAGGCTTCTCTAACTGCCTCACTACTAACAAGAACTCCTAGGACGGCTGCCTAGCAGGCTAGCAAAACAGGGCCACTAGGACTTCCTTCAAAAACAGGTCTTTCGATGTTTGACAATGTCTTTACAGGAGGCAATGACTACTCCGACCTCCCTCAAAACATACTTAGCCTAAAACTGGGACTTCATGCCTTGGTTGTCGGTCCCTAACAAAAATGTATCCCCTTGACAAGTACAAATGCACATATAACAGGAAAGGAAGGTACTCGTAAAGGAGAGATATCAACTGGATTGGCCACAAGAAGCTTCCCTCGCAGCAAAGGCTCCTCCAGGCTCACCAAATTCCATGAACCACGAAACCTGTCCAGCACAACACGTAAAACAAAAACCCCATTAAACGCACCCGCACTAGACAGGGAAATGGCCCTCTTGGCCTAATGAAATGAAACACTTCACTACAAAACTGAATCGGCCCTCTTGTCCTAATGAAATCAAACAATACTACGCATAACATCCTCCTGGAAACAACTATGATAGACATCAAAGCATACCATTCCCAAGGAAACAGGGCTCGTAGCCCTAAACTAGGTGCATTAAATTATGACCCATCCCTCCTGCGTATATCGCAAGAGGTGTTCGCATCACATGTCCTCTAATCAGTCTGTGGGTCCCAAATACTAAAGGGAAATGAGTCTCGCTTACCCTCTGCATCACCCAAATCAACCATCGCCTGCCAAAGAGGGCATGTTCAGAAAGCATACCCCACAAACGACCGGGTCTTGTCTCACCATCAATAGATATATCGGGACAAGGGCCACAATTAAAGAAGAGGTCTTCTTCATATGCAAAATTAGCCAAAGAATCGGCAAACTGATTCCAATTCCGTGGAATCAGCTGAAAAGACACTCTATCAAATCCGTCTAGCAGGGCTATGGCAGTATGATGGTACATGCAAAGGATGGGGTTTCGTACCATGTACGTCCCATTGAGTTGATTTAAAACCAATTGAGAGTCCCCTTTCACCAATAACTGGCGGATACCACCCTTCTTTGCAATATTCAAACCCATTATGAGGGCTTTGTATTCTGCCATATTATTGGTAAAATTCACCCCGAGATAAGCAGCTAACTTCATGACAATGCGTCGTCGGGGGTCTCGGATGACAACTCCTACACTTCCTTTTTTCCATGCACCCCTGGACGCCCCATCAAAGTACAAGGTGTACGTCCATAAAGGGTTTACATATCCCGCCATCCAGAACTCTACTCGTAATTATGGTAATCGAAATTCAGCATATTCAACGGGTGGACTGTAGGCTCCATCCCTCCATCATCATTGAATTCAACAGGGATGCTCGTCAAAATTTGTAGGCAGTGATGGCAGAAGACCTTGATTTCCCAAATAAATGTCCCGCCTTCTTGCTCAATCACCTTGTATCCTTTGCTCCACCAAATGAGCTTTCCCCGATGATACCTCTGTTCCAAATATGGGTGTTCTAAATAAGGGATCAGACGACCCATCAACCTCTATCACGATTTCCTTGCAGATGTTTGATCGATCTCGCTTAGACCTGCAAGGCAGTCATAGCATTAGTGCAATCAGAAGTAATAAGGTTTAATCTTATTAAGATTAACCTTATTTTTAAATTCTATCCCTTCAAGGTCAGCTAACAAGACTGTCAATTTATTCTTTCCTATTCTAACGATCCTATAGGGCCCATCCCATTTGGGCTCTAGCTTGCCTGGAAATAATTCACGTCGTACATCATAATACAGAACAAGCTGTCCTTTCTTAAAGGTGTATTTCTTGGCTTTGAGGTCATGTAGCTGCTTCATTCGGTGCTTCGCCACTTCTTGGTGCAATAAGCTCTGCAGCTTAAGCTCATCTAAATGTGCGAGTGTCGTCAAGCACTCAAAAAGTGCGTCTTCATCACTCAAAGAATGATTGATGGTAAACCGAATAGTCGGCAACTCAATCTCTAAAGGCAAGACACACTCCTCCCCATATACTAACTTGAACGGGGTATGGCGAGTGGCTCGTTTGAAGGTCGTATTATAAGCCCACACTGCCACGTATAACTTTTTATCCCAATCCCGTTTCTTTTCCGACACAATTTTGGAGAGGATGCCCACAAGCTGCTTGTTGGTGCTTTCAACTTGCCCATTGGCTTGTGGATTATATGGGGTTGTCTTGTTATGCTTGATTTGCCACAACTCTGTCAAACCTTTAATCACCTTATTCAGGAAATGAGTTCCTTGGTCTAACACTAATTCTTTCGACGGACCAAACCGGCATATTATCTGCTCTAAAAGGAAACTAGTAGTTTCTTTAGCATCATCTTTCCTTGTTGCACGTGCTTCTGACCACTTTGTGAAGTAGTCAGTTGCTACAATGATGTACCTCTTTTGTGTAGTCAACGACGGAGTAATAGGACCCACAAAGTCTATTCCCCACTTCTCAAATGGAAGTATCGCCATAATAGGGGTGAGTGGTCGTTTCCTATTCTCTCGACTATTATGTCGTTGGCAAATATCGCATCTCCTAACATACGCAAAGGCATCTTGAAAGATGGCAGGCCACCAATAACCTGCTCTTAAAGCCTTTTGTGCTGTAAGACGTCCAGCAAAATGGCCACCACAAGCAGAATCATGGCACTCTTCCAAAATGAATGGCACCTCGTCAGGCATCACACACCAGCGATAGATATCATCAACCCCTTGCCTATATAATGTACATGCGATCAAAGCAAACTTTAACACTTGCTGCTTAATTTTCCTTCTCTCAACTTTAGATAATTCGGATCCTGCCTCTCCTGTTGATAAATAATGCGTTATTGCAGCATACCAGGAGGGGATAGATGCCTATCTATTTTAAATAATGACTCCATGTCACTAGCTTCAGCCACAGATTCTTTCGGCTCCCCAAAGTCCACAAGACATTCCACGATGCCTTGCAACCTTGGTGGCTTACTCCTGATTTCATAATCAAATTCCTGCAAAGTGATCAACCACTTTGCCAGACGATCAGGCGGTTATAGCTTATTCATCAATAATCGAAGTCCCTCCGCCTTCGTATAAAGCACGACTTTCTCATAGAGAATATAATGCCTGAATTTCTTGGTCCCAAAGACCATCGCTAGACACAGCTTCTCCATGTAGGTATAATTGATTTCGGATACCCCCAGCTTTCGACTAGCAAAAGCAATCGGGTGGTACCACTTCTCTTCCCAAATTTGGGCTAAACAACAGCTGATACTATACATGGTGGCTGCTGAAAATATATAGAACACCTCACCTCTTTTAGGTGCTTTTAAAAGGGGCGCTCTTGCTAGCTCTTGTTTCACATCCTCGAATGCTACCTTACAAGGGTTGCCCCATACAAACGAATAGCTAAAGGACAATAAATTTGTAAGCGACAACGTTCTTTCTGCTAAGGCATTGATGAATCTACGGTAGTAACCAACTGAAGTCAGAAAGCTATGAACCTCTTTCGGAGTGCGTGGTGGACCCATGGCAACTATAACTTTAACCTTCTCGGGGTCTGTCACAATTCCTACCGAACTGACCACATGACCCAGCAACAACCCATAAGGTACTCCAAAAACACACTTCCGTGGGTTTAGGGCGATGCAAAATTGTCGACAGTGCTCGAAACATTTTCTTAAAATGATCAACTGCCTTCCTCTCACGGTGGCGGCCCCTAAGTCATCAATTAACACCTTCAACTCCTCAGGGGATATGTCACCGAATGTCTTATCTGCTGTTCGTTGCCACGAACCAAGCGCATTGCATAAACCAAAGGCCATCACATGGTACGCAAAAGTACCAAATACAGTGATAAAAGTTGTTTTCAACTTATCCTCTTCTGCAATTGCCATTTGGTTGTATCCTGCAAAGCAATCCATAAACGAATATATCTCCCTACCCGCTAATTGATCCAAAACGTGGTCAATAAATGGCAACGGGTAGTAGTCCTTAACTGTCTGCTTATTCAGCTCCCTAAAGTCTACACATAAACGGATTTGATTATTCTTCTTCTTTCTAATCACAACTGGCGAACACCATTGCGTGTGTTACACAGGAAAAATCAAACCCGCTTTTCGAAGCTTCTGTAACTCTTCAAACAGGCCGTCCCTCAGTTCGAATGGCATACGCCTTACTTTCTGCCGTACAGGACGACTACCCTCTTTCAACGGAATTGTATGAACAGCAAGACTAGGAGGGATGCCTCTCAACTCATCATAACTCCAGGCAAAGATATCATGGAATTCCTGGATCAAGGCCACATAGTCCTCCCTTTCTGCTGAGCTGAGCATAGAACCTAATTTGATTGGCCGCGAATCATCAGACGTACCAAGGTCTAGCTCGATAACATCTGCATCTCTTATACGATCTTGGCCCTCTATCGGCTCATTCAAAGTGATCTGATAGATGTCTTCCGTGGTGGATCCCTCTTTGGACTCATCACTCGATGATGTCTCACTGGCAGATAAATCTTCTAATGTCTCCAACTCTGTAGAAGATAGAGGAGCTCTCTCACTCTGCAGGGACTCAGGATAAGCATCAACCACCACACGCTGGGCACCTCTGCCAAATATTAGCCGACCGGCGGGTATATCCACTTGGCAGTCCGCTTGCAAGATCCAAGGTCGTCCAAGTAATACTTGGTAACTTGGATGGCCTGCAAAACGAATCACCCTAAAGTCCAACAGGCATTCTACATTTGCAACAGTGACATGGACCTTAGTAATGCAGCCTTCCGGCTGTCTCAAACTATCATCTGCCATTCTGAGAATTGTGGAGGTATCTTTCTGGATCGCAAGACCCAACCTTTCCATCAGTTCAGAACTCATAATGTTAACAGATGATCCCGTGTCGACAATGGCATAATCTACTAATATCCCATCGACATAGGCTGCAACCCTTGGGCAATGCTTCTCAGCATGCTCGAACTAGTCATCACCAACTCGCGCAATACCCAAAGGCTCTACGATATACCCGGTACGTAGAATCTTTCTAAATTCCTTACGTACTCTTGGGGAAAGCTTAATAAGCTGTAAGAGATTCACATCCGTCTTGACTTCGCAAAGAGAGCTCACCAAATCGAATTCATGATAGTTTGATAGAGCTCGCTTTTCACGCCAAACCATCCACTCTTTAGGTCGCTGAACTGGCTTTAATGCCTCCTTTTTAACTTTCACCTTCTTCTTTGGTGGTTCCTTATCGGCTTTACTTTCTACGAGCTTCAAAGGTCCCCCTTCCATGGCAGGATCCAAAACTTGTGTTCCTTTGTCGCCTTGTTTAGGGTTTTCGTCGACAGGCTTATCCTTGTCGCCTTCTCTACCCTTTTGACCTCTTGTAATAATAGCACGCAGATTAGAGGTTTCAGCATCATTAACGCGTACAGCCTCAATCAAACTAACCCCACTACCACTTGGTAGCTCCTCCAATGTAGTCTTTGGTCGTTGAAGTATTTGTTTAGGCCCATCTTCTCGCTGGGAATCATTTCCTTGCGCACGATGATTAACAAGCCCTGGTTGTCGACTTCCTCGCTGGAGGGAACTGATCTTACTCCAGCAAGTAGCTGCTAAATGGCCGGATTTTCCACAAATGTCGCACTTAATATTTGGGCAATTTCTTGGATAGTGCTACCCACCACACCATTTGCAACTAAACCTCGAAGGTGCACCCTCCTCTGGGCATCTATTTCCTATCAAATTTTGTTGTTTTTTAAGGAAGTTGACATCAATGGCTATTTGTCGATACTACTCCGTAATCATGTCGGTATAATGCTTCATCATGTCCTTAACCTCGCCAAGAACATTGGAAGCACTTGACTCATAGCCTTGGTCATTACCATGTCGTTCCATTGGCCTAACAATTCGATTAGGCACTGGTTGTTGAACCATAGGCATGGTGTTAGAATTGACCATCTGGCCTCCACCATTTGGAGCCATTTGACTGCCCGTAGGCATCGACATGCTAGGGGGAGTTGGTAATAAAGGTACATTCTGCATCATGTTCCCTCTCCCATTAGGGTTAGCCATCGATATCCCTTGGCCACTGCTGCCATTGGCCATTGCCATATTGTTTCCCAATACTAAACCCATATTCGAATTGCCTCGAGAAGCATAGGCTGCTTGTAGTCGGGATTCCACCTCTTGTGCTCGTGTAATGGCAGTATCTATATCATCCAAGGGGACACTACTCAACTGCAATTGGATATTAAAGTCCAAACCATGTAGGAAATATTGCAATTGGGCAGCTGCGGGGATAGGAATAGAGGTGTCCAACTTACGGAAAACCTCCTTTATTTTCTTCGCATAAGCACGAATATCCTCATGTGGTTCTTGGCGGGTCACGTTGAGTACACGCAACCAATATTGCCCACCCCTTTCAGGGGCAAACTCCCTTCGAAAAGCTCCATAAAATGCATCAATATTCAATATGGTTCCGGCTTCTAAACCATGATACCATATGGCAGCTCTTCCCTTGAGAGTTATATTGAAGAACATCATTCAATGCCCTTCTTCTTGAATGCGACAGTTAAACATCAGCTTTTGAAACTCCCTAATGTGGAGTTCTGCATCTTCCTCAACTAACCCATTAAAAATGGGTAGCGGGTAACCTAAAGCCGGCAAATCCGTCATTCCTGCTGGAATTGCAATAGGCTGCGCCATGACAAGGATTGGATTTGCACTAGGAATAGGGGACGGTGGGGTTACACCTCTCGTACTTGATGTCAACTAGCTTATGGCAGAAAGGGGAGCACTAGAGCTTCCACCTTCTCCTAACTTGCTGCTTGTGGCCCCAAGACCACTAGATCCACTCCCTCGTAAGGGTTCAGCACCGCTACGCTTAGGAAAATATCTCCTAAAAATTTTAGCACGTCGCCTAGCTCTTTCGTCTCTTTCTTGCTTTTCGATTTCTACTAGACGATGCTTATCATCTCAGTATTCTTTGGCATAAACTGCTAGTTGGTCCCTAGACAACCAGAATTCGAGGACCGCCACTTGTAAGCGGCTCCCGGCAGACGCACCACTGATAGACCTAAAAACGGGCCGGCACTGGCTCATGCACTAGCCAGGCCTCGTCACTACGCACAAGACAACCGCTCGGCCTCGCGGCCAGGAGCGTCTATCAAAATCTCTGCCTTCCTAAACATTGCGTTTGTAATGCGTTTTAGTCCAACTGATCCTAACCCAATATTACTCCTCAGAGGGAGTCCCTTTCACATAGCCAAAAGGCTCGAATCACATACACATGGGGTTCCTCCTACGGCTGAATGCCGTCAACCCTCTGCGACTCTCCTACACCTTGGGGATTGGCCCCTTGATGCGTCGCTCAACATATAGACATTTCGCACAAAATCCACTCAATGTACCATTTAATCATATACAATAATGTACCATTGCCCTTATTTCTCTTTTCCCTAGACCCCACGACTAGCCTATGGCTTAGGGTGCCCTGTCTCTCACTCAACATGGGTCAATGTCCTAATGAAAACAATTGCTGTGCATCCAGGATTTCTGATACCTTTAAATATTTCCATGATTTATGCATAGTGTTGGATGCCTAGTGCTCAAATAGTTATGAAATCAATATTGTGCACATGTGGAAAACATCCTTTTAATGACTTCTAACTACTGTTCTTATGCGGCATTGCACAAACCTAGCACCGAGGAAACCCTTGTACTACTAGGCCCTTGTTTTATAATTATTCACCGATCTATATGGCATGCAAACCAAAAGAGCAATCTTTTCATCACTTTACTCCACATTTAGACACACTTTAACCACTCTACCCTCCCATCGATCAAATGTTGCATTGTTGTATAGATTTATAGGGCATTTTGCCATCATTTTATGTATACAAAGCGGGAAAAACACACTAGAACAAGAAGGTGAGGTTGAACTGAGGCAAATCCTCATGCTTCAGTCCCCACAAACATTCACAAACATTGCTCTTAATTTTCATTAATTTCCCGCACCCAAAACACATTTTTCCCCTATTTTTAGTGATTTTTCTCTATTTTCCTTGTATTTTCCCTTATTTTTTGCATTATTTAATTACTGAAAATTCAAAATAGCTTATGGGCTGTGGCCCTTAGTTCCTTCTTGCAGCAAAAATGAAAGTTTAGTTGGTGTTCCTATTCATTTTCCCATTTTTATGCCCAAAACCATCATTTTTCCTTGATTTTCCATATTTTACGTGTTTTAGTGTATTATTTTGAACCACAAGATGCATTTTTTTCTGATTTTCTGATTATGATCAGCAAGTACGCATGGAAAACAGCAACATAAACAATTTTTAGCCCACATGAATAACATTTTATCAATCAAAAGCCATAAAATCTCAAATTTCCTTTGAAAATTTTGAATTACCGCTTCTTTGCGTGTTTCGGGTTTCATGTCCATGGCTACAAATTTGAAAATCAGCAGCACTTCATGTCCAGCACAATCACAAATCACCATTTCCAGCCCGTGGAGCAATCCCATCCATGCCGGACAAGCCTCCATCATTCTTTCTTCTTTCTTCTTCTTCCCACATGAACTTGCCTTTAGAAGAGAGAGAGGGAGGAGAGAGAAAGACTGAAATCAGAGATCTTCAAAGAGAGCATCATTTGACGGGTGAGAGGCGGCGATAGAGTCAGCATCCAGAGGGGAATCAATTCCCAAGATCCATTGGTTGGGTTGCTCACAAGCTGCATGATGCCTCCTCCAAGATTGAGCGCAAAAATCGGGCGCATCCTAACATCTCCCTCCCCACTTTTTTCTTCATGCAAGACATCAAACTTTCATGTGACATTTAAAATTGGGCTCCCAAGGGTCACTTGCCCATTTTGGCCAAATTTTGTCCACCTCTTCGTATCTTGACCGGTTTCTTGGCCATTTCCCCGTCCGGACTCGGAATTGAGCTCTGAAAAATCTTGGGCGTCTGGCTTAGCACCCCGCATTGGCCACTAGCTCGTGTCAACCTGCACGGCTATCTGAAAAATTATGAAAAATCAACAAGTGTGGCTCGGGCGCCTTTAAAGCACTTTGACGCTTAAAATCGTCCTAGATCGAGCCGCCGCCTTTGATGGTGAATATTTTTCCCTTGATATTCATAATTTTTAGCTATTTTTAAGCACTTTCCGGAACCAAAATTCCGCTCTCAACCTCTTTAAGCTTCATAACCCCATTTTTTGTTATCTCATGATACACAATGAACCTCTTAAAGTTAGAAAATTCATGAATGGTGGTTGTGCATAAGCCCACCCATCGTCTGCACGGATGTGGATGATTGGGGGCTTCAATGTCAATGAACTGATGGGACGCGGAAGACGCCACGTGGACAAAGCCACGCTAAAGACCCAACCTCGAGCTGCACGAGGAACTGATGCGGCGAGACAATATATACATAGATAAAACAATATATAATGGGTAAACAATATATAGATTAAATGAGTGCATAAGCCCACCCATCGTCCGCACAGACACGGACGATTGGGGGGTTTCAATGTCAATGATTGGGACTTGGAGGATGCCACGTGGACGACGCAGATGACGCGGATGAGCTACACGATGCCACGCTAATGACCCAACCTCGAGCTACACGATGAACTGATGGGGCGAGAGCTGCAAGCATTTTGCTTCAGAGAGGCATACCTCAACAAGGGCGAGCTGATGGTGCGAGAGCTCCGAGCTGATGGGGGAGGAGTTATGGGGCGTTCCTCAAGGGCAGAGCCGTGGTCTAAGGAGGGTCTTGGCTGTAGGTCTACGGAGGAGGGACGCGGATCGAAAAACACGTGAGAGAGAGAGTGTATGTGTGTGGGGGGGAGAGTGTGTGTGTGTGTGTGTCGCGAGAGAGAGAGAGGGAGAGAAGGGAGAGAGAGAGTTAGTGTCTAAGTCTTTTTGCCTTGGTCTAGCTATAGAGAGAGAGAGAGAGAGAGAGAGAGACTAAGAAGCTAGTTAGTCTCTCTCTCGTAAGTTAGCTAGTCTCATAAATAGTTAGATATATAGTTAGACACGTAGTTAGCCGTTAAATAATTAGGTAATTAATACAACATAAATAAATCTTTAAAACATTAATTTAATCTAATTTACAACATTATTTTGAAAAACTCATGGGGCGAGAGCTCTTAATTATGAGTGCATAGTTGGTTATTTAGTTAGATATATAGTCAAAAATGTAGTTGGACGTTGAAAAACTCACAAATAAAAACCTTGCGAAGACAGAGAATGAGAGAATGATAGAGGGAAATAAAGGTGAAGGATGGTGGGTGATTGAGTCGTAAATTTTTCTTTTAATTTCTAATGATTATGCTTATTTATTATTGCTCTTAATTGTTGATGAATGACTGTGGCTCTTAAATTTTGATGAGTGTGCATATTCATTATTTAGTCATCTCTGCTTGTAGTGATGGTTGCTATAGCTTTGAGGTTATTCTAACCCTCTTGTAACTTCCTCCATGCCTCCCTTTTTTCTCTACACGGTCGTCCGACGGTGAACTGTTGCCTTCTCTTCATCAAATACACACTGTGAGCTCTATTCAGAGTTTTCTTCTCTTCATCAAATACTAACCCACCAAAGGGCACAACATGTTGAGTTTTGCTATTTTGACATGGAGACTAGCCAGTGATTGCTTAGAGCACGGGGTCTCATTAAGAAATGGAGAGGTTCTTTTGAGTGAGTACTACCTACAAAATCTATTGCCTCCAACACAAAAATTCCAGGGGTTGCAAGCCGTCATAGAGAATGATGGTGGAGCAAACAACGTCACCCTGTCTCCAAGATGGGATCATCAAGGGCATGCGCAGTATCCGATTGATAGTTCACTATCAGCCACCTACTCTATCATGCACTCAAATGACTATGTGTACATCTCTAACAGTATTGAGTCAATAGAAGATGAGATTGACACGTACATTGATTGTACTCCTGGTTGTAGCAAATCAACTCCAGTGTGTCTTGACATACCCTCAGATAACAAGAAGGATGTTGATGAAGTAACAATTTCAATAGGTGCATGCAATGACAGAGGGATCCATAAGGATCTACATGACACAAATGTCGATGAGGACCTATGTCTGGGCAGCCAAAGCGAGGACTTATCTTCCTATGATAACTCCATTGTAGCCTTCATTCAGGAGAAAGCTAGAATGGGTAGATTGAAAAAATTACTAGTGCTCTGTGGACCTCCACGGAGGGTGGATGAGCTGCCAATCGAGTATAATGGTACAGTTGCTTTTGAGCTTCCAGCCACACATAGCAAGAAACGAATGATGGGTATGGAACAAAAATATGATGGTCACCTGTGGTCGCGGCCCTCACAAACAAATATGGCTATTGAGTGCACTGTGCGCTTGAGCTATTGTCTTGGAAGTTCTCAATGTCTCAGGATCAATTGTCCTTACTACATAACCAAGGGAAAATACAATGATGTTTTTTCCCATGGTCACTTGGATAGATCCGTGAGCATGGGTTATCCTGAAAGTGAGGGAAACTCCAAGATAACATGTCACTATTGTCAAAATGTTGCTACTTGTGCAGCTATTTGCAAATGCTTGATCTATTATGTGTTGCCACTGGATCCTACAATGACACGTTTGGTGATCCATGTTGGGGAGCATGCTCACAGTGTTCAACAAGGCACAAAGAGGGCAACCCTTGACAAGGTGCGGAGGCTTGTGAGCACGGTCCTAAAGATCGAAAAGGGAGGCCCACGAAAAATACAGATGCTAGTCACTCGGTAGATGTTGTTTGAATCTTTAACAAAAGAAGACGAGTCGGAGGTGACTCAGGTGGACCTTAATCATTTTCTAGAAGAAATGATGCCACTTGTGCAGAATAAATGGTAAGCTTGTGCATTATTATTTTCTGCTTACAATGTATGTCTTGCATTTGAAATAACCATCTAATAAATACATAGGTTCAAAGGCATTGTTTCACAAGAGAGAGCCAAACAAGGTCAGGTGGTTGGTGATGGGTATGACAACATACTTCTTTTGTAAAAACGTTGTGTCTTCCCATTTTTCCATGGAAGTAGATTTCCGGGACAAAGTGATGCCAAGGAGAAGTGCTACTTGTTTAAAATATCCACCAAGGGACTAGCATCAGGGATGGACTTAGTGAATCATATGAGGTGAATAGGGACTGGAGATTTACGACATGCATGGGTGCACTTTGATCATACCCATAGGATTGATGGGTGGGCAACTATGTCTTGTTCAGTTTATGATCACGGGTATGTGGCAACATAATTAAAGCTTGTATTGAAATTAAATTGTTGTTAATGAACACTATACTAATGTATCAATCATGAACTAGCATGAGAGCATTATAGGTAATTGCAATATGTGAATTTAAAGAGGAGGACGAAGAGTCTCAAATCCTATTTTGGAGAAATTTGAATTCTGTCATGGTTCAATGTGGCCATGATCCACCTGACTTTGCTGGATTTATGTTCGATGAGGCAAGTGCGAATTGGATGGCAATAAGGGCTATGTACAATGGAGGACCTCATAACATAATGGAAGGGAGGGAGCACTCTTGTCTTTTTCATTGGGAGCAAAGTTTGCAAAAGCATACCAAGAAATTAGTCACTGTGGATAAACAAATGCATCACATTGAATTGTGTGAAGCATGGAGGCTAGCAACGACAACTCAACTAGCCTCACTTCAGGCCTCTGCTATCCAAGATTGGTGGGCACGAAATGTAAACAAGGAACACATAAAGGCTTTGGATAGGTGGTTGAAACGGTGGGATCAAAGAATTTCCCACTGGGGAGGAATTGAATCTCATGTAAGTGTGTCATTTTTTCCAGCTCATTAAGATTTGTTGCACAATGTAGCAATGGGGAGAGCTACTGATTCTCTTTTTGGATTTGATTCCACATGCTAACAAAAGTCCTTGGGAACATGCTCAAATTCCAAGCATAAACTTATCAAAAAGTTTCCATGCTAGATGGTTAGTAGGTGAGGGTGGAAAACGAAATATATCACTTTATGATGCATGTGTTAGTGATGTTTTGAATGCATATATTCAATGTGCAAAGAGGTTGGGCTATACCACAGGGAGCTTTATTGGATCTGGGCCTTCTATGGAGTCTTTGTTGGCTAGTGCCAGCAAAAGGGAATCCCCAAATCCACCTCTGTTGCACATGCGTTGCAAGGTGTTGTAGCTGGAAGTCCTTTGTACGAGGAGCCTATAATGCAAGGTGATAGGGAGACTGTGCAAAGAAAAAAGAAGGGAGGTGGAGCAACTGTAAGTTCTCATAGACCGGGGTACATGATGGAGTCAAGGCAAAGGAAAATCAGGGGCAAGCCGCGGAGTATACAATTTGATGATGGAAAGATGGAAGAGATATGTATCCAAGAGGATGAGGAGATACCAATCAAGCCCTTTGCAAGTGGAGTAAGTGCACCAGATGCGGGAACATCAACCGACGTAGAAGAGGTAGAAGTGGCACAGGAGGAGTGGGCTTTACGAAGGACACTGCCTAACTGTGTGAGAAAGTGTTTTGGTATGGAGGGTAGAAAGAGTTACAGCAGCAAATTACAGAGTCGGCAAGTGGGGTTAGTCGCGCCATGCTTTTGGTCTGAGAGAGCCTATAAGAACAAGGCCATTGCACAATGGATATGGTTCTGTAATCATGATGTCAAGTATACAAACGCTAAGTAGAAACAAGTGATAGCATCACCAATTGTTCCATCTTTGTGGCCCATTGATATAGAAACAAAGATATCGAAGAAAGAGTGTAGCAGCCCAAGACAGGCTGGTTTCAAGTTTTCCTGCTTTATAGCACCACCAAGGAACGAGAAGAGAAAACCTCATATTTCTACAGAATGTGGTTCAACCGGGAGAAGACGCAAGTGGAGACATGGAATTTCCAAAGATACACAAAAGAGAATAGAGGCAGCTGGTTGCATAGTTGTGACATTCTTGGAGGAGGTAGTGCAACTTGAGAGACAACATTCAATATTTTGAGTCTTGACAGAGAGTTGTTATGATGTGCATATCAAAGAAGAGCCTAGGTGCACTTGTCCTAATTTTCAAAAAAGACAATCTGCCCAAAAGGCATTTCTTGCTTGCAAACGTATGTATTATTTGTACATGCACATACTTGGCCTTCAACCCAAGGAGCACATGGTCATACATTAGCCTGCACACTAACTCCCACTGACCTTGCCTTTGTGTTAGGGCAAACACGTAAGATATCCCCTGTTATGTAGGAAGCCCAAAGTAAGCATGGCTCATTCATTCTTCTGGCCAACTCATCATCATGCACTTCATTAGGGTGTGACATGTCCTTTTTGTTACATGAAGATCGATCAAGGCATAGCAATCTTGGAACCTTTCTAGATATTCTACTCCTTTTGGATAATGCAAAACTTTGGAATGTTATTATTTGTTGTGATTATTCAGCACCATTGCTCCCTTTACTATGAATGGTTTAGTATTCTCCTTGGGAGCTCCCAAATGATGATGCATGCATGATGCGCAATATATGTTTATGTTAAACAAGAGCAGTAGTGCATGACATGTCCTTTGTAGAAAGCATCCAAGCTTATTTCAAAAAGCTCTAAAAATCAATTTCAATTGCAAAATCACGAAATCAAAAGCTCGCAAAAATAACACACCCATGTTAGAGAATGGTTTTTATCAATTTTAACATGAGAAATTACACAAAAATGAAAGTTATACCTATCAAACGAACGCAAAACATAAATAGTAGGAGAAAAGGGGGGTTGTAAAAGTGAGTGGTCAGTGAAAATGTTTTAAATTATGATTTATTTGATTATGCATAGCATACAGGCCGATCACTATTTAAATATAAGAGAGACTAGTAGCATAAGGAAACTTAGTACTATTCTCTAGCAATGTTGCAATTATGAGTAGCTTGGAAATCATTAAAGAATTGGTTTTGTACCTCACATTGTTGGTTTTTATCATAAATTTTTTGAGCACGAGGTGTGTCATACACCACAATTGCATTATTCATATCACATGGTAACTCCTGGATGCATAGTAATTGATTGCCAAACACATGACCTACACTGAATTGCGAGGAAACCCAAGCTATAAGCTAGACAATCGAGTCTTTGGGAAAAATTTAAGTGAGGAAATGTTATATCCTAAAACATTCAAAATATATAAGAGTGGAGTGTGTTCGTATGTGCTTTATATTAGAGTAGTGCATCTTGGCACCAATCGCCGAGATGTAGGAGAGCTGCAGTGGGGCCAATCGCCGAGGTGTAGGAGAGCTGCAATGGTGCCATAGCATTCAGCCAAAGGGGTGCCTCCATTATGTTTGTATGAAGTTGATGTACTAAACCAAGATGTGTGGGATCTCCCTCTGAGGAGTAAGGAAGGGCAATCATTGGAATATGTTCCACTACAAACACAATATCTACATTAGCAATTAGGATAGTGTGTCCCTTGGATGCTCCTAGCTGGAAGGCCATGTGGGGTTGTCTTGTGAGTGTTAGAGAGACCCAACTAGTGCCTATGGCTAGTGTTGGGCCCATTTTAGGTCCCGATAGGTGGTACATTTGTTGGGAGCTACTAATAAGTGGCAGTTTCCATATCTCGGTCAATTGGGACCTATTCATTAGTGTATACCAAAAATTAGTGAGCTAGACTCACAAGACCGTCAAGCCACTTCAAAAGGAAGAAAGAGCTGAGCGAGCTAGATGGTGGGCCAAAATAAATAAAAGATATTCTCTGAAAAGAAGTGGTCAATATTCTTACAAGCCCTGGGTTTTGGTAACCCTAGCTTGATGCACAGTCTGTTAGGGGGAGGAAGCTCTAGTACTTCCCCCCTTCTAATCAACTCATCCACTTTGAGTGGAGCAATAGTTCCAGTTGTTTTAACTCCTGCAAAGAATTTGGTTGTTTTCATGGCTAATGGAACAACCTATTGCTATACCTGCTGAAACGGTGGATTTTCTAGCTTTAGGGTTTCCTCTACCCATTTTTAATGGGTTAGCAAAAGAAGACGTGGAAGTGCATATTAACGAATTCCAGAAGTTCATGTTCAACTGATAGATTCAAGACAAAGGACACTTAATGATGTTCTTACACATGACTTTGAAGGGACGCACCATAGTGTGGTATCACACCCTAGAGGCTGGAACCATCACTATGATTGATTTATTCTTTGCAGCCTTTTGATGAGAGTCTATCCTTGAAAGGGGAGGGCGGTATTGGTTGTGTGTCCTTAATGTTACAGATCAAGAACCCCATGAGAATGCCAATAAATTGGAGGTGTTTCAGAAATTGCAAACCTATATCCCCATTCGAGCTGCTCCTCAACTACGATATTTTTTGAATGGATTGAATTTTAATATTCAAATGCAATTGAGAAATGTTGCTCTTGCCGACATTGATACAACTATTACACAAGAAGAAGAGGTAGAATCATGATTATAAGTGGTTTATGCCTCTAGGTTAAATTGGAATGCAAGTTTAGGGTTTGGAAATACTTTAGCACTCACAAACGAAGGCCAAGAGATACCCATGAGTCCTCGTAATGGGAGAGAAAGCATAATTCCCAATGTGCCCATGTTGTTAGCTCCTCCTAGTCTAACCATGCCAATGTCAAGTCAAATGGTTCCATCGACTGTTGAAAGCCCAACGATAAATCCTATCATTATTCTAGGGAATTAATAGCCAATCCCTAATGAAGTCAAGTGTGATCGTGGCTACGAGTCAAGCGCCTCAAATGTCTTTAGCAAAGTTAAGAATATGATGAAGCACTATGTTGATATGATTAGCAAACAATATAGACAAATAGTCATTGATGTTAATTTCCTTAAGAAGAAACAAAACTTGATAGGGATTCTATGCCTTGAAGAGGGTGACCAATCAAGATTCAGTTGTAACTAGTGTGGTGGTCAACATTTCCGTAGGAATTGTCCAAACGTCAAATGAGACATATGTGGGAAGTCCAGCCATTTAGTTAGTACCTAATGGAGTAAGATTGGCTCTCTCTAGTAAGGAAGTAAACAACCAGATCTAGTTAACCATCAAGTGCAAAGGAATAACCTCCAGCAAGATGAAGGACCAAAGCAAATATTACAAAGGGGGAAAGTTGTGGTAGTGGAGCTGCCTAGTGGTAGAGGTGTCAGCCTTATCAAAACTATGTGTGTCAATAACATTGAAGCTTCTAATTTAAGAGCCATTACAAGAAGGAAAAATGCTAAAGAAGGCAATAGGGATAATGCAAAACCTATTGAGGTAAACCCTAAACAAGATGATAAAGGAAGGTAAGTCCTTAACCCTAATGTAGGATTTGGTCATCTAAAAGTAGTTGGTGGCAAATCAAAACCTCAAAATGAGTTACCAAAGACAAAAGTAAAAGCCAAAAAGGAGGAGCCAAAGCCAATTCAAAGGCCAAAGGAGAGAATTGTATAGTGGGAGAAGAAAACTATTGCTAACTATCATGAGTTTGATTTAGCAAGTTCTCTTTGCGACATATAGCCTCATGTGAACTTGCTGGAATTGATCAAGCTATCTCCAAAAGTGCGCAAGGAATTTAAGAAGATTATATGCACATTGAGCCCTTGTGGCAATAGCTCGGGTGGGAGAGGGTTGATTTGAGCATGCTGAAAAGCATTGTCCAAGGGTGGCAGCGTATATTGATGGAATATTAGTGGATCATGATATTGTAGACATGCGATCCTCCATCAACATCATGAGTTTGGAATTGATAGAAAGGCCAAGCTATCAAGTATTTGTTAGGAAGGCCATGGATATTGCAATCTGACTACTAAGAGGATATACTTGTTGGTTGTTTGATTTTTGCAGGGGTGCTAGTCATGTTGTAGTAGATACATAACCTGAGTCTCCCCAAAGTGAGAGAGCTCCTTTATCCTCATCAAAATTATATGCATTAGAGGAATCACCTAGCAGTGAGACTTCGTCAAGTGATGAATCAAAAGAGGAGTCCACTATAGAGGATATATACTAGGTGACTCTCAATGAGACAATTGAAGCTCAAGATAGAATAAGATATGCGGATGTAATTGAGCTAGATCTCACTACGTTGAATGTTCCACAACCTATTAAATTAGGGGCTGCGCTCAGTCTAGAAGAGAGGAGGGACTATGTGTCCCTAATCCTAGAATTTTGAGACATATTTGCCTGGAGTTATGATGAGCTGAGAGGCATTCCTCCCAACCTGGCTGTCCATACCATTCCTCTAAAGGAAGGTAGTTGTCCTCTATATTAAAAAGTAAGGCATATGACTTTCAAACTAAGAGACGACTATTTGAAGAGTTACATAAATTGTGAAAAGTTGGTTTAATCTTCCCTGTTCAGCACACTGAATGGTATTTACCTGTTGTTATCAGGAAGAAGAAAAATAATCAAATCCAGTTGTTTGTAGACTTGAGAGAGCTTAATAAGCAGACAGTTAAGGACTACTATCCATCGCCCTTTATTGATTAGATTTTGGACTAGTTATCGGGTAGGAAAATATATTCATTTATGGATTTCTTTGTGGGATACAACCAGATGGCAATTGTAGAAGAAGATAAGCTAAAAACAACTTTCATTACTATCTTCGCTATACCTTTCATACCATGTAATGGCATTTGGTTTATGCAATGCACCTCGTTCATGGAAACAAACAATAGACAAGACCTTAGGTGACATCTCCCCAAAGTAGTTGAGAGTATTTATCGATGACCTGGCGGGGGGCAACCACCATTAGAGAAATGCAATTGATTATTCTAAGAAAGTGTTTTGAGTGCTGCAAATAATTTTGCATAGTTCTTAACCCATGGAAGTGCATCTTTGGGGTGCCTTATGGCTATTGCTAGGCCATGTGGTCAGTTCAGTAGGGATCACGATGACTCACCCTAAAAAAATCATTGTTTAGCCCAAATCTGGGAGAAAAAAATGGCATCATTCGATTACCTTTGCTAGTCGAAAGTTGGCCATATCAGAAATCAACTACACCTATATGGAGAAGTTATGCTTTGCAATGGTGTTTGCGACAAAAAAATTCAGGCACTACATCCTCTATGGAAAGGTAGTATTTTATACGAAGGTGGACGGGCTTAGATTGTTGATGAACAAGCTATAGCCACCCGCCGACAATTTAGCAAAGTGGTTAATGACTTTGTAGGAGTTCAATTATGGGATTAGAAGTAAGACACCAAAGTTGCAGGGCATTGTTGAATGTCTTCTAAATTTTGGGGAGCCAAAGGAGACTTGTTTGGCTGAAGGAAGCGATATGGCAATATTGTTTAAAATTGATACAGTCTCCATTCCATCATGGTATGCTACCATAATGCACTATTTATTCATAGGAGAGGCTAGAACTGCTTTATCAAAGTCTAAAAAGAGGAAAATTAGATAGTAAGCTTTGAAATTTTCAATGATTGCAAGAATATTATATCGAGAGGGGGTTGATGATGTTTATCACTGATGTGTTGTGCCTGACGAGGTTCCATTTATCTTGGAAGAGTGCCATGACTCCCCTTGTGGAGGGCACTTTGTTGGCCAGTTGACTACACAAAAATCTTTAAGAGCTAGATATTAGTGGCCATCCATTTTCCAAGATTCATTTGAGTAAGTTAAGAGATGTGATATATGTCAAAGACATGATACTAGGGGGAATAGAAAGTGGTCAGTGACTCCTATTATGGCTATACTACCATTTGAGAAGTGGGGCATTGATTTTGTGGGTCCTATTACCCCATCTTCTTCTACACATAAGAGATATATCATAGTGGCAATTGACTATTTTACAAAGTGCTTAGAAGCACGAGCAATGAAGAATGACAATGCAAAGGAGACTACTAGCTTCCTACTTGAGCAGATTATCTACCAATTTGGTTTGCCAAAGGAATTGGTATCAAACTGAGGAACACATTTTCTAAATAGGGAGATTAAGAGCCTGACTGAAGCATGGCAGATTAAGCACAATAAGACAAATCCTTATAACCCACAGGAAAATGGGTAGGTTGAAAGCACTAATAAACAACTTGTGGGTATTCTGTCAAAGATAATATCAGAGAAAAAACAAGACTAAGATAAGAAGCTATGTGTGGCTATGTGGACATATAATACAACCTTTAAGAGCACAACTTGTCTATATTGCATTGTTGCAAGTAAGTCAGAAGGCATGGGAGGCCTTTTCTCTAGCACTTCAATCAATCTCTTTAAAGCTATGTATTAAAAAAAGGTAATAAATTTAGAGTTATTACAAAAGAAAGATCAAAATATTTAGAGTACCTACCATAAAAATATCAAAATATCAAGGAGACCCTAGACTATATAACTTACAACTTGGCATTTCCATGGCTTCCTTTTATAGAATTGATGAGGAAACATTGCCTCTCCACACATCTATTCCAATTAGGCTCCAATGAGAACTAAAAACAAAAATATTTTGTAAAAGAGTGGGGATAGACGGGTAGGACACGGGTTAGCATGGGAATACCCAGTTACAATGACAGGGTATATAAGGTGTTGACTGACCCAATTAGGGATCAGTTTTATCAATAATCAAGTCTCTTTTCTCCTTCCTTCTAGCTTCCATGGCTTCCCTCCTCTTTCTCTCTCTTTTCATGTCTTTCTCTCTCTTCTACTAGTATTTCTCTCTCTTCTTCTCTCATCTTCTTCCCCTTTCTCTCTCCTCTTTTGCAGTCTCTTTCTTCTCTCCTTCTCTCTCCTAGGTCTCCTTCATTATAGTTGGTATCAGAGCTTAGTTTTTAGATCCTTCCTTTCTCTCTCCTTCTTTTAGATTTAGTTCTCTCTTTAGTCTCAAGAAACCCTAATTTTCTCAAGTACACCAGGACAAGTATAACATTGAAGACAACAAGAGTCAGGGAGTACTATAGAGATGGCAGATTTCTTGGGAGTTTGAAAAGAGGTCTTCTGTTTCTTCCTTGTAAGCTCCCTTTTGGAGCTTCCATGGAGTACCAAGCCAAGATCATTTCATATCTCTTAGACCTTGCTCCTCTCTTGCAAACGGGTGCTGCCATGGCTTTCTCCACTTCATCTTGAGAATCTGGATCAAATGACTACCACCCCATATCGTGCGAAAGCCCCAAGGCTACCTCCATAATTTTCTTCAAACTTTCGCCCCACTAGCACCATCCCACCAGCATCTATGAATTGGTGACGGTGGCTCATCATCATTCTCTAAGGCTGCATTTTCAATTTCTATGGCCGATTCATCCACATCATCGCAAATGCTCGTGCGACCATGCATATGCACTTCCTATGCTATTTGGTTTTTTCGCTTGGTCCGTGGGTTGCCAGACAATGAGATGTGGAATGTGCTAAGCCTCTCTTTCTTGAAGTCTTGTATCCAGGTCACCTGACTAAGATGTGTTATTCTTGACAATGGTGCACTCTTTAGCATTTTGCAAGTCTAATTTTGGCTTGAAGGATCAAATCCATGTGCTTGGAATAGGAGAGCCAAGTTTGGTATTGAATCATCCAACTGAGAGATTTCAAGTTCAAATGCAACAAGACACTAAGTAGCAACCAATAGTGCTTCATGATCAACATCAAGAGAAAGTTCCACTGTGTTGAGAAAACACAGAATGCATAACTCGTCTCGTGAGAGGGAAATCGCTCTGCAAGTGACGCACGCCTTCCATTATCAACTGTGGCTTGTCGTATGCACTAGTTGATGGTGTGAAGGTCCCAAGAAGATGGATACTTGGGCGTCAAGGTCCGCGTCACTTCCATGTGCACAGAGATCATCATCCGTGCCACCAGGACTCAGAATGTTCTTGGTGAGAAAGGACAAAGAATCAAAGAACTAACTTCTATAGTTCAAAAGAGGTTCAATTTCCTTGAAGGAACTATGGAGCTTTATGGTGAGAAGGTCAACAACCGTGGGCTTTGTGCGATTGCCGAAGCTGAGTCGTTGCGGTACAAGCTTTTAGGTGGTCTTGCCATTCAAAGGGCTTGCTATGGAGTTTTGAGATTCATTATGGAAAGTGGTGCTAAGGGCTGCGATGTCATTTTCAATGGCAAACTCAGAGTTCAGAGAGCTAAGTCCATGAAGTTTAAGGATGCGTACATGATTGCATGTGGTCACCCAGTTAATCTCTACATTGATTCTGTTGTTCTATAGTTCAAAAGAGGTTCAATTTCCCTGAAGGAACTATGGAGGTTTATGTTGAGAAGGTCAACAACCATGGGCTTTGTGTGATTTCTCAAGCTTAGTCATTGCAGTACAAGCTTTTGGGTGGTCTTGCCATTTGAAGGAATTGCTATTGGAGTTTTGAGATTCATTATGGAAAGTGGTGCTAAGGGCTGCGATTTCATTATTAGTGGAAAACTCAGAGCTTAGAGAGCTAAGTCCATGAAGTTTAAGGATGGATATATGATTGCATTTGGTCACCCAATTAGTCTCTACATTGATTTTTTTGTTCGCCATGTTTTACTTAGAAAGGAAGTGTTGGGTATCAAGGTTAAGATTATGTTGGATTGGGATCCGAAGGGAAAACAAGGCCTACTATTCCTTTGCATGACAATGTAACTATTCACACTCCAAAAGAAGAAGAAGAAGTTTGTGCAGAATGAATCAAGGTAGAGGAGAGCACAATAGAGGGAGTGAAATGTCGGCAGAGAGAAGAAGATGAGGCAAGGATTTTCCCTTTGGCTCCTCTGTCATCTAAGGAAGAAGCACAGGGAAGCCAGGTTGAAGAACTCGAGAAAGAAGCAGAGAGCTGCAAGAGTGAAGAGTCAAAGATCCAGTCAGAGTTACTTTTGAAAAGAGGCTTTCTATTTCTTCTTGTCATCTTTGTCTGCATTGTTGCCTTTGGGCTTAGCTTGATTGTTAAACACTGCACCCTTCGATTCTCCTCAGGGAAATCATGGAACTAAGGATGTATGATAGAGAGCAGTGGCTGCCAGGTGCAGATAGGCCCATGGGCATCCCCAGGCCTATTTGGGTTGAGAGGTGTATCGATAGACCTTGATTGTTGCATATTGATATGGATAGAACATGCCTAGAAGGATGGATGGTCCAGTTTTGTCATGACCATAGGGCAATCATGTTTTACAGATAATGGAAGGCCCTAGTTTATTGCACCTTGACGGTGCTGGCATTCTATGCCCACAAAGCCCTGGTATACTGGACCTTGAAGGGGATCTCACTTTAATGATGATTGATGGTGCTATTATGCTTCACCCTAAGGATGACAACAATTTTGCGGAGAAGAGAAGGCCCTAATGTGCTTCACCCTGAAAATTTCAATGCTCTTAGGAGGATAGATGGTCATGGTATACTACAGCCTACTAGTGACAAGACTCTTAGGAGAAGGGATGGACCTGGTATGCAACAGCCCGAAGATGATAGTCTAAGGAGAATGGAAGGGATTGGGATTCTTGGTCCTGAACTTGATGATGTATTTAGAAGAGTACAAGGCCTCAGTGTTAACATAGATCATGGCAATGATTTTAGGCAGATGGAAGGGCCTAGTATGCAAAAGCTAGATGGCAACAATTTTGGTTGGTGGACGCCTAGACATGACATCAATTTTGCAAAAATGGTGGTAGCAAGATATAACGTTCTAAATTTTCTCGCGTGAACTACCTCTTATACGAAATAAGGATAATGATATAGCAATTTTCTACTAAGGATAATGGGAAAAAAAAAATCCTTATCCCCCCCAAGCCGACGGTCGTGATGGAGGGGGAGAGGGGAATAGAAGGTCCAGTAAGCTCCTTGCTGGAGCTTGCTCACACTTGAGGCTATGCAAGTTGACACATAGGAGAGGGAGGATCCCCCTCCCCTCCCCTATTTAAACAGACGAGGGCTACTATGACGAGGAGAGGGAAGGTAGAACGCTGCATTGATGGATTGCGTCGGAGCCATCAAACTACCACCATTGAGGAGGAGCTTGACGCTGTGAGAGTGAGGGGACGAGGCGCTGATGTACGCCAAAGGACTGGACGACATCGGCTCTGCTGTCATCCGTGCCCAGCCCTCAAAACGCCGCCTTCGATGTTGGCTTTAATTCCCCCCTCCTACCACGTACCTAAAAGAAGCCGTAGAAGCTTCTGAGTGGAAGCTTCTAAGGGGGCTATAAGCCCCTTTCCCTTGGCTTCAAAACCACCCTTCCCCCCCTCGTGTTTAAACTCGTTAGGCCCCTTTTTCTTGGGCTTTATAAGCCCCCTTTCCCCCCCCAAAAAAGAGTTCAGACCTTAAAGGTCTTATCACCCTCCTCCCCACACCCCCCCCATGCTTTATCCCTTAAGCATGCCCCTTAGGCTTTAAAACCCTTTTTCCCCCCTCAGTTTTAACCCTCTATAAGCCCCTTTCCCTTGGCTTCAAAACCTCCCTTCCCTCCTCCGTGTTTAAACTCATAAGCCCCTTTTTTCTTTCCCTTAGCCCCTTTTCCGTGGCCTCTTGAAACCCTTTCCTCCAAACTTGCCTAAGGGTCCTTAGACCCTTACTTATAACCTTTAAGGTTACTTTTTCCTTGGAGTCCCCCATAAAAGGTTACTCCAAATAACCTTTCCTTTTCCCCCCATGTTTTGTTAAAAATCCCTCTTAGGCCATGCAAAAATAACCCTTGGAGCTCTCCCGCACCTTGTTTCTTTTCCACACCTTTCTATTCCCCGTTTGTGCAAGTTTACAAAGGCCACTAAGCCTTCCCCATGGCTTCAATGGGTCTTAGTTCTGAGAAATTTTGAAGCACCCCCTTCCAAAATCCCTACTTCAAGGACGGAGCCTTCTAAAAACTACTTTCGACGGATGGTGCAAGGGAGCGATGGTGGAATTCCAAAGAGGAGTTGTAAAGCTGCTTCCACATCCGAAAAACTACAATTCCGATGCCTCCTAAGAAAGTCCAAGGCATAGCCGCGGGAGGGTCATCTCCCAGCATCCACGTGGACATCTCACCCAGATCCCAGGTTTTCCTTCCTAATTTATATTTAATATTGTTTTAATTCAATCATGCAAGGTTAATTGTTAGAAATAGGATATATTTTTGTCCTAGATGCTCACAACGGAGGAACTTAGTCATCAATACTTTTAAATGAAACATTAAAATTAAAGAAAGCATAAACACATTTCTAGCAAATAGCTTTATGCATTGAAATGAATTATAAACTAGATTATTGTCCATTAAAATAGTATACTTTGTTTAAGACTAGATGTATAATCTACGTATCTCATTATTAACCCATATCCTCTTCGCAATGAATCATCATGGAAAGCGCAAGCATGAAATGATTCTTACGATGCATAAACTCTAGGAAAATATCGTTTGTCAACCGCATAGATTATCAAGAAAAAGGTTGCTTGTTTAGCATGAATTTTGTTCGCAAAGTATAGGAAGGTTAGTTTTTGTTCGCTAAAAGTGAAACTCCTATACCTTAAATACTTGCCCACATTCACTAAATGTAGGGGACAGTGAAATGAAATTGGAAAGTGAGCTAGGGTTTGTCCCTAAGAATCTTACAAGATGAAACTTGGAAGCCCTAGGTCTAACGACGCCAGCCTAGTAACCTGAAACAGATTGTTTCATGACTCCATTGTCTCAATAGTTCGATGCGACACTTGTGCAACAAGTGCGGAGTCATATGATCTTGTGATTGGATCACAAGGGAATGGCTCTCGCAATGAAGTTGGCATGTCCTTACGCAAGTTATCTTGTAGGAGGATGAATAATCATCCTAATTTAGTAGTTTTTCTTGAGTAAAGAAGATTGATTGGAAATTAAAGACCACAGCTGATAAACTGAAGTAACCAATGAACTTAAGGTTTGACCAAGTTGGGTTAATAGGGTATGCCATAACCCAGGATATAGGGGATCTTGCCAAGTTGCAAGTCATCCTGGATCGAGTGCTGGACGCATTCAAAAAGAAGGATTCATTCCTTAGCAGTTTGCCAACAAAAACGATCAATGGAAATGTTTGTGCTTGCTACAGATTCTAGAGCAATGTTTGGCTTTGTTTGATCAATGAATTAAAAGATAAATGGATATCTATACTTCAGGTTGAAGGCTTGAAGGGAGACGGAGCTTCAGTTACCCCTGACTCCGTGCGTGACCCTAACCAAGGGGGTTGTTGACCGCGCTGGGAAAGTGGACCGAACCCGCCGTGAGAGGTCTCTCTGTTGAGCACTACTTGGAGCAAGAGGACACTTGGGTGCCAGAGGGGGCTCTAGCCGTAAGTCCCTCGCCTTCCGGGCCTTGCACAAGAGGCTAACGTGACTCGTGATTGGATCTCGAGGCCCGCATACTAGTCTACAGGCAGAAACTTGGATTAGTGATCCCTGTGGATTGCTGGATAGCCTTCGGGTAGATTGTGGATAAGTCTAAGGGCTGGACTCTTTGTATTTCAGAGATAAATATGATAACCTGTTAATAAGGAACTTGTCTAATATTGTTTTTTTCTATGTCAAGTAATAAAATTACAAGAAGGAACCAGTGCCTAACGGGTTAATTAAAGAAGCTGGTTGTTACATGTCCAACTAATGTGTTAGGTAATTAAATAACTAAAACAACCCAAGGAAAGTGCGGAGGATGGGCCATAGGTCCGTCCTACAGATGGGTGGTCCCAGTTGGCCACCGGGAACTTTTCTCAAATCACGTTGGACAATAGGAAGATCGTCAAAGAATACGAAAAACAAGAGCGTTGACCTAGAGTTATGATTAAACCCGATTTATGATGTTTTAGGGGAAGGGAATGGGACTATGCCTTATGGCAGAGAGGTTGAGATTTGCATCTCTCTCATTTCTCATTCTCCTTGAACCAAGTGTAGTGTGAATCCACTTCAAACCTGGCATTTCTGCATAAAGTAGTTCGCTTGGGTCTGACGCTAGTTGTCGTTAGGAAATGACCAATAAGGAAAACCCTAATTCAAGTCGATGCTAAGTGGGAACGGCCAGAATACTTCTGCTACGTGGCAGACGTGGAAAGCCCTAGATCGTAATGTCAAGAATCGCGTGGTGGAGGGGGTTGCTCAAGATGCTGCGCCGAACACACACAGAATGCATAAGGAGAAGCTCACTCAAGAGACAAGAAGAGAGATGGAGGCCAAAACGTTTTCTTGCTGATTTCTTCTTCTTCTTCACACTCTTTACAATGTACACAAAGTATAGATAAGATACAACATAAAAGGAAAGTGGCCTACTAAGTCAAACAATGAATAACCGACTACACTAGTCGACTGGTGCTATAACTATGCCAGCTGTAAATAGGTGTAACAACCTGAATATAATAAGTAATGAGTCAGTGGCCATGTGAGAGTCATAATGACCACTGACGTGCTAAGTGTAGACGTGTGGACCCATCTAACCAGGCGGTCCATCATCCATGTCCACATGTGTTGAGCTTGTCATCTCAACACTCCCCCTCAAGCTCAACTGCATCTCTGCAACTCCAAGTAAGCTTCGAAACTTTTGAAGCTTCTCTGTACCCAATGCCTTCGTGAATATGTCAGCTATCTGATCCTGTGTGGTGACATACACCAAGTCAATCTCACCTCCTAGTACCTTCTCTCTCACAAAGTGGTAGTGTACCTCAATATGTTTTGTCCTGGCATGGAACACAGGGTTCCTAGCCAACTGTATACTGCTCATGTTGTCACAATAAATGACAACTGGACCTTCCACATGGACATCCAAATCAGCCAATAGCTTTTGCAGCCATACTACCTCACATGCTGCAACAGCAACACCTCTATACTCAGCCTCTGTACTTGACAAAACAACTGTAGATTTCTTTTTGCTGCTCCATGCAACTGCTGCACTACCAAGAGAGAACATGTATCCGCTGGTAGATCTTCTATCACACATACTACCAGCCCAATCTGCATCTGTGTATCCAAACACCTGTACATCTGTACCTGTCTCATAGAAAATTCCATAATGTAATGTGGACTTCACATATCTCAATATGCGTCTGACTGCATCCAAATGTGGCTTTCTAGGTACTTGCATAAACTGACTTACAAGACCAACAGCGTAGCTCAAGTCAGGTCTTGTAATAGTCATGTAAATCAAACTCCCCACTATCCTCCTGAACGTAGTAGGGTCTTCTATCTCATCTCCAACATCAGCACTTAGCTTTACATTCTGCTCCAATGGGACTGAAAGTGGTTTGCATGCTGTCATACCATACTTGGACAACATATCCAAGCCATACTGTCTTTGGGATAGCCATATACCATCATCACATCTAACCACCTCAATGCCAAGGAAGTACCTTAGCTCACCTAGATCCTTCATCTCAAACTTCATCTTCAACCAGCCCTTAACTTCAGCAATCCCAGTATCACTATCACCTGTAATAATCAAGTCATCCACATAGATGACTATGATGACCAAACCTGCATCTCCCTTTCTCACATAAAGTGAGCGATCAGCATCAGAAACATAAAAACCAATATTGACAAGATACTCTCTAATCTTGTCAGACCATGCTCTAGGTGCTTGCTTGAGCCCATAGAGTGCCTTCTTCAACCTGCACACATACGTGGGATGCTCTAAATCTTCATAACCTGCTGGCTGATCCATATACACTTCTTCCTGCAAATCATCATGCAAGAAGGCATTCTTTACATCCATTTGCTGCAACCTCCAACCTTTGGCTGCTGCCAAAGCAATCACACATCTGACAGTTGCCATCCTAGCAATTGGACTAAAGGTTTCATCATAATCTATGCCATATGTTTGAGCATAGCCTTTTGCAACCAGCCTAGCTTGGTACCTGCTAATAGAACCATCTGCGTTGTGCTTAATCTTATAAACCCATTTACATCCAATACCTTTCTTTCCCTTTGGCAATGATACTAGATCCCAAGTCTTATTGGCCTCTAATGCAGCCATCTCCTCATCCATTGCTGCATCCCAATGAGCATGACCAACAGCCTCCTCAAAACATGTAGGCTCAACATCCTCAACTAGTTTCACCATATAAGCATAATGGTGAGCTCCATAACCTTCAAAACCAAATCTTTTAATAGGGTATCTCACCCTGCTAGACCTGCGTACCACTGGATCACTCAATGGAGTCTTTGCATTAGCACGTGCTCTCTACACACCTGGAGTCCTCACTGAAGGAATGCCAAGCTCATCATCTAAGCTCTTTGAGCCACTGGAGTCTCCATCAAGAACTGCATCAATGCCTTCTGACACTTTATTCTTTCCTTTGTCTTTACCTGTAGTGCTAATAGATGCACCTGAAGATGTAGAGGTACTCCTTAGTCTCCCAGACCAAGGACTACCAGATGATGTATCTGGTCCACTAAGAGTCCGTGATTCTTGCCTTTCAGCCTGCACATGAGTGTCATGATCATCATCAACATCCAATGCATCACCACTAGATGCATACCAACTGCTCATTTCATCAAAGATGACATCCCTGCTCACTCTGAACTTACATGTGACAGGGTTGTAACAGCGATATCCTTTCTGCTCTAAAGAGTATCCAATAAAGACACACTTTTCAGCCTTTGGATCTAGTTTCTTCCGCAACTCATCTGGCACATGAACATACGCAATGCAGCCAAACACTTTCAAGTGTGAAACATCAGGCTTTTTACCTGTAAAACATTCTTCGGGGGTCATACCATGAACTGCAGCTGTGGGAGTTCTGTTCATAATATAAACAGCAGTATGAACAGCCTCAGACCAAAAATGCTTAGGCATATTCTTTTCAGCCATCAAGGCACGTGCAACTTCTGCAATATGCCTGTTTTTCCTTTCTGCAACCCCATTTTGCTCTGGGATATACCTGCATGTGAACTGTCTCTTTATCCCATGAGACCTCAGAAAATCACTGAACTCATTGGAGAGGTACTCTCCCCCTCCATCTGACCTCAAGCACTTTATTTTCAAGCCTGTTTCTCTTTCAACTGCAGCCTTGAAAGTTCTAAAGTGCTCAAAAGCTTCACTCTTTTCCTTCATAAAATATACCCACAGCTTTCTAGAACAATCATCAATGAATGTGATGAAGTATGAACTACCTCCAAGAGATACATTTTGTGTAGGCCCCCAAATGTCTGTATGAACAACATCAAGGATATTTCTGCTTACATCTCTGTCATGTGAAAAGGGTTGCCTTGACTGCTTACCAAACTGACATGCTTCACATACCTTTTGAAATTCTGCAACTCTAAATGTAGGCAAACCTGTAACCAACCCTTTGGACTGCATTAGTTTCAGCCTTTGTACATTTGCATGTCCAATGCGTTTGTGCCAAATTTCAATGTCTGCAACAACACCTTTTCCTTTGGCATACATAGCAGCATTCATAGTAGGAATTCCAGCATCTAGAGTGAACATATGTCCAACTCTACTTCCCTTTGCTACCAACCTGCACTTGTCATTGAAGTCTTCTACAAAGCAGCCCTTTGCATTAAATATGATTTGCAGCCCTTGCTCTACCATTTGACCGACTGACACCAAGTTCTTTGTAATAGATGGCACATGTAATACATCTGAAAGACTCTTTGTCTTACCATCATGCAAGGACAAGGGAACTTTTCCAATGTGTGAAATTGGGTGGCATGAGTCATCACCCGTCTGCACATAACCTGCATTCTGCAAATCCTGCATCTCTCCAAACCATTCTGCATGGTTGGTCATATGATTGGATGCACCTGAATCAACATACCAAACATCTTCATGTGTTCCCTTTCCTGTAATAGCATTCAGCATATGCTGCATAACGAACAAACATTCATTTTTATCTTCATTCTGTCGTGAAGACGATGCATAGTTTCCTTGCTGCAACTTACCACTGCGGATATCATCTCTCTTAGCATAACATTGGGCTGCAATATGACCTATTTTGCAACAGTAGTGGCACACAATACCAGAGTTGTTAGAACCTCTGTTCTGCCATCCACCTCTTCCTCTAAATCTCCCCCTGCCTCTAAAGTTACCACGACCTCCTGAAACCTGCATATCGCCAAATTGCTGATTCAATCTGTTTTGCTGGTTGTCACTACCACGTCCTGTACCACGGCCTCTTGAAGAGAACCTGCCACGTCCCCTTCCTGAACTGGAGTAGAAAGCTTGGACCTGTTCACCGCCTCTTTCAGATGTCTCACTCTGCATGTTGATCTCTTCAGTGATCATAAGGGAGACCAACTCATCAAAATCTGGAAATGGCTTTCTGACATATACGGAAGTTACAAAAGACTTCCAAGCCTTTTCATTGTTAAGTCCACCCAAGGTAGACGACACCAAATCATCATCATCAGGCATTGCATCAATCGCTGCCAATGCATCTGCAATGCTTCTTACCTTCAGTGCATACTCATTTATAGACATCTTCCCTTTCTTTAATGTATTCAACTCTTGCTTGAGTTGAATCTTCCGTGCCTTTGTATTTACAGAAAACATACTTTCAAGTATGGTCCAAGCTGCATATGCATTCTCTGCATTTCTAATGTGTCCCAGCATATTATTGTCAATTACTGCAGACAACCAATACATAACCTTTTTATCCTTTGCATTCCATTCCTTCCGCGCCTTTATCTCTTCTGCAGTTGGAGGATCACTCACCTCCGGCTCCTTTTCTTCACCTGAAACGAACTCGTAGAGGCCTTTTCCAATAAGAAAGTTCGTGACACGGAACTTCCATGAAGGGTAGTTGTTCTTGTCGAGCTTCTCAATGATGGGGCTTCCACTATTCTCTGTCATTATCACAAGAATAATACCAAACAACAAGCAAATCTTCTGCAATCCTCGACCTGTAGTGAACAGCAATACACTAGACAGCCTTTTTCACTATCTGCTCAACAATACATGCAATCTGCAACCTGTTTGCAGATAAACCTCGTGTTTACTCACTGATAAACACCTTTAATCTTACAGATTTGAAATCTGTAACCTGCGCACCTACTGTCGGTCGATACAGCTGAAGTCGCAGCGAACCCTGAAACTGTTGTCCGCAACTTGCGGCTCTAAAACGGGCCCTGAAACGGCCTCAAATGCCCAAAATAACTGCGGAAAGGCCTAAAGGGCTTATATGCAAAATACACAGTGCTCTTTGCACACATCAAATCTCACTGCAATCTGAGATTTTTGCTTTGCTCTGCTTCCGGTGCCTCCACAGGCACTATCCAAGAGGAGTGGAGGAATGGGAGAGATTCTTACCCGTAGCTTGCTTGCTCGAACCTTGCTTCTTCTCCTTCACTTCAACCTTCGAGATCAGCCTCTCTCAATGGCACGGCTCTGATACCATGTCAAGAATTGCGTGGTGGAGGGGGTTGCTCAAGATGCTGCGCCGAACACACACAGAATGCACAAGGAGAAGCTCACTCAAGAGACAAGAAGAGAGATGGAGGCCAAAACGTTTTCTTGCTGATTTCTTCTTCTTCTTCACACTCTTTACAATGTACACAAAGTATAGATAAGATACAACATAAAAGGAAAGTGACCTACTAAGTCAAACAATGCATAACCAACTACACTAGTCGACTGGCGCTATAACTATGCCAGCTGTAAATAGGTGTAACAACCTGAATATAATAAGTAATGAATCAGTGGCCATGTGAGAGTCATAATGACCACCGACGTGCTAAGTGTAGACGTGTGGACCCATCTAACCAGGCGGTCCATCATCCATATCCACATGTGTTGAGCTTGTCATCTCAACACGTAAATCCCATAACATTCCATGGGAGTGCCGGCGGGCAGAGCTTTCTAGATACCCTTTCCGATCGACTGCTAAGACATGTCCTGAAGATACAAGTGGACACGTCACAGTTGGTATCAGAGCAAATCAAAAATGGAATTGTTTTATGAAATCTTAATAAGAAGAAGTAAACCAAATGTTGACGTTCCAAACATTTCCTTACCTTCATTGCTGTCTTGCAGAATTACGAACCGTGGAACAAGTTCTTAGTATTCCAAATCATGTTTATGACTGCAATGCATTCTCCGCATTATCGACAAAGGGTTGAGATGATGAACATCCTAGAGCAAATCTATAATCCATCACCTTTGTACATGGAACAAAGATGGAGGGTGCATCAGGAATCTACTATATCGCCACCCACCGGTTTTCTTACCTACAAACCAACCTAGAAAGGATCAAGTGGTTGGAGGACCTGAAAGTCATGAAGCTGTTCATTTTTGTGGAAGCTTAGGTAAACTCAACCTTACATATTAGAGGTCGGAGGGTTAAGATGAACTTATATGTATATGAGGAAGTAACCTATCTAATCCCCATCAATCGGATTAAAGTGTTGGGCCGCCATGAGAAGAATGGATTCCAACAGAATGGATACCCTGAACTTCTAATGACTTATCGATTCCTAAAGATCCATGACCCGAAATCGTACTATTATAGAGTTCCTGTAGATAAATGTAATACAAAGTTGTTCTCCCCAAACTAAATGTAACAGTTGGCTTATCATCGCAAGAAACGTTGTATTCTGAAAGGGCTATGCCCATATGAATACAAATAAGACTTCTTTTTATCAATGTCTGATTGTCCATGAGAATTGAAAAAAATTTAAGTAGCTACATTGCTTACGTAATAGCAGAATTGAAGATGTAATCAATAACAATTATCATATAATAATGTTAAGAAACCTTTATCCAGGCACAACCCCAGGTACTGGTTCCTAGTTCGCCTCCTACATCAAGTACTGCTGTAATCCAAGAGAAGAAGTTTCTTCTCAAGTAGATCAAGCCGCCCGAGTTTGACGAGAGAGGCAGGTCCATCCAAGCGGGTGTTGAAATTTGGATTGAATCCATGGAGGATTACTTCGAAGCAGCCGATACTGCACATACCAATCAGGCTATGCTCGCCAAGCTAAAGCTCACCGGCAAAGCCAGGCTTTGGTGGAAGCAATGGTGCAGGGATCAAGGGATCGCAGAGGGATCCGTTACCTGGGAGAAGCTGAAGAAAGCTGTGCAAGGGAGATACTTGCCACCTACATATCGCACGCAGAAAAAGAATGAGTTCTACGAGCTAAAATAGCTGGGGCTTACTCTTGACGCATACTACTCTAAATTCGTCTCACTTTTAAAGTATGCGCCATAGATGGACATGACACAACAGGTGTCCAAATTTTGTGCTGCTTTAAATCCACTGGTAAATACCCGTCTCGAATCTATGCGTCCATCAGATCTTCAGCACGCACTCATTTGATCAGCGCCTATAATTCAAGAGGTACAGTCTAGACCAAGGGGTAACAAAACTTGGTCTTATAATGACCCGAACAGAAGAGCATTCAGACCTCAGATGAAGAGAGTTCAAGGTCATAATCAGGGACAAAGAAAGAAAGCAACGACTAATAACATCAACAACTTTGTTCCTACTCAAAGCAATGGCCGAAACCTCCATTGTTTCCACTGCAATGAGCCCGGTCACTTCAAGAGGCAATGTCCCAAGCTTGGTGGAGGACATCGCCAAGCGCCTTTCCAAGGAACAGGCCATGGTCAAGGAGCCGCTACCCAAGGCAGAGGAAGAACTGCTTGCGTTGCCAATAGGCAAATGTGCAAAGAAGAAGAAGAAGAAGAAGATCTGACCATGGAAGCAGAGTTTGAAAGGGCGACAGTCCATGTCGCTCTACACAAGAAATGGCCGAATTGCCAGTTCTCGGTGATTCAGACACCGTTGGACTATCAAGGTAAAAGTTTCAAGATCTTGATTGATTGTGGCAGTACTCATTCCTTTATCTCACTAGCATGTGCAAAAATATTAGGAATAGCCACAGTAGAAGCACCTACCCTGCTTGTGGAATTTGCAAATGGTCGTGAGGTTACTTGTAACAGGCCAACTGCTAAGGTGGAATTCTTTCTGGGAGGAAAGAAGACTTCGGTCAAGTTCAGAGTCATGAATTTAGGTATCCATGAGTGTCTACTCGGAATGGATTGGCGTAAGCCTAATGACGCTCATATTCATTATAGAAAGGGTCAAGTTTCCTTTCAAAACTCTGAAAGGGATTTAGTCACAACTCAAGGTGAGACTAGAGTGTTGAAAATCCAATTGGCCAAAGTATCTTGGATCATAAAAGGAGTTAGAAAAGGATTACCTATCTACTTGATCAAACTCAACAAGTTAGATCATAAGCAAGAGTCTAGTGAAGAACCTTCTTGGGTAAAGGAATACGTGGACGTATTCCCTGAAGAGTTGACAGAGCTCCAGCCTCAAAGAGAAGTGGATCATGAGATTAGGTTAGTACTAGGAGCTGCACCAATTGCAATAACGCCTTATAGAATGTCCATACCAGAAGCAATTGAGCTGAAGGAACAACTCAAGGAACTACTACATCAAGGCTACATCCGGCCTAGCAGTTCACCGTGGGGAGCTCCAGTAGTGTTCCAGAAAAAGAAAGATGGGACACTTCGACTATGTATTGATTACTGAGGATTGAATCAATCAATGGTCAAGAACAAGTACCCTATTCCTAGAATAGATGAGCTTCTTGATCATCTTCAGGGTGCAAATATCTTCTCCAAGATTGATCTCAGGTCAGGTTATTATCAGATAAGGATCAAGGAAGAAGATATCCCCAAGACGGCCTTCAATACAAGATATAAGCACTTTGAGTTCCTAGTTATGTCATTCGGACTTACGAATGCACCTGCCACTTTCAACAGGTTAATGCAAGATATTTTTAGGCCATATCTTGATGATTTCATGATTGTCTTCTTCGACGACACTTTAGTCTATTCTAAACAGGAAGAAGATCATGAACCCCAACTTTGGATTGTCCTTGAGACAATGAGGTCACATAAGCTATATGCTAAGATGAAGAAGTGTGCATTCTTCAAGCATTAGATTGAATATCTGGGATTCATAGTATTCGCAGAAGGAATCTCAGTGGACCCAGCTAAGGTCAGAGATGTGCTAGAATGGCCAATACCAATATCTGTCAAAGAAATACACAGCTTTCTTGGTTTGACAGGATGGTATAGGGTCTTCATCAAAAACTATGCTTTGATTGCAGCACCTCTAACGGACTTACTAAAGAAGCAAACTTCCATTGCATGGTCAACTCCCGAACAAAATAGCTTCGACAGATTGAAGAAAAGTTTGGTATCAGCACCTATTCTAAAACTTCCAGACCTCAATAAAGAGTTCGAGGTAGTAATTGATGCTAGCATACTTGCCTTGGGGTGTGTACTTATGCAGGAAGGTCATTCAGTAGCATACTCTTCAAGGAAATTGAAGAGTCATGAAAAGAATTATGCTACTCATGATCTGGAATTGCTAGCTGCCATCCATGCTCTAAAGCTTTGGAGACACTACCTGTTGGGTAACAAGTTTACTCTAGTAACTAACCATAAGAGTCTCAAATGGATCTTTACCCAGAACGAGCTCAACATGAGGCAACGTCAGTGGATTGAAGTGTTGGAGGAATATGACTTTGAAATCGAGTACCGACTAGGGAAAGAAAATGTAGTTGTCGATGCACTTAGTCGCAAGGCATTCCTTAATTTTCTAATCCTGCAGAATCCATCAACAGCTAGGTTTCTAGCTACAAAAGTATCTATGCCAAACAATCCAATACTTGAGTTAGCTAGAGAGGATGCATGCCATAATCCGGCCTACCAAACAATGCTAAGGGAGATCTCTATCAAGGATCAGAACCAAAAGTTGTAGGCTAAGTATCATGAATTCTCTATTAATAATGGACTTGTCTACTATAGAACAAGGTTGTGTATACCAGCGAGTTAGTCACTTAAGCAAAAGATATGGTGGGAAGCTCATGATTCCCCTTTTGCACGACATCCTCGCTATGCCAAGACTCTTAATGTAGTTAGGAAGAGCTACCATTGGGAGAGGATCAAAGGTGACATTCCCAAATATGTCACCGAGTGTTTGTCTTGTCAACGTATCAAAGCTGAGCATGTCAAGATGCCAGGGAAATTGCAACCGCTTGACATTCCCCAAATGAAATGGGAATTCATTAGTATGGATTTTATTGTAGGCCTACCCCAAGTTCAGGGAGGATAAAACTCCATCATGGTTGTGGTTGACATGCTTACTAAGGTTGCACACCTTATTTGAGTAAAGACAAACTATAAAGCCTCAGACTTTGCAAGATTGTTCATCAAGGATATATTCAAGCTACATGATTTACCCAGAAGAATCATTAGTGATCATGATTCTCTCTTCACGTCACACTTCTAGAGAGCTATCTTTGAAGCTATTGGGACTCAACTCTGCTTTAGCACTGCCTGCCATCCCCAAACAGATGGCCAAACAAAGCGGGTAAATCAAGTTATCGAGGATATGCTAAGGGCATACTGCTGTCGAGAGTCAAAGAGGTGGATTCAATACTTGCCTTTGGTTGAATTTTCCTACAATGCTTCTTATCAACAAAGCATTCAGATGACCCCTTTCCAAGCTTTGTATGGTCATGACTGTCGAAGTCTCCTAAACTTCTCAGATCCCACCTTAAGGGTTGAAGCTTCAAGGCAGATGTTGGAAGAGATGAATGACTAAGTAAAATCAATAAGACAGGACATCCAAGCTGCCAAGGATAGACAGAAGGCATACGCGGATTTGAAGCATCAAGATAGAATCTTCGAAGAAGGAGACATGTTCTTCATTTGTATACGCCCTAAGAAGAGTTTCCTATCCTTAGGAGATTGCAAGAAGCTAAGTCCAAGATATTGTGGACCATACAAGATCCTCAAATTCCTAGGGCCTAATGCTTACAGATTACAACTCCCTGAGAACCTAAAGGTTCACAATGGATTCCATATCAACCTATTGAAGAAATATGTATCTAATCCTAACCATGTACTTGACGACCAACAAGTTGTAATGCCTAGTCAAGGAGTCCTTGAACTAAGGCCTGAGAGGATCTTAGATGTTAGGGAGAGACAATTGAGATCCAGAACCTTGAGAGATTACCTCATCCAATGGAAAGATTATCCCGAAGACGGTGCCACTTGGGTAGATGAAGGCACTCTCAACCATCAATATCCCGAAGAGGATGCCACTTGGGTAGATGAAGGCACTCTCAACCATCAATATCCCCAATTTATCTTGAGATGAGCACATCTCAATTTGTCTAAGGGGAAGAGAATCTAACGTTCTAAATTTTCTCGCGTGAACTACCTCTTATAAGAAATAAGGATAATGATATAGCAAATTTTTACTAAGGATAATGGATTTTTTTTTTCCTTATCCCCCCCCCCAGCCGATGGTCGTGCTGGAGGGGGAGAGGGGAATAGAAGGTCCAGCATGCTCCTTGCTGGAGCTTGCTCACACTTGAGGCCATGCAAGTCAACACATAGGAGAAGGAGGATCCCCCTCCCCTACCCTATTTAAACAGACGAGGGCTGCTGTGACAAGGAGAGGGACAGTTGAACGCTGCATTGATGGACTACGCCTGAGCCACCAAACTGTGACCGTTGAGGAGGATCTTGATGTTGTGAGAGGGAGGGGACGAGGCGTTGATGTACACCGAAGGACTGGACGACGTCGGCTCTGATGTCGGCCGTGCCCAACCGTCAAAACGCCGCCTTGGGCATTGGCTTTGATTCCTCCCTCTTGCCACGTACCTAAAAGAAGCCATAGAAGCTTCTGAGTGGAAGCTTCTAAGGGGGCTATAAGCCCCTTTCCCTTGTCTTCAAAACCACCCTTCCCTCCCTCCCCCCCCCCCCCCCCCCCCCCGTGTTTTATCCCTTAAGCATGTCCCTTAGGCTTTAAAACCCTATTCCCACCCTTTGGTTTTAACCCCCTATAAGCCCCTTTCCCTTGGCTTCAAAACCACCCTTCCCCCCGTGCTTAAACTCATAAGCCCCTTTTTTCTTTCCCTTAGCCCCTTTCTCATGGCCTCTTGAAACCCTTGCCTCCAAACTTTCCTAAGGGTCCTTAGAGCCTTACTTATAACCTTTAAGGTTACTTTTTCCTTGGAGTTTTCCCCTTAGGGTTTTCCCCCATAAAAGGTTACTCCAAATAAACTTTCCTTTTCCCCCCATGTTTTGTTGAAAATCCCCCTTATGCCATGCAAAAATAACCCTTGGAGCTCTCCCGCACCTTGTTTCTTTTCCACACCTTTCTATTCCCTGTTCCTGCAAGTTTACAAAGGCCATTAAGCCTTCCCCATGGCTTCAATGGGTCTTAATTGTGAGAAATTTTGAAGCACCCCCTTCCGAAATCCCTACTTCAAGGAGGGAACCTTCTAAAAACTACTTTCGACACGGACGGTGCAAGGGAGCAACGGTGGAATTCCAAAGAGGAGTTGTAAAGCTACTTCCACGTCCGAAAAACTACAATTGCGATGCCTCCTAAGAAAGTCCAAGGCGTAGCCGCGGGAGGATCATCTCCTAGCATCCACGTCAACATCTCACCCCAATCCCAGGATTTCTTTATTAATTTTTATTTAATATTGTTGTAATTCAATCATGCAAGGTTAATTGTTAGAAATAGGATATATTTTTGTCCTAGATGCTCACAACGGAGGAACTTAGTCATCAATACTTTTAAATGAAACATTAAAATTCAAGAAAGCATAAACACATTTCTAGCAAATATCTTTATACATTGAAATGAATTATAAACTAGATTATTGTCCATTAAAATAGTATGCTTTGTTTAAGCCTAGATGTATAATCTATGTATTGCACTATTATCCCATATCCTCTTTGCAATGAATCATCATGGAAAGTGCAAGCATGAAATGATTCTTACGATGCATAAACTCTAGGAAAATATCGTTTGTCAACTGCATAAATTATCAAGAAAAAGGTTGCTTGTTTAGCATGAATTTTGTTCGCAAAGTATAGGAAGGTTAGTTGGAATTAATGACCTTAAATCGATAAGTTAAGGGTGAAAATTTAATTTATGCATAGACAACGAGTCATGTGGAAATGATCACGTAATTATTTTCTAGATTTAACCAAATTGGTATGAACCTAAAACACCTAAACCATGGATTACTCATTTAGAAAGAGTTGAAATTCTAAGAAATTCACTAGGAAATTAACACGTGACCTTATCATTACGTATCGCTAAAAGTGAAACTCCTATACCTTAAATACTTGCCCACATTCACTAAATGTAGGGGACAGTGAAATGAAATTGGAAAGTGAGCTAGGGTTTGTCCCTAAGAATCTTACAAGATGAAACTTGGAAGCCCTAGGTCTAACGACGTCAGCCTAGTAACCTGAAATAGATTGTTTCGTGACTCCATTGTCTCAATAGTTCGATGCGACACTTGTGCAACAAGTGCGGAGTCATATGATCTTGTGATTGGATCACAAGGGAATGGCCAAGTTCTTGCAATGAAGTTGGCATGTCCTTACGCAAGTTATCTTGTAGGAGGATGAATAATCATCCTAATTTAGTAGTCTTTCTTGAGTAAAGAAGATTGATTGGAAACTAAAGACCAGCTGATAAACTGAAGTAACCAATGAACTTAAGGTTTGACCAAGTTGGGTTAATAGGGTACGCCATAACCCAGGATATAGGGGATCTTGCCAAGTTGCAAGTCATCCCGGATCGAGTGCTGGACACATTCAAAAAGAAGGATTCATTCCTTAGCAGTTTACTAACAAAAACGATCAATGGAAATGTTTGTGCTTGCTACAGATTCTAGAGCACTATTTGGCTTTGTTTGATCAATGATTTAAAAGATAAATGGATATCTATACTTCAGGTTGAAGGCCTGAAGGGAGTGGGAGCTTCAGTTACCCTCGACTGCGTGCCTGACCCTAACCAAGGGGGTTGTTGACCGCGCCGGGAAAGTGGACCGAACCCGTCGCGAGAGGTCTCTCCGTTGAGCGCTACTTGGAGTAGGAGGATGCTTGGGTGCCAAAGGGGGCTCTGGCCTTTAAATCCCTCACCTTTCGGGCCCTGCACAAGAGGCTAACGTGACTCGTGATTGGATCTCGAGGCCCGCATACTAGTCTACGGGCAGAAACTTGGATTAGTGATCCCTGTGGATTGCTGGATAGCCTTCACGCGGATTGTGGATAAGCCTACGGGCTGGACTCTTTGTATTTCAAATATAAATATGATAACCTGCTAATAAGGAACTTGTCTAATATTGTTTTTTTCTATGTCATGTGATAAATTTACGTGAAGGAACCAATGCCTAACGGGATAATTAAAGAAGCTGGTTGTGACATGTCCAACTAATGTGTTAGGTAATGAAATAACTAAAACAACCCAAGGAAAGTGCGGAGGATGGGCCATAGGTCCGTCCTACGGATGGGTGGTCCCGGTTGGCCGAGAACTTTACTCAAATCATGTTGGACAGTATCGGTCATGGGAGAAAAGGACTTCGGTCCCTATCATGCTGACCTATTCTTCGAGAAAAGGTGGAGACACCCTCGAGAATAGAAGAAAAAGAAAAAAAAACAACAACAAAACAAGAAAAAAAGAAAAAAAAAACAAACAAGAAAAGCAACAAAAAAAAAACTGTTATGGGAGACTAGGAAGAAATTCCCTGTCATAGCAGGCCTCGTTCCAAGAAAAGGTAGTCAACACCCTTGGGCGGGAAGCTGGCTGTGGAAAAGGTGGCAACACCCAGGATTCCAAAAAGTGGATTCATTAGTTGACATCCCCAGGATCCAGTTTGGAAGCTGCCTCCCTTGGTACGCTGTGTCCTATGCCTTTCTGCAGAGCTTTTGACACAGTCCTCTAGTAGCAGACGCCATATTCCTATCTAACACAACGTTTGATCTGATGGCTACCTCCCTGGGTATGCCTCTTCAACAACTGACAACGCAATCTTCATCGACAAACAATCGAGTGACGCGATCTTTCATCCTAACCAGATGGGGAAGTGAGTATGGGTTGCCCTCTGTAACTATCAAACGAGTGTGAGATAGAGGGTGGGGCGAGTGACCAGTTTTTTTCCTTCAAATCAAATGAGAGGTGAGAAGTGTGAATGGAGTGTTACACGCACGGGATGGGCCTCTCAATGCACAAAGCACGATCTGTTTCTGTGCACTACACTATAAGGCTCCCTGGTCTTCCTTCTCACACCGTATGCCGACACTGGGTGGGATGCACAGTTGCACCATCAAATGCACACAAGGCATACAACCTTTGCACAAGTGACCGTGAGGATTACATCAACGGGTTTCAAGACATGGCTGCCCTCTGTATCTTTCAACAGAGCATGAGACAGAGGGTGGACTGAGTGTGACTGGAGTTTCTTCAATCAATTACCGAGAGGTGAGGATTGAGGGACGTTACGATCTTTGGAGTAAGGTATGTTCTCTTTTCCCTATGCATCCACGGGGTGGGTCTACGCCATCATCACAGGACACGTCACCCTCTTCTGTACAGTGCACTATACGGCTCCCTTGCCTTCCTCCTTGCACCTATACCAGACGGGTTGGACGCACTAGTGCACCATCAACTGTGCATCCTGGCATACTCCTTCTGTATCATCCCCTTTGTCAATTCCTAAACCAGGTGTGAGATATGGGTTTCAATCATTATTCATCGAGTGATGTCCATAATGGGGCAAGTGACTATTCTCTCATCCCATCTGAGTGCTGTAACCTTAGTGACTATCCTTCGTCACCGACACCGACTCAACGAGATTCATCCACCAGCTACCTCCCTGGGTACTCCCACGTGGTCCCTACCATGAAGGATGTGTGTTGTGAAGATACCTTGGTACCTCCTGCAGTCGACAACGACAGCGGATGTGCCATCGACAGTCAACCTTGATTCTCAACAACATGGGCCAAGTTTTTCTAACCGTACACTTTTTTTTGTCAGTGATGATCATGTTTTAAGTGTGGGGACGTTAGCGGTTGGTCTGTTGTGTGGTATTAGGTCCCTGTTGCTCGCTCAACCCTATCCGTTAATGTTTTAAGTATGGGGACACGTTCCTGCGTGTCTACACTGCATACCCCTCTACATTTGCCTTAACCTGGCCATGCATGTATACCATGACTTTCTGTTATCCTCCAAGGGTCCCTTCCCCACCCAACCATCCCTTGTCACCCCTCCCTTGGGGCTGTTCCTCCTCCATTTCTCTTTCTCCCTTATTTTGATGTGTTTCCATGTGAGCATACTCTCCATCTAGCAGAATCCCCATCTACCCTTACGGCCCTGTTCGTCCCTTCGAACTGACCACTTTTTCTTTTTACCTACCCCTGTTTCTATGCATAGTTTTTGAGTTATTAAATTTTGAGGAATTTTGTGTACATTAGATGGTTTTCCATGTGAACGTGCTTTTCATGCTTCGGAATGGTGCTTTGACATGGCAGCCCTGACAAACATTTCCCCCCTGATATTTTTCCTTTTTACTCCGTGTCATTCCGATGTACAGTGTCGTGCTGCTGCGCATCCGAGCCGTATACACCTCCATTTCTTTTGTTGTGCATTTGTGTTATTTTTCCATGTGTGATTCATTGTGTGTGATTGATGCATTACGATAACCTGCATCCAATGTATATATTCCCTTAGTGTGTGTGTGTGTGATTCTGTTTGGATGCATGATGTGTGTGTGTTAGAAAAATATGAAAAACTGATGCCAAAGGACATTATCAAGCTGATAATTTCAAAGATGATCTCTAAGAAAAGTGCAGGGAATTGTAGAATCAAAGGAAGCTTTGTGGAAGCCGATCATCTAATGAAATAGAGTTGAAGAAAGTCTTTCAAAAGCTGCTTAAGCGAGTAAAGGAATCCTTCAACGGGGCTATTGACAGCACTAGTGAAGCACCGAGGGAGCATTTTGCCACCCAATTCTCAAGGCCGAAGTCGAAGTTTGTGCGCAGATCACTCATCGTAAAGCTGACTGTTAATGGGGCAATTCATGACTCCAAAGATACCCTACGTTAGTCCTCAAGGTCAAAATCAAAGTTGGTGCATAGATCTCCTAAGGGTGTAAAGAAACTAGAATTATTCTTGTCAAAGAGGAGTTTTTTTTTTCCCGCTCAGCTAAAAGAGGAGAAGGGGGAATCTAATTTGGGGTGATGCTGCTAGAAAAAGAGGGGGAGTCATGGAAGAAGGATGGCGACAACAAGGAATTGGTTAGGAGATAGGCACTAGTGTTGTGGAAGAGAGCTTTGATTATTTGGATGCACCTGTCGAGCGAATAAGAGGTGCTGATGTACCTGTTGAGATATCGAGCTCCACTCGTGATATGCCAGGGTGACCGTTGTGCATTTATGTCACCAACTTGTCAATTACAGACGCGGTTGGTACACCACCCATGAATAATAGCTACATGATAGCTATCCTTATCTACTCTAGTTTGTGGCTCAGTTAGTATGCCACCTTAGTTAGTTGAGTTTAATTTGAGATCCATATATAGGGTTCTTCTATTTCTTTGTACGAGAGTTCTTTTGGCTTACACAACTAAGAAGAGGAAAACTGTTTTCAGCCTCCACCCTTGTGTGTATTCCCCCATTGTGCAAGCAAGAAAGCTACAAGTGAGACTCCTTCCTTCTCTCCCACAATCTTGACATGGTATCAGAGCCTTGTTCGTGGTAAGGAGCTCAAGAAAGCAAGCCAAGCTCGCGGTGTTCTGGTAAGAGGAGCAGTGTTGCTTTCATTTTCTGTTTTGGGAGTAGATCTCTGTAGGTAGCATAGCCGAAAAGTGCAGGAGTGCATTGTCTCAGGTTGAGACGCCCTTCGCGGTGAAGCAAGAGGGCAGTATATGCTGCGGGAAAGGGCTTTAGCCCTTAGCGACCTTGTTTTTTTTATTTGAGGCCATTTTGGGGCTTGTTTTGGAGGTGGAAGTTTTCTGCACGCACTCAAGAAAAGGCCCAGTTTTATGTTGTGCAGCCACTGTTCTACAGGTCGGTGAAAAGTTACTGTAGAAATTGCATCGTATGCTTGTGCACAGAGACATTGGGAGTTACAGAATCATCCCTGTTGCCTGTTGATGCAAAATCATCACTAGGAAGTGATTGTGTGGTCAAATACCACTTTCGCCAGTTTTGCAGATTTTCCCTTGTGAGGGTGAAGCTGTGTTTTTTGCAGTGACAGAATTTTTTATAGTGTTCTATAATGGCGTCTGATTCTCTTTCACAGATTGTCACTGAAAAGCTTGACAAGAACAACTTCCAAGCATGGAAGTTTAGAATGACGAATTTCCTTATGGGAAAAGGATATTGGGAATTTGTTGCAGGAAATGAAGAAGAACCAGTTCTTCCTGATGTTCCCAATCAACAACAAATGCAGGCATTTAAAGCATGGCATGAGAGAGCCAGGAAAGTTATGTATTGGTTGTCTATCAGCATTTCAGACTCTATGATTGTGCATATTCAGGATGCAAGTACACCAAAGGAGGCATGGGATACTTTGTCAAAAATGTATAGCACAAATACGCAAGCCAGGAAAATGCAGCTCAAGCAAGAGTTGCATAATGTGTAAAGAGAAAATATGAGCATCAATGACTACCACATGAAGGTGAAGAAGATTGCAAATGCACTTGCTTCCATTGGGTTGCCAGTGGAAGATGATGATTTAGTTTCTGTGACCTTGAATGGTCTAGGAAAGGATTATGCACAGTTTCGGACATTCATTTCAGTTCGTGAAAGATTTCCTGATTTTGAGGAGTTGATTGCTCTTCTGATTTTTGAGGAGTAGAGAAATGGTGGTGCATCTTCTTCAGGAGGAACTTCAAAAGAATCTGTCTTCTACTCAAATGCTGGAAGAGGTAGAGGCAGAGGTAGAGGAGGCCGATATGGAGGCCATGGTAGAAATCAGAATATGCAGCAAACTCAAGAAAACCAGTCCTATGGAGGAGGATATGGTAACTCTAGAGGCAGGGGGAGCCAAAGAGGTCGTGGTGGATGGCAAAGAGGCCAAAATGCAAACAGTAATGTTGAATGCTACTACTGTGGTAAAATGGGTCATATGGCTAAAGACTGCTATAAAAAGTAGAATGACATCATGAATGGAAAACTGCAATAAGAGAATTATGCATCTTCTAGTAGACAGGGTGATGACAGAAATGAGCATTTGTTTATGGTGCAGCACATGAACAATTATGTGACAAGTGCAGAAGAAAGCAATGATGTATGGTATGTTGACTCAGGTGCATCAAACCACATGACAGGTCATGCAGAATGGATGGAGGATGCAAGGAAAATGGAAAAACCAGGATTTGTGGAGACTGGTGATGATACTGCACATCCTATTGTGTAGATTGGAAAATTTTCTTTGTCTATGCAGGATGGGAAAAAGAAATACCTATCCGATGTATCTCATGTCCCGAATATCACCAAGAATCTGGTTTCTGTTGGTCAAATAGTTGAGCAGGGCTTGCAGGTCAGATTTAATCCTCATTGATGCTTTGTTGAGGATATGAAAAACAAGGTCACTTGATAGCAAAAGGAAAGAAGAAGGGCAGAATGTCTACATTGGATGCAAACATGTCTGAATTGAGTGCAGCAATGTTTGCACATGGGACCGGTGTAGTTGCAGATATTGATATCTGGCATAAACGCATTGGTCATGTTAATGAACAGCAACTTAAATCAATGCAGGCCCAAAATATTGTTGCAGGATTGCCCAAATTCAAGGTTGCAGAAATGCATAAGATATGTGAAGCCTGTCAGTTTGGAAAACAGGCAAGGAAACCATTTCCTAGACATGTTCAAGAAAGTGACAAGCCATTGGAATTAATCCACTCTGATGTGTGGACTACTAAAGCTGCATCTCTTGGAGGCTATCATTATTTTGTCACTTTTATTGATGACTATAGTAGAAAAGTTTGGGTGTATTTTATGAAAAAGAAAAGTGAAGTTTTTGGGCATTTCAAAACTCTTAAAGCTATGGTTGAAAAAGAAACAAGCTTGCAGATAAAATGCCTAAGGTCAGATGGAGGGGGAGAGTACCTCTCAAATGAGTTTGCAAGGTTCCTGCAGGAGCATGGCATAAAGCAGCAATATTCATGCAATCATACCCCACAACAAAATGGAATTGCAGAAAGGAAAAACAGGCATATTGGAGAAGTATCTCGTGCCATGCTCAATGAAAAAGACTTGCCATATTTTTATTGGGCTGAAGCAGTTGCTACAGTAGTCTACATAATGAACAAGACTCCCACTGCAGCAATACATGGAATGACTCCAGAGGAGAGGTATACTGGTAGGAAACCAGATATTTCTCATTTGAAAAATTTTGGTTGCATTGCCTATGTACATGTGCCAGATGAGTTGAGATCCAAGTTGGATCCAAAAGCTGAGAAGTGCATCTTTATTGGTTATTCTCTGTAGCAAAAAGGGTATAGATGCTATAACCGTTCTACTCGTAAGTTTACATTGAGCAGAGATGTTGTTTTTGATGAGATGAGTAGTTGATATAAACCAGTAAATGTGTTTGATGATGTAGATGCACAAAATGGTAATGCTGCACAGAATTCACAGCAGCAATCACAAAATATTAGTGGACTTGAAGCATCCTCTAGCAGTGGTTCACATTCTTCGCCATGGACAGGCAGATTGAGATCAGGAGAATCTTCTCAAAGCAATGCAGATAGTGGTATGCAGGTATCACGAAAAGGAAAAGAGAAGGTTGATCAGCCCATGTTTAATGTGAATGCAGGTCACTCTTATGTGGATGGTGAATCCAGTGGCTCAGAACAGAGCATTGATGATGAGTTGGGTATTCCTTCTATTGTTACACCTGGAGTAAGGAAGACCAGGATGTTTTGAGAGCACCTGGGAGTGAACCTACTTTGCGCAGGTCTACGAGAGCTAGGTATCCTGTGGATAGGCTGAAATATGATGGATTTACAGCCATTCACTATGCATATATGGTCAAAGTGATACAGGAACTAGAACCCACTTCTTTTGAGCAAGCTATGGGAAAAGAAAAATGGGAGAAAGCCATGGATGAAGAAATGGATGCCTTGGAAGCAAATGCTACATGGGAATTGGTACCTTTGCCTAAAGGTAAAAATGCAATTGGCTGTAAGTGGGTTTATAAGGTGAAGCACAATGCAGATGGTTCTGTGAACAGATACAAGGCAAGATTAGTAGTCAAGGGGTATGCACAAACATATGGCATTGACTATGAAGAAACATTCAGTCCGGTTGCAAGGATGGCAACCGTAAGAGCAGTCATTGCTATGGCTGCATCAAAGGGATGGTCTTTACATCAGATGGATGTAAAGAATGCCTTCTTGCATGGTGATTTGCAAGAAGAGGTCTATATGGAGCAGCCACCAAGTTATATGCATGCTGTTCATCCTGAGTTTGTTTGCAGGTTGAAGAAAGCCTTGTATGGCTTGAAGCAAGCACCTAGAGCATGGTCTAACAAGATAGGAAAGTATCTTGTCACTATTGGCTTTCAGATTTCCAAGGCAGATTTCTCACTTTATGTAAGAAAAACAGAGAAATGTATTATGCTCCTTGTCATTTATGTTAATGATTTGATTATGACAGGTTACAGTGATGAAGATATCCTTCATGTGAAAATGCTATTGAAGTAGAATTTTGAGATGAAGGATTTGGGAGAGCTGCGTTATTTCTTGGGCATTGAGGTGATTAGATCACCAAGTGAGATACAGCTCTTGCAGAGGCAGTATGGATTGGACATGCTGTCCAAATATGGGATGACAGGCTGTAAGCCTATTTCAGTTCCTTTGGAGCAGAATGTGAAGCTGAGCACAGATGCAGGTGAGCTTCTAGAAGACCCTACTATGTACAGACACATAGTAGGAAGTTTGATTTATATGACTATTACCAGGCCAGATTTGAGCTATGTTGTTGGATTGGTAAGTCAGTTTATGCAGGCTCCAAGGAAACCACATTTGGATGAGGCTAGACGCATACTCAGGTATGTGAAGTCCACATTGCAGTATGGACTATTTTATGAGACTGGGGTTCAAATACAGTTGCATGGATACACTGATGCTGATTGGGCTGATAGTATTTCTGATAGACGATCTACTAGTGGATATGTGTTCTCTTTTGGGAGTACTGCAGTCACTTGGAGTAGCAAGAAACAACCTACAGTTGCCTTGTCGAGCACAGAGGCTGAGTACAGGGGTGCAGCAATGGCTGCATGTGAGGTAGCTTGGTTGCATAAGCTACTTTATGATATGCATCAGTCTACAGATGGGCCAGTGGTCATTTATTGTGACAACATGAGTAGTATACACTTGGAAAATAACCCAGTCTATCATGCTAGAACAAAGCACATTGAGGTGCATTATCACTATGTGCGAGAGAGGGTTTTACTAGGTCTTATTGATCTAGTTTATGTCAGCAGAGAGGATCAGGTAGCTGACATTTTCACGAAGGCATTGGGCGCAGAGAAGCTGCGCAAGTTTAGATACCTGCTTGGCATGCAGGAATTGGGATTGAGCTCGAGGGGGAGTGTTGAGATATCGAGCTCCACTCGTGATATGCCAGGGTGACCGTTGTGCATTTATGTCACCGACTTGTCAGGCAGACGCGGTTGGTACACCGCCCATGAATAATAGCTACATGATAGCTATCCTTATCTACTCTAGTTCGTGGCTCAGTTAGTATGCCACCTTAGTTAGTTGAGTTTGGTTTGAGACCCATATATAGGGTTCTTCTATTTCTTTGTACGAGAGTTCTTTTGGCTTACACAACTAAGAAGAGGAAAACTGTTTTCAGCCTCCACCCTTTTGTGTATTCCCCCATTATGCAAGCAAGAAAGCTACAAGTGAGACTCCTTCCTTCTCTCCCACAATCTTGACAGTACGGATGCCTTACGCTACCAATTTAGAACGAATAGTTGTTCCTCAGATTGATGAAAACAAGCTTGTAACTGTGGAAGATGATGGCAAGGGGAACAGAGGGCAGCTAATGATGACAGTGTTTGGAAGGCCTTATTACACAAGGACTTTGCAGCTGAACAGAGTGGTGTCATTGTGCCGTGTGGGTGGAAGGCTCACTATGCTGCTACTAAGGCTATGCTGGAAACCAACAGAAACTTTTACAAAAGCTTTCATGCTCAGTTTTTGAAAGGCATGAGCCGTATCTGGTTACAGTCTGACTATGTTAAATGTATCCATCCAAGCGGAGAATTGTTGTATGGCTATGAGAATGTTATGGAGAACTAGCAGACAATTTTTAGCTAGAATTAAAGGTTTGATTTTGATCTCCAAGAAGAACGTGTGAGGGTTTTTGGTCACATGGCTTGGGTGACTGTGAAAGAGTACATTAATTCATCTACAGAACCTTTGTTGACTACTAATGTCTTTGAATTCCATCATGGCCACTACTTCCAAACTGCTGAAGGGCTTCTTTGAGAATTTTCGGAATGTATCCAAGGCCAAAGTGGTTTCGCAGTAGCAGGGCTATGGCTTCGTGACCTTTCAGGCACAGGAGATTGTGGAGGCTATTATCATTGCAGGAACCGACAAGGATGGACTTCGCATGGATGACATGAAGATTCCAATTTGGGCTTCTGCTCCTATGCCAGAAGTTGAGACATTTAACTGAAAGTTGCACATGAGGAATGAATCCAGGAAGCACCGTTAGCCCAAAGGTCCAACCCAATACAGAAGTATGCATAGATCTCTTGTGACAATACCAGAGGCAATCACAAAGCAGGAAAAATTAGTACCCCAGGATAGGAGTACACAGTGACCCCTTGTGGAAGTCTCGGAGGTGATCATGAAGGAGGCGCAATCACCAGCTCAAGGCTATGGGAGACGGACAGCTTGCTACCTATAGCTTCATCCCTCGACAAACGTTTGGAGGAATACCGCTCAGTGCTTTCCCAACTCTTACATTTACTGGATCCTGGTTTTGCAGTAAGTAATGTGCAAGTCAATCGTGATTCAAGGTCTTGGCAGGTGGACTGTCACGTTGGTTATGATAGGCCAAGTGTGGCTCCGTTGGATCCTGCTCTAGGTGTGAGTTCTCTTCCAGCTCACAGTAACACCCCATACCGTTCAGACAACATATACTGTCCAGACTCTGAGTTACATATATCAGATTCTTACCAAATTGGCACAAAAGATGTCAAAAAGCAGTGCAATCAGACCAATCAAGAGGGCCACCCCAACGATGATGATGGCCATGAAAGCATCAGTTGCTGTGGCAGAAGATGCAACTAGTGCAGTTAAGTCAAGGTAGAGGCCTTAGCCAAAGCTTTGTGAAATTTGACCATGGAGGTTTAAGGTCCACAAGCATGGAAGCGGAGAACAGTAAGCCCTCCATAAATAGAAGATTATCAAGAGCTCAGAGTTATTCGATAATATCATCATTGTCAGCAGAGGGTTGGGCCTGATTCTCCAGAATACTACAAGAGCACTGCCTCCTAGTGCCATAGAAACCACACTGAGAGCAGAAGGAACAGTCAGCAAAGAATTTGTAACATGTTTTTGTGCCAATAAGAAGCCTAAGACCAATCAGAATGTAAATGCCATAGGGTGAACTGATGCAACTATGTCCTGCTCTATCGCCTGTTAGAGGTCATTTCAGACAAGCCAAATCTACTTCTTTGTCATCAGCATCTTAGACTGGCCATACTACTAGCACAGTGAGCAGTGCTGCCCACAGAACTCCATTGTTTTGACTTTGTATGGAAACCTGAAAATTTGTTCATATGAATTATTAGCCAGCAGAATTTCATAAGTCTATGTACCAATGGCAAAACTAAACTTGAACATCTGAAAGTAAAGCTGAATATGTACAGCTTTTTCTGAATATGGACCTCATGTAACTCAGTTGACAAGGAATATACTGAAATTTGGCATAAAAAATTTGAGTTCTTCTTGTTAGCCTCTTCCCTTGCTGTATCTTGAACCCCGTGTTCTGCAGCCTTTGCGTGAACTCTACGACATTTTTGATGAACCCGACGTGAAAGTGCTGCGTCACTTGTCAGCAAGATGGGAGACTCGCAAGAAGAGATGGCAGATGACAATGTCATGAAGAACCTGTTTCAGTCATTTACAACCTATATGCAGCAGCAAGCTCACGCGAAACGTGATAGTGATTCCATGGATGCCTTGAAAGCTGTCCAATAGGAGATGAAGCAGTTCAACGGCCAACAAGTGTCAACTTACCTGCATTTGTATGAAGAAAAGATGAAGTTTTTTGGGGTTTCTCAAGATGTTTGGAGCCGCTACTTCTTGCGGATTGTGGTGCGCATTCTTGAAGTCTGAATTTTAGAAATTCAAGAAACACATGCAGGTTGGGCAGAGTTTAAGAAGGCATTAAAAGATGAATATTTCCTGGAGGATACAGGTCTTTTGAATCGCAGGAATTTCTTAGCATGGGTTTCTATGCCTAATAAGGGACTTTTAGTTACCGCCCTTCTGCGAGAGTTTGAGAGCCGCTATGATCAGTTGGATGGAACTGAGCAGCAAGCTTTGGAGATGCTGAAAGTGGAATTATTTTTACAAGCTGCTGATGCTAATTTACAGGAAAAGTTGGATGATCTTTTGGAAGATCAAGCTACTAATTCAAGTTTAAAGACCGAGTGGAGACATGTCATTGATGTTGTGAATGCTCTTGTTAAGAAGCAATGCAAGAGAGTAGATTGCATCGTAATACAGGATCTGCTTCTGAAAAATCCTTGGAGACCTCTTCTGCTACCCCTGCTACAAGTTCTATGCCTAAGCCTACTCCTCCTGTTGTAAATCCACCAGTTCCTGCTGCTCCAATGCCCTTATCTGTAGATGATCTTATTAAAGGCTTGGCAGATTTGACGATTGACGCAGTCAAAGCTGAAGTTGGTAAGTTAAAGGAGCAACTTATGTCAGTTCCTGATGTAGCACCTGCTCCAGCAACTACTTTTCCAGCTGGTCAAAGAAAAGGGAGACGATGTATTTGATGTGATAGTACAGAGCATTAACACTGCATAGATTGTGATGCTTTTCAGGAAGCACGTAAGAAGAATGTAGTGTTCTGGGGACAAGATGGGAAGATATGGCTGACAGAGACTGGTGCTCCTCTTGACACGCACTTTGGTAAGGGAGGCATGAAGAAGCTCGTTGATGATATGGCTGTGCGATCAGCTTATGTGAGTGTTAGAGGAGATGCTTCAGCTTATGGAGTCTAGCTTGAGCAGAAATCAAATGGTGACTCTACTTTATGGTCCTCTGCCTTGGAGATAGCGAGAAGAGGAAAAGTTCAGGCATCTACTATGACTTGTGTGGGCTCCAGCATTCGAGGAGAAATGGGATGGCATTCTCCTGTAGACAGGTATTTTATTTTTGCTTATATGGTGAAGACACAGGGTTTAGATGCCATGGTTGAGGAAAAGAGAAGAAGAGATGAGGAGGGTCTTAGCACCTCCAAAAAGACTAGAGGGGGTGACTTTGTTTCACCACCTGTTACAGCTCCACCTATGACGAGTTCTCCAACTCAATCAGGTCCTGAACAACCTATGGGAGACAAGCAGATGAAAGAGAAGAAGCAACCAAGAAAGGAGCCAGGATTCAAGCTCTTGCTAGACCTTGATATGCAGACAGATATGAGTAAGATTTTTCATGAAAGAATTTTGAATAGTGAAGTCACTTTTACTATTGGAGAAGCTCTTGGGATTGCTAGAAGAGAAATACAAGATCAGATGCAGGATCTTTTGCAGAGGAAACAACATGCGATGGAAGGACATGCTTTATAGAGATTATGACATGGAGCTCTTGGGGAAGAGCATAATGATGCAGTGATGGTTGAGAATGCTTCTGTTAATCCGCAATTGGAGAAAATAGTTCAGCCTATGCAGTATGAAGATGATGATACCCCTATTCTCATTCCTCGCAGCCATTTTTCACGTAGTCATTGGGCTAGAGCAACCAGTTAGACGATGGTAAGGATTGGAGAGAAACAAATTCCTTTGGTCGCTTTATTATGGTTCCGAGATTAATCTTATTGCTCAAGGTGTTTATGAGAGTGGCAAGTGGCCTATGGATGAAGAGCATGGCTGGAGCATGAGAGCCACCAATAATACTTCTGGTGATATGTATGCTGCTTGTCCGAGCATAAGAATTTCTATTGGTAATGTTGAAGAGGATTATCATTGCTTTGTTCAGGATTCTTGCTCTTATCCAATTATTCTTGGACAGCCTTTCACTACAGAAGCAAGAATGGAGACAAAAGTGATGGATGACGGCTCAGCTTATGCACTGATATGCAATAAGGATGGTATGCGAGCTGTTCAGTTTATAATTGTTAGGGTAAATCATCCGAGAAACAGGGACTCCTTACGTGAGGCACCACTACCTGCGAAGGAGTTGGATTCTCATTAGGTACCGCTGTCTTGTGAGACGCCAGTGGTACGGAGCGAAGAAAAGAGGAGATCTCGCCTCCTGGCAGCCAGTCTTTCTCCACTAATTTTGTTGGTTTTTCTTCAGATAGTTCAGTGAGTTATCTGAAAATTTCATATTTGCCTAGAGTTTCCAAGCAATACATTGGTCGTAAGGAGAAAGAGTTGAAGATTGCAAGTATTTTGCAAGCAAAAGAGCATGTAGATGGATGGTATGAAGGGATGTCTTGTGCAGATACATTGTTTGAGATGGGAACAATGCTGAAAACTGATGTATGTAAGGGTTCAAAGATCATACTTGTGCAAACCTTGGATATGTTTCAGGAAATTTCTGATTTTGTGCTGAAAACAGAGTTAGAGGCTAAGAAAACTCAGCAAACTGAATTTATGGCTGATCTTGATCAGCTTACAAAGTTGCAGAGGGCTGAAACCTTTCAGCCAGTAGAGTTAAATGCTGGAAAAATTCAGCATATGGAGTATGAGGCTACACCCATGCAGTCCATAGAGCCGAGGGCTGAATTCATTCAGCCAACAGAGTTTAATGCTGAAAATTTTCAGCATACAGAGTTTCCGGCTGCACCCATGCAGTCCATAGAGCAAAGGGCTGAAATCTTTCAGCCAACAGAGTTGCGAGTTGCTGAAATTTTGTAGAAATTGCAGCAAAGAAAAGAGTGCCTGACTGATGCCAAGGTTGACACGAAGTATAAAACAATTGATAAGAAGGTTAAGCCGGTTGAAGGGCCGCTTCCTCCTGATAGTGATGAGCAGATAGAGAAAGCTATGAAGTAGCCTATGTTGAGAGATCCTGCAAATATTGGACATAAATTTATAGCTGAAACTCTTGCAGAATTGAAGATTGGAAATGATGATTTCTTGCTTCCAGTGGAGAAAGAATGTTTTAGAGAGATGCTTGGACATCATGGTAAGGCATTTGCTTTCTTTCCTCATGAAATTGGCTGCATTAGTCCCGAATTGGTTGCGCCTATGGTCATCTTCACTGTCCCTCATGTGCCATGGAATATACATCCTATACCTGTGCCTAAAGCACACTTACCAAAGCTGATAGAGTTGCTGAATGAGAAGATTACGATGGGGATTTTGGAACCCTCTTCTGCACCCTATTCTAATAGGTGGTTTACTGTACCAAAGAAGAATGGTACTTTGAGATTTATTCAGGATATGTAGCCCGTGAACAAAGTGACAATCAGGAATGTGGGAATAGGTCCAGTTGTGGATGAATTTGTTGAGGCTTTTACAGGACGAGCCATCTATTCTCTAGGTGACTTGTATTCAGGTTATGATCAGTTTCAACTTGCCTTGGAAAGCAGGGATATTACTACTATGCGGACACCTATTGGTCTTGTGAGGATGTGTACCTTGCCTCAAGGTGCCACCAACTCAGTTGCTCATATAATGAATGCTATGCATAGAGTTCTACGAGACTATATTCCACAGTATACCATGCCTTTCCTAGATGATGTGCCTATTAAGGGTTGTGCAAAAGAAGAAAAGAATGAAAGTCTTGATTTATGAGGATGTAGACAGTTTGTGGCTGAACACTTGGTTGCTTGTGAGCAAATATTGACACGATTAGAGGAGGTAAACTTGACTCTTTCAGGGCTGAAATCTGTCTTTGGTGTTAATGAAGTCATCATAGTTGGGCATATGGTTGGATATTATGGCAGGAAGCCTTCACTTGCAAAGGTGGATGCCATAAGCAGGATTGCAGAGTATTGCTCGACTACTTCAGAGATGCGGAGATTTGTGGGAGCTTGTGTATTTTACATGATTTGGATTCCTCATTTTGCTCACATAGCAGATGTTCTCTATCAGCTACTTCGAAAGGGGCAGAAATTTCATTGGGATGAGAAGCATTCAAAAGCCATGCGTAAACTCAAGAAGCTGTTGCAGTCAGCTCCTACTCTTTGCAAGGCAGATTATCAGTGTGGACAGCCAATCATGTTGACAGTTGATACTAGCCCTATTGGCATAGGTTGGGCAGTGGGACAGGATGATGCTGATGGAAATAGATATGCAATCCGCTTTGGAGCTAAAGTTCTTAATGAGCGGCAGAGGAGATATCCGCAGATTAAAAGAGAGTTGTGGGGAGTAGTCACTACACTGAAGTGTGATAAAGGGTATTTTATTGGAGCTTCAGTTGTTGTGGAAATAGATTGTTTGCCTTTGCTTGGCATGATTACTAGCTGCTCGACTCCAGATATACCGATGCTTCAGTGGATTGCCTATATCAAATCATTGAATCTAGAATTTCAACACGTAGTAGGGAAAGATAATCCAGTTGTGCTGATATGCTATCTAGAGTAAGATATGGGGATGAGGAGTCAATGCTTGCAGAAGATGATGAGACAGAGTTTGCAACTTCTGTCCTTGTTCATGATTGTCATGTATCTACTGTTGAAGCCTTTATTGAAGGACTTTATGTTGACGAGTGGCTGCAAATTGGACACTATCTAAGCTCATTGACTTGAAGAGCTGATTGGACAGATGATGAATTCAAGAAAATCAGAAGGAAGGCTTATGGGTATTTCTTGAAAGATGGGCTTCTTTGGAAGCATCCAAAGAAGAGAGGCGGCTTGCCCTTGAGAGTAGTTTGTGAGGTAGCGATGCAGATACAGATTATGCGAGAGTTTCATGAGAGCTCATGGGCTGGTCATAGAGGTGTGTGGGCTACCTATGAGAAAATCAAAGAAAGATACTGGTGGAAAGGGATGTATAAAGATGTTTCTCACTTTGTGGAGACTTGCAGGGACTGCCAGCTTTACTCTTTAGTGCGGCATCGTGATGAGTTGCATCCAACCTATTCACTATGTATGCATTATAAGTGGGTCGTAGACTTGGTTACTTTGCCAGTGGGACTTTGGCAGATGAGGTATCTTATCTTGGCTAGGGAGGATCTTACAAACTATGTTGAAGGCAAATCTTTGCGGACGAATACCACCACTACAGTATGTAAATTCTTGTTGGAAGAAATATTTTGTAGGTATGGATGTATAGGCAAGATTACAGCTGATCGAGGAGAGCTAGATGCAGACGAAGCTAGAGAATTTTTCTCATGGCTTGGGATTAAGTTGGCTCTTACTACTGCCTATAATCTAGAGGGAAATGGGAAAAGCAAAAGAGGACATCCGCCGATAGTTAAGGCATTGGCAAAAGCTTGTAGAGGTCGGATTGGAGATTGGCCGAGATTACTACCTTTTGCATTGTGGGCAGACCGCTCTACACTTAGCATGACTACTGGATATATGCCTGTAGAGTTGGTGTATGGGAAAAAGCCTGTCATGCCTACAGAAATCTGTGCTCTCACGTGGAGTGTTCTTCCATGGCATGAGAATTTATCAAGGGAGGAGCTTCTAGCTCTTTGGATTCGTCAACTAGAGAGAAGGGCAGAAGATGTGCAGCTAGCAGTTGATCATTTGAAGGCAGCCCGACTCAGAAACAAGGACAAGTTTGATTTGAGGCATCACTTGAGGCCTAGAGCCATAAAAGAAGGAGATTGGGTTCTAGTCTACGATAGTAGTCTAGAGAATCAGCATAGTAGCATGAGAAAAATGGTTCAAAGATGGTTTGGACCATATGAGGTGAAACAGGTTTTTGACAATGGTACCTATGAGTTGGCTGAATTAGATGGAACAGTATTGAGGGTGCCCATTGCTGGAAAACGGGTCAAGATTTTCAAGAGAAGAGAAGATGAAGAATATTCACTTGAAGCATTGGCAGAAGAAGAGCAGGTAGAAGAAAGTCAAGCAGAAGAAGCAGAGAATATGGATGATGAAACTGATGGAGAAACAGGTCCACTAGAAACTGATGAAGGACTCAACTTGTTTGTGGACTTGAATGATCCTAGATAGTTGGCTCATCCGGAGGATGCACAGGTTTAGAGGAGGTGGATGTCGTGGTGCTGCGCATCCGAGCCGTATACACCTCCATTTCTTTTGTTGTGCATTTGTGTTATTTTTCCGCGTGTGATTCATTGTGTGTGATTGACGCATTACGATAACTCGCATCCAATGTATATATTCCGTTAGTTTGTGTGTGTGATTCTGTTTGGATGCATGATGTGTGTGTGTTAGAAAAATATGAAAAACTAATGCCAAAGGACATTATCAAGCTGATAATTTCAAAGACGATCTCTAAGAAAAGTGCAGGGAATTGTGGAATCAAAGGAAGCTTTGTGGAAGCCGATCATCTAATGAAATAGAGTTGAAGGAAGTCTTTCAAAAGCTGCTTAAGCGAGTAAAGGAATCCTTCAACGGGGCTATTGACAGCACTAGTGAAGCACCGAGGGAGCATTTTGCCAGCCAATTCTCAAGGCCGAAGTCGAAGTTTCTGCACAGATCACTCATCGTAAAGCTGACTATTAATGGGGCAATTCATGACTCCAAAGATACCTTACGTTAGTCCCCAAGGTCAAAATCAAAGTTGGTGCATAGATCTCCTAAGGGTGTAAAGAAACTAGAGTTATTCTTGTCAAAGAGGAGTTTTCTTTTTCCCGCTCAGCTAAAAGAGGAGAAGGGGGAATCTAATTTGGGGGGATGCTGCTGGAAAAAGAGGGGGAGTTGTGGAAGAAGGATGGCGACAACAAGGAATTGGTGAGGAGATAGGCACTAGTGTTGTGGAAGAGAGCTTTGATTATTTGGATGCACCTGTCGAGCGAATAACAGGTGCTGATGTACCGATGCCTTACGCTGCCAATTTAGAACGAATAGTTGTTCCTCAGATTGATGAAAACAAGCTTGTAACTGTGGAAGATGATGGCAAGGGGAACAGAGGGCAGCTAATGATGACAGTGCCTGGAAGGCCTTATTTCACAAGGACTTTGCAGCTGAACAGAGTGGTGTCATTGTGCCGTGTGGGTGGAAGGCTCACTATGCTGCTACTAAGGGTATGCTGGAAACCAACAGAAACTTTTACAAAAGCTTTCATGCTCAGTCTTTGAAAGGCATGAGCCGTATCTGGTTACAGTCTGACTATGTTAAATGTATCCATCCAAGCGGAGAGTTGTTGTATGGCTGTGAGAATGTTATGGAGAACTGGCATACGATTTTTAGCTGGAATTAAAGGTTTGATTTTGATCTCCAAGAAGAACGTGTGAGGGTTTTTGGTCACATGACTTGGGTGACTGTGAAAGAGTACATTAATTCATCTACAGAACCTTTGTTGACTACTAATGTCTTTGAATTCCATCACAGCCACTACTTCCAAACTGCTGAAGGGCTTCTTTGAGAATTTCGGGAATGTATCCAAGGCCAAAATGGTTTTGCAGTAGCAGGACTATGGCTTCGTGACCTTTCAGGCACAGGAGATTGCGGAGGCTGTATCATTGCAAGAACCGACAAGGATGGACTTCGCATGGATAACAGGAAGATTTGAGTTTGGGCTTCTGCCCCTATGCCAGAAGTTGAGACATTTAACTGAAATTTGCACATGAGGAATGAATCCAGGAAGCACCGTTAGCCCAAAGGTCCAACCCAATACAGAAGTATGCATAGATCTCTTGTGACAATACTAGAGGCAATCACAAAGCAGGAAAAATTAGTACCCCAAGATAGGAGTACACAGTGACCCCTTGTGGAAGTCTCGGAGGTGATCACGAAGGAGGCACAAGCACCAACTCAAGGCTATCGGAGATAGACAGCTTGCTGCCTATAGCTTCATCCCTCGACAGACATTTGGATGAATACCGCTCAGTGCTTTCCCAGCTCTTACATTTATTGGATCCTGGTTTTGCAGTAAGTAATGTGCAAGTCAATTGTGATTCAAGGTCTTGGCAGGTGGACCATCACGTTGGCTATGATAGGCCAAGTGTGGCTCCATTGGATCCTGCTCTAGGTGTGAGTTCTCTTCCAGCTCACAGTAACACCCCATACCGTTCAGACAACATATACTGTCCAGACTCTGAGTTACATAAATCAGATTCTTACCAAATTGGCACAAAAGATGTCACAAAGCAGTGCAATCAGACCAATCAAGAGGGCCACCCCAGCGATGATGATAGCCATGAAAGCAGCAGTTGCTATGGCAGAAGATGCAACTAGTGCAGTTAAGTCAAGGTAGAGGCCTTAGCCAAAGCTTTGGGAAATTTGACCATGGAGGTTTAAGGTCCACAAGCATGGAAGCGGAGAACAGTAAGCCCTCCATAAATAGAAGATTATCAAGAGCTCAGACTTATTCGATAATATCGTCATTGTCAGCAGAGGGTTGGGCCTGATTCTCCAGAATACTACAAGAGCACTACCTCCTAGTGCCATAGAAACCACACTGAGAGCAGAAGGAACAGTCAACAATGAATTTGTAACATGTTTTTGTGCCAGTAAGAAGCCTAAGACCAATCAGAATGTCAATGCCATAGGGTGAACTGATGCAACTATGTCCTGCTCTATCACCTATTAGAGGTCATTTCAGATAATCCAAATCTACTTCTTTGTCATCAACATCTTAGACTGGCCATACTACTAGCACAGTGAGCAGTGCTGCCCACAGAACTCCATTGTTTTGACTTTGTATGGAAACCTGAAAATTTGTTCATAGGAATTATTAGGCAGCAAAATTTAACAAGTCTATGTGCCAATGGCAAAACTGAACTTGAACATCTGAAAGTAAAGCTGAATATGTACAGCTTTTTCTAAACATGGACCTCATGTAACTCACTTGACAAGGAATATAGTGAAATTTGGCATAAAAAATTTGAGTTCTTCTTGTTAGCCTCTTCCCTTGCTGTATCTTGAACCCCGTGTTCTGCAGCCTTTGCGTGAACTCTACGACAACGGTTCATTCGTTGTCAATTTTTGCAGTTAGTCGGGACCTTTTTCGTGCGTCTTTTTGACATTTTTCCATGTGAACCTGCCTTGTTTGCATCAAAATTCTAGTTTGCGACTTGACACCTGTGTCCGTCGCGTCTTTCCCTACATTTTTCCTTTTTTCTTCCCCCTATTCTGACTTTCGAATTTTTAATTATTAATTTTTAAAAGTGTCTTCGAGTGTCTTTTTGGTGTTTTTTTCATGTGAACATCCCCTAACCCTATCGGAACTGTGTTTTAACATGACAACCCTGTGCAACCCCTTCCCCCGCACCTTTGTCGTTTTTGCTACCCTGTGTTTCGGCGAATCAATCTTCTGTTATTAATTTTCGACCGTATTTTCATGTGTCCTTTTTACGTTTTTCCCATGTGAACGTGTCATATCTCAGTTGGAACGATGTTTTGATGTGCTAGGATTGTCGGCACGTTCTTCTGCACATTTTTCCTTCTTTCTGCCCTGCATTTTGGCGAGCAAATTTTCTGAAATTAATCCCCGTATGTGTTTTCAGGGCCATTTTTCTTTTTTTTTTTGCATGTGCACGCCCTTCATTCCTCCCGGAACCCCCGTTGACCTTTTTCCCTATCTTTCCCGTGCCGTCTGGTACATTTTTCATTTTTACACCATTTCGTTTCAACGATCGGATTGTGAGATATTCATTTTTCTTTATCTTGACATGTTTTGCGCAACGTCTCGCACGTGAACGCACGCATTTGCGGTTTTACGCGTTTTGCCACTCCCGGTCACATACGGGCACCCCGTGCCGACGTCCTGGTGCCGTTTCTATCCCGCCACTGCAAATTTTTTAACCCTGCCCCGCACACGCATACGGGACCGGGGCATGCCTTTCTTTTATTTAATTTATTTATTAATTCCTTTTTTAAATTAATTAATTAAATTTTTTCTCTCCCCCCACGGGCGCCCTCCCCTATCGCAACCACCCACCCTCTCTTTCTCTTCCTTCTTCTTTTCCTTTTTTCTCTCTCCCCAACACCCTCCTCCCCCTCTCCCTTCACCCTCCTCCCTAACCACCTTCTCCTCCCCTACTCCCCCCACCTGCTCCTCCATCCCTCCCTCTCCCTTCTTCCTCCCTCCACCTTCCCTCCCCACCCCTACTACCCCGCCTCTCCCTTCTTCCCCTTGGCGGCCTCCCTCCCAGGCGCTGCCGGCTGCGACCTACCACCCCGTCCCAGCCGTTTGCCGCTCTCCTGGCGCCCTGTCTCCCTCCCTTCGCCGTTGTGCGCCGCAGATGCCGCCGTGCGCCGAAGCCTGTTGGCGCACCACGCTGTATCCGCTGGGCTCCGGCCTCGTTGGTCCCTACCGCCCGCGTTGGTCCTCCCTGCCGCCCCGTGCTGGCCGCCCTGGTGCCTAACTCCCTGGTGCCGTGCCTAGCCGCCCTTTCACCTGGCCTTCGCCGCCCACCCTCCCGCCAGGCCTCCGCCCCCACCTCCCACCTCTTCCTCCCCCACCTCCATTCTCTCCCTCCCCCACTGGCGGCCCCCCGTTTCCACCTTTTCCAAACCCACCATTCCCACACCTCCCTATTAACACCCCGGCCACACATACCCCCTCCCTACCCCCCCATTCACATACACACTCCCTACCCCTCATACACATATTACCCCCCCCCCCCACACCCCCATTCACACACACACCATTCCTACCCCCCCCCCCCCTTAACACCCATTCCCACCACCCTTCCTAAACCCCTTTTCCCCAACCCCCTTCCTAAGCCCTTTTCCCCAACCCCCTTCCCTACCCTAGCCCCTGTTCACCCCCTCCCACAGCGAGTACAACAACTAATCTGAATCAACACCCCAAACCCTCGTGGTTCTCACACGACCACCCATGTTGGTGGGTTCTTCTCGTGTCTTTTAGCGGCGACTATTCGCGTGCGTGTACGCGGGAGCGAGTCTTTTAGCGGTTGTTCACGTGCGGGACGTGCGTTTGGACTTAACCATGAGGTGGTGCGTGCTGGTTCGTTCACGTGCAGTTATTCACGTGTGTCCGGTTATTCATTTTTGAAATCCCGAAAATCATTTTTAAATCACAAATTTCCATTATACACATTTAAAATTATAAAAAATTCAAAACAAATTTTAAAAAATCACTGAAAATTGCTGAAACCTTTTCCCATAGTTTTATAAAATTTTTGCCTGAAAATTACATTTAAAAAATTCTTGAAAATTCCAAATTGGCTGAAATTCTTGTTAAATTGATGGAAATCGATAAAAATTTACTAAAAAATACATAAAATTCGAAAAGAATTAGAAAATTTTTTAGAAAATCACATTTACCCTCTTTCCTATTTTGAAAATTTTCTTGGAAAAAAATATTCACATAATGTTGGGAATTTATTTCTCTTTGGAAACATTTCATGACCATGTATTTAATATAAAGAATTTTTTTTAAACTTCCCAACATTAAATAAACATTTCCATCACATTGAAACAATATGGGTTTCCGTCCTCGTAGTGGGAAAATTTGGGTTCTTGGTTTTTTTTTTAAAAACACAAACAAGCAAAAAATACCACAATCTCAAAACATACAAACCCTACAAATCAACACATCCAAATAAATCCAAGACATACATTTTTTTAATTCTTTTCTTTTGGTCATCTGTTTCATTGTTTTTTGTTGTGGTCATGGTGTTAGCTCGTTTTTGTTTTTCTATCCAACAGGACGACTCTTGGCAGTCGACTATTTGACATTTTTGTGGATTTTTGTGGATTTTTGTGGACTGGGCATTCCACTTTTGGAGGTTGTGATTTTAAACTTCGCAGGCAGACCCACACATTACCAGGTTCCTTCCTTTTTCCCCCTCTCACTTGCACAATAACACACATTAATTGTAAATAAAATCAACCGAACGTTGCACACACATAATTAACAAACTGCACCTCATAATTTGTAACTAAAATGAACCAGACGTTAATTGTAAAAAGAACCCCCGCCATTGCATGAGCACCTTTGCACCCTAACCCACATAAGTTGTAAATTAAAATCAATTCACAAATGCACACGCACACGCGTTTTAGACACATTAACTTGTAATTAAAATCAACCCCCGAAGTCACGCATGCGTGCACGCAAGTGCCATACATCATCTAATTATAACAAGGAACTACATTAGTAGAGACCTAGTCAGTCAGTCCAGTCGTGTCAAAATTTGAGTGGGGCTGGGTTACAATGTCGACTCACCATGCATTAACGGGTTAATTTAATAATAAACAAAGTTTAATTGTTTATATAATAAAAAATGAGTCGTTAGTTTCACTCACACACTCCATCGCACTGTAGGACGTGAACGCTACGTGGGAGTGGGAATAGTAATGTGACACTGGTCAACATGGTATTTATTCTCATTTTTAGTCAGAATATTTGATTGCGTTATGTTTTTTTTGGAGTCTCTATCTGGGCTATGGAATGTAGTTTTATTTTATTTTCTGCCTGATATGGGGTTACAGGGTGCATGTGTGTGTGCATAGCATAAAGCTTTCAGTCGCACGTGTGTAGAGGTCATGCTATTTTTTTTTCTAGGATGTGGTTTGCCTGGGGGTTGTTATGGTCCAGTCAGTCATGTAAATTAGTTGGTTTCTTGTAGATGGTCTCAGTCTTGGTTTTGTTTTTGGGTTTTTTAGATTTTCTTTTTGTTTTCCTGGTGGTGTGTGTGGGCTTTTTTTACCATAGTCTGAATGGCACCTCTTTCTACGCCTCCAATTGTGGTCCAGCATGTTCCTCTTGTGGTCCATGACTATTCTCTTCTGTTAGAGGCAGATTGTATTCAACGAGCTGGCCTTCGCCCATTTGTGGCTCTCACTTTACCACCTACGGATGAGAAGCTGTGTTATTCTTTCCTCACTTCTTACAAAAACCAGTCTAGCCTGGCTTACAACCGGACATTCTGTTTATCAGTAGACAATATCAATGAAGCATTATGCTTGCCCTTATCTGCTTCCTTGGTGCCCAGTGGTAACCAGATAGACGTTTGGGGAGATAGTTGTTGAGATATCGAGCTCCACTCGTGATACGCCAGGGTGACCGTTGTGTATTTATGTCACCGACTTGTCAGTTGCAGATGCGGTTGGTACACCGCCCATGAATAATAGCTACATGATAGCTATCCTTATCTACTCTAGTTCATGGCTCAGTTAGTATGCCACCTTAGTTAGTTGAGTTTGGTTTGAGACCCATATATAGGGTTCTTCTATTTCTTTGTACTTGAGTTCTTTTGGCTTACACAACTAAGAAGAGGAAAACTGTTTTCAGCCTCCACCCTTGTGTGTATTCCCCCATTGTGCAAGCAAGAAAGCTACAAGTGACACTCCTTCCTTCTCTCCCACAATCTTGACATGGTATCAGAGCCTTGTTTGTGGTAAGGATCTCAAGAAAGCAAGCCAAGCTCGCGGTGTTCTGGTAAGAGGAGCAGTGTTGCTTTCATTTTCTGTTTTGGGAGTAGATCTCTGCAGGTAGCACAGCCGGAAAGTGCAGGAGTGCATTGTCTCAGGTTGAGACGCCCTTCGCGGTGAAGCAAGAGGGCAGTATATGCTGCGGGAAAGGGCTTTAGCCCTTAGCGACCTTGTTTTTTTTATTTGAGGCCATTTTGGGGCTTGTTTTGGAGGTGGAAGTTTTCTGCACGCACTCAAGAAAAGGCCCAGTTTTATGTTGTGCAGCCACTGTTCTACAGGTCGGTGAAAAGTTACTGTAGAAATTGCATCGTATGCTTGTGCACAGAGACATTGGGAGTTACAGAATCATCCCTGTTGCCTGTTGATGCAAAATCGTCACTAGGAAGTGATTGTGTGGTCAAATACCACTTTCGCCAGTTTTGCAGATTTTCCCTTGTGAGGGTGAAGCTGTGTTTTTTGCAGTGACAGAATTTTTTGCAGTCTTCTGTAATGGCATCTGATTCTCTTTCACAGATTGTCACTGAAAAGCTTGACAAGAACAACTTCCAAGCATGGAAGTTTAGAATGACAAATTTCCTTATGGGAAAAGGATGTTGGGAATTTGTTGCAGGAAATGAAGAAGAACCAGTTCTTCCTGATGTTCCCAATCAACAGCAAATGCAGGCATTTAAAGCATGGCATGAGAGAGCCAGGAAAGTTATGTACTGGCTATCTATCAGCATTTCAGACTCTATGATTGTGCATATTCAGGATGCAAGTACGCCAAAGGAGGCATGGGATACTTTGTCAAAAATGTATAGCACAAATACGCAAGCCAGGAAAATGCAGCTCAAGCAAGAGTTGCATAATGTGCAAAGAGAAAGTATGAGCATCAACGACTACCACATGAAGGTGAAGAAGATTGCAGATGCACTTGCTTCCATTGGGTCGCCAGTGGAAGATGATGATTTAGTTTCCGTGACCTTGAATGGTCTAGGAAAGGATTATGCACAGTTCCGAACATCCATTTCCGTCCGTGAAAGATTTCCTGATTTTGAGGAGTTGATTGCTCTTCTAATTTCTGAGGAGCAGAGAAATGGTGGTGCATCTTCTTCAGGAGGAACTTCAAAAGAAGTTGTCTTCTACTCAAATGCTGGAAGAGGTAGAGGCAGAGGTAGAGGAGGCCGATTTGGAGGCCGTGGCAGAAATCAGAATATGCAGCAAACTCAAGAAAACCAGTCCTATGGAGGAGGACGTGGTAACTCTAGAGGCAGGGGGAGCCAAAGAGGTCGTGGTGGATGGCAAAGAGGCCAAAATGCAAACAGTAATGTTGAATGCTACTACTGTGGTAAAATGGGTCATATGGCTAAAGACTGCTATAAAAAGCAGAATGACATCATGAATGGAAAACTGCAACAAGGAAATTATGCATCCTCTAGTAGACAGGGTGATGACAGAAATGAGCATCTGTTTATGGTGCGGCACATGAACAATTCTGTGACAAGTGCAGAAGAAAGCAATGATGTATGGTATGTTGACTCAGGTGCATCAAACCACATGACAGGTCATGCAGAATGGATGGAGGATGCAAGGAAAATGGAAAAACCAGGATTTGTGGAGACTGGTGATGATACTGCACATCCTATTGTGCAGATTGGAAAAATTCCCTTGTCTATGCAGGATGGGAAAAAGAAATACCTGTCCGATGTATTTCATGTCCCGAATATCACCAAGAATCTGGTTTCTGTTGGTCAAATGGTTGAACAGGGCTTGCAGGTCAGATTTAATCCTCATGGATGCTTTGTTGAGGATATGAAAAATAAAGGTCACTTGATAGCAAAAGGAAAGAAGAAGGGAAGAATGTTTACATTGGATGCAGACATGTCTGAATTGAGTGCAGCAATGTTTGCACATGGGACCGGTGTAGTTGCAGATATTGATATCTGGCATAAACGCATTGGTCATGTTAATGTACAACGACTTAAATCAATGCAGGCCCAAAATATTGTTGCAGGATTGCCCAAATTCAAGGTTGCAGAAATGCATAAGGTATGTGAAGCCTGTCAGTTTGGAAAACAGGCAAGGAAACCATTTCCTAGACATGTTCAAGAGAGTAAGAAGCCATTGGAATTAATCCACTCTGATGTGTGGACAACTAAAGCTGCATCTCTTGGAGGCTGTCATTATTTTGTCAGTTTTATTGATGACTATAGCAGAAAAGTTTGGGTGTATTTTATGAAAAAGAAAAGTGAAGTTTTTGGGCATTTCAAAACTCTTAAAGCTATGGTTGAAAAAGAAACAGGCTTGCAGATAAAATGCCTAAGGTCAGATGGAGGGGGAGAGTACCTCTCAAATGAGTTTGCAAGGTTCCTGCAGGAGCATGGCATAAAGCAGCAATATTCATGCAGTCATACCCCACAACAAAATGGAATTGCAGAAAGAAAAAACAGGCATATTGGAGAGGTATCTCGTGCCATGCTCAGTGAAAAAGACTTGCCAGATTTTTATTGGGCTGAAGCAGTTGCTACAGCAGTCTACATAATGAACAGGACTCCCACTGCAGCAATACATGGAATGACTCCAGAGGAGAGGTATACTGGTAGGAAACCAGATATTTCTCATTTGAAAAATTTTGGTTGCATTGCCTATGTACATGTGCCAGATGAGTTGAGATCCAAGTTGGATCCAAAAGCTGAGAAGTGCATCTTTATTGGTTACTCTCTGCAGCTAAAAGGGTATAGATGCTATAACCCTTCTACTCGTAAGTTTACAGTGAGCAGAGATGTTGTTTTTGATGAGATGAGTAGCTGGTATAAACCAGTAAATGTGATTCATGATGTAGATGCACAAAATGGTAATGCTGCACAGAATTCACAACAGCAGTCACAAAATATTAGTGGACCTGGAGCGTCCTCTAGCAGTGGTTCACATTCTTCGCCATGGACAGGCAGATTGAGATCAGGAGAATCTTCTCAAAGCAATGCAGATAGTGGTATGCAAGTATCACGAAAAGGAAAAGAGAAGGTTGATCAGCCCATGTTTGATGTGAATGCAGGTCACTCTTATGTGGATGGTGAATCCAGTGGCTCAGAACAGAGCATTGATGATGAGTTGGGTATTCCTTCTATTGTTACACCTGGAGTAAGGAAGACCAGGGATGTTTTGAGAGCACCTGGGAGTGAACCTACTTTACGCAGGTCTACGAGAGCTAGATATCCTGTGGATAGGCTGAAATATGATGGATTTACAGCCATTCACTATGCATATATGGTCAAAGTGATACAGGAACCAGAACCCACTTCTTTTGAGCAAGCCATGGGAAAAGAAAAATGGGAGAAAGCCATGGATGAAGAAATGGATGCCTTGGAAGCAAATGCTACATGGGAATTGGTACCTTTGCCTAAAGGTAAAAATGCAATTGGCTGTAAGTGGGTTTATAAGGTGAAGCACAATGCAGATGGTTCTGTGAACAGATACAAGGCAAGATTAGTAGTCAAGGGGTATGCACAAACATATGGCATTGACTATGAAGAAACATTCAGTCCGATTGCAAGGATGGCAACCGTAAGAGCAGTCATTGCTATGGCTGCATCAAAGGGATGGTCTTTACATCAGATGGATGTAAAGAATGCCTTCTTGCATGGTGATTTGCAAGAAGAGGTCTATATGGAGCAGCCACCAGGTTATGTGCATGCTGTTCATCCTGAGTTTGTTTGCAGGTTGAAGAAAGCCTTGTATGGCTTGAAGCAAGCACCTAGAGCATGGTCTGACAAGATAGGACAGTATCTTGTCACTATTGGCTTTCAGATTTCCAAGGCAGATTTCTCACTTTATGTGAGAAAAACAGAGAAAGGTATTATGCTACTTGTCATTTATGTTGATGATTTGATTATGACAGGTGACAGTGATGAAGATATCCTTCATGTGAAAATGCTATTGAAGCAGAAGTTTGAGATGAAGGATTTGGGAGAGCTGCGTTATTTCTTGGGCATTGAGGTGATTAGATCACCAAGTGGGATACAGCTCTTGCAGAGGCAGTATGGATTGGACATGCTGTCCAAATATGGGATGACAGGCTGTAAGCCTATTTCAGTTCCTTTGGAGCAGAATGTGAAGCTGAGCACAGATGCAGGTGAGCTTCTAGAAGACCCTACTATGTACAGACGCATAGTAGGAAGTTTGATTTATATGACTATTACCAGGCCAGATTTGAGCTATGCTGTTGGATTGGTAAGTCAGTTTATGCAAGCTCCAAGGAAACCACATTTGGATGCGGCTAGACGCATACTCAGCTATGTGAAGTCCACATTGCAGTATGGACTATTTTATGAGACTGGGGTTCAGATACAGTTGCATGGATACACTGATGCTGATTGGGCTGGTAGCATTTTTGATAGACGATCTACCAGTGGATATGTGTTCTCTTTTGGGAGTGCTGCAGTCACTTGGAGCAGCAAGAAACAGCCTACAGTTGCCTTGTCGAGCACAGAGGCTGAGTACAGGGGTGCAGCAATGGCTGCATGTGAGGTAGCTTGGTTGCATAAGCTACTTTATGATATGCATCAGTCTACAGATGGACCAGTTGTCATTTATTGTGACAACATGAGTAGTATACACTTGGCAAATAACCCAGTCTATCATGCTAGAACAAAGCACATTGAGGTGCATTATCACTATGTGCGAGAGAGGGTTTTACTAGGTCTTATTGATCTAGTTTATGTCAGCACAGAGGATCAGGTAGCTGACATATTCACGAAGGCATTGGGCGCAGAGAAGCTGCGCAAGTTCAGAGACCTGCTTGGTGTGCAGGAATTGGGATTGAGCTCGAGGGGGAGTGTTGAGATATCGAGCTCCACTCGTGATACGCCAGGGTGACCGTTGTGTATTTATGTCACCGACTTGTCAGTTGCAGATGCGGTTGGTACACCGCCCATGAATAATAGCTACATGATAGCTATCCTTATCTACTCTAGTTCATGGCTCAGTTAGTATGCCACCTTAGTTAGTTGAGTTTGGTTTGAGACCCATATATAAGGTTCTTCTATTTCTTTGTACTTGAGTTCTTTTGGCTTACACAACTAAGAAGAGGAAAACTGTCAGCCTCCACCCTTGTGTGTATTCCCCCATTGTGCAAGCAAGAAAGCTACAAGTGAGACTCCTTCCTTCTCTCCCACAATCTTGACAATAGTCACATTGATGAAGAAGGAAACTTCCACCCCCTTGCTCCTTAGCCAGCTCATTAATAGCTCAGGGGTGTCTGTTGCCCACATTTCTTCTCGAGTCTAGAAGCCGTTATGCCAGTTCCTACAGGACCGGTTCATGTCAGTAAAGAATGCATCCAAATACCTGTCAAAATAATTATTCACAGCTTCTGTGAAGATTCTGGAGGGAGCTAAATTCAATTGGGAAAGTTTCTTGTTATCTAAGATGGATCAGCAATTCCAACATGTCAGGAAGGGTCAAAATAGTATTGTTTCTTATGGTGCCTTCCTACAAAGGATCCTTACTTTTGCACCTCCTCCTGGTGGTGTTCTAGTGCCAGATCTAGCTCCTTTACCAGTGCAGCCTACAGTATCAGTTTCTTCTCCTAGGCCCATGCAGCTTAATTTAGAAGATGAGGAGTCGCCTGTTATTTTTTCTAGAAAGAAACGCCTTCGCACGAAGGGACCTTCCAATCATTCTGTCCAAGATCCATTGGTGCAAACATCAACTCCTGCTGTGTCTACCAGTGCCCTCCCTTCATTCCTTTCCTATACCAATCTATTTGCCACTCAAAAGGAAGGAGAATTAGATTCACAGATCCCTTCATCATTACAAACCATTTTAGCTGGACCCATTCTTCCACAGATGGTTTCCAATGCCCAATCTACTCTGGAAGCTTCCCTTACTTCCTATCTTCAGACACTGTATATCAGTGTTTACACTTCCATGCAAGACAAGGTGGATTCCCTCACTAGTCAATTGAGTAAGGCAATGGAGGATCTGTCTTCAGAAAGGGATACCCTCAGTGATATCCACAATCAGATGACTATTTCTAGAGCCTTAATGGATTCATGGAAGGTCACTATTTAGGAGCTAGAAGCTAAGGTTGTTAAACTAGAGGAGGAGAATGCATCTTTGATGCTTGAGAAGAATTCTGCCCTTGCAGAGATGGTCACTTTGGCTAGTAAGCTTGCTACCAGTGAGGGTCACGTTTTCTAAGTGCTCTGATTTCATATCCTGGATAACGGGATTCTAGTAATCTCAAGACATTGTAGCGTCCCAACAAAAACTCATTGAAGAACTTAATCAGAAGGTGGATGCTCTTTCTGTTTCCCATCCTGCTCCTATATCTTCTGTTGTGTCATCCCAAGAGGAGCTTAATCAATTGCAACATAAGGCTAAGCTTTGTGATGGGTTCTCAACTAAGGTTGATCACCTTCAGCGGATGGATTGTGTGCAGAGTGATTTTGTCCGTTATACTGAATTGATGTCACCTCCTCCATCCTTTTGGGTGAAATATCATCAATAGAGGTTTGCCTTATATATCTCTTTGAGCAATGTGGATTTAGAGCCTCTAGAGGATGGATGGTTCAATCTCTAGCATGTGGATCTCTTACGAGTTGTTTTTGATAGATTTGTGGATGACTTGATTTCCCATGAGGTCCAGTTACTCTCTTTCATGTATCTTACATACAGGCTATCTACAGATCCTTGATGAGAAAGATTTAAACGTTTATGTGGGAGATGTCATCTTTCAGGCAATGATGTATGTACATTGAGTAGAGCTTCTGTTAGCAGAGAGTTTACGAACTTATCATGAGCAGATGTCTTGCTGCAAGGGATATGCTTGGCATCCACCTTATGAGGATGTTGCTTTGGAACCTCGCCGCCTCAGAAGTGTCTTTCATAAATCAGATATCCAACCTCTTCAATCTCAGTTGTTGAGCTTCATTGCCGATAACCCATTATTTACCGAGTCTTTCTTTCAGGATTTAAATTTCCGATGTTCTATTTATCCTTTAGATCCTGGTGATCTTTTATCATATTCCCTAATGTCTTATCGTTTCCCATTATATGTTTCTCTTCTTTCATCTAGTCCTGATAATATTCCTCTCTTATTATTTACCCCTTCAGGATTTCCTCACATTTCAGTGTTCATTACATGTCCTTTCATTGCTAATCCTACAGTATCTCCTACTCCTTCTGACATTCCACCTACTATTCCTCCTGTTCCTTCAGTTTTTCCAGCAGAATCCCTTCATACATTTTTTATGTATTCTCCATCTTTTCCACCTTCTTTATCCCTTCAATTACCCTCTTTTTATGATCTGCCCTATCCTCCATTACAATGCTCTCCTTTCATTCCATTACCCTCTCTGACAGATTACATTAACCTTCCTCCCCAAACAGTGCTGGATACCCTAGGGTATGATGGTGACATCCTTCATAGAAGATAGTGGGCATTACATGATTCAGGACAGGTCCAGTGTTTAATTGGCCTCTCATTCCAGGGTCCTGGGATACTTCTACAACATGTTCTAATTCTTACCTTCACTTTTCTAGGGTACATGGTACTTTTGGAGATACCACAGTTCATCTTGCTGCTCATTTTTGTTGGTATCTTGCATTCATGCATCATCAGTCACATTTGAATACTTGCAAGGGTATCCCCCAGATGCTGATTAATCCAAATGAGGATGTAGCAGTTGCTCAAATGGATCTCTTATATTATTTTGCACAAGCCTTCCCTACCAGATTCATCATTTTATTGAAAAGGATGTGTTGCCTACAATTCCTCCAAAATGTACTTCAGTACTTTGTGGATGAAAACAAAGCCTTGGACCATCTTAAAATTAGTCTGCAGTTTAAGAAGAAATATCTTCATCCTACTTAGTAAGAGGGTTTTCTTGATTGTATCCACTCTCTTCTTTTTAATGGAAATTTATTCTTTCTCTTCAACATTTTTGAGCAATTGTGCCATTCCGATTATATTTGTGTATGGGTATTTTCTATATTGGGTATTGTTGTTTTTTTTGTGGATGATGAGCTGATAAAGATGGAGCTATGAAGATTGATGATGTTGCTTATTAGCTAGATGAAGTTGCAGTTGAAGATTTGGAAGCTGAAACATATTATATAGGTTTTATGAAGCTGATGTTGGGGTCGTGATTGTAGGCGATACATTGTGCTGATTGATTTTTTAGCAAAGAGATTAGAGCTTTTATTCATTTTTTCCTGAGGTCGCGAGGACGCTTCCTTTCTAAGTGTGGGGATATGTTGAGTGTGAAATATGTTGGTTTTTGGGCTGATTTTTTGTTGTTTTTGATGATAAATGGTTGTTTATTTTGAAGTGTTTGGAAAGGTTTGGATAAGTTTGAAGGGTTTTTGATGGTTTTTGATGAGGATGTTTGGTTCTGTAAGGTCTGATTTTCTTCTATTTTCTTCTATTTTGTTTCTGTTTTGGTAGTAGAGATGGTTTAATGAACGTTTTGAGAGATGATTGAAGTTGTTTGAAGAGGTTTATGAAAGATTGAATTGGTTCTGTTTTGGTTTTTATGATTTTTATGGATTCTGTTGATCTTCTGTGAAGTTCTGTACTTCTGTAGCTCTGTCGTTCTGTACTTCTGATGCTATGTGGTTCTGTTCTGTTGTTTCTATTGAGTGTTATGATGGATGTGTGGATATTTTGGGAAGTTTTTTTGTCTTAGGAAAGGATGAATGGAAGCTCTATCCAAGCTAATTGAAGTGAAGTAACTAGTGAAGATTTACAGAAGGTTACAGAAGACAGTGACAGAAGACAGATCTCACAGGACACTATGAAGTCTCTGGTGACCCTTCATACCAGACATACCTTTTGGGAGGTGCATCCACGATCTAAAAGAGGATTATTGAGAGTGATTATTGATTATTTTAGTGAGGATATGATGTATTATTGATGGAAAGAGAGAGAGAGAGAGTCAGAGATAGTCAATTCTATCAAAACAGTGTAATTGTATGTGAGAGATTGAGAGAGAGAACTATGAAGACATTGAAGATGAATAATATGTGATTGATTTCCATTCAAAGATCGTGTATTATTTTTTGTTCTTTGTTCTTTTGATGGAGATGATAAAGATGTTGAAGATTATGGTTGATTTTATAAAATCTGTGGGAGATCTACATGATGCTGCATGAAGATTTGTTGTGCATGGTGTTCTTTTCTTCATTGTGATCATACAAAACCTAATAAAAGCTTGTTGATGATGACAAGATAGATTTTCTTGCAGTAGAAACCTTATTTTCTTGGTGTCTCTCTTGGGGCTCCACGAGCAGAAGAATAGGGGATGTGAAGGTTAGGAGATCAAAGAGAGAGAGAGAGAGAGAGAGAAGATAGAAGTAGGATGATGAGGACAAAAAGAAGAGGTAGCACAACAATGAGATGCTGGAGGTGGAGGTGGAAATATGGAGGTGGAGGAGTTGGTGGTGGTGATGGTGGTAGTGGTGGTAGTGGTGCTATTGGTGGTGGTGATGGCCGTTGTATAAAGAGTGGAATAAGTGGACTATCTAGAATTAAAAAAAGGCCAAATTCCCAAGGAAATCAATGGGAAAATCAATTTGAAGACTTACTATTCATTATTAATAGCAAGGAGTTTTTGGATTGCGAAGGGGATTGAAGAAATCCCACTGTAGTCAAATTGACTTGCAATTAAAGATAAAGAAATACCAAAAGGGGCCCTAATTTTAGAGCCAACTGGGTATCCAACGTCCAAGATTGATTGGTAAATGTTTGCCTAGCAATGTTTGCCATTCTCATTAGTTTGTTATTACATACTTGCAATTCTATATATTTATAGGATGGTTCTTGAGATCTAGCACTGGGTGTTCTTGTAGTTTTGAAAGTATAGGTGGAACATCTACATGCATAGGTCAATGTGGTTAGATGAAGTAATATATTTGTATATTTATACATACTAAGTATCATTTGGATTGTGTATACCTCATCCAAAGTCATCTTTTCCTCGATGGGTGATGTGTATCTATGAAGGAGAAAATGAGAAAAGCACATTAGTATTTAATAAATCTATTAGTAAGAGAAGAAAATTAGAAAAACACATTAGTATATTAACAAACAACATTTGAAAGAAGGTTTAGAAGATCTCTTTATTGCTTGCTACAAGAAGCGTATGAGATTGTTGTGTGATGAAATGTATTTTATTTAATCTTTGCTTATTTTTTGTTGAGTTGTGTTGTTTCTCTACTTGAGTCATGGTGTCAGGAAAGGTATCGAAGCAAAGGCAAATGGATATGAAAGGTTAATGATATGCAAATTTCTTCTTACATATTGCACCATTTTGTTACACCTATGGTGAGTTTGATGTTCTCAGTTATCATTAAAGTCGTCCCAACTACTATCTCCTCTAACTTTCAAATTTCTTATCATGTAGCTAGGTATGCAATGCTAGTTGGTCTTTTGTATTTGTCTAAACTTTGAAAGTGTGGATATGTTCGGCTGTATAGTACTTGTGTAGAATCTACTTGTTGTAGTAGTGAACATCTTCCTTGTGTGTGCATATAATTGTTGTTTTCTTGTCAATGAAATCTAGGATGACCTTCTTGTCGATTATGTAGTGATATAAGAATTCATGTATCTCTTGCTTTGTTGGACAAAGATGCCTGATCACTTGTAGAAACTATGGGAATGGTAGGTTGCGTGCATGTTCAATTGAGATTTAGAGAGTATGTTTCTTTCCATGTGCTCGGTATGATGAGGAGATGATGCGACATTATCACTCGATTTGATGATTGCAGATAGGTAGTAACTGTGCAAGATCACCAAATACTATCACGAGCTTCTTACTGAATGGGGACTGAGCAAGCGAGCCCTAGCAGATGCTCATCATCTAGTGCACTATTTTATTGAACATTGTCCTTGTTAACATGGATATCTCATTGATGTTGATTGTGTCAACTTCTCTTATTGCAATATAGGGTTTGTCCATCTCTTGCAACAATATTGGATATTATTGTGCATGTACTGGTATCTCAACTAGTATTAGATCGTGGTGGATAGACTGCATAGTCTAGTTGCAACTGCTCCTAAGCTTGATGTCTGTAGTATGCTCTTATTTTTGGAAATGAGGTTGTAACTACAATAACGCATGAGTAAGCTCTTTCCATTGCCTAGTGTGGAGCTAGTGTGTCACTGACGATGTGTAGGCCGTATATCGCATTGATGTAGTGGTTGTGGATAGCTTGTTATTATGTTATTAAAGTACTATCAAGATTTGTTTGAAACTATTTTGTGAGCTGTAACATCTTTATCTGTATTGATGCAATGCTACTTTCATATTCAAAAGTTGTTGGAGGTACTATGAATGTCACTAGGTTGTCTTCGATGAAAGAAATCTTTTGAATGATCATGTTTGGTGGGTTTAGTCATCCAAAGCAAGCAAGTTTCTTTGTGTGCAGTCCGTGATGAGCATTTTGAGGTTTTTCTCATTGGCCACAAGACCATAGAGTTAGCACTTGATGTAGTATAATTAAGACAAGCTCTCAACGCTTATTAGTTCCCTCTCTGACCTAAATCTTGTTTATTGCAGTAATGTATTAAAGAAGAAACCTTCCATTTGGTGGCCTAGGTGAAAATTGATGGTGTTAGCATAAGTGTCACGAAGAGCGGGTTCGAGATCAGCTACAGTGGTGGTTTTAGTAATGTTGTAGTTTTTGCCGTAGTGATAGAATGTTATATGCTTTCAGCTCAATGGTGGGGCATAGTAAAGGTCTACAAGGTGCATAATGATATTCCTTGTCCTTGCATGAGCTTTTGCTATCGTATTTGTGGAGGGGAGCTATAAATGTACTTGATAGACTCGCTTCATGTGACAATCAATATCTATTAGTGCGCAAATTGGATGCTATATGTGCACGTAGTGAACGCCAGAAGGTCCCCAAGAACAAAGAACTCTACAAAAGCTTCATAAAGGCAAAAAGAGATTTTGCACGACAAGAGACAAGAATACCAATTAGGTGCAATCTCCCCCCATGCCTTGTATGAGCGCTTCACAAGGCATGTATTTATAAATTTATTTATCTCCAAGCTAAAAAATAGCCCACTTTACAATCAGCATGATTTTGGCTTTTCTGATTGCTTTTTCCCAAATAAAGACTAAAGTGTTTGGGCATCCCAAAAGTCCACTTGTGCCAAAATACAATGTCAAATAATGAAATATTTAACCGAGCACCTATACACATACAAAATAATAAATGTTTATCAAGCGCTTTAGTAAATAAACGTGCCTTAAAAAATATTGGTGCCACACCTTTAGTGATAAGATGCACCCCATCAAAATTAATAATTCTTCTAGGTATTTTGAATTCACACCATCGCACCACGCTACCCAATGCCTCTACTACCTACTCTACACATAAACTAAAGCATTCACAATTATTAGAAAATAATAAGGTAAAACCCACAAAAGTGAATGCCTAGCAATCTTCAGCTACAAAATAAGTTGGAACTATGTCCTAACTTTAATTTAATTTGAGTGCACTCTAAACATAAAATTCCATTCATTTAATATGTATTTTGCAAAATCGTCCACTCTGGAATCACCCACATGCATATTAAATTAATCAAATGCACGAAAAGGACTGGCATCCTCATCAACTTCTCGCACAAGGAATCCACCTTGTGTACAAGCCCTAGGAAATAAATATAGTTTTATAGAATCCACCGAAAAACCTCACGAAATCCACCGTGGAATAAAAACCTCACGGAATCCATTATGGAATAAAAACCTCACAAAATCCACTGTGGAATATGCCTCCTGGCATCATACCCCACTATGCGCATATATAACATCTAATTTGCGCACTAGTGGTATCAGAGCGCTAGAAGGTCCCCAAGAACAAAGAACTCTATAAAAGCTTCATAAAGGCAAAAATATATTTTGCATGATAAGAGATAAGAATACCAATTGGGTGTAATCTCCCCTCTATGCTTTGTGTGAGCGCTTCATAAGGAATGAATTTATAAATTTATTTATCTCTAAGCTCAAAAATAGCTCACTTTAGGATTAGTATGCTTTTGGCTTTTGTGTTTGATTTTGCCTAAATAAAGACAAAAGCGTTTGGGCATTGAAAAAGTCAGGCTGTGTACAAATAAAATGTCAAATAATGAAATATTAAACCGAGTGCCTATGCACATACAAAATAATAAATGCTTGTCAAGTGCTTTAATAAATAGCATGCCTAAATAAATATTGGTGGTATGCCTTTAGTAATAAGGTACACACCCATAAAAAATAATAATTATTGTAGGTATTTTGAATTCACACCATCGCTCCGTACTTCTCAATGCCTTATAATGCTAGGAGGCATCTTCAACGGTGGATTCTATGAGGTTTTTTTAGTGGATTTTGTAAAACTATATTTATTTGTCACAGCTTGTACACAAGGTTGATTCCTTGTGTGAGAAGTTAAAGGGGACGCCTTCCTTTTCTCAATACACTTTCAGCCTATGTGTGACTAAGCAAGGAAATATTATCAAAGCTATGTAATCCATGTAAATTTGTGATTTGTTTTTTGTTAGAATGAATTTTCATGGAATGTGTGGAATAATCTATGTTGGGGTTATATTTATAACGCCAAGGAATTCCTAAAATAATATCACTAGCTTGCAAAGGCACAAGTGATGCGCTCAACATAATTACCAATTTTAATTTCTAAATCATGAATTTCTTGTGTACCATTGTATCTACTGCCTAAGAATGCAGCCTTTATGCGATAATGAGTTGGAATAGTAGGTAAATTCAATTCTTTTGCCAACTTTACGGAGATAAAATCATGCATGGTTCCATCATCATGCAAAACAATTTATCATGACCATACACATAACATTTCATTGTTAATAATGAATGAGGATTTGTCATACCTGGTAAAGTATCTGAAGCATCGCCGATATCATCATCATCTTCAGTGAAGTCTGGCATATCTTCATGGTCTTCGTCTTAAATCGCTCCCAAGTGATTTATTTGAATAACATGCTTCTTGGATTGACAGTTCACTACTAAGTGTCCAGGTTGATGACACTTGTAGCAAACTATAGGCTTTGCTTTGGAGACATTATTGGTAAGGATTGGAAATTTGGGTATGTTGGGATCTAATTAGAGAGAAGGATTAGGGTTTGAATTTGTATTTGATTGTAAAGCAGGAGGTCGAGTTCAAGGTTTATAGAATGAAGAAGGAATAAAGAGATTTTGATTGAATTTTCAAAAGTTAGAATTGAATTTCTTTGAACCAAAGTTACCATTAATTGAAATTTGTTGTAGTCACTTTTCTCGTCCACGAATTTTGTCTTCCGCACATGCGCTAAAGAAATCGCATCCTCCAAAGTCTTTGGCTTAAACATATTCACTTCCGCATAGAAGAGACCAAGCAAACGGGACATATACTTGCACTTATGGATCGCCTCAGGAATATCTTCAAGCATTTGAAGTTGTAGTAAAGCACTCCAGAAATATTCAGTGTATTGCAAGATGGATTCCGATCTCTTTATTTTTGCAGAACATTCCACTATTTGATAGCTTTTTCATGGAATAGAGGTGGAAGGAAATTCTACAAAATTTTCTTTTGAACGGCCTTTCAAATAGAGGGACAATCAACACTCTTACGGACAACAGTCCACCATAATGATACTCTATCTGCTAGATGGTTAGTGATGCATTTAAGTTTATCTTTTTTAGCATATTGCTCTTCATGAAAATAGTCATCAAACTGACTAATCAAAGAAAGAACAATTTTGTTGCCACCTTGCCCATTAAAAGTATGAAATTTGAAATTTCTTTTACTTATCTTGTCTTCTTTCCTAAGAGACTGTGCATCGAGTGTTGCGTCAATCGTACATTGAATAACATCTTTAAGTTGCACTCCATCTTGATTGACAGTGAATCGTTGAAGTGTAGCCAATTGTGCTTGCAAATTTTGACATGTTCTTTGCTCTTCTTGAAGTTGTATCATGGTTCAATCCAATTTTTCCTCCATAGTCAGCTTTGCCAAATCACCTTCGCCCATAAAATCTTCGATGTTTTGATCATACATCTTGTAAAAATCTCAAACAACCTCACAACATGTAGCAAAATCCTATAGCTCAACTGGTTAGGGTCCTTGAATCCTTCAAAAGTGCAGGGTTGAAAGGTCATGGAGTACATTGAGTGGTAGGTGACATGTTGTACACTAAACTTATGGTATAAAGCAGTGATGTTAGCCCCAGTACAAATAAAGTAAAAAGAAAATTAAAAAGACATAGGAAAAGTAAAAAAAGGCAGCCCGATTGAAGAAATTGGAGGAAAAAAGAAAAACACAAGATTTCTATTTCTTATGCTTTTAAGGCTGTCCTTATGTTGAAGAAATAGGAGAAAACAAGGCACATTTTAAATATAAAAGCGCACCTTGTAAAAGAGCACCAAGATTCCTCTTTTGCAATTTGTAAATGTAGACGAGCATGGGTAAAGGCACAATGCAAATAGGAAGGAAAGAGAAAAAGAGGACCTAGGCTAAAATGGCCAAAAACAGGATTAGGGTTAGGGTTTTGTATAAAATGCAAAAAGTAAATGAAGAAGCTCATTCTTGTGTGTGGCCAAATCTAGCTCTCCTCTTCTCTTCTTCTTCTTGTTCTTGCTTGCTTGAGCTTGTGCTTGAGATAGGGAGTGTGAGGGAGTTAGAGAATGAGTGTGTGAGGGTCAGGGACCATGGTGGAGAAGCTCTCCATTTTCTTTTCTATTTTTCTTCTTCTATTCTCTTCTCTTGTCTCACGCACGGCAATGGAGCATTGATCTTGGAGCTTGAGGATTGAGCTTGCACCTTGGATCATGGAACTACTGGAGTGCTTGAACTCGATTGAGCATGGAGATAAGCTCACTACACTCCTAGGTGTGAGAGAGCATAGGGCTATGTGAGAGGTAGTTGAAAACATTAGCAAATCCAAGGTTTCTAGGCAAAGAGATCCCCTATGTTGTAAAGTTTTACTTTGAGAACCCCCTTTTGCATGTGATAATACTTGCTCATAGTACAAGAATGATTTGCCACAATTTGAATATTTCTAGAAATATATGCCACTCCACATTGTGCCCATGCATCACATAAACCTTTGGTTGGATAAATTTTTACCAAAGTGGTCATGAATTTACCTAGCTCCATTTCACATGATTCATGATTGGCATGTGGTGTGGCTCTCTCTACAAATCTATCGCATAACCATCCCATAAACTATCTTGCAAATGGTCCTCTATCACATTTTACGGTTGGATAGTGCTTCGATGAAAACAATTTACCTAAGTTAAACAAGTGATGATCAACAAAATGTTAAATAAATATTTCAATTATTTTTTTAATGAACCCCTTAGCTAAAAGATACATCAGCTAATATCACTGAAATTTACACTATTTGGTCAACTTTCATACTTCAAGATATGTTCTATTATCTCACATCCTTGTTCTCAACATTATAAATTCCATCTCTTGATTTTCTGAGAAATTGCTAGAGAAATTTAGAGGCTCCACCAAAATTATATCCTAAATATCTATCTATTGAAATATTTAATAAGACATTTATATCTCTTCGAAGCTATGGTGGTGATGTTTGCATGTTCTACTTGAAACTTATTATTCAACAAGTCTACTTCCATCAGAACATTAGCTAAGAAATGATGAAGAAGTTGAAGCTGACTATTGGTTGTTAAAGTATAAAATGCTTCACTTTTATCTTTCCATTACAAAAGTAAAGTAGGCATCATCACTACAAATCTATTAAGCCAACTCTTCTAGACAACCACCTGATGCCATGAATACAAAGTACTTCATACTATTTTCTTTTAAAGACATCTAGGATATTGATTAACTCCTCCTCACAACATAATCTAGAAATCTCCTAATGAATGTCTTACTTCGTTGGCAAACTTATCTAGAAATACAAACTCTACAAAATGTTTGCAAGCATCCTTAACAACTAAATTTTCTTAATGAGTGATACAATGAACACCTATAAGATGAGAAACGGTACTTCTTAACTTAGTAACAACTCCTTTGTATATCCCTACCATGACACTAGGTCCATTTGCTATGAGCTCTATCATTTTATTCTCATCTAATTGCATTTCATCTACTAGCTTTCTAATGCACATGAGCATAGACTTAGCTTTTCCATCATGAATACGAGGATGCTTTGCACATGAGCATAGAGTTAGCTTTTCCATCATGAATACGAACAAGATGAAGAAATATAGTTTTAGGTTCCCCCAACCCTTGATTTGAAAAATGTGTTACGTAAACAATGAGATGATTTGCCTACTTCTATCACTACTTTCATCAATTCACAAGCACATACTTACAATGTGTCTCACGTAGATATAGAGTTGCATCGTGGTTCCATGTGATGAGGTTGAGTAGAGAAGGCATCCCTTCCTACCCATAGATCCTTCTCTCACACTTGCCCTTGCCTCATAGGCCAGGCTAACCAATGTAGTGCCTAATGCATATGTAAACACATGTTTATTAACTATTTTCATTAATTAGATTACCTCTAAGACAACTCACTTCTCATATTGTTGAGTGGAAAACTCTAACTAACCCCCACTATCATACACTCATTACAAATGTGAAGGCACTCAATCCACTTTCAAAGAATCAAATGTAGATAAAACCTTCAATGTCATTGAGTATATGGTCTCAAATGACCTCTCATGCGCTTTCTTGAGAAATCCTATATTAGAGGTGTATAAATACCCAAAATTGTTCATTAGGAGCCGAATATTGCTAAGGACCTCACCCACAACCAAGACTAGCACTACCCTCCTACAATTGCTTCATTCACTCTTAGTGCTCAAACAAAAGACCTTGTCTTCATGCAATTATTATTTTTTCTACTATAGCTCTATTGCACATGGGCCTCATCCTATCTAAGAAATTGGTAGAGGCCATCTCCTCCTCTAGCTCCAATATCTATAGATGAAAAATCCTCTAAGGTACCTCCAATGATCATTGGCCTACATTTTACACATCAATTAAGAGATTTATCATTGCATATACTTACTACAATTGTGTTAGGCTATCAATCCCTCCAATTAAAATTCAGATCCAAACTAAGAGACGTAGACATCTTGCATCATCTCTATGAGATCCCTATTTGCATGGTCACCATACCTTCCAACTCAAATCTAGTGAGGGCTATAAATGTAAGATATTTTTTGAGATCCAGAAAGCACTAAAATCTAATATCTCAAGTAGGCTAAGCAAAGTTACTTTATTTATGCATATTAATATATTTATTGATTTCTTCTCTAATATGGAGATAAGAATAACAAAAACCATGCCTTCAGTGAAGAGACTAGCATATGATCATAGAATGAAAATGTATATGTAAGATAGATAAAGACTCTATAGCTTGTAAATATATGATTGCTACTCAAAATTTTATCTTTAGCATTTACTATAGTCGATGGCATTTTGTTGGTAGGAGTCTAGTTGCTTTAGACTAGAATCTTAATGATTTCAGCAAAGATCCTATAGTGGATCTTGATATTTGGTTCAACGAGGATATTATTGCAATCTTAAAGATCAGAAAATCATGTACGCTACATCAAGTGAGGATGAATTTACAAAATGAAGACATTGAACTACCATGCTCCTTTGTATTCCAACTTGACAAGAGACGAGTAAGTTTTCACATCATATTATATCTGCTTAGATGTATATCAAGATCTCACTTTCTAACTAACAAACATTTGTAATTTATTTTTTGCAGATATTGAAAAGGAGAGAAAATAATATACACTGCAAGGACATTCAAGAAAAGATATCTTTACTATCAATATAAAATATATGTACAAATTTTGTAGTAGATGTCTATCTGCCATCTCTATGAGATATACAAGGGCTAAAGGGCAAATTTCTATATATGAAGGCTTACAAGGCGATATGGCAAAGCTATTTCTTTTTTGGAGAACTATCCTTTCTAGGAGTCCTTTTTCCTTTCTTTGATGTCTTGGGTATAGAAGGTGTTGAAGCTGTGGCTTTGCCTTCTGTGGTTATAGGCACCGCATCTCCTTCATGGTGCAAATCCCCACCAATCTTTGTTGTTGGTTGTATACAATTGACCATTATATACTTCAAGAGCTTTGCTCTGATGTACCAAACATGCTCAAATGTATAGCAATCCTTCGAAAACTGTCACACATTTATAGAAAAAAGAGTTTTAGTTCATTATTGTTCTTACAATAGACTATATTTTTATCATCAATGGACTATTTGCAATTAATATCTATCTTAAAGTTTAGCATCTTTCATATTACCTTTACATGTTTATCATCATTAAGATAAACAAAGTTAACCATTCTTCTAGCATTTGCAATCACCCTCCAGCCCCACAAGAATGGCTATCATCCTGATGGGGACTTTGCAATCACCAACACAAAGTAAAACTATAAAGAGGACGGATGGTAGTTCATAGAATAAACTCATGTTTTAATTATTTTAATGAATAAATTACCGCAACTTGTCTATATTGCATTGTTGCAAGCAAATCAGACGGCATAGGGGGTCTTTTCTCTAGCTCTTCAATTAATATTTTGGCACCTCTATATATAAAATATGTTGAAATTTAGAGTACTTACAAAAAAAAGAATTGAAATATCAAGGAGCCCTTGGATAATATAACTTACAATTTAGCATTTCCATGGCTTCCTTTCATAGAGTTGATTAAAAAACATTGCTTATCCATAAGGTCTATTGCAATCAAGCTCCAATGAGAACTAAAAGCAACAAATTAGTAGGATAAAATCTCAAAAACTCTAATAGAATATTGAATCACTTACTTTTCATTATATGGAATTATAAGGAGCTCCAAAGTATCGAAGTCAATCAGATTGAGCCAGTGCTCAATAAAACTTGTATCAAGCTCATTCCTCATAAAGAATGAGATAGATGGATCAAGAACCTCAATTTTTTGTTGTATATCCAAAGGAAACTCATGCATTATACACCTAGAAAAGGCATAGAAATATTGAGTATAAACAAGAAAAATCTTATTGTTAAAAAAATATCAAAAAGTATAAGTAATTATGGATGGATATACCTTAGGCCAACAAGAATTATACTGTCATTTACTTCTCTTCTTTTATCCTTAAGAATCTGAATACATACATCATCAAAGCAGATAACCTCAGTTTTTTTGCCTAAGTCACCAGGTAAGAAACAAAGCACATTGAATCCTTTTGGATTAGTTGCTTCAAGAAGGGTGGCTAGCTCATTTTCAAAGGACTCTAGTTACTCTGTTTCCCTTTCTTCAACCCTGTGCCTCCTATACTCTCTCCATTTATCTGCATGTTCCTCTTTAGCTTTCTCCTCTTTTTCATGTTGCCTTGTATCCTTCTCATGGGTGACATCCTCAACCCTGAGACTAGAATCATCTTTCTTTCTCCTAGCTGGGGGCACATTAAGGATATTAAATGTCTTCACATCAGTGAGGGGAATTGGCTCAAGGACCTTTGAAAATCTATATCTTAGCCTCCTAAGAATTACCATGTCCTTGTCCATGAGTGTGAGCCTATGAGCATGAGTAGCACAAATATAGGCATCTTGAAAAAACTCAACTAAAAAATCCTCTATGGCTTCTTGTATACAATTAAGAGTTGTTCTTGTCCATCTAAAACTATCCAAACTATATTTGTCACAAATTTTCCTGACAAGCCTCTGAAAAGACAATTTTGGAATTGCATTTTCAAGAGCCTTTACTGCCTTCCTAATCTCCCTTAGGCACTTGACATTTTGAGAAAACTTTCTCTTTGGCTTTGACTTTCTAGAGAGCTTCTGAGGCTTTGAAGATTGATGAATCTTTGATGCTAAATCCCTAGGATCAATCTTCTCCTTTCTTGCTTTTGCCTTAGTCCTAGCCATCTGCCAAAAAAAGACATGTTACTTCTTCTCCAGCATGTCCAGCGAAACGCAAGTCCCAGACAAGAGGTATCCATGCTGCATGTCGTTTTCGCGTTTCAGCTGAATTTTTCTCGAGTGTGTCTAGTGAAACGCGAGTGTCAAGCAAGTCGCCTCATTGCAGCTGCTTCTTTTCGCGTTTCACTGGACTTTTTATCCATTGTGTCCAGTGAAATGCGAATTTAAGACAGCAGGCCTCCTTGAAGCACGTTCTTTTCGCGTTTCACTGGACAACTCATGAATAGCATAGAAACCGACAAAACCAAGAAAAAAGAGGTTTGATCTAAGGAAAGCTTTTAAAATTACATAAAATATCCACAGAATTAGGGAAGAAGTTTGAAGATTTCCTTAAATTTTCACAACATGAAGGAATGCTCCCACTGTGGAAAAAATTCTTTTGTAGTGCTGATAAGCTCATAATAACATAAAGGATTAAGGAAAAGTATCAAAAGAATGCATTGAATGGAGCCTGTTATTGAAAAGAAAGATGCAGAAACCATACCTTCTTTTTAGCTTGTTCTTCACAATCTCAGCCTAATGACGAGAATATGCTCGAAGGTTTCCTTTGTTGGGGAAGCAGTGAAATGCTTGGAAGGAACACCAAAGGTAAAGGCGGAGTAGCAATGTTTTCTACTTGCTGGAAATGCGATGAAAGGCGAAGGCGGTGAATTTGCATGGACTCAACGTTCTTGGCAAAGTGTTAATAATACATGTGTGACGTATTCTTGCTTACCAGAATTTTTTTTAACTTGGAAAAGTGTTATGTAACACACGTGTGACGTATTTTTGAAAAAAGAGAGTACGCACGTCTTCTGAGGAGTTTGATATGGTGTGTTAAGTGAGACACGTGTGCACGTATTCTGAGGCATTTTGTGCATGCAAAAATATTGGAAATTTCATTCAAATTTTCCGTCCCATTTATTTTTCCATTATTACACAAACTTTTTCGTTGGAACTATCACCACATGCTTAACGGTCAATATAAAAGCATTTCAAAGCCATTTCTCCGACATTGTCTTCTTTTCTGCCGAAATTTCGTCTCGACTTCCCTTCAAGGTCCTTGCTTCCTGTGTGGAGAGCGGTTCAACAATCTTTGATAGGTAACAATTTTTTAAAATTAGAAGTATTTAAACAAAACAAATTTGATTAATATAGAAAGAATTTTTAATAACACTTGAATAATTACAGATGTTATGTGCTTTGTATCTTTTAAAAGCAACATAGCTTTTCCAAAAAGGATTTTATCATAAATTTCTGTGTTTCCATAGAATTAATTTATAGTTCATGTTTCTCTTCTTGATTTACATCTTTTGACTAGTGAAACGCGAAATAATGTCCCTATTAGTGATATTTTGCTAAGTATAGCGTTTCACCGATGAGATATTGAAATAATTTTCATCTTCAAGATAGTGTCCGGTGAAACACGATTTCTTCACAGGCATTTGCCTTGGACACTTTAATTTTCGCGTTTCACCAGTCAACTAAATTTTTTTCTCATTTTTTGATTTTTTTATCTTGAAAAATGCAATTTTGGGGTCTCTTTCCATGGTTCCATATTGTTTTATTGGATATTGGTTCTATTATGCTTTGTTAACAGGGATAAATCTTTTCCTGGTCAAGATGACAAAGAGGAAGCTATCTCTGGAAGGAATGGATGAGGAGGAGATAATTGAGACATCTGATGATAGGCTCTTTGATTTCTTACACGCCACTGGAAATTCTTCCAAGTTTGGCTATATCAGGGAAATTTTCAATGTTCCTTTTGATTTGAAGGAGTTATTGGAGGATCTTGAAGATAAACTTAAGGAGTACAGATGTTTTTATGATAGACATATGCAAGGTTTGGAAGTCAATGGACTTGTTCATTATAGTGATGTCATGGGAGCCACTAGTACATCCAGGTCAACTTTTCTAGGCAGGTTCAACCTCATTGATGAGGAATTCAAAAAGAAAGAAACATGTTGCCCTTTCCACAGGTATCAATACCAATGCCTTCCGATCCACAAGGACGTTGGGTTTATTGTGTATCTTCAGTACACATGGAAAATTCTTCTCCAAATATAGACCAATAGGGAAAGCTAGAGGATATTGCAAGTATGGATAAGGAGGTCGAAGAGAAGGAGGAGATGTTACAAGAAAATGTTGAGAATCAACTTGTCCAAGGTTTTGATGTAGGTTTGTTCAAGAGTGACAATATCACAATGGTGGAAGAAAAGGAGATCGAGCCAAGTGCAGAGTTTGATGAAGAAGGTCCTCTTGCATGTGTTCCAACATTTCCCACTTATCTTATCAACAAGAAGAGATATGTATTGCTAAATGATATTCAACATCTTTTTGATCTTAGAGAAGATTATTGCTTAGCAATCCTTGCACGTTGGGGCAAAAATGACATGAATTTTATAGGTTATGAACAAGAACCACTAGCAAGTCTTGATGCTGAGGGAGAGAATTTCCAAGATAGCTCTATAGCCTTACATATATGAATTAATCAGATCATAGCATACGAAAAGGGGGGGCTAACTACAGAAGAAGAGTTCTTGCAGGTCTAGAAGAAACTTCATATTGATGATATAGGGTATGAAGAGAGATTGAAGTCTCCATCAGATGAGAAGCCCAAGAGTTCAATAAATCTTTATGATGATAGTCTTCTTGAATAAGACGAACACTCTAAGGTATGAAATATAATTCGAAGTTACCCATTGAGGTTAGAATTTATTATGCATTATAGATAAATATCTTATATCTTGTACTGTTGTGGTTTGTTCTGTAGATTGAGATTGAAGATCTGGACAACTTTCTTGGAAGGGCCAAGCACTCTAGGCCAATGAAGCTTGGAAAAAATCAAAGCCTTGGCCATTATATTGGAAACTTAAACAATCAAACAATTGTAATATATCATAGTAGATTGCCAAGCTCTCCAAGTCTACCAATGATGGCTTTGAGAGCTATCTCAAAGGTAATTGGATCTCAAGTTTTCAGCAGAGGTTTGGACAATATCATTTTAGTGGAGAAGAAAGAAGCCATAAGAGTTTTTGGCTTCATGCTTGGATACAGTGGATCTAGAGCTGGATATTTTGGAGTTCTTGGCTCCTATTTGCTCTCTTATGTAGGAGATAGTAAGAATTTAAAGCTTCTTCCAGGCTATCAAAAACAAGAGTTTTTGAAATACAGAGGTCTCATTGAGTGGGATGAAATAAAAGATTCCTCTAGAGGCCCTGTCGAGCTACCTGAAACCAAGGACTCCTCTGAAGGCCCTGTTGAGGTGCCTGAAACTAAGGACTCTTCTGCAACACAATCAGACTAGAAGATGCCAAAGATTAAGGGTTTCTTGAAACCCATCTTTTCCCAACTCTTTGTTTGGTTTGTAACCATTCTGTAAATCTTTTCTTTGCGCAAGAATTTAAATATCTATCTTTTCTTCTTTGGGTAACAATTTGTATAGTCCTTGCTAAAGATGATGTATTGCTTGATATGGTTGTATCTTTAAGCTTGAATTTATGCCAAATTTGTCAATAGAACCATTGAAAAACCTCTAATAAACTATTGGCTTTATGTCTTCCACCTCCATGTCTTATGTGTCTGAAATATTTTGTTCTTGCTTGATAGTGTGATTTTTCCATACCTTGGTTTGACCAGATAGATAGAGATCCATATTGTTTAATAAAGTATGGAGCATGCTTGTATAGAATATGCTGCATAGTCAAAAAATAAAGAAAAATATTAAAAAACATTATATGAGTTCGACAATGAAGAAACAAACATATACAAACTTCTTACCATATAGTGAGTAAAGTGTTGATCACCTCAAGCTTCTGTCATTGCCTTTTCTGTATCCCACTTGGTGATCTAATCACCTCAATGCCCAAGAAATAACGCAGCTCTCCCAAATCCTTCATCTCAAACTTTTGCTTCAATAGCATTTTCACATGAAGGATATCTTCATCACTGTCACATGTCATAATCAAATCATCAACATAAATGACAAGTAGCATAATACCTTTCTCTGTTTTTCTCACATAAAGTGAGAAATCTGCCTTGGAAATCTGAAAGCCAATAGTGACAAGATACTGTCCTATCTTGTCAGACATACAAGGTTCTTGCTTCAAGCCATACAAGGCTTTCTTCAACCTACAAACAAACTCAGGATGAACAGCATGCACATAACCTGGTGGCTACTCCATATAGACCTCTTCTTGCAAATCACCATGCAAGACGGCATTCTTTACATCCATCTGATGTAAAGACCATCCCTTTGATGCAGCCATAGCAATGACTGCTCTTACGGTTTCCATCCTTGCAACGGGACTGAATGTTTCTTCATAGTCAATGCCATATGTTTGTGCATACCCCTTGACTACTAATCTTGCCTTGTATCTGTTCACAAAACCATTTGCATTGTGCTTCACCTTATAAACCCACTTACAGCCAATTGCATTTTTACCTTTAGGCAAAGGTACCAATTTCCATGTAGAATTTGCTTCCAAGGCATCCATTTCTTCATCCATGGCTTTCTCCCATTTTTCTTTTCCCATGGCTTGCTCAAAAGAAGTAGGTTTTGGTTCTTGTATTACTTTGACCATATATGCATAGTGAATGGCTGTAAATCCATCATATTTCAGCCTATCCACAGGATACCTAGCTCTCGTAGACCTGCGCAAAGTAGGTTCACTCCCAGGTGCTCTCAAAACATCCCTGCTCTTCCTTACTCCAGGTGTAACAATAGAAGGAATACCCAACTCATCATCAATGCTCTGTTTAGAGCCACTGGATTCACCATCCACATAAGAGTGACCTGCATTCACATCAAATATGGGCTGATCAACCTTCTCTTTTCATTTTCGTGATACTTGCATACCACTATCTACATTACTTTGAGAAGATTCTCTTGATCTCAATCTGCTTGTCCATGGCAAAGAATGTGAAACACTGCTAGAGGACACTCCAGGTCCACTAATATTTTGTGACTGCTGCTGTGAATTCTATGCAGCATTACCATTTTGTGCATCTACATCATCAATCACATTTACTGGCTTATACCAGCTACTCATCTCATCAAAAACAACATCTCTGCTCACTGTAAACTTACGAGTAGAAGGGTTATAGCATCTATACCCTTTTTGCTGCAGAGAGTAACCAATAAAGATGCACTTCTCAGCTTTTGGATCCAACTTGGATCTCAACTCATCTAGCACATGTACATAGGCAATGCAACTAAAAATTTTCAAATGAGAAATATCTGGTTTCCTGCCACTATACCTCTCCTCTAGAGTCATTCCATGTATTGTTGCAGTAGGAGTCCTGTTCATTATGTAGACTGCTGTAGCAACTGCTTTAGCCCAATAAAAATCTGGCAAGTCTTTTTCATTGAGCATGGCACGAGATACCTCTCCAATATGCCTGTTTTTCCTTTCTGCAATTCCATTTTGTTGTGGGGTATGGCTGCATGAGTACTACTGCTTTATGCCATGCTCCTGCAGGAACCTTACAAACTCATTTGAGAGGTACTCTCCCCCTCCATCTGACCTTAGGCATTTTATTTGCAAGCCTTTTTCTTTTTCAACCATAGCTTTAAGGGTTTTGAAATGCCCAAAAACTTCACTTTTCTTTTTCATAAAATACACCCAAACTATTCTACTATAGTCATCAATAAAAGTGACAAAATAATGACAGCTCCAAGAGATGTAGCTTTAGTAGTCCACACATCAGAGTGGATTAATTCCAATGGCTTCTCACTCTCTTGAACATGTCTAAGAAATGGTTTCCTTGCCTGTTTTCCAAACTAACAAGCTTCACATACCTTATGCATTTGTGCAACTTTGAATTTAGGCAAACTTGCAACTATATTTTGGGCTTGCATTGATTTAAGTCGCTGTACATTAACATGACCAATGCGTTTATGCCAAATATCAATATCTGCAACTACACCGGTCCCATGTGCAAACATTGCTGCACTCAATTCAGACATGTCTGCATCCAATGTAAACATTCTGTCCTTCTTCTTTCCTTTTGCTATCAAGCGACCTTTATTTTTCATATCCTCAACAAAGAATCCATGAGGATTAAATCTGACCTGCAAGCCTTGCTCAACCATTTGACCAACAGAAACCAGATTCTTGGTGATATTCGGGACATGAAATACATCGGACAGGTATTTCTTTTTCCCATCCTGCATAGACAAATGAATTTTTCCAATCTGCACAATAGGATGTGCAGTATCATCACCAGTCTCCACAAATCCTGGTTTTTCCATTTTTCTTGCATCCTCCATCCATTCTGCATGGCCTGTCATGTGGTTTGATGCACCTGAGTCAACATACCATACATCATTGCTTTCTTCTACACTTGTCACATAATTGTTCATGTGCTGCACTATAAACAAGTGCTCATTTCTTTCATCACCCTGTCTACTAGAAGATGCATAATTCCCTTGTTGCAGTTTTCCATTCATGATGTCATTCTGCTTTTATAGCAGTCTTTAGCCATATGACCCATTTTACCACAGTAGTAGCATTCAACATTACTGTTTGCATTTTGGCCTCTTTGCCATCCACCACGACCTCTTTGGCTCCCCCTGCCTCTAGAGTTACCACTTCCTCCTCCATAGGACTGGTTTTCTTGAGTTTGCTGCATATTCTGATTTCTACCACGGCCTCCATATCGGCCTCCTCTACCTCTGCCTCTACCTCTTCCAGCATTTGAGTAGAAGACAACTTCTTTTGAAGTTCCTCTTGAAGAAGATGCACCACCATTTCTTTGCTCCTCAGAAATTAGAAGAGCAATCAACTCCTCAAAATCAAGAAATCTTTCATGGACGGAAATGGATGTTCGGAACTATGCATAATCCTTTCCTAGACCATTCAAGGTCACAGAAATTAAATCATCATCTTCCACTAGCGACCCAATGGAAGCAAGTGCATCTGCAATCTTCTTCACCTTCATGTGGTATTCATTGATGCTCATATTTTCTCTTTGCACATTATGCAACTCTTGCTTGAGCTGCATTTTCCTGGCTTGCGTATTTGTGCTATACATTTTTGACAAAGTATCCCATGCCTCCTTTGGCGTACTTGCATCATGAATATGCACAATCATAGAGTCTGAAATGTTGATAAACAGCCAATACATAACTTTCCTGGCTCTCTCATGCCATGCTTTAAATGCCTGCATTTGCTGTTGATTGGGAACATCAGGAAGAACTAGTTCTTCTTCATTTCCTGCAACAAATTCCCAATATCCTTTTTCCATAAGGAAATTCGTCATTCTAAACTTCCATGCTTGGAAGTTGTTATTGTCAAGCTTTTCAGTGACAATCTGTAAAAAAGAATCAGATGCCATTACAGAACACTACAAAAAATTCTGTCACTGCAAAAAACACAGCTTCACCCTCACAAAGGAAAATCTGCAAAACTGGTGAAAGTGGTATTTGACCACACAGTCACTTCCTAGTGACGATTTTGCATCAACAGGCAACAGGGATGATTCTATAACTCCCAATGTCTCTGCGCACAAGCATACGATGCAATTTCTACAGTAACTTTTCACCGACCTGTAGAACAATGGCTGCACAGCATAAAACTGGGCCTTTTCTTGAGTGCATGCAGAAAACTTCCGCCTCCAAAACAAGCCTTGAAATGGCCTCAAATAAAAAAAACAAGGTTGCTAAGGGCTAAAGGTCTTTCCCGCAACATATACTGCCCTCTTGCTTCACCGCGAAGGGCGTCTCAACCTGAGACAATGCACTCTTGCAATTTCCAACTGTGCTGCCTGCAAAGATCTGCTCCCAAAACAGAAAATGAAAGCAACACTGCTCCTCTTACCAGAACACTGCGAGCTTGGCTTGCTTTCTTGAGCTCCTTACCACAAACAAGGCTTTGATACCATGTTAAGATTGTGGGAGAGAAGGAAGGAGTCTCACTTGTAGCTTTCTTGCTTGCACAATGGGGGAATACACACAAGGGTGGAGGCTGAAAACAATTTTCCTCTTCTTAGTTGTGTAAGCCAAAAGAACTCTAGTACAAAGAAATAGAAGAACCCTATATATGGGTCTCAAACCAAACTCAACTAACTAAGGTGGCATACTAACTGAGCCACGAACTAGAGTAGATAAGGATAGCTATCATGTAGCTATTATTCATGGGCAGTGTACCAACCGCATCTGCAACTGACAAGTCAGTGACATAAATACACAATGGTCACCCTGGTGTATCACAAGTGGAGCTCGATATCTCAATAATTCTTCCCCACTCGACGCCATTACTACCCTCCCTCTTCCACGCCATTGCTATCCTTCCCTTCCATGTGGCTGCTACCACAGCGAGAGGTTTGCTAGAAGCTTCTTTCTTTTAGAAGCTTCTAAGGGGGGGGACTTCCTTAAACCCCCTTCCCATCGATCATCCACAAGCCCATCCCTAGTCCGGTAATTTGTTGAAAAGAATAGGAAGCTTATAAATCCCCCTTCCCACTCCATTCCCCATAAGCCCATTCCTAGCCCAGGATTTAAATTAGTCTCCATTTCCGCAAGGCCCTTCACAAGAACCCTTTCGTGAACCCCCTCTTTTTCCAAAATAAAGAACGCCCAAGCTCCAAACCCTAAGGCCTTCCATAAGCCAAATCCCGCAAGTCGATACTTCTGTCAAGGATCTGTAGTTCAAAGGGAATCTCCGAGTACGAGGGAGACGGGCAAAGATTTTTAAGGCTGCATACTAAGGCGAGGAATTGGTAGACTGCGAAGGCATACCAGAAGCCAAAATCACGTAGGCAATGGCCCCTAAAGAGTCACAAGGTGCACCTGCAAGAGGATCATCTCCTAGTATTCATGTGGATATCTCACCGAGCCCACAAGTCCAGGTTTTCTTCCTGTTTTTGATTTACGTAGAAGTATTGCAATTATGCATGGTTATTTCATGGAACTAGGATGCACTTATGCTTGTCAAATCCACCTAGCTAAATGCGATTGAGATAAATTGGCTATTTGAAATTTACTAGAAGTAACTCACGATATGAATGTTGTTCATTGGTACTTTCAATGGAATGAATGAAAAAAACATAAGGTGTCTATGCATTTTAGGACCTTATTAGCAATTTGCTTTATTGGTGCGTTTCAAAGTGATGGTCTAGAACGCCTATTGCCTAGCTTTACAAGGTTGAAATTATTAAAGCACACCTTTGATTAGGCATGGAAAAATTAAATCGCATGTCACATTTTTAGACAAAACTTCTTTGTAATGATTCATTAAGGAAATCGTTATCAACCGTAGGAAATAGCAAAGCATGGAAAAGATTCTAAGGGTTGCATGAAGTAGGTTAACTCTAGCCTCAATTGGCATGAATCTCATTTAACTACATAGTAGTTAGGAAAGGTTGCATAATGCACATTCATCGTACAAATAATTTCATTCATCAAGAGATGTGGTTAGGGAAAGGTTGCATGGTTCATTTAAGCATAAAATCTTAAAAGCTTAGTGGCATGAATCGTAAATGCATGTCCTAGTAGGATCAATGGAAGTTATGCCGAAATTTAACATGCACTTTGGTCTTAACAAGAAAAGTTAGGGTTTGTGAATCTAATTGTACATAGAGGCGATGAATCGTGTGCTTACGAGAATTGTGTCATAATGCAACCAGTTTTTCCCCTTTTAGATCAAGACAACATCTTTAGGAATGGTTCGTCCTTGTCGTAAGACAAGTAAACTGGATTACCTAAAACACCTAAACTGCAAAGGATTTGGCTAGGATGGTTAAATGGATACAATAAAATACTCCAAGTGCTAACTAGGGTTTAGCACATTGAGAACTTGACCTAGTTTCACACTTGTTGCCAAGTTGAAACCCTCATACCCAAAGGTCCTACCCACATTCACGGAATGTAGGGACAATTGGATGTGCTTGAAAGAAACGATCTAGGGTTTCTATCCAAGGATCACGCGATCAAATGTTGAAAATCGGATTGAGTTGGAACCCCTAGGACCAAACGTTGTCAGCCTAGTGCAATTGGGAATGGGTTGGATAAGAAGACACCCTAAACTATGCTTCTTGTCTAATCATGATTCGGTGACGAGAAGATGTCGTTCGATGGGTGAAATGATCCCATGGAATAGATGAGACACTTGTGCAACAAGTTGCAATGTCGCATGATCTTGTGGTTTGATCACAAGAGAGTTATCAATTCCTTGAAATGAGATTGGCAGATTCTTGCGCAAGTTTAACTTGTAAGAGGATGAGTACCCGTCCTGCTACAACACCTTTCTTGGGGGGAAAATTTTCCAAGATAAGGAAATTAGGTATTTGCTTGGAAGAAAAGGACCAATCAATAATTTGGAGCGACATGGTCGCCATGATTTACTATTAATAAAACCTAAGGTATTGGTTAAGTTGGGTTAATAGGGTACGGCCTTAACCCAAGGACAAAAGGGAGAATAGACAAACCCTTGAGGATCTTGCCAAGTCACAATTGATCCCGGATCGAATGCTAGATTCATTTGGTGAGAACGATTCACTCCTTAGCAGTTGGCCAAATAAACGACCACCGGAATTGATTGTGCTTGTAAGAGTTTAGAAAGCACTGTTTGCATTGTTTGCTCAAGGAACTAAAGAATGGAAATATATTTAATACTTCAGGTTGAAGGCCTGAAGGGAGAGGCAGCCTCAGTTACCCCCGACTGTCTGCCTAACCCTAACCAAGGGAAATGTTAGCCACGCTATGAACATGGACCAAACCCGTCATATGAGGTCTCTCTGTTGGGCACTACTTGGAGTAGGAGGACGCTTGGGTGGGAGGGGGGCTTTGGCCGTAAATCCCTCACTTTTTGGGCCCTGCACAAGAGGGCAATGTGACTTGGGATTGGATCTCGAGGCTCGCATACTAGTCTACGGGTAGAATCTTGTATTAATAATCCCTATGGATTGCTGGGTAGCCTTCGGGCGGATTATGGATAGCCTTCGGGTGGATTATGGATTAGCCTGTGGGATGGACTTTATGGATGTATTCCAAAGATAAATAAGATAACCTGTTGAAAAGGAACTTGTTTGACATTGTTTTTCTATGTCAAGTGCTAAGATTACATGAAGGAACCAGTGTCTAACGGGCTAATTAAGGAAGATGCTTGATGCATGTCCAACTAAATGTGGTAGGTAATTAGATAACTAAAGCAACCTTGAGGAAAGTGCGGTGGATGTGGCAATGGGTCCGTCCTACGGATGGTTGGTCCCGGTTGGCCGGGAACTTTTCTCAATTGTAATGGACAGCAAGGAGATCTTCTAAAGGGAAATGAATAGCAAGGGCATTGACCTAGAGTCTAGGTTACAATAATCCCAGTTTATGCTATTTTAGGGAAACACAATGGGACTATGCCTTATGGCAGAGAGGTCAAACCTTTCATCCCTCTCGTTTTCCATTCTCCGTGAACCGAGTGCAGCGTGAATCCGCTTCGGCCCTGGCATTTCTACGTAAAGTAGTTTGCTTGCGGTTCGACACTAGTTACTGTTTAGGAAAATGACCATTAGGGGAAACCCTAATTCTGGTTGGTCCTAAGTAGTGGAAACAGCCGAAATACTTTCGCTATGTGGCAGACGTGGAAAGTCCTAGAGAGCAAGGAGATCTTCTCAAGGGAAATGAATAGCAAGGGCGCTGACCTAGAGTCTAGGTTACAATAATCCCGGTTTATGCTATTTTAGGGGAACGGAATGGGACTATGCCTTATGGAAGAGAGGTGGAGTCTTGCATCCCTCTCATTTCCCATTCTCCTTGAACCAAGTGTAGCGTGAATCCGCTTTGGCCCTGGCATTTCTGCGTAAAGTAGTTCGCTTGGGGTTCGACGCTAGTTGCCGTTTAGGAAAATGACCATTAGGGGAAACCCTGATTCAGGTTGTTCCTAAGTGGGAACGACCGGAATACTTCTGCTACGTGGCAGACGCGGAAAGTCCTAGATCTTAAACCCCGTAACATTCCATGGGAGTGCCCGAAGGAGCTTTCTAGACTTTCTTTCCAATGGACTGCTAAGATGTGTCCTGAAAGGGAAGAGATGGACACGTTACAGTTGGTATCAGAGTGAACCAATGAAGGATTTGTTTTTATAGGAAATCTTAATAAGAAGAAGTAAAGCAAATGTTGCTATTAAGAACATTTTCTTACTTTCGATGCTGTCTTGCAGAATTATGAAGCATGGAACGAGTTCTTAGTGTTCTGAGTCATGTTTATGACCATGATGCACTCCTCAAATTATCGACAAAGGATTGATATGATGAACATCCTAGACCCTATTTATAATCCATCGCCTTTGTACATGGAATGGAGATGGATGGGTGACTTACGAATCTACTACATAGCTGCCCACCGGTTTGCGTACCTTCGAACCAACCTAAAGAGGATCAAGTGGTTAGAGGACCTGAAGATCGTAGCTGTTCATTTTTGTGGAGGCTCACGTAAACTCAACTTTACATATCGAAGGTCGAAGGGTTGAGCTGAACTCATATGTATACGAGAAAGTGACCCGCATAATCCTCGTCGACAGGATCAAGGTGTTTGGATGCTACGAGAAGAATGGGTACCAAAGGAAAGGATATCCTAATCTTCTGATGACTTATCGATTCCTGAAGATCCATGACCCAAAACCATACTATTATCTAGTTTCCGTAGCTAAATGTAACACAACATTATTCTTCCCGAACTAATGTAACAGTTGCTCTATCATCCCAAGAATTATTGTACTCCGAAAGGGTTATGCCCATATAAATAAAATAAGACTTATTTTTATCAATGTTTGTCTTGTCTATGAGAATGGATAAAAAGTTAAGTGGCTTGGTTTCTTGGCTGAAAGATGAGTTGGATATGAGATATAATCATAACGATTAGTGAGTTGTAACATTAAGAATTCTCTATCCAGGCACAACCCCAGCCTATAGATTCCCATTTCATCCTCTACATCAAGTATGGCTGTGATCTAGGAGAAGAAGTTTCTTCTCAAGCAAATCAAGCCGCTAGAATTTGACGGGAAAGGTAGGACTGTCCACGCGGATGCTGAGATTTGGATAGAGTCCATGGAAGATTACTTTGAAGCGGCCAGTACTACACTCGCCAACTAGGCTATGCTTGCCAAGCTGAAGATCACCGGCGAAGCTAGACTTTGGTGGAAGCAATGGTGCAGAGATCAAGGGATCTCAAAAGGATCTGTTACCTGGAAAAAGCTAAAGAAAGCTGTGCAAGGAAGATACTTACCACCTGCGTATCGCACATAGAAAATGAACGAGTTCTTCAAGCTAAAACAGTTGGGTCTCACTTTTGACACATACTACTCAAAATTCATCTCACTTCTGAAGTATGCGCCAGATGGATATGACACAGCAGGTGTCAAAATTTTGTGTTGGTTTAAAACCACCAGTGAATACTCGCCTTGAATCTATGCGCCCAATAGATCTACAAGATACACTCATTCGAGCTGCGTCCATAATTCAGGAGGTGTAGGCTAGGCCAAGAAGTAACAAAACTTGGTATTATAATGACCAGAACACAGGAGCATATAGGTCCCAAGTGAAGAGAGTTCAAGGTCAAAATCGGGGACAAAGAAAGAAAGCAAGGACCAATAATATCAATAACTTTGTCCTACCCAAAGCAATGGTCAAAATCTCTGTTGTTTCCACTGCAATGAGCTCGGTCATTTCAAAAAGGCAATGTCCCAAGCTTGGCGGAGGACATCGTCAAGCATCTTTCCAAGGAATTGGTCGTGGCCAGGGAGCCGCCACCCAAGGCAAAGGAAGAACCGCTTGTGTTGCCAACAGGAAAATGTGTGAAGAAGAAGATCCGACCATGGAAGCAAAGTTTGAAAGGGCGATAGTCCATGCCCCTCTTCACAAGAAAGGCCCGAATTGCTAGTTATCGGTGATTCAAACAGCATCGAACTATCAAGGTAAAGGTTTCAAAACCTTGATTGATTATGGCAGTACGTATTCCTTTATCTCACCAGCTTGTGCAAGAAGATTAGGAATAGCCACAGTAGAAGCACATACCTTGCTTGTGGAATTAGCAAATGGTCGTGAGGTCACTTGAACCAGGCAAACTGCTAAGGTGGAATTCTTTCTGGGAGGAAAGTCGACTTCGGTCAAAGTCAGAGTCATGAACCTAGGTATCCATGAGTGTTTACTCGGAATGGATTGGCTTAAACCTAAGGATGCCCACATTCATTGTGGAAAGGGCCAAGTTTCCTTTCGAAACTCTGAAGGGGAATTGGTCACAACTCAAGGAGAGGCTGGAAAGACGAAAACTAAATTGGCAAAAGCATCTTAGATCATAAAGGGAGTTAGAAAGGAACTACATGTCTACTTGATTAAGCTTAATAAGCTAGATCCAAAGCAGGAGCCTAGTAAAGAACCCTCATGGCTAAAGGAGTACGCAGACGTATTCCCTGAAGAGCTGACAGAACTCCCGTCTCAAAGAGAAGTGGTGCCAAGAGCTACGCCAATTGCAAGGAGGCCTTATAGGATGTCCATCGCGGAAGCAATTGAGCTGAAGGAACAACTCAAGCAAATATTAGATGAGGGCTACATCTGTCCTAGCAGTTGGCCATGGAGAGCTCCAGTGCTATTCCAGAAGAAGAAAGATGGAGCACTTCAACTGTGTATTAATTACAGAGGGTTGAATCAATCAACTATTAAGAAGAAGTACCCTATTCCTAGAATAGATGAGCTTCTTGATTGTCTTCAGGGTGCGAACATCTTCTCCAAGATTGATCTCTTGTCTGGTTACTATCAGATAAGGATCAAGGAAGAAGATATCCCAAATACGGCCTTCAACACAAGATATGGACGCTTTGAGTTTCTAGCTATGTCATTCGGGCTTACGAATGCACCTGCCACCTTCAACAGGTTAATGCACGATATCTTTAGGCCATAACTTGATGACTTCGTACTTGTCTTCTTAGACAACACCTTAGTCTATTCCAAATAGGAAGAAGATCATGAACCCCAGCTTCGGATTGTCCTTAAGACAATGAGGACACACAAGCTCTATGCTAAGATGAAGAAGTGTGCATTTTTCAAACGTTAGATTGAATATCTCAAATTCATCGTATGAGCACAAAGAATCTCAGTGGATCCGGCCAAAGTCAAAGATGTTGTAGAATGGCTGATACCAACAACTGTCAAAGAAATACGTAGTTTCCTTGGACCGACAGGATGGTATAGGGTCTTCATAAAAAACTATGCTTTGATTGCAGCACCTCTGACAGATCTACTGAAGAAGCAAACATCCATTACATGGTCAACTCCAAACAATCTAGCTTTGATAGATTAAAGCAAAGTTTGGTATCAGCACCTATCCTAAAACTTCAGGACCTCAGTAAGGAGTTTGAAGTAGTAACTGATGCTAGCACGCTTGCCTTAGGATGTGTGCTCATGCAAGAAGGCCTTCCTGTAGCATACTCTTCAAGAAAACTGAAGATCTATGAGAAGAATTATGCTACCCATGATCTAGAACTATTAGCTTTCATCCATGCTCTGAAGCTTTGGAGACACTACCTGTTGGGTAACAAGTTTACTCTAGTGACGGATCATAAAAGTCTCAAGTGGATCTTTACCCAAAATGAGCTCAATATGAGGCAACATTGGTGGATTGAAGTGCTGTAGGAGTATGATTTTGAAATCAAATACTGACCTAGAAAGGAGAATGTAGTTGTTGATGCACTCAGTCTCGCAAGGCACTCCTTAATTCTCTAATCTTGCAAATTCCATCAATAGCTAGATCTCTAGCCACAAAGGTATCCATGCCAAACAACCCAATACTTGAGATAGCTAGAGAAGAAGCATGCCATGATTCAGCCTATCAAAAGATGCTAAGGGAGATCCCTATCAAGGAACAGGACCAGAAGCTACAGGCTAAGTATTATGAATTCTCTATCAATAGTGGACTTGTATACTATAGAACGAGATTATGTATACCGACAAGCGAGTCACTCAAGTAGAAGATACTGTGGGAAGCTCATGATTCCCCTTTCTCAGGACATCTTGGCTATGCCAAGACTCTCAATGCAGTTGGAAAGAGCTACTATTGGGAGAGGCTTAAGGGTGACGTTCTCAAATATGTCACTGTGATGGACCTAAAAACGGGCCGGCACTGGCTCATGCACTAGCCGGACCTCGTCACTATGCACAAGACAACCCCTCGGCCTCGCGGCCAGGAGCGTCTATCAAAATCTCCGCCTTCCTACACATTGCGTTTGTAATACATTGTAGTCCAACTGATCCTAACCCAATATTACTCCTCAGAGGGAGTCCCTTTCACATAGCCAAAAGGCTCGAATCACATACACATGGGGTTCCTCCTACGGCTGAATGCCGTCAACCCTCTGCGACTCTCCTACACCTTGGGGATTGGCCCCTCGATGCGTCGCTCAACATTTAGACATTTCGCACAAACGTCGCTCAAGGTACCCAATAAGCGTGTCCAGGAATGTACCATTGTCCTTATTTGATTTCCCCTTTAGGATCCCATGACTAGCCTACAGCATGGGTATCTCACTGCCTCTCAACGTAGGTCATGTCCTCATAAACCAATTGCAATGCATGTCCAGGAGCTGATCACTGATACTTTTAAATTCTTTTTCATGCTCCATGCATTTGGTGGATGCCTAGTGCTCAAACATTTAGCAAAATAGTATCGTGCACAAGTGCAAAACATCCTTTTTATGGATCCTTTCTAACGATTGTGCTTCGTTGCAAGACCTAGCACCGAAGTGTTCTTCGTGCTACTAGGCCTTAATTTTAATTAATTCCTCGTCCTAAATGCTTATGCAATGGAAATCAGCAACTTTATCATTAATTGCAATAGTATTTAAACACTTCTCAACTACCCTGCCCTCCCCCGGTTTAGTATTGTTTCGTTGCATGTCATTTTACAGTTTTTTCCCATTATTTTTCATATAAAAAGCGGAAAACAACGAACTAAAACATGGAAACAAGGCTGATCTAAAGCAAATCTTCATGCCTCAGCCTTGTTATACATTCACGAACATTACTCATAATTTTCCCAATTTTCCGAAGCCCAAAATATAATTTTTCCCTATTTTCTAGGGTTTTTCCATCATTTTCTTACAAATTTCCCATTTTCTCCCATTTTTTAATTGCTAAAAATCAAGTTCAGTTTATGGGCTGTGGCCCTTAGTTCATTTCAGCAGAAACAGAAATTTTAGTAGGTGTGGATTAATTTATTGCATCATTTTTAGCCCAAAACCCTATTTTCCTTCATTTTTATGGTTTTTCGTGTCTCGGTTTTCTATTTTCTGCTATCCCATACATGTTTTTCTGATTTTTAAATGATGAACAGCTAGAAAACAACTCAAAGCACGACATACTCAAAACTCAATCCATATGAACACATTTTTATCAACCAAATTTGCATCAAAAGACAAATTTCTTTGTAAAAACAATTATTACCGTGTCTTACAGGTTTTTCATTAAATTTGGCACGTCCCACGATTGATTTCCAGCCATGAATTTTGCTTGGAATCAGCAATCTACAATGGTTTTGCATTGCTCTTTCATCCCGTCAAGAATCGACATCCATCCGGCCGTCCATCTCCATCCTATTCCTTCAAGCACGAACGGGGACTAAGAGGAGAGAGAGGGAGGAGAGAGAAAGACTGATTTTCTCTCTCTCTAACCAGTCCACCATTGCGGGAGCGGAGACCGGTGATTCGATCGGCACGATGTCTTGATCAGGCCTGAGTGTTCATAGCTATGGCTTGCTTGCAAGCCAGGAATCGATTAGGGGGGGGGGGGGCGTGATTTTTTCGGCGACTGTTTTTCAGCCGCCGCCCCCCCCCCCCCCCCCCCCCCATATCCACGATTTTTTGAAGGGGGGGGTGCCAAAGGTCACCCCCCCTCCCTTACACCTTTTGAGATTTCCCTTTTGGGCCCCCTCTTGGGCACCCCGGCCGGTTTCGGGCCATCTTCCGCATCCGGACTCCGAACTTCGATCTGAAAATTCCTGTGAGCTCGTCTCAACATCCTGGACAGGCCTGCAGCTTCATTGACTGGCACGGGCGCATGGAAAATTTATGAAAATTCACGGAGTGTCGCACGGGCGCCCGTCAAGCACTTAATGCTTAAAATCGTCCTAGGTCGAGCTGCCGCCTTCGTGGTTGAGCATTTTCCCCCGCATTTCCATATTTTTCTCCTATTTTTAGGCACGTTCCGGGGCCTAAAATCCATCCTTCATTGGCGACCATGGGATAGGACGACTCAGTCCGTTGAACCTACGAACATATCTGCACATAAACAACCATAGGAGCATCAAACTGCTACAAAACAAAAATGCAATAAAACACAGCACAATGCTCACCCTACCCCTGACAAAACCAAGGCATGAAATCCACGAGGAGTAGGCCTAGCATAATCTGCCAGAAAGCCTGAAGCTAGTCACTGACCCACTGCTCCAACACGGCCAAACTAAAAGAACTATCATGGAGGTTGCCTTAAGTGGTGGTCTGAACTGCCTACCTAACTAAGGACAACAAAACCAGGAGTTCCTCCTAGGCGAGGACCCCTATAGCCTGATCAAAAGATATATATATAATTTTTTTTAGCACACTTCAGCTTTTAGGTTTTTTATTTCCATACTCGGGCGTGTAAAAAGGAGGGAGCTGAGCGTAGTGACCCAAGGAGGACAGGGCATCGGCCTCAGGACCTGTCTCGGTACCCAAGGACCTACCAAGCCCTTGCGAGGCGACACGTAATCCTTTTCTGACGCTCACTTTTTTTTTCGCTCCAACCTTCCTTGTTTTAGTATTATTTTTCCAGCACGAAGCCATCCCTAGGAAGACAAGGTATCGGCCCCGGGTCTGACTCGTCCCCAGGAACCTACCAGGCCCTCGCAAGGCAATGAGCAACTGCTTATATATTGTCATTCCTATTCTTTTCTTTGATAGGGGTTAAAACCCCTTTTTACACACCTTCGTATCGATATTCATCTTTTAGGATATTCAGGATTTCTTGGCATCATTATGATTATCTTCTGGCAGGCTTCTCTAACTGCCTCACTACTAATAAGAACTCCTAGAACGGCTGCCGAGCAGGCTAGCAGAACAAAGCCATTAGGGCTTCCTTCTAAAACAGGTCTTTCGATGCCTGACAATGTCTTTACAAGAGGCAATGACTACTCCGACCTCCCTCAAACGTACTTAGCCTAAACCTGGGACTTCATGCCTTGGTTGCCGGTCCCCAACAAAATGTACCCCCTTGACAAGTACAAATACAAATATAACAGGAAAAAAAAAATACTCGTAAAGGAGAGGTATCACCTGGATTGGCCACAAGAAGTTTCCATCGATGCTGCGACAAAGGCTCCCTCCAAGCTTCACCAAAGTCTACGAACCATAAAATCTGTCTAGCACAACACTTAAAACAAAAACCCGATAAAACGCACCCGCACTAGACAGGGAAATGGCCCTCTTGGCCTAATGAAATCAAACACTTCACTACAAAACTGCATCGGCCCTCTTGGCCTAATGAAATCAGACACTGACTACGCATAACATCCACCTGGAAACAACCATGATAGACATCAAAGCATACCATTCCCAGGGGAACAGGGCTTGTAGCCCTAAACTAGGTGCATTAAATTATGACCTATCCCTCCTGCGTATATCGCAAGAGGTATTCGCATCACATGTCGTCGAATCAATCTGTGGGTCTAAGATAATAAAGGCAGATGAGTCTCGCTTACCCTTTGCATCACCGAAAGCAACCATCGTCTGCCAAAAAGGGCATGTTCAGAAAGCATACCCCACAAACGACCGGGTCCTGTCTCACCATCAATAGATATATCGGGACAAGGACCACAATTAAAGAAGAGGTCTTCTTCATATGCAAAATTAGCCAAAGAATCGGCAAACTGATTCCAACTCCGTGGAATCAGCTGAAAAGACACTCTATCAAATTCGTCTAGCAGGGCTACGGCAGTATGATGGTACATACAAAGGATGGGATTCCGTACCATGTATGTCCCATTGAGTTGATTTAAAACCAACTGAGAGTCCCCTTTCACCAACAACTGGCGGATACCACCCTTCTTTGCAATGTTCAAACCCATTATCAGGGCTTTGTATTCTGCCATATTATTGGTAAAATTCACCCCGAGATAAGCAGCTAACTTCATGACAATGCATCGTCGGGGGTCTCGGATGACAACTCCTACACTTCCTTTTTTGCATTGACCCCTGGACGCCCCATCAAAGTACAAGGTGTACATCCATAAAGGGTTTACATATCCCGCCATCCAGAACTCTACTCGTAATTATGGTAATCGAAATTCAGCATATTCAACGGGTGGACTGTAGGCTCCATCCCTCCATCATCATTGAATTCAACAGGGATACTCATCAATATTTGTAGGCAGTGATGGCAGAAGACCTTGATCTCCCAAATAAATGTCCCACCTTCTTGCTCAATCACCTTGTATCCTTTGCTCCACCAAATGAGCTTTCCCTGATGATACCTCTGTTCTAAATATGGGTGTTCTAAATAAGGGATCAGACGACCCATCAACCTCTATCATGATTTCCTTGCAGATGTTTGATCGATCTTGCCTAGGCCTGCAAGGCAGTCATAGCATTAGTGCAATCAGAAGTAATAAGGTTTAATCTTATTAAGATTAACCTTATTTTTAAATTCTATCCCCTCAAGGTCAGCTAACAACACTGTAGATTTATTCTTTCCTATCCTAACGATCCTATAGGGCCCATCCCATTTGGGCTCTAACTTGCCTGGAAATAATTCTCGTCGTGCGTCATAATATAGAACAAGCTGTCCTTTCTTGAAGGTGTATTTCTTGGCTTTGAGGTCGTGTAGCTGCTTCATTCGGCGCTTCGCCACTTCTTGGTGCAATAAGCTCTGCAACTTAAGCTCATCTAAATGTGCCAGTGTCGTCAAGCGCTCAAAAAGTGCGTCTTCATCACTCAAAGAATGATTGATGGCAAACCGAATAGTCGGCAGCTCAATCTCTAAAGGCAAGACACACTCCTCCCCATATACTAACTTGAACGGGGTATGGCCAGTGGCTCGTTTGAAGGTTGTATTATAGGCCCACACTGCCACGTATAACTTTTTATCCCAATCCCGTTTCTTTTCCGACACAATTTTAGACAGGATGCCCACAAGCTGCTTGTTGGTGCTTTCAACTTGCCCATTGGCTTGCGGATTATATGGGGTTGTCTTGTTATGCTTGATTCACCATATCTCTGTCAAACCTTTGATCACCTTATTCAGGAAATGGGTTCCGCGGTCCAATACTAATTCTTTCGGCGGACCAAACCGGCATATTATCTGCTCTAAAAGGAAACTAACAGTTTCTTTAGCATCATCTTTCCTTGTTGCACGTGCTTCTGACCACTTTGTGAAGTAGTCAGTTGCGACAATGATGTATCTCTTTTGCGTAGTCGATGACGGAGTAATAGGACCCACAAAGTCTATTCCCCACTTCTCAAATGGAAGTATCACCATAATAGGGGTGAGTGGTCGTTTCCTATTCTCTCGGCTATCATGTCGTTGGCAAATATCGCATCGCTTAACATACGCAAACGCATCCTGGAAGATGGCAGGCCACCAATAACCTGCTCTTAAAGCCTTTTGTGCTGTGAGCCGTCCAGCAAAATGGCCACAGCAAGCAGAATCATGGCACTCTTCCAAAATGAATGGCACCTCGTCAGGCATCACACACCGGCGATAGATGTCATCAACCCCTTGCCGATATAATGTACCTGCGATCAAGGCAAACTTTAACGCTTGCTGCTTAATTTTCCTTTTCTCAGCCTTAGATAATTCGGATCCCGCCTCTCCCGTTGATAAATAATGCGTTATTGCAGCATACCAGGAGGGAATAGATGCCGTGTCTATTTTAAATAACCACTCCATATCACTATCTTCAGCCACAGATTCTTTCGGCTCCCCAAAGTCCACAAGACATTCCACGATGCCTTGCAACCTTGGTGGCTTACTCTTGATTTCATAATCAAATTCCTGCAAAGTGATTAACCACTTCGCTAAATGATTAGGCGGCTGTAACTTATTCATCAATAGTCGAAGTCCCTCCGCCTTCGTATAAAGCACGACTTTCTCATAGAGAATGTAATGCCTGAACTTCTTGGTCCCAAAGACCATCGCTAGACATAATTTCTCCATGTAAGTATAATTGATTTCGGATACCCCCAGCTTCCGGCTGGCAAAAGCAATCGGGTGGTACCACTTCTCTTCCCAAATTTGGGCTAAACAGCAGCTGATACTATACATGGTGGCTGCCGAAAATACATAAAACACCTCACCTCTTTTAGGGGCTTTTAAAACGGGCGCTCTTGCTAGCTCTTGTTTCACGTCCTCGAATGCTACCTTACAAGGGTCACCCCATACAAACGAACAGCTAAAGGACAATAAATTTGTAAGCGGCAACGTTCTTTCTGCTAAGGCGTTGATGAATCTACGATAGTAACCAACCGAAGACAGAAAGCTATGAACCTCTTTCGGAGTGCGTGGTGGACCCATGGCAACTATAACTTTGACCTTCTCGGGGTCTGTCGCAATTCCTACCGAAGTGACCACATGACCCAACAATAGCCCATAAGGTACTCCAAAAACACACTTCCGTGGGTTTAGGGCGATGCAAAATTGTCTACAGCGCTCAAAGCATTTTCTCAAAATGATCAACTGCCTTTCTCTCACGGTGGCAGCCCCTAAGTCATCAATAAACACCTTCAACTCTTCAAGAGATATGTCACCGAATGTCTTATCTGTTGTTCGTTGCCACAAACCAGGGGCATTGCATAAACCAAAGGCCATCACATGGTACGCAAAAGTACCAAATACAGTAATGAAAGTTGTTTTCAACTTATCCTCTTCTGCAATTGCCATTTGGTTATATCCTGCAAAGCAATCCATAAACGAATATATCTCCCTACCCGCTAATTGATCCAAAATCTGGTCAATAAATGGCAATGGGTAATAGTCCTTAACTGTCTGCTTATTCAGCTCCCTAAAGTCTACACATAAACGGATCTGATTATTATTCTTCTTTCTAATCACAACTGGCAAACACCATTCCGTGTGTTGCACAGGAAAAATCAAACCCGCTTCTCGAAGCTTCTGTAACTCTTCAAACAGGCCGTCCCTCAATTCGAAAGACATACGCCTTACTTTCTGCCGTACAGGACGACTGCCCTCTTTCAACGGAATTGTATGAACAGCAAGACTAGGAGGAATGCCTCTCAACTCATCATAACTCCAGGCAAAGATATCACGGAATTCCTGGATCAAGGCCACATAGTCCTCCCTTTCTGTTGTACTGAGCATGGACCCTAATTTGATTGGCCGCGAATCATCAAGCGTACCAAGGTTTAGCTCGATAACATCTGCATCTCTTATACGATCTTGGCCCTCTATCGGCTCGTTCAAAGTGATCTGATAGATGTCCTCCGTGGTGGATCCCTCTTTGGACTCATCACTCGATGATGTCTCACTGGCAGATAAATCTTCTAATGTCTCCAATTCTGTAGAAGATAGAGGAGCTCTCTCACTCTGCGGGGACTCAGGATAAGCATCAACCACCACACGCTGGGCACCTCTGCCGAATATCAGTCGACCGGCGGGTATATCTACTTGGCAGTCCGCTTGCAAGATCCAAGGTCGTCCAAGTAATACTTGGTAACTTGGCCGCCCTGCAAAACGAATCACCCTAAAGTCCAACATGCATTCTACATTTGCAACAGTGACATGGACCTTAGTAATGCAGCCTTCCGGCTGTCTCAAACTATTATCTGCCATTCTGAGAATTGTGGAGGTATCTTTCTGAATCGCAAGACCCAACCTTTCCATCAGTTCAGAACTCATAATGTTAACAGATGATCCCGTGTCGACAATGGCATAATCTACTAATATCCCATCGACATAGGCTGCAACCCTTGGGCAATGCTTCTCAGCATGCTCAAACCAGTCATCACCAACTCGTTCAATACCCAAAGGTTCTACAATATACCCGGTACATAGGATCTTTCTAAATTCCTTGCGTACTCCTCGGGAAAGCTTAATAAGCTGTAAGAGGTTCACATCCGGCTTGACTTCGCAAAGAGAGCTCGCCAAATCGAATTCATGATAGTTTGATAGAGCTCGCTTTTCACACCAAACCATCCGCTCTTTAGGTCGCTGAACTGGCTTTATTGCCTCTTTCTTAACTTTCACCTTCTTCTTTGGTGGTTCCTTATCGGCTCTACTTTCTACGGGCTTCAAAGGTCCCCCTTCCATGGCAGGATCCAGAACTTGCGTTCCTTTGTCGCCTTGTTTAGGGTTTCCGTCGACAGGCTTATCCTTGTTGGCTTCTCTACCCTTTTGACCTCTTGTAAGGACAGCTCGCAGATTAGAGGTTTCAGCATCATTAACGTGTACAGCCTCAATCAAACTAACCCCGTTGCCACTTGGTAGCTCCTCTATTGTAGTCTTTGGTCGTTGAAGTATTTGTTTAGGCCCATTTTCTGGCTGGGAATCATTTCCTTGGGCACGATGATTAACAGGCCCTGGTTGCCGACTTCCTCGCTGGAGGGAACTGATCTTACTCCAGCAAGTAGCTGCTAAATGGCCAGATTTTCCACAAATGTTGCACTTAACATTTGGGCAATTCCTTGGATAGTGCTGCCCACCACACCATTTGCAACTAAACCTCGAAGGTGCACCCTCCTCTAGGTATCTACTTCCTATTAAATTTTTTTGTTTTTTAAGGAAGTTGAAATCAACGGCTATTTGTCGATACTGTTCCGTAATCATGTCGGTATAATGCTTCATCATGTCCTTAACCTCGCCAAGAACATTGGAAGAACTCGACTCATAGCCTTGGTCATTACCATGTCGTTCAATCGGCCTAACAATTCGATTAGGCACAGGTTGTTGAGTCACAGGCATGGTATTAGGATTGACCGCCTGGCCTCCACCACTTGAAGCCATTTGACTGCCCGTAGGCATCGACATGCCGGGGGGAGCTAGTAATAAAGGCACATTCTGCATCATGTTCCCTCTCCCATTAGGGTTAGCCATCGCTATCCCTTGACCACTACTGCCATTAGCTATTGCCATATTTCGGACAGGCTTGCAGCTTCACTGACTGGCACGGGCGCACAGAAAAATTATGAAAATTCACGGAGTGTCGCACGGGCGCCCGTCAAGCACTTAATGCTTAAAATCGTCCTAGGTCGAGCTGCCGTCTTCGTGGTTGAGCATTTTCCCCCGCATTTCCATATTTTTCTCCTATTTTTAGGAATGTTCCGGGGGCTAAGTTCATCCTTCACACTGAGTATTTGTCTTGTCAACGTATTAAGGCCAAACATGTCAAAATGCTAGGAAAGTTGCAACCACTTGACATTCCCCAAATGAAATGGGAATTCATCAGTATGGACTTTGTGGTTGGCCTACCCCAACTTTAGGGAGGATGCAACTCCATCATGGTTGTGGTTGACATGCTTACTAAGGTTGCACACCTTATTCCTATTAAGACAAACTATAAAGCCTCAAATATTGCAAGGTTATTTATCAAGGAGATATTCAAGCTACATGGGTTGCCGAGAAGAATCATTAGTGATCTTGATTCTCTCTTCACATCTCACTTCTGGAGAGCTATCTTTGAAGCCATTGGGACTCAACTCTGTTTTAGTACATCCTACCATCCCCAAACGGATGGCCAAACGGAGTGAGTCAATCAAGTCATCGAGGATATGCTAAGGGCACACTGCTACCGTGAACCAAAGGTGGATTCAATACTTGCCTTTGGTTGAATTTTCCTACAATCCTTCTTACCAACAAAGCATTCAGATGACCCCTTTCCAAGAATTGTATGGGCATGACTGTCGAAGTCCCCTAAGCTTCTCAAATATCCAACCTTGAGGGTTGAAGCTTGAAGGCAGATGCTGGAAGAGATGGCTGACCAAATGAAGTCAATAAAACAGGACATCCAAGTCACCAAGGATAGACAGAAGGCATACACGGATTTGAAGCGTCAAGATAGAACCTTTGAGGAAGGAGACATGGTCTTCATTCACGTACGGCCAAAGAAGAGTTCCCTATCCTTAGGAGATTGCAAGAAGCTAAGTCCAAGGTATTGTGGACCATACAAGATCCTCAAGTGCCTAGGACCCAATGCTTATAGACTGCAACTCCTTGAGAACCTAAAGGTCCATAATGTATTCCATATCAGCCTATTGAAAAGTATGTACCTAATCCTAGCCGTGTACTTGATGAAAAACAAGTTGTAATGCCTAGCAAAGGAGTCCTTGAGCTACGGCATGACAGGATCTTAGATGTTAGGGAGAAACAACTGAGATCTAGAACCTTGAGAGAATGCCTCGTCTAGTGGAAAGATTATCCTGAGGAGGATGCCACTTGGATGGATGAAAGCACTCTCAACCAACAATATCTCCAGTTATCTCGATTCCTCCAAGGGGGAGAGAATGTAATATTCCCATTTGAAAAATATTACTAAACCAACCTCCTACGCACTGTAAACTCGTGCAAAGATTATCTTCAGTGCTAGCAGTTAATCTATAACCACACGCAAGAAATGGAGAACTCCGTCTTGGCAAAGTAAGGCCAAAGATTCAAACCCACATAGCCGCGGGGAAACATCCTCTTGGGAGGAGGTTAAGAGAATAATTCTGCAATCAATTTTAAATTTTTTTATTATCCCTTCTCCCCCAGCCGATGCATGGCTGGAGAAGAGGAAGTGTGGTGGGATGGGCTAGTAGGGGATGCATGAGGAGGGGGAGGGGAAGAGAGCCATACAAAGGGCCACGTGGGGGGAGGTCCCCTCTCCCCCCTGGACTATCTAAACCCCCTACTGGGGAGGAAAGGGGGAGATTAGGAGGTGGTTGTTGTGCTGAAGGTCGAGTTCTACGTGGGAGGAGAGGGTATCTGAGCCACCGCCTCGCTGCAGAAGATCCGCCGCCAGTCGTGAAGGGCCGCCGGGCTAGGCTGACAGCCCCCGCCATCTCCCTGACGAGCAATTCTTCCCCACTCAACGCCATTACTATCATCCCTCTTCCACATCATTGCTATCATCCCCTTCCACGTGGCTGCTACGAGAGCCAAAGGCTTATTGGAAGCTTCTTTTTTTTAGAAGCTTCCAAAGGGGGGGGGCTTCCTTAAACCCCCTTTCCACTAGGTTCCCCAATAAGTGCATTCCTATACCCCGGGACTTTGAAGAAGAGAAGAGGAAGTCTATAAAGCCCCTTCCCACCAATCACCCACAAGCCCATCCCGGGACTTTGAAGAAGAGGAAGCTTATAAAGCCCCCTTCCCACCGATCACCCACAAGCCCATCCCTAGTCCGGGACTTTTTTGAAAAGAAGAGGAAGCTTATAAAGCCACCTTCCCACTCCATTCCCCATAAGCCCATTCCTAGCCCAGGCCTACTGAAAACAATTGCTATGCATATCCAGGAGCTGACTCTGATACTTTTAATTTCCTCTAAATGATCATGCAAAGAGGTGGATGCCTAGTGCTCAAACATTTTAAAACCCAGCAGCGTGCAAGTGCAAAACATCTCTTTCATGCTTTTCTTTCTAACCGCTTTGTGCTTCGTTGCAACACCTAGCACCGAAGTGATCTTCGTGCTACTAGGTTTTAATTTTTATCATTATTATTCCGTCCTAGATGCAATGCATATAAAATCAGCAAATTATTCCTCATGCTCAGCGGCATTTAACCATTTTTTCCACAACTCCACCCTTCCCCGTTGATAGTGCATCATTGCATTCATTTCTTTTAGGGTTTCCTTGTCATTTTATATGGAGAAAGGAAGGAAACACGCACTAAAACATATAAACAAGGCTGAACTGAAGCATAACTTCATGCCCCAGCCTTGCTATACATCAACAAACATAAATCCTATTTTTCTGTATTTTTCGTAGCCCCAAATGTATTTTTCCCCTATTTTCCATGGTGTTTTTATCATTTTCCCGCCATTTTTCCATTTTCTTGTAATTTTTAAATTGCTGAAAATTGAAACCAGTTTGTGGGCTGTGGCCCTTAGTTCATTTGCAACAAAATTGAAAGATTAGTTGATGTGTATCGACGGTTTTCCCCATTTATACGCCCAAAACCCTTGTTTTTCCCCATTTTTCATGCGTTTTCGGGTTTCTTGACATTATTTCGAGCCATGAAATGCATGTTTTTCATAATTTCTGGTTATAAACAGTAAGAACTCAGAAGAATCAGCAGCATAATCAAATCTTAGTCCATATGAACGGCATTCCATCAATCAAAAGCATAAAACACTAAATTTTCTTTGTAATTTTTTTAGTTTACCGCTTAAACGCGTGTTTCGGGTTTTGTGTCCATGGCTGTAGATTTGGAAAACAACAACCCTTCATGTCCAGCAACATCACAAATCACCATTCTCAGCCCGTGTAGCAATCCGGTCCATGCCGGACAAGCCTCCATCATTCTTTCTTCATTGCTCCTTCTTCCCACATGATCTTGCCTTTAGAAGAGAGAGAGGGAGGAGAGAGAAAGACTAGAATCAGAAATTCCAAACCAGGCCACCATTCCACGGGCGAAGGGCGGCGATATGATCAGCATACGGAGTGTAGGCAAGGGCCAATGTCAGATAGGGGGGTTGTTTGCAGGCAGGGAGGAGCATCTCCATCAACATGGCGCATTTTTCGGCGCCTGTTGATGGCGCCCTCTCTCCACGATTTTCTTCATCCATCCTCTCCCAAACTTTTCATGTGACATTTTAAGTTGGGCTCCCAAGGGTCATGCCCACTTGGCCAAACTCATGTCCACCTTTTCAAATCTTGACCGGTTTATGGCCTTTCCCCCGTCCGGACTCCGAATCGAGCTCTGAAAAATCCTGGGCGTCCGACTTAGCATCCCGCATTGGCCAATAGCTTGTGTCAACCCGCACGACTGTCTGAAAAATTATGAAAAATCACCAAGTGTCGCTCGGGCACCTTTAAAGCACTTTGGCGCTTAAAATCGTCCTAGATCGAGCCGCCGCCTTTGACAGTGAATATTTTTCCCTTGATCTTCATAATTTTTAGCTATTTTTAAGCACTTCCCGTCACCTAAATTCCGCTCTCATTGGCGACCACGGGATAGGGCGACTCAGCCCGTCGAATCCACGAACATATCTGCACATAAACAACCACAGAAGCATCAAACTGATACAAAACAATTATCATCATAAAACTCAGCACAATGCTCCCCCTACCCCTGGACAGAACCAAGGCATGACATCCACAAGGAGTAGGCCTAGCATCATCTAATAGAAGATCCGAAGTGAGTCACTAACCAGCTGCTCCAACACAGCCAAACTAAAAAGAACTGCCAAAGAGGTTGCCCTAAGTGGTAGTCTGAACTACTGACCAACTAAAGACAACGCAACTAGGAGCTCCTACAAGGCGAGGACTCCTATAGCCTGAGTAAAGGATAGTTTCTTTCAGTACATGTCTTCTTTTAGGATTTTTATTGGATGAACATACTTGGGCATGTAAAAAGGAGGGAGCTGAGCGTAGTGACCCAAGGAGAACAGGGCATCGGTCTCAGGACCTGTCTCGGCACCCAAGAACCTACCAAGCCCTCGCAAGGCGACACTGAATCCTTTTCTAACGCTCACTTTTATTTTCGCTCCAACCTTCCTGGTTTTGATATTATTTTTTCCAGCAAGAAGCCACCCCTAGGAAGACAAGGTATCGGCCCCGGGTCTGACTCGTCCCCAGGAACCTACCAGACCTTCGCAAGGCAATGATCAACTGCTTATATATTTTCATTTCTTTTCTTTGCATTGATAGGGGTTAGAACCCCTTTTTACACACCTTCGTATTTATATTCATCTTTTAGGATATTCAGGATTTCTTGGCATCATTATTAGTATCGCCTAGCAGGCTTCTCTAACTGCCTCACTACTAACAAGAACTCCTAGAACGGCTGCCTAGCAGGTTAGCAGAACAGAGCCACTAGGACTTCCTTCTAAAACAGATCTTTCAATGTCTAACAATGTCTTTACAGGAGGCAATGACTACTCCGACCTCCCTCAAACATACGTAGCCTAAACCTGGGACTTCATGCCTTGGTTGCCGGTCCCCAAAAAAAATAGATCCCCTCGACAAGTACACATACACATATAACATGAAAGAAAGGTACTCGTAAAGGAGAAATATCACCTGGAGTGGCCACAAGAAGCTTCCATCGCAGCAAAGGCTCCTCCAGGCTCCACAAAATTCCACAACCCGCGAAAACCTGTCCAGCACAACACTAAACAAAAACCCAATTAAACGCACCCGCACTAGACAGGGAAATGGCCCTCTTGGCCTAATGAAATCAGACATGACTTTGCTACAAAACTGAATCGGCCCTCTTGGCCTAATGAAATCAAACAATACTATGCAGAACATCCACCTGGAAACAATTATGATAGACATCAAAGCATACTATTCCCAGGGGAACAGGGCTTGTAGCCCTAAACTAGGTGCATTAAATTATGACCTATCCCTCCTGCGTATATCGCAAGAGGTGTTCGCATCACATGTCGTCTAATCAGTCTATGAGTCTGAGATAATAAAGGTAGATGAGTCTCACTTACCCTCTGCATCACCCAAATCAACCATCGTCTGCCAAAGAGGGCATGTTCAGAAAGCATACCCCACAAACGACCAGGTCCTGTATCACCATCAATAGATATATCGTGACAAGGGCCACAATTAAAGAAGAGGTCCTCTTCATACGCAAGATTAGCCAATGAATCGGCAAACTGATTCCAATTCCGTGGAATCAGCTGAAAAGACACTCTCTCAAATTCATCTAGCAGGGCTATGGCAGTGTGATGGTACATACAAAGGATGGGGTTTCGCACCATGTACGTCCCATTGAGTTGATTTAAAACCAACTGAGAGTCCCCTTTTATCAACAACTGGCGGATACCACCCTTCTTCGCAATATTCAAACCCATAATCAGGGCTTTGTATTCTGCCATATTATTGGTAAAATTCGCCCCGAGATAAGCGGCTAACTTCATGACAATGCGTCGTCGGGGGTCTCGGATGACAACTCCTACACTTCCTTTTTTGCATGCACCCCTGGACGCCCCATCAAAGTACAAGGTGTACGTCCATAAAGGGTTTACATATCCTGCCATCCTGAACTCTACTCGTAATTATGGTAATCGAAATTCAGCATATTCAACGGGTGGACTGTAGGCTCCATCCCTCCATCATCATTGAATTCAACAGGGATGCTCGTCAAAAGTTGTAGGCAATGATGGCAGAAGACCTTGATTTCCCAAATAAATGTCCCGCCTTCTTGCTCAATCACCTTGTATCCTTTGCTCCACCAAATGAGCTTTCCCTGATGATATCTCTGTTCCAAATATGGGTGTTCTAAATAAGGGATCAGACGACCCATCAACCTCTATCACGATCTCCTTGCAGATGTGTGATCGATCTTTCCTAGACCTGCAAGGCAGTCATAGCATTAGTGCAATCAGAAGTAATAAGGTTTAATCTTATTAAGATTAACCTTATTTTTAAATTCTATCCCCTCAAGGTCAGCTAACAACACTGTAGATTTATTCTTTCCTATCCTAACGATCTTATAGGGCCCATCCCATTTGGGTTCTAGCTTGCCTAGGAATAATTCACGTCGTGCGTCATAATACAGAACAAGCTGTCCTTTCTTGAAGGTGTATTTCTTGGCTTTGAGGTCGTGTAGCTTCTTCATTCGGCGCTTCGCCACTTCTTGGTGCAATAAGCTCTGCAGCTTAAGCTCATCTAAATGTGCCAGTGTCGTCAAGCGCTCAAAAAGAGCGTCTTCATCGCTCAAAGAATGATTGATGGCAAACCGAATAGTCGGCAGCTCAATTTCTAAAGGCAAGACACACTCCTCCCCATATACTAACTTGAACGGGGTATGGCCAGTGGCTCGTTTGAAGGTCGTATTATAGGCCCACACGGCCACGTATAACTTTTTATCCCAATCCCGTTTCTTTTCCGACACAATTTTGGACAGGATGCCCACAAGCTGCTTGTTGGTGCTTTCGACTTGCCCATTGGCTTGCGGATTATATGGGGTTGTCTTGTTATGCTTGATGTTCCACAACTCTGTCAAACCTTTGATCACCTTATTTAGGAAATGAGTTCCGCGGTCCGACACTAATTCTTTCGGTGGACCAAACCGGCATATTATCTGCTCTAAAAGGAAACTAGCAGTTTCTTTAGCATCATCTTTCCTTGTTGCACGTGCTTCTGACCACTTTGTGAAGTAGTCAGTTGCTACAATGATGTATCGCTTTTGCGTAGTCGACGACGGAGTAATAGGACCCACAAAATCTATTCCCCACTTCTCAAATGGAAGTATCGCCATAATAGGGTTGAGTGGTCGTTTCCTATTCTCTCGACTATCATGTCGTTGGCAAATATCGCATCGCTTAACATACGCAAACGCATCCTGGAAGATGGCAGGCCACCAATAACCTGCTCTTAAAGCCTTTTGTGCTGTAAGCCGTCCAGCAAAATGGCCACCGCAAGCAGAATCATGGCACTCTTCCAAAATGAATGGCACCTCGTCAGGCGTCACACATCGGCGATAGATATCATCAACCCCTTGCCGATATAATGTACCTGCGATCAAGGCAAACTTTAACGCTTGCTGCTTAATTTTCCTTTTCTCAGCCTTAGATAGTTCGGATCCCGCCTCTCCCGTTGATAAATAATGCGTTATTGCAGCATACCAGGAGGGAATAGATGTCGTATCTATTTTAAATATCATCTCCATGTCACTACCTTCAGCCACAGATTCTTTCGGCTCCCCAAAGTCCACTAGACATTCCACGATGCCTTGCAACCTTGGTGGCTTACTCTTGATTTCATAATCAAATTCCTGCAAAGTGATCAACCACTTCGCCAGACGATCAGGCGGCTGTAGCTTATTCAGCAACAATCGAAGTCCCTCCGCCTTCGTATAAAGCACGACTTTCTCATAGAGAATGTAATGCCTAAACTTCTTGGTCCCAAAGACCATCGCTAGACACAGCTTCTCCATGTAGGTGTAATTGATTTCGGATACCCCCAGCTTCCGACTAGCAAAAGCAATCGGGTGGTACCACTTCTCTTCCCAAATTTGGGCTAAACAGCAGCTGATACTATACATGGTGGCTGCTGAGAATATATAGAACACCTCACCTCTTTTAGGTGCTTTTAAAACGGGCGCTCTTGCTAGCTCTTGTTTCACATCCTCGAATGCTACCTTACAAGGGTCACCCCATACAAACGAACAGCTAAAGGACAATAAATTTGTAAGCGGCAACGTTCTTTCTGCTAAGGCGTTAATGAATCTACGGTAGTAACCAACCGAAGACAGAAAGCTATGAACTTCTTTCGGAGTGCGTGGTGGACCCATGGCAACTATAACTTTGACCTTCTCGGGGTCTGTCGCAATTCCTACCGAACTGACCACATGACCCAGCAATAGCCCATAAGGTACTCCAAAAGCACACTTCCGTGGGTTTAGGGCGATGCAAAATTGTCTACAGCGCTCAAAGCATTTTCTCAAAATGATCAACTGCCTTTCTCTCACGGTGGCGGCCCCTAAGTCATCAATAAACACCCTCAACTCTTCAGGGGATATGTCACGGAATGTCTTATCGGCTGTACGTTGCCACGAACCAGGTGCATTGCATAAACCAAAGGCCATCACGTGGTAAGCAAAAGTTCCAAATACAGTAATAAAAGTTGTTTTCAACTTGTCCTCTTCTGCAATTGCCATTTGGTTGTATCCTGCAAAGCAATCCATAAACGAATATATCTCCCTACCCGCTAATTGATCCAAAATCTGGTCAATAAATGGCAATGGGTAGTAGTCCTTAACTGTCTGCTTATTCAGCTCCCTAAAGTCTACACATAAACGGATCTGATTATTCTTCTTCTTTCTAATCACAACTGGCGAACACCATTCCGTGTGTTGTACAGGGAAAATCAAACCCGCTTTTCGAAGCTTCTCTAACTCCTCAAACAGCCCGTCCCTCAATTCGAAAGGCATACGCCTTACTTTCTGCCGTACAGGACGACTGCCCTCTTTCAACGGAATTGTATGAACAGCAAGACTAGGAGGAATGCCTCTCAACTCATCATAACTCCAGGCAAAGATATCACGGAATTCCTGGATCAAGGCCACATAGTCCTCCCTTTCTGCTGTGCTGAGCATAGAGCCTAATTTGATTGGCCGCGAATCATCAGGCGTACCAAGGTCTAGCTCGATAACATCTGCATCTCTTATACGATCTTGGGCCTCTATCGGCTCATTCAAAGTGATCTGATAGATGTCCTCCGTGGTGGATCCCTCTTTGGACTCATCACTCGATGATGTCTCACTGCCAGATAAATCTTCTAATGTCTCCAATTCTGTAGAAGATAGAGGAGGTCTTTCACTCTGCGGGGACTCAGGATAAGCATCAACCACCACACGCTGAGCACCTCTGCCGAATAACAATCGACCGGCGGGTATATCCACTTGGCAATCCGCTTGCAAGATCCAAGGTCGTCCAAGTAATACTTGGTAACTTGGCCGCCCTGCAAAACGAATCACCCTAAAGTCCAACATGCATTCTACATTTGCAACAGTGACATGGACCTTAGTAATGCAGCCTTCCGGCTGTCTCAAACTATCATCTGCCATTCTGAGAATTGTGGAAGTATCTTTCTGAATCGCAAGACCTAACCTTTCCATCAGTTCAGAACTCATAATGTTAACAGATGATCCCGTGTCGACAATAGCATAATCTACTAATATCCCATCGACATAGGCTGCAACCCTTGGGCAATGCTTCTCAGCATGCTCGAACCAGTCATCACCAACTCGCGCAATACCCAAAGGTTCTACGATATACCCGGTACGTAGGATCTTTCTAAATTCCCTTCGTACTCCTGGGGAAAGCTTAATAAGCTGCAAAAGGTTCACATCCGGCTTGACTTCGCAAAGAGAGCTCGCCAAATCGAATTCATGATAGTTCGATAGAGCTCGCTTTTCACGCCAAACCATCCGCTCTTTAGGTCGCTGAGCTGGCTTTATTGCCTCTTTCTTAACTTTCACCTTCTTCTTTGGTGCTTCCTTATCGGCTTTACTCTCTACGGGCTTCAAAGGTCCCCCTTCTAGGGCAGGATCCAAAACTTGCGTTCCTTTGTCGCCTTGTTTAGGGTTTCCGTCGATAGGCTTATCCATGTCGGCTTCTCTACCCTTTTTACCTCTTGTAAGAACAGCTCGTAGATTAGAGGTTTCAGCATCATTAACGCGTACAGCCTCAATCAAACTAACCCCACTACCACTTGGTAGCTCCTCCACTGTAGTCTTTGGTCGTTGAAGTATTTGTTTAGGCCCATTTTCTGGCTGGGAGTCATTTCCTTGGGCACGATGATTAACAGGCCCTGGTTGCCGACTTCCTCGCTGGAGGGAACTGATCTTACTCCAGCAAGTAGCTGCTAAATGGCCGGATTTTCCACAAATGTCGCACTTAACATTTGGGCAATTTCTTGGATAGTGCTGCCCACCACACCATTTGCAACTAAACCTCGAAGGTGCACCCTCCTCCGGGTATCTACTTCCTATCAAATTTTGTTGTTTTTTAAGGAAGTTGACATCAACGGCTATTTGTCGATACTGCTCCGTAATCATGTCGGTATAATGCTTCATCATGTCCTTAACCTCGCCAAGAACATTGGAAGAACTCGACTCATAGCCTTGGTCATTACCATGTCGTTCAATCGGCCTAACAATTCGATTAGGCACAGGCTGTTGAGCTACAGGCATGGTGTTAGAATTGACCGCCTGGCCTCCACTACTTGGAGCCATTTGACTGCCCGTAGGCATCGACATGCTAGGGGGAGCTGGTAATAAAGGCACATTCTGCATCATGTTCCCTCTCCCATTAGGATTAGCCATCGCTATCCCTTGGCCACTACTGCCATTGGCTATTGCCATATTGTTTCCCAATACTAAACCCATGTTCGAATTGCCTCTAGAAGCATAGGCTGCTTGTAGTCGGGATTCCACCTCTTGTGCTCGTGTAATGGCAGTATCTATATCCCCCAAGGGGACACTACTCAACTGCAATTGGATGTTAAATTCCAAACCATGTAGGAAATATTGCAATTGGGCAGCTGCGGGGATAGGAATAGAGGTGTCCAACTTACGGAAGACCTCTTTTATCTTCTTCGCATAAGCACGAATATCCTCGTGTGGATCTTGGCGGGTCACGTTGAGTACACGCAACCAATATTGCCCACCCCTTTCAGGGGCAAACTCCCTTCGAAAAGCTCCATAAAATGCATCAATGTTCAATATGGTTCCGGCTTCTAAACCATGATACCATATAGCAGCTCTTCCTTTGAGAGTCATGTTGAAGAACATCATTAAATGTCCTTCCTCTTGAATGCGACAGTTGAACATCAACTTTTGAAACTCCCTAATGTGGAGTTCCGCATCTTCCTCAACTAGCCCATTAAAAATGGGTAGCGGGTAACCTAGAGCCGGCAAATCCGTCGTTCCTGCTGGAATTGCAATAGGCTGCGCCATGACGCGGATTGGATTTGCACTAGGAATAAAGACCGGTGGGGTTACACCTCCCGTACTTGACGTGGATTGGCTTATAGAAGGAAGGGGAGCACTAGAGCTTCCACCTTCTCCTAACTTACTGCTTGGGGTCCTAAGACCACTAGATCCACTCCCTCGTAAGGGTTCAGCACCGCTACGCTTAGGGGAATATCTCCTAAAAATTTCAGCACGTCGCCTAGCTCTTTCGTCTCTTTCTTGCCTTTGGATTTCTGCTAGACGATGCTTATCAATAAATAACGGGTCAAGCTCAGTATCCTCTGGCATAAACTGCTAGTTGGTCCTTAAACAACCAGGATTCGAGAACCGCCACTTTTAAGCAGCTCCCGGCAGACGCACCACTGATGGACCTAAAAACGGGCCGGCACTGGCTCATGCACTAGCCGGACCTCGTCACTATGCACAAGACAACCCCTCGGCCTCGCGGCCAGGAGCGTCTATCAAAATCTCTGCCTTCCTAAACATTGCGTTTGTAATACGTTGTAGTCCAACTGATCCTAACCCAATATTGCTCCTCAGAGGGAGTCCCTTTCACATAGCCAAAAGGCTCGAATCACATACACATATGGGGTTCCTCCTACGGCTGAATGCCGTCAACCCTCTGCGACTCTCCTACACCTCGGGGATTGGCCCCTCGATGCGTCGCTCAACATTTAAACATTTCGCACAAACGTCGCTCAAGGTACCAAATAAACGTATCCAGGAATGTACCATTTCCCTCACTTGCTGTCCCCTATAACCCTCGTCTATCCTACAGCATAGGAACCTCACGCTCTCAACGGTGGGTCACAGGCCTACTGAAAACAATTGCTATGCATATCCAGGAGCTGACTCTGATACTTTTAATTTCCTCTAAATGATCATGCAAAGAGGTGGATGCCTAGTGCTCAAACATTTTAAAACCCAGCAGCGTGCAAGTGCAAAACATCTCTTTCATGCTTTTCTTTCTAACCGCTTTGTGCTTCGTTGCAACACCTAGCACCGAAGTGATCTTCGTGCTACTAGGTTTTAATTTTTATCATTATTATTCCGTCCTAGATGCAATGCATATAAAATCAGCAAATTATTCCTCATGCTCAGCGGCATTTAACCATTTTTTCCACAACTCCACCCTTCCCCGTTGATAGTGCATCATTGCATTCATTTCTTTTAGGGTTTCCTTGTCATTTTATATGGAGAAAGGAAGGAAACACGCACTAAAACATATAAACAAGGCTGAACTGAAGCATAACTTCATGCCCCAGCCTTGCTATACATCAACAAACATAAATCCTATTTTTCTGTATTTTTCGTAGCCCCAAATGTATTTTTCCCCTATTTTCCATGGTGTTTTTATCATTTTCCCGCCATTTTTCCATTTTCTTGTAATTTTTAAATTGCTGAAAATTGAAACCAGTTTGTGGGCTGTGGCCCTTAGTTCATTTGCAACAAAATTGAAAGATTAGTTGATGTGTATCGACGGTTTTCCCCATTTATACGCCCAAAACCCTTGTTTTTCCCCATTTTTCATGCGTTTTCGGGTTTCTTGACATTATTTCGAGCCATGAAATGCATGTTTTTCATAATTTCTGGTTATAAACAGTAAGAACTCAGAAGAATCAGCAGCATAATCAAATCTTAGTCCATATGAACGGCATTCCATCAATCAAAAGCATAAAACACTAAATTTTCTTTGTAATTTTTTTAGTTTACCGCTTAAACGCGTGTTTCGGGTTTTGTGTCCATGGCTGTAGATTTGGAAAACAACAACCCTTCATGTCCAGCAACATCACAAATCACCATTCTCAGCCCGTGTAGCAATCCGGTCCATGCCGGACAAGCCTCCATCATTCTTTCTTCATTGCTCCTTCTTCCCACATGATCTTGCCTTTAGAAGAGAGAGAGGGAGGAGAGAGAAAGACTAGAATCAGAAATTCCAAACCAGGCCACCATTCCACGGGCGAAGGGCGGCGATATGATCAGCATACGGAGTGTAGGCAAGGGCCAATGTCAGATAGGGGGGTTGTTTGCAGGCAGGGAGGAGCATCTCCATCAACATGGCGCATTTTTCGGCGCCTGTTGATGGCGCCCTCTCTCCACGATTTTCTTCATCCATCCTCTCCCAAACTTTTCATGTGACATTTTAAGTTGGGCTCCCAAGGGTCATGCCCACTTGGCCAAACTCATGTCCACCTTTTCAAATCTTGACCGGTTTATGGCCTTTCCCCCGTCCGGACTCCGAATCGAGCTCTGAAAAATCCTGGGCGTCCGACTTAGCATCCCGCATTGGCCAATAGCTTGTGTCAACCCGCACGACTGTCTGAAAAATTATGAAAAATCACCAAGTGTCGCTCGGGCACCTTTAAAGCACTTTGGCGCTTAAAATCGTCCTAGATCGAGCCGCCGCCTTTGACAGTGAATATTTTTCCCTTGATCTTCATAATTTTTAGCTATTTTTAAGCACTTCCCGTCACCTAAATTCCGCTCTCATGAAGGGCCGCCGGGCTAGGCTGACAGCCCCCGCCATCTCCCTGACGAGCAATTCTTCCCCACTCAACGCCATTACTATCATCCCTCTTCCACATCATTGCTATCATCCCCTTCCACGTGGCTGCTACGAGAGCCAAAGGCTTATTGGAAGCTTCTTTTTTTTAGAAGCTTCCAAAGGGGGGGGCTTCCTTAAACCCCCTTTCCACTAGGTTCCCCAATAAGTGCATTCCTATACCCCGGGACTTTGAAGAAGAGAAGAGGAAGTCTATAAAGCCCCTTCCCACCAATCACCCACAAGCCCATCCCGGGACTTTGAAGAAGAGGAAGCTTATAAAGCCCCCTTCCCACCGATCACCCACAAGCCCATCCCTAGTCCGGGACTTTTTTGAAAAGAAGAGGAAGCTTATAAAGCCACCTTCCCACTCCATTCCCCATAAGCCCATTCCTAGCCGGGGTTTAAAGTCTCCATTTTTGCAAGGCGCTTCACAAGAACCCTTTCATGAACCCCCTCTTTTTCCGAAATAAAGAAGGCCCAAGCTCCAAACCCTAAGGCCTTCCATAAGACAAATCCCGCAAGTCGATACTTCTGTCAAGGATCCGTACTTCAAAGGGAATCTCTGAGTACGAGGGAGATGGGCAAAGATTTTTAAGGTTGCATACCAAGGTGAGTAATTGGTAGACCGCGAAGGCATACCAGAAGCCAAAATCACGTCTATAATGGCCCCTAAAAAGTCACAAGGCGTGCCTGCAGCAGGAGGATCATCTCCTAGTATTCATGTGGATATCTCACCGAGCCCACAAGTCCAGGTTTTCTTCCTATTTTTGATTTACGTAGAAGTATTGCAATTATGCATGGTTATTTCATGGAACTAGGATGCACTTATGCTTGTCAAATCCACCTAGCTGAATGCGATTGAAATAAATTGGCTATTTGAAATTTACTAGAAGTAACTCACGATATGAAGATTGGTCATTGGTACTTTCAATGGAATGAATGAAAATAACATAAGGTGTCTATGCATTTTAGGACCTTATTAGCAAGTTGCTTTATTGGTGCATTTCAAAGTGAGAGTCTAGAATGCCTATTGCCTAGTTTTACAAGGTCGAAATTATTAAAGTACACCTTTGATTACACATGGAAAGATTAAATCGCATGTCACAGTTTTAGACAAATCTTCTTTGTAATGATTCATTAAGGAAGTCATTATCAATCGTAGGAAATAGCAAAGCATGGAAAAGATTCTAAGGGTTGCATGAAGTAGGTTAACTCTAGCTTCAATTGGAATGAATCTCATTTAACTACGTAGTAGTTAGGAAAGGTTGCATAATGCACATTCATCGTACGAATAATTTCATTCATCAAGAGATGTGGTTAGAGAAAGGCTGCATGGTTCATTTAAGCACAAAATCTTAAAAGCTTAGTGGCATGAATCTTGAATGCATGTCCTAGTAGGATCAATGGAAGTTATGCCGAAATTTAACATGCGCTTTGGTCTTAAAAAGAAAAGTTAGGGTTTGTGAATCTAATCGTACATAGAGGCAATGAATCGTGTGCTTACGAGAATTGTGTTGTAATGCAACTAGTTTTTCCCCTTTTAGATCAAGACAAAATCTTTAGGAATGGTTCGTGCTTGTCATAAGACAAGTTAAATGGATTACCTAAAACACCTAAACCGTAAAGGATTCGCTTAGGATGGTTAAATGGATAGAATAAAATCCTCCAAGTGCTAACTAGGGTTTAGCACGTTGAGGACTTGACCTAGTTTCGCACTTATTGCCAAGTCGAAACCCTCATACCCAAAGGTCCTACCCACATTCACGAAATGCAGGGACAATTGGATGCACTTGCAAGAAACGATCTAGGGTTTCTATCCTAAGGATCACTCGATCAAATGTTGAAACTCGGATTGAGTTGGAACCCTTAGGACAAATGTTGTCGGCCTAGTGCAATTGGGAATGGGTTGGATAAAAAGACACCCTAAACCCTGCTTCTTGTCTAATAATGATTCCGTGACCAGAAGACGCCATTGGATGAGTGAAATGATCCCATGGAATAGATGCGACACTTGTGCAACAAGTTGCAACGTCGCATGATCTTGTGGTTTGATCACAAGAGAGTTGTCAATTCCTTGAAATGAGATTGGTAGATTCTTGTGCAAGTTTAACTTGCAAGAGGATGAGTAGCCATCCTACTACAACACCTTTATTGGGGTGAAAATTTTCCAAGATAAGGGAATTAGGTATTTTCTTGGAAGCAAAGGACCAATCAATAATCTGGAGCAACATGATCGCCATGATTTACTATTAATAAAACCTAAGGTATTGGTTAGTTGGGTTAATAGGGTATGGCCTTAACCCAAGGACAAAAGGGAGAATAGACAATCCCTTGGGGATCTTGCCAAGTTGCAATTGATCCTGAATTGAATGCTAGATGCATTCGGTGAGAAGGATTCACTCCTTAGCAGTTAGCGAAATAAACGACCAGTGGAATTGATTATGCTTGTAGCAGTTTAGAAAGCACTGTTTTCATTGTTTACTCAAGGAACTAAAGGATGGAAAGATATTTAATGGTTTAGGTTGAAGGCCTGAAGGGAGAGGCAGCCTCAGTTACCCCCGACTGTCCGCTTGACCCTAACCAAGGGGGTTGTTAGCCGCGTCGGAAACATGGACCAAACCCACTGCGTGAGATGTTTCTGTTGGGCACTACTTGGAGCAGGAGGATGCTTGGGTGCCACGGGGTTTTGGCCGTAAATCCCTCGCCTTACGGGCCCTGCACAAGAGGCCAACGTGACTGTGGATTGGATCTGGTGGCCCACATACTAGTCTATGGGCAAAATCTTGGATTAGTGATCCCTGTGGACTGCTGGATAGCCTTTGGGCAGATTATGGATAGCCTTCGAGCGGATTATGGATTAGCCTGCGAGCTGGAATTTATGGATGTATTCCAAAGATAAACAAGATAACCTATTGAAAAGGAACTTGTTTGACATTGTTTTTCTATGTCAAGTGCTAAGATTATTTGAAGGAACTAGTGTCTAACGGGCTAATTAAGGAAGCTGCTTGATGCATATTGTCCAACTAAATGTGGTAGGTAATTAGACAACTAAAGCAACCTTGGCAACCTTGAGGAAAGTGTGGTGGATGTGGCCATGGATCCGTCCTACGGATGGGTGGTTGCGGTTGGCCGGAAACTTTTCTCAATCATAATGGACAGCAAGGAGATCTTTTCAAGGGAAATGATATAGCAAGGGTGCTGACCTAGAGTCTAGGTTACAATAATCCCGGTTTATGCTATTTTAGGGGAACAAAATGGGACTATGCCTTATGGTAGAGAGGTCGAGCCTTGCATCCCTCTCGTTTCCCATTCTCCTTGAACCAAATGCAGCGTGAATCCGCTTCGGCCTTGGCATTTCTATGTAAAGTAGTTCACTTGGGGTTCAACGCTAGTTGCCGGTTAGGAAAATGACCATTAGGGGAAACCCTGATTTAGGTTGGTCCTAAGTGGGAACGGCCAGAATACTTCCACTACGTGGCAGACACGAAAAGTCCTAAATCGCAAACCCCGTAACATTCCATGGGAGTGCCAGGCGGAGCTTTCTAAACTCTCTTTTCGATGGACTACTAAGAGTGTCCTGATAGGGAAAAGGTGGACACATTACATACATGTTTTGTATCAACCAACCATGGTAAGTGGCTAGTGTGACTAATAATAAAAAAACATATCAACCATGTAGTAGGTGCAAAGGTCTCTTCATAATCAATACCATTCTTCTATTGAAACCCTTGTAAAACAAGGCCAACCTTGTACTTGTCTAAAGTCCTATCACCCTTTAGCTTGGTCCTAGAAATCCATTTCATCTCGATGTCTTTCTTGGGGCTTAAACAATCCACCAATGTTGAAGTCTCATTTTGGTCACAGCTCTCTAATTCCTCCTTCATAGCCTCTCACCACTAAGGGTGCTGAAGAGCCTCCTGCCATGTATTTGACTCAAAATGTGCTATGTAATCAGCTGTAAACAAAAATGTAAATGATGCCTAAGGTGCAAGTTGGGCAGATCTTCAAGGTCCCTTTGGAGTGGAATCTGGTTGTAAGATTCCTGAATTCCGCATGGTTTGCTAGTACTAGAGGTAACGGGTCTCTCGGACGGGGCTTGGGAGCTAAAGATTGTATAGGTAGATCAGGAGTGGGTAGTAGACGAGGCTTAGTAGGTACAATCTTGAATTATGAGAAATGAGGAATTAGATCAAAATCTGATGCAAAGGAATGCACTATATACCCCTTGTTAAAGATAACATCCATGTTAACAATCACATTGTTTATCCAACGATTGAAAAAATGGTAGGCTTTCACTTTAGAGAAATAATATCTCATAAAGATAAGGAGATAAGCTCGAGGAGTGAGCTTTTCTATTTTATCATCAGGCATGTGTGTGTATGCATGACACTTAAAGACTTTGAATTGGGATATGATAGGACAAGAGTCAAAGAATGCCTTGTATGGGGTCTTTTGAGGAAGGATACTACTTGATGATGTACATTGCAATGTTATCAGCCTCAACCCAAAGGCAATCAAGGAGCTTTAGTGCGAACAATGTAGACTGTGCCATTTCCATGATTGTTCGATTTCTACACTCTGCGACGTTGATAGAGATGAGCTAGCGAGCGATACCATGCTCCTATAGAAACTTGAAAAAATTGTAGGAGATAAATTCACCATTGCTATTAGTCCTCATATTCTGATGGATTTATGTTTCATGAGAAAAGATGGTGTGCCACTGTTCAATTTAGATTATTTGTGTTTTATGAAATTCAATGTCCTCTATATCAAGGACATAGAGGCATTATTTTCACTTTAAGAACATTGATTGAAGATTTTTACTGGCCACAAATGAAATCTAATGTTTCTAAAAAAAATTCTAAGTGTTTAATTTGCCAAAGAGTCAAGCGACACCATGGTAATAAGCAGTATGGTTTGTTGATGCCTTTACCAATTCATCCATAAGAACATATTTCAATGGATTTTATAACTGGTTTGCCTAATACACAAGCTAATCATGATATGATTTGGACTATAGTAGATTGGTTTAGTAAACAAGAATATTTTCTACCATTCAAGAAAATGTTAACTGCATCTCAAGCTGCTCGATTGTTTTTTAAGACTATTTTCACTAATCATGGTTTGTCAAAAGTTATTATTATTTATTGTGATTCTAGATTTTGTAATAATTTTGGGACTAATTTTTTTGCTAATTTGGATATTAAGATTTATTTCTCATTTGCATTCCATCCTGAAACCAATGGGAAAACAGAAGCTACTAATAGTACAATTCTAGATCTTTTGCATGCATACACAATTTCAAAACCACAAATATGGGATACACATTTACATCTACTTCAATTTGCATACAATAATACACCACACACAACTACTCATAAGCACCTTTTGAAATCATTTATGGACATAGATTACCTACACCTATCACATCATTGTCAAATAAAGTTAAAGCTGCTGATGATATTGCCAATATGTATGCTACTATTTTTGCTCAAGTTAAAGATATGATTGAGAAATCCCAGCAATCATACTCTTAACAAGATAATAAGAAAAGAAAAGGCATGAGTTTCAATGTTGGTGATTATGTATGGTTACACTTTGAAAAGAGAAGATTGCAAAGTGTTGAGAAACATCCTAGTGTTAAATTAGCACCTACGTTTTATGGATCTTCCAAAAGAATTCACAAGATCAATGACAATACTTTTAAATTAGAAATACCCAAACATTGGAAGATCCATAATACTTTTCATATCAAATTTTTACGACCTTTTAGAGGCCAATTACCTGTCCACCCTGTCTATGAAAACCCTCCTTTTTTAGAAGAAGAAACTAAAATCCTTGAACCTGAAACTATTCTAGAGACTAACTTTATGACCACTAGAACTGACCGTAGATATTCTAGATATTTGGTTAATTTTAAAAATCATCCTATTGAAGAGGCCCGATGGATGCACGATTGCCATTAGGGGAGTTTTGAGGTCTCGAAAATGCCCTGTAAGAGATCCTAGAGAGAGAAAACAATTTAAGAAATAAAATTATTTTATAAAAAATTTAAAAGGTTTATATTTTGGTAAGGTAAAATATCAAAATTCATTAATAAGTCATTTTCGTGATATTCTCGTGGTCACATCAAACCTAGAAATCTAGGTCGCCATAAAGTTGGCAAGGTTGTCATAATGAAGATCTTACCTCTCCTCATTAAAGTGAAAAGTAATATTCAATTTGATATTTGGTGGATACTCGATTGCCTCCCTCCATCGTTTCTCTCTTCTTTTTTTCTCCTCCTTAGTAGTCTCTTCTTTGTTTTCGTTCTTGCTTCTAATCATATCCTTAGCTATGGATCAATCACCCAATTATCTCTGTAACTCAGCTATGGATCAATCATCTAATGATCTCTGGAGCTCTCATAAAAGACCTCTCTATCATCTTCATATTGAGTTGGACAGTGAGTATGAACCAATAAGAAAGATAATAAAATCTATCACAGTTACAGAGTCTATGAAACATATACTGAGGTTTGAAGGAAAGAAGAATATTGATCTTTGGTTAGATGGAAAGCTATATCCCAAAGATCCTAGCAGAAATAGCACTCCTCCTTTCTATAATAGCTCGTCATTAATGAGGTTTATTGGTGATGGCTACAATGGATTTTTAGGTTATACACTTAATCTTGTTGCAGAAAAGGATATCCTTGGACTAGAGAATCATCTTTTGATGAAACAAAATATAGAGTTGTTGCAGAAGCTAGAGGATTGTCAACAAAAAATTCATTCATTGGAAAAGCGTATCAAAGCTTATCAACGAAAGCAAACTTTATTAGGCCTTCGAAATCGACAAAGAGCTCTTAAAAATATATCAAACGAGGAGGAGGAGGCTATGGTAAAAGAATCCAAGCAGCAAGGTATTTTTTTTTCACTTGAAAAATCTTAAATATGGCTTTATTTAAACTACTTGCATTGATTTGTGATGTTAATTTTGCTTAGATCTCTTCTACAACCAAATGCAAGTGAAAGAGATTCTTTAAAAGCAGGTCAATTTTATTATCATCTTCTTCCTTTAGTAGTTTCAAAGGATATTTTGGAGAAGAAGAAATTTAAAAAGGCAAAGAAACAATGCTTGGAGTCATTTGTAAAGGATCATTCTTTGGATTTTGAGTTAGTACAGAAGACACTGGATAGTATTAGTATCAGTCGAGATGCTTAGATGCAACTTTTCCAGCTTTTACAATCAGATATAAAGCAAGGATAGGTACGCAATTGCATACTTCCAAAGCCATTTGTGGTTAGGACTATCAGACAGAGAGTTAATAACAAAGTGATGGAGATTCTAGGTGAGCCTTTTCATATCAAGGCTAGCTTCAAGGGCAAGAAAAATGAGGTTACATTCAATGAATTTAACAATATTTTCCTTGACTTGCCCACCCTACAATGCTTAATGATCAAATTTTATGACTTGTCAATATGGCAGAGGCACAGGGAGTGGCTAGATTTGTGATTAAATTTGATGAAAGTGAGATTCTGAAATGTAAAAAATTGGAGAGAATCTCTATCACCTTGATGAATAGAGCACTTTCATCAGGTCATTGCAATCACTCAACATCATTTAGTGTTCAATCTGAATATAACATCTGGTGGCTAGGAGCATTTGAGGTAGATACTGAGAATTTGGATATACTATATTGGGTTTTTCATCAAACATCAATACCTAATGTTATTCAAAGGCAACAAGCAAGAGAAGAGTTATTTGTTGAAGGATTTGGGAACTACACGATTGAGTGGCACATAGCTGGTGACCTAAAGACACTCAAATGTATGTATAATGTATCAAAGGGAGCTAACTCAAGATCTCCTTGCTTATATTGCATGTCACCAGCTGCTGCAGAGTTAAACTCAAGCAATTGGAATAGAGCTCCCTCTAGGAACAATAAGGATCCACAGTTTAAACCAGTCTTGGACATTCCTTTAGCGAATGCCCATATTTGTACACTTCATGCACTTTGCAAGATAATTGAAAAGCTCGTTCATCTCTATATAGGATTTGCATGGAGGCTGAAGCCATTATCAACTAGAATAGATGCTATAACAAAGGTTGAAAAAGTTCTCTCTGCAATTGGTTTGCATGGTGGCAATGTTGTTATTGAACCAGATCTTCAAAAGTCTAAGGATGGTAATTGTGTCCCAAAAAAACCATCTATTGGTGGAGTGAAGGCTAGAAGGTTTCTAGGCTTTCATGGGAGACTTGGCAAGATAAACTCGAGAAATGGTGGCTCAACTATTAAATTTAATCAGTGGAAATCCCTACATAATGCAGTTAAGGATCACACAGATAATGGACAAGCTCGAAATAGAAAAGCTAAAGTTTGGGAAACACTAGACAAAGTGTTTTTTTATTGTGATAAGACTGAATGGAATGATGATGATCTCAAAGACTTTAAAAACCAATTGAACCTCATAGTAGCCATCTAGTTAGCATGATCACATGTGAGACTTGTGGACACTCCTCCAACAAAGAACAGATGTGGTCTAAAAATATGTGTCCTTATTTATGATGAAGCATAGGGGGACTCCAATACCACTAATGGGGTTGCTGAGCACACAACTAGTCACTTATATGCCCATTTCATTTATATATGATTGTTTGCTTATTTTTTATTGTTATTTTATCTTTTTTATCCATGTATAAATGATTTCTTGAATGCTATTGTTATTTATTAACATTTGCACTTACAAATACTAATGTGTAGCACGAGGACCTAGATGATAACAAAAGGTGAGTGATCAAGGGGAGGATGAGGATGGAAAAGAGAAGACACACTCAAGGCACCTAGGCAAGCAAGTTTCTCTAGGCTTGATGAAGGATGTGGTAGAGTAGTTTTATGTTACGAAGAGGACATTGCCCCCCCCCCCCCCCCCCCCCCCCCGATGTTTGTTTGTAGATTGGTGGCTCATGACGTAGTCAGATTTGCATTGAATAATGCCTAGTGGTTGATTCATTCCTTTGATTCCAATGGTCACATCTTGAGACTATATGACACTTCCTTGTCTCAATTGTAGGTCCTATGTTGAGATATCGAGCTCCACTTAAGATATGCCAAGGTGACCGTTGTGCATTTATGTCACCGACTTGTTAGCTGCAGATGTGGTTGGTACTCTAGTTTGTGGCTCAGTTAGTATGCCACCTTAGTTAGTTGAGTTTGGTTTGAGACCCACATATAGGGTTCTTCTATTTCTTTTGTACGAGAGTTCTTTTAGCTTACACAACTAAGAAGAGGAAAACTGTTTTTAGCCTCCACCTATGTGTGTATTCGAATCCCCATTGTGCAAGCAAGTGTTGAGTGTTGAAATGACTTGTTTTTTGGCTGATTTTTGTTGTTTTTGAGAGCTGAATGGTTGATTTTATGAGATGATTGATTGGTTTGGAAGTGGTTTGAGAGTGTTTTGGATGATAATGATTGGGTTTTGGAAGTTCATGATGTTTGTTGGTGGTTCTGTGATGTTCTGATAGGTTCTGATTGGTTCTGTATACCTTCTGTTTTGCTCTGTTTTGGTCTGTTTTGTTCTGATTGTCTTCTGTAAGGAGGGATGGAGTATTGATTAATGAAGATTGAGATATTGAGAAAGTTTATTGAATAGTTTGTGAGAGTTTGGAATGATTTGAGAATAAGTTATGTGGTTTTGATAACCTTCTGTAGGTCTTCTGTAGAGCCTCTGTCTTTGTTCTGCTATGTTCTGTTCTGTACTGTAGCTGTTCTGGTACTGTTCTGTGACTGTTCTGTATGCTTCTGTATGTGTTCTGATGGATGAGAGTGTAGCTTGGGAAAGTTTTCTAGCCTTGGAAGGAGGTGAATACAAGTGCAAAAGAGCTGAAAGAAGTGGAGGAAGTAGCTGCTGAAGACTCAAGTGAAGACTAGAGTGAAGTGACAGTAGTGAGCTATGAAAGGACACTGTAGTGGCTCTGGTGACCCTTCATATCAGGCATACCTCTTGGGAGGGGTATCCACGACCTAAGAAGGATTATTGAGAGTGATTTTGAGAGATTGTAGTGAGGATATGATGTATTATTTATGGAGAGAGAGAGAGAGAGTCAGAGATAGCCAATTCTACTCAAACAGAGTGATTGTATATGAGAGATTGAGAGAGAAGACTATGAAGATATTGAAGATGAATAATATGTGATGTATTTCCATTCAAAGATGGTGTATTCCTTTGCTTTCTTTGTTCTATTGATGGATTTTATGAAGACATTGAAGAATATGGTTGATTCTATTAAAAACCATGGGAGATCTACATGATGTTGCATGAAGATTTGTTGTGCCTGGTGTTCTTTTCTTCATTGTGATCATATGAAACATAATAAACAAGCTTGTTGATGTTACAAGATAGATTTTATTGCAAGAGAATTCTCTTTTCCTTGGTGTTCCTCTTGGGGCTCCATGTTTTTGGTGCGCAGCCGGGGAAACTTGCCATCAACAAGCACCAGAAGAGACTGAAAATAAAGGAAATGGCATTGCTAAGAAGAGAAGAATTCAATGGATGTTTGTAAAGTTCCTTCTTCCACTGAAGAGTTGGAATTCCTCATAATCAAAGCCACTTTCCACAAGAAGTTCATCCCACAATGGCGGAAACACATCACCATCATGATGCATGCTCTATGTGGTGGACAGTTTCCTCTTCCTATTGAAGCAGCAGAAACTTGCATCTTGGTAGCAAACTGTTTGGGAACAAACTGAAGAGCAGAAACAAAGAGAATGACCATCCATGGAAGATTTGGCATTCATTGAAAAGTTTCCAGACAACATCAAGTGGGAGATTGTGAAGAAGCTTCAGGAGTCTTGGTCTGTAGAGGTTCACAAAGACAAGAAGGAAAAAAATTGGAATTTGTTCGTGGACGCTCAATAGCAAGATACATGGGATGTTTGGTGTACTGATAATCTTCTGTTTGTTCAATTAGCAACCCACTGGAAGTTGGTAGACAGACTGTTTTTCACAACATACACTGTTGAGGCCATCAGAAGTTGGCATTACTATGATGATGGCACTACCACAATGCTCAGACGTATGCATTTTGACACCTTCCGAACCAAATACCTTCCCCTGTGCAGTGGCATGAAAGCAGAATTCAGGGACATTGAAAAGAAAGAAGTAGAAGAAATGTTAGCAAGAGAGTCCTCCAGAGACTGAAGCCTTCTGTTAACCCTCTATGGAGCACTAACAACATAGTGGAGCCACACCCCTAATGAATGACGCAATAAAGAGGCAAGCGTTAGAACGAGTCCAGAGGTACGTGAGAAGAGAGAAAGCAAAAATCAAGGCTGAGAACGAGCTAGCAGCAGAAGCCGCCTTTGACGCCCTTGCGGAACTCTTTACAGAAGTCCCAATGGCACATCAAGCCCTTCCTCCTTCTGTTGGAGGTCCACTTCCAAGCCAAATCCGTCCTGGAAATATTGATGACAGGCTAGCGAATGTAGTCCCATTGCCAATTTTTAAGGGAGAGTACAATGAAGACCCCGATCTTCATGTGGCAGAGTTTATGGTAGCGTGTGTGGCTAACAATGCCAGAACCCCTGAGCATTGGTTAGCGATATTCCCTGCCACTTTCAAGGGCGTGGCGTTTCAGTGGTATGAGAGACAAGCAGCAGGAACTTTTGGCACATGGGACGACCTGAAGTTGGCTTTCCTCACTAAATTCAAGCGTGAAGGTTTTGAAGAGCGGATGCGAGAGGAATTTATGAACCTAAGTCAATCCTCTGGAGAAAGAGTAGAAGCTTATGTCTCACGAATGGAATCCATCTTGAAGAGATGGACTAACCATAATCTAGATGATGGCATTCAAAAGGGGGTGTTTCTCAGAGGATTACAACCAGAAGTCTGTAAGTTTGTGGAGCTGCAAAGACCAGCCACACTGCAAGCTGCAACAGAAGGAGCAAGACTGTACGATGAAGTGGAAGTTCGATTAGCGATGAATACAGGAAGAGGATTCCTACCTCCTCTGATGCCAGGAATGATGTATCCACCAAATGCAATTCCAGGGACTGTTCCCTATCCCTACCAACAGATGTCCCCGGTATCACAGTATAATGCACCAAATCCACAGTGGCCACAATCCATGCCTCAAATGGTGGTTCACCCACAACAACAATGGTCCCAACCAATGTCCTCAATGTCAAATCAGTAGCAACAGTGGAATCCTACCAACTGGAGCCAACAGCCAACAGTTCAAACAGGAGCTCTGAATCAGAACCAGAACAGAGACCCCTCTGTACCATCCCAACCCGTTTATGCAGTAATTACAGAAACTCCTCAAAACCCTCCTGCCACTACGTCTGGAGGAGAAAGCTTGAAGGATTATTTATCCAACTCAGTTGCAAACATCAAAAAGGAGTTGATGGATGTGATTACAGAGCAGCTACAGACGCTGAAAGTGAATACCGCTAGCATATCCAATATTGCAGGAGCAGGAAGAGATGTGATGCGGTCAAATACTTGGTGTGGTAAGTGTCATCAAGCAGGCCATTTAGCCACTGAATGTACACGAAAACCAACCATCCCTGGAGCCTTCTGTTCCTACTGTTTGCGGAAGAACCATACAGAGGACATTTGCTCTCTGAAGGAGATGCATGATAGGAGAAGGAAGGAAGAAGACACAAGATTCAACTTGCTGGAATCCAAAATGACAACACAGGATATTGGACCCAAGCCTAGAGATTTTGGCCCTAATTTCGGACCTAGAAGATTTCCTTCTCAAAGTTACAGAGGAAGATAGTCTGGCGGTGGTCAGAGATCAGAAGTGGAATGCTACAGATGCGGAGAAAAGGGACACATCTCACCAAATTGTCCAAATCCTCGAAGGTCAGTGGATTACAAGCCCTTATGCAGTCAATGCAAAGGAGAAGGCCACACTGCAAAAGACTGTCCAAGCCCAGCCCTAGTGAAAAACAATGCTATTGATAGTCCGGCCAAGGCCCAAGAGCCTACCTCCAATTTGGTGGAATTGGAAGTTGCTGCCATCACGCGTGCAAAGCAGAAGGAACCACCTATCCAGAAAGAAAATAACCCTCCTGCCAGAACAGTGAAGTTCAATCTTCCACCAGAAGAACAGAACAGAACAGAGCTTGACAGTGCCGTACAGAGCCCTATAGTGCCATAGAGAGTTACAGAGACAGTTACAGAGACAGGACCAGAGGTCCAGGAGACAGAAGAGGAGGAAGTGCCACAAGTGGTAGAAGAAGTTCCTGTAATTCCTCTGTTGGAAGAAAGAGGAAAAATGAAAATGGGTGTTGCCCCATTCCCTAACCGGTTAGAGAAGCCAGTGGATCCTATTAAGGAATATGATCTGGTCAGAGATCTAGATACCTTTAGACCAAACCTCACATTCCGACAATTATTGATGTTGTCTCCCAGTTGCCGGAAAAGGTTCAAAAGTATACTGACAAGAAGACGTGGTTTAAGGATTGCTCCCTCAACAGCAACACAGCCCAACAAGGCTCCAGAGCCTGTAAAAGAAGTGGATGTGGCTAACGCTTTCCTAGATCCGGGTACTCTAGAGACTGGCGTGTGGATAGAAGGCTGTTTCATTGCAAATGCACTGATTGATGGTGGTTCATCAGTAAACATTATGACGGATATTACAATGAAGGATTTAGGCCTACAAGGTGTGCAACCCACCCAATGGCTTATCAGACTGGCGGATCAGAGTAGAATCAAGCCTTTGGGCATTCTCCCATATGTGAAGACTACAGTGGCTGGAAAAGATTATTGGCTAACCTATTTGGTGGTGAAGCCAAACTCTTATGGTACATCCTATCCTCTGTTACTGGGCAGACCATGGCTTTTTGAAGCCCGAGCAAGGACGGATTGGTTCAAAGGAACTTTGACCTTGGGTAGAGGACCCAACAAAGTGGTGCTGAAACTGTATGGTTCTCAAAAAGGACATGGATCCACCTCCTTGGAATTATCTTCTGACTCCCCTAATGAGGCTATAGATGGAACATCAGCAGACGAAGATACTGTCAAACAGATCCTTCCCAAGAAAACAGTGGCACATTCCTTAACAGTGGATACTGTAAGCCGACTTCCAAAATATGCAAAGCCATTATCAATGGGTGAATACTTCCTGCTTGAACCAGGAATGACTTCAGAAATCACTTCTGACAGTGAGATAGAAGCTTGGATGTACTACTCTCCCTGTTATATGGCCATAGCAGAGACATAGACAGAGACAGGAGAGGAAACAGAGAATCTGTTCTTCTGTTACAGAGCTCCTACAGAAGCAGAAACAGAAGCAGAGACAGAAGCAGAAGCAGAGACAGAAACAGAAGAGGTTGGATATGATATGGACGAAGAAGGTGATGAAAGTGAGCCAAAAGAATCTATCCCACCTGAAGAGGATACATTTGAGGAAGAAGTTCCAGAAGCATCAGAAGCCGATGAGCTCATGCTATGGGACAGAATGGTGATGGTACCATTTGGTCTGGTAAATGGATCTTCTCGTATGCAAAATCGTTATAAGGAATGGATTAAGAAGAACAAGCCGTCTTTGAGCAGTGGCTCATGCCGTCCTAACCCATTTTTGCCAAAGAAAGATGATGATGATGCACCGTGCCAACAAGCACCAATCCAACAAACCCAACAGGCATCAGAGGGTCCCTGTTATGTGACGTTCCTAGATGTATCATCAGAAGATGAGTCTTCAAGCCAAGAGGTAATTACTCTTGAAACCAAACCCGAAACAGCTTTAATCCCATTCCAACATCTTAAGGAGCAACCTAAGTCTCCACCAAAAGAAGAAGTTGGTTCTAGTGGGACATCAGAAGAGGACACCATTCCCTTGAAGGAGTCGGATCTGTACCCAGAAGCGGTCCGCGGGACCTTCATCCGTGAAGTAGAAGGTGAATGGCAGTTAACCTTTGTGGATGCAGAAGCCACTGAATGCCACTTGAAGGTGGGTAGCAGCCTCCCAGAAGAGGAGTTGTCACCCTTGTACAACTTGTTGAAAGAAAATTTGGACGTGTTTGGATGGTCCTACAAAGACCTAAAGGGGATTGATCCCACAATATGTCAACATCATATTGACTTGGAGCCTGATGCCAAGCCAGTATGGCAACGAGAGAGGCAAATGAATCCGAATTATTCCACATTGGTGAAAGCGGAGCTGCTGAAGCTTCTGGAAGCCGAGTTCATCTATCCAGTGGCAAATAGTGAATGGGTTTCACCCATCGTGGTTGTACCCAAGAAGAATGGAAAATTGTGAATATGTGTGGATTTTCGAAAGCTTAATTCCAAGACAAAGAAGGATCACTTTCCTATCCCTTTCATAGACCAACTGTTGGACACAGTGGCAGGACATGAGCTTTATTCCCTTCTGGATGGATTCAGCAGATACAACCAAGTCCAAATTGCAGAAGAAGACCAATCCAAAATAACCTTCACCACAGAATGGGGGACCTACGCTTACCGAGTGATGCCATTTGGACTCTGCAATGCCCCTGCTACTTTCCAGCGAGTCATGATGGCCGCATTTCAAAATCATCTGCACGACTTCATTGAGGTATATTTAGATGACTTCTGTGTCTATAGTTTGATCCGTGAACACTGGGAACACCTGGAACAATGCTTTGACCGATGCCGGGAGTATGGGATTTCCCTCAACCTTGACAAATGCATCTTTGGGGTCTCTTCTGGAGTCCTGTTGGGCCACATTGTCTCTGCACAAGGGATATCAACAGACCCTGCAAAGATTGAAAAGATCACAGCTCTGACAGCACCCACCAACCTTAAACAATTGAGGGGGTTCCTAGGCCATGTGGGTTACTACAGAAGGTTTATAGCCCATTTTGCGACAAAGGCAACTTCCTTGCACAAGCTTCTGAGGAAAGATGCAGAATTTACTTGGACGGAAGAATGTGACAAAGCTTTCTACACTCTAAAGCAGTGTCTGATTGAGGCACCCATTCTGCAACCTCCTGATTGGACGAAAGAGTTCCATGTACACATTGATGCATCAATTGAAGGCTTAGGTCTGTCCTCTGCCAGAAGGGCTCCTCGAAGTTGGATCAACCGATCTACTACGCAAGCCGAAAAGTCACTGATAGGGAATGGAACTATACAGTGACCGAGCTGGAGTGCTTGGCAATGGTGTTTGCCCTAGAGAAGTTTCGCCACTACCTCCTATCTACCCACTTTAAATTTTATGTGGATCATGAGGCCCTGTCCTTCTTGATGAACAAAGCAGATGTGAAAGGACGAATGATGAGATGGCTCCTTCTATTTCAGGAGTTCGACTTTGAGGTGATTACTAAGCCTGGTCGTTCCCATGTTCTGGCTGAGCATCTGTCGCATATCCCACAAACTGCAGACGAGGAGCAAGATGATCCAGACCTCCCTGATGCTTCCCTATTCTTGGTAGAAACTGTAACTCCCTGGTATGCAGACATTGCCAATCTGCTGGCAACCCAACAGTACCCTCTTGGTATTTCTAGTCAGGAAAGGAAGAAGCTCATGTTAGAATCAGCCCCCTACACCCTGTTAGGCGGTGCACTGTACAAGAAAGGCAAAGATAAAGTGCTCCGAAGATGTGTTGCAGGAAATGAGATTGGGATTGTTATGGTACAGAAGCTGTTTTTCTTGTTGAATTGGAACTACCCTCTTTGAGAGTGGCTATCAAAGAGCGTTTGGGGGATGATGATTCACTGCAACGCCGTCTCCTGCACTTGGAATGTTTGGACGAAATTCGTAGGATGGCTCTACAGTGCATGGAAGCCACGCAAGCTCGACACAAGGCTTACCATGATAGCTTCATCAAGCACAAGGAGTTCAAAGAAGGTGATTTGGTCCTAGCCTATGATTCACGCTTTGGCAAGTTTCCTGGCAAGCTCCAGCAGGGGTGGATGGGCCCCTATAAGGTACTTGCCGTCAACCCTAATGGCTATGTCCAAGTGCAGACCGTTGATGCCTCTGATGATCCCTTTCTGATCAATGGATATCGCCTGAAGAAGTACTTCCCTCCTTGGGGATCTTGATAATTATGGTCACTTGATCTTTTCCCTTATTGGCGCGGCACTGTACTTCTTATGATGCTACTTCTGATAGCCATTCTTAAGTCACTCCTGATGAAGTGGACGCAACCCTCTGTCCCCTCAACTCCACCCTCCAGCCTTGATCTCTTATCCTCTATTTTCCACCAGCGACAGTGGCGAGGTTGGTCTTGACACATGGTCTTTCCACTATTCCCTTGCTCAATTTGAAAAAAAAAAGAGAGAAAAAAAAAACAAAACATATCGGTCATGGGAGAAAAGGACTTAGGTCCCTGTCATGCCGACCTATTCTTCGAGAAAAGGTGGAAACACCCTCGGAAATAGGGGAAAACAAGAAAAAAAAAAGGAAAAAACAAAAAGAAAAAAAAAAATCTGTTATGAGAGAAAAGGAAGCAATTCCCTGTCATAGTAGGCCTCGTTCCAAGAAAAGGTGGTCAACACCCTTGGGCGGGAAGCTGGCTGTGGAAAAGGTGGTAACACCCAGCAGTCCAGAAAGTGGTTCATTAATTGATATTCCGAGGATCCAATTCCGAAGCTACCTCCCTTGGTACGCTGTGTCCTGGGTCTCTCTGCAGAGTGTCTAACTGTCCTCTAGCAGACGACATGTTCCTGTCCAATAAAACGTTCGATTTGATAGCTACCTCCCTGGGTACGCCTCTTCAACAACTGATGACGCGATCTTCATCGACAAACAATTGAGTGATGTGAGCTTTCATCCTAACCAGATGGGGAAGTGAGTATGGGTTGCCCTCTGCAACTATCAACAACGAGTGAGACAGAGGGTGGGGCGAGAGACCAGTCTTTTCCTTTCAAATCAAATGAGAGGTGAGAAGTGTGAATGAAGTGTTGCACGCACGCGATGGGCCTCTCAATGCACAAAGCACAATTTGTTCTGTGCACTGGCGGGATGCACAGTTGCACCATCAAATGCGCACAAGGCATACAATCTTTGCACAAGTGACTGTGAGGATTACATCAATGGGTTTCAGGAAAAGGCTGCCCTTCTGTATCTATCAACAGGGAGTGAGACAGAGGGTGGGATGAGTGTGATTGGAGTTTCTTCAATCAATTACCGAGAAGTGAGATTGAGGGACGTTACGACACTTGGAGTCAGGTATGTTCCACTTTCCATGTGCACCCACGGGATGGGTCTTTACCGTCCACCCTATTCTGTACACTGCACTGTAAGGCTCCCTTGCCTTCCTCCTTGCACTTATGCCAGACGGGTTGGATGCACTAATGCACCATCAACTGTGCACCCTGGCATACTCTTTCTGCATCATTTCCCCCTTGTCGATTCCTCAATCGGGTACGCGATATGGGTTTCAATCCTTATTCCTCGAGTGATATTAGTCATGGGGTGAGTGACTGTTCTTTCATTTCATTTGAGTGACTGCGAGTTGAGTGAAATATCCCTCATCATCGACAAATTTTCTGCGATTCCTTTAACCAGCTACCTCCTTGGGTGCTGCCGTGTGGTCCCTGCCATGACGAACGGGTGCCAAGAAGATGCCTTGGTCCCTCCAGCGCCGACAACCACACTGGACGTGCCATCGACACTCAACCTTGATTCTTGACAAAATGGGCCAAGTTTTTCTAACCCTCCCACTTTGGTTTCTCAATGACGGTCATGTTTTAAGTGTGGGGAAGTTAGTGGATGGTCTGTGGCGTGGTCCTAGGTCCCTGTTGCTCGGTTAACCCTATCCGTTAAGGTCTTAAGTGTGGGGATGCGTCCCTGCGCGTCTACATTGCATACCCTTCTGCATATGCCTTAACATGTTCATGCATGTATGCCATGACTTGCTTTTACTCTGCTGGGGTCCCTTCCTACCCACCCGGTTATGTTCCACCCACCCTTGGGACTGTTCCCTTCCAGTTTTCCTTTATTCCTTGATTTGGAGGTCCTACTATGTGAATGCACCCTATGTTCCCCAAAGTCCACATCTAGCCTCATAGTCCTGTTCCTCTCTTTGCCTTGACCAATTTTCCTTTTTACCTACCCTTGTTCCGGTGCATGGTTTTTGAGTTATTAATTTTTGAAGCATTTTGTGCAATTTAGCCGGTTTTCCATGTGAACGCGCTTTTCTTGCTTGGGAACCATGCTCTGACGTCATAGCCCTGCCAACCACTTTTCCCCTGACATTTTTCCTTTTTCCTCCGCATCATTCCGATACACGGTTTGTCCATTATTAATTTTTCGGTTTTTTACACCTTTTTCGTGCGTATTTTTGACATTTTTCCATGTGAACCTGCCCTGTTTGCATCGGAATTCTAATTTGATCTGACAGTCATGTCCCTTGTTCCTTCCCCCACCTTTTTCCTTTTTCCTCCACCCTTTTTCGACTTTTGGATTTTTACTTATTAATTTTTAAATATGTTTTCGGGAGTATTTTTGGTGTTTTTCACATGTGAACCCTTCTTACTTCCACCGGAACTGCGCTTTAATGTGATAACCCTGTGTCCGCCCTTCTTGCGGACATTTTTCCTTCTTACTGCATGTCATTCCAGTAAACGGTTCGTCCGATATTAATTTCCGATCCCATTTTCGGGTTTGTTTTTTGGGTTTTTCCCATGTGAACGCATCTTATCTCCATCGGAATCATGTTTTGATGAGATAGGATTGTCGGGCACATCTTTCTGCATAGTTTTCCTTTTTTCTGCACCTCATTCCAAAGCACGGATTTTTCGCTATTAATTTTTATTTGCGTTTTTTGGTTCGTTTTTTGGGTTTTTTGTATGTGACCGCCCTTTCCCCCTCCCAAAACCTCAGTCATATATTTTCCTTGTTTTTCCCCTGTTGTCCTGCCCACTTTTTGTTTTTACGCTATTTCATTTTGACGTCCGGATTGGGAGTTATTAATTTTTCTTTATTTTTATGTGTATTCGTGCGCCCGTTTTGCGCGTGAACATGCCCTTTTTCGATTTTACGCGTCTCCACGTGCCTCGGTCGTGTTCGCATGACCCGTACCGTCATCCCGGTGCCATTTCAATCTTGTTACGGCAAATTTTTTTACCCCGCCCCGCGCACATGCGCGGGACGGGGGTACATGCCCATCCATTCCTACCCTTACCCTTCCCTTGGGCCCTGCCCACCCCCTATCCCCCTTGGGCCCTGCCCACCCCCTACCCTTTTGGCCCTGCCCACCCCTTCCCCCCAACCACCTCCTCTGTTCCCCGACCCCTTCCCCCCAACCACCTCCCTCTCCCTCTTCTTCCTGCGTCCCCTCCTCCTCATCTCCATGTCCTCTCCCCTCCTCCTGCATTCCTCCCCTCCTCTTACTCCTCCTTCCCCTTCTTCTTCCCCTTCTTCCTCCCTCTCCCCTCCTCCCACCCTCCCTTGCTTCCTCCCTCCTGCCTGCTTTCTTCCTTCTCCCCCCTTCCTCTTTCCTCCCCCGCCTTCTCCTCTTCCCCCTCCTCCTTTATCCTCCTTCTTCCCCACGCCTCCTCCACCTCTCCTTCTTTCCTCCCTCCCTCGTCTCTTGCCCGCTACCACGGCCGCTACCGCCCTCTGGGACTGCCGCCGACGTCGTCTGCGGACTGCCGCCGATGTCGCCTGCGGACTGCCGACGCCGCCTGGACCGCCGCCTAGACCGCCTGGACCGCCGCCTCCCGCCTGTGACGCCATCGCCCGTCGCTGTGGACTGTCGCCGCCGCCCTGTCAGAGCCGCTGCCACGGTCGCTGCCGCCGTCGTCACCGCCTCTCGCCCGCCACGTTGCAGACGATGTAGCGGCCGCCGACTCCGTCCACCGCCGCCGCTCCCCGGCTATGCCGCCGCCCTTCTCCCCTTTCCCCTCCTCTTCCTCCTCTCCCTCCTCCTCCTAACTAACTTAGGTTAGTTCTCCTAACTAGCCTTTAGTTAATTAACTTAACTAGGTTAACTAACTTTAATTCAATTATACTAACCCTAACCCTAACACTAACCCTAACCCTAACCCTAACCCTAGTTAGGACCACTAACCCTAACCCTAGTTAGGACCCCTAACACTAACCCTAACCCTAACCCACCTTAGGTTACCTAACCCCCTTTAGGTTAGTTTCTACTAACTGGACTTATCTGACTTATCTAGCCTAACTAACCTAACAAGACTTGACTTGGGCAGACTACCATGACTTACCCAGACTAACCAGACTTAACTGACTTACTTCTAACTTACTTATTAGATTAACATGATTTAATTAATTTCTAAATTAATTTTCCCATCAAAATAATTCAGAAAAATTTCTAAAAATTCACTTTGCTTTTTGCCAATTTTTGGGAGTTTGACCGCTGGAAATTACCCACCCCACAATTTCTGAAAATTACACATTTCCTAATTTTACCCCCAAATTACCAATAAATGTAGAAAATTCATTTAAAAATAGTAAAAATTTATTTAAAAATTTCTAAAAAATTCCCCTCACCTCCCTTGACCATTTTTCATTTATTTTTCACTTTTAAAAAATTATCATACATGGTACCCCTATTGTTAATTTTTTTTTTAAAAAAAAACAAAAGAACAACACACTAACAAACAAACAACCGGAAATTTTCCTTTACACTCTCTATTTTATTATTTGCCTAGATTCCATTGTGGATATTTCCTCCATATTCATGTGTTGTTTATATTAATTTCCCTATTATTCTTTTTATTCTTATTTTAAAAAAAAAAATCACAAAAACAAACACAAACAACCAAACCTATATAAATAAAAACCAATAAAACACATCCACAACCCATAATAACCACCCAAACAACATAACCAACCATAAATAATCACAAATTACACAAATTAAAAAACCAACAAAAACCAAATCAACACATCCGCTAAGGTGTTGTGTTTGTTGTTCGTTAGTGATCTTTACTTTTCCTTTACTGGATTCACTTCTTTTGGGGGACTCTTCCGTGCACATTTCTGCATTACATACATACCCCTTCCAGGTATTTATTTTATGTGTTTTATTTATTTTCATTTCCCCCTTAATCACAAATTAATTGTTAAAATGAACTCTTTATTCACCCACATTTTCCACGCGCATTCGCGCTATACACACACATACTTTTTAATTAAAATAAACCCGTCGTTCACTTAGCACGCGCTACGTGCGCTACAGAGGCACTTTAATTTTTAATTAAAATGAACCAGCCGTCACATGAGCATGCGCTGGCAAAAAAAGTGCTCCACATCACTTTAATTTGTAATCAATGAACTTGCATTTAGAGACCCAGTAGGGTATCGCAGTCCGGGATTCGAATAAAAGCACCATTTTAACCTAATAATTGGTAATTTAATTTCTAATAAGAAACCGCCGTTTTCTTGCTAAGGTTTATCACCTAATAAAAATTCACCCATTCTTAATAATTTATTAAAATCAACCCTTCATTAAATTAATTCCCCCTCACTGCACTTAATTCCCCTTTTTAATGAACCGTTTCATGGGATGGGTATGCGCAGTCATTAGAGTTATTTTTCTAGTCCAGTCCTGGTTTATCACCGATGTAATATTGATATGTGTCGGATGTGGTATTGTTTTGGTTTGCTGTCTTTGTTACGGTTAAGAGTACGGTATGCAGTTTTTTCTTTTCTTGCCTGATACGGGGTTCTGGGTATTTGTTTGCTGCATCGCATGAAGCTTTCGGTCGCATTTGTCTCAAGGTCATGTCAAATTTTTTCTAGGATGTGGTTTGCTTGGGGTTAGTTGGTCGTGTCACGTTTTATTGGTTGTTCTCTTATCCTTGGTTTTTTGTCTATTGCTTTGCAGGCATTCTCCTTGATTGTCTGTGTTTGTGGTGTGTGTGTAACCATCTGAATGGCGCCTTCTCACGCTCCTCCCCCTATCCAGTACGTCCCACTAGTTAGTAGGGATTACTCTTCCCTACTTACTTTTGAGCCTCTCACGAAGGCGGGACTTGCTGCTATTGTGGCTACTCCTTTTCCCCTGCTTCCAGAGGATCCGTCGTTATGTGATGAGTTTCTGGCCTCTTACAGCAAGAAGACAGGATTAGTCCAAGGAATTTCTATGACTTTGACACCTCGCAGCTTAGGGAAGGCTCTGTCTCTTCCTTTCAAAGGTGAACCTTTTGTGACCACTCGTCAGCTTTTCTCTAATGAAGAGATTCTGAAGCTGTTGCAAAAGCAGACAAGGGAAATCCTCGATGTTAAGAAGGTGATAAACTCTTTAGGAGTTTCCTTTTCTATGATCACGGATCCCGTATGGAAGACGATCTGTTAGTTTCTCCAGGACAGGTTTATGCCTGCCAAAATGCCATCCCAGTATTTGTCCAAAGAGCTTTTTACAGCTTCTAGGATGGTGTTGAAAGGATTTGCTATTGATTGGAGCACTTACCTCCTCACTAAAATGGATCAGCATTTCGTTAAAGTCACCAGGGGTAATGTTACCAATGTCACATATGGATCATATTTGTCTACCTTCTTGACCTATTCAGGTTTACAGAAGATTGTGCCTCCACCTCCTCCATCAGATCGAGTACCTCCTCCTCCACCTTCAGATGAGTCAGAACCCATTGACATAGAGGATGATGATTCTCTGCCTCCCCTGGTCATACAGTGCAAATGCTTGAAGAGGGTAGCGAATAAAGCTCTTTCCGTACTTCCTTCAGTACCTATCCCTGCTACTTCTGGCAGTGAACTTCCTGATATCTCACTTGTACTAACCTGTTCAGAGCACATCGAGAAGGATCATTGGACATCTCAATTCCCTCTCTGAACAATCTAGTCTCAAGAGATGCAATTCCTTTCCTCTATAAAGATATTCAAAGTTCCATTGAGTTGTCAGTGACAGCCTATGTTCAACAGCTATACGCGTCCTTTTATGAAGAGCTCATGTAGTCTAAGGACTAGTTGCATAAGGCAACATCTGAGTTAGCTTCTGCTAAGGATACCCTAGCAGATTTATTTAAGCAAATGGAACAACAAACCCAACTGGTTGCCACCCAAAGCGATGAGATCTCTTCTTTGAAGACCCAGTTACTTGAGGCTCAATCCCAGGTTACTAGCCTTTCAGAGGAGAAGGAGAGGATGTCCAGAGAAGCGAAGGAGTTCCAAGCTATCTTAGATGAAAAACTTTCAGCTTTACAGATTGCTAATGACACAGTGGCATCCCAAGCCTCCCAAATCAAGCAATTGCAAGATCAACTTGCAAAGTCCCGCTCTGTTCCTCCAAGCCCTAATGTTCCCTTGATTCCTTCTCTTTCACAGTAGGACTTGGCTGCTCTTCAGAGACAGGCTACTTTGTGCCCTCTATTCCAAGATAAAGTGGAAAGATTGCAGTCCCGAATGGACTTGTTATGGTCTACATTTGAGCAGTTTCAGGAATATGTTCTACCAGACCATTCTTTCTTTGTCCACTACCACTTACAGAAGTTGGTCTTCTACATGAAGCTTTCCATGATGGATTTACCTCT